>NC_137773.1:77839977-79039977 GCF_963455305.1 Plecotus auritus
GTCTTTTTGCCCATAAACATTGTTACTTTTCTTGTCTTAAATGCTCCTTTTGTTAATGTTCATGCAGCTTCACCAGCTTTCTATTGAATACAGTTTGCCTGTGGTGATAATTAGGTTGTGGTATGATATAAATAATGAGAAACCCCTAAATAAGTGGGACTTAAATAAGATAGAGTTTTATTCCTCTCATATGAAGGAGACCTAAAAGGAAGTTGAAATGGCTACCATATTGAGTAGCTGAAAAACACTACGTATTAAAAACCTTATATCTGTGACACCATCAACATCATGCACAGCTAGCCTGTGGTTAAAACCACACGCCTCCCACAGTATCCTCTGTCAACGAATGGTTGGACACAGTGAGGAGCTGTCCTGCCTTCAAGCATGACAACATATAAGGTATGGAAGTGTATTCCATCCACCAGATAATATTAATATTATTTTCACTTTGGGAAGCATGTATTAGGATACAAACCAAGGAATATCAATGTAAGATGTGTGGACTTTAAACCCATATCAATAAAAAAATTTCTTCTCTGGCCAAATCCTCATTAAGGAAATGGTGAGTATAAAATACTCCAACTGTGTCTATCATCCAGCAAGGTGTGAGGATTCATGCAAAGTACCCTTGCTATGACCCAGCTGACATAAGAATGTTCCTACCCCATGATGAAAGTTTCTCATCATAAATTAATAAATTGTGATACTTACTGTGTAGATCAATCTTATGAGCCTAGTTTATGTGATCCTGGAAGATGGATATGCTTTGGGGGAGTGAAAAACCAAGAGATAAACCCTGGGTTATGGTAAATGCACAAATTTAATTGGTACCCCAGAGTAGGACCACTCTTCTTCAGATATTGACATTACCTCTCCTTTCAACCACTTCATAGGTATTGCCCCTACAATATCACATTCTTATTAATATTTTTACTAGAGGCCTGGTGCATGAAATTCGTGCATGGGAGGCAGGGGTCCCTCAGCCCAGCCTGCACCCTCTCACAATCCGAAACCGCTCACCTGCCTGCCTGCCTGCCTGATAACCCCTAGCCATTCTGCCTGCCTGCCTGATCACCCCTAACTGCTCACCTGCCTGCCTGATCACCCCTAACTGCCTCTGCCTCAGCCCCCCACTGCCATGGCTTCATCCAGATGGACGTCCAGTCTAATTAGCATATTACTCTTTTATTATTATAGACCAGAGGCCTGGTGCATGAAATTCATGCACGGGAGGGGGAGGGTCCCATCAGCCCAGCCTGCACCCTCTCCAATCCTGGACACCTTGGAGGACACCTAAACAGGCAGTCAGACATCCCTCGCACAATCCTAGACTGCTGGCTCCTAACTGCTCACCTGCCTGCCTGCCTGATCACCCCTCACTTCCCCCCCTGCCGGACTGGTTGCCCCCAACTGCCTTCCCTGCCGGCCTGGTCGCCCCAAGCAGCCTGCTGCTTGGTCATTTGGTCACCCATCACTAACCCCCCTGCCAGCCTGGTCACCCCAAACAGCCTGTTCGGTCATCCATTCAGTTGCAATGGTTGTTTAGGCTTTCATATAGATAGTGGACACTCACTTGAGCAATGTTTCTGTGTAAGGGGAAAGTGAACAAAGGCATTGCTTAAAGAGCTGACTGAACTGTTGAAAAAGCCTTCTAACTTCCTGAACTCTAATCTTGCCCCATAAATTTATCCTGCACAGAACTGCTCAATAAATCTATCCAAGAGGCAAACCAGATCTTATCATTTCCTTGAACTCCATTTGATAGTGTCTCTTTAACACTTGCAGTTTACAGTTGTGAAAACTTCACTCCTGGCCCTTTGTAACTTGGCTCTGCCTCCCTCTCCAGCCTCATCCCACGTTCTAGTGATACATAGATCTGTGTTCATACCTGCACACACCAGACTCTTCTACACCTCTGTGCCTGGACCCTGTGGATTTGTTGCATTTCCCTGAAGCCCCCTTTCCTGTTCTTCCTGGCTAACTTTTACTTAGCCTTAAAGATTCTACTCCAGGGTTACATTTCCTCCAGAAAAACTTCTTTGCTTGCCCCAACACTCAATTTGGTGCCCCGAGCTTCTGTAGCGTTCTGTGCATAAAATTATTGTAGTTCTTACATCATCATATTAAAATCAATGAAGTATCTGACTGTGAGGGCAGGAATCTTCTCTATTCTCTACATCCTTGAACCCAGCATAAAGCCTGGAATAGAGTGCCACAAATGTTGGCCACATTGAACTGAACTGAGTGTGCCCCTCTTCTGCTCTCCAGAGCTCTCTATTTCCATGCCCCATGCTGGATTTCTTCTCCACACCCATAGTGACCCTAGCCCTTGCATGTCTTCCCATATTGGGTCTGTGCCTCGCTTCTTACAGATATGAATCTCAAGAGGGGAAGAGTGGGCTGATGATCTCTTCACAGTTGTAAATAGAGCTGAATATTTGTCATGTATCAGACTCATGGCCAGTGTTGCAAAACCTCCTTTCTCTGCAGAAATTCAGGGAAAGAACAGCCCAATTTGCTACAATTGTGCTAAGAAATTTGAAGCGGCAAAGAGACTTAAATGCCCAAAGGAAAAAATAATGTTGTGTAGACGATCTGGCAAACACTAAGAAAGAATGCAAACTAGACCTGGGGACTTCTGGGCACTCAGCCCAATGGCATGAGGGCATCCAATCTTAAAAGCAAGCACTGAGGCCTGTCTTCCTTGTGAGTGACCAGTGACTAGCTCCAAGCCAGTATCTCCTCACAGAATGTCCTCAGACTACAAATAATCAAATCTTGCTAAACATAATTAATCGATTCACCTGATTACACAGTTCCTCCAAGCAGATGTGTCTCTTGATCACTTGGGACAACCAGATCTCACTGTCCTCTCTGAACTTCTTCAGGTGCAGGGAGTGATTTACTATCCTGGTTTTGATGTAGGTGTTATGTATAAACAATCAGCTGGATTCTTCCTCCTTGGGTTTGGCCTTGAGTTTTAATAAATTCTCGGAGCTTGTAGGGTCTCAGAGAAACTGGAACTATAATCTTAACCATCACTCTAAGCCCTGCCCCAATATACAGTTAGAGAAACATGGTGAAGAGGGCGGGGGGGTTCTGGACCATGCCCTAGGAAAGCCAGGATTTAAGTAAACTTTTGCCAGTAATCAGAGTATAGTTGTGCTCAGCCCTTCATTCCTCTGGTCTGTAATCCCCGAGTTGCTAAGGAGCAGGAAGCAATATACTCTCACTTTCTAGCTTCCATGGGTTCTCCCATCAGTTCTACAGGGCAGAATGGGGCCATACTGCAGCCCCAACCATCCACACCAGGTTGAAGAAGGGGTCTCCCCTTCTCCTACGGGGATTCTAACTCTGGGATCCCTTCATCAGACATGAGTGTCTATCTCCTTGGATTGACTCTGATCTTCCTTTTGACATGTGTGCTTCCGGTGAGAAGGAGGGATGCAAATGAAGCTGGGCTTCGGGAGTGTGTTCCAGGCCTTCCCCAGCTGACATCTCCAAGGATTCTCTCGAGATGAGCTGAATGTGGAGACAAAGATCCTACAGGAGGAGACTGGTCTAGACAAATGCATGAGCCCTCTTTAACCCTTGTGATCCTCTCTTCTGTTGTGAAACTTTGGGGTCCTGGTCAGAACCACAGGACTCTCCACTCCCAGGTTCCCTAAACTCCAGAGATTAGCCAGGGAAGTTAAGGAATGGGAGTTCTGTGTGCCCATTGGTGTCTCCTGAGATTAGTGAGATGGGGGACAGGTCCCAGGGATTTTCACTGTATTATAGGAAACAGAATCTCTTCCAACACTATTTTGGATAAGGTGTTCATTATACCATGAATATACTGAGCATTATCCATGAAGGCAGGTGTACAGCAGGTTGTACATCACACAAAAAGAACAGTTAAGGTTGTAACAGCATAAAGATTCTGTTGTTGAAAGAGGGACAGAATCTTTTGGGGAACGTTGGCAAAGCAGCACCCCCAGAAGACACACCTGGGAAAGCTATTTCTTGAGCACCCATACCTTACCCTTATCTGAAAGTTTTCCAAAGATAAAGTTGTGTGTCTGGGAGCACAACCAGATTTGTAGTTATCCCATCTGGGAAGAGGAGTCTAGGGGGTGTTGAAAAAAAAGAAGCAATTGGCAGAGGAGCCCAAGTTCTGCAAGTGTTATTAAAGAACCACATCACATTAGGGAAGTGCCAGCTTGCCAAAGTCTGCCCTGTTCTTTCCCTAGCCCTCTCTCCTCATAATTCTTTTTATTTACAGGATTATACTAATAAGGTCAAGCCAGTTTCCACTCCTTTTTACTCTGTTCCAGCAGTTGTCATCAGTTTGGCTCAAATAAACTCATAAAAATTCTTACAGGTTTGGACGTTTCTTACATTGACACCAGGTAGCTCAGTTGGTTAAAGTGTCATCCCGATACCCCAAGGTTGCAGGTTTGAGCCCCAGTCAGGGCACATATAAGAATCAACCAATGAATGCATAAATAAGTGGAACAACAAATCAATGTTTCTCTCTCTCTCTCTCTCTCTCTCTCTCTCTCTCTCTCTTTCTCTCCCCCCCCTCCCTCTCAAATTTCTCAAATCAATATATTTTTTAAAAAATAAAGAAAGGGGGATAGAGGTATATAAGACATCTGAGCTAGGAATGAAGTAATGGACCTGGCGTTTTCAAAAGGTCATTGCACCCTGGTGTGGCTCAGTTGATCGAGTGCTGTCCCATGCTCCAAAAGGTCCCTGGTTTGATTCCCAGTCAGGACACATGCCCAGGTTTCTGGCTCAATCCCCAGTAAGGGGCATGCAGGAGGCAGCCAACTGATGTTTCTCTCTCTCTCCCTCTCCCTTCCTCTCTCTCTAAAATCAATAAAAACATATTTTTAAAATCACTCTGAGGTGTTAAGAATGTTTCGTTTGCCCTGTTCTATAGATAGGTCAAAAGAAGTTATCTCTGATAATCTTTTATTATGGTCAAGGCCCCTGATTCAAGTTCTTCCTCTAAGTAGTTAAGGAAGGGGCAGAAGTTTCTCTTGAGCCCATGGCTGAAGTCACGTTTAGCTCAAAGCAATCTGCATACCACAGAGGCACATCTTGGGGTGACTTGGTCTGAACCTCCACAGCTGACATGATAAAGAGAGCTGAGAATGCTAGGAAACAAAGATAAAGGACGAAAGCACCAACAGAGCACCACCAAAGGGAAGAGGAAGAAGCCATTGTGCTTCCCTGGCAGTTTTGCCCAAGAAGACCTCAGGCAAGAAACAGGAACACCCAGTACAACTGGAGAAGTTCCTGCCCAAAGGTTGGAATGGTGATTTAATCAGGACATGCTTGGGCAGAAAGGAAAGGGTCCATCCTGAACACATGCAGTCTCCACGTGCATTTTAGATCCGATTTTTAGAATTGTGTGCAGGAAGGGCTCAGAAATATTTGGAAAATGTGGGGGTTCATAACTCCCATGTTCCTGAATGCATGCTTGAACAATTTAAAATATATGGAGAACAGCATTCCAGATCAAGAATCAAAAGAACTGAATATTTGATGGCAGCATAGCCCAGAGCTTCTTTCCTTTGTGCAGCCCATTCACCAACCTGAGCCTTGTTTTCTCCATCTCTAAAAGAATGAGGTGGTACCACTGAGCCTGTGCTATGTCCTTGGTAGCAGATGGTCAGGCTAGGGCTTGCACTCTAGGGGCTGGAATCACATGCCCCTTGCAGGGGGTCCTGGAAGCCTTCCATGGAGTCATGCAAGGGAATCCTCGGCCCTGATTTAGCACCAGCCTACCTACTTCTAGTCTGCTACTCCACCCTCTCTCCCCATAGCAGGGCTCTCCGCTCTATACCCATTGTGGGAACTCTGAATAAAACTCTCCCAGTGATGTTTCACATTCACTAAGAAGTCTCTTAGAGAGGGTCTGTAAAAAAAGAAAGCAACAGCCTGGCTGTGGTGGCTCAGTGGTTGAGCATCAACCTATGAACCAAGAGGTCATGGTTCAATTCCCAGTCAGGGTGCATGCCTGGGTTGCAGGGTTGATCCCTATTTGGGGGTCATGCAGGAGGCAGCCGATCAATGATTCTTCTCATCCTTGATGTTTCTATCATATCTCTCTCTCCCTCTCCCTTCTTCTCTGTAGTCAATAAAAATACATTTTAAAAAAAAAAAAAAGAGAAAGCAACATAGCTATAGTGATGGAATTTAAAAATAATATTGAAGGAGATGGAGGAGGAGGGATTAATCTATACCAGGATGAGTTCAATGTATTTTGTAAGTTTTATCTCATTTCATCCTTTAAAAAACCCTCTGACAGTGCATGTTTTGAGAAGAGGAAGCTGAAGAAGCTCAGGGATGCTAAATAATCTACCCAAGGACCTGTGACTGCAAAACAGAGTGTAACCAATAAAACCATGCTCTACTGCCCCTGCACAGACTCCAAATTCTGTGGTCATGGGCCCCTTGGGTACAAGCCTGCCTCCAGGCGCAAGAATAAAACCAATGGCAATGTCTTCTCAACTCTTGGTCCCTCACCACCACTTTAGGGGGGACAGACCTACTGACCCTTCCCCAGAGCTGCATCCCTATCGCTCCAGGGAAGCACTGTCCTGCTTCACTCCTGACACAGGGCATCCGACCTTGAACATCGCACTGAACTAGCTCTTCATGTGAGAGAGTTCCAACCCACGCACTCCAAAAAGACAACTTGTCCCAGAACTCTCCAAGTTCCCAGATTCTAGCCACCATTTCAAACCAGCCATTTGAAAAATACAGCCTGGCCCTAGCCAGTTTGGCTCAGTGGATAGAATGTCGGTCCACGGAGTGAAGGGTACTGAGTTCAATTCTGGTCAGGGATGCATATCTTGGCTGCAGGCTCGATCCCCAGCGGGAGTTCAGGAGGCAACCAATCGATGTGTCTCTCACATTGATGTTTCTTTCTCTGTGTCTCTCCCCGCTCCCTTCCACTGTCTCTAAAAATCAATGGAAAAATATCCTCGGGTGAGAATTAACCCCCCCCCCCAAAAAAAAAAAAGAAAAAAGAAAAGAAGAGGAAAGAAAAGAAAAGAAAAAGAAAAAGAAAAAGAAAAAGGCAGCCTGTTGGTGGGCTTTTCTAGGAAACGAGTCCCTATAGCATGTGCCTCCAGCCCTGTGACCAAATCTGTGCCCCACAGAGAAGGCTATTCTTTCTCCGCTGTGCCTGAGCATCTACCTAAACCCTGGTCAGGCCAGTGGTTGACACCTTGCGCCCCTTCGTTTCTGGCAACACTTCAAGTTCTTACATCCTTTGTGGCCCTAAATGAAGCCTGTGTTTTATAACATCACTGCTCCAGGCTCCTGTGGTGTCAGTGGGACTCAGAAGGAAAGGAGAAACAAAGTTGAACCTTTCCCTGCCATTTTTCCATCAGTATCCATTTGGAGTCATAGGGAAAGTGTCCGGGCCTGGGCAGGAGATAGCGCCCGGTCTCTGCTCCTGTTCTGCCTTGACTGAGTCCCGTGTTCCGTGATTTGTAGAAGAGGAAGTAGCATGGAGTGGCCCACAGACTCTGTCCTGTAACCCTGAGAAAGCCTGTCTGCCCGGGGTGCTCTTCCAGGTAGAAAGAGGCCAGCCCCACCCAGGCTCGCCCAGCTCTATAAAGGAGCCTCCCAGGCAGCCGCCCCCATGAGGTGCCAACTGTGTCCTCGTCAGCAATGAGGCTCCATCTCTCTGGGTTGCTCTTCCTCCTGGTGATCTCATTGCCTTCAGGTAAGACTGTGGGTACAGGTCTGACCATGAAAGTGGGGTTCTTTCAGGGACCGTGGTACTTAAAACCTCAATGGATATAAGTCCAGCAGGGGGACACCAATATCAGATGGACCCTCAGGCTGGGGATGGGGTTGGGTTAGTGGTCGTTGGGTCCCTGCCCTTTTCCTCTGTGACTACATCCTGAAGGTCTGTCAGAGCTTGAGAGAGGGGAGCCCATTGCATCCCATGCATATCACGGTTCAGCCATCCAGATTCCTCTTTGCCTTCACCTTCCTCTCATTAGCCTCAGACTAGAAGGCCCTCACTGAAATGCGGTAGGAGATGAGAGGACAGGGTCCAGAAAGTTAATCACAAAATAATACAGCAACCACCAGGAAGAGAAGACAGGCCTAGGGTTTTACCCAACCTCTGGAAGCCTGATTTTTCTTTTTCATGTTTCTTGTTTGTTTGTTTTTGTTTGTTTTTTGTCCTTCAGGGAATGGTTTGTTTGGAAATAATGGAGTAGAAGTTCGTTCCTGCAAGGTAGTTGGTGGCAAATGTTTCTTTGGTTGTAGCCCAGGATGGACATGGATGATGTATTGTTTCAGCGTATTTTCTTGTTGCAAAGAATTGAAAAGAACACTCAAACCCCCCCAGGCCTTTGAGAACTGACTCTCACTTTCTGAGTCCAATTAAAAGGATATGTGAATGGCTAAAAGGCCAAAGTCTGCAATCTGTGTGTGAGCATCTTTAAGGAGTCATGGGTAGCCAATGGGGGTCAGACTCTGATCAATGCACTGGCAAAATTTCAGAAGTATTTTTGTAAAGGGGCAGGTGCTATGATGAAAGGCACCTCCTATTCTTTTTTCTGCCGGCCCATCTCCATTACTAATTCCTATTTCAAGTTCAAATTTAATTGATTAACACATATATGACTACAGGCCTAAGAATATAACACCAGCTGAGCCTAATAGCAATAGCTTATTATGTGGCAGTTACATTTTTAAGTGGCTTACATAATTAAATCACTTCATTTTCACAACAAAATCTATTATTTCTTCCATTTTACAGATGAAGAAACTTTCCAAGGTCACACAGTAGTAAAAGTTAGTTAACACTGAATTTGAACCCAGATAATCTTTCTTTTTTAAAATCCTCATCCAAGGATATTTTTCCATTGATTTTTTTTTTTTTTTTTTTTTTTTTTTAGAGAGAGTAGGAGAGAGGGAGGTGGGGGGAGAGAAAGAGAAACATCCATGTGAGAGAAACACATGGATTGGTTGCCTCTTGCACATGCCCTGACCCAGGGCCAGGGATCAAACCCGCAACCCTTAGGTGGATGGGCAGACACTCTAACCATTTAGCAACACCTTCCAAGGCCATGAACTCAGATAATCTTGATCCAGTGTCTTTACTGTTGAGCTATACCCCCTCTCAACTATGAAGTATAGGAATCTAGCTGGAAGTATTGGTTGTAGTTTGTAGTGATTGTACATTGCAGTCCAATGAGGAGTCAATCCAGTATATCCATGAAACACCAAGGCCCCCAAAACTCTTCCTCTGGATTAAATCTATAAGGCTCCTGGTAGCTAAATTGCTTTTGAGACTCTGCTCAGGGGCTCTGGCGGGGTGGTGGGGGGGGTTGCAATGGACCATACAGACCCACACAAAACAAAACGTCCCGAGGGTCTGCAGCATTGCTAGCATTGTTCCTACCTCACTTCCTCACCACCCCTCCAGTGTCCTCAACCAGAGGCAGACGTCATTATCTTCTCAGAAAAAAACCCAGTAGCTGAGTTTGGGGTTTTTATTCTCCAACAATGTGCTTGAAGGAAACACATCTGAATATCTGTGCTGGAATTCTAAGCTGGGCTCCATTCTCCTAGAAGACATACTTGTTCAGATCCCTCCTTATGGCCAATCCTCAACATTCCAGCAAAAAGAAAGAAGAAAGAAAAAAAGAAAAAGGAAGGAAGGAAGGAAGGAAGGAAGGAAGGAAGGAAGGAAGGAAGAAAGAAAGAAAGAAAGAAAGAAAGAAAGAAAGAAAGAAAGAAAGAAAGAAAGAAAGAAAGAGAAAGAAAGAAAGAAAAGAGCTCTAGCTGGTTTCACTCAGTGGATAGAGCATTGGTCTGTGGACTAAAGGGTTCAATTCCAGTCAAGGGCACATGCCTGGGTTTCGGGCTTGATCCCCAGTAGGGGGCATGCAGGAGGCAGTCAATCAATGATTCTCATCATTGATGTTTCCATCTCTCTTTTTCCTCTCCCTTCCTTTTTTAAACATATTTTTTAAAAAAGAAAGAAAACCAGAAATCATCACTGGTCCATAGAGCTAGCCTCCTAGGGCATCTATTTGGGGTTATGTCTAGAGAGATTTTATGATGTCAGGTACCTGTATTAGCTCATTTAAGTCAAGCCCATAACCAAAAGAAAGGGAGAAGTGGTACAAAAGTAATATCAATGCAATAAGATTAAAAAATAATAATAATAATAAACAGAAAATAAGCAGAGAAAACTAGGGCATGGGAAATAGCAAATATTCTTCACCAGATGTCAGAAGGATCCACAACCCCAAAAATACGCTAAAAATCCTTA
Organism: Plecotus auritus; assembly: GCF_963455305.1. Classification (NCBI taxonomy): domain Eukaryota; kingdom Metazoa; phylum Chordata; class Mammalia; order Chiroptera; family Vespertilionidae; genus Plecotus; species Plecotus auritus. The sequence continues at coordinate 77,850,278 of NC_137773.1, forward strand.
CCCTTTTCTTGTGTTCCTCAGGCCACGATTATACCAGCCTGGGGTGTGATGTTGCTCTAACTTGGACAGTGAGATGCAAAGAGAGACACTGCACTGATTTTCTTCAGCACAGCTTAGATGAGACTGGAACATTCAAAGTCATTCTTGCTGAAAACTCACTCTTATGTGAAGTAAATAAGAACGCTGACTTATCATACATAAAAGCCATTATGTATTTACCTTGTGGCTCCAAGAGTGTAACCTCAGAGATAGTGGCCAACCACTCTGAGGAAGTCAGAGGACCCAATCTTTGCTCCCCATATCCCAGAGCAGTCATGGGGAAGGCCCATGGTTTAGGCTTAGCAAATCAGATGTCTGTCCCCAGGAACTGAACTTGGATGAATGATATCACTGCGTTGGTGCCATTGGCGCATGCTTTGTACTAATGCAGCAGACGATTTTAGAACCATGATCCAGCTGTATGGACCTTCAAGGCTCTTTCGTTTATGGCTCTATTCCAAGCCTGTTCAATGAGGTCCAGATATCTTTCTAGTACATTCTCCTTCGGCTTAAAAATGTGCCTAATTAATGTCGGTTACTGGAAACCGAGAAATCTGAATGATACTGAGAACTCTTACTGATACCTCATCATTCAGTCATTTTAGGATTAGATAAGGCAATATATTAGATTATGTGTGTAACATGCTTGGCACTTTGTCATCGGGCTTCAATATCCTGACATCGTGTTAGCTAGGTTCCAGTACATAACGAGAAGAATTGTGCTGCCCTTGGGGAAAGGTATTGAAGATGAGCAGCAACCCTAAACCCTAAACCCCAGCCACTATGAGGTCAGTGCAATGGTGTTCATAGAAATCAGAACAGGCATCTACAGATGCAAAGGAAAGGCAGATCTGAGGGAAAGAATCAAACACAGATATGTACACATATAATACCTTAATAAAAATTTGAAAAAAAAATAAATAAAAAAAAATAAAAAAAAAAGGTCTAGATGTAAACACAAAAAAATAAATAAATAAATAAATAAATAAAAAAGAATCAAACACAGCCCCCCAGCATCACCATCTATACTATACAATTCTTTTTTCAGAATCAAACAAGGAGGTTTCAGGTTTTGGCTTCCTGGTCTGCCCTAACAAATGACCACAAAACTGGGTGGGTTATAACTACAGACATTTATTCTCTCACAGAGCATGACCGTTTACAGAGAAAAGGCACAGAGAGGTCAAGCTGTCCTCTTAACCACACAGCAAGTGGGAGTCAGAGCCCACATAAAAATTCAAGCCAAGGGTGACAGCAATTAATGTCCTAACCATGGACTGGTGGAATGGTTGCAGACTGGGCCAGGGTGTACCAAGAACACACACACACCCCTGTGCTGCTGGGTCTGACCAGGTGAGGCACTAGCTAGCCTGGAGAACCTGCTGCCCAAGGCAAGCTCCCTCATCTGAAACACACAGGCACGCACACACATACACACACACACACCGACGCCTGCATCTCAAAAGACCCTTAGAAATCATCTCTAGATTGGAAAACTGAGGCCTGGTGTGGGAGGGAGGGGAAGAGAGGGAGTGGACTTGCCCAAGACCGCTAATAGTGAGGCCAGGAACCAGCAACGGCCCAAGCTCCTCTGAGAGGCAGCCCAGTGCTCCATGCTCCACACCATGTGTATTTAAGGAAGAGAATAGCCAAAATGATTGGCCACAATTAAAAAATTTTTAAGTCTTTTTCAAGCTTGTCTATTTTAGAAAATGGATACTTGCCAACTGTGTAGGGCTAGAAAGAAATTGGACCAAAATTAAATGCCATCCGATAATGGTACAAAAGGAACTCAAGTCATGGAAAAGTTTCGTAGAGCCTGGGAAGCTCTCCTGTCTAGCTCTTCTCACTGGTCCACACTGAATAAAACAGCCCGCAGGTGAGAATGACCCTGGAAACCAAGTGCTTAAGAGACTGGTAGTTAGAGTTCCTGTGTTTACCACTAGGGGGCAGGGCCTGCCTGTTTTTCCAGTTTGAACAGGCAACGAAATAGTCTACTGTTTTCCCATCTTGTGGGTCTTTCCAGGGCCGAGGAGCACACTCACGACATTTTTCCACTTATAAGCGGCAACTTGAACAACTTTTGAAAGAGTGGGACAGAAAACTGGCAAAGTGTGAACTTGGATACAAACCTCACATCACAGAGTAGGAATGAGAAGGATGAACCTGTAATTGTTGAGTGGAGGAGGTGGGGGGGGGGGGGGCGGGGGGCGGTGCAGCACAGGATAGGAGCAGAGCATATGTATCCCAGTTTTGTAAAGGAAATCTATTTCTGTCTGTTAAAGAAGTGGAAATCATTAGCAAAGGTAAGTTGATGAATGTATAGATTGGAAGTGTAGGGTTTTTTTAATTGTACATAAAAAATGTCTATAAACGGAAAGAAACTGCCTGGCTGGTGTGGCTCAGTGGCTGAACATCGACCTATGAACCAAGAGGTCACTGTTACATTCCTGGTCAGAGCACATGCAGGGGTTGCAGACTCCATCCCCAGTAAGAGGTGTGCAGGAGGCAGTGGATCAATGATTCTCATCATTGATTTTTCTCTCTCTCCCTCTCCCTTACTCTCTGAAATCAATAAAAATATTTTAAAAAAAGGAAAAAGTAAGAATCTCATTGGAAATTCTGAAGAAGAGGAATACTGACAAATAGCCATTCTGGATGTTAAAACCTATTACCAGTATTCAGTCTCAATAATTAAAACAGTGTGATAATGGCATATGACTAGACAGATCACTAAAGTCAGATATGGACCCAATACAAATGAGCATTTAGAAATGATAAAGAGGCCATCTAACCAAGTATTATCCAACTAGAGGCCCAGTGCATGAAATTCGTGCACGGGGTGGGGATGGGGTCCTTCGGCCCAGTCTGCACCCTCTCCAATCTGGGATCCCTCTCACAATCCAGGACTACTGGCTCCCAACTGCTCGCCTCCTTGATGCCTGATTGCCCCTAACCACTTCTGCCTGCCAGCCTGATCAACACCTAACTGCTCCCCTGCCAGACCAATTGCCCCTAACTGTCCTCCCCTACAGGCTTGGTCACCCCCAACTGCCCTCCCCTGCAGGCCTGGTTGCCCCCTACTGCCCTCGCCTGCAGGCCTGGTCCCCCTCAACTGCCCTCCCTTGCAGGCCTGATTGCCCCCAACTGCCCTCCCTTCCAGGCCTGTTCTCCCCCAACTGCCCTTCTCTGCCGGCCTGGTCCCTCCCAACTGCCCTCCCCTGCTGGCCTGATTGCCCACAACTGCCCTCTCCTGCAGGCCATCTTGTGGTGGCCATCTAGTGTCCACATGGGGGTGGCCATCTTTGACCACATGGGGCGGCCATCTTGTGTGTTGGAATGATGGTCAATTTGCATATTACTCTTTTATTAGATAGTATAAATGGTGTCAGGAAAACTAGAGAGGCATCTGGAAATATTATAAAGTTGGAACCTTACCTGTTATAGTTGGATAAATTCAAATGGATCAAAGATGTAAAGATAATAAGAAGAATTCATACAGCACTAGAGGAAAGTATAGGATAATTATTTCATACCTGTCTACCTGAAATAAAGCACAGGTACTACTAGAAACTGAATGCTTGGGTCTCCCACCGCAAATTTATATGTTGAAATCCTAACCCCCGGGAGGATCCAAGATGGCGGCGTAGGTAAACACCTAAACTGCTGCCTCGCACAACAATTTCAAAACTACAAACTACAACTAAAAGACAAAACATCTATCACCCAGAACCACAGGAAAGCTGGCTGAGTGGAAGTTCTACAACTAGAAGAAAAGAGAAAAGAGCATTGAGACGTGCACAAGTGCTGAAAAGCTGAGGTACGGAGGCGCGCAATCCGGGCTGGCGGCAGGCGTTGCTTTTTTCAACCTGAAGGGTGACAAGCCCCCGATTACTCTGAAATCCAGTTTCTGGGGAGATGCAGGGGACCCAAACTCCTACAGGGAGAAGCTGGACTGTCTGCCATCGGGTCAGAAAGTGAGGGTGGCTTGCTTGCAGAGCTGCCGCAGGAATAATTATTTACTGCACTGGGGTGCGGGGCACGGGGCGCGGGGCGCAGGGACGTGGTCGGAGACGCAGAGCTGGCTAACTGGCAGCCATCACTGTTTGCCACGCCCTAGCCTAGTGACACCCTGAGACCCCGCCCTGCACAACCTACAAACCCACCCAAGCTCCAAGCAGCGGCTTTAGCATATGAATGGCCTGCCCTATTGCAGCTTAACCTAGCAAACTTGCAGCCTGGGTCAGACAGCTCCAAAACCTCCAAACCCCAAGCAAAGAGGAGAAAAATGTAGTTCTCGCTGTAGCTCCTGCTGGGTGGCCTCAGACAGTAGCTGACCTGCACCCCATTGGAGATCCAGAAGCCAGTGTATTTAGTGGTCAGTGTGAGACACCAGTTTCAACTCCTCACATCCATAAGTGACACATTCAAGAGGCAGACTCAGTGAGCACCAAAGCCCTGCTGAAACAAGTCCTGCACCATAAGCGTGTCTCTAGTGCAGCAGTTCTTCCATTGTAGACACAGCGAGTCCTCACAGCCAATTGGCCTGGAGGTCAATTCCTCCCAGTGTACCAACAGCAATCAAGGCTTAACTACACCAAGACTTTGCACTCAGCCCACAAAGGGGTGTACCAAGAGCATACACCTCAGGTGATTGGGGAGGCTGAGCTACTGGCCCCTATAGGTCACCTACCACACAAAGCCACTCCATCAACACAGGGAAGCAGCCAAAATGTGGAGACAAAGAAACATGTCACGAATGAAAGAAATGGAGGAAAGCAAACTACTAGACAGCATAGAGTTCAGAACCACATTTATAAGGTTACTCAAGAATCTTCTAAAAACCTCTGAGGAACTTAGTGAGACCTTTAAGGATCTTAATGAGAATGCCAAAAAAATGGAAAAGGACCAGTCAGAAATTAAGCATACATTGTCTAAAATAAAGAATATACAGAAACTCATCTGTAGATCAATGTACCCCAAGAATCAAACCAAAGATCTGAAATATGAGGAAACAAAAAACACCCAACCAGAAAAACAAAAAGAAAAAAGAATCCAAAAATATGAAGATAGTGTAAGGAGCCTCTGGGACAACTTCAAGCATACCAACATCAGAATTATGGGGGTGCCAGAAGAAGAGAGAGAGCAAAATATTGAAAACCTATTAGAAGAAATAATGACAGAAAACTTTCCCTACCTGAAAGAAATAGACTTACAAGTTCAGGAAGCGCACAGAACCCCATACAAGAGGAATCTAAAGAGGACCACACCAAGACACATCATAATTAAAATGCCAAGAGCAAAAGACAAAGAGAGAATCTTGAAAGCAGCAAGAGAAAAACGGTTAGTTACCTACAAGGGAGCGCCCATACGACTGTCAGCTGATTTCTCGGCAGAAACTATGAAGGCCAGACGGGAGTGGCAAGAAATATTCAAAGTGATGAACAGCATGAACCTACAACCAAGATTACTCTACCCAGCAAAGCTATCATTCAGAATTGAAGGTCAGATAAAGAGCTTCACAGACAAGAAAAAGCTAAAGGAGTTCATCACCACCAAACCAGGATTACATGAAATGCTGAAAGGTATTCTTTAAGAAGAGGAAGAAGAAGAAAAAGGTAAAGATAAAAATTATGAACAACAAAATGACATCAAATACATACCTACCAACAGGTGAATCTAAAAATCAAGTGAATAAAAAATCTGAAGAACAGAATGAACTGGGGAATATAATAGAATCAGGGATATAGAAAGGGAGTCGACTGACAATTCTCAGGGGGAAGGAGGTGTGAGGGGTGCGGGAAGAGACTGGACAAAAATCGTATACCTATGGATGAAGACAGTGGCGGGGGGTAAGAGCATGGGGTGGGGTTGGGAATCAGGTGGAGGGGAGCTAGGGGGAAAGAAAAGAGAAACAGCTGTTATAATCTGAACAATAAAGATTTATTTAAAAAAAAAAAAAGAAAGAGGAACTGAAAAAAGAAAAGAAAAAGAAATCCTAACCCCCAATGCAATGGCATTAGGAGATGGGGTCTTTGGGGAGATTATTAGGACATGAGGGTGAAGTTCTCATGAATGGCATTAGTGCTCTCATGAGAGCCATGAGAGAGCTTGCTTCCTCTCTCTGCTCTCTGCCTTGTGAAGACACAAGGAGAAGACAGCTATCTATAAACCAGGAAGTGGCCCTCAACAGACACCAGATCTGCCAGCACCTTGATCTTGGACTTCCCATGGTCCCTGATCTTCAATGGACAAGCCAGGCTCTGCAGTGGCCTCAGGTGAGTATCCAGGATGGAGTCCCTCTCCTGCTGCACTCTCTGTATTAACAGAGCGCAGCCAACACTGAATGGGACATCCACAGAGTGCACAGAATCTGCTTCTTGAGGCCCCACCCCAACCTCTGTGGGGGCCTGTAAGAGGTAGCCGATCGATATTGTGCCCTGAGGAAAGAGGGAGCAGCAGGAAGCAACTGGTGGGGCTCCTGCTCTCCTAGGCCCCTCCCAGGGCTGAGGGGACTACATGTCTTGGCACCCCTGTTGGCAGAATGCTATAACAAAATACCACAGACTGGGTGGCTAATAAAGAGCAGAAATGTTTTGCTCACAGTTCTGGAGGCTGGGAAGTCCAAGATCAAAGTGCTGGCAGATTAGGTGCCTGGTGAGAGCTCATGGCCTGGTTCATAGCCAGCACGTTCTCGCTGTGTCCCCACATGGTGGAAGGGATGAGAGCTCTCTGTGATCTCTATGTAAGGGCACTAATTCCATTCATGAGGTCTCCACCCTCATGACTAACACCTTCCAAAAGTCCCACCTTCTAACATCATCACCTTTGCGGTTTAGGACATCAGCATATGAATTTGGGGAGATAGACCAACATTCAGACCGTAGCCTCTTGACCTTAGCTGCTCTGGGCTCTGGGCCTGGTTTGGGGTTTTTGTTTTGTTTGTTTGTTTGTTTGTTTGTTTGTTTGTTTGTTTGGTGTGTGTGTGTGTGTGTGTGTGTGTGTGTGTGTGTTTAATTGATTTCAGAGAGGAAGGAAAAGGGAGAGATAGAAACATCAATAATGAGAGAGAATCATTGGTTGGCTGCCTACTGCACGCCCCCTGCTGGGGATCAAGCCAGCAACTCCTGGGCATGTGCCCTGACTGGGTATCAAACCCAGACCTCCTGTTTCATAGGTCGATGCTCAACCATTGAGCCACGCAGGCTTGAGTGGGTCTGGTGCTTATGCCTTTCAGTTTCCCTCTCTTCCTTACTCTTTCTCTTTGTACATTCACATACCGTATCCTGCTCCTGAGGAAGAGGAAGGTGTTCTTCTCTGGCCAAGAATTCCAGAATGGCTGTTCAGTACAGGCCAAGAGATTTAGCCAGTGCTAGACTCAGTTTCCCTTATGCTCCACTGACACAGACCCCGATTCATCAGTGATTCTTCCTCGGCTGCTCTTTGCTTTCACTTTCCAAGGCTCTGCCTGCTCTTATCCACCTCCCGTCAAGAGCTAGTCCCAGACTTTCTGTTCCCTGACAGACCCCTCCTGAAACGCTGCAGTGGGGCCAGGGCCCTGGGGCTCAGATGGTCCTTGTCCTCATCTTGACCACCTTGATTCCTTGTCAGTTTGGTTTTACGCCCATGGGCGCCCTTACCCTAAATAGGCTCATACTTCTATCACCCCTGAGCCTTAAAAAATTAAAGATATCAAAATGAGAATCCACCCAGCTCATAATGCCAACTCCAGATGGGTCTTCTGTCATCTCTGGGAAGGGCTTCCCATTTGTGTCAAAGACTTCGCCTATGTTTAACCTTGGAAATTTTTTAAAATATATTTTATTGATTTCAGAAAGGAGAGGGAAAGAGAGATAGAAACCTCAATAATGAGAGAGAATCATTGATCAACCGCTTCCTGCACACCATCTACTGGGGATCAAGCCCATAACCTGGGCATGTGCCCTGATCAGGAATCAAACTGTGATCTCCTGGTTTATAAGTCAACACTCAACCTCTGAGCCACACCAACCAGGCAAACCTTGGAAAATTTTTATTCAAAAGCATTGAACTGCCTTTAAGCTAAAATGCCACCATATCTTAAGAATACCTTCTCCCCACCTCTTCCCCACCCCCAATTTTTCTTTCTTTCCACATCTTCTCCTTTATCCAGCTGCTGGTGTGATCTGAGCTGGATGAGGAGGGTGCCTGAACTCACAGTCTATCTCTTTACCTCTTTTTATTTTATCTTAGTGCCTTCTTAAAATGTTGCTATATGAATAACTAAACTTTTAGGTACAAAAAAAAAAAACACTACTCTTACACCGATATCTATTCTAATAAATGCTTTTGTAAAATCTGACATTCAAGAAAAATTTAATGAACACCCAAATTTAAACAGTGACCCTGGGAAATGAGAAGGTCAGATGGCCAAGAAGCACATAAAAAGATACTCAATTTCATCAGTTTTCAGGGAAATGCAAAATAAAGCCACAGTGGGGTATCAACGCAAATCCAGAGGGCACTGCTGCGTATGCCCTCCAGAACATGTCTGGGAATGTTCATAGCAGCTTTATGCTTAAAGGCGAAAACCAGGAAATGCCCATCAGCAACTGAATAGATAAATAACTGAAATATTGGAATGTTTTTACAACAATAAAAAGGATGAATTGGGCCGAAACCAGTTTGGCTCAGTGGATAGAGCATTGGCCTGCGGACTGAAGGGTCCCAGGTTTGATTCTGGTCAAGGGCACGTACCTTGGTTGCGGGCACATCCCCAGTAGGAGGTGTGCAGGAGGCAGCTGATCGATGTTTCTCTCTCATCGATGTTTCTAACTCTCTATCCCTCTCCCTTCCTCTCTGTAAAAAATCAATAAAATACAATTAAAAAAAAAAAAGGATGAATTGGGAGAAGGACAGATGAATAGGCAGAATCAGAGGATTTTTAGGGCAGTGAAAATGCTCTGTATGGACACCAGCACGGTGGTTACCAGAAGAAAGGGGGGTGGGGTTAGTAAAGAGTAAAGGGCATCAAATATATGGTGACAGAAGATGATTTGACTTTAGGTGGTGAGCATACAATGTAATATACAGAGCATGTATCACAGAAATGCACACTTGAAACCTATATAATCCTATTAACCTATGTCACCCCAATACCTTTAGTTAAAAAATAAATAAACACAACACAAGAAAAGACTCTGTATGGTACTATAATGATGGCTACATATCATTATACATTTGTCTAAATCCATAGAATCCACCCTGAGTGAGCCCTCATAGAAACTGGGAACTTTGGATGATAATAATAATCAGCTAATGTGGGTTCATCAAGTGTCACAAGTGTGCCCCTCTGGTGGGGGATGTTGATGGGGAATGCTGTGAGTGTAGGGGGGAGGGGGTAATGGGAAATCTCTGTACCTTCTGCTCAACTTTGCTGTGAACCTAAAACTGCTCTGAAAAACGAAGTCTATTAAAGAAGGAAAACGAAAAAAGAGTGAACTTCTGCTACTCACACAATACAAGCAAAGGGTGAGTCCCTCCCACATTAAGGTGAAGAAGGGACCTAGACACAAAAGAGCAATGCTATGTGCTTGACATGAATTTCAAGGACACACAAAACTATGACAGAAACCATGGTTGCAACTGGGTGGCCAATGACAGGGAAGGAGCACAGAGAAACGGGTCTACATCTGGATCTGAGTGACATTTATCCATTTGCATAAGTGCATCGATCTGTCCACATAAGATTTGCATACTCTACACCAGGAAGCATGCTCACATCTCTCTTCATAAAAATGGATCTGAAATGCAAGCTTTGCTGAGGCACACAGAGGAAACTTGTGAACCGCATGGGGCTCCCTTAACAACAGCGACAAATGACAGAAGTGCCTAAAGAGCAAGGCAAAGAGTTTGCAGTGTGGACTGTCCTCAGGGTTCTTTTCTTCCTCTGGGGAAGGGCATATGGTCAGAAGGAGTGACCAGATCAAGGACTGATCATTCACAGTATCAGCGAGACAACATTTCCAAGAGACCTGCAGATTCCCCCATCCCTGACATTTCAACCAAACTCATTTTCTCTCCCTGACTTGCTAACAAAGCACAGACGTTCCCCTCCAATCCCCTGCCCCCACTAGAGCCTACACCCCACCCCCACAATGGGCACTCCCTAGATAAGACTCAGGCTTTTCAACCTGTGGCGCCAGCCTGGGAAAAGCAGACAGAGCATGGGCCCTGTGGCCTCTCCGCCTGCTGCCCCCAGCCCTTCCCTTCCCTGGCACCAAAACAGATGACTTCATCTGTGGGACCCAGCTCCTATCAGCTGCCGGCCTCCCTGGGACCGGAGCTGGGGAAGGAGCCTGGAAGCAGGGGCTGGCTGGAGTTCTGGTTACTTTGGCACAGGCTGGGGCTCTGTGGAGTGTCAGCCACAGCCTTCAAATCAGAAGAACCCCGGCCTTGTTCTAAGGGTTCCTGCTGACTGCACGTGGCCACCTCTCACAGCTTGGCCTCCACACTCCTTTGAGCTGAACTTGGGTATGAGACAGCTGCAGCTGGCAGCCACCACTTAGCCAGGCGCAGGACACAGGAGGCTCCCATTGTCCCTTGAAATAAGAGTCCCAGAGTGGCTCAGTGGTTGACCATCAACCAATGAACCAGGAAGTCACAGTTCAATTCCCGGTCATGGGCATATGCCCGGGGCTGTGGGCTCAATCCCCAGTAGGGGGTGTGCAGGAAGCAGCCTATCAATGATTCGCTCTCATCATTGATGTTTCTGTCTCTCTCCCTCTTCCTTTCTCTCTGAAATCAATAAAAATATATTTTAAAAAAAGAGTCCCATTCCTGGTCCTGAGTCGTGACACTGCATTAGCAGACCCTTTATGTTTGCCAATGTTATTGTCTCAGGCCACCCCAGGGCATAGTCCAGCTCAGGAATCAAAGTCCCTGTCACTGTCACGTTCAGTGTTCACTCTCCTGCTCCTCCACCCACCTCCTTTACAGTGTCCAGTGTGACCTCGGAGGGACCTGTGGGGAGCTCAGGAGAACCTGCCCATGCAGGCCACATGCGGGGAAGCGGCTGTGTCCGGCAGGTCATGTCACTGCGCTGGTGACTTTGCTGCTGGTACCATTTTCCAGTCTGGCCCAGCGCTTCAGGGTGCTGGTTATGCCCTGGCCAAGGTGGGGCTCCTGTCACCTGCAGAGGACGGGCTCAGGAGCCGGACCACTGGCTTCCCACAGTCATGTGATCCTGAGGAAAGTTAGTTACCTCGCCTCTCCAGACCCCAGTGCCTCATCTGTAAATTGGGGATATAAGCGTTACTCTCTCAGACCACTGTTGCAGGGATCAAGTAGATGAATGAAGTAGTACTTCATGTCCAGCAGTAGTAAACACTAAACATGTGTGTTCTTTTCATTGCCTGGGTCTGTGGTCTCTGTGATAGTGTGGTTCTAAGGAGGGTGTTAAGTGCCCAGCCATTCCCAGTGGCCCCCAGCGCATAGCACACTGCAGACCCTCAGGAGGCATTAGCAGGAGGCTCTTTCGCCTATCTCCCTCCACCCTCATAAGTGGGGCTCTCTCATGCTGGATCGCAGGACCCACAGGGACCCTCTGCTCCCTGGGCCGCTGGCCTCTCCTTCCAGCCAGTACACCTTGTGATTCCTGGGCCCAGGCACCTGCACCACCTCCTGACTCCAGAAGTCACTATTCAGAGAAGCACTTTGTCTAGCAGACATTTTTCAAATATCAGGGGCGAGTTGCATTGTGTCCCTTCCCCATCCCAGAGGGGAGGGCGCCAGTGGGTGGAGAATGTGTCATCTTCGCAGCTCCCAAAATCAATAGTCTCCTCAGGCCCTCTCTCTTTCTGCCCACTCCCTGTGCCTTTCCGGAAAGCACCAGGCCAGTTCACTCCCTCGAACTGTTGTGCAGACTCAACCATGAGCCATGTCCAAAAAAGACCTCTTCCCTCTTAGAGGTTGAATGGGAGACAGGTGGTCAGGGAGCAAGAAGGGCCTTGGACAGAATCACCCCCTGTGCCACCCAGATTTCACATTCTTACCCACCTCCCTCTAAGCACTTTTAGTGGCTACCTGCATTTTTATGAGGCTTCATCCTTCTGCATCCTGACGTTAGCGTGCCTTATCTCCCCGACAGCAGCTCCGCGTGTTGGAAGGGCAATTTTATTTTTTTTTAAGTTAATAAATCTTTATTGCTCAGATTATTACAATTGTTCCTCTTTTTCCCCCAAAGCTCCCCTCCACCTGGTTCCCACCCCACCCTCTGCCCTTCCCCCCCCCCACCACTGTCCTCATCCATAGTATATGATTTTTGTCCAATCTCTTCCCACACCCGCCACACCCCTTTCCCCCCGAGAATTGTCAGTCCACTCCCTTTCTATGCCCCTGATTCTATTATATTCACCAGTTTATTCTGTTCATCAGATTTTTTTATTCACTTGATTTTTAGATTCACTTGTTGATAGATATGTATTTGTTGTTCATAATTTTTATCTTTACCTTTTTCTTCTTCTTCCTCTTCTTAAAGAATACCTTTCAGTATTTCATATAATCCTGGTTTGGTGGTGATGAACTCCTTTAGCTTTTTCTTATCTGTGAAGCTCTTTATCTGACCTTCAATTCTGAATGATAGCTTTGCTGGGTAGAGTAATCTTGGTTGTAGGTTCTTGCTGTTCATCACTTTGAATATTTCTTGCCACTCCCGTCTGGCCTGCATAGTTTCTGTTGAAAAGTCAGCTGACAGTCGTATGGGTGCTCCCTTGTAGGTAACTAACTGGTTTTCTCTTGCTGCTTTTAATATTCTCTCTTTGTCTTTTGCTCTTGGCATTTTAATTATGATGTGTCTTGGTGTGGTGCTCTTTGGATTCCTTTTGTTTGGGGTTCTGTGTGCTTCCTGGACTTGTAAGTCTATTTCTTTCACCAGGTGGGGGAAGTTTTCAGTCATTATTTCTTCAAATAGGTTTTCAGTATCTTGCTCTCTCTTCTTCTGGCACCCCCATAATTCTGATGTTGGTATGCTTGAAGTTGTCCCAGAGGCTCCTTACACTATCTTCATATTTTTGGATTCTATTTTCTTTTTGCTTTTCTGGTTGAGTGTTTTTTGCTTCTTTGTATTTCAAATCTTTGACTTGATTCTTGCAACCCTCTAGTCTGCTGTTAGATCTCTGTATAATATTTTTTATTTCAGTCAGTGTATGTTTAATTTCTAGTTGGTCCTTTTTCATATCCTCGAGGGTCTCACTAAATTTATCGGCCTTTTCCAGAAAATTCTTGAAAAACCTTATAACCGTGGTTTTGAACTCTATATCCAGTCATTTGCTTTCCTCCATTTCTTTCTGTTTCTTTGTCTCCGCATTTTGGCTGCTTCCCTGAGTTGATAGAGTGGCTTTGTGTGCTAGGTGTCCTATAGGGCCCAGTGGCTCAGCCTCCCCAGTTACTTGAGGTGGACACTCTTGGTGCACCCCTTTGTGGGCTGTGTGCACAGTCTTGTTGTCATTAAGCCTTGATTGTTGTTGGTATCACTGGGAGGAATTGACCTCTAGGCCAATTAGCTGTGAGGATCAGCTGTGTCTACGCTGGGAGAACTTCTGTGCTGGAGACACCCTTATGAGACAAGACTTGCAAAAGCCTCTGTGCTCAGCTTGGATGGGGCAGAGTCTCAGGGCAGAGCAGACAGCTTTGGTTTCCTGTCAGCCCTGCCCTAATAGGCCCCTGTGTCTCAGTGTCCCGTGGTCATCGCTGCAAGCACCTCTGAGAGAAAGCCGCCCTTGAGTTTCGCCCACTGCCAGACAGTCCAGTTTCTCCCCGAATGAGTCTGGGTCCCCAGAGTCTCGCCCGGAACTGGAGTTCAGTGCAGTTGGGAGCTTTTGTCTCCCTCCCACTTGAGAAAGCCAGCCGCACACTCAGTTGCCAGTCCTCTCCGTGAGCACATCTCAGTACCTCTGCCTCCTGCAGCTCCTCTGAGTCTCAGTGTGCTTTTCTCTTTCCTGACAATCCAGTTTCTCCCCAAATGAGTCTGGGTCTTCAGAGTCTCTCCCAGAACTGGGGTTCAGCGCAGTTGGGAGCTTTTGTCTCCCTCCCACTTGAGAAAGCCAGCCGCACACTCAGTTGCCAGTCCTCTCCGTGAGCACATCTCAGTACCTCTGCCTCCTGCAGCTCCTCTGAGTCTCAGTGTGCTTTTCTCTTTCCTTCTAGTTGTAGAATTTCCATTCAGCCAGCCTTCCTGTGGTTCTGGATGATGTCCGTTTTGTCTTTTAGTTGTAGTTTTGAAATTGTTGTGCGAGGCAGCAGTTTAGGTGCTTACCTATGCCACCATCTTGGTTTCTCCCTCGAAGGGCAATTTTAGATCTCCATCTTACGTTCCTGAACACTGAGAAAGGAGAGAGCCAATGACTGGCCCAAGGTCACACAGCTTATTCCAGACTAGGATCTGGACCTTCTGGTTCTGGTTCTGGAGATCCCTGTGTGTGTCCAGCTACTTCAAGAAAGGAAGTTTGCTCCCTCCTTTACAGGCAGCTGGGCAGGGGCACATGGGCCTGTTGCACCTCTGCCTCAGGCTGAACCACTCTGCCATCATGCTTTCAGGCCACAGGGATACCCTGGGCCTCTGTGATCACTCTAATTACTCTGATCTGCTGTTGCCACACCCAGGTGATTCCCCAGCAGTCGTGGGTTAACCACTCCTCCCAGGTCTCATGACTGGTCTTTCCCACTGAGCTTCTCAGAGCTGTTCACCTGTCCCTGTCCTGGGCACGGCCACAGGCCCCAGGGCCCAGCCCAGCCCAATGGCCCAGGCTTCACAGAGGGGCCGGGCTGGGACTGCAGAGAAGCTGTCAGGCTGTGGTATTATTGTCCAGATCTGCGAGGCCACTTATCTGGAACGCCCACACGGGGAAATGAGATAGTCCAGCAGCACTTTTCCCACCAATATCCTTATCTTGACGGGAAAGAAGGCTGTGTTTGTGTGTGAAGACGTGTGTGTGTGATTTTTACAAACTCCTGTGTGTGTCTACTTGAGTGTTTTCCACCCCGCGACTTCTGAGCGTATGGATAATGTTTGCGTAATTTTCTGACTTGACTACGGTTCTATGAAGTATTTCCAAATTTTGTGTTGGAAGAAAAATAGATGGCAAGAAAGGAGAAGAGGGATGGGAGATACAAAAGAGAAAACAGCATCAGGGGAGACATTTTAAAAAGACTGAACACAACTAGTTTTGGTGAAAGGATGAAGAAATGGATATTTTCCTACATGGACTAGGAAAGTCGTGCAATGTTGAACAGTTAAAAGTATCTTCACCTGTAAGTCTACTTTCCAGATCTACCCAAGAGATAGTACCCATGTACACAAAGAGATGTACAAGAATGTTCATTACAGAGTTATCAAAGCAGCTAAAATTATAAACAATCTAAATATTAATTGACAGGGGAGTGGTTAAATATATTACAGTATAGCATACTACCTTTCAGAAAGAACAAAAAGAAATCTTTAGCCCTAACCGGTGTGGCTCAGTGGATAGAGCGTCGGCCTGCGGACTGAAGGGTCCCAGGTTCGATTCCGGTCAAGGGCATGTACCTTGGTTGCGGGCACATCCCCAATAAGGGTGTGCAGGAGGCAGCTGATCGATGTTTCTCTCTCATAGAAGTTTCTAGCTCTCTATCTCTCTCCCTTCCTCTCTGTAAAAAATCAATAAAATATATTTTAAAAACAAATAAATCTTTATACTAAAATGGAAAGATGACCCCAAATGTGTAAATTTAAAAAAATACCAAGTCACAGAATTTATATGGATTATACTATATAAGGAACAAAAATATATATTTTATAGAGATATAAAATATGTATCTATACTTACCTATATCTATATCCATATGTATATACCAGTAGATATACATACAGAGAGAGAGAGAAGGGCCTGGAAGGTGTACTCTAAAATGACAGCAGTGGTTGCCTCGAAAGGAGAGAGCTGGAATTACAGGTGCATTATTTGCCCAACCGGTGTGGCTCCATGGTTGAGCGACGACTTATGAACCAGGAGATCATGGTTTGATTTTCAGTCAGGGCACATGCCCAGGTTGCAGCCTCGATCCCCTGTGCAGGAGGCAGCCGATCGATAATTCTCTCTCATCATTGATGTTTCTATCTCTCTCTCCCTCTCCCTTCCTCTCTGAAATCAATAAAAAAAAACTTTTTAAATAAATAAATGTGCATTATCTAAATAGTCCTACCATAGATATAAATTTCTGCATAATTTGTTTAATTATAAACACTTTATAACTTTTTAAAGAAGTCAGCAACACTAGAATCCACTCACTGTAGACCCTACGATCCAAACAAAAATTGGGCCCTAGATGGTTTGGCTCAGCGAATAGAGCATCGGCCTGTGGACCAAAGGGTCCCAGGTTCGATTCCAGTCAAGGACATGTACCTTGGTTGCAAGCTCCTCCCCAGCCTGGGCCCTGGTCAGGGTTCATGAAGGAGGCAACCAATAGATGTGTTTCTCTCACATTGGTGGTTCTCTCTCTGTCTTTCCCTCTCTCTTCCACTTCCCTAAAAATCAATGAAAAAATATCCTCCAGTGAGGATTAACAACAACAACAAAATTGGGAAAGAAAATCAATATCTCGTTTTCCGTGGCAAACCTGTGATTCAGCTGGTTCTCATCCTCCTGGTGAGATGGAGGAGGGAGCAGGAGCAAGCTGGAAGAAAGGCACCTTGGTCACCACACATCCTGCCCTAGTGTCCATGGGGGAGGAATAGGGTTGTTTTTACCTCTGTTGTTCTTAAAAGTAGCTACCAAGGCAGAGAATCCAGGGAGGGTGGCTGAAAGTTTTCCCCATAGAGTTAGATCCAGAAAAAGGCTCCATTTGGGAAAATCTTTTTTTCTTTATTTTATCAATTGGGAAACTGAGGCCTGAAGAAGTAGAGCAGAGTAAAAATTAATTATTGCGAGTCTACAATTAATTCTCTTCCTCTTTCTGGGCAGTGAGGGAGAGGAGTGGAATTCAATCCACAGACATCAATATAGATGTTCACTCCCCCATGTGAGGAGAAATTCTGGCAAAGCTCCTAAACTTGAGCAAACCCATAGATTCTGCTGGAATAATCCAAAATCCCACGACCTGGGAGATGATAACCAGGGATCCTAGGATCAGAAGGTGAAGACTAAAACTCTCAGGCTCTACAGGCCAAATTGTCCCCCAAGTCTCTTTGCCCAATATGCAACCTCTATTCACAAGGCAGGTGTCAAGGCCAAGCAAAACTAGTAAAGAAGAGCCCGGGGCAGCATGGCTCAGTGGTTGGAGCATCATCCTCTGCACCAAACAGCTGCAGGTTTGATTCCTGATCAGGGCACATACCCAGGTTACAGGATCAATCCCCTGTTGAGGAGAGGTAATGGATCAATGTTCTCTCTACGTGGATGTTTCTCTCTCTCTCTCTCTCTCTCTCTCTCTCTCTCTCTCTCTCTCTCTCTTTCTATCTAAAAATCAATAAAAAGCTTATCCTTAGGTGAGGATTAAAAATGTATATATTATATAAATAATTATACAGGAGGTACCTGGGTAAGCAAAACAATTATGCAGGTGGACCAAAGGTGTCAAAATACAGTGAGCCCTGCTGCCATTATTAAGTTACTAGAGGCATGGTCCATGAAATTTCATGCACTGGAGCGGTCCCTCAGCCCGGCCTGCACCCTCTCACAGTCTGGGACCCCTCACTCCTTACTGCCCACCTGCAGCAGAGGCAGGAGAGGCTCCCGCCACTGCCACTGCACTCACCAGCTGTGAGCCCAGCTTCTAGCTGAGCAGCACTCCCCCTGTGGGAGCACACTGACCACCAGGGGGCAGCTCCTGCATTGAGCGTCTGCCCCCTGGTGGTCAGTGCATGTCTTAGTGACTGGTCATTCCAACATTTGGTTGATTTGCATATTAGGGTTTTATTATATAGGATAGTCCAAACGTGGCAAGTTGTGGCCTATGATCATTTTTAGGCTGCAAACTTAATCTGGAAATAATATTGATTGTCAATAGTAACTACCTCCTTCAGCCTCCTACATGAGGTCTTCCTTGCAATGCCCAGATTTGGTGCCATTGACATTCTGATATTCCACATCACATCTTCCTATGGGGAAGGAACTATTTTTCAACAAAAGCAAAGTGACAAGTCTGTCCAGTATTCAACTAGCAAATGCATGTATCATCTTTATTTTGTCACCTCTGTGGAATGAAATGACCTCTTTAGTCCATATGTGAGTTTTTGGTTACTGTTCATTGACTTGCATCAACTCCCGCAAACCTATCCTATATGATAAAAGCCTAATCTGCTAAGTGTCCAGTCATCTGGTCATCCTTCAACCAATCAAAGTGTAATATGCTAATGATATGCTAAGGCTGCTCAACCACTCACTATGACGTGCACCGACCACCAGGGGGCAGACAATCAACTGGTCAACTAGTCGCTATGACATTCACTGACCACCAGGGGGCAGATGCTCAATGCAGGAGCTGCCCCCTGGTGGTGAGTGCACTCCCACAGGGGGAGTGCCACTCAGCCAGAAGCCAGGCTCACAGCTGGCGAGCACAGCGATGGTGGCGGAAGCCTCTCCCACCTCCACAGCAGTGCTTAAGGATGTCCAACTGACAGCTTAGGCCCGCCCCCCCCATGGGGAGTGGGCCGTCAGTTGGACATCCCCTAAGGGCTCCTGGACTGCGAGAGGGCACAGGCCAAGCCGAGGGACAACTCCCCAGTGCACAAATTTCGTGCACCGGGCCTCTAGTTAATGATAACAGTAGCCAGCAAATATTAGCAACTTTTGCTATTTAAACTGCCCTATTGCTGCCCTAGCTAGTGTGGCTCAGTGGATAGAGCATCAGCCTGCAGACTGAAGGGTCCCAGGTTCAATTCCTGTCAAGGGCACTAAAAAAATAAAGTGCCCTATTGCTATCAAGGCAAGAACCTAGACCCAAAATTTTAAAACCTTTTTTTTAATTGTTCTTACATAATTGTAATTATATAATATGAAATGAATATTTATTATACTATATAATAAATGTTATAACTATGTACTATAACAATTATTACTATTATTATAAACTATTTTAAACAAAGAGGTATGTGTAGAAAAACAGATCACAATATTACCACCTCCAAGATTTAATAGATGTTAATACTTTGTCATATTGACCTTAGATCTCTTTAAAGGAAAAATAATTATAGTGAAAACCCTTACCATGCTCTCCAGTCCTCCCCTCCCCAGAGTAACTACTATATTGACATTGTGTTTATAATTTGCAAGAATACTTTACAGTTTTCCACATGTGCATATATTCATTAATATCATATGGAATTGCATGCATTTGAAATTTTTACCTAAATTAAATGGCATTGGAATGAAAGGAATGACTGGTTAAGCCTCACACATGCAGTGTCTGCCCATTCCAGTAGGTGTCACTAGTATTCCAGTCTTGAAGGGATATGGATTTCCGTTCTCAGTGCCAGGTTAGGGTTTCCTTCTGTGGAAATTTTAACTTATTTGCATTTTGAGATTGTCTACATGCCTTATTTTTCACAAGTTAAAAGCAGCACATTTGTCCTAGCTGATTTGGCTCAGTGGATAGAAGTCGGCCTGCGAACTGAAGGGTCCCAGGTTCGTTTCTGGTCAAGGACACCTGACTGGGTTGCAGGTTCGATCCCTAGTGGGGGGAGTGGGCATGCAGGAGGCAGCCGATCAATGATTCTCTCTCATCATTGATGTTTCTATCTCTCTCTCCTTCTCCCTTCCTCTATGAAATCAATAAAAATATATTTAAAAGGGAGGAAAAAAAGGCAGCACGGTATGCAATGAAACCTCAGACTTTTTTTTTTTTTTTTTTTTTTAATTCTTTCCCTAGAGAGAAGGCCAGTGAGGTGTGGAGAAAGACACTGAGCAGATAGGTGGGAGATTCCACTGGTGTTCCCTCTCTGGTCCTTGGTACACCCCCACTCCCACCCAGAATAAGGGAGTTGTACACATTCAAGGATAGAATATCCTTGCCTTTCCCACACAGGCTCTGGTCCTTGAGAGTGTCTCCCTGGGAGCTGCTCTGGGCAGAAAAAGAAAAGGTTCCATAACCCACACTCAGTAGAGGGACTCGCAGCGAGCATGCCCAATGTGTGCCATCCCCAGAGGAGACAAGCCCTTGAAGTCCCTCCCAGCTCTAAACCACCTCCCATCCTCCCCTCATGGCCTGTAGCAGCCACAGCGATTTGCTGGCCTGGGGCCATGACCATCGTTTTTTAATATTTATTTTTTTGTTAATCCTCATCTGAGGATCTTTTTCCTACTGATTTTTAGAGAGTGGAAGGAAGGGGGAGAGTCAGAGAGAGAGAAACATTGATATGAGAGAGACACATCAATTGATTGCCTCCAGCATGCACCTCGACCAAGGGCCAGAAAAATAAACCTGCAACCGATATGCATGCCCTTGATGGGAATCGAACCCAGGACCCTTCAGGCCACAGGCCGACACTCTATCCAGAGCCAAACCAGTTAGGGCTTACCATCTTGATTACACAGAGATTTCTTTTTCTTCTTTTTTCATTTTATTTTTTAAGTGGTTGTGGCTTGTTTTAAGTCCCAGAAAGCTTAGTGAGATGGCCAATTCGGGGTCAGAAGCGCAGAAGTTGAGAAACTGGACTTCGATCAGGCCTTGATTTTTCCTGAAACCACAGAGCAGATTAACCCGGCCCCACCCACCCCTCCACAGCAGAGCCCTGAATGCTCACATCTCCTACATCCCCACTCACTGAAATTAGTCAACAGATACAGCAGATATGATTCAACAAACAAACTCCAAAGAAGGAAGTACTATCAGTTTGACATTTTCCTAGGTGTTCTTGCTGGCCAGTGACTTCCCGTTAGACATCTGTCCTAACAACTGTTAGGCTTAGAGACAGGAGCAAGGACCAACCGTGTGGGCCTTGAGCCTCAGGAGGCCTGGGTCCCTCTGTGGCAGTTTCCAGAGTGCTCAGAGCAGGCTCCTGGGCCACACTCCTCCCACTGGCCCCTCCCTGACCTGCCCTCTCTCTGGCCCTGGGGCCCTCAGGGAGGCCTGTGGAGGCCATGGGAGTTTGGCTACCATTATCTGGCCCTTATCTGAGCCCACTTAGTTCAATGACTAGGAGCCGACCTGAGGGTCACGCCTGTCTCCAGAGAGCCAGTGCTATCTCGGTGACCTGCAGAAACCTTGGCATGAGCTCATGTTTTCTGACGACAGAGAGGACCCCTGCCATATCGCTGCCCCGTGGCCCCACCCCCAGCGTCTGGCAAGAGCTGGGTGAAGGCTCCACCATTACTCACTGAAATAGCAACACTGATAAGTGCAGCAGACAGAAATACATTGATGAATTTCCATTCAGAAAAACACCTCCTCCCACCCTCCCCTGTCTGCATGCGGTCCCACTCAGATGGACACTCAGGCAAACGGGCTGGGCCTTTCTCAGACACAGCCTGTAAACCATCACTACCAACTGTGGGGGTTCAGAACAAGCTACCCCAAGATGTGCCTCAGCGGTATGCAGATGACTCTGAGCTAAAGGCAACTTTAGCTGCAGGCTCAAGAGCATGTTCTGCCCCTCCCTTTAACTACCTACAAGAATTTGAATTAGGGGCCTTGCCCATAAGAGATTATCACAGATAACTTCTTTTGACCTATCTATAGGGCAGGGCAAACTTCTATTTACTAACCTTCTGCTCTTCTTATCACCCTGCAATGACCCTTTGAAGCCCCCAAGGTACCTTACCTCATCCCTAGCTCAAAATGTCTTATGTACCTGATCCCTCTTCTATCTCTGAACCTCTCCTGCATGTGGGATCTCAGACTGTCTGTGTATGCAGGGTTTTCATAAGTATTACTATTTTAAAAAATCTTTATTATTGAAAGTATTACAGGTGTCCCCTTTTTTCTCCATTGACCTCTTCTAGCCCACCCGCCCCCCACCCCAGGCCTTTACTACACTATTGTCTGTGTCTATAGGCTATGCACATATTATTTAGTTGATCTTTTTCCACCCACCCACCCTCTTCTTTCCTCTGAGATTCCACTGTCTGTTGAATAAGTATTATTAAATTTTGTTTTCTCTTGCTAATCTGTCTCATATCTATTTGATTATTAAACCAGCCAGAAGAACCTTGAAAGTTTGTTCCTTCCAAACACTCCCCATAAGGACATGTAGAACCTTAAACTTCTGAGAAGTATATAAATTAAGAATTCATGCTAAAACATACTTTCTCCTCATTTAGGAGAACACAGTAAGGACAGAAACCCTGTTTTCCAAAGTCTGACACCACCCAGCAAACAGTAAGCTGCTCAATATCAATGGACCGGTTGAGCTGCCTGGGTAGGATTGACAGGACACAGGACTAGGAAGCAGGTCAGCAGCTGCTGACCCCACCTTGACTTCCTGGGGGACCTTGGGCAAGTTAGTTCCCTCTCTTTGGTCCACAGAGAATTACTTCATACACCTTAAAATCTGTCAGGAGCATTCAGTGCATTTATATCTACACTAATAAAAGAGAAACATGCAAATTGACCGTACCTCTGCTATGCCCACAAGCCAATCAGGAGCAAGTATGCAAATTAACCCAACCAAGATGGCTGCAGCCACGGAGCGAGCAGGAGGCTTGGGTTTCCCTGGCAATGGAGGAAGCCAAGCTTCCTTTGTGGCCCTGGCCTCCGCTCAAGGCTACAAAGTTTCAATTATAGAAGATAAATAAATCCCAGATACCAGGGCCTCTGCTTGGGTCGCCAGGGGACGTGGCCGGCCTGCAAACCACCACAGGCCCCTCGCCCAGGCCGCCCCATGCCCCAAGGGAACCCCCACCCTGATCTGGGACACCCTTCAGGGCAAACCAGCTTGCTCCCACCCATGCACCAGGCCTCTATCCTATCTAATAAAAGAGTAATATGCAAATTGACCATCACTCCAACACACAAGATGGCTGCCCCCGTGTGGTCAAAGATGGCTGCCCCCATGTGTACACAAGATGGCCACCACAAGATGGCCAGCAGGGGAGGGCAGTTGGGAGGGACCAGGCCTGCAAGGGAGGGCAGTTGGGGGTGATCAGGCCAGCAGGGGAGGGCAGTTGGGAGGGACCAGGCATGCAAGGGAGGGCAGTTGAGGGCGATCAAGCCTGCAAGGGAGGGCAGTTGCGGGTGACCAGGCCTGCAGGGGAGGGCAGTTAGGGGCAATCAGGCTGGCAGGGGAGCAGTTAGGCATCAATCAGGCTGGCAGGGGAGTGGTTAGGGGGTGATCAGGCTGGCAGGCAGAAGCAGTTAGGGGCAATCAGGAAGGCAGGCAGGTGAGCAGTTGGGACTGTGAGAGGGATGTCCGACTGCCCGTTTAGGCCTGATCCTACTGGGCAGTTGGACATCCCTAGAGGAGTCCCAGATTGGAGAAGGTGCAGGCTGGGCTGAAGGACACACACCCCCGTACATGAATTTCATACACCGGGCCTCTAGTTTAATATAATTTACTGACATATTACTGAGTATAAATTTACCACTTTTTTTATTGCTTTCTATTTATCCTGGCTGCTCTACACTTGTACTTTCTCATCTTGCCATTACTTGACTTGATCCATTTCATCATTCAATGTTTCCCCTCTATTACCTTGGAAGTTATAAACCCTGTTTTTATCATGATTTCCTTAGAAATTACAACACGCAGAGCTAATTTCTTAGCAATCTGAAGTTGAACAATATGTTTAACCCACGCCCAGAAAATAGCAGAACCTTAGAACACTTTAATTCCACTTATCCCTTTGCAGGCCTGGTCCCTGCCTTGCAGGCCTGGTCCCTCTCAACTGCCCTCCCCTGCTGGCCTGATCGCCCCCAACTGCCCTCCCTTGCAGGCCTGGTCCCTCCCAACTGCCCTCCCTGCTGGCCATCTTGTGGTCAAAGATGTGGAATTAAAGTGTTCTAATAGCTTATATCTATTACTATATATTTCAATTCTCCAATTGTTTCCAGTCTCACAAATCATTATTATTATTGTTTTATATGGTGTTTGTTCATTTAAATTTAGCCATATATTTAAATTTAGCCTACCCTTTTTTATCTCTATTTATTTTTGCATCTCAGCCCTCCATCTTGGACTGTTTTGCTGTCTGCCTGAAACACATGGGCTTAATATTGGAAAATTCCTTCTGTTTTTGTTTTTGTTTTTAATCTTTATTGTTGAAAGTATTACATAGGTCCTCATTTTTCCCCATTAACCTCTTCCAGCCCCCTCCCACCCTCCCTCACCCCCATCCTTCTGGTTTTATTTATCTGAAAATTATTTTGCTTTTATTCTTTAAAAAATATTTTCACTGTATACAAGTCTAGGTTGGCAGTTATTTTTCTTTCAGTTATTTCTTTTAAATATTTCAAAAATATTTTATTAATGATGTGGTGATCTTTTGTCTTTGGTATTCTGAGGTTTCACAAAGATGTGGTTAATGTAGATGCATAGGGATTTATTCTGTTAGACTTAAACCTTTATATTGAAAGTCTGGATTATTTGTTTTGGAAAATTTTATTAGTTCTCTCCTTAGTGGTGTCTAATCTGTTATACTCTCCATTGAACTTTAACTTTTTTGTTTATTGTGTGATTCATTTGTTACAATTCTGTTTTGTTTGTTTTAAGATCTGTTAATGGTACTTTGAAAAGTCTCCTGAAGGTATTTTTTTAAACACTAAGTATACTTTTTGTGGGAGTACACTTACAATAATCAGACAGATTGGATCTTTATATCATTACTAGAGGCCCAGTGCACCCTCTACAATCCAGGACCCCTTGGGGCATGTCCAACAGTTGGACATCCTTCTCACAATCTGGGACTGCTGGCCCTAACCACTCACCTGCCTGCTGGCCTGATCCCCCTAACTGTTCTCCCCTGCTGGCCTGATCGCCCCTAACCACCTCTGCCTCAGCCCTGTCACATGGCTTTGTCCGAAAGGACGTCCAGAAGATCATCTGGAAGATGCTTGGTCTAATTAGCATATTACCCTTTTATTAGTATAGCTTGATTTCAGAGAGGGAGGGAGATAGAAACATCAATGATGAGAGAGAGTCATTGATTGGCTGCCTCCTGCACGCCGCACACTGGGCATCAAGCCCACAACCCAGGCATGTGCCCTGACTGGGAATTGAACTCTGGGCCCTTCAGTCCTCAGGCGGAGGCTCTATCCACTGAGCAACACCAGCCAGGGCTACACTTTCCCTTTCCCCTGGGACGTGTTTTGTCTGCTGGAGCTGAAACACTGAAGCTGTCTCACTGGGGCAGAGTGGGGTGCACTGGGCAGCTCAGGGCAGAGTGGGGTGCACTGGGTTGGAGCAGGTGGAGCCCCCCAAAAGCTGGAGAGGGGCCTCGTTTAACAGCCGCACTGTTTCATGGCTGTGCTGTGTTGCAGTTGAGCGGCCACACTCTTGGGCTGTGCCACAGTCAGCGCGAGTTTACACAACTGAGCTGCCTGCACAGATAGCTTCCTCCTCACCACACCCCCAAGCTGGGGCTTCCTCTTAGGGTTGAAGTGACACCAACCACCCTTGGTTGGTAGCCCAATCGGCCACCTTGGAAAGAGAAGTGGGAGATCCTGATTTTACATGAACACTCCAATTTCTTAAGTTGGCAACAAATGCGAACTTCAGATGTTTGGGCCAAACCAGAGAGGCGGTCAGGCCTGGTGTCCAGGCCACTGGCCGGCACTGGGCTCCTCTGCAATGGATTGGTGGCGGGGCCAACCCAGACCCTCCACCTCCCGGTCAAGGCCTCCACCCGGGGTACAGGCCACAGCCCCCACCACCATCCAAGCTGCCATCCAGGGGCACCCGTGCTGGACCAAACCATCACCTAGCGTGGGGCAGGGACACTGTCGATGGACGGAGCCATCGCCGAGCAAACGGGGGAGCTCCTGGCATGAGCACCCCTCCCCGTGAAGCTGTCCGTTGCCTTGGAGCTGCAGCTCCAAACCATGCTGTGGGCTGTGGGAAGAGCCACGCACGGGGAGCCGGTGTTGCACTGCCATGGAGGAGGGACTGGAGGGGGAACCCTGTCATGAGGCACCGCCATCGGGGTGTCTCCACCCAGAGACCGCACCACCCGGACCCCAGGCTGGTCGGCTGAGGTGAGTCCATTTGCCTGGAGCCAGGGGCTGGGCGCTGGGGTGGGACCAATGCCTTTGCAGGCGGTTTGCGGGAGCCCGGCCGCGGGTCCTGCTCAGGCTTGGCATGGAGTTGCGTGTTGTCACTGCTCATTGGACGGAGGAGTATTGAGCAGAGCTCAGCCCAGCTGTAAGGGGACCCTAGGCATCTGGGCAAGTGAAGGAGGTGGGGGCACGCTTGGGTAATTCCAACATCACCCCACTTGGTTTTAAACGCAAACCCGCCTTGGGGTGCGGACAGGCCTTGAAGGTCTTGTTTCCTTCTGTCTGCTCACATTCAAGTGCCTAGCGCTATGTAAATGGACATGATGCGCCTGGTGTTTGGTCGTCCATCTGGTTGCTTGGTCATCGGCTTTGATTTTTTTACTACATTCCTTCCATGTGCAGTGATCACACTTCATCTGGAGCTGGGCGGGCTCAAGTGACCTGGAGGAAGCATGGGGAGAGCAGTCACTGCTGGTCGCCCCTGGCGCTGCTGGCTGCTGGCAGTATCCTTTCTCCCTTGTGGAGTGTCTAGGGAGGGGAAGTGGCTGCAGTGCCCGAGGCCGAGTTCCAGGAGGCCAGCAGCTTTGTCAGGATTGTATTCCAGGAGGCCGGCAGCTTTGTCAGGATTGTGCCGGCAGCACTGGTCTGTTGGTGCCTGGCCTGTCCTCTTGACATTGAACCTGCAGCACTACTAAGGGAGCCAGTCCCCAGTTCCACCCTGCCTCTGGCCACCGATTGATTGGAATCTGAGGGCCTGGAGGAGGGACCAAGAGGTCTGCATTTTAGCAGCTTGCCAGTCACTGCTCACCAGTCACCGCTGCCACTGATTGATCAGCTCCCACTCCCTCAGCTTCCTAGCCTGGTGTTTGGTCATCCCTCCAGTCATTTCAGACATGACGGACCATGGGTTTTTATATATTAGGATTCCAAGAGTCAAAATATTTGTAAATTTGTTTCTATTGTCTGTTCTTTCTGCTGGTTCTGAAACAGAATTTTTGGACTGGAACCCGGAATCAAAGAATGAATCCACAGACAGAAAGTGGTAGAGCAAAAGTGGAAATTTATTGAAGAACAAGTACAGACTCCCACATGGGGAATATAATGAGTAGCTCACAGAAAACAAGGTACCAGATCCAGGATGAAACTACCTTTCTTCAGTCCTGCCAGCGTGGCTCAGTGGGTGAGTGTTGACCTATAAACCAGGAGGTCACAGTTCAATTGCCAGTCAGGGCACATGCCCAGGTTGCCGGTTTGATCCCCCGTGGGGGATGTGCAGGAAGCAGCCAATCAATGATTATCTCTCATCTTTGATATTTTTATCCCTCTCCCCCTCTCCCTTCCTCTCTGAAATCAATAAAATACATTAAAAAAATAAAAATAAATAATAAAATGAATAAATAACTACCTTTCTCCAAAAAGGATTTTGCTTGCTGCTGTCACGTTTCTAGGGGCTATGCACCTCCAGCACTACCTTAAACCAAGTTCAAATCTTAAAGTTCCTTACCCACTCAAGCAATGAGGACCCCAATTGCTAACCCAACGAGGACTGATATACATCTGGTTCACCATTACTCCAGGGACACAGCCCTTTGTGATGCCAGCATAATGTGGGGAAATTTTCCTGTTAGACTTTCCAACATACATGGGCTTGGACTTTTATTTCCGTCTCCCACCATCCAATCCATAAGGCTGCAAAGGAAAGTCCAAATTTGTCAGGATCAGTAAATGTCCTCAAGGCAGAACTGGTTTTTAACCAGACAACCAAGGGGTCTGGGCTGCCTGTCACTACTTGAGCCAATTAAGCAGAGACAGGGTTGAATCATATATGAGTGTTTATTCCAATACTGCCGGCAGTATGGGAGAGCAGCAGGTCATCCACAAAAATCTGCTCTGCAAACCCCCACAAACCAGCTGCTTATAAAGATTACATGGGGGAGTAGGGATTTCAGGCATGGGGAAGTAGGCAATGCAGGCTGGGGCCTGACTCCATTGTTTGGGCAACAAAGTTGTTACTCTTTCCATAATAATAGGCAGTTCTTGAATGAGAATGGATCACATCCCAGGGTTGACTGCTAGGTCCAAGGTTAACTCCCAGCCAGGTTAGAATGACCTTTCTTTAATCAGAACAAAACAATCACGGTTAACGGAACATGATTAATATTTCTTGTAACTATAGCTAGTCCCCAATATTCTATTTTTGCTCCTAATAGTTTCCAGATTCTGCTTACATCTCTATGTACTTGTTTGCAGTTCAGTTTTGACCTGATAACTTGGTATTGTTATGTCCATACTTAAATGGTTTGGGGGGAGGGGGTGTCTTTTTTTTATTTATTCCAGAAGACGTTTTCAGAAAGAGGTAATTTGTCCAAATAACCTAAATTGCCATGGCCAGATGCACTGAGCTTATTTAACACTTATTCACCCTTTGGTTTGGTGGTTTCCCTCAAGCAAAGACCATTCTGCCTCAGAGAAAGATTTAAAGACAGAAAACTGCATGCAGTTTCGAAAGGACGGTTTCTGTAACTTCTACCAAGATGTTTAAAACTAAAAGTATGTGTCTGAATCTTTAATTAACCTGGATAATATAACTCCCATAGTGTTTCATGTTATTGGGGGTACATCTGTATTTGCTACTTATTGCCACATCACAATCATCACAGACTTAGGGATTTAAACAACACATATCTAGTACATCCCAGTTTTTCTAGGTTGGAATCTAGGAATTGCTTACCTGAGTCGTTTGCTTCGAGTTCTCTCCAAAGGCTGAGGTTGTCTCAGTCTGGGCTGGGGCTCATCTGAATGCTCAGCTGGGAAAGGATCTGTTTCCAAGCTCACTTGTTCCTTTGGGGATGGTCGACTGAAGACTGCAGTTCCCAGCTGACTGTCGGATAAAGGCTGCCCTCATTTCCTTGCTATGTGAGTCTCCCAAACTTGTTCCATCACAGAGAAAGAACAGAGCCTGCTAGCAAGTCAAAACCTTTTGCAATCTAATCATGGAAGTGACATCCCCTGGTGTTGAGGCATTCAATTCATTACAGCAAGTTATTCAAAGGGAGAGGATTAGGCAGGTGTGAATACCAGGAGGCAGAGATCATTGGGACCATCTTGGAAGTTGCCTACTGCAACATCTTCTGGGCAGACTTCCATGTATGGACATGGGCACAGCCCCAGGAAGTGCTCAGTGCGATGCCTCTTCTCCATTGAGGGGACAGTTTGCTCCAAAGAAATCATAGGTAAGAGTTCTAACTCTATCGTGTAACAGTTGAGTGAACTTGAACAAATTATGTAACTTCCCTGGACTTTAATTTCCTAACCTGTAAACTGGAACAATAAATATCCTCCAAGGGCTCACACCATCTAATATTCAGCCAGCATGACAAGTTCTTAGAATATTTGTCTCCCTGAGCCTCCTGGAGGTTCCTTGGCCACCACAGGGCTCCTGAGCCTTCCCCCTCAGGACCTTCTTGCACCACATGCAACCCAGCAAGTACAGGAATAATCTGGCACAAATGGCGATGCAGGCCATTTTCCATCCTGTCCCATCCTGAATATAAAATTGTTTTTTATCGATTTTTAGATAGACAGGAAGGGAGAGGGAGAGAAAGATAGAAACATCGATGAGAGAGACACATCAATCGGCTGCCTCCTGCACACCCCTACTGGGGATGGAGCCCGCAACTCAGGCATGTGCCCTGACTAGGAATCGAACCTGGAACCTCTTGGTCCATGCTCAATCCACTAGGCCACACTAGGTGAGCCTAAGTGTAAAATATTTTTAATATCGCCCTTGGTTGTTGGTATTGTATAAATGTTGAGGTCTCCAAGAGCACACTCAATAAACAGAACCTCATTCTCCTGCCTGCATTCTGAAACCTTCTGAGAAGTAAAATAATACAAGCAAAGGTGGAGAGCCTGCTCTGAATCTACTCACCCAACACGGGCCTATTCATGGAACCCCAAGGGAGACGGTCTCACCTGACCGATCTCAGCAGTGGACCAGGGCAGTGGACTGAAGGCCACTTAGGGAAAGCCTCTCCTTGTGGAAATCAGGTGTGAAAAACAACATTCTTGCTTCTCAAGACCATGCAAGTAAACTGTCTGGCGTGATTCATGGCATGATGTGGGGGAAAGCTTTCGCATTTGCATTTGGAGAAGAGGGTCTGTACCCCAGCTCTGGCTCTGGCAGGTGGTGCAGAGTCGGTGGTGCCTGGATTCAAATCCCCACCCCACCAGTAACTAACCATGTGACTTGGTCAGGGGTTTTCAGTCCGAGTTCTCTTGGGTCAGACGGCCTGGTTTGAATACCAGATCTGCTCCTTCCATGCTCTGGCCTTACATAATGTGTGAATCCTCTCTTGGCCCCCACTTTCTCATTGGGGCTACCTTGTAGGGTTTTTGTGGAGATCACATGAGTTCATGCATGGGCAGAATTTAAAACAGTGTCTGCACATAGTAAGTATTCAATAAGTGTAAGCCACTATTATTAAATAAACTAGAGGCCCAGTGCACAAATCCGTGCACCAGTGGGGTCCCTCAGCCTGGCCGGCAATCAAGGCCTATCAGGGGGCCGGCTGGCTGGGGGGAGGGACCCTAGGAGGTTGGCTGTGAGAGCACACTGACCACCAGGGGACAGCTCCTGCATTGCTTGGGCTTTTATATACATAGATAATCCAAATAAAGAACTTGGGCCCTAACCGGTTTGGCTCAGTGGATGGAGCGTCAGCCTGCGGACTGAAGGGTCCCAGGTTCGATTCCGGTCAAGGGCATGTACCTTGGTTGCAGGCACATCCCCAATAGGGGGTGTGCAGGAGGCAGCTGACTGATGTTTCTCTCTCATCGATGTTTCTAACTCTCTATCCCTCTCCCTTCCTCTCTGTAAAAAATCAATAAAATATATTAAAAAAAAAAAAGAACTTGGCACTTCATAAGCATCCTATATAATAAAAGCCTAATATGCAAAGCGACCAAACAGCAGAATGACCAGTTGCTATGACACGCACTGACCACCAGGGGGCAGATACTCAACACAGGAGTTGCCCCCAGCCCTCAGGCCCCAGGCCAGCCAACACGGGTGCCAGCAGGGGCCCCCAATTGCCCCACCAGTCTCCCCACAGATCAGCCCTGATCGCCGGCCAGGCCTAGGGACCCTCCCCAGGCACAAATTTCATGCATGGGTCTAGTCTGACTATAATTATTCATTGTGCCTCAATTGACTCACCTACAAAGTGGGAATAACAATATTTCTTTCCCAGTGTATGAGAAAATGCTGAGTGAAATGCTACATGCGAGTTAGTCCATTTCATTTAAATGTCTAATTTTACAAACATCTGTTATCCTTTTCCCAAGTGATGCTGTGTTAAAATGATGAGGCTGGTTACAAAACTGGACAACCTGCCAAGAATGGGGCCCAGGAGATGAGGAAGTGGCAGGGGTGGGAGCCAACTCCGTTTCTTCCTGACACCACCTCCTGGCAGCCCAGCCAGCTCTGCCACACTGGCTTTCAATAGAGCCCTTTCAAGAGCAGATCTGAAAAGTGTGCTTTTTACAAGTCCCCTGAAGAGGTCAGAGCTTTGACCACAGAGCTGCAAGCGGCCATGGAGAGCACCTGTTCGGCCTGGGGTCGTTTTGGAAGGGACCAGCAGACACACATCTCAAGTGCTCCCTGCACCAGCTGTGCTGATCTTCGCCTCTCAGAAGGAAGCGTGCAGACAGAGAGGCTGCAAAAAGACATGGACGGGGACTCGGGAATCCCCAGACTGGGCAAGGTCCTGGCCCTGCCTTTATACACGCGGGCATCTTGAGTGAATCAACTCACCCCTCTACACCTCAATTTCTCCATCTGTAATGGGCATGTCATTGCCCTGCCTTCCTCCCAAGTGGACTGGACCTCCTACTAAATGGTAAATTTAAATGCTTGTGTCTGAAGTATTTCACAAACTTGGGTGAAGTACTCCCCCAGCTCCCAGGCTCCTCCCTGCCAACTTAGGCAGCAGGCACAACCCACCCTGCCCTCCAGAGCCTGCATAGAAAATGCTGGGAAACTCAAGTCCTGCCTCCATCATCATCCCAATAAGTGTCCCCTCTCACTGCATCCCACTCTACCATTAGAGCCTCCTCAGACATACTAAATTGTCCCAGGAGCGTAATTCAGGGTTCACTTCCTCCCCATTCATTCACTAAACTAACAGTGTGAACACATACTGCATGTGTCCAGCCCCATGCTGGCTCTGAGGACATAGAATAAAAATGGCCTCCTCCAAAAATTTTTTAAAAAAAGGGGGCGGGGGAGGGGCCTCCACCACCAAGGGAAGACAATCGGCTCACCAGGCCAAGCGTGGTCAGGGCAACAAAACAAAGTGGGTCTCTAATCATGGGGAGGGTACACCATCTGGCCTCAAAGGCCAGGACAGGCTGCCCAGAGGAAGGGCCCACACAGAGTTCTCAAGATGAGCAGGTCCTGCCCAGCAAAGGAGGGTGGGAAGGGCATGCCAAGAGGAACAGCCTGTGCAAAGAGGCAGGAGAGAGGGGAGACCAAGGTGGGGGAAGCCATCTCCCTATCTGAGTGGGGGGTGGGGGGTTCCATTCAGAGAATGGGGAGCATGTCCATCTCCAGGGAATGAGGATAGAAGGTGCTCAGAGCAGGGGCAGCCAAACTGAGAAGCCACCAGCTGAAAATCTGACACCCGGGCTCCATGTCGGGTCAAAATTTCAGGACCTGTCCCCCAAAATAAGGCTCTTTTGTCTGGCCAGTGTGGCCCAGTGGTTGAGCATCACCTGGTTGCAGGTTCGATCCCCAGTGGGGGGTGTGCGGGAGGCAGCCGATCAATGATTCTCTCTCATCATTGATATTTCTATCTCTCTCCTTTCCTCTCTGAAATAAATTTTAAAAATATTTTTTTCAATAAGGCTCTTTTTTTTTTTCCCTTTGCCTCTTATCTTTATAAATACCCTCCCACATCCCCTCAGCTGAGACCAGGTCAAGCTTCCAACCTCTGAGTCTTTCCTTCCTCAGGGTTCACCCCTGTTCCCTCAGTCAGGGATCCATGGTCCCCTACCCCCAGACACACATCGCTGCCCCCTCTCAGGTCTGTGTCTGCAGCCACATCTGAGACACAGGCGTCCCGAGGACAGGCAGACGTGTGGGGAAACCATGGGGAAATCAAGGGTTGGGGCAGGAAAGGAAAACAGGAAAGTAGAGGTGATAAGGAAAGAGTTCCAAAGGAAATGGAATAAGTTTTTAAAAACAGCAAGTTTGGGGAAATCCTGGCCTGGAGAGCAAGCAGTCGCTGGTCATCAGGATGAGAGCAGAACTGGCCCAGAAATGCCCTTTGACCCAGGGCAGGGAAGGAAGATGCATGTGTGTGCTGCTGGGAGGGACTCCTCTAGGTGCCTGGCCCATTCATTCATTCCATTCGGCGTTTATAGAGGGCCTATTTCTTTTATTTTTCGCACAGTTTCAAATCTGGCAGGTCCCCCTGGGCTGAGGTGGCTGGGGAGCAGCTAGGCACACTCCTGCCTCGGGGCCATTGTACTTGCTTTTCTCTCTGGCTGAAAAGTTCTTCCACAAACATTCGCATCACTTCTTTCCTCATCTTCTTTGGGTCTTTAGTCAAATGTCACCTTCTCCATGATGCCTTTCCTGACCATCCTATTTAAAATGACAGTGACAGCCCTAACCGGTTGGGCTCAGTGGATAAGAGAGTTGGTCCTCAGACTGAAAGGTCCCAGGATTGATTCCTGTCAAGGGCATGTACCTCGGTTACCAGCTCCATCTCCAGTAGGGGGCGTGCAAGAGGCAGCTGATCAATGTTTCTCCCTCATAGATGTTTCTGACTCTCTATACCTCTTCCTTCCTCTCTGTAAAATCAATAAAAATATTTTTAAAATATATTTTATTGATTTATTATTTTTTTACAGAGAGGAAGGGAGAGAGATAGAGAGTTAGAAACATCGATGAGAGAGAAACATCTATCAGCTGCTTTCTGCACACCTCCTACTGGGGATGTGCCCGCAACCAAGGTACATGCCCTTGACCGGAATCGAACCTGGGACCCTTGAGTCCGCAGCCCGATGCTCTATCCACTGAGCCAAATTGGTTAGGGCAAAAATATTTTTTAAAAAATAAAATAAAATTACAGTGAGAGCCACCGCCCCCCCCCCCCCGACCCCCCCTTCAAAAGCTCCCATCTTTATCTTCCCAGGCCAGCCCCTAACATTTATAGAGCTTGGAGCAGGAGTAAAAATGGTGGTGTCCAAAGTATTGCCCACCCCCTTTCTCCTCCCACCCCCATTTCCACCTGGCACCTCAAGAGGCTTCACACATACATGTGAATTTTCCCTGCAAGTATGCACAGCTCAGGCTTAGGGTACATACACCTGTGCTGTGCTGCATTCCACGCCCTGAGGTCAGACCCAGGGGAAACGCATGCAAGCCCTTGATGTGGACTCAGCCATTGGGCAGGAACATTTAAAGTCTTGGGTAACCAGAGAGTGATCTAGAAAAGGGGGTTCAGGCTCCCAGGTTCATATCCCCTTGGCCTGGCAAAACCCTCACCGTGGAGGAAGACTAGGGTGGGTGTTAGTGCAAGGGTTCCTCCTGCCCAGGTCTAAGGATGGGACTGCCCCTTCTCTATTTTTCTCCAACTGATGGACTATATATTTTACTAATTTATTTGGCTTATTGTCTTATTCCCTCCAGTAAAATGTAAACCTCAAAAATGGCAAGGATTTGGTATATTCTCTGCACTTATAACAGTGCCTGCCACATAGTAAGCACTCAATAAATATTTATAAAATAAATAATAGATTTGAGAAGTTTGAGATGCCAGGATAGAAGCTAGGCTGTGGATCCCTTGTCTTCACAAAACTTCGTTGTACAAAGGGCTTCTGGCAGCAAGAATGATCGACATGGTGCCAGACTCCTTCTCAAGTCTACAAACCCTAGAGAAAAACTATGAGTGTTACTCCTTTAGGATATGCTAAAGCTTGGCCAGTGTGGCTCAGTGATTGAATGTCGACCTATGAACCAGGTCAGGGTTCAATACCGGGTCAGGGCACATGCCTGGGTTACAAGCTTGATCCCCTATAGGAGGCCTGCAGGAGGCAGCCAATCAATGATTCTCTCTCATCATTGATGTTTCTCTCTCTCCCCCTCCCTCTCTGAAATAAGAAAATATATATTTTAAAAAATAGAATATAACTAAAAAATACAATAATGTGTTTTAAGTATTGTGTGATATTTATTTCCATATGCAGGGTTGGGCAAAAATAGGTTTACAGTTGTTCATATGGAAAATAACATAATAATTCATAAATAATAATACAAGAATAAACTGTGTTTTGCATATTCACAACTGTACTCCTTGACTGAACTTTAGACTCCTCTGAGTCCTCCTCTTGACTAGGCCTCGACCGGGGCCCACTATGTCTTCAGGCCCTTAACCTGGTTTTAGGAACAATCCTGCTAAGTCAGTTTAGGGAGAATCCCCCTAAACTTGATATTTGGTCACCTTGATAAGTGATCATCCTGGATGATCAAGGTCCTCACACTTAACACTTGTATCTGAGTCTTTGCTTGGCCTGCCTGAAGAATCCTGTTGGATCAGTTTAGCAAGAATTCCCCCTCCCTTATTGTCTTCGATCTCTCTCTCTCTCTCTCTTTTTGTTAATCCTTACCTGAGGGTATTTTTCCATTGATTTTTAGAGAGAGTAGAAGGAAGGGGGAAGAGACAGAGAAACATCAATGTGAGAGAGACACATCAATTGGTTGCCTCCGGCGCACACGCCCCAACCAGGGCTTGGGATCAAGCCTGCAACCAGAATCGAACCCATGACCCTTCAGTCTACAGGCTGATGCTCTATCCACTGAGCAACACTGGCTGGGCTATTGTCTTCTCTTAGTCATGTTTCATCCACTGACCTCCACCTGATCCTTGGCTGTAAATCCCCACTTGTCTTTGTTGTACTTGGTGCTGAGCCTAACCTCTCTCCCCTACTGCTATGGTCATGACCCCATTGCATTATTCTTGAATAAGAAATTTTAACAAGTGGCAGAATAATTTCTCTTCAACAGTTAGGAAAACAAAAATCTATCAGTGT
This sequence comes from Plecotus auritus, assembly GCF_963455305.1. Taxonomy (NCBI): domain Eukaryota; kingdom Metazoa; phylum Chordata; class Mammalia; order Chiroptera; family Vespertilionidae; genus Plecotus; species Plecotus auritus. Next base: position 77,886,572 of record NC_137773.1, read on the forward strand.
CCGCATCCTCAAAGAGTTTCTCAGTCAAGTGGGAAAGTCAGATGCATAAACCAATAGCCAATTGGAAGGTAAGTACTGTTATAAAACTATGGTCAAGGTGTTATCAACACCCAGTGAGCGCAGTTATGACTGCCTGTGTGAATCAGAGTCCTGTGGGGCAGGGAGTGACATGGTTTGGACTTTGAAGGGTGAGTAGGAGTTCCTGCTTTCTGGAAGCTCAATAACGAGCTGCAGAAGCATCACTTTTGCACATTGAAGATGGTTAATATATATGATCTTATGTTTGTAAAGTACGTGAATTTGCACAGAAAAAAACTAAGTCTAGAGAAATATAATAATGAAAATTAAGTTAGAAATAGTAGTAGTTATATCAGAGAAGTGAGATAAAGGATGAATCTTTAAATTTTCTCTTTTTTCCCCCTAAAGCAGCACATATATTGATTGACATTTTAGAAAACATTAAGATAATTAACAGACCAAATCCACACATTCAACGTGAGCTTTTGGTCCTGGAGCCTGGGTGGCAGATGTCCTGGGAGGCTTGGGAAGTGAGCAGATTTAGGCCCAGTGAGATGGGGGAGATTAGGCTGGGGGAGAGTTGGCTGGTGGGGCGGAGGGGAGGGGAGTGGGTTGGTGGAGGGCGGGGGAGTGGGCTGGGGGAGAGTGGGCTGAGGGAGAGTGAGCTGGGGGAGATTGGGCTGGGGGAGAATGAGCTGGGAGAGGGTGAGCTGGGGGAGATTGGATTGGGGAGAGTGAACTGGGGGAGAGTGGGCTGGGGGAAAATGGGCTGAGGGAGAGTCAGCTGGGGGAGAGTGGGGTGGGGGAGACTAGGCTGGGGGAGAGTGGGGTGGGGGAGGGTGGGCAGGGGGAGAGTGGGCTGGGGGAGGATGGGGAGGGTGGGCTGGGGGAGGATGGGGAGGGTGGGCTGGGGGAGACTGGGCTAGGGGAGGGTGGGCTGGGGGAGAGTGAACTGGGGAAGAGTGGGCTGGGGGGAAATGGGCTGGGGGAGACTAGACTGGGGGAGAGTGAGGTGGGGGAGGGTGGGCAGGGGGAGAGTGGAAAGACGCCTTCCACGCCAAGGGAATGACACCACAAATGGTGTGGAGGTGGGAAATTAATGGTGGGAAGGTTTCGGGGGCCAGTGAGCCCACCTGCCTGGGTAGAGAGTCGTTGGAGGTAAGCCTGGAAGAGTAGGCTGAGGCCACCCTACGGGATCTGGAATTGCAGGCACAGACTTTTGTCCTCTAGCCTAGAGGGTCAGGGGCCCTGCAGCAGGGCTTGGAGAATGCAGCCCATCAAGGAGGTTCTGTTTTCTGGGGTGAGACTTCTCTTCCCCATTACAGATGATACGATGCTCACAAGTGGCACATTTGTGTCTGGATCCCAAGTCTCTAGACTGCACACATTGGTCATTCAGCAGCCAGACAAACACCTGGGATGTCCAAAAAACTGAGGCCTTTAATGACAAAGGAGGAGAAGAAGGGAAGAAGGGGAAGGGGACGGGAAGGGGTGGGGAGGGGGAGGGGAGAAGGAGGAGGAGGAGGAGGCAGGAATGACCAGGGAAGCCTGGAGAGAAGAAGAGGTAATCCTGATCTGTGAATGAGCTGCAGGCGAAGGGAGGGTTCCAGACTGACCTCAGGACAGGGCTTCCCCCAGGCACAGCCCTGGGCATGAATCCCACTAAAAGGGCGACCGGGAAAAGGAGAAAAGCTTAGGTCACAACATCAGACGCCTGGGAGGTGGCTCCAGCTGGCACGCGAGTCGCCTTCGTCCTCCTTGGGGAGAAGGCCCCGCCCTGCCTGGGATGGTTTCCACCCAATAGGACCGGATCCGGCTGAAGTGGGGCTCTGCCCACTGGAGGAGACTGGGCTGGGGGAGAGTCTCCCAGAGCATCCCTCACTTACTCTTGGGCATGGCTACTGTTCTCCAGGTTGGCCGCAGGATGGCGCTGTCGGCATTAACAGAGGGTACCACTGGGTTCCGCCGTCGCTGGAAGGGTGGACTACTAGTAAGAAGTGACGTAGGTCCAGGAGCTTGGCGGGGCTGGTTCATGGAAGACCAAGGCTCATGGTGACTGCAAGGGACCCACCTGCAGGCCTGGATTTGAAACAAACACAAACTCTGGGCGCCAGCTCTCGCTGGTTTCAGGGAGAATCTGCATAAAGTGATAGGGCAGGAATGAGAGCTGCCCATTTCACAGTCCAGGAAACTGGCCCATTGAAATTATAGGACTTACTCAAGTTTATTTAGCACCAAAGTCCAGTAAACACAATTGTTTCTCTTTTTGTTGTTTATTGCACAAACATGCACTGTCCATAAAAAATAAAAATGGGAAGGGGGGTTAACAGAGAAACGAGAGAAGACAGGCCTGAACCATGATGTCAGAGGTATGTGGGAGCTCACAAGGAGGTGACGCTAGAGCTTGCTCTGGGATTGACTCCACCAAGGTCTTGCTGGCCTGGAGAAGGGGCCCTGGCTGTACTACTCCCAACCTGTCAGAACATCAGTTTGTTTTGCTGTAAAATGGGAACAATGACCAATGCCGTGCCCATCTCAAAGGGAAGGAATATAATAAGCAAGGACATGCTTTTAAACTGTTGCATGCTCAATAAGCGTAAACAATTATTAATATCCTAATCACTGCAAAGTCATTACCCAGGGATCCACAAAACCTCTCTGAGGTGGCAGAGCAAAGACCACCAAACCCACACTCCTGGCTGCTTCTACTTTACACAGACATCAGTTTGGAGATGGGATTCATCTGTGCTGTTTACACTTTGCAGACAAATTTCCTGGTAAATAATATGTCTGTAATTTGAGGGCATTTCAATCTGGAGCCATAGGAGGGCTGGAACCAGAGTAGGAAGAGGTGGCCAGACTCAATGGCATTCCAGGTCGCATGGGCCTTATTTCAGAAGTTATGATGCCATAAGATGCCTGCCAACCTCGTTTCCCCCACCCTCTTTACTGCATTTGCCCAGGTCCTGACAATGCCCCACCACCATCACCACCAGACTCATGGCCATGACAGCTGGCCATAGAAGTCAGAGGAAAACCAGACAGGGCCCACTGTCCCTGTGTGAATAACTCACATGTTTATAACCCTCTCTGTACTTTGCATTTCACTCACTCAGAAAATATATAGCCCAATTTCAACAATAAGCAAAAGGCTTGAGTAAACATTTTACAAAAGAAGATATATGAATGACCAATAAGCACATGAAAAGATGCTCAACACCATTACTCACCAGGGAAACGCAAATTAAAACCACGATGAGTTGCCACTGCACACCCACTGGGATAATGTGGAACAACTGGAACTGTCACCTACATATGACCTAGCCATTCCACTCTTAGGTATTCACCAACGAGAAATTAAACTATTCATTCCCACAAAGACTTGCACTTGGATATTCATATCACCTTTCTTTATATTAGCCAAGGGATGGGAACACCAAATTGCATTGGCAGTGGATAAACAAACTGTGGTCTATCTATTCAATAAATGCTATTCAGCAATAAGAAATAAATAAATAAATAAAGACTGGCATGGAGGGTGTTGCTCAGTGGTTGAGTGTCGACCTATGAACCAGGAGGTCACGGTTCAATTCCCGGTCAGGGCACATGCCTGGGTTGCAGGCTCCATCCCCAGTAGGGGGCCTGCAGGAGGCAGCTAATAAATGATTCTCTCTCATCATTGATGTTTCTCTCTCTCTCTCGCCCCCTCCCTTCCTCTCTCTGAAATCAATAAAAACATAATTTTTTAAAAAAAGGAACAGTCCGGATGGCATGGCTCAGTGTTTGAGTATCAACCTATGAACCAGGAGGTCATGGTTTGATTCCCTGTCTGGGCACATGCCCAGTTGCGGGCTTGATCCCCAGTGTGGGTTGTGCAAGAGGCAGCTGATCAATGATTCTCTCTCATCATTGATATTTCTATCTCTCTCTCCCTCTCTATTTCTCTCTGAAATCAATAAAAACACATTTTAAAAAACTAACCCTTAGGAAAAAAAGGAACAAACTATTGATACACATAACAATATGGGAGATTGTCAAAATCATTGTGTTGAATGAAAAAGCCACACATAAACTAGAATACACCACATGGTTCCATAATATAAAATTCTTGAAAATGAAAACTAAAACTCTATAACAGACAGCATATCAGTGATTGCCTGGGTACAAAGGAAGAAGTAAGGATGGATTTACAAAGGAGTGTAAGTAACCTTTTGAGGGTGATGGAAATATCCATTATCTTCATTATGGTGAGGTTTTCATCGATGTAGGCATATGTCAAAAGTTATCAAATTATACTACACATATATGTAGTTTACCACAAGTTAATTATACTTCAAGTAGTTGTTTAAAAATGCATTAGAACATCAAAAATTATGAATGTAGTTGCTTGAAACACATAAATCAAGAAAAATCCACAAGTTTAATAATAATGATCAAGGAAGAGAAATAAATCCAAGGCAATAAAAAAAACCACATTCATTTGTTCTATTTGAGGTGACTATAAAACCAATCCCTTACTTTGAAATTTAATCATTAAAAGGGAAGGAATTAACATTTACTTTACTTTTCCATTGCAAACTATATTTTAGTTGATGATGAAGCTCTACTTTTTAGAAAAATGCTAGCTAGTTAATAAACCTAAAGGATTGATTGGATTGGAAAATTATTATTTTCCTATCTTTATAAGCTTGCTGATTCCATCAAGGATTATTCCTTAATGTTGAAACTATGAAGTAAATTATAAGGGGGAAACCGGGCATTTGTGAAATATCAGAGTAACACCCAAACATAACTTTGTAGCTACAAGGAGAGTAAGAGACCTGCCCAAGAGAATGAACAGCTGTCAATTCCTAATCCAGGAGTTAATGTCAACACTGAAAGAGAACTGTTTCTCTACTCCCAACACCTCTGACACCAAATGTGGAGGGTTTTTACCTACACCAACCAATTCTCCAATTGTCTGTGGACACCAACTGGGGATCCCACAATTTAATTCAGAACCCGCAGGTTAGGAGCTCAGTCCCAGAGGACCGCCCACCCCCCCCCCCCCCTCAACTTCAGATGCTAATTGCAAGTCCAGGCCTCCTGTACTTCTGACCAACCAATTACAAATCAGGGGTTCCCCTCCCCAGGTTTAGTAATTTGCTAGAATGGCTCACAAGACTCAGGGAAAGATTTGGTTACATTTTCTGGTGTAATACTATTATTGAGTATATTGGGAAATGTTCTTTTTAAAAATATATACACTAAATGTTTTAAATGTTTAATTCATCAAATACCCGTCTCCCCGCCCCCAATTACTATCTCTATTTATGTTGATTCTTTCCAATGTTCACATTATCAGTGAGAAAATCTCTAGTCCCATTTTTATTATAAAATTATGAAAACCTAAAAACTTTATGCTTTAAGAGTCTGGAACCCAGTTAATAATATGCAAATGCTATCTCTGTATTGTTTTTTTTTAGCAGCCAGCACCAACATTCCACAGTGTTGGATAACATGCAATATGGTACTCAACCTCAAAGATGGCCCCCAATAATCCTGCCTCCCAGTATTCGCTCGCTGTCAAACCCTCCCATATTGAATAGGACTGGTGTTTGCAACCAATGGGATCCTACAGAAATTATTATATGGCTTCTGAGGCAAAGTCATAAAGGATAGTGCCACTTCTGTCTTGCTCTCTCATGAGTCACTCACTCAGGGAAGCTGGCTGTTATGTTGTGAGGACACTCAAGCAGACAAGGCCTCCTGCCAACAGCCAGCACCACCTTGCCTGCCGTGTGAGTCAGCCATCTTGGAAGTAGATCTCCAGGCCCAGTCGAGTCCTCAGATGACAGCAGCCCCTAGCCAACATTTTTTTTTTAATATTTTTTTATTGATTTCAGAGAGGAAGGGAGAGGGGTAGAGAGAGAGAAACATCAATGATGAGGGAAAATCACTGATCGGCTGCCTCCTGCATGCCCCACACTGGATCAAGCCCTCAACCCAGGAATGTGCCCTGACCAGAAATTGAATCGTGACTTCTGGGTTCATAAGTTGACACTCAATCACTGAGCCATGCTGGCTGAGCCCCAGACAACCACTTCAGTGGGATTCGTTGAGCCAGAACAGCCCAACTACAACTGCTCCCAAATTCCTAATCCATAGAAACTATGAGATCGTAAATTATTGTCATTGTTTCAAACTACTGAGTTTTGGGTAATCCGTTGCTCATCAAAAAGTAACAAATACAAGTAGTAGGCAAAAGCACTGAACATGAGACAAAACTGAGTTTCAGTTCCTGCCCTTCTATTTATCGCTGTGTCACTTGACTTTCTAAGCCTAGTTTTTGCCTTAGTCAGCTTGGGCCACTTTAACAAGAATACCATAAACTGGGTGGCTTAAGCAAAACACAGTTGTTTCTCACAGCCCTGGAGTCTGGGAAGTCCAAGATCAAGGTGCCGCTGATGCCGAGTCTGGGGAGAGCCTACTTCCTGGCTTGTAGAGCCGCCTGCTCACTGTGTCCTCACACGGCAGAGAGCACCGGTCCCTTTCTCTTCTGATAAGAACACTAACCCCATTAGCGGGGAAAGACTTTCCAAACCTAAAGAAAGGTTTCAAGAGTGTCTTATGAGCCAAGGGTTTAGGGATTAGTCCCAGAAGTCAAATCTCAAGCGACTGAGATCATGATCTGGAAAAATAGCAGTTTTGCAGCTTATTTGATACATCAGAATCAAAGGAGACCTAAGGAAGGTTACATGAAACCCATTAGTGGAAGTTTAAGGAGGTGGGAGAAAGCAAAGCAGGGAAATCTCCGGGATTGGATAAAAGTAACATAGAGAGAGACATGCTTCCTTTACATTGATGGGTGCAGAACAGTTAACATTTCCCATGCATAGTTTACAGAAGTATCTGGGTAAAAGATAACAAGGAGAAATGTTGGGGTTGTCTCGCCCCATAACAGGGTCTGGAGAAGAGATTATCTGACATTTTAAGTATGTTATTCTAGAATCTAGATGGACAGGGTTTGTTTGGGGTAGAGATTAATCTCTCAGATAGGCCTTGGGGCATGACTTCTCACCACAATTTACTCAGTTAAGATTTTTTTTTTTAATGATGGAAGCTTCCCCTGTGACTACTTTGAGTTCTTGAGCCTGTCAGGCTTGCTAAGTCGCCCTTTTTGTCACACCATCATGGGGCCCCACTCTCATGACCTCATTTAACTAGTCATCTTCCAAAGGCCTCACTTCCTTTAGCATCTGTTGGGCTTTAGGGCTTCAACATAGGAATTTGGAGGAGAAAATAAACATGCAGTTCATATCAACTTGCCTCGAGTTTGTTCAAAGGACCAAGGTGAATAAAGCACCTGGTGCAGGGCTAGGCCCAGGGAAGAGACTCACCAAATGCTGGTTGTCTTCTCTAACCACACTTTCGCATCCTCCCACTTAGCAATCTTCTCCTGTCACATGAACTCGGAACACCTACCTCCCGGGGGACTCAGATGGGAGCGTGTGTTTGCAGAGGCTTTGGAAACTCAAGTCCTCCCCAGGTGCTGTGGTTAGCAGTTAAGGGCCTATCTCAGGATACAGGTGGCTTCCTCTATCGGAGGGTCAAATCAGGGGTCCACGGGGAGTCACTGGGGTCATGTGACTGTGGATGGACAGCCGTAGAGAAACTCCTCCCCACTGCTGACATCGGGCCCACACTCCAGCTATTGCCAAAGAGCTGGGGCATGATAAAGCTCAAACTCCGAAGTACAGGAAGGCATGTGATTCCACAGTCAGGAGACACTGAGTGGGCTGAGACCCAGAGAGGAAGCAAAAGTCCAAGAATAACGATGAGCTCTGAGGAAACACCAGGAGTTTCACTGAGCTGTGAAGTCTGTGGCTGGCACTGAGCAGTCCAGTGCCCCCCACCCCCATCCATGTTCCTGAAATAGGAACAGGCATGGGGGTGCTCAGACAAATCACGTCCTCACAGCAGGTGGGGAAACAGGCAAACTGGGGAAGAGAAAGAGAAAACAACCATGACTTGGTCAAAGGATGCTTGCAAGTCCCTATTTGCGAAAGTTTTGTTCTGAAAATTTTGCCTCAAAATCTAGATTTCTCCCCCTCACCCCCCACCTCATTCCTTTATTACAAAATACCTAAATAAAGCCATGAATGAATACATTTTTAAAAATATTTTTTTATTGATTTCAGAGAGGAAGGGAGAAGGAAAGGGAGGTAAAAACATCAATGATAAGAGAGAATCATTGATTGGCTGCCTCCTGCACGCCTCCCACTGAGGATCGAGCCAGCCACCCAGGTATGTGCCCTGACTGGGAATCAAACGGTGACCTCCTGGTTCATAGGTCGACACTCAATCACTGAGCCACCCTGGCCAGGCTGAATGAATACATTTTAAGAGCAAGCTACACATCCATGACAGCAAATGAAGTACACATATAAATCAGCATGTGAGAATATTAGGTATATGATATTGAATCAAACTCAGACACATGAACATGCTAATAAGCCTCAAAATAAATAGAACCACACAATTATCATGTGCAGCTTCATTATTAACATCATACTATATTAAAAAAGCAAAACAGTGACAGTATAGTCAGTTTTGAATAGTTGTTATCTCCGGGAGGGAGGGAGGGAGGGAGGGAGGGAGGGAGGGAGGGAGGGAGGGAGGGAGGGGATAGCTAGGGGGAAAGTATTACAGTTGATGTACTTTTCTGGCTAATATTGTTCTTCTTATGTTGGGTAGTGAGGTCACAAACATTCCATAACCTGCATGTGTCTCACATGCTCTCTTAGAACCTGGATTTCTTTTCCTTAGTTTCCTATCAAAATCTCTATACACATAAAAATAAACCCATGAAGAACTTGTGAATAATTAAAAGGTAGAAAACCCTGCACAGTCCTGCCATGCTATTTGTATTTCGGGCTTCGTTTTCCCTATGCAGAAGGTTCCTTCTTAACCTAGCTACACTCATACTGTACATACTTCTGCTTTCAGCTCTTAACATTGTGTCATAGGCAGTTTTCCAAATGATCTAATATCTTCAGAAGCGTCCTTCTTTGTGGCCACATCATGAAATATCTATAGTTTTCTGTACAGTATATTTGAGCTTAAAAGAAAATAAACATGCTGTTGTATTCATCTTCTAGGGCTGCCATAACAAATTACCACAAACTGCATGGCTTAAAAAAATAGAAATGTAGCCCTGGCCAGTTTGGCTGAGTGGATAGAGCATCCGACTGAGGGGTCCCGGGTTCGATTCCGGTCAAGGGCATGTACTTTGGCTGCGGGCACATCCCCAGTAGGGAGTGTGCAGGAGGCAGCTGATCGATGTTTCTCTCTCACTGATGTTTCTAACTCTCTATCCCTCTCCCTTCCTCTCTGTAAAAAATCAATAAAATATATTTTTGAAAAAATAGAAATGTATTGTCTCATAGTTTTGGAGGACCGAAGTCCAAAATCAAGGTGTCGGCAGGACCTCACTCCCTTCAAAGGATTCAAGAAAGAAGTCTTCTCGCCTCTCTCCTAGCTTGTTGTGACTCCTGGCAATCCTTGGGGTCCTCGGCTTGTAGCTGATCACTCTAATCTCTGCCTCTGTCTTCACATCTCCTTCCCTGTGTGTCTCTGTATGTCCTCCCCTCTTCTTTAAGGACATTAACTGTTGGATTTAGAGGCCACTGTAACCCAGTCCGATCTCAACCTAATTATATCGGCAAAGATTCCTAATAAGGTCATACTCTGAGGTTCTGGATGGACGTGAATTTTGGGGAGATACGCTAGCTGCCTTCTGCAAAAATCTAAAACACCAAAAAACTGACTTTTAAAGAAGACATCAATGGGCTGCCACAAGCCAACCAATTCAGATGTACTGGTTGTGGGCTCTTAATCCATATATTGTAGAAAAATTGCACTGAAAGAAATCTTGGGGATCTGTCCAAACTTCTCATTTCATCAATAAGAAGTTTGAAGTTTGGGGGAGGGGGTGGCATTAGTAAGGTGACTTACCCCAAAAGACTCAAATTTTCAGTTATATTCAAAGAGTCCACCTCAGGCGAGTGTTAATTGGGCCCAAGCTCAAGGAGCTTTTTCAGGATTGTACTATTTATCCACTGCTGAGTAAAAATCAGCACATACTTAGCAGCTTAAAACAACACACATCTATTATCACACAATTCCCGTGGGCCAGGAATCTGGGCATAGCTTTGCCGCATCTCCACTTCAGGGTCTGCTTCAAGGCACTGGCCAAGGTTAAGGTCTTATCTAAAGTGTTCAGCTGGGGAAGGATCCTCCTCCAAGTGCACCAACATGGTTGTCAGCAAGATTCAGTTCCTTTGGGGCTGTTGGACTGGAGGGCTTGAGTTCCCAGCTGGCTTTGGGGGAGAAGCCATTCTCAGTTCCTTGCCTTGTGGACGGAGCTCCCCACAGACTGGGTGACCTAAACAATGGAAACTTATTTTCTCTCAGTTCTGGAGTCTAGAAGTCTGAGATCATCAAGGAAGGTGTGGGAAATGTTGGTTTCTTTTGAGGCCTCTTCTTTTCTGGTACCTACATTTCCTTATCTCATAAGAACACCAGTCAGATTGGATTAGGGCCCACCCTAAAGACCTCATTTTAACTCAGTCACCCCTTTAAAGATCCTATCTCCAGATATAGTCACACTCAGAGATACTGGGGGATTAGGGCTTCAACACAGAAATTTAGAGTGGGGGGTAGGGGGACACAATTCAACCCACAACAGGGACCTAATCTCATTTCAGCAGCCCTTACTATCCTTGGCACTCACCATCAGGCTGCAGCCCCTGAGTCCACCTGACTGAGGAGAGCTCCATCGGCAGCCTCAGAGCTCTTGGGAGACCCTTATAATGGGGGAGAATCCAGGGGCCCAGGGGGATTACTGCATTCTTGCGTTGTGCCATTGCTCTGGTCTTTTTTACTATGCAGATCAACCCACCGCTGGGGTCCACAAGGGATACCTCTGGACAGCTGTTTTCCCTACTCCACAAATTCCCACTCACTCTTCAGGACCCTCTCCCTGACACCCTGGCCCTCCCTTAATGGCTTCTCAATTCCTGTTCCTAAATGCTGCCTCACAGCTCAGCTTCACCCCCTGACCTCCCAGTGACCCTCACACTCAGCAAATCTGAGGGCAGATTCAATCAGGCACAAACCAGTGATTGTGCAGATCTCTTTGAAACAGTGTTCTTCGTTGGAATGCCATGAGGAGACGCCCTCCTGTTTGTACTCCGCTCTGTAGTGGCTTCTTACTGATTCCTCCTTGTATCCCCGACCTCTTAACCTTGGAAAGTCTTCAGTTTCACTTCCAAGACTTGGTTTTTGGCTCCTCTCCATACTTTGGTGAACCCATTTGGTCATGCGGCATTAGACAGCATCTATACACTGATTTACTTACAAATCTCTATCTCAAGTTCGGCTGCTGTGAACTCCAGACTCAGCTCTCAATTCAGTATCTCAGCTTGAATGTTTAATAAAATGTCTCATTCTGGACATGTTCAAAACTAAACTCCTGATCTTCCCCTCCTCCCCGCAAAAAAAAAAAAAAAAAAAAAAAAAAAAAAAAAAAAAAAAAATCCTCCTCTGAAGTCTTTCCCACCTATCTTTATGGTGTGGATGAAAAATGGGGTTCTATGAAAAATAATCTCACAGAGTGATCTGATCATAAATTCCTTACTAGACAGGTCATGGTGGGTAGTCACCATGACCTGTCATATGCACTTTTTAGTAAAAGGTCTATCTTTGCCCTAAGCAAGCCCTGTCCATTGTTTCTATGCATCTAGGTTAACGCATATTTGAAATAAGGGTGATAACCCTCAAGAGAGCACATAATCTTAACTATCCTATAATCCAATCCCTGCCTTGCTTTCTCCCACCTTTAGGTAAATTTCCTTATGTTCTCTCCTTAACTTCAAATGCATAAAAGAAACTGCAAATCTGTCATTCTCTGGAACATTTGAAATCTTGCTCCCCAGCATATGCCATCTGTTTTGATTCAAATAAACTCATAAAAATTCTTTACAGGTTTGAACATTTCTTATATAGACATTGGCAACTCTATTCTTCCAGTTGCTTAGGCCAAAAAATCTTAGAGTCATCCTTGATTCTTCTTTTTCTCTCTCACAGCTCACATCAAATTCATTGCAAGACTTCTTGGCTCTGCCTTCAGCATCTTCCCACTTCTCACCACCACCACCACCCCGTCCCCCTTCCCCTCTCTGCAACCGTCCTGATCCAAGTCACCATCTTCTCTCACCCAGGTTATTAAAGCAGCTTCCTAACTAGCCTCTCTGCTACTGCCCCTACTCTTCTTTTTTTATTTTATTTTTAAATATATTTTTATTATTGATTTCAGAGAGGAAGGGAGAGGGAGAGAGAGAGAGAAACATCAATGATGAGAGAGAATCATTGATCGGCTGCCTCCTGCATGCCCCCTACTGGGAATGGAGCCAGCAATCCTGGCATGTGCCCTGATCTGGAATCAAACCGTGACCTCCTGGTTCATAGGCGGACACTCAACTACTGAGCCACACTGGCCGGGCACCTCCTATTCTTCTTCCTGTCTTCGTCAACACAGCAGTCAGAAGACATCTAGTAAAACCTAAGTCAAATCACAGCACTTCCTTGTTCAAAACCCACCAGTAGCTCCCACAGAGCTCAAAGTAAAAAGCCAGGCACACAAAGTGGAAGGGTAATGACCAGGGGCTAGAGGAAGGGGAGGGAAAGTTAGTGTTTAAGGAGTGAAGGGTTTTAGTTTGGGAAGATGAAAAAATTCTAGAGGTGGGTGATGGTGATGGTTGCAGAATGATGCCAATGTATTTATTACCATTGAACTTACACAAAAATGGTTGAAAAGGTCAATTTTATGTTACCACAATAAAAATAAGTAAATTAGGTAGGTAGGTAGATAGACAGATTTTTTTTTTTTTAAACCAAGGCCCTATGCATTCTAACTCCCTTTTGTTTCCCTGGCTTCATCTCCTACCATTCCCCATCTTACACATTCCCCTTCAGTCATGCAGACCTTCTTACTGTTCTTCACACAAACTAGGCATTCAGGGTTTTTGCATTTGTTAATCTCTCAGTTGAACTGAAGTGCTCGTCCCCAAGTATCTGAATGGCTCAATGGCTCACTCTCTGGAGGGGGGTAAAAGACCTTCTCATGCCATGATATCTAAAATTGCAAACCACGCCGAAACCGGTTTGGCTCAGTGGATAGAGCGTCGGCCTGCGGACTGAAGGGTCCCGGGTTCGATTCCGGTCAAGGGCATGTACCTTGGTTGCGGGCACATCCCCAGTGGGGGGTGTGCAGGAGGCAGCTGATCGATGTTTCTCTCTCATCGATGTTTCTAGCTCTCTATCCCTCTCCCTTCCTCTCTGTAAAATGTCAATAAAATATATTTAAAATTGCAAACCACACCATACACATTCTCTGTCTTATGTTTTCCTACAGCTTATATCATCTGACACAACATATTATTGTTTATGCATCTTTATTATTGTTTGTCTCCTACCACTGCCAGGTGAGTTCAGATTTTTTTTTTAATTTAATAAATCTTTATGGTTCAGATTATTACAATTGTTCCTCTTTCTCCCCCCATAGCTTCCCCCCACCCGGTTCCCACCCCACCCTCTGCCCTTACCACCCCCCCACCACTGTCCTCATCCATAGGTGTACGATTTTTGTCCAGTCTCTTCCCGCACCCCCCACACCCCTTTCCCCCCGAGAATTGTCAGTCCACTCCCTTTCTATGCCCCTGATTCTATTATATTCACCAGTTTATTCTGTTCATCAGGTTTTTTTATTCACTTGATTTTTAGATTCACTTGTTGATAGATATGTATTTGTTGTTCATAATTTTTATCTTTACCTTTTTCTTCTTCTTCCTCTTCTTAAAGAATACCTTTCAGCATTTTATATAATATTGGTTTGGTGGTGATGAACTCCTTTAGCTTTTTCTTATCTGTGAAGCTCTTTATCTGACCTTCAATTCTGAATGATAGCTTTGCTGTGTAGAGTAATCTTGGTTGTAGGTTCTTGCTATTCATCACTTTGAATATTTCTTGCCACTCCCGTCTGGCCTGCATAGTTTCTCTTGAGAAATCAGCTGACAGTCGTATGGGTGCTCCCTTGTAGGTAACTAACTGTTTTTCTCTTGTTGCTTTTAATATTCTCTCTTTGTCTTTTGCTCTTGGCATTTTAATTATGATGTGTCTTGGTGTGGTGCTCTTTGGATTCCTTTTGTTTGGGGTTCTGTGTGCTTCCTGGACTTGTAAGTCTATTTCTTTCACCAGGTGAGGGAAGTTTTCAGTCATTATTTCTTCAAATAGGTTTTCAGTATCTTGCTCTCTCTTCTTCTGGCACCCCCATAATTCTGATGTTGGTATGCTTGAAGTTGTCCCAGAGGCTCCTTACACTATCTTCATATTTTTGGATTCTATTTTCTTTTTGCTTTTCTGGTTGAGTGTTTTTTGCTTCTTTGTATTTCAAATCTTTGACTTGATTCTTGCGATTCTCTAGTCTGCTGTTAGATCTCTGTATAATATTTTTTATTTCAGTCAGTGTATGTTTAATTTCTAGTTGGTCCTTTTTCATATCCTTGAGGGTCTCGCTATATTTATCGACCTTTTCCAGAAAATTCTTGGAAAACCTTATAACCGTGGTTTTGAACTCTATATCCAGTCGTTTGCTTTCCTCCATTTCTTTCTGTTTCTTTGTCTCCGCATTTTGGCTGCTTCCCTGAGTTGATAGAGTGGCTTTGTGTGCTAGGTGTCCTATAGGGCCCAGTGGCTCAGCCTCCCCAGTTACTTGAGGTGGACACTCTTGGTGCACCCCTTTGTGGGCTGTGTGCACAGCCTTGTTGTAGTTAAGCCTTGATTGTTGTTGGTATCACTGGGAGGAATTGACCTCCAGGCCAATTGGCTGTGAGGATCAGCTGTGTCTATGCTGGGAGAACGTCTGTGCTGGAGACACCCTTATGAGACAAGACTTGCAAAAGCCTCTATGCTCACCTTGGATGGGACAGAGTCTCAGGGCGGAGCAGACAGCCTTGTTTTCCCATCAGCCCTGCCTTAATAGGCCCCTGTGTCTCAGTGTCCTGTGGTAATCGCTGCAAGCACCTCTGAGAGAAAGCCACCCTCGAGTTCTGCACGCTGCCAGACAGCCCAGTTTCTCCCTGAATGAGTCTGGGTTCCCAGAGTCTCACCCGGAACTGGAGTTCAGCACAGTCGGGAGCTTTTGTCTCCCTCCCGCTTGAGAAAGCCAGCTGCGCACTCAGTTTCCAGTCCTCTTCGCACGCGAGCCTCAGTACCTCTGCCTCCCTCAAGAGAGCACATAATCTTAACTATCCTATAATCCAATCCCTGCCTTGCTGATCACCCCTAACCACACTACCTGCCTGCCTGATCACCCCTAAATGCTTGCCTGCCTGCCTGATTGCCTCTAATCACTCACCTGCCTTCCTGATAACCCCTAACCACTCACCTGCCTGCCTGATCACCCCTAACCACTCTGAGTCTCAGTGTGGTTTTCTCTTTCCTTCTAGTTGTAGAATTTCCACTCAACCAGCCTTTCTGTGGTTCTGGATGATGTCTGTTTTGTCTTTAGTTGTAGTTTTGAAATTGTTGTGCGAGGCAGCAGTTTAGGTGTTTACCTATGCCACCATCTTGTTTTTTTCGAGTTGAGATTTTTATCTGCTTTATTTACTGCTGCATCCCCAGTTCCTAGAACAGGACCTAGCCACACCGTAGATACCCAACAAAATTTTTGAATTAGTATTTATTGTGGCAGTGGTGATATTTTTCTCAACTAGAAATATTATCAATTCACGACAAAATTATGGTCTTCCTATACAAATCTGCAAACAGTAAAAAAAAAAAAAGTGAGATCATGAAAGATTTCTATGTATATAAAAGCCTAAGGGACTGTTTGACCATTCAACCAGAAGCTATGACATGCACTGACCACCAGGGGGCAGACGCTCAATGTACAAGCATGGAAACATGGAACAGACTGATGAATCTCAGAGAAAAGGGGGAAGGGACGAGGGTGGGGGGAGATTAACCAAAAATCTTATATGCATACTAGAGGCCCAGTGCACTGGTGGGGTCCCTTAGCCTCACCTGAAACCAGCCCAGTGCACGGATATGTGCACCGGTGGGGTCCCTCGACCTGGCCCACTGGAATCAGGCCGAAACCAGCAGTCTAATATCCCCCGAGGGGTCCTGGATTGGGAGAGGGTGCAGGTCAGGCCAGGGGACCCCACCAGTGCGTGAATCCGTGCACCAGGCCTCTAGTATAAAAATGAAGAGAAATGTTTACAATCAAAGTGGAGATGGCTATGTACATTATTATTGCAAGGACCTAAAATATTTATTCATGTGGACAAGAATGGGAAAAAAATGTACAAAATGAGAATAGTTAGGATAACCAGAGTACATTTTGTCTTAGAAATAAATTATTGTTTTATTCTTTTTAAGATTTAATTTTTTTCAATTACAGTTGACATACAATACTATATTAGTTTTAGGTGTACACTCCAGTCATTAAACATTATGTATAACTTACTAAGTGATCACTTCGGTAAGTCTTGTACCCATCTGACACAATACATAGTTATTAGAATATTATTGACTATATTCCCTATGTTACACTTTACATCCCCATGACTATTCTGTTACAACCAATTTGTACTTCTAAATCTCTTCACCATTTTCACCCAACCCCTCAATCAGCCTTCCATCTAGTAACCTTCAAAATGTTTTCTGTATCTATGAGACTTCCTGTTTTGCACACTGGGACCAGATGTTCCTTGTTGGAGAGATTTTAGGAAAGTACGAAGCATAACCCAATATAGGCCATTTGTATTAAAAAGCCACTGGAAACATCTTGGGTGGATCTGTAAGTCCATGGTGTGAGGTATTAAGGAATCACCAGGGTGGGGTGAACAGTGTGAGACAGGTTGAGTGAGACTTAGATATGGCACCTGCCAGTCAGCTTTGTGCAAGAAGGGCTCAAAAAAGGAACAATGGCCTCTGCCTGTAACTGAAATCCAGGTTTGGCTGCCTTCCACCACAGAAACCCAACTCATGAGCCCTCAGTGTAGGCAGAGGATTTTATAAAAAGGGAGAGGGAAAGCAGAACAAAGAGACCAAGGGAAAGAAGGTTGACAATTTCTCTATGTGCAGACCAACACAGTCCATTCCAATAAGGATCTCAAAATAGGCCAAATGGTCTGCTGTACATCATCCTGATCTTTGTCATTCTGGTTCTACGTCATCCTGGTTCTATGATTGAAGGTCAGCAAATCTCCTGGAACTGGGATGACTGAAGATCAGAATCTGTATCTTCGGGTTAGTTCCTAAAATTCTTATACAAATACTAGCAGCCTGGTGCATAAAATTCGTGTATGGGGCAAGGGGGGCGGCGGTGTCCCTCAGCCTGGCCTGCACCCTCTCGCAATCTGGGACCACTGGTCTACCTGCCTGCCTGATCACCCCTAACTGCTCACCTGCCTGCCTGAAAAACCCTAACCACTCTGCCTGCCTGATTGCCTCTAACCATTCACCTGCCTTCCTGAAAAACCCTAACCACTCACCTGCCTGCCTGATTTCCCCTAACCACCTCTGCCTGCTTGCCTCATCGCCCCTAACCACTCTACCTGCCTGCCTGCCTGATCACCCCTAACCACACTACCTGCCTGCCTGATCACCCCTAAACGCTTGCCTGCCTGCCTGATCACCCCTAACCACACTACCTGCCTGCCTGATCACCCCTAAACGCTTGCCTGCCTGCCTGATTGCCCCTAATCACTCACCTGCCTTCCTGATAACCCCTAACCACTCACCTGCCTGCCTGATCACCCCTAACCACTCTGCCTGCCTGCCTGATCACCCCTAACCACTCTGCTTGCCTGCCTCATCACCTCTAACTGCTCGCCTGCCTGCCTGATTGCCCCAACCTCCTCTGCCTCAGCCCCTGCCACTGCGGCTTTGCCTGGAAGGACATCTGGAATGACATCCAGAAGGTCGTTTGGCTGTTCAGTCTAATTAGCATATTACGTTTTTATTATTATAGATGCTATTTATCTACAAGCTTCATTATTAGTCAACGTCAGCATTTATAGAAACAATGTCAAAAGAATTGTGGGGTGGGCTATAATTCCCATTGTCTGGGAGAAAGCTGCCCACTTCATTTCCTCCCCATATGTCCCTGGTGCTTTTTGAGCTGCTATCCCAGCACTGAAATTCAGAGGAAGTGATTCTGAGTAAGTATGAGTATGGGCACTTTAAGAGGAACTGCCTGGGGCTCCAACAGCCCTCTGTTTCACTCAGCTGCAATCCCCACTGGTTTTTACAGCCAGAAGTTATGGGAACTTCTCAGCGCTGGAACCTTGGTATGGGACTGGGACCCCTTGCTTCTCAGGAGAGACCTCCATAGTTAAGATATCCCTCCCAATTTTTACCCACCATGTGAGACTAGCCCATTCTGCATCTCCACCCCTCCTACTAGTCTCAATAGGCTTCTTCTTTTTATACTTAGTTGGACTTTCATTCAGCTAGATTTCACGTGGTTCTGAAGGATGGTTATTCTGCAGATTAGTTGTATTTTTTAAAATATTTTTATTGATTTCAGAGAGGAAGGGAGAGAGGGAGAAACATCAATGATGAGAGAGAACCATTGATTGGCTGCCTCCTACATGCCCCCCACCAGGGACTGAGCCTGAAACCTGGGCATGTGCCTCTGACTGGAATCGAACCCGGGACCCTGCAGTCTGCAGGCTGACGCTCCATCCACTGAGCCAAACCAGCTGCAATTAGTTGTATTTTTGATATGGTTGTGGGAGAATGCAAGTACTGCATTTCCCTGTGCCATCATCTTGACCAGAAGCCACATTCATGATTAATTAGAATATCCAGAACCTACTATGTGCCAGATAGTATTCTAAACAAATTATATGTATAATCTTATTTAATCTTCACAAAAATAAACATGATACTATGGTGGTACAAATTAAGTAACTTGGTCAGGATCATACAGATAGTGGCATAAGCCAAGCCAAACTTAAGTCTGATGTCCATGTTTTATGTCAGTTATATGCACAATGATGCTGCACAATAACCCCTCCCCCCACCCCACCCCCCCCACCCCCCCGCAAAAAAAAACAAAAAACAAAAAAACTTGGTGGCTTCTAACAATAGGAATTTTGGTCTTCTACTTATGGGTTTTCAGGTAGACTGTGATTTGGCAGATCTAGACTGGACTTAGCTCAGCGACTTGCATGTGTATTCAGGTGAGCTCCATATTTGTTTGGAGGCCCAGGCTGAAAGGGCAAGACGCCCAAGGGCATGTTCTTAACCAGTGTCCTCTACTTTTGATGGCCCTGCTTATGGAGACACTGTGCTCCTTCCTACCTGCGTTCCCTTACCTCTTATGAAGACATAGGGACGGACCTATGACGGTCTTAAAAGTGCAACACTCAGAGCTGTTAAATATCTGAAAATCTCATAAAAAGAGCCAAAGTAAAACTTGAGTTTAAGGTCCAGTTCTACCATGAACCAGGCAGGATGTTCTGGGCAAAACTGAGAAAAATCTCTAGATTTTTTTTTTTTTCTAAAAATGGAAACCATGTGGATAATATTAAATGGATTTGACAACCAGTTTGGTGCCTGGAGGCTTATTGCTGTGCTAGATATTATCTTATTCCAGTTAGTTCAGAGGGACCCAAGGAGGTGTTGAAAGCTGGGGAGGGGACAGTGGTGGAGAGGGCACTCAGGAGTTCTTTACCACTACAAAATTATATCACTCTTTTATGACTAGAAAGGGCACATGACTGCATACAAACTGACAGTTACCCCTGAAGCTCAAATGTCCTAATCTTGCTGTGAGGATAAAGATATGTTTATCAAGAATAGTCAGCCCTAGCTGGTTTGGCTCAGTGGAGAGAGCATCAGCCTTCAGACTGAGGGGCCCCGGGTTTGATTCCGGTCAAGGGCACATGCCAAGGTTGCAGGCTCGATCCCCAGTAGGGGGTGTGCAGAGGGCAGCCGATCAATGATTCTCCCTCATCATTGATATTTCTATCTCTCCCTCAACCTTCTTCTCTGAAATAAATAAATAAATAAATAAATAATTAATTAATATTTTTTTAAAAAAGAGCCCTGGCTGGCTTGGCTCAGTGGATAGAGCATTGGCCTACTGACTGAAGGGTCCCGGATTCCATTCCAGTCAGGGCACATGCCCGGGTTGCGGGCTCCATCCCCAGTGGGGGGCATGCAGGAGGCAGCCGATCAGCGGTTCTTTCTCATCATTGATGTTTCTATCTCTCTCTCTCTCTCCCTTCCTCTGTGAAATCAATAACAATATATTTTTTCAAAGCAAGAATAATCAGGGGGGTAGGCCGGTGTGGCTCAGTGGTTGAGCGTCAACCTATGAACCAGGAGGTTACAGGTTCGATTCCTGGTCAGGGCACGTGCCCGGGTTACAGGCTTGATGCCCAGTGTGGGGCATGTAGGAGGCAGCCGATCAATGATTCTCTCTCTCATCAGTTATGTTTCTCTCTCTCCCTCTCCCTTCCTATCAGAAATCAATAAAACCATATTTGAAAAAATAGTCATGGGGATCTAAAGTATAGCATAGAAAATATAGTCAATAATATTGTAATAACTATGTACCGGTATGGTGTCAGGTGGGTACTAGATTTATTGGGTGATCACTTAGCAAGTTATACAATGACTAGTCACTGGGTTATACACCTGAAACTAATATAATATTGTATGTCAATTGCAATGGGAAAAAAATTATTTAATGAAAAGAAATTATGATACCAAGAAGGAAGAAAGGTGCCACGATAATAGGAAAATCTGGCAGGTTCTGCAGGTACCACCTGGCCAGGCAGCCTTCAAAACTTCAGGAAGGTGCCCCAAAGAAAGTCTCTGTCACGTGAGGCAGAACCTCTAATGACTGTTTTCTTGCTCTCTGACCATTTTGCCATCCAGGTATGAAGCAGGAATCACTACAACTAAGAAGGCAAAAACAGTTCACAACTGTTTTGTTTGGTCCCGTCTGTTATTTGTCCATTTGTTTTTCATTTGACCAATGTTTAAAAAGCAGGAGGCTTCATCTCAAAATACAGATTTCTACTTCTGTTAAATCAACCAGAAAATATGGCAAGAATCTGCTAGAGTTGAACCCAGCCAGTGTGGCTCAGTAGTTGAGCATCTACCAATGAACCAGGAGTTCACAATTTGATTCCTGGTCAGGGCACAGGCCTGGGTTGCAGGCTGGATCCCCAGTGTGGGACTTGCTCGAGGCAGCCGATCAATGATTCTCTCTCATCCTTGATGTTTCTATCTCTCTCCCTTCCCCTTCCTCTCTGAACTCAATAAAAATATATATGTATATTTTTAAAATCTGCTAGAATTGAGTAGAAGTTCTCTCTTCATTTAAGGCCTACATGCTCCATTGCTCCCTCTCCTCACACTCCCTTAGTTTCTCCTCAATGCTGAGACTACACTTGTCATTGTGAACTTTTTTCTCCTTTAATAGAGAAATGTTTCTCTATTAAATGTTTCTCTCAAAAATGGAAAAAGGAACTCAGAGTCAGCAACTCTGATGGACATCCACATGACTAAGATAGTGTATGAAGTATGGAAGGAGGCCCACGGGGCCATTGTGTACCATTGTGCAATTTTCTTCATCACTCCTGTGAATGGCGCCCCCTAGAGTAGTGCAGTGAACAATTTGCATAGCTGATAAGTGCATTCTGGAGGCACAAGGAAGATACAGAACCGTGAGAGCAGGGTGGGCAGGCTATGGCCCCCCATGGGGCCAGGAGAGCACACTCAGGCCAACAAAACTGGAAGAAAGAAAATAAATGAGGAAGGCTGGGATTGTGATGTCAGACCACAGAAGAAAATGAATGCACTTAATTCTTTCTGCTTTCATTTTCACTAGAGCACGTGGTTCTCAAAAGGGAGAGAGCAAAGCACCCATCAGGAGGCCTCTGAAATCCAAGGTTAGCGACCTGCACCTTGCCCTTGTTGGCACTGGCTGGAAGCTGGAGCTTGCAGAGGAGTCTGGACTCAGGAACACAGAGGCATAACTGGCCTCTCTGGGTCAGGCCCCACCTTGATGTTTTCCATCATAGTAAAAAGGAAGCTATGAGACAGAATCCAGACACAATGTTCTGTGTTCCCTTTATTTCCTGACCACCAGGCTTTCCCTTGGCCACAGGGCGGATCTTGATGGGTGCCTGGGTCCTGCAGCCAAGCTCCAGGGGAGTCTACAGCTGGTAGCTTTAAACCTCTTTTCCCCTTTCCCTTAGGCAGAAAGGGGGCTCATGAAGTCATGCCGTCATAATTCTAAGACCACATTTGTAATAATGAAGGGCAAGTGTTTCTTTTTTATTATTTTTTTTTAATATATTTTATTGATTTTTTACAGAGAGGAAGGGAGAGGGATAGAGAGTTAGAAACATCGATGAGAGAGAAACATCGATCAGCTGCCTCCTGCACACCTCCTACTGGGGATGTGCCCGCAACCAAGGTACGTGCCCTTGACCGGAATCGAACCTGGGACCTTTCAGTCCGCAGGCTGACGCTCTATCCACTGAGCCAAACCGGTTTCGGCAAGTGTTTCTTTTTTTAATTGTCCAACTGAAACATTAAAAAGCAAGGCTACTTGCCCAGCCAGCATGGCCCAGTGGTTAAAAACAACCCATGAACCAGGAGGTTGAGGTTCGATTCTCAGTCAGGGCACATGGCTGGGTTGCGGGCTCGATCCCCAGTGTGGGGTGTGCAGGAGGCAGCTGATTGATGATTCTCTCTCATCATTGACATTTCTGTCTCTCTCTCTCCCTCTCCCTTCCTCTTTGAAATCAATAAAAATATATGTTTGTTTGTTTTTTTAAAGCAAGGCTATTTTGGAGATTCAGAGGGGCTTCTGCGAGAGATTCTGCAGGCAGGAGGCTTTCTCCTTCCTTTGCCTGGCATATTTTCTGGGAAAGGTGAATACCAGCCTTGATGAGGGGGTCTCAAGACCAGATAGCAGTCACCGCTTAGTTCTACCTACTCCCCAGCGAATAACGAATCTGTTGCACAGTGAGTACCAAAGTCTCTTGGGCTCATGGGGGATTGGCAGAGGGGCTCCCATGGCAAGTTCAGGGACTAATTTAGCAGCAGGGGGCTGGGAAGGCTGGACTGAGAAAGGAAGCAGGATTGGTGCCGAGTGCCCACATGCAGGGCCAGAAACACGCAGTGGACAGAAGCAGGGCATCATCTCTCCTCCCCTTCCCCCCCCCCCCACCGCCCCGCCCCAGGGTTTCCCAGGGCACTGATGCTCAAACAACCACAAGGAGACTGGCAAAGTGACCTGAGAACCCAGTCCAGCAGCCTCAGAGAGGGAGAGTGCACTTCCTGTCAAGGGATCAATAACCTCTTCAGAGAAGAAATGCATTTATTGTCAGCCTGGAACTCTGAGCTGGAGATGGAGAGGAAAGAGCATTTGAAGACAAGGGCACAGCACAAACAAATGTCAAAGGTGTGGCTGTGAAGAGTCTATGTGGAAATTGTTCAGAACAGAAGCCCGAGTCTCTCTTTCCCGTGCCCCTTCCCCATGTTGTGAGTTTATTTGTGTCAAACGGTCAATAATTGCCAGGAAGCAGAATCTCAACATATTGGGATAATGCTCTGTAGAATGATGTGGTTGTTTTTTTTTTTTTTTTTTACCTTGTTTTGTACATTACAATCAAAGGAGAGACCTAAGTGGGTTACATGAAATCCATTGGTAATAGGTTAGGGAGGTGGGAGAAGGCAAAGCAGGGAAACCTCTGGAATCAATAAAAAGTAAAATGATAGACACATGCTTCTTTTACTTAGGTGAGTACAGGATAATTAACACTCAGAATTAACATGATGACATGAAGGAATTTGTGGTCTCTGTCCTAGCGCCTTGGAGCATTGGTTGTGCCCGAACTGGTCAGGAAGAAGGGATGTTACAAGTCACCCTGACATTCCAATGATATGTTATCATAGATGCAAAAGACAACAGACAGGCTTAGTTAAGGTAAAGATTGAGTTTTGTCAGGGAAGAATCTAGCCTAGGACGTGACTACCTGCCATAAACTGCTTTTAGTTAAAAAGTTTTAACTTCAGACCATCCTTTGTGGTTGGTTACTTTAGGTCTCTAGAGTTTGCAAGGCTGCCACACAGGCCTTCCCTGAGTTTGTCAGGTCAGTATGTGGCCCCTTTCGTCCACATTAGTTTGAATGAGTTAGTTGTATGTCCAAGTTATTTTTCTAGGACTCAGCCTCCTCAACTCTTTATTAAAGGTGTGGACAAGCATTGTTTATTCTATATACACAGAGGACAGAGCATGGAGGCCTTGCAAACTTTAGAGACCTAAAGTAACCACAAAGGATGGTCTGAAATTAAAACTTTAAGTAAAAGTAGTTATAATGGGTAGTCACGTCCCAGGCGTCCTAGGTCGGTATCTTCCCTGACGAAGGTCAATCTTTACCTTAACTGAGCCTTTAAAATGTCAGGGTAACTTGTAATTTACCTTTGTCCTGACACCTCAGGGCACAACTAAATGCCCTGGGCACCAGGACTGATACCACAAATTCCTTCATTGTTATCATGTTAATTGTGACTGTTAACTATCCTGTACCCACCTAAGTAAAAGAAGCATGTGTCTACTATTTTACTTTTTACCCAATCCCAGAGGTTTCTCTGCTTTTCTTTCTCCTGCCTCCCTAATCTATCACCATTGGATTTCCCCCTTTAGTTGTAATGTATAAAAGAAGTTGAAAACTGCCATTCTCTGGAGCATTATCCCAATTCGTTGAGATTCTGCTTCCTGGCAATTGTCGACAGTTTGGCTCAAATAAACTAAAAACATTCTTTACAGGTTTGGATGTTGTTGTTTTAGAGGCAACAAGCAGTTATTTGTGAATAATAAAAATAGCTGTTCTGGATGCAGCAGAAGCCCAAATACTGTTCCCATTAGAAGACAAAGGAAAAGAATATGAGAAAGAGAAGGGGAACAATTACATCAATAGAAGGAAGGCATTTCTATTTGTGCATATAATATAACATAGTGATATGAATTCTAAAGAATGTTTTTAATTTGGGGTTCACTAGTCATCAGTCCAGGAGC
This sequence comes from Plecotus auritus, assembly GCF_963455305.1. Taxonomy (NCBI): domain Eukaryota; kingdom Metazoa; phylum Chordata; class Mammalia; order Chiroptera; family Vespertilionidae; genus Plecotus; species Plecotus auritus. The sequence continues at coordinate 77,911,749 of NC_137773.1, forward strand.
CATAACTGCTTTCTTGTTATGTTTGCACACAGTTCACAGTAACTGCCCTAGGCCCAGTCCAAAGGTTATTTCACCCTGTTTTAACATTCCCAAGTTTTAAGGCATATGACATGCAAAGTTTCTCTGGCATGGCAGTTCTGGATCCATTTTAAAGTGGCTCCATTTAATATTATTTTTTTACATTTTCCTTCTTTTTTTAAAATTCTTTATTGTTTAAAGTATTACATATGTCTCCTTTTCCCCCCCATTGACCTCCCCCTGGCCACTCCCACCCCCAGGTTTGAATGTTTTTACATTAACAAAGGGTTAAGCTCAATCATCTTTGAAGATCTTTAGAGCATCAGTGTTTTGGATCCAATCCCCAGATTGCATCAATAACCCAGAGTGGCTGTACCAAGTTTCTTATAATAGGCAGGGTTCTCCAGAGACACAGAACCAATAGGATGTATCTATATCTCTATCTACATATCTATCTATAGAGAGAAATGAGGAGATTTATTACAGGAATTGGCTCACATGGCTATGGAGGCTGAGGAGTCCCATGATCTGCGGTCCGCAAGCTGGAGACCCAGGAAAAGTTGTTAGCATAATTCATATTCAAAGGCCTGGGGACCAGAGGGAGCTGAAGGTGTAAGTCCCAGTCTTAGGTCAAAGGCCCGAGAACCAGGAGGTCACTGGTGTTGAGAGGATTTTAGAGACAGGAGAGGCAGTTAGGGCAGGGAAGGTCCATGGGAGAGGAATGCATACAGCACACATGCTGGGAAGAGACAGCTCCAAGTCACCAGATAGTTTATCCTATATACACAGAGGACAGAAAAGATAAGGGAAAGAAGAGGGGGCCCCAGGTGAGCTGTGAAACTGATACCATGCATGGAAAAGGGGGAAAGTGGCCAATTAGGAAAAGCACGGGAGGGCATACAATGGGGAAGGTTCCAATTAGGAGGTAGCAGGTACAAAGAAGCTGCCAGCATTTTTAAACTCTTAGACAAAGAGACTCACAGGTTTCTTCCTATTTTGGGGAGAGAGCAGGTTTTTCCCATTTTCGGAACCCCTCCACAGGGGGTTCCCCATTTGGGGACCCCTCCCCACATGGGAGTTTGTATATGCTTGCCATAAACTTCCATACTTTTGCTTAAAATCCTTTGTCCTTGAAATTCATTCTTCAAACTTCATGAGACAAGAACCTGCACTAGAGTTCCAGCTTGCCATTCGGGGTATCAGTGTCAGTCCTAAAGTCCAAAGACTTGAAAAGCAGGAGTTCCAATGTCTGGGAGGCAGAAGATGGTACCGACTCAAGAAAAGAGAAAGAATCCATCCTTCCTTTGCCTTTTTGTTCCATTCGGGCCCCCAATGGACTGGATGATACCCACCCACGTTGGTGAGGGGGATCCTCTTTACTCAGTCTATTGGATCAAATGCTAATCTCTTCCAGAAACACCCTCACAGATACACACAGAAATAACGTTTACCAGCTACCTGCTCCCTCCTCCGCTCTTAGGAGAGTCAAGTTTACACATAACATTAACTATCACACTCCAAGATGAGAACCCAAGTCAAACTTGAGAGTTCAGACATTTACCACTTTGCTCAGTCATTCACACTATGTCTACTCAGTCTCTGCAGTGAGCCAAATCTTGGGAAAGCCACAGAGCATCTTGAAAGGGTAAGAGAGCTCCTAACAACCCTGCTTACCAGACCCATGAAGGGATGCAGCCTCCAGATAAATCTCATGGCCATGGTGTTTTCATTGGTTGGGCTGGCTGATTACCATCTGTCTGTCCACCTAGATCCTAACTTCCATATCAATCATGCTTACCACTCAATTCCCAAAGCTTAGTATAGTGCCTGGCACAGAGGTAGGCTGAAGAACACACTATTGTTACACCATGACTGTATGACTGTATTATGAGTGAAAGTCGAGCTTCACATTCATTTTTATTTATTTATTTTAAATATATTTTATTGATATTTTACAGAGAGGAAGGGAGAGGGAGAGAGAGTTAGAAACATCAATGAGAGAGAAACATCAATCAGCTGCCTCCTGCATTCCCACCCCCCCCACACACACACTGGGGATGTGCCTGCAACCAAGGTACTTGCCCTTGACCAGAATCGAACCTGGGACCCTTCAGTCCGCAGGTCGACGCTCTATCCACTGAGCCAAACCGGTTAGGGCTTCACATTCATTTTTAAGATGAAAACTTTGGGGCAGACATGAGGGAGGGATGAATAATTGCAGCCCAGAGGACTTTTAGAGCAATAAAACTACTCTGTATACTAATAGTTGGTCAAGATGGCTGCACAAGTAAACATGGCACTGGCATCCTCGCACAAATACATCAAAATTACAACTAAAAAGGACAACCATCATTCAGAACCATCTGAAATCTGGCTGAATAGTCATATGCATGTAAAGTACAGCCAAAGGGATATAGTCAGTCACATTCTAATAACTATGTATAGTGTCAGATGGGTACTAGATTTATCGGTGTGATCACTTGGTAAGTTGTATAATGCCTAATTATTTGGGTGTACACCTGAAACTAATATAATACTGTATGTCCACTGTAATTGAAAAATGCAAAATGATTTACATTTTAAAAATACTCTGTATAATATTGTATATCGGTGAATACATGTCATTATACATTTGTCCAAATCCATAGAATGTACAACACCAAGAGTGAGCCCTAATTTAAGCTGCGGACTTTGGGTGATAATGATGTGTCAATATAGGTTCAGCAATTGTAACAAATGTACTGCTCTGGTGGGGGAGATAGATCATGGAGGAGGTTGCGGAGGGAGCAAGGGATAAATGGAAAATTTCTGTGCCTTCCTCTCAATTTTGCTGTGAAACTAAAACTACTCTAAAAATAAAATATATTAAAGAACACACACAGATAAGCCAGGCCAGTGTTGCTCAATGGTGAGTGTCCACCGACCTATGAACCAGGAGGTCGGGGCACATGCCCTGGTTTCTAGCTCGATCCCCAGTAGGGGCATGCAGGAGGCAGCTGATCAATGATTCTCATCATTGATGTTTCTATCTCTCTCCCTCTCCCTTTCTCTCTGAAATCAATGAAAATATATTTTTTAAAAAACACACCAACTATTAAAAAACTTCAGGGCAAGTTTTCTTTCTGGGTACATGTGTCTGGGTACAAGCTCCTGGGGGAGCTTCTGAAACACCAGAGCAGTGATTATGCGAACGGCATCCCCACCTAACACCTAAGCCAGCTGCTGCTTTGTTTCCCTGCCGGCGGGCTCATCTGCCTTCCATGGGCGCAGCCCAGCACTGGGGAGGCCAGGACAAGGTCTGGTCTCCAGGCACACACAACCAGCAGTCCTCATAGGGGTATGAGGATAGAATGAAAACGTGACTTTTGGGCCTAGCTGGTTTGGCTCAGTGGATAGAGTGTCGGCCTGTGGACCAAAGGGTTCCAGGTTGGATTCCAGCCAAGGGCACCTCCCTGGCCTGGTGTGCACCATTGTTGTTTTCTCTGTCCTTACCTCTCTTCCACTTTCCCTAAAAATCAATGGAAAAATGTCTTTGGGTGAGGAGTAACAAATATATATATGATTTTTGTTTTTCTCCTCTTTCATTCCTGTTTCCTACCTTTCCCTCTCTCTCTTTTTTTTTTTTTTATATATAGTTTATTGATTTTTTACAGAGAGGAAGGGAGAGAGATAGAGTTAGAAACATAGATGAGAGAAACATCGATCAGCTGCCTCCTGCACACCCCGTACCGGGTATGTGCCTGCAACCAAGGTACGTGCCCTTGGACCGGAATCGAACCTGGGACCCCTCAGTCCGCAGGCCGACGCTCTATACACTGAGCCAAACCGGCCAGGGCTCCCTCTCTTTTTACTAACAGAATATGTAATTGATTAATTACCTATATATGTTTAACGGTATGTTCTGGCTAAGACTTGCTGCAGTTCTCAGTTGACCAGGCAAGAATAAAGATACTTTTAACTCAGCCCTGAACTTCCATGCCCGGCCACCAGGAATGCGGAAGGTGATCAGGTGATCGATTAGATCTCAGAAACACGGGGATGACGCACACTGCTTGACCCGTTTCAGAACGCTGACAATCATGTTCCGGGGACCAGTAAGGAAGACATTCATCAAGACCCACAGGGACTCAGATTCCAGGCCTGCAAATCACCAAAACCCCCTTGAGGAATTACCCACATTCCTTTTCCCTGATTCCCTTGAATAAGCTTTCTCTTAGAGAGCTTAAGGGGAATGTGGATGTTAGGCACCTGATGTTATTAAACACACACTTATAATCCAATTCCCATCTCGGCTCCTGGGCTGGGTGGTGACAGGTAGCACAAGCCCCAGACTCGGTTGGCCTCTGGTTTCATCCTGACCCCCTCAATTCACCTGAGTAAGGTTGAAATTTCCAAAAGGAAATTTCTAGAGAAGTGAAATTTAAAAGAGAAAGCACAGCTGGCCCCAGAACTCTAACTGGTGCAGGGACTATATTTAGCCTGGAGAGATGAGGTCGGGGTAAATGAGACCTCCTGGGATGATGTCACCAGGAACTCAGACTTCAGAGAAGGAGGAGACAGGGAAGGACAGGGCTGTTTTGCCACTGAAAGGGAAAGGGGGAGACATGTGGAGGGGGGAGGGGCCCCAAGGATGGAGAGCTCGGGATTAAATGAAATCCAGCCCTGGGAAGTCAGCAAAGAACATGTTCTGAAAGGAGATGCCCTATGTTCTGGATGTATTTTTGCAAGGTAAAATCCTTCCCACCTCTTGGTCACCGCCTGCCCATCCTCACTGTCTACTCCCAAACCTCCAGGCGGGTCAGCTACACTCATCAGGATTTGTGTGAGCTTCAGATGCGATGCATTAGGAAATCAAACCAGGGACGGAGTTTTATGTGTGCAGAAAGCAAACACTCCCTCCTCCCCCAGGACTCCTCCGGCACCTGAGATTTGCAAGCATCTTAGGGACAGCTTTAAACATCTGGCAGTGTGAAAATGGAAGGTCTCCATCCATGCTATCTGGATCTCAAGGGAGGGGAAGCCCCAACTGAAAACCTGAAGTGAATGCAAGAACAAGTGAATAAAGAGGAAAAGTGACCAGAGCATAGATACTTTGTAAAAAATATTTTTATTTCAGTGAGGAAGGGAGAGGGAGAGAGAGACAGAAACATCAATGGGAATCATTTGATTGGCTGCCTCCTGCACACCCCCCAATGGGGATCAAGCCCGAAACCTTGGTATGTGCCCTGACCAGGAATTGAACGGTGACCTCCTGGTTCATAGGTTGATGCTCAACCACTGAGCCATGTCAGTTGGGCAGTACAGATATTTTTGCTTTAATGAATTCAGGTTGTCTTAGACCCTGGTTCTTCTCCTGCCCCTGGTCCTGAGCTCATGCACTCTTTTATACCAAGCCTGGCCGCAGGCTAAAGTAGATATTCCTTCTTGGCTTTCTGACCTGTATCTGGCTCAGTGCTAATAGCAAACTCTGAGGACAGGCCTGCTTATGCTGGAACCCTGCCTTCCATCCATCATCTTCCTCTGTTGGCAGGAAGCTACATTCTTTTACAGGTTCATGAGCCCTTAACTCCCTGAAGCTCCCCTTCCAAAATCGAAGGCCACGTTCTGGTTGAATGAAAGGCAGTAAACTGAGCTGGAATTAAGGCTGGACCTGGCCCTCATTGAACGTTCAAGCCCTTTTCAGCTCTTGTTGCAAAATTCACCAACACCCCGCACCTGTTCCCTGAGGACTGTTCCATGGCTTCCCTTCACACAAATAAGATGATTAACAATCGAAAAATGCTTTATACAATCAGTCACAGACACACATACCAAGTAGAGGAGGGCCTCTCACCTACACAGAACCCTAGGCAAACAAATAGGGATGGAAGCTCACACAGGTAAACATCTGGAGGAAGCCTGGGAGTTCATGTCTCAGGATGGGTTTCTGAAAGCCGAAGTCATCCTCAAGCAAAAGCAGAACTCACAAAACATTGACACTTCCTGGAAGGTTAACTGATTTTTGAAAATTACTTACTGGCCACTAATAGCAAATGAGCCAACGTTTCCAAAATCAATAGAGATATTAGTCCATCCTCCATGGCTGATCTACTGCGATGGAAAACAGGTTAAAGCAATGGTTGTGCATTTACACGGGAACAATTAACTCTTTCCCATTCCTTAGCAAAAAGAATCTCAGATGCTGAAACTATTTCTGCTGGCGCATAGTATTAAACTTTCCTCCCATTTGGACAACAGACTGGGCCAGGAGTGATTGAGAAATCCCGAGTTGGGGTACTTTCCTATCGTCACTCCTCCTGACAACTTTGCTGACAGGATGCTCAGTATTCACCGCTGATGGCAGGGAGCTGCTTTTGCACAGAAAGCTAAGTCCATGGGTCTGTCGCCCAGGGAAATTCAGTACCTGGGACAACAATACTCTGAAACATTCCACAACACCTTAAAATATGGGAACCGAAATAGACTCCCCGGTTCTCTGTAACTCAGACCCTTTTTACAAGCTTCTCAGCGCCTTGGAGTGGGTCCAGAGGCCCACACTGTGCTAAAGGTGATGAGTGTGATCTCAGAAAAGGAGACGGGAAGCACACTGGACCGAGTCAGGAGGCTGAGCTGCTTAAGTGCACGTGACTTTGGTGAATCGCCCGGCCTCTTCTCAGTTTTCTCATCTAGAAAAAGCCTCCCTCATAGGGAGGTTAAGAGGCTCCAAGTAGAAAAGTTTATGAGAGTGAGAGAGTCTTGTAAACTCTCAGGAGCTATATGAGTGCAAACAAGCTCACATGCATTGTCAGGACTTCTGATTCGGAGCAGGCAGAATGATAGATCATGCTTATTGAGCTCGCTCTGTGCTGGGCACTCGGTGCCTCACAGGTATTACCTCCCTGCCATGGACTGAATTGTGTTCCCCCAATTTGGAGACAGGGTTTTGGGGAAGTAATTAGGTTTGTTTGTTTATTTATTTATTATTTTTTAGTAATTAGGTTTAGATGAAGTCATGAGAGTGCCCTAATAAGAGACACCAAAGAGCTCTCTCTCTCTCTCTCTCTCTCTCTCTCTCTCTCTCTCTCTCTCTCTCTCTCCCTCTCCTCTCTTCTCCTCTCCTCTCCTCTCCTCTCCCCGCCACACGGAGGAAAGACCATGTACAGGCACAGCCACAGCCACAGCCGGAAGGTGGCCATTTGCAACCCAAAGAGAGAGCCTTTATCAGACACCAAGCCTGCAGGCACCTTGAGTTTAGACTTCCAGCCTCCAGGACTGTGAGAACTAAAGTCCTGTTGTTAAGCCACTCAGTCTTTAGTGTTTTATTACTGAAGTCTGAGCTGACTAAGGCACTCCCTTGATCTCCTAACATCCCTACAAGATCAGCCCTGTCATTACTGCCATTCTACAGATGAGAAAAAAGAAGCCCATAGAGTTTAATGAACTTGCCCAAGCGGTGGAACCAGCATTATGAATGCACAGCAGAGACCAGCCAGAGCTCACCTAAACCATTTCTTATTCCCGGGCAAAGAGCTAAACCTCGTTTCCCAGCTCTATTACATCCAGAGAGCTTTCTTCAGTGGAATGTATGTGAAAGTTTTATATACCGCTCATAGGACAGGGAGGGGAAGAGAACATGGACGGTTTCCCCATTCCCTTGGCGGGGACCATGTGTAGAAGATGGCAGCACAAGAATGCTGTGCCCTAAGCATTCGAGGGAAGGAGGGAAGGAACCTCTGGGGCTAAGGGGGATTAGTTGTAACTAAAATCTCAATACAGTTCTGCTTGGCTGAGTAATATGAGCAGTTTGACCCAAAGAGAGCGGAAATCTGTCCCCGGGAGAGCACCTGGATTTATCTGAGCGACCGTGTCAGAGCTAGGGTTTGGGATACAAATGGAGAAGAACAGAATGAATGGAGCCCCATCCGTTTAGTGCTCACAACTGTGTGAGGTAAATACAACACCCTCATTCGTCAGATGAGTAATCTGCAGAAGAGAGGGATTAAGTCATTTATTCAAAGTCTCACAGTTCCAAACTCTGTCTACCTCCTGGTGGAAAAGAGTGATGCAGGGACTGGAGAAGCACAGTCTTGGAGCTGGACGTTGAGATTTCTGCTCCTAAGGTCCTTCTCTACAGAAATCCTGACGCAGATCCTGCAATTAGTACTCAATGGTATTAGCTCCCGTTTTCATTATATTAACGTTTAATGAGCCTTTTAAAGTTCTTCTGGTAGTCCTGCTGTCTTGATACCCCCAACTCTGGTTTCCTAATGAATGAAACACCGGACAGTAATCCCCTCCCCCAAGCAGGGATCGGTGGCTTTGAATGCGCTGCGTTCAGGCTGCGGCGGCCCCTGGGTAATTTTGCTAGGCTGGGTGGAGGCACGTAAGGACACCTTCAGTTCCATTCTGCTCCCCACAGTTCCCAATCTGCAGGGTTAGAAGCCGGCGGAGCTCAGAGCCCTCTTCCCCGGCCGGTGCGCCCACCCACAAGGGGATCGCCAGAAGCTCAGGCGGGCGCGGGGCGCGCAGGGGAGAGGCGGATGGGGTGGCGGTGCGGCCAGCAGAAGGAGGGGGAGGGTAGGAGTGCCCGGCTCAACGGGGAACCGGAGGTGGGGATGGGGTGCAGCCAACGGGAAGGGCAGGGGGAGAGATGGGGGTGTACCGGGCTGGTTGAGGCCGGGGGTGGGGCCGCGCGTCCACAGCGGTCACGTGAGGAATCAGCCGGGCGCGGGGTGGGGCCCGGCTCGGGGCGGGGCCGGGCGTGGTAAATAGGAGCGAGGGCGGCCCAGGGGAAGCTACCTACGGCGGCTGCTCGGGCAGCGACACGGTACCTCGCCGGCTGCAGGCCCAGTCTCGGCGGTGGAGCGAGGTGAGTCGGCAGGAGGGCGGCGGGCCGGGCGCGGGCGCAGCGCCACGCGGTGGAATGACCTTGGCGGCGGAAGAGGAGGCTGGGGCCCTGTGCGCCCCCCGCCAGGCCCTGGAGGCGTTTCCGGGGACCGGCGGGTTGGGGGGACTCTCTGGCAGTCACAGCCGGCAGCGGGGGTGGCAGGCGCACACTCCTGAAACGTCGCCCTGGTGAGAAAAGCAGTAAACAACCCGCTCGCGGGCAGCCGGGCTCCCTGCCCCCACTGGACCGGGAAGCTCGCGCCCGCCGGTTCCTCCTCCGGGGCTGTGTCCCGGGCCGGGTCATCCCGACCCCGTGACCCGGGGCTGGCCCAGGAGGCAGCCCAGGCGGAGCCGGGCAGTTTGCTGGGATGATCCTAGGGAGGAGCCTGCGGGGAATGGCTTGGCCCAGAACCCGGTGACTTTCGGCTAGAATCTGGCTCCCCGCCCCTGCGTCGATTTCTGGGCTTCCGTTTTCACAGCAAACTGCTGAAATAACAGTATCTACCTGCATCTATTTTAGGTGTTTTCTTATTCCAGAGTGTTTGCCTGGGCAACTTTCTGCACACAATCACACACGATTCCAGGAACCCCAGAAGACAGAAATGAGAAAACAGGAATCTGGGGCTGGGTGGATTCAGCTGAAACCCACAGAGAAAGTTAAATGCACAGATGGGAAGGAAAACGAAACAGAGGGAGACGGTGCCTCAGGCCCGGGGTGCTGTGGGAAGGGGGAAAGCAGGGTGGAGTCCTGGGGCAACACCCTTCCCTCAGACCCTGAGGGCCTGGGAGAGGGAGCATTTAGGGAGCAATGTGGGGTAACTGGGTTTGTTGGGCTCAGCCGCAGGCGGTCCAGATAGCTATGAGCTGGATTTGCCCCCTTAGTGGGCTTAGGCCAACCCCCTTCCCTGGCCACTGAGGAAGCCAACAGGCACAGGGAGAAGGACAAAAGCCCAGTCCCCATGTAGTGCCTGACCTAATAGAAACCCTCACCCAGTGGAGGGTAGGTAGTGGGTTCAAAGGGAGGCCTAGCACCTTTTATTACCTTGGAAAACCTGATTCCCAAGTTCCTCCACTCCTAGGTGAGTGCAGCTGAGATTCATTCATCTAGAATCTAGATGAATCTATCAATGCAGAGCGAGGGAGGAGACGATGAAAGAAGGGCTTAGCCAAGGCTACTTTCCTTTTCTTCCTTAAAGTCCTTTCCTTAATGGAGAGTTGTTTTCTGTTGGCACTGGTGACAGTGACCAAGGGTCCTTGAGCATAGAAAAAGAGGCTGGGCCCTAGCTGCTTTGCTCAGTGGTTAGAGCATCAGCCCACACATGAAGGGTCTCGGGTTCAATTCCTGCAAGGGCATGTACCTCCCTTGCAGGCTGGATTCCTGGTCCGGGCATGTTCGGGAGGCATCCAATCAATGTGTCTCTCTCACATCGATGTTTCTTGGGTGGGCGTCTCTCCCCCGCCCTTCCACTCTCTAGAAAAATCAATGGGAAAAATATCCTCAGGGCAGGATTAACAAAATAAATCGATAAATTTATTTATTTTTTTTTTAAAAAGAAAGCGGCCCTAGCCGGTTTGGCTCAATAGATAGAGCATTGGCCTGCGAACTGAAAGGTCCCAGGTTGATTCTGGTCAAGGGCACATGCGCAGGTTGTGGGCTTGATCCCCAGTGGGGGACTTGCAGGAGGCAGCCAATCCATGATTCTCTCTCATCATGGATGTTTCTATCTTTCTCTCCTTCCTTCCTCTCTGAAATCAATAAAAATATATTAAAAAAAATAAAGGAAGAGGCTGAGTTGTTCCCACCCTGTGTGGCTTTCCCAAAGAGAGTTGAATGTTCCCTGGAGAGAGGTTCTGCACAAACCTTTTTGGGCATTTGTCCCAGAACTGGGTACTGCCCAGTGAAGAGGTACAGATCTGTCATCTGGGGGCTCCTCAGGCCCAGAGGGTGGCAACACAGGCCTGACACAGCCTGGCTCCAGTAACTCCCTTGATATTAGGTCTGGACAGCCCTATTTCCCAACTGGTCAGAAGGTGAGAGTGGAAGCTTTTTGGCTCCAGGAAAAGCCTGCCCCTGTGCTGCTGACTCCGCATCTTGCACTGAGGCCTGGTTCTTCCTTTCTCCACCTGCTGAACTAGGGAGTCAGAGTAGGAAGTTGCTCACATTTTAGTGGGGAGAGAGATTTTGTGTTACTACGGGCAGCTGGATTGAGAAGTGAAAGGGAGAGCATATGTCAGGGGAGCCTTGAAATGTCTGTTGAGTGACTTTCTTAAATGTGAGTGGTGGCTGTGTAGATTCCCTGCCTTTGGGAGAGCACTGAAAAATCGGGGGGTAAAGACTCACCATGTCTGCCGCCTGTGTTTGAGAGTCTGGCATAAGGAAAGTATTAGAGATATGTGAGGTTGGACTGGATGAAATGGGACATTGTGAATGTCAAGGATGGAAATTGGTCATTTTCATAGGGTCCAACCTCATGCGTAGAGAGATGATGGGGGTTGCCAGTAAGTTGATGGATCAGGTTGAGGCACATAACAGATGTGATTGTACTCACCGGATATTAGGAGGCAGTCAGCAGTCTGCACCCGGTCCCGTATCATCATCTCTTTGGTTTAAGCTCTCTACACATACTCCAGGAGCTGCCTAAGAGAGGGAGATGGATCCTGAGTCCTTCCTTGGTTGTTACTGTTCATATTCTGCCCTAGTTTGGCTAGGGAGGGGGGTTTAGGGATCAAACACCCTTACATATCTAGACTTTAACTGGTCCCATTTTTAACCTCAAGCCTCATCCCCATTCCCTTTCCACAGCTCCCCTTTGCAGGGAGCACGTTTCACTTTCTTTGTTCTGCAAATCATTACTACTTGCTTCTGATCTTCCTGAGGGACATTGTAGCCCCTTTCTGCTTTCCGCTTTTCTCTATATAGTTCTACAATACTTTTTTTCCTACATTTAATCCATGAACAGTTCTTACAATTGATAGAAGTTTAATTGTAATGCATGTACCCTTCCCCACTGGTGTTTGTGAGTTATTTATGTTGATCCATACAGTTCTAGTTCATTCATCTTAATGTACAGAGGGACAGTTAGGTTGTTCCTGCGTTTTCACTGTTGCTCACAGGGATACTAAATATCTTTGGATCTCTCAGACGCTTTGCAAGAGTTTCTCTAGATCAAAAGCAGAAGTTAAGTGAATTGCTGGGTCATCTATGTGGCTAGATACAGACAGTGTGCTTGGAGGTAAAGTGAGGTTTTACCTACCTATACTCCCAGCAAGGGTTTCTGTTCCTCGTGTTTCCCAACACCAGATATTATCAGACTTTGATTTTTCTTAAGCACCACTTTCCCTCACCTGTAAAACATAAGCTTACACAAGACTCTTCCAGTGTTACTGTTTGATGAATGCTGGGTGCCAGGAAGAAGGCCTTCCTGCATTCTTGACAGTGTTATCTGTCTCTACCAGGCCAAGAACTCATTTAGCCTGGTCATCAAGATCACCTAGACTAGAGTTAGCAGCAAGGACGGGGAGAGGAGGATGGGGCAGATACCACCAAGAGGGTGCACTGGCTCAGTACAGACTCGCAGGGGTCCTCAAACTACGGCCCGCGGGCCACATGCGGCCCCGCCGAGGATATTTATCCGGCCGGCCGGGTGCCGCTGCCTGTCCTGCTTAGCAGCCGACTCGTTCCGGGCCCGCAGTGCGCATGGGAATTTGTTCATAGTTTTTTTTAAAACTATAGTCCGGCCCCCCAACGGTCTGAGGGACAGTGAACTGGCCTTCTGTTTAAAAAGTTTGAGGACCCCTGGTACAGAGCATTCTGGAAACACCTGGATATTCTGCCAAGAGACCCAGCGGAGGCTGGGCTTCTCTGTGACCCTCTGACGGGCTGACCTGGACTTGGGCAGCATGTGCTCACACACACCAAAGTCACATGGCTTCGGGGCTTGCACAAGACCTGGGCAGGTGGTGCCAGCTAAGGGCTTCAGTCACTCCAAGGTTGAGGCATTGTCCAACATCCGTTGGGAGCCATCTGCCACATTCTAGATCCGCTTAACCCTGCAGGTGTTCGGGAGGTACTTGGTTCTGGAGTTCAGGATAGCAGAACAAACCATCATTTGAGTACTTGTCACTAAAGTTGGGAAGATCATAATTTTTCACCCACACTGGGGTACTTTGGAGAATAAAAAGAATTACCCCGAGACATCAGCTGGCCTGTGGGTAGGGAGAGGCAGAACACTGCACTAGTGAGCGAGAGACTGTCCCAGTGGCAGTTCATTATAAGGGCTGCTGCTCAGAGACAAACAGCATGAAAGGCTTTTTGAAAAAGAACATCTTCTGTCTCCCCACAGCCTAGTGAGGTGAGTATCTTTTCCTGGGGCCCCAGGAGAGGAAACCAAGACCAAGCCAGAGAGACGAAGCCTTTCTGTTACTTGCTTCTGTGGTTTCCAACATCTCGGTCACACTGGTATCCATCTGGCAGGGAGATGTAATCTAGCCTGTGATTGGATTAGGGATTCGAGTGTTCCTGTGAGCTGGAGAACCGTGGGGCATAATCTCATTCAAATCTCTAAGGATTTTTATAAAGTGGTTGCAAGGTCCTTCAGAATCCTGGCAGTATACCCATTTTCGAAACTGAGACAAGGGGATGCCGAGCCCCATGCAGCATCTCAGTAAGGCCACATCAGTTGGTGAGCAAAAGCTTCCAGAACTTTCCAGAACTTTGTCCAAACTGTGTCTTGTTTCTCAACAATAGAAACTTTTTCGACTCATTGAGACCTTCCTGGGGTTCATTGTTTTAAGGCTGAGGTAGTCATTTGCTCCTGTTTGCAGCATGTGGGCTGTTGTGGCTGATCTTAAGCAATTTTCCATTTGTGGGTTCTGTAGCCCCATGGTTTGCAGGCAACATGGTGGGGATTAGTCACTTATTTTGGAGAGATGACTGACAGGTGGGCAGCAGGGGAAGTGGCCAAGGCAAGCGGGGCCTTCTCACTGGCTCTCCTGGTTCCCTTGGAACCTGCAGGGCTGATGAAGCGCGATGCTGGTGGCCACCTTAGTGGATGCCTTTTTCTGGGTCACACAGCAATTGCTTGGGGGCGGGGAGGTGGGGGAGGTGGGGACATTTCAGCTGCAGGGAGTCAGGCTCTAGGGCAGCCGTGGGCAAACTACGGTCTGCGGGCCGGATCCGGCCCATTCGGCTGTTCTATCCGGCCCGCGGAGCTGAAAGAGCAGAGGGTTCTCTTGCTCTCCCCTCCTCTCCTTTACTTTGAATTTATATTAGTTCACACAAACACTCCATCCATGCTTTTGTTCCGGCCCTCCGGTCCAGTTTAAGAACCCCTTGTGGCCCTCAGTCAAAAAGTTTGCCCACCCCTGCTCTAGGGGATGGATAGCCAACCTGGTGCTTCTTCATCCTTGATGGGTTTTTTTTTTGTTTTTAAAGATTATAAGCCAAGAGGCAGTTAACCAAGTTTGCCTTAGAAGCAAAGCCATGAAACAGAAAAGACCAGATCAAAGGCTGAGATTCTGAGTCAGAAAGGAAAGGCCTGGGGTTTCCTTCAGGTTGAGCAGAGCCTATTTACGCTTTCACCACAGTGCTGCCCGACACTGAGGTGGAGCTGAGCAAACTGAAATTTAGGGGAGATGAAGGTTCGCCTCCTTTTGTTTGTATGAAAGTGATCAAAAGTCTAGGAATAACTGTCATTAACAACAGCCCGAGGCAAGACAAGTCTTTGTGGAAGAGAAAGAAATGGACAGAGTTCTTTAGCAAGTCACACTCAATCTTCACACCCCTCCTGCCTTTCCACCTACATATATATGTGTAGGTGGAAAGGCAGCTGTGTGTGTATGTGTGTGTGTGTGTGTGTGTGTTTGTGTTTGTATGGCACAACTTAAAATTTGTGACTATTGCCGAAACCGGTTTGGCTCAGTGGATAGAGCGTCGGCCTGTGGACTGAAAGGTCCCAGGTTCGATTCCGGTCAGGGGCACGTACCTTGGTTGCGGGCACATCCCCAGGTGGAGGTGTGCAGGAGGCAGCTGATCGATGTTTCTCTCTCATCGATGTTTCTAACTCTCTATCCCTCTTCCTTCCTCTCTGTAAAATATCAATAAAATATATTTTAAAAAAAAAATTTGTGACTATTGGCAGAATGCAGGCACTCAATTTTTTTATTCTTTAGAGCCATCTGTGAAAGAGGTGAGCAGTGGTGGGCAGCAGCAGGGGACATGGAAGAGCAAACTGCTGGGTGTGAAAGACTTGCTGGACATTCATTCATTCATCTTTTTCTGTATTAGCCAGGAGGTGGCAGCTGGCTTATTTGGAAAGTTCAAGTATATATGCCCTGTCTCATCAGATTCAATACAGATTTGGATTCCAGTCTACCTGAGGGCTCTATAAACACCCTTTTGAAAAAAAAATCAAGGCTGGTGGCAGCCAAAACTGATTCAGTGTCTTTAGAGATCTCAGGGTTTGAAGTCTCTCAGGCGTCAGCTCCTCTCCTGTGTTCATTCGATCTCTTTCCAGAGCCCCAAGGTCCGTGTTAGTCCCAGGAATGGCTTCAGGGAAGTCTGGGGAACGGTTCTGCAGTGAGGGGAGGGAGGCAGAGGTAGGATCACCTGGCAGAGGCCCTTTATTTTCACATGATATTCTCAGAACTGTAGTGGGATGTGCTTTCATATAAACCAGTAAGTGCTATAGGGGTTTGGAGAACAAAGAAATGAGAGAACACCCCCCCCCCCCCTTCATTTTTTAGCTAGATACTAGCTTGAAAAAGGGAAGGAGGGTGTAGTGGAAACCCAGGTCTATTCAGGGAGTCCAGCTGACGAGGACAGAACTAACATCTCTGCCCAGCACACTTCCCTCCACCAGCCCACACCCTGAAAGGCAGGGTGGTGACTGTTGGGTCCCTCTCCCTCAAGAAATAAGCACTTTCTGTTCATTCTCTCCTGTAATCAAGGGGGGGAATGCACAGAATTGAGAGATAAAAGGGAAGTGTTTGCCAAACGGGAAGTGAAAGCTGTTGTTTCGTGCTAAGGCCACAGGACCCACGACAAACAGCACAGCCTGTTTTAACCATTTGCGTGTAGTGTGTCCAGTGTTCATGATTTGAGTGGATGTGGGGAGAAAGAAAGCTGTCTGGTGCTCACTAAATGAATCACCACTGCTCTGGGGATCTTTGTTTTCCCTCTGAGAGGAGAAACTCCATATTCTTTGGGCTCAACAGTCCTAGGACCCTCAGAACGGAAGACTATTTGGAGGTTGATTGAGGTTAAAGCCTCACTTTTAATTCAGACTCTTCTTTGTGATGTGGAGGGATTGTGGACGGGTTTGGAGTGGACTGGGATTCTCCGGCACAGGCTATAGGTGGAGGAAAGAAGAAAGAGGGAGGGAAGGCAGAGGGTGGTGTTTCTGACCTGGGAACTGAAAGTGCCCAAAGGAGCAGCCCCGTGTTTCCTTCTCGCCGTAGGGCAGCCACTGTGCCAGGGTCCTCGGCCCACCTCATTACACTCTGGACTTGCACCCGGAGAAGTCAGTGGCCATGAGCTCCATGTTACAGGCGGTGAGACAGGCTCAGTGAAGGTTGGTGCTCCAGGCTGCACAGCTAGTGAGTGGAAAAGCCAAGTTTAGAATCCAGGTCCCCTGACTCCAAGCTCGTGCCCACCCTCACTGCTGGCGAGAGTGGCTGTTGACCACTGGATCCCCAGCCCAGATTCTTCTCTAATGCCTTGGCGCTGTGCCTGGGGTGCTGGGCTGAAAGGATGGGCTGGGAGTCGGTGGTCAGAGGTCCTTAGTTCACGGGAAGGGACCCTGGTTCTCCACTGAGGTTATAAGGGAGGAGAATAAAGTTGGCAGGAAATATGGAACCAAAGGACTAAGCAGGGTGAGTGCATGAAAGACATGTGATGCAGGAGCTCTGGGGCCTGGCAGGACTCCCGACTCAGGCTGGGGACGGCCATGGCAGTTGTCAGTGCAGGAGCTGAGAACCATCTGGAAGGTGGGAGGTGCCTCCTACCACAGACACGGGAGAAATACTGCTTTAAAATCTGAGTTGCTCCCATTCTCCACTTGCTTATGAGTTAACATCTCTGCAGATGGCTGAGCCCCAGGGGGCACCTGGGGACACTCCTGTTGTCATTTAGAGAGCCTTCCCCTGGGACTGCCTCCTGCCCTAGGTTCTCCTCTAACCCGACTGCTTTGCTCCCCAGATTGCTCTTTGCCCCCTTCGCCATGTGAGGCCACAGCGAGATGTTTACCTAAGAGTTTGGAGATTGCGTGGGTCCCTGACATGGGGTCATGTGAGTGGCAGCCTTCCCATGAGTCAATGAAAATGGGAAAGTCAAGTGTTTTGAGCAGGAAGTCCCTAGGGAGGAAGCCCCATTGGTGTCTGGGGAGATGACTGTAAGTGCACCTGGGGGCTCATTGAGACCAGTGTTCTTGCCCTGGCTGGGGTAGCTCAGTTGGTTGAGCCTTAGTCTATGCACGGAGAGGTCACCAGTTTGTTTCCCGGTCAGGGCACATGTCCAGGTTGCGGGCTCAATCTCCAGTAGGGGACATGCAGGAAGCAGCCAATCAGTGATTCTCTCTCATCACTGATGTTTCTGTTTCTCTCTCCCTCTCCCTTCCTCTCTGAAATAAATTAAAAATATAGATTTAAAAAATAAATAAGTGTTCTTTCCTCAGTTTAGTGGCATGGGGTCTTTGGTCACCCTAACCATTCTTCCTAAAAGAGCAAAGTTTCAAATATATATATATATATATATATATATATATATATATATATATATATATATATATTTTTTTTTTTTTAAAGGATGTATAGTGAAAAATAAGTTCTCCCTTTGCAGTTAGTTACTACTTTTGTGTGTTTTTCTTGATGTTTAACGTGTAGTGGCAGGAATATACTTGGACATTGCTTAATGGGTTCATGCGCTTACATTACCATGACTCACCTGTGGTGAGTATCTTGGGCATATTTACTTTATCGGTACAGTATGATTCACTTCAACTAACTCATCTCTTAAAGGCTGCTTTGTATTCTATTATTTCACTATTTACTGTAACTTAACAAGTGCTTTGCTTGGTTTCTGGTCTTCTGCTAATACAAAAAATATGTTGGAAACATCTATATACCTGTATCTTTGTGTTTTGAGGCTGGTATAAATCTCAATGTCAGATTGCTGAGTCAGAGGGCATGCAAATGAAAAGGTTGATAGAGACGGTCCCTACCACAGGGCAGTGTGACATCTCTGCTTCCCCACATCTAACACACATCTTGCCCCCATGAGAACTATTACCAGTGGTTCTCAACCTTTCTAATGCCGCGACCCTTTAATACAGTTCCTCATGTTGTGGTGACCCCAACCATAAAATTATTTTCGTTGCTACTTCATAACTGTAATTTTGCTACTGTTAATGAATCGTAATGTAATATCTGTGTTTTCCGATGGTCTTAGGCCAGGGGTGGGCAAACTTTTTGACTTGAGGGCCACAATGGGTTCTTAAACTGGACCAGAGGACCGGAACAAAAGCATGGATGGAGTGTTTGTGTGAACTAATATAAATTCAAAGTAAAGGAGCGGAGGGGAGAGCAAGAGAACCCTCTGCTCTTTCGGCTCCGCGGGCCGGATAGAACAGCTGAATGGGCGGATCCAGCCCGCGGGCCGTAGTTTGCCCACGGCTGTCTTAGGCTCTACAGCAGTGGTTCTCAATCTGTGGGTCGCAACCCACAGGTTGAGAACCGCTAGCAGGGTCGCCTAAGACCATCGGAAAACACAGATATTTACATTACGATTTATTAACAGTAGCAAAATTACAATTATGAAGTAGCAACGAAAATAATTTTATGGTTGGGGTCACCACAACATGAGGAACTGTATTAAAGGGTCGCGGCATTAGAAAGGTTGAGAACCACTGTCTTAGACTGTCCTGCCTTTGCCACTCTGGTTGAAGATAAATATCTCCTTAATTTTATCTGTAGCTGCCTGTGGTTGAGCATCTTTTTTTTTTTTTTTTTACAGTGTAAAATTTTTATATTTAGAATTAGGCAGCTGGACTCAGTTTAGATGATCCCAATTTTGTTGGCAACATCCAAAGCATCATAGTCAGGAGCCAGTCGAACATATGCCTTCTTCTCGCCATCAGGCCTGATCAGGGTGTTGACCTTGGCCACATCAATGTCACAGAGCTTCTTCACAGCCTGTTTGATCTGGTGCTTGTTGGCCTTGACATCCACAATGAACACCAGTGTATTATTGTCTTCTCTCTTCTTCATGGCTGACTCGGTAGTCAGGGGGAGCTTGATGATGGCATAGTGGTCAAGCTTGTTTCTCCTGGGTGCGCTCTTTCGAGGATATTTAGGCTGCTTCCGGAGCCTTAGTGTCTTTGGCCATCGGATCTTCTTCTTCTTTTTTTTTTTTTTGTGTGGCTGTGGACGCCTTTCAACACTGCTTTCTTTGCCTTCAAATCCTTTGCTTTGGCTTCAGCTTTGGGAGGGGCAGGGGCTCCCCTCTTAGCTTTCAGCGCCATCTTTGTAAAAAGGTAGTTGAGCATCTTTTAATATGTGTTGGTCATTTGTAGTTCTTTCCTTTTTAAAAAAGTATATATTTTATTAATTTCAAAGAGGAAGGGAGAGGGAGAGAGAGATGGAAACATCCATGATGAGAGAGAATCATTGATCCGGTTGCCTTCTGCACACCCCACAATGGGGATTGAGCCCACAACCTGGGTATGTGCCCTGACCGGGAATTGAACTGTGACCTCCTGGTTCATAGGTCGACACTCAACCACTGAGCCACACCGGCTGGGCTGTAGTTCTTTTTCTGTAAATTCACTGTGTATGTTCTTCCACCATTTCTCTATTACATTGTTTCTATTCTGATTTTAAGAGCCCTTTGGAAAATAAGAAAACGAAGTCTTAAGTATATATAAGCACTAATTTATGTTCGCTTGCCACTTTTTGTTTTCCTAGAAGAATATTTTCATGTAATTAAACATTTTCCCTTTTAAGGTTCTGTTTTATGTCAATCTTAGGCATTCCTCACTCCAATATTACATTTTTTCAAGTGCATTTATTTTCTTCCTACAGCTTCAGTGTTTTTATTCAATGTCTTTGTTCCATGTAGCACTTTTTGTGTGTAAGAAATCAAGTGTAAAGATTCAGCCTTACCTTTTTTTTCCCCCCTCAAAGTGCATAGCCAGTTGTATAAGCATCATCTACTGAGATATGCAATTTTCTCACTCTCCTCTACCACATGCATGAAATTCTCACACAGGATATGCTTCTGCATGGTCTGTCAGTTTTGTTGATCAGATTGGTCCTGGGCCAGCATCACCTGGAGGTTATAATACATCTGCTACCACGAGGGCCAGGCCTTCATTCTTGCTTTTTTTCCCACAAATGTCATGCTATCCTTTTTTCTCCCCGCCTTGCTATTCTTATGCATTTATTCTTCCAGATGAATTGTTGCTTAAGCAACAGTTAAGTTTAAATATCCCTCAAATACAACTCACTGTGTGGGAGGCAGTGTTTTAAGGGCTGTCGCCTAAGACATGTCATCTTCATGTAACCCTCACAGTGACCTGTGACCTGTGAGGAGGTGGGTCATTTTGGGGACAGGAAATCCCCCAGTGCACACACAAACACACTCAGTCCCCGCTGTGTGGGCATCTCACAGGCCTGGAGGTGGTGTGGCATCAGGATGCATTTCTTGTTTTCATGGTGCTGCTGGCCGGACAGCATGATGCAGAGGCTGAGCTGGAAATCGCTGTCTCCTGACGCACCAGCCAGTCCCAGGACTAAGGGCCGAGGTGGTGGTGTGGAGGATTCCCTTCCTGGAAACCCATCTCTGGCACCGGAAGCAGAGGCCTTGGCTGACTAGAAAACCCGGAGAAAATCCCGGGAGACTGGTGCCACTGGCCAAACCAGCCCTGCTTCCCGGTTCTCCGGAGATTGGCACACACCGGCCATAGCTTGGCTTATGTTTTGCTTGTTTTGTATCCAGATTGTGGCTCATGAAATTTGTTTTGTTTTGCTTTTTTTTTTTTTATCCACTTGTGACATAATCACACAGACTGTTTACTCTTTCAGAGCACTAACTTGGGAAAAGGTCTCAACTTTGTCCTGCAAATCCATGGCGAGACAGGTAGCAGGGAGGGCACTGGACTCAATTTAGCCTGAAGATGTAGATGTATTCATTCGTGTAGGACAGACTCGTTGATCCTGCTTGTTGCCTGGGCCCTGGGGTTTTGAGAGAACAGCGGGTCAGCCCTGTCCTCACAGCTCACAAGATAGTCTGGGCCACAAACCATCTAGTGAACAGCACCATTTCAGACTGTGAGCTTGGTCCTTGCTCTAACTGATAGCCCTGGAGACACAAGCAGCACACATCCCAGCCCTCAGCTGCCCCGGAGCCTCACTGCAGGCATCACAGCCCCTCCGCTTTCTCTATCCTGGCTCCAGCCACCTGGAGGAGAAGCGCACGTGGTCTGTCTTAGCCCATTCAGGCTGCTCCAACAGAAGATGACAGACTGGGCGACTTCTACACAGACATTTATTCCTCACAGTCTGGAGGCTGAAAGTCCAAGTTCAGGGCACCAGCATGGTTATGAGGGCACACTTCCAGGTCACAGACTTCTCGCTGTGTCTTCACATTTCAGCAGGAGCAAGAGATCTCTCTGGGGTCTCTCTTATAAAGGCACTGATCCCATTTATGAGGGCTCCACACTCATGACCTAATCACCTACCAAAGGCCCCGTGTCCTAATACCACCACATAGGGGGTCAGAATTTGGGGGTGACACAAACAGTCAGACCATAGCACGGTCTTGTGTGCTACAGGCGCAGGTCGGGACCTTGAGACCAGACCCAGGAGCCCACAGGCACTGTGGGTCCTTGAGAGTTCTCTGCTGCCCACCCAGGCTTGACAAAAGAGGAAACAGGAACAGAAGGGGACACGTGGCAGCCAGGGCAAAAACATGGGTCTTTTATCTACCGGGTTATTCCTGGCCCCAGAACCGTGCTGTGTGTGGACCTGGGTGGAGAAGGAGCAGTCTCTGATGTCTTGTGTCCTTTCCTTTCTAGGTGAATCTAGGATCCAGCTTCCAAAATGTGGCGGCTCTTGGCCACCCTCAGCTGCCTGGTGGTGCTGACCAGTGCGCGGAGCAGGCTCAGTCTCCAGCCCCTGTCAGATGAGCTGGTCCACTATCTTAATAAGCGGAACTCTACATGGAAGGTGGGCTGTGGGGGCCGCTTCCTGCACCTGTCCCTCCCGAGGGTGGTCGGTCTGGGCACCCCAGCAGGGGTGGCCCACAGGACAGTTGAAAATCTGATTTAGAGTCATGGCCGCTCAAGACCATGCCCACCTCCTCCCTGCCCCCTTCCATGTGTGTGTGGCGGGGGGGGGCATATGTGAGCTTGTTGGAGGTGCATGGGGAGGTAAACAGGCTTTGGAAGTGTTCCTAACTGAGCTCCATTGTGGTAGGTGTTGTGGCTCATCAGTACTAACAGCTCCTTGGTTCTGCCCAGCCCTGAGGCCTGGAACTTTGGGAACAAAGAAATGAGGAATAGGTCATGTTCAGAGCTATGGGCATCTCTCTTGACATGAGCAAAAAAGAGGAGACCCCCACTGGTCTGAGAGCTGCATGCTGCCCACGAGGTCCCTCTGGGCTGGTCCTGGCCTGCTCTGCAGGGGGCCTATCTTAGACTATTCAGGCTGCTACAAATGCCACACGGTGGGTGGCTTATAAACAAATTCATTGCTCATAGTTCTGGAGGCTGGAAGTACAGGATCAAGGTGCCAGCAGGGTCAGGTTCTAGTGAGGGCTCTCTTCCAGCTTGTAGATGGCTGGCTTCTCTCGGTACCTTCACATGGTGGGCGGGGCAGGGAGGCCTCTGGTTGTTCCTTTATCTGGGCACTAATCCCCCGCATAAGGACTCCACCCTCATGACCTGAGCACCTTCCAGAGGCTCACCTCCAGATATTGGCACATTGCAGGTTAGGTTTCAGCATGAATTTTGGGGAAATTGGGTCTATAGCGATAGAGCAGCCCCCATCCTCCGCTGAGTTGGGAGGGACCCCTGGCCTTGTCCGACCTTGAATGTGATCAGCGTCCTATTCTCATCCCCCTTGTCCCCGGAAACACCCCCTCTGTTGGTGGGTGACTGTTGGGATGGGCTGTCTTCCAGGCCGGACACAACTTCCGCAACGTGGACATGAGCTACGTGAGGACTCTGTGTGGCACCAAACTGGGCGGGCCCAAGCTGCCCGAGAAGTGAGTATCTGCTCCCTGGGGCATGAGTAGCAGGCGTTCGTTTGGGACAGTGGGAAAGAGGGAAGAGAGAAGGCCTCCCTGGCGTCCGCAGGTCTCACATCTCCCAGAGACTCTACTTGAGGGCAGGGCTCGGCCCCAAATGCCAGTGTTTCCCACGTGCTTCTCCGGGTGGGAAAGGCCCCACGTCGGGGTCTCCACAAGCTAGGTGGGCCCAATCTTGAATAAGGAAATTCTGGGAAAAGCCATGTGATCTGCCCTTGATGTTTTACTTTTCTAGAAAATTCTGGACAGTTTCATTTAGGCATTATTACTCTTGTAGAAAGCATTAAATAAATCTTGACAGTGAGGGTGGGTTAGTGAAGTTATGAAGTTATGGGACATCACACAGTGGCAAAGATATTAAAAATGA
Organism: Plecotus auritus; assembly: GCF_963455305.1. Lineage (NCBI taxonomy): Eukaryota > Metazoa > Chordata > Mammalia > Chiroptera > Vespertilionidae > Plecotus > Plecotus auritus. The sequence continues at coordinate 77,935,301 of NC_137773.1, forward strand.
TGATGTGAGGAGCCAGGGCAGATGTATGATTGGGGGTGAAAGGGGGCGGGGAAGCAAGAAACACAATTATCTGGATCCTGTGGCTAAAACATCCACAAAATAAGTCGAGAAAGAAGGCTGTGGGGTGGTAAGTTGTGTTAAGCAGTAGAATCAGGATTTACTTTCTAAACTGCCAAGAGGACATCCCTCTTCTGTATGTTGTGTGCCTCACTCCCTTTCTCGGGGACGGCCCGCAGGCAGCTGGCCTTTGCAGGGATAGCTATGGTGGGATGAGCAGCACAGGTGGTAAGATGCAAGTTTGTAATGGAGATCTTCCTTTATCCAGAGTGTGGCTTGCTGAGGACATAACTCTGCCTGAAAACTTCGATGCCCGGGAACAGTGGCCAAACTGCCCAACCATTAAGGAGATCAGAGACCAGGGTTCCTGTGGCTCCTGCTGGGTGAGGCCCTGCTGTCCTGAGTGGCTAGAGCAGGGGTGGATGGTGGAGGGGGGCCCTGGGAGTGACCAGGGAAGTTGGAGTTGGACCAGCTGTGATTGGGCACGTTACATAACTTTCCTGAGTCTCACTCTCCAGCAGTATAAACATAATTAAAACCCCTATGATCATGAGTTATTACAGAGGCTAGGTGGAAGAATGTATAGCCCAGCCTGTGTGGCTCAGTGGTTGAGTGTTAACCTATGAACCAGGAGATGTCAGTTCACTTCCTAGTCAGGGCATATGCCTAGGTTGCAGCTTGACCCCCCAATAGGGGGCATGCAGAAGGCAGCCAGTCAAATGATTCTCATCATTGATGTTTCTCTCTCTCTCTCTCCCTCTCCCTTCCTCTCTGAAATCAATAAAAATAAATTTAAAAAAAATAAAAAATGTATAAAGCCCTATGCACAGGCCACGGCCATGTGTGGGTTGTGAAGTGTTTTTATTTCTGTTTGACATGCTGTCCTGAGCCATCAGCAATACCATTAGTTTTGACCTCCACTCTGTCATGAAGAACCAGTGAGCTGTCTTAATTTTTTTTTTAACTGTGGTAAAATACACAATATAAATGTAACCATCTTAATCATTCTTTTTTTTAAATATATTTTTATTGATTTCAGAGAGTAAGGGAGAGGGGGAGAGAGAGAAACATCAACGATGAGAGAGAATCGTTGATTGGCTGCCTCCTGCACGCCCCCACTTAGGATCAACAACAACACGGGCATGTGCCCTTGACCGGAATGAAACCTGGAACTCTTCAGTCCACAGGCCAATGCTCTATCCACTGAGCCAAACCAGCTAGGACTTTTTTTTAATCCTCACCCGTGGACATGCTTTGAGAGAGAGGGAGCAACATCAATATGAGAAACATCCATCAATTGCTCCCGCACTCGCCCTGACCAGGAATTGAAATCACAACCTGGGTTTGTGCCCTGACTGGTAATCAAACCTGCCACCTCTTGATGCATGGGACGATGCTTCAGCCAGCTGAGCCACACAGGCCAGGACTTAATCGTTCTTAAGTATATAGTTCAGTGGCATTAAGTATGTTCACATTGTGTGGCCATCACCACCATCCATCCTCACAGCTCTTGTCATCTTGTAAAACGGAAACTCTGTCCCCATTAAACACTAACAATCCCTATCCTCCCTTCCCTCAGCCCCCAGCAACCACCTTTCTACTTTCTACTATGATTATGACTAGTCTGGATACCTCATAGAAGTGAAATCATAGAATGTTTGACCTTTGAGCTGTGCTTATTTATTATTATTTACTTAAATCTTTGTGGTTGAAACTATTGTATGTGTCCCCTTTTTCCCCCTTATAGCCCACCCCCACCCCCTGCCTGAAGCCTCCACCACTCTTACTGTCTGTGTCCATGGGCTATGCATACATGCATACAAGTTCTTTGGTTGATCGCTTCCCACCTACCCACTGAGCCCCACCATCCATCTGAGATCTGACAGTGTTCCATGCTTCTGTGTCTCTGGATCTTCTTTGTTCAACAGTTTACTCTGTTCATTAGATTACACATGTGAGTGAGATCATGTGATACTTGTCTTTCTCTGGCTGGCTTATTTCGCTCAGACTAATATTCTCCAGGTCCCTCCATGCTGTCTCAAAGGGTTAAGAGATTCTTCTTTTCCACGGTATAAATGTACCACAGCTGTTTTTATCCACTCATCTCCTGATGGGCACTTGGGCTGTTTCCAGATCTTAGCTATTGTAAATTGCACTGCTATGAACATAGGGTTGCATACATTCCTTCTGATTGATGTTTTGGGTTTCTTAGGATATTCCTAGAAGTGGGATTACTGTGTCAAATGGCAGTTCCATATTTAATTTTTTTAGGAAACTCTATACTGTTTTCCATAATGGCTGCACGATTCTGCATTCCCATCAGCAGTGTACTAACTAGGGTTCCCTTTTCTCCACATCCTCGACAGCACTTGTCATTTGTTGATTTGTTGATGGTAGCCATTCTAACAGGTGTGAGGTGATACCTTATTGTGGATGATCAGTGACATGAGCATTTTTTCATATGACTCTTGGCCATCTCTACATCCCCTTTGGAAAAGTGGCTATTTAGGTCCTTTACCCATTTTTTAATTGGATTGTTTGTCTTCCTTTTGTTAAAAGTAGTATGAGTTCCTTATATATTTTGGACATTAACCCTTTATCACATGTATCCTTGCCAAAAATGTTCTCCCATATAGTGGGTCCCCTCTTCATTTTGTTGATGGTTTCTTTTGCTGTGCAGAAGCTTTTTGTTTTGATGTATTTCCATTTGGTTATTTTCTTCTTAGTTTTCTTTGCCCTAGGACAGTGGTCGGCAAACCGCGGCTCACGAGCCACATGCGGCTCGTGAGCCGCGGTTTGCCGCTCTGTTGACTAAAGAGTTTGCCGACCGCTGTCATATACTACCCTTTACCTCTTTGCACACAATATGCCACAATTGCCTAATCCTCACAGCTTCCAACTACACAGTAACATTTAGTCTAGCCCAGTGGTTGGCAAACTCATTAGTCAACAGAGCGGCAAACCGTGGCTCGTGAGCCGCAGTTTGCCGACCACTGCCCTAGGGGATGTATCTGCAAACATATTGCTATGAGAGATTTTGCTGCTTATTGTTTCTTCTAAGATTTTTATGGTTTCCTGTCTTACATTTAAGTCTTTTATCCATTTTGAGTTTATTTTTGTGTATGGTGTAAGTTGGTGGTCTAGTTTCATTTTTTTTTTTTTTTGCATGTATCTATTCAATTTTCCCAACATTTATTGAAGAGACTGTCTTGACTCCATTACATGCTTTTGCCTCCTTTGTCAAATATTAATTGAGCATAATGGCTTGGGTTGAGTTCTGGGGTCTCTGTTCAATTCCATCGATTTATATGTCTGTTCTTGTGCCAGTACCAGGTTGTTTTGATTATAGTGGCTTTGTAGTATAACTTGATATCTGATCTGGTATTGTGATTCCTCCAACTTTGTTTTTTCTCAAGATTGCTGTGGCTGTTCAGTGTCTTTTTAGGTTCCATATGCATTTTTGGAGTATTTGTTCCTAGATCTGTGAAATAATGCTGTGGGTAATTTAATAGGGATTGCATTGAATCTATAGATTGCTTTGGGTAGTATGGACATTTTAATGTTGATTCTAGCAATCCATGAACATGGTATATTCTTCCACTTGTTTATATCTTCCTCTGTCTCTTTTCAACATCCTATAGTTTTCAGAGTACAAATCTTTTACCTCCTTGGTTACATTTATTCCTAGGTATCTTATTTTTTTTGTTGTTGCTATGGCAAATGGGATTGTTTAGTTTCTCTTTTGAGAATTCCTTGTTGGTATATAAAAATGCCATCAATTTTTCAGTGTTAATTTTTTGTACCTTGCTACATTGCCAAATTGCTTTATTGTATCTAGTAGTATTTTGGTGGAGTCTTTAGGGTTTTCTATATACAATATCATGTCATCTACAAATAATGAGAATTTTGCTTCCTCCTTTTCAATTTGGATGCCCTTTATTTTTTCTTCTTGTCTGATTGCTGTGGCTAGGACTTGCAATACTATCTATAATAATAAAAGCATAATATGCTAATTAGACCGGACGTCCTTCCAGAGGACCTTCCAGATGAAGCCGGGGCTGCGAGGGTCAAGGCAAGCTGCTGTGGCTGCAACCGACCAGCGGGCTGTGGTGGGTGGGCGGGGCCTCCCTCTGCCAGTGAAGCCCAGGTCCCGGGTGCCGGCAGCCAGAGGAAGGAAGGCCTACTCTTACACGAATTTCGTGCATCAGGCCTCTAGTTTGAATAAGTGTGGTGAAAGTGGACACCCGTCTTGTTTCTTGTCTTAGGGGAAATGGTTTTAGTTTTCACCTATTGAATATGATGTTGGTTATAATTTTGTCATATATGGTCTTTATTATGTTGAGGTAAGATCCCTCTATTCCCACTTTGCTGAGAGTTCTTTTATCAAAAATGGGTGTTGGATTTTGTCAAATGCTTTTTCTGTGTCTATTGATAAGGTCATGTGATTTTTGTCTTTCAATTTGTTTATGTGATGTATCACATTTATTGATTGCAAATATTGTACCAGCCTTGCACCGCTGGAATAAATCCCACTTGGTCATGGTGTATGATCTTTTTAATTTGCTAGAATTTTGTTGAGGATTTTAGCATCTATGTTCATCGGGGATATTGGCCTGTAGTTCTCTTTCTTTGTAGCGTCTTTATCTGGTTTTGGAATTAGGATAATGCTGGCTTCAAAAAAGAGCTTGGAAGTGTTCCTTCCTCTTGAATTTTTTGGAATAGTTTGAGGAGGAGAGATGGTAGTTTTTGTTTTTGTTGTTGTTGTTGTTTGAATGTTTGGCAAAACTCCCCTGTGAAGCTGTCCAGACCAGAGCTTTTGTTTGGTGGAATTGATGATGATGATGATGATTATTATTACTGCTTCTATTTCATCAGTTGTTATGGCCTACTCAGATTTTCTGATTATTCCTGATACAGTTTGGAAGATTGTATTTTTCTAGGAATTTGCCCATTTCATCCACATTTGTCCAGCTTGTTGGCATATAATTTACTCATAGTATTTTCTTACAATTCTTTCTATTTCTGTGGTGTCAGTGGTTACTTCTTCGCTTTTATTTCTGATTTTATTTATTTGGGCCCCTTCTCTTCGTTTCTTTCTGAGTCTGGCTAACAGTTCATCAATCTTGTTTATCTTTTCAAAGAACCAGCTGCTGGTTTCATTGATCTTTTGTATTGATTTTTTAGTCTCTATGTCATTTATTTCTGCTCTCCTTTATTGTTTCCTTCCTTCTACTTACTCTGGGCTTTTCTTGTTCTTTTTCTAATTCTTTTAAGTTGTTGGGTTAAATAGTTTATTATTAATTTTTCTTCTTTTTTGAGGTAGGCCTGTAGTGCTCTGAACTTCCCTCTCAGAATTTTTGCTGTGTCCCGGAGATTTTGGGTTGTTTTGTGTTTATTTTCATTTGTTTCCAGGAAGTTTTTTATTTCTTTCTTGATCTCACTGGTAACCCATTCATTGTTTAATAACATGCTATTTAGTCTCCATATGTTTGAATGTTTATGAATGTTTATACTGTAGTTGATTTCTTTTTAAATATATATATATATATATATATATTTTTTATTGATTTCAGAGAGGAAGGGAGAAGGAGGGAGAGATAGAAACATCTTTGATCAGAGAGAATCACTGACTGGCTGCCTTCTGCACACCTCCTCTTGGGGGTTGATGCTGCAACCCGGGCATGTGTCCTGACCAGGAATTGAACTGTGACCTCCTGGTTCATAGGTCGACGCTCAACCATTGACCCATACCAGCTGGGCTGTAGTTAATTTCTAATTTCATTCCATTACAATCTGAGAATATGCTTGATAATGATTTCAGTCTTCTTGAACTTGTAGAGACTTGTTTTGTGTTCTAACATGTGGTCTATTTTTGAGAATAACCCAAGTGCACTTGAGAAGAAGGTATATTTTGCAGCTTTGGGGTGAAATGTTCTATAAATGTCAATTAAATCTATCTGATCCAATGTGTCATTTAGAGTCACTGTTTCCTTGATTTTGTCTGGAAGATCTATCCAGTGAAGTTAGCAGGGTGTTAAAGTCCGCTACTATGACTATGTTGCTGTCAATCTCTCTTAGGGTCCTCCAGAATATTTAGGTGCTCATATACTGGGTACATATATGTTGACCAGTGTTATATCCTCTTGTTGGATCAATCCTTTTAGTATTATGAAGTGACCTTTATTGTCTCTTGTAATGGCCTTCATTTTGAAGTCTTACTTGTCAGATGTGAGTATTGCCACCCCAGCTTTTTTTTTTTGTTTCCATTTGCATGGAAATTTTTTTCCATTCCTTCACTCTCATCCTTTGTGAGTCTTTTTTCTGAAGTCTCTTGTAGACAGCATATATTTGGGCCATGTTTTTTTATCCATTCAACTACCCTGTGTCTATTGATTGGAGCATTTAATCCATTTACCTTTAAGGTTTTTACTGATAAGTATTTATTGCCATTTTAATTCTTTATGCCTATGTTTCTCTCTGTTTCTTCTTCTCATTATAGCAGTCCCTTTAGTGTTTCTTCCAATGCTGGTTTGGTGGTGAAAAACTCCTTTAGCCTTTTTTTTTGTCTGGGAAGCTCTTTATTTCCCCATCTTGAGATAGCCTTGCTGGATTTTTTACAAAGATAATAATATGGATTATTATTTTTAAAAATATATTTAAATTGACTTTAGAGAGGAAGGGGAAAGGAGATAGAGATAGTGAGGAGAGAGCATCATCGATCGGCTGCCTCCTGCATGTCCCCTACTGAGGATGGAGTCCACAACCTAGACATGTGCCCTGACCTGGAATCGAACTGTGATCTCCTGGTTCATAGGTCAGTGCTCAACCACTTAGCCACTCCATCTGGACAAGTGTAAGCTGATTTTTTTATGTTAAAAATCAAAACTACATATTTCAGAAATGAACTGAGTACCCAGGTAGAGGGTTCGGGGAGGATTAAAGATTAAAGGAGCTTTAAAGCTAAGTTTGAGTGCCAGGACCCTCGCCTGACGCTGAAAAAGACTAGTCACCAAGGAGGTCTGAGGTGCCCACTGCGGCCTCCCAAGATCCATGGGTGGGGCTTACCTGGGTAGGGATTGTTTCTGCAGGCATTTGGAGCTGTGGAAGCCATTTCTGACCGGATCTGCATCCTTACCAATGGGCATGTCAATGTGGAGGTGTCTGCCGAGGACCTGCTCACCTGCTGTGGCTTCCAGTGTGGAGAAGGGTGAGTCTGAGGCAGCACCTTCCATGAGGGAATGGCACCTGGGAGACCTGGGCTGAGGCCTCCTCACATGGAGGGTGACTGAGGCTCCCTGGGGGGTTGTGGTACATTGAGGACAGATGTGGTCGAGACACTGTGGGAATCTGGGGAGTCTGGAAGCAGGCCCTAGTATGGCTGCTGCTTCCTGGAAGGCTCCTAAACCCAGGCTGGCCCCACAGGGCTGGCTGTGGGTGATGGGGTCTGGGCAAAACAGATGGGCTCAGGATTTGTGGTTAAATTTCTGATCTCAGGTCTGATTTTTCTGCTCAAGGCAATGTAATAGCCTCAGGACCTGTTTCCTTATCTGTAGTTAATGATAATGGTTTCCCAGATTGGTCACACTGCCTAGTGGGCTGCCCTCTAAAAAGAAAAAGGTGTGTCCACACCAGTTAAGTTTGAATTTCTGGCACTGGTGTTTTGGTTAGTACTCCGGGGAATTCGGTGTGCTCTCTCATTGAGAATCCCTGTTGTAGAAAGGACAACCTGGTTTGGTGTAGACAGGAATCTGAGTGTCCTTCTGTCTTCTTGAGGGTCTTGGTGGTTGGGGTGGAGAGCTTGGGTGATTCCCTGGAAGGGACAATCCAGGGGAGGATGAATTGGGGGCGTGTTGGGACCTGGGAGAACTGTTGGGCCACTTGCTGAAGGCAGTGGTGGCTCCACCAGGCAGTGGTCTGGGAGCAGCTGGCACCTCTCTCACGATGACTTTCAATGAATGGCTCTTTTCTTAGCTGTAATGGGGGCTTTCCCTCTGGCGCTTGGAACTTCTGGACAAAAAAAGGCCTGGTGTCTGGTGGCCTCTATGACTCCCACGTAGGTGAGTGTCTGCCTTGAGTCCCTATCTAGCCAGATGGATTTTATAAGCAATAACTAATGATGGTCTCAATTTCCACTATAAAGAAGATTGAGGGTTGAGGGCGAGAATACTGAGCTGGAAGACAGGGTAGAAAGGCAAGCCAATCTTCTCAATGGCAAAATTAGCAATAGCGGGGAGAACAGACCCAGGTTGCAGACTTGGGGGTATCTACTGTTCCTGCAAGTCATCATCCCAATTCTTTCTGGCCTCAAAAGGCCTCTGTAGGGGCTGTTGGCCAAGACCTTCCTTTCTACTTGGTCCCCCCAGGTTGCAGACCCTACTCCATCCCTCCCTGTGAGCACCACGTGAATGGCTCTCGGCCCTCCTGCTCAGGGGAAGGGGGGGAAACCCCTGAGTGCAGCAAGATCTGTGAGCCAGGCTACACCCCATCCTACAAAGAAGATAAACACTACGGTAAGCACACTGGGCCTGAGACCCACTGACAGCCTTCCCAAGCCAAAGGAAGAGGCCAGGGCAACTGAGTCTTGAGTCAGGAACACAGGGTGGAGCAAGGAAGGGCACTAATGCCTCTTGTCTGCCTGCTGTGTTTTCTGTCTCCACCCGAATTCCATCTCAGGGATGTGGTCTTAGGAGTCAGACCCTCAGAGTTGGAGGGGACCAAACCTCTTATACAGGGGAGTGACCTGGTCTAGTCTTCCTGGTCCAGTCCCACTCTGCCCTCAGGGCCACATTCTCCCACTTCTCAACTTCCAGATCCAGCCCAATCACTCCTCCCTAAGGGGGTTCCTGACCACCGTCACCCCTCCCGTCCCCCCCCCCTCCCCCTCCCCAGACTGGGCAAGTCCCCTAGATGCTCAGTCTTCACCTGGTGGCTCCCTGTAAATCAGTGAATTGGTTGGAGGAGCCTCTGGAGGCATGTCTCACCCCACCTGCTGGTTCCTTTGCTAGGATGCAAGTCGTACAGCGTCCCCAGTAGCGAGAAGGAGATCATGGCAGAGATCTACAAGAATGGGCCAGTGGAGGCAGCCTTCTCCGTGTATTCAGACTTCCTGATGTACAAGTCTGGTGTGTATTGGCCCCAGATGGCCTCAGCAGGGAGGGGAGGTCTGGGTTCAGAGGGGCCGACAGGACCTGATCAGAATAGGAAGGCACCGTCCAGAAGGGCGGTGCCAGGCTCCCCGACACTCATAATCACTGCTCTCAGCAGCTGCCCCTGCTCTGCTTTCTTGCACCTGTTGGCCTCTTCTGCACATGCTATTCGGATCCCCGCTGCAGTGTTTTTATATGGCTAGTTCCTGCTCATTCCATTCATCCCTTAATAGCCAGCTTGAAGATCTCCCAGTGGGGAGCCTTGCCTCCCCTCCCTGGATGGATTTTGTGTCTGGGTTGAGTGACCTTCTTTATTCATCTTTTCTTGGCAAAGCCCTAGCTTCATGACTACCATCCCCCATGTACAAGGAAACAGGGACCTGGCCAGCCTTCGGCCCAAGAGCTGTCTTAGAAACCCCCCATCCCCGATGAACAGTCTGTGCTGACCACTTCTGTCTCATGTACATGCTGCTAAATTGAAAGCTCCACAGCTCTCAACTCTTAGAAAGCAAGGATTAGACAAAAGAAGATGCTTCTGGCAAGAAAAAAATACTATAAAGCTGGTAAATTTTTTTAAAATGTATTTTTATTGATTTCAGAGAGGGAGTGAGATAAACATCAATGATGCGGGAGAACCATTGATTGGCTGCCTCCTGCACACTCCCTACTAAGGATCGAGCCTGCAACCCAGGCGTGTGCCCTTGACCTGAATTGAACCTGGGACCCTTCAGTCCGCAGGCCCACGCTCTATCCACTGAGCCAAACCAGCTAGGCCAGTGGTCGGCAAACTCATTAGTCAACAGAGCCAAATATCAACAGTACAACGATTGAAATTTCTTTTGAGAGCCAAATTTTTTAAACTTAAACTTCTAACGCCACTTCTTCAAAATAGACTCGCTCAGGCCGTGGTATTTTGTGGAAGAGCCACACTCAAGGGGCCAAAGAGCCGCATGTGGCTCGCGAGCTGCAGTTTGCCGACCACGGAGCTAGGCTAAAGCTGGTAGTTCTTAGCACAGCCCCCATGTTATAAAAGAATACATTTCCAGCAAAGTTACTCACTAGGGTACAGCTGGCTGGCCAGCTCCCTGAGCACTTTTTCTCTCCCACTGATTGACACGCTCCACCAGCTCAACCCTCTTCTGCATCTCCTCTCTGGTGACCCCAGAGCAGCAGGTGAACGCTCTGCTTTTGACAAATCATTACATGGAGTCCTAGTATGTGAAACAGACCATTGGTATTTAAATGTTAAATTACTTTTTTTTTTTTAATATTTTATTGATTTTTTACAGAGAGGAAGGGAGAGAGTTAGAAACATCAATCAGCTGCCTCCTGCACACCCCCCACTGGGGATGTGCCCGCAACCAAGTTACATGCCCTTGACCGGAATCGAACCCGGGACCCCCCAGTCCGTAGGCCGACACTCCATCCACTGAGCCAAACCGGTTAGGGCCGTTAAATTACTTCTTAAATTCTAATAACTGTAGTTTTAAAGGCAACCAACAGGCATGTTCATTGGACTCCCATTTTAATGTTTACTCAACATAATTGTGTGTTGGGTTTTCAAAAATATATTCAAATAACTCCCCAATATAGAACCCCGTTTGAAGACAAGAGTAGGCCTTTTGGGCCCCGATTTTGCTGCCTGGGGAGCCAGCTGACATAGAGGGGTGCTGTGAGGGGTGGGGCAGTGGCTGGGTCTCAGCCTGACTGGTGTTTTCCTTTCTCAGGCGTGTACCAACATGTCACTGGAGAAATGGTGGGAGGCCATGCAGTCCGCATTCTGGGCTGGGGGGTGGAGAATGACACCCCCTACTGGCTGGTAGGCAACTCCTGGAACACCGACTGGGGTGACAATGGTGAGTGGCCGCTCCCTTCCTGCTAAGAAGAGGGTGTTACGAGCCAGAACACAGTTGTCATCTTATCTTCCTCTGCTCTCCTCACTGCACAGCTCCAAACCCTAGGCTTAACTGTGACCTTCCAGGTATCCAGGTGCTAGTGGGCTGGTTTCCCTCTGCCCCAAGGGCAGCTTCTGATCCCGAGAGAGGGTGGTAGGGAGCAGGGCCCAGCTTCAGAATGCTGTGCCTGCCATACCTCCCCCCCCCCCCCCCGCCCTTGCACCAGGTGCAGTGACAGGTGACATGGGGTTGATGTGGAGCGGGGCTGCTGTGCAAACAGTGGAAGCTGATAAGAGCACCCTGATGCTGGTTTGGTGCCTGTTAGGTGACTTTCGCTCCTCGGTCTTTCAGGGATGAGTCTGAATATGTTGGCAAGGCTCCAAACCCAAGGCACACTTTAAAGGCATCTTACTTTTGCTTTCCAGGCTTCTTTAAAATCCTCAGAGGACAGGATCACTGTGGAATTGAGTCGGAGATCGTGGCTGGACTCCCCTGCACGGACCAGTACTGGAAGAGGATCTAACCTGCTGTGGGCCCTTCCAGCCAGCCCTGGGGCAGTGTTTTCTGAAATATAGCCAGTGGGGCTGGGGGTGAGATGAGGGATAGGAATGTCTTTTATTCTTTGAGTACAAATGGGTTTTAGACAGGGCCTGAAGGACTGGATTGGGCCAAACCTTGTGTCTACCATGAGAGCAGTCTTCCAAGGAGACACATCCAAGGCCTGGCTACCTCCCAGGCCACTCAGTGGACTGTTGTCACAATGCATTTAAACCACTGCTACAAGCAAAGCAAGTCCTTCCCCCTTAGACTAGTGCTGCTCGGTTCTTCCTGCAACCAACTCCACATCCTTCATCCGTCTCCATCTGTGCATCACCAGGGAGCATGATAGGCCTACAGGGTTCAGAGTTTTTCCAAAGGAATGAAAGGTGGATTTCCTAATGATAGCTTCCCACGCATCCCACCATCAGCAGCACCTCCGAGCAAGCAGCTTTCTAGATTTGGAAATAGGTTGAGAAGAGAAATAGTGGGGCAGCCCTTTGAAAAAAGCCACTCTCCCGGGGCCCCTGCATCTGTCGAGCTTTGCAGTGTTGCTAACCTGCTCTGATCTTGGCATGATTCTTTTTAAACAGAAGTTTTATTTTTTGTGTGTACCTCAGCTGATCATGAGAATGAAAGCCTAATGTTGGAAGAGCTGTACTAGTTTTACCAACTGTCTCCTTAAAACAAACTGGGTGGTCTTGATTTGACTGACTTACCGACCTCTTAATACATACAATGAAAATAGAGAGAAACCAGCCTTTATTGTTTAAAAATCACTGCTGTGCCCTATTAAAGAAGGAATACTGTGCCAATAAAAGGTTTCTCCTTCAATGCTGTTCTGGTGGGACCTCAAAGATCATTTGTCACTGTCTGTAGATGTGTGGCTGCTGTCTATCCTTATCCCCCAGAAAGAATCATGGGCTTATGGATCTTTAAACTCTACCAGGGCTGTCAGTTGAGGGGAACAAAGTAAATTCCTAATTTTAGCTTCTCTCCGCTCCAGCATCCTTTCAGACCACAGCTTCTGTCTTTTTAGTCCCTGTCGCAGCCCATGTCCTGCTGGAGGACCAGCTTTCCCTGGCATCCCCCACTGCTGGAATGGGGTGGAGGCAGAGCCTGGTGCGCTATTTTGCAAGTTCCCTGTGACTTTAAATATTATTGATAGGTCTAGCTAAAAATCATAAGCCATGAGGTACACCAGTTCTTGAGGGGAACAGAGGAAACTTGAAGAATCAATACCCATCCCACTGGCCTGTCAATATCTTATTTCCCTTCCCCAACTGAGAGTTGGACTAGCTCTTCCCAAAATCATGCAAAGTTTGACTTCTGATGTGACTCCGAAGAATCAGAAGCTCCTAAAATAACTTCTTAAACACCCAGTGAACACTGTAGGAAAAGCTATAAATTCATAACATTTTATTAACATTTAGATGAGAATATATTCATAACCTCAATGAAGTTATTCTACCTACAACCAAACTGAGTTGAATAATTCCATTTTTACACACTTTCTCCTACCTCCAGTGTTCCCTACAACTCCATCCTCATCCCAGAAGCCAGGAGGGATGTGCAAAATGATGTAACAAGATGAATTGCAGGTCATCTTCACACTTGGCTTGAGTTTTTGTTAGAAAAAAAATATAGGGATCAGCATCAATAAACCTCAAGTTATTATTGATCGTTAACCTTAGCTACCACTGTGAGGAGGAATCAGTAGATTGCATGCCAGGAATGCTATACATTTTATTAATTACACTAGTGGCCCGGTACATGAAATTAGTGCACATTAAAAGGGAATTATTAGAGGAAATATTTGAATATTGCCATAGGCCCTTTATAATAGAAGTGTCAGAGATGAAAGAAAATTAGTAAAATGTGTATGAAAATCTTCCTCCTGTCAAGAGTCTGGGGTGCACTGCGGAACCCAGAGTCAAGTCCCCGCTCACCCACCTAGAAATCGTGCGAGACCCATACCCGACTGGCCCCACCCCCATCAAGCCCTGCTGGGCAGGGGGGTGCAGCCTCAGGTCCCCCAGCGCTGGGGCAGGGGGAGTGGCCTGAGGTCAACCGACAAGCCCTGCCAGGCAGGGGGGCACAGCCTCAGGTCTCCCACCTCAGCCCGGGGCCACGCAGCCTCAGGTCCCTGCTGATCACTCATTATGGGAACCCCACTTCTGCTGTGGGCGCAGACATCTTGTGTTACGGGAACCCCACCTCCCTGTGGGCGCAACCATTTTGTGATGGTGTGAGGGTTAATTTGCGTATTCCCTTTTATATAGGATTAAAGTGTGATATAAAGGGCAGGGTTACCAGGTTCAGCAAATAAAAACATAGGATGCCCAATTTGATTTGAATTTCAGACAATTTTTTTTAGTATGTGTGCTGCCAAAGCGAACAAATGAGTATTGTCTCATGCGATATTTGGGATTTAATTATACTAAGTTTATCTGAGTTTTAACTGGGTTTTACCTTGCATTTCATCTGGCAATTTTAGAAGAAAGACATTTAAAAGGGAAACATCAGAAGTCTCAAGAAAGGGAGCATAGGTGTGGGCCTGAGATCTAAGACCTCTGCACAAGTCAGTGACAGTAAAAATTACACTGCTTTCCAGCTGAGAGGGACCTAAGGTCACCAAACCACACAAGCTCAGGAAGTCCCACAGGTCGTGGCTGAGCCACGGGAGAAGCTTCCACGATGTCCACCTGGAACTTCAGAACTCACCTTAGACTTCACACAAATTCCTGTCCTGGAATCTCAAACCAAGTTTTGATGCTTTAAACCTCTTGGAAGATTACTATTGAGTCTGGTTCACAGCTGAATGGCGGGTACATGGCAAGTTACTAGTTTGTCCAGGGCTGAGCCTCAAATGAACCAATTATCTGAAGCTTCCCTGAACTGAAAAACTAAGCCAACTGTCCAGTGGCGGCTGTCACAGGAGGAAAATCAGTGTGGGCATGTGTACAACAATGAAAATCAAACACCACTGCTGGAAAAACCTCAAATTCACTAAGTCACTTCATAAAGGACTGCAGCAAAGAGTAGGCTATATGCTATATACACCCAAAGCACTACTGGCTTCTACAAAGCACTGGAATGCCCTACAAGTGATTCTCAGGCTGAGGGGCTTCAGGCACCCCTAGTGGGGCCAGGTCCCTCCCTAGTCCAAGCTGAGAGCTCAGCGAGGCACTGTGGGTGAGAACATGTCACAAAACGGCTGGGCCAGGTGAGGAGGAAGGTGAACACGGCGCTAGGAGAATCGGCTGTACCATTCAGCTTTTCAAGCCAATCACCTGAACATGGCTTTTGCCTTTCTTGAGACTTCAGTGTATAAACTGGTAACGAAAAGAAACCAAAGCTGAATTTAAAACCCTGAATGCAGCTAAGGGAACTGGTCAAAAGCAGAGAAGGCTGGCAGCTAATCAGGCTACCAGCTGGAGCGGCGGGGCAGCTGTCACGGGCCCCTTTCCCAGCTCCCAGCGGGCCATCATGCAGGGGCCAGGCAGCTGTGTCCTTATTGGTACTGTGCCAGGTGGTATCGTGGTGCCATCTGTCCCTCAAGCACTAATGCCATCCTTGAGTTCCTTTATCTGCCACACTCACCCAAGCTTTCAAGTGAACTGCATTTGACCACTGCAGAGTAATTCATTATTTTACAAAATCTCAAAAACAGCCTTAACGAGACCAATCTTCAACAATGGGGCTAAGGCAATCTTTCTGAAAGTTAATCTCTTCAAAGAAGAAAATACTACCAGAACACCCAGAAGTTAATTCCCAGTCTTCATGTGCAGAACATCGTCTGCATTTTTAGAAAACAGAAAAATTACCTAGAGCTGTAAACTTCACAGCTATTACCTTCAAATCAACCGAAGAAAAAATGAGAAAAATAAGAAACGAACATAAAGAGTTCAAAGGTTGCTTCAAATTAAATACATTTAATTATAACTCTAGTCAGGATGCACACAGATCTGTCAGCAGTCCCAGCGCAACCACTTCCCGACCCGCACCACTGAGTGCTCACCTCGGCCACCATGCACAGGTGAGCACAACCCCCAGGTCCCAGGTGCTGAGGGGTGAGGTGCCCTCTTTTATTCTCATCTCAGCTGCATGTCACCGTTTTCCAGGGTCCAAGCCCACAGAATTACAGGATTAAAGCAGGAAGGGAGAAAAGGGGACACCAATATCCATCCTTGAAAAAAGGTCAGTCTATTTCATGGTCAACAAATCAGTGTTCTCCGGTCTGGACATAGTCTTCTGTGACCTGAGACAGGGTACTCACATACTGCCAGCTCAGGGCAGCCAGGAGCATGAGAAACGACAGGTAAATGGGGGAGTAGTGGCTTCGGGAGGTCAGCTGACAACTGGGAAGATTCTGTGTTCTGATGGTGGAGATGATCTGCCTTGTTTTACTGGAAGATGAATCTGAGTTGGGGATTCTGTGATAGATCTGTTAAAAGGAAAAGACAGTAAGTGCTACTTACTGAGTCCTAGGACCTATATAAACGTAGTGTGTTGACTTCTTACAACTCCAAACAGGTAAGGATTTTATGCCCTTTTACCAAACAGAACATAAAGTAATAACCCCAGGTCACTCCCCTAATAGGGCAGGATATCAACACAGGCCTGTCTAATCCCAAAGCCTGCCTTACGGAGTAAGCAGCGAGGCCTGAGCCATGCTGCACCAGGAGCTACTGGTCCTCAATGGTCATCCATCCCCCCACCTCCCAAAGCCAGGAGCACAGTAGGTGCTTGGTAACGTCAACATAGTTTCTAGGCTGAAGCAGCATATGACGAAGGGGAAGCAATACCAGAAAGACTAGCAGACACAGCTTAGGACAAGACTGAATCTGTGGGATGGGCAACAGACTGGATGAAGAAAGGCAAGAACAGAAACAGGTCACCTGAGTCATCCTAAAGTCCTCCCTGCACCTCCACACCTACCTCCTCTGCAAACCTCCGAAATGTCTGCTGAACCCACTCCTTCTCCACATGCCTCCAATTACAGCCCCTGGTTCGGCCCCCAGTGACTCTCCTCTGGGTAACACCAGCCTCCAAACTGAGCTCCTGCCTCTATGCTGGACTACCAAAACCCACTCATCTGTTCTCCACAGTCAGAGACCTAAAACCTCCACTTTGACAACCTCAGTGGCTCCCTATTGCCAGCTGAGTAAGGTCTGAGCTCCTGATGTAGAGCACAAGGCCGCAATTACCTGGGCCCGCCACACCCTCCCTTCTTCACACCTGAGAAACAGAGGCCTGTGTTGTTTTACACGTGCTACTATTGCACACTGTTCCTTTCTTTGCTCACACCACTCCCTTTGCTGGAATGCTGCTCCCACATTTCCTTTACCTGGCTCTTACCTATTGCCCAAGACTTAATTTTGCCATTATGTCTTCCAGAACAGTTGTCGCCAACTGGTGGTCGGTGAGGTCTGAAAGGTTGGTGACCGATGTTCTAGAAAACTTGCTTTGACACCCACCCCCTCCCCGTTGGTCCTAGTGCCACTCTCCTGTACATAGTCCTACCTTATCTCTTACATTGAAATCATCTAGTTGCTCCCTAACTAGACTGCAAGCTCAAAGGCACTTCCTCTTATTCATCTTCTTACCTCCAACCTAGCGCTGTGCCTGGCACACAGTAGGCCCTCCACAAATGTTTACTGACTCAAACTGACAAACCAGTTAGGAGGTTAATAAGATGGGAAGTGATTATCTGAGCTGAGGGGTAGGCAGTGGGTGAAGAGCACAGAGCAGGAATTTTAAAAAATAATTGTTTTCCAAATTTTTCATTATATAATGGGTATTTTTTCTCAAAAATATTTTTTCTTGCCATCTTTCTTCTTCCCCACCCAAAAGCACAGCTGCAATTTCATATAACAAAGAAATAAAAGAATACGCCTACAGGAATATGCTAGTTTTGTCTAATATCTAATATTATGTTACAAAGGACAACTACAGAGAATAAAGAGAGATGGGGATGAAACTACAATTCTTCAAAACAAAATTCAGATGATGGAATTATACCTATAAGAACAAGGAATACAAAAATTAAATAAAAGGTCAAAATCCCCTTATATTCCTCCTCCTCAGCCATGGGCTAGAATAGTTACTTTTACACCTACTCTCGCTATGCCCTTATAAGCCTCTATATATTAGAATGCATAAAATATCATGTATGTTAACAATACTCAGACGGATTCTTTTAAACAAAATATGTGATGCCCAAAATCAGAGGCCAGCAAATTTTTTCTTAGAGAACCAAAAACTATTTGCCCTGCTGCAGCTACTCCATTCTGCCACTGTGTTACCAGTAGTGGACAATATGTAAAGCAACAGGTGTGGCTTTAATCTAAAACAAAGTTATTTACAAAAATGAGGTCAGCCAGCCATGGCTGGCCCACTGTTACCCTAAATCCAACTGTAAATCACACCTAGAATTTCATTCCAATAGTTAAGGAAAATACCAAATAAAATTGAATTTTAATATAGAACTGCCTACAGCATTTTAAGAAATAGTTTTCTAAAATCGGTGATAAATAAAACTGTGAAACTAAAACATTCCCTGAACTTCGTACTACAGAAAATGTTTCTAATTCATATAAAATGAAGAAATAGTGCCCAGAATGCATTATAGTCGTCCCTTGGTATATGCAGTGGATTGGTTCCAGGACCCTGCAAAGAGACCAAATTCCAAGGACATTCAAGTCCCTTATATAAAACTAGAGGCCCAGTGCACAAAATTCATGCACTTGGTGGTGGGGAGGGGGAGTCCCCTCAGCCCAGCCTGTGCCCTCTTGTAGTCCTGGAGTGCTTGGGGGATGTCCACAATGGGCCTAAGCGGGCAGTCGGACATCCTCACCACCACCGCTGTGCTTGCCAGCCATGAACCTGGCTTCTGGCTGAGCAGTACTCCCCTGTAGGAGTGCACTGACCACCAGGCGGCAGCTCCTGCGTTGAGTGTCTGCCCCCTGGTGGTCAGTGCGCATCATAGCAACTGGTCGTTCCACAGTTTGGTAAATTTGCATATTAGCCTTTTATTATATAGGATGGAATAGTATTTGCACATAACCTAAGCACATCCTCCTGTGTATACTTTAAATCATCTCTAGATTACTTATAACCTCTAATATAATGTAAATATCATGTAAATAGTTGTTAGGGAATTGTTTAGGTAATAATAATGAGAAAAGGCCTGTACATCTTCAATATAGACACACCCACCATAGATTTAACTATACAGTACATGTCAGCAACAACCTTTTTTCCCTAATTACTTTTTAAAAAATATATATTTTTATTAATTTCAGAGAGGAAGGGAGAGAAAAAGAAATGTCAATGATGAGAATCACTGATGAGCTGCCTCCTGCACGTCCCCTACTGGGGCTCGAGCCCACAACCCAGGCATGTGCCCTTGACTGGAATTTAACCCAGGACCCTTCAGTCCACAGGCCAATGCTCTATTAACCGAGTCAAACCAGCTAGGGCCGTAATTACTTTTGATCTGTGGTTGGTTAAATCCCAGATGTGGAAACAGAATACGGAGGGCCAACTGTATCCAGTGTTGAAAGGTTAATTCAACCCCTGAGCATCATGACCATCATGGACAGAATAGGTTCTGAAGTCAGGAAGGCCTGGGCCCAAATTATGGCTCCATAGGGGTTAGGGCCTCAGGTTTCCTTCACCTTAATACTATCAACCTATTCAGTTGCTATGCCAGGCACATAGCAAACCCCAAATAAGTGCTGCCCATTTGGTGAACTGGACTGTCGCAAGTATCGTCGGCAGCAATATTTTGGTCATCCAGTCACTAAAAGAATTTTAGGATTTTTATTTTTATTATTTTTTTAAAAATATATTTTATTGATATTTCACAGAGGAAGGGAGAGGGATAGAGAGCTAGAACATCGATGAGAGAGAAACATTGATCAGCTGCCTCCTGCACACCTCCCACTGGGGATGTGCCCGCAACCAAGGTACATGCCCTTGATCGGAATCGAACCCGGGACCCTTCAGTCCGCAGGCCGACGCTCTATCCACTGAGCCAAACCGGTTTCGGCAGAATTTTTGGATTTTTAAAAAATTTGGTTTTCTCTTGTACCTTCTACAGGTGCCTCTGGTATAAATGCTGGGGTCCAAAACTTGTCAGATAAAAGACAGAGAGGAAATACAAGGAGTATGTGCAATGTGCAATAGATATCAGAAGAAATAACAGTTTGTAGAATTCTGTTTTGGATGATCCTGCTGTTATAAATCACATCCCTATAAAGGTGTAACCAGGGGACCAGAAGGATGTAGAAAACTATTGACAGAGGTGATCTCTGGGAAGGGAGGAGTGAAACAGGTCATTTTATGTTTTCAAATACTTCTGTAGTATTTCAATCTTCAAAAGAACATATTAAGGCCTCCATTCTCCAGCTGGCAGTAGCTACCCCCGGCTCAGTTGACAATCAAAAATGTCTCCAGATATTGCCAAAGGTCCCCTGGTGGAAGCAAAACCACTGCATTTGAGGACCACCATTCTAGGGCCTCGCGATTAAAGTTTTAGCCTCGAAAAAAGTTCTTTTGAACCTAGTCATATTTTATTAGAGATTTGAATTTAAACCAGCATGTTTTGTTTTATAGGATGGTTTTGGCATTTGAAATGGGATTTGTATTTGAAAACTTAGAAATAATTACAACTTGATGGTTTTCCTTTGCCAAAATTCCCTACTGTGGTTTTTCAATTGAGGCCCATGATGTAATGGCAAGTACTGAGGGGTGTCAGAAAATAAGGTCTGTGGTCCAAGAACCACTCAGTCAGACAATGCATTGGCATACACAGGCCTCAGCTTCACATGCCTCACCTGTAAACCAGCTCAGTTGGCCTCTAACATCATCTCCTAGCTCGAAAAACAGGATTCTACATAGGAGTTCCAGCCTTGCTTCATTTAACTCCTCTCACCAGAGTCAACAACCAGCTCCCTCCCTGTGTGCACTTCTCCCCCCCGCTAAAGGCCACCAACTCCTACTTCTTTACTACATAACACAGTGAGCTGTTAGGGTCATCGAATACCCAAATGACATGTTTAAAAAAGTGAACACTATTTAAATCATAAAAATAGCTACAATTTATCCAAGTAGTTCAATAGCCCACCTCTTCCATATATTGGTATATTATAGCTTTGACAGCTGGCATGTTGGTGGCATCCATCATCAGGGTTACTGCTTGTCCTTTTCGAATCTTCACTACCCCTTTGAACACCTGCTGATTATTATAACAGGCAGCCAAAGTAGCAATGGCCATTACCTACAGATAATAAACAAGAGGACAAAAACACTAATTAATTCATTTCATTTCCTAAAACAAAAGAAAGAAGTGGCTCTGTAGGCATTCATCATCATGAGAAGGCAAGAAAATCTTCTATAGAAAGAGCTGCCAAAGAGCTAATATGTAACTAATAACTAACCAAGAAAAAATTCCCATGAAGAAAGCATGTCAAGACTTTTAACTTTCCCACTCCCCCCTTTCTCAACAACACACAGCATAATTAAGTGGTCTTTGCAGTATTAAATGATTCCATAGTTTAGTCATGAAAGTCCTTTTTTTTATTTGGAAAAAAATAAAACAAATACAAACGAATGTAACATTTTCCATGCTAGTTATTAGATCTAAAAAATAATCTCCAAAAAAAAAAAATCTAATACGATTTTTCCATTTTGTTTTTCATCCTGTTTTTCCTATAATGAACATAATCATTATATGTTTAAAAAATCATAGCGGGGGGAGGGAGACAAAAGAAAACCAAAGGTAGTTTTCCATGCTCAAACGTCAATTTTAGGATAAATGAAAACCTAAATCAGGCACACAGGTCTTAGTTCCAAGAACCATTCAAGATTGGCTATCAGAACAAGAGTAAAGCAAGTTTCCAAATCAGTTAAATCCTCTAACTTTCTTCACTTAGTTTAGTTAAAAACTGAAACTGCCCTGGCCTGTTTTGCTCAATGGTTAGAGCACTGCCCTGTGGACTGAAGGGTCCTGGGTTCCATTCCAAGTCAAGGGCACGTTTGCAGGCTCCCAGGAGACAAACCAATTGATCTCACATCGATGTTTCTCTCTCCCTCTCTCTTGATCTCACATTGATGTCTGTCTGTCTGTCTGTCTGTCTCTCTCTCTCTCCCCCCCACCCCACCTCCACTCTGTCTGAAAATCAATGGAGAAACATCCTCAGGTGAGGATTAAAAAAATAAAAAATAAATGAAACTGGTAAAGGCATTTTTTTTTATTGATTTCAGAGAGGAAAGGAGAGGGAGAGGGAGAGAGAGATAGAAACATCAATGAGAGACACATTGATCGACTGCCTCCTGCACACCCACATCCCTACTGGATGGAGCCTGAAACCCAGGCATGTGCCCTGACCAGGAATCAAACCCAAGACCTCTTGGTCCATGGGATGACACTCAATCCACTGAGCCACACCAGCTGGGCTAGTAAAGGCATTTTCAGTGTAAGCTCCTACAACATTAAGGGGCTAGACCCATAGGATCAGTTTCTGTTAGCCTGAGTCTTAAAAATGGGACAGCAAATTTTAGGTGCTTAATTAAGACTTTTTCATGATAATAGCTTCCCCTACTCAGCATTCCCCATAAATCTAGGGAAGGAGCAGACTTCACCTTGAGGCTTAGCTGAGTGTGGTGGTTGTAAGGCCAGGGGGAGGTGTTTTCGAAACACAGACTGCCCCAGCCAAAGAAAATAAACTAGAGTCATCTTTTTAAAGAACCATATTCCTGAATAAAGCAGACCAAAATAGTAGATGCATTCTACCCACCCCCATCACTACCACCACCCCACTCCCTTTAACCTCTATCTCCCATATACAACAAGCACAGCCCTATTCCATACCTGAGGAATAGCACAAAAGTTAAAAACACTTTGGTTTCTAAGTCTGGAAAGGTAGGTGATGACATCTGGAATGTGGTGTAGAGCATTGGTTATAAGTTCATTCAGACACTGTACGGCCAAGTCAATATTCTCCGGCTTAGCAAAATCACCCAACTTCTTAACATACTTGCTCCAAACCTAGACAGATAAAAAGATCAAAAACAAATCAAGAAGTGCATAGAGGGAAAATGTACAAGCAATATGAAAGGATCTTTGTGAATAAGAACTATTGATACACAGTTGAATCTTCTTTAGCTGATGCCTCATCTTTCACCAAGATTTAGTCCGTTTTAAGCTACACCCAATGGCTATTTATAACTACAAGTCAAGGACTAATCACAACCTAAGAGAACATAAAGTACTTGGGAAAGTGTCCCTTTGGGACAATTAGTACAGCATGTATTAAGCAATACCTTGATGGCCTCAGACTAAAGAGGCCTCCTGTTATCCATAAGGCATTATTAGTCTATTCCTGAAAAAATAACCAGATACAAAGTCAACTACAATGGTACAAGCTAAACATTCTCAAGATTGCCAGGCCTCAAAATAATTAATGTTTAACACTACATTCCCAATTTTCATAAGAATGCTACTGAACAAGCATATGTGGGGGAGAGCTGGGTCTCTACTCTAAGAACATTACACCTCCTTGAATCTTAGTAACCTGAAAGTGAAATAACAGCCTGTCCAGTGTGGCTCAGTGACTGAATGTCATCCCATGCACCAAGAGGTTGCCAGTTTAATTTCTGGCAGGGCACATGCCGGGATTGTGTGCTCAATCCCCAAAAGGGGCATGCAGGAGGCAGTTGATTGATGTTGATGGATTGATGTTTCTATCTCTCTTTTTCCCTCTCTTTAAAATCAATAAAACATATTTTTCCTGAAAAAGTTAAATAACAGCCTCAATTTGGGATTTGCTTGATAATCCTATATAATAAAAGCCTAATATGCAAATAGATCGAACTGCAGAATGACTGGCCACAATGACGCGCACTGACCAACAGGGGGCAGACGCTGTCGCCAGCCTGCAGGCCCCAGGTCAGCCAAGGTGGGTGCCAGCGGGGGGGGGGGGGGGGGGGGGGCCGATTACCCTGCTGGTCTCACCACAGATTGGTCCTGATAGCTGGCCAGGCCTAGGAACCCTAACTGTGCACAAATTTTGTGCACTAGGCCTCTAGTTTTTAATAATGTTATTTAAAGGATTCTCCGAAGCCAGCAAATAACTCACTTTTATTGGTAACTAGAGGCCCAGAACACAAAATTCTTGCATGGGTAGGGTCCCTGGGCCTAGCCGACGATTGATTGGAGCCTTTCCCCAGCTGCTGGCCAGGGCCTTCCTTCATTTGACGGTGCCCCCTGGTGGTCAGCACATGTCATAGCGAGTGGTCGAACTCCCGAGGGGACAATTTGCACATTAGCCTTTTATTATATAGGATTCTCAAGCTTCCTAAAGAACACACTCCCCAAAATCAATGATTAGGCCTAAAAAGACTAAGAAATTCTATGGAAAGTCTAAAGTGTTATCCATTCTTAACCTGCATCTAAACCCGCTAAGATTGATGGTACTGGAGAAATAGGTTCTATGTCTCCATTTACCAAGTTCAGCAATTATTGACACCTGGCCAAACTTGTTCCCCTACCCCAGCCCTGGGATTATTTTAAATTAAAGCCCTGATATATCAATTCATTCACAATTATTTTATTATGAATTTCTAAAAGACTAGGAAACTTTCCTGTACACATCTTATCACACCTACAAATTAACAATGAATACAGAATACAGAATATAAGATATCTGGCCCAGCTGGCATGGCTCAGTGATTGAATGTTAACCTATGAACCAAGAGACCACCAGTTTGATTCCTAGGGTGTGCAGGAGGCAGCCAATCAATGATTCTCTCTCATCATTGATGTTTCTATCTCTCTCTCCCTTCTTCTCTGAAATCAATAAAAATATATATGAAAACAAATAAACAAAATTCCTACTGTTCAAATTATCCCACTGTCTCAACTTGCCAGCTCTTCTGAGGCCTCCCCTGCTTTCAAATGTTAGACACCATGCAGCCAACTCTTGCTCTCTCCTGTGCAGGTGGCAGGACAGGTTTTGTTTGTGGTGTTGGTATTTTTTCTGTACCCACTTGGAGTTCCTGGGGATGCTGTATTACTTAGTGCTTTTGAACATGTTATCCTTGGGCTAGATTCTGGGGTTTTTGTCGAGCTGCTTTCATAACTTTCTGTGAAAATTTGGAAAAATCCAAACACTAAGCTGCCATCATGATCATCATTTTTGCAAAATTTAAAATTCCAGCTAGTAAATGCAGGAAGGATAACAGAATTAAGATGGCACCACTTGGCATGTGCAATGATAATGGATCTAGACAGTGACCACCAAGAAAAAGAGAAAGAATCCATGACTTTATAAGGAAAAGAAAATCAAGTTATCCTTAGATTTTTCTACAGCCAGCTGAAAAATCTGCTTCTTTAAAGCAGAACAAATCTGGAGAAACATATTTAGGATACTAAAAAATGTGAGCTCAAAGCTTTACATCCAAAGAAACTGACCGTCAAATATAAAGGACACATAACCAATACGTATAAACATAGGGAATTATGTTCTGTTGGGTCTTTCCTGTCTACCCAAGCACAAGCTCTGGTAAACCCAAATGATTAGACACCAACATAAAGATGGATGGTGAGCATAAAGCTATGACTAAATAAGTGAGGAAAAGGAGATATAGTAGGTAATAGCTATCTAATCTGACAGTTTAGATACAAATACAACCATAAAAAATAGGGTATTAGGCTAGCGTATGTAAAAAAGTTTTCAGTTGTTGTCAATAATCATACTTGGTTGAAAATCTACATATAACTTTTGACTCCCCCAAAATTGAAATACAGTCATCCCTTGGTATTTACAGGAGATTGGTTCCAGAACCCCAGTGGATACCAAAATTTAAAGATGCTCAAGTCCCTTGTATAAAATGATACAGAATAATGCATACACTCAGCCCTCCACATACATGGATTCCCAAACGCAGATTGAAAATACTGTTGGTTGAATGCTGGAGAAATCCAAGAATATGGAAGACCAACCATATTTTTATTGAAAAAAAAAAAAAAAATCAGCGTATAATCAGATCTGTGCAGTCCAAACCCATGTTGTTCAAGGGTCAACAGTTCTTTTTGTGTTTCTATTTTACAGAAGAGGGAGGCAAAATGTATGCAGGACTGCAAAGCTGGTGCTCCTCTGAGAGGCAGTGTGGTATGCTGGGTAGGTACTGGGCTGACCCAGGACACTGAGGCTTCCCTTCCAGGGCAACCACTAACTCACTCAAGGTCCTTAGGACCCTTTTCCCTTCTCTGAGCCATGGTGTCAAAGAAGGGGTGCTCAAGAGCTATTTCTCAACCCTGGCTGCATGTTAGAGTCACCTGGGAAGCTTGAAAAACTATGATGTCTGAGTTTGGAGTAGGTTTAATGTAAATTTTTCTCTTAAGGGTAGGACTGATCATCTTCTCAGATGTTTAAGGATCATTTGCATCTTTCTCTTTATGAGCTGTTCTTATCTCTTTGCCCATTTTTCTACAGGACACTTGGACTTATTCTTAACTCTTAGCAGTCTTTTAAAAATATTAGGAATATTAACCCTTTATTTCCAATTTAAGTTGCAAATATTTTCCCACTTTGCCACCTGCCTTTTTCACTTTAAAAGCACTTGGTTTTACAGACGCATAGATACAGGGATCAGATTGATGATTGCCAGAGGGAAGGAAGGTTGGGAGACTGGGTGAAGTGATTAAGAAGTACAAACTGGTAGTAACAAAACAGTCATGGGTATTTAAAATACACCATACGGAATCTATATATATAAAAGGCTAAGCGACCGTCACATCCGAAACAACCAAACGGACGACTGAACAGGCTGTGTGGGGCATCCAGGCTGGCAGGGGGGTGGGGGTTAGTGAGGGATGACCAAATGACTGAGCAGCAGGCTGCGTGGGGCAACCAGGCCAGTGGGGGGGGGAGGGGGGGCGGGGGTGCAGCTGGGTGAGACCAGGCCAGCAGGGGAGGCAGTTAGGGGCAATTAGGCAGGCAGGCAGGTGAGCAGTTAGGAGCCAGTGGTCCCGGATTGTGAGAGGGATGTCTGACTGCCGGTTTAGGCCCTGGGGATCAGGCCTAAACCGGCAATCAGATATCCCCTGGGGGTCCCGGATTGGAGAGGGTGCAGGCTGGGCTGAGGAGATCCCCCTCCCCAGGCACGAATTTCGTGCACTGGGCCTCTAGTATATTGTAATAACTATGTATAGTGCCAGAGGTGTATTGCAATAACGGTGGCCCACTTTGTAAAGTATGATTGTCTAACCACTATGCTATACACCTGAAACTATTACAAAATAAAAGTGAATGTAGACCTAACAGGTTTGGCTCAGTGGATAGAGCATCAAGTATAAGGACTGAAGGTCTCGGGTTCAATTCTGGTCAAGGGCACATGCCTGGGTTGCAGGCTTGATGCCCAGGAGGGAGCATGCAGGAGGCAGCCAATCAATGATTCTCTCTCATCACTGATGTTTCTCTCTCTCTCTTCCTCTCTGAAATCAATAAAAATATATTTTAAAAAATTGAATGTAAACTGTAATTGAAAAATAAAATTAAAAAATAAATAAAAGCACTTCGTCTTAGGAAACTACTTTATGGAAAGCAAAAGGTGAATGCTGGAATAAAATCAGCAAATAGCTATAAGATTTTCTAGCTTTCCTTCTGAATAAAAATCAATTTGTCAAAGCCTTTCCTTTTCCTGTCTATTTTTTAATTGTTAAAGATCAATTCTTGTCTGTTAAATGAGCATCTGTAGTTTTTGCCTATCTAGCATATTTTCCCTCTATTTTTTAAATAAATATTTATTGTTGAAAGTATTACAAATGTCCCCCTCTTTTCCGCCACTGACCCCCTCCATTCTAACCCTAACCCCCACCCCAGGCCTTTAGCATCCTACTATCTGTGTCCATCTTTCCCTCTTCTGGCTCTAGAATCCTTCTTGCTTAGGGGGGTGGAGGCGGGCAGGAATCCATTCTGTGTGTGTTGGGAAGATATAATCTGGGTCTGGACAGAGTACTTAGCCCTCTGGTTCTAGTAACTGATTGAGGGAACCATGCCCTGTGAATCAGACCTTCCTAAGAACTTTTTTTAAGCTAGTAGGTTGTGAGTCATGGGTTGTTATAGCCACCACTTGGAGAATGCCTGCCAAGAGAAAGGGCACAGAGCCTGATTACATAGTCTGAACCTTGGGATTCAGCCAATCTATCTACAAGAAGCAAACTAAATCTTAACCTACTTTATACATTCTCTTATGTTGCTTAAGGTACTTTGATTTGCATTTCTGTCACTTGCAACCAAAAGGGTTTAATGGGGTTTGTTTTCAGAAACTGTTTTATTTATTTATTTATTTATTTATTTATTTATTTATTTATTTATTTATTATTTATTTATTTTAGAAAGTGTTTTAAATTATTTTCCCCCAAGTCCCCTGAATTTGTTACCTCTTGAGGCCAGAACTCTCTTCCTTCTTGCTGATCTTCCAGATAATCACGAATGATGTTTGTTTTCTGCAGAAACAGGCCCATGGAGTTGGCACACTCAATGTCTTCACCAACTAAGGGGTCTTCTAATTCTGAGGCCGAGAACAGACGAGAAAGGCCAATTCCCACCAGCCCAGCAACATAGTGACAGTACTGTAAAAGATTAGTTTTAAAAAACTTTAATAATAAATTTTTTACTAAAATGAAAATGCTAGAGATCACTAGCTACAAAACTACAGGCTCCAAACAGAATGTATAAGATCTCATTTTGATTAAAAAACAAAAACAAATATACACTATGTACATGTAAGGACTAGAAAACATCCAAGAAGGATGTGCACAAAAGATTTAACAAAAGTAACCTCTGGCTGGTGTTTTCTTTTTTTATTACTTGCATTTTCTTTATTTCTAGAATAAAAGGTTATTTAAAAAATAAACCAGTAAACTTTTTATATCCAAAAGTGGGAGTGAAGGCAATGAGGGAATAAAATATATTCTAATAGAAACTTGAATACGGAGTCTAATCTTGAAGGCATTTCAAGATTATGCAGTATCTCAAAATCCTCATTATACAGAAAAACAAAGTAGTACAGGATGTTCTTAAACTGTTTTAAGCACTCTGTACAGGGTGGGGCAAAATAGGTTTACTGTTGTGAATACTCAAAACACAAAGTATTATTTATTAATTATTGTACTATTTCCATACAAACAACTGTAGACCTACTTTTGCCCCATCCTGTATATACAATCCTCACAAACACTATATGCAGTACATACTATTATCACTTTTACAGTGGAAACTGAGGCAAAGAAGTTGATTAACTTGCCCAAGATCACTCATCTGGGAAGTTAAAGCCACACATCTTGGAAGGCAGAGGCCAAGGATTCAAAGCCAAGTAGTCTGGCTTAAGAGGCAGGCTTAACAACTTTCCTAAAACTGCTATTCTCTAAAGGGGTCTTAGTAAGCTAATAATTATCAAAATATTTACCCATAAAAGTGGTTTGTCAAAGCTATCCTCCCCTGAAGAGTATTCTCCAAAGCAACTTAATGCAATGCTTTTCTAAAATGAATGTCCACTAGACCAGTGGTCAGCAAATTGCGCTCGCGAGCCACGGTTTGCCGCTCTGTTGACTAATGAGTTTGCCGACCACTGACCTAGACTCTCGATTCCAATAATTACAGGCTGTTGTTGTTCCTTGTGATTAAGCCCCTATCCCAGTGGTCGGCAAACTCATTAGTCAACAGAGCGGCAAACCGCGGCTCGCGAGCCGCATGTGGCTCACAAGCCGCAGTTTGCCGACCACTGCACTAGACAATCAGAAGTGAAGAGTAGTTAGAGAAGGACCCTCTGGAGAGAGTTATGCAAAGAGTAAAGTATCTCTGGTTGAAAGTAATACAAAGCCAGATACTAGTCAAGGACCATTGAAATGGGAAGGAGAAAGCACTTGAAATATGTTCCAGGAAAGGAAGACTCTGGAAAGAGTAAAGATATGCAGGAATTAGAGAGCCAGAAATGAGCTGTGGGCAACTACAAAAAATTTTATAAGAATTACTAGAAATTAAAAACATTAGTACATGCATAATGCTGTCCAAGGAGAAGTATATTTTATTTTAAGATAATAGTTCTTTGGAAAGAAATACTCCTAGAATTGAAGTATTCATTGTTCTCCAAAATTGAATGAAAAAATAAAGTCCTTTTATTTTATTTTATTTTATTTTTTTAAAATATATTTTATTGATATTTCACAGAGAGGAAGGGAGAGGGATAGAGAGCTAGAAACATCGATGAGAGAGAAACATCGATCAGCTGCCTCCTGCACATCTCCCACTGGGGATGTGCCCGCAACCAAGGTACATGCCCTTGACCGGAATCGAACCCGGGACCTTTCAGTCCGCAGGCTGACGCTCTATCCACTGAGCCAAACCGGTTTTGGCAAAATAAAGTCCTTTTAAAGTACTCAATTTTATCTGATCAGAACTTCTATTTAACAACCTATAATTCAGTTTCCTGACAGATTTGCACAGCAGAAAAGGAAGTTACTGTGCAGATAACAAGTGCTGATTCTTGGCCAGGAGTTTTAGCTTTAACTTTAAATTCATAAACTGATATTCCAGCAGCAATCACACACTTGCTAACTTGGGAAGCATCGACCAGCAGTTTCAAAGATGTTGCCATCGAGTTCTGAAGCTTGAAAATTAAGATGCCAGACCTTGGACTTGCACTCACTCAATGAATATGTAGTAGCATCTATTTGTGATCCTAATCTAAGCACTATTAAAGATACAAAATATGTACACAGTTTAGATGTTTGAAACCTCTTTGCTTCCACTGGGGTGACAAATTAAGTCTCACAAGCACCACTCCATGAACAATGGGCAAGCCTCCTTCCTCCTACCTTGTGTTTTGATATTTAGTTTAGTCCCCATAGTCAATTAGGTCACTTTGTCTAGGTAAGCACTCTCCCAGCGCCTAACTCCTACCCTGGTCAACATCCTTCACAGCTGAGCGTCAGGAAGAAAAGCCATTCCCACACATATTTGTTTATAACCACAATACAAACTGGGGGATGTCAAGAAACTTGGAATATCTCATATTGTCTTATTTCTGTAAGGAGATGATGGGAAAGAAGTACTAGAGAGGTGCTCACCCCTTAGCATCAATAATCCAAAGTTAATACTTATAAATTTTCATGAACTACTTTTATTTCTGAGGAAACATACATAATCTAACAGTTTAGAAGTAATCTTGTATGAAGATGGAACTTGAAATGACTCAGATACTAAGATACACACACACACACAGTCCATAATGAAAAGAAGAAAATAACAAAAAATACATTTTTAAGATCTGAATACTAATATCTCTATACTACATGAAGTAATCTGGCCATTTACCTAAAATTTCACAGCAAGTCAGAGACGCTTTTATAAGCTTAATGTCTGTACCTCTGGGATAAGTTATATCTACTTTGGCCTAATTTAATGGTAAACTATAGCATGAATTATTTCAAGTATTAAACTATAAGTCCTTATTAAGTGTTTATGATGAGACAGTCAAGCTAAACAGATGGGTTTCGGCCCTGGCCGGGTTGCTCAGTTGGTTAGAGCGGTTAGAGCATTGTCCTGATGCACCAAGATTGTGGATTCAATGCCCGGTCAGGGCACATACAGGAATAAACCAAGGAATATATATAAAAGCCTACGTGACCAGCCAACCTGCCGACCAGCCAGTAGCTATGACGTGCAATGACCACCAGAGGACAGACGCTCAATGCAGGAGGGGAAACCACAGGCATGGAAACGTGGAACAGACTGATGAATCTCAGAGGGGAGTAGGGAGGAAGGAGGGTGGGAAGAGATTAACCAAAGATCTTATATGCATACTAGAGACCCAGTGCATGCATTTGTGCACCGGTGGGGTCCCTCGGCCTGGCCTGTGGGATCTGGCTGAAATAGGCTCTCCAACATGCCCTGATGGGTCCCGGATTGTGAGAGGGCGCAGTACAGGCCAGGTCGAGGGACCCCACCAGTGCATGAATCTATGGGCATAAATAAGTGGAACAACAAATCAATGTCTCTCTCTCTCTCTAATTATCAATAAGTAACTTTTTTTTTAATTGCAAAATAAACTGATGGATTGTAAAACCAGAAAACCTGGAACTAGTGGGCCACTTTCTCCTTCTAAACTTCATGATGAGGACTGCTAGCTCTGTCTTATGCCCCCAACACCGCTTTATAGGGACACTAACCTTGTCCCACTCCTCTTCAGAGGTCACGTGCTTATCCAAAAACTCCGCCATACCAAATCCCATTTTCCGGCAAATGTCGACAATCACTGTTTGATATTTCACAGCCAGATTTCTAAACTCAAGGGAGATCTGAAAGGGAGATATGAAAAACAGAAAATACATATTTACAATGGGAACCAACATGGTACCTATAGATCATAAAGCAAAGCAATAGTAAACTTATAAAGGCGCCCAAATGATTCATCTATAAGCCTAACATCTACATTATGCCTAACTAACATCAACATTCCTACATATTGAATAATAAACCCAGCAAATTTAAAAAATATTAAAATAGAAGGGTCTAAAAATGCTAGTTTCTAGACTCAAAAGAAGATTCATAGTCTCACTATACACTCATCTTTCTAATATTTAATAAATGAAATGCTTCAACATAAAACTGAGCATAAATGTAATTTTAGGAAGAATGCCTCATTTCAGACAAACCTCATAATAGTGAAGATTCATTTGTGCTAATGTATTTAGTACTTTCTATGTAATAAGCACTTGTCTAGACATGGGACAACTAGCCAGAAATGACCAGAAACTCATATCCTGCGGAGTTTATATTCCAGTGATCAGCCAACCATATTCTATCATCAGTTCCCAAATTTGTATCACAAAGCTAGTGTCTCCTCCACTATAAGGCCACACTTTTTAACTTTCACACAACTCAATTTAGTTCATTCTGAGACATGCTACCCAACATTTTTTTCCATAGCCCAAGCTCTTATGTAGAAAAATACTATTGATGTTTTTAAAATTCATTGCTACTGCATAAATACCTTAAGTTAAAAGAAGTGTTTAAAAGTTATTTTAATCTGCGTCGAAAGTGAGAAATACCTCGTCTGTGTTCACAGAAAGGTTAGAAAAACTTCCTCAGGAAATTCCTCAATTTAAGGACCTGGGGGAAAACCAGCTGGTTGCAGGGCACCAAAGGGATTCAGAAGCCTAAGATACTTTAGGATTACTCTATGAACATCAACTGTTAACCACCCCCCCCATTCCATAAAAATCAACCCACTCTCTCCAGAACTTTCTTTCCAGAACAGCTGTTCCAAGCAAAACCAAAGGCAATTCCTGTTGTGGACTGAAACAAATGAGCAAGTCTACCAAAGGTTATTTGGATCCCTGAATCTCCCTAAGGCGGGTTCTTTCAACAGATTCTTGGCCAGGCCAGTTCTATTTATAAGAGAGGAAAGGCCAGTGGGGTGGGGGAGGAGCAGCAGCTCAGACTTAAAAACAAACACTCCAAAATAAACATTTTACTGCTGAATTTGAGCCATCCCCTCCAACAACTCTTTGGTACTTGTTACATAATTATACATTCCATAAATGAAAACAAAAATATCTAGGCAAGAGTGGCAATGAAGAGCTTTGTGTTTTCCCAAAACTTGAGGGAAGGAGAAAGCATTGCTGACTCGCTCCAGACTCCGAGCCCATTTCACATATTCTCTAATATTAACAAGTTATGCCCAATGAAGTGAGCCAGGACTATTTATTTATTTATTTATTTATATTTTTATTTATTTATTTGTTTGCCCTCCAGGTGATTCTGTTTCACAACTACTACAGATTCGCAGGTCCTTGGGGTTATCCCAAGTGCATGAAGAAAGGATACTAGGAAAGCCCACTAGTATAACGGATAAAGGTGTGAACTCTAATTCCTCACCTAATTATTTTTCAGATTCTTTTCCTTTCTTCTTCTTTTATATTGTATTGCACTGTGTCAACTCTCATTATTCTTCAGACTTTTTTCTTATTTTGTATAATATATTTGGTTTTGACACTGAAGACATGATCTCAGTAATCTGAACCAGCCCTTGCTCCAAAGGAGTCTTTCTCAAACATTCTTTAGTAATGGGTGGATTCCTCCCCTCTCACTCAGGAATATAGATTTCTTTCAATAGCAAGAGCCACATAAGAATCATTCTTCCCCCAAAATTCTGGCAACTATGTACATACAGAAGGGCTTCTTTGGGCTATTAGGGAACATGAGATTTTGCTAAATCAAAACTTCATAAGATATGAGAAAATCACTTATTTGTGTGATAAGACATGCAAATCCAGAAAAGCAGGACCTTGTCCCATGTATCACATAAACTTGTGGGATTTCCTAAAGCTCAAGTTTTGTTTTGTTTTTTTAAAATATATTTTATTGATTTTTTACAGAGGAAGGGAGAGGGATAGAGAGCTAGAAACATCCATCAGCTGCCTCCTGCACACCTCCCACTGGGGATGTGCCCGCAACCAAGGTACATGCCCTTGACCGGAATCGAACCTGGGACCCTTCAGTCTGCAGGCCGACGCTCTGTCCACTGAGCCAAACTAGTCAGGGCAAAGCTCAAGTTTTAATTATAACCCACTTTACTCCAAAAGAATGGACTGAACACCTAATTATTTCCAGAATACTCAGTATGTGGCAGGGACTATTCTAAGTAATTTAGACATATGAGCTTATTCAATCCTGCTAGCTTTAACGTTACAAATGAGAAAACTGAGACACCAAGAAGTTAAGGAACTTATGCAGCATCACAGCGCTATAAGCCACAGAGGATCTCTTGCTTCTCAGTCCTCACCCCAGCTGCTGCGAGTCTGCTCCCTACACCACAGCTGCTACCCATCTTGAGCAGCACGCCCATGCTATCAGGCTTAGAGTACCCAAGTCAGTAGCGCTACACATGTAGACTGCATTATAGCGAACAGGTTTTGTGGGTTAGCTTGAGAATCCATCTTTTATGACACTGGAACTCGAATGCATCTTTCCACAGGAGTAAACATGGGACTTCCAAACACTCTACCAATAATAACAGTAGCTAACACCATTCTAAGAGCTTTATTGATATTAACTCTTTTAATCTTCACAATACTATGAAGTAGGTACTATTATTATCTCTCTGTTACAGATTTTAAAAAGTGAGGACCAGTCAGGCTTTGTAACTAAGCACCAGTTAGTAAGTGGGAGAGTTGGGGCTCTAACCCAGGCAGTCTAGCTTAGCAATCACATTATATTACGTTGCCCTCTGATTGCTTAACCATTCTCTACAGGTATGCAGGCTGCTGACATTGCATCATCAATTATAAAATAACCATAGGCAGAAGAGATCTGTAATTCCACTACCGTTGGGAAGTCCTCTAGTACTTGTCGATCCTTCTCCTTGCTCTCCGTGAATCGCCAGTCGGGTTCATAAAGATAAGAGTGAAAGTTGTGTAGCAGTGGGACTTTTTTTTCTATACTGATGGTCATGTCATCTTCCAAAGTGTCCAGAGCTCGGAGAACCAGATAAAATATGCATACTGCATGGCTGTAAAAAAGGAAGAACTATTAATGTATTGGAACTAACTTCCAAAGATATTTATTTTGAAATAATAACTCATTTATAGCAGGCCATTTTCTAAACACTTAACTCTGCCGAACTCTGAAAGAATATCCAGCCTTTCATACTTGAGATATCTTAGTTTTCTTTTCTTAGATGGTAGCAATGGACTTCTATAGTTTATTTATAAAAATAAAACAAAATAAACTTATCAGCTGGATGTCATTACTACTCCCAGAATGAGTTACTATTAACTAATGTAGAATTGTATAAAGGCCAAAAAACCAAATGTTTAGATGGAACTAATATTTTTCAGATAAAAAAAAGTCAAAAGACACAACTTCTTAATATAAATACTATCATCCATAAAGGCAATTGGTTTAAATTCATGTATATATGTAACGTGCAGAGGCAACTTGAAAAGAATTAACCCTGTAAACTAGAAATATAGAGAAGCCTAAGTGAAGCCAAGAAAAATGCATGGCCTGCTCAGAAACAAGTTCGCTGGCCAGGGCTAAGAAAGGTTAATAAACATTCCCCACACCCCTCCCTTGAAAGAGCTGGGCCTGCAGGAACAGTATTAGATGGCGAGGTGCCTGGAAGGGCAGCCTAACGTAAATAAACACATGGGCATTTCGACAGGGAACATTTCCTTTACTGAAGTGGCACAGATTAACCAACCACCAGCAAACAGTGCAATGCTAGGGGCTATGTCAACAAGTTGCTTGTAATGACTCCAAGCCCTCTAGGAGCCACTCACCGCATTTCTTCATCCAGCGCCTGGATAACAGCTGCAAAACTGCGACTGGTCTGATGCAGGTACTTGTAACAAGTTTTCAAGCTGCTGCTGAGCGAGTCCTGCGGGCAGAGAAGACACACGGAGGTAGCAGTTGTCGAGGAGCAGGAGTGGGACTGAGGCAGGAAGCCAGCAGCCGCTGGACGCCGTAGCCAAGCGCAGACGCCCTCTCCCCGAGTCCAGTCCTTGGAAGGCCAGGGACAACAGCGCGAGGGGGTGCCCGCGCCCTTAGGCGCCGCGGCGGGGCTCAGCACCAAGGTCCGCTTGAAGAGGGACATGGCCTTGGTGCCACAGGCGGCTGCGGCCATCAGAATTGTGCAGCCTGCGCCAAGTTTTCCTTCTATAGACCCCAGCGGAGCTGGGAGGAGCCCACCGAGGGAGCGGGGCGGGCTCTCCCTCCACCTCAATAGGCTGGGGGCTGGCCGAGCTGGGAGTGGGCGTCCGCCCGCCCCTCCCCCCACACTAAGCGCGAATCCCGCCCCGCGCCCCGAGGCCGGCCCCGCCCACAGTTGGCCACGCCCCTCGGCTTCTGGCTTGTAATCCCTTCTATCGCATTCCCCTTCTCCCCAGAACCCACAGGCTGCTAACGAAACAACCCATTTTTAAGTAGCTTGCTTTTTTTCCCTCCGTGACAGCATCTCTCCGTGGGCAAACTTTAGTCAGACTCCCTTGAATCCTCCACATTTGCACTTGTGTGTCTATCTTTGCATCGCCCAATTTTTGCAAAAATCCTGCTAAACTGCTTTGGCCAAACTTCCCAAACCTGGGTACCAGATCAGCCTTGGTCTGACCGGGCTCCTCCCCCGCCATCCCCCAGCAAGATTCCCATTAAGTCGTTGTGCCAGAAAGCCCTTGTCCCAGATGTTTCCTCTGAGAAAATTTCCCTCCAACGACCCTTCCACTCTGCCTGCTCCTTGACTATAAATGTCCACTTTTCCTTGTATTCAGAATTGAGCCCAGTTCTATACTGCTTTTTTAAATAAAATCTGTTTTCACCACTTTAACTACTTGTTCAGCTGTTTTTTCTTTAACACCTGGTAATCGTATACTAGTCTCTGGAAAACTAGTTATTCCTTTTAAGATGTATAATCGTCTTTTCCCTTTCAAATCAGTGAGCTGTAACGAGCTGCTTTGTGAACTTTATTCTTTCTTAAGGAAAACAAGTATTGTTTTTCCAGAACAAAACAAAACAAAAACACAACAAACCATATTCTGATATGCAAGCATAAAAGAAAGAACTGCTGTGTATGTGTGTCTGTTTTATAGAGATTATATTTTAGAGTAGTTTTATTATTATAGGAAAATTGAAAGTGTAGAGTTCCCATATACATTCCTACATGCCCACAATCTCCCCCACTCTCTTTTAAAAAGAGAAATGGAAAATATTTGAAGTATCTAACAACAGGAGAGGTTAAAAAATACATACGTCATATCCACATATCCACTGGATATCCCATAGTCACTTTGAAATGTTAACATTAAACACTAGACCCTGGGGGGATCTAGGTCAACTATGTTCTTATTTGTATATTACTTCCTAAAATGAATGCACATTATTAAAGAGTAAAGCTTTTAAAAAAATAAATCACACAACCAGGAGAATTTAATTTTATTGCCATGTTCAATAAAAAAAATATTATTAAAGCCCTGGCTGGTGTTAGTGGTTAGAACGTGGGCCCCCACTAGGGCGCTTGTGGGAGAGGGAAGCAACCAATCGATGTGTCTCTTTTTTCTTTTTCTTTTCTTTTTTTTCTTCCCTCAATGTGCCTCTTTCACATGGATGTTTTTCTCTCTTTCCCTCCCTCCCACTCTAAAAATCTATGGAAAAAATATCCTCCAGTTGAAGCACAGTAACCTCCATCTTGTATAAAAAACTGCTGTTTGAAACTCTGCTATTGTTAGATAGTTCCTAGTCCTGTAAACTCTGTCATTATAAACTCTGTCACTTTAAGACAGTCTGTTATTCTGTAAAATGACTTTGTTTTCAGTTCAAATAATAGAAAAAGATAAACTTAACTGTCTGACCTTGCAAGCTAGCCATCCAATGTACTAGACTAATCCTATATGATAAAGAGGTAATATGCAAATTGACCATCACTCCAACAAACAAGATGGCCACCCCCCTGTGGACACAAGATGGCCACCACAAGATGGCCAGCAGGGGAGGGCAGTTGGGAGGAACCAGGTCTGCAGGGGAGGACAGTTGGGAGGGATCAGGCCTGCAGGGGAGGGCAGTTGGGGGCAACCAGGCCTATAGGGGAGGACAGTTGGGGGGGACCCAGGCCTGCAGGGGAGGGCAGTTGGGGGCAATCGGGTCGGCAGGGGAGCAGTTAGGCGTCGATCAGGCTGGCAGGGGAGTGGTTAGGGGGTGATCAGGCTGGCAGCCAGAAGTGGTTAGGGGCAATCAGGCAGGCGAGCAGTTGGGAGCCAGCAGTCCTGGATTGTGAGAGGGATGTCCCAGATTGGAGAGGGTGCAGGCTAGGCTGAGGAACACACACCACCCCCTCCCCCTGTGCATGAATTTTGTGCACTGGGCCTCTAGTACTGATAATAATTCCCATATTCTTAAGCCAAGTACAAACTCATTATGTATTCAAGGTTACAACTGTCTGTAACAATAACTCACACCGAGCCCTTTGTAATATCTGCAGACAAAGAAGCTCAAAAGGTATAAATACAAGACACTTACTCTATGTCGGGGCTCAGAGATTTGGAAGAGACACCTCCCTAATTAATTGGCTTATTATGGCATCTTGTATCTCATTCACTGATTTACGATACAACACAGTGAGGATTAACAACACAATTATTAGTAAAAATATACACTGGGCACCTTATTTTAGTAAAATCAAATACACAGTGAAGGTTTGATTAGTAAATAAATACATTCATAGAATATTTAAAAACGATTCACAAACTCCTTCCCAAGATTTCATAGTAAAAGAGGAAGAAGAGCTACTTACTGCCCTAGCTGGTTTGGCTCAGTGGATAGAGTGTTGGCGTGCGGATTGAAGCATCCCAGGTTCGATTCCAGCCAAGGGCACCTGCCTGGGTTGCAGGCTCAATCCCCAGTGTGGGATGTGCAGGAGGCAGCCAGTCAATGATTCTCTCTCATCATTGATGTTTCTATCTATCTCTCCCTCTCCCTTCCTCTCTGAAATCAATTTTAAAAAATCCTATATAACAAAGAGCTAATATGCAAATGGTTGTCATGCTGGGAGCCAGGGGACCTGAGGCCAGGACAGGGGACCTGAGGCTGCGCCCCCCTGCCCTGCGGGGCTTGACGGGGGGGGGGGGTGGGGGGGCAGGTCTTAGTCTCACGTGATTTCGAGGCGCGTGCAGGTGGGCCGGGACTTGACTCTGGGTCCCGTGGTGTGCCCCAGACTCTGACAGGAGGGAGATTTTCATATATATTTTACTAATTTTCTTTCATTTCTGACACTGCTATTATAGAAAAAGGGCAAATAGCAATATTAAAATATTTCCTCTCATTAATTCCCTTTTAATGTGCACAAATTTCTTTTTTTTTTTATAAACTTTATTTTTATTTTTTATTTTATTGATATTTCACAGAGAGGAAGGGAGAGGGACAGAGAGCCAGAAACATCGATGAGAGAGAAACATCAATCAGCTGCCTCCTGCACACCCCCCACTGAGGATGTGCCTGCAACCAAGGCACACACCCCTGACCGGAATCCAACCTGGGACCTTTCAGTCCGCAGGCCGACGCTCTATCCACTGAGCCAAACCGGTTTTGGCTAATGTGCACAAATTTCATGCACCGGGCCAATAGTAATAAATAAAATAAATAAACTGTGAAAAATGACTTAAAAAAAGAGATTAAAAAAAAAAAAGAGCTACTTACTAAGCTCCATGCCAGTTCTTCATGTAAATTGGTGTTATCAGACTGCAATGATTCCCTTCTGCATTGCCAGATGTTTAATCCTCTGCTATATCTAATGGTTTGGGGCTGATGTCTAAACTCAAGTTTCAATAAACACAATGGTGCAGTCGCACTGGTTCTGAAGAGCAACACTCTTAAAGAACACACTACACCTCCTTTCCAACACACCTCCTGCACTCTCAAAAGGGGATCGAGGTCAATATCCCTATTTCCTTCTCCCATCTCTGTTTCAGTACCTCACCCTATAACAATGAATTTCCTAAAATTACCAAGATACAGGGAGTTATAACTTTTAAACAGTCTGTGGAAAACCCGAGCCACTAAAAATTTCCACTGATTGATTCCTTTGAGGAGGAAACCATGCTAAAGCTCCTGCTGCCTGTCCCCAGAGCCTCCTGATGTTCACCACTGCTGAGATTAAGTGCACTCCCAAGAACTTTCAAATGAGAGCAAACAGGGATGAAAGGCATTCAGAGGAAGCGTGTGCTGTGGGCAAGAGGTGCAAGACTGAACTCCCAGGACTGGGGCTCCAGTCTCAAGCTGAGAGACAGTCCCACAGTGAATGAACAGCTAACCCTCTCCACACTCTTCCACACTCTTCCAGACTTTAGGGTCTGTAGAGGGCCGCCTGGGAAGGCACATGGGCATTTCTTTAAATTGTCAGCTGAGCCCGAGGCGAGGCGACTAGCAGAGCTGCGTCTAGGTTACGCCCTCCCCAAGAAGGCGGGGCGGGGCGGGGCGGGGGCCGGGAGCGGTGGTGTTATCAGTACTGACTTTTTACCTATGTCCAGGTGCCGGGGAGCGGGCTTTGAGATGTAAATCCAGGCAAGCACCAGGATTACTAGGGCCTACTCAAGAATGCAAATAAGCTCCTTTGATCCTAAGTTTTGGTGTTACTTCCTGGTATTTGGGGGTATAAAATAAATGTGCTGCGTGGGCTCCGGGGTCCCTGCCTCTTCATCAGAGAGGATGGTGTCCCA
This sequence comes from Plecotus auritus, assembly GCF_963455305.1. NCBI lineage: Eukaryota > Metazoa > Chordata > Mammalia > Chiroptera > Vespertilionidae > Plecotus > Plecotus auritus. The sequence continues at coordinate 77,976,214 of NC_137773.1, forward strand.
CCTGGCTCCCAGCTTTGTTACTATCTTTCTATCTGGTCTCTTTCTTTCTTTTATTTCTTTTTTTTTTTTTAAATATATTTTACTGATTTTTTGCAGAGAGGAAAGGAGAGGGATAGAGAGTTAGAAACATCGATGAGAGAGAAACACCGATCAGCTGCCTCCTGCACACCTGGATGTGCCCGCAACCAAGTTACGTGCCCTTGACCGGAATCGAACCCGGGACCTTTCAGTCCGCAGGCCGACGCTCTATCCACTGAGCCAAACCGGTTTCGGCTCTTTCTTTTATTTCTTAATCCCCAGCTCCTCCACTCAGAATCGGTCCCGTTCCTTTTCCGTGCTGATGTGGAAAAGAGAGAACACCTCTACAGAGTCTGGCTGGTGTGGTTCAATGGTTGATCGACCTCTGAACCAGGTCACAGTTCCATTCCAGGTCAGGGCACATGCCTGGGTTGTGGGCTGATTCCCAGTTAGGTGGTGTGCAGGAGGCAGCCAATCAATTATTCTCTCTCATCATTGATGTTTCTATCTCTCCCTCTTCTTTCCTCTCTAAAATAAAAATATATTTTAAATATATATGTGTGTATCACACATATATATTTTGAAAGATGATACTATGAAAAGTTTTTCTCCTACCCTTTTATCACGGCCACTCATTCTCCTCTCTAGAGGTAATCAATGCCACCATTTTTCCCAATAGTCTCATTTTATAGAGAAGAAAATGAGACACAGTCCACTCTCTGGACCCAAATATGAACCCTACAAATTGTGTTCCCTGACTTCAGACTCTCAGATCCCTTGACCTACTATTTTTCTTTATAGTATTTATCTCCATCTGAAATATTGTATATTTGCTTTTTCCCCATTCTCTCTTCCACTAGAATCTAAGTTTCATAACAGAAAGGTCTTCACCAATCTTGTTCACGATTGCTATCTCCAGCACCAGAACAATATCTGGCATAAAACTGGTAGCCACATATTTGTTAAAGGAAGGAAGAGAGGGAGCAAGAAAGCTAATACACAACAGAAATGGAAAGGGAAGCAAGCAACTAGGAATCGTGAAGTGCCTACTATGTGCTGGGAGCACATGTGACAGCGCTGGCATCTGATCAGCTGTTTGGGACCAGTCAAAGCCTATGCTCTTTATCCCACCCACGTGGCCTCCAAACTAGAAACAGGGTGGTCTTCAGACACACCTCAGTCGGCATCCTGCAACCACCACTTAGGAGCTGTGTGACCAACAAGTTATTTAATTACTTTAAGCTACCATTTCCTAATCTATAGAACGTAAGTAACAATAGGCCTATCTCTTTAGGGTTGTGGTTGAGATTGACTAGGTGTGGAAAATAAAATGGCTGCACAATTTTGTGGCTCTTTCAATTAGGAAATGGGATCTTTCTCCACATCCCTGGGCTCCTCCTGTGACTTTTTTTTGGCCAACAAGTAGCAAATGCGACTCAAGCAGAGACTTGAAAAGTGCATGCACACTGGGCTTTGCACTCTTCTAGTCGCCATGTGGAGTCCTGGGGCTAGCCTGTTGGATGATGAGACATATATGGCCCAATCTCCCCTTGACACTCCAGCCTACAGTCTTCGAACCACTGGATTATCCAGCCACAAGCCAAATAGTTCAGCTGAGCAAACCCAGTAGAAATCAACCAAGCTGGCTCAGACCAGAAGAACTCCCCAGGTCCCCTAGAGCAGTGGTCGGCAAACTGCGGCTCGCAAGCCACATGCAGCTCTTTGGCCCCTTGAGTGTGGCTCTTCCACAAAATACCATGGCCTGGGCGAGTCTATTTTGAAGAAGTGGCATTAGAAGAAGTTTAAGTTTAAAAATTTGGCTCCCAAAAGAAATTTCAATCGTTGTACAGTTGATATTTGGCTCTGTTGACTAATGAGTTTGCGGACCACTGCCCTAGAGAATAGTGAGCTTAATTACGGTTGTTATTTTAAGTCACTGATTATTTTTAGTTAATTGTGGTAAGTATATGTAATATAAAATTTATTATTTAAACATTTTTTAAAGTGTGCAGTTTAATAATATTAAGTATAGTCACATTGTCCTGCAACCAATCTCCAGAACTGAGTCACCATCAATAAATGTTAACCATTATTATGAACTTCAAGCCCTAAAGTTTTGGGGTTTCTTATTCAATGAAAGCTAACTGATGCACTGAGGTAACAGACTTAAAAAGCTTAGCACAGTTCCTGGCAAACATAGGAACTCAATAAATACTAGCTATTATTATCATTAATTTGGTCACTCTAACTCACAATATAATCTCCTAATCCCACTCACCTGCCAGATGAGTATTCCAAAATATTGCTTTCATCATGACATAGTTCTGCTGTTAATCATTACCTGTTTTACCGAATACAGCTCAGCTTTTGTATTCCCACCCAAACTTACTCAACTTAATCCATCTAGTTCACATTCTTCAATTCCAGCCAGGTTGGTTTCATTATCATCCCACACACTTCATGCTCCATCCTACCTGCATGACTTGGCTCATGCTGACTTTTTCCACTGAGGATCCTCCCTACTAATCTAAATCTAATACCTCTTCAAGGCCCTATACCTTCCAAAGCACTTTTCCTGTTTTTTTTCTGATAACTTGTCACTCAAGCTTCACTAAAATTTCCTGAAATCAAAATAACCTTAAGATTATTTGGCACTTCCTAGGTTATCTTACTTTTTTTACACCTGTTCTCCATTAGACTGTGATTGTGTTTAGGGTAGGTATTTTCCACTTTGTGTCCATCACACAAAAGATTCACCTTTTAGCTGAATCTGGACAATTCTCTGTTTAATGTCTCCATGCTGCATCACCTTAATGGTAAGCAGCATGGTGGCATTAACAGAGTGAGCTCTCAGTCAGACTTCCAGGGTCAAAGACAGGCTCCACTACTGAATACTGTTGGACCTCAGGCAATTAATTAATCTCTTTGTGCCTTCTTCACCTATAAAACACAAAAACGTTTAGTAGCTTTCTCATAGGGTCACTGGAAGGTTTAAATAATAGATGCAAGGAGGTGTTTAAAATAGTGCTTGGCACATATAGCAATAGGTCAATAAATGTTAGCCATTATTATGATCATCAAAACGGGAGAATAAGGCCCTAGCTGGTTGGCTCAGTGGACAGAGCATCGGCCTGCGGATTGAAGGGTCCCGGGTTAGATTCTGGCCAAGGGCATATGCCCAGGTTGCAGGTTCCATGCCCAGTAGGGGACGAGCAGGAGGCAGCCAATCAATGATTCCCTTTCCTCATTGATGTTTCTCTCCCTTTCCCTTCCTCTCTGAAATCAATTAAAATATTTTTTAAAAAATGGGAGAATAGGTCTTAAACAAGTATAATTAGGATCTGCACTGACCACAAATCTAAGTACACAAGATGAAGCAAATACAGCAAAAAAATTTAATATATAGTTAATCTTAGGAGACACAAATGGTTTATTGTAGTATTTTTAGTACTTTTCTATTTGTTTGAAATATTTTATAATTAAACACATTTTTAAAATTAAAGCAATCTTAGCGTACATTAATTAGAAATACAACATCCAAGGCTGCCTGTATATATTTTGTTGTTGTTAATCCTCATCCAAGGATATTTTTCCTCATTGATTTTTAAAAATATATTTTTTATTGATTTTTTACAGAGAGGAAGGGAGAGAGAGGGATAGAAAGTTAGAAATGTCGATCAGCTGCCCGCAACCAAGGTATATGCCCTTGACCGGAATTGAACCTGTGACCCTTCAGCCAACGCTCTATCCACTGAGTCAAACTGGTCAGGGCTCCTCATTGATTTTTAGAGAGAGTAGATGAGAGAGATGGAGCGGGAGAAAGAGAGAGAGAGAGAGAGAGACAGAGACAGAGAGACACAGAAACATTGATGTGAGAAAGACACACCGATCCATTGGTTGCCTCCTACACACTCCCTAACCAGTCCAGCTTTGAACCTGCAACCCAGATACATGCCCTTCACTGGGAATTGAACCCGAGACCCTTTGGTAAGCAAACCAATGCTCTAACCATTGAGCACACCAGCCAGGGCAAGGCTGCCTTTTTTTTTTTTTTTTTAAATATATTTTATTGATTTTTTACAGAGAGGAAGGGAGAGGGATAGAGAGTTAGAAACATCGATGAGAGAGAAACATCGATCAGCTGCCTCCTGCACACCCCCCACCGGGGATGTGCCCACAACCCAGGCATGTGCCCCTGATTGGAATCAAACCTGGGACTCTTCAGTCCGCAGGCTAACGCTCTATCCACGGAGCCAAACCCGCTAGGGCAAGGCTGCCTATTTTTATGTGATATGTCTTTTTATTTAGGAGAGAGAGTGGAAGGGAGGGGAGAGACAGAGAGAAACATGAAACATGGATGATAGACACATCAACTGGTTGCCTCCCGCACGCACCCTGACCAGGGCTGGGGATTGAGCCTGCAACCAAGGTGCGTGCCCTTGACTGGAATCGAACCCGGGACCCTTCAGTTGGCAGAGACCCTTCAGTCTGCAGGCCGATGCTTATCTACTGAGCCAAACCAGCTAGAGCTTTGTGACATTTCTTGTCAAGCACTATGATACACCCCCACTGATGGCACTGAAGCTCCTCACAGGTGTAGAGAAAAAACAAGAAACATAAGGTTGAAAGTCTAAGGAATGAGATAAACCACGGACCTGCTTAAGACCTTTTTCTTCTTTTTGAGCATGGACAACAAATCTTTTATGTTACTGGGGTCATAAATAAGATTTTAACTTTAAAAAAAATTACAGCATCCATAAAAAAGAAATTTTAAAGTCTAAAATAACCAGACCAGCCCTAAAGTACTGTTCAATTTTGAATAGTAGATTTTAAAGAGAGAGAGAGGCCAGGATAGTAAATGACCTGGAAAGAGCAGTAGATATCAAGTGGAAGAAGACAGAACATTTGGCTTGTATATCACTATTCTTAGAGAGATATGAGACTTCTCTTAAAACACTTCAAGTACTGTATTACAAAACAAGGATTAGACTATCTGGCTCCAGAGAGAGAACAAAGAAGAGAAGTTCAGCTCACTTAAAAGGAACACTGCCTAAAAGCCAGAACTATCTGGAGATGGAGTGGGTAGACGACTACAGAGGTAGCGAATTATCTGTCACAGGAGGTGTTCAGGAGATTGTACAACCTGGATTGTAAAGCAGTGACTATTTATTTGTTTTATGTCACAGATCCCTGGGAGAATCTGATAATAGTGCACACCATTCTCCCCCCAACCCCAAACACACAAATTTACAATAACATAAATATTCGCAAACAACTTCAGGAAAGCTCCAAATAAACACTCTTTTTTTTTTTTTTTAAATATATTTTATTGATTTTTTACAGAGAGGAAGGGAGAGGAATAGAGAGTTAGAAACATTGATCAGCTGCCTCCTGCACACCCCCCACTGGGGACATGCCCGCAACCAAGGTACATGCCCTTGACCAGAATCGAACCTGGGACCTTTCAGTCTGCAGGCTGACGCTCTATCCACTGAGCCAAACTGGTTTCGGCCAAATAAACACTCTTAATAAGAAGCTCTAATTAAATATCTATTGAGCAAGGCACAAGAGTAATTTAAAGCTGCATTTCATTTAGGCATTCCTCAGATTAATCCCCTATCCCAGCCAAAAGTGAGTTTTTACTTCTGTGAATTTCCTTATGGCTTTTACTATTATCTGTTACATTTACTTAGGTTTATATTGTTTAAAAAGCTAGATGTTTCTTGAGGGCAGTAAACCTACCTTTTGTTCATTAATTCACTAAGGTACATCAAACAAGATTCATATTTTCAAACTGATTAAAATCCAGAATAATACACAAATAACCACAATGCAAGACTATGGGATTGATAGAAGGTAAAATAGTCAGAGAAAATGGTTAAGGGACATTCACAGGTGACATGAAAAGGCACCTCATGATGGTGCCTTCCTAAGTTTTCTGTGAACAATTTTATAATATTTTATTGACCTGACGAGATGGTGAGTTCTTTGAGTGTCGTATTTGTCTATACACACCAGCCTGCCATGCTGCACCCTCTATGCCTAGCACAGAACAGGTGTTTAATAAATGACTGCTGAATGGTTAATAGAGGTGGCACTCACTGAAGCTAGACCTTCAAAGATGAGGATTCTAAGTTATGAGACAAATGGGGGAAAAAATGTTCTGATGGAAAATTAAAGTGTTTTAATGAAGGACACCAATTTAAACAAGTAACAGTATTTCACTGTGATACTGCCATTGGGGAAAAGAATTTAAAACTTTTGATATAACCGGCCGAAACCAGTTTGGCTCAGTGGATAGAGCGTCAGCCTGTGGACTGAAAGGTCCAGGGTTCGAGTCCGGTCAAGGGCATGTACCTTGGTTGCGGGCACATCCCCAGTAGGAGGTGTGCAGGAGGCAGCTGATCGATGTTTCTCTCATTTCTAACTCTCTATCCCTCTCCTTTCCTCTCTGTAAAAAGTCAATAAAATATATTTTTTTAAAAATAAATAAATAAAACTTTTGATATAACCGACTAATTCAGCTGAAGGTGTTTATTCATTCAATAATCACTTTAGAATAGTTTTCTTGTTGGAATAAATACCTTTGTAAGCATTTATTTAACAAAGGGTACAGGAATGAGGCAGAATAAATATAAATAAAACCAGGTCTAACCTTCAAGAAGCCAACAATGTAGTGAATCAGCAGACATAAATGATAAGGGTTATCAAAAACCTAGGAAGCACTGGGGAAGAAGGGATTGACCAGACTGCAGGAAAGTGAGGGAAGCTTCTGCAAGAGCTGGCAGGACAGAAAACAGGAACGATGAGTCAGATTTGAATCTAGAAAATGTATTGACAGTATCAACACAGTACATTTTGTTCACACAGTCCTATCCCAGGTCCTCTCCCACTGAAATTACCCACACAACCTGTTTGGTAAACCCAGGATTAGAACACAGATAAACATCAATGTGAAGAATAAAATTTGAAGCAAAACTACCTGAAAACCAATGTCTTGACCGAGTAGAAACATTTTTAGCATTAGGACATCTGGGGAGGGTCGGGGCGAGGAGGCCTGCGTGGGAGACCGAGCCTGGCTGGGCGCGATGTGGAGTTAAGGAGAGGAACCTGGCCGGGCGGGTGGGACCACCTGCCTGGGCGGGGGTCTGCTCCCGGAGGGCAGGCGGGGGCTTGAGGCGTCTCGCACCCGCTCGCCTCGCCGCGTCCCTCGCCCCCGATTTTGGGTCCGCCGGGCCAGGCCCGAAGGGCGGGCGCCGCGCGCAGCGTTTCTGTGGGGCAGGGATGCAGGGATGTTCAACCCACCTGGTCCATCTTGTGTATCATCTTATACCGGCCCCCTATCCGGAAGCGCAGCAGGTTGTAAAACTCCTCCGGGTGCCCCAAGCACTTCACGAACTCCATGTTGACGGTAGGATGCCGGGCCTCGGTGATCACCTGGCTAATACCTCCGGACAGCACCCGACACCAGGATCAGGCACGGGAGGCGCGGCGGGCGGGGCAGGAACGGAGGCGGGCCCAGCGCGGGGCCACCACGCCCACTTCCCGCCCATCTTAACGGGCCTCGGGCTCTCGAGCCGCTTCCGGTGGGCTTGTGAGGTGGACTGACAAGCGCTGATTGGCCAGGGCGGTTCGCACCAGGAAGATGCCGACCAATCGGCGGCAGGATCGGTCTGGCGTGATGAAGATGGGCTGGAAGCTAACTGAACGGTGAGAAAGAGGCAAACGAACCGGATTGGTGCTCCTCCTGGGGGCGGGGCTTTGTTTTCCTCCGCTGCCCTCCCCCGGGCTGGGGGCGCGCACTTCGCATTGCCCCCTCGGCGTCCGGTGAGGCTCAGCGTAGACGAGCGGACCCGGCAAGAGTCCGCCACAATTTTTGTCAATAAGGCCTCCATGTGTCTTGTTTGTCCTGCTGGCCAGACTAGCTCTTTCCTGGCGGGGCGCGCTGTGTGGGCGGTCGCGCCCGACTGCCCAACATTAAAAGGCAGATGAGCCCATCCACAAGTTGTCGGGTCTTTTGTCAACAACACGCGAGCAACAGCTTGGCAAACTCACCTGTCAGACAGACTCCCCCGTTTGTCCCGAAAAGCGCTTTCACTTCTCTGTCAATCGCTCTGTGGTAGGCGGCAGAAAGGCCCCAGGTGTCTGGCCAGTGGGATCAGACCAATCCTGGGTTCAGCAACCTCAGTACTCGGGAGTTTTTGGCCCAGAAAAGAAATGAGAGCCAAGACTCAAACTCGCTAGATTTTTTGGGGGCAAGCAAAGAGAAAGCACACTGGAAAGAAACTTCCAGCGGGGGTCCTCAAAGAGCAGCCCTGGAGAGTGGGGTAGGGCTCCTCTTAATACCTCCCAGGGGAGTTAACTGCTTTCTTCTTGCAACTGACCTATTAGGGCCTGTCCTGTCAATGGTCTAACAGTCCTTGCATCGCAAGTTAGATGGAGCTTTCCTTCATACCCCTAGCTCTTCTCTAAGGGTGGGGGTCTACCACATGACCAACCACATGACCAACCACATGCCGGGGAAGAAAGATCAGGAGAATCTGACCTGCATGACCCAAGGCATTCTAGGGTGGAGTAGGGTTGATGAAAGATCAGGAGAATCTGACCTGCATGACCCAAGGCATTCTAGAGTGGAGATGGGTATTAGGGGCAAGTTCTTGAAGAACAACACTTATCTCCAATACCTGCTAATCAGGGGTGGAGAGGACATCATTTTAGGGGCAAGATCTTGAATATCTCCAGTACCTGCTCTACCAGTTTTTTTTTTCCATTGCTAAGTGTCCAGGGCCGTCTGCCTGGGTGACTTTCTGTAACTGGCCCATCATCCTTGCTCTGCTCATGTCTAACTGCCTACCACATCCACTAGAGTTTCAGCTACTCTCTTCTAAGTGTTTATTTTGGACCCACTTAGTACCCCCAAAAAAGGATTTGAAGTGTGGACAAAAGGGGTCACATGCTAACCTCACAAGCTCAGGGAAGGCCTGCATGACAGTCTTGCAAACTCAGAGACCTAAAGTAACCACAAAAAATGCTCTGAAATTAAACTTCAACTAAAAGCAGTTATGGTGGGTAGTTACGTCCTAGGCCAGTATCTTCACTGACAAGGTCAACCTGTACCTTAACGGAGCCTGTCTGTCTTTAAATAAACGAGGCATGTGGCCTTACAGCCACGAGTTTGACATGCTTGGTTTACTCCACTCTCCCTGTGATATTTTCCCCCCAAGATATCCAATTGGCTAATTCCTTCACCTCCTCAAGTCTTTGCTGAAATCTTACCTTCTCATTTAAGCCCATACCGGTCATCCTATCACCACCTCTGCTGATCCTCCATCCTACTCTAAAATTTTCCGGGAATATTTATCACATTCTAATTTACTTATGATGTTTAGTGGCTGTTTTTCCTTACTAGAATGTAAGTTCAATGATAACACATCTTTGTTTTGTTCATGAACTTACCTCCAAGTATCTAGAATCATGCCTGGCACATACTAGGTGCACAATGAATACTTACTGAATAGCGCTGCTGTCTAAGCCTGACAGAGAGGAGGCTACAATGTGTGTGCCATTGGCCCTTGTTAACAGTGTGACTCTAGCAAGTTCCTCAGCCTGTCTAGACTTCAGTTTCCTCATCTATAAAACAAAGACAGTAAGCGTGAATACCTATCTTCATGTGTTTTGTTGTTGTGGAGTTTTATTGCAGCTTACGTAAGAACTAGGCTAAATGCTTTACATGGTAAGCAATCAGTACATATGAACTATTATACAGGTTATAGGTCTGCCATGAAGAGGCTTCCCCACTGTTGACAACTCTCAATACCTAGACAGAGGAGAGAAAAGGAAAGCCAGACATATCGGCCACTGTTTTTAATTCACTCGCAAATCACTGTCTTCTACATGCCACCGACTGGGGCCACAGAAGTGAAATCCATCTCTGCTTCACCAGCTCTCCTGCCACTGCAGTGACCGAGGGGCAGAAGGGCAGGTGTGTGCTCACCCCTTCCCTCTCCCCCACCCCCTGCCCCCTGCTTTTTTTTCTTTCCTTTTTTAATTGAATTTATTAGGTGGCACTGGTTAGCAAAATTATACAGGTTTCAGGTGCACAATTCCACAACACATCATTTGTACACTATACTGTGTGTTCACCATCCCAAGTCAAGTATCCTTCCATCACCATTTATGCCCCCTTTACCTTCCTCCACCTCCCCTACCCCCTGCCCTGTTCCTTTAAAGTGGATCCATCAGGCCACTTCAACAAGTCCTATGCAGCCAAAGAACTCAGTTACTTATATTTTAAGGACTATTCCTGCCAAATAAAGATGACAACAGGAAATATCCAAGAGCTTTATTTAAATGTCCTAGTTTCTTCCAGTTGTTGCTAACACCTTTACACTGTGACTCCACAACCTTGATTCCTGCTAGTTCCACATAGCAATGGTCACAAATATATCACCTTAGGAGGAAACAAGTAACTTTGTTCTAAAGCCCACTGGGCACATCAGAAAGGTGGCCAGCTCCCGCACCCCTTCCCCGCCCCCAAGCATGACCCTCATGCTACTCCATCCTCATCCCTGGATCTCTCCAGGGGGATGAAGAAAGATAATTCCATGTTCCTGATTCTCAAATGGAGGGCCTTAAAACAACCAAAGTTTCAAAACCCAAACCAAACCAAACAGAGCAATGGTGGGGCACAGCTATTTTCCACAGACTTATATTTTCTTTCCCGTAACTGTCAACATAACTTTTCTCATCTTTTACAATGGCAGAATTAGGAAGAATTAAACAACACTTAAAAAAGAATCTAACCCCGTGAAAACTCAACTTCAGTGAGATGAATATCAACAGGACTGATACCCTCCTGACCCACCCTCACCTCTAACTCCTGCCCCTAGTCCCAATCCCTGCTCACACCCCCTTTTTCTACACTCAAGCATCAAGCTCCCTGAAGGGCAAGGTTTTGTAAAGAAGGGGCCCAAGGGCCCTAGCAAAGCTGGACTTGCTCTGGCTCATCGGGTGGCAGCCTGGGCTGGCACTGGGGGCACCACCAGGTAAGCCTCTGGAAGCCACCTGGAGGCCCAAAGGCCTCCTTCCTGACCTGGTGCCCGGCAGGGCACTGCTCTTTCTGGTAGATCTGTGTGTGATTCTGTCTGCCCTGGAACTTGCCCTGAAGCCAGTCTGTACTGAACTCCACCACATGATCCACGAGGATCTCAAGTTGCCGAGGACTGAGGAGTGAACCGAGAGAAAGGGGATGGATCCCAGCTCTGTACAAGGCTTCATTCTTAATGATGTTCCCTGAAAGAAAGCAGGGAGAGGACAAGGGAAGAATCAAGGACACGTCTATAATGAAGCCAGCCCACAAAGTTAATGAAGCAGACTGAAGCTGGTGTGAGAGCAGCAGGGGAGAGCCTGAGGAAGACGGGAACCAGCTCTGCCGTATTTGGAGGCTCTTGGGTAAGTCTCGTAATCCTCGAGTTGATGTCCCTGTCTATAAAATGGGTTTGGTTCCTAGCTGGTTTGGGTCAGTGGATAGAGCATCGGCCTGTGGACTGAAGGGTCCCAGGTTCGAATCTGATCAAGGGCACATTTCTGGGTTGTGGACTCCATCTCCAATGGCGGGCGTGCAGGAGGCAGTCGATCAATGCTCTCTCGTCATTGTTTAAATCCCAGTTCATCCAGATCCTAGCTATGTGGCCCTGGCAAGTTTCTCAGCTCCTTTAGGCTTCAGTTTCCTTATCTGTAAAATGGGATGCTACCTAGCTTTTGTGAGCAGTAAAGAGAATTTACACACACAAATGCTGAGCACAGTGGCTGGTATATAGAGTACTCAATAAGTAACAGCTGTTACTATTGTTTACAATGTCAAACATAATGCCTAAGATATAAAAGTGTTTAAGAGGTATTATTATATTTCTACTCCTGCTTCATTCCCTATAAAGCCAGCCTTGATCCCTCCTTCCAGAGTCAATAATTCTCTTCATAATGTTCCAACAATGCACTTTCTTTAATCTCTACCAGGTATTTATTTCTGTCTATCTCAAGTTACGGTGAACTGAAGTCCATGCTTGCTGGGCCATTAAACAATAATCTCCTTAAGCAGCAAAGGTTGGGCTCGGTAGAAGGCAAGCGTTCAGCACGTGTGGAGTGAATGGATGAATGAAATCACTGTTCTTTCCAAGAGCTTCATAATCACACTCATGGCTACACACAACACTTCTCTCTAAAATTCACTGGCAGACTACCTGGATTCCTGTCTCACTGTACCACTTACTAGCAATATGTCCTTTGCTTTAATTTCCTCACTGGGAGAAAGGGAACACTAGCAAATTACCACCCTACAGAATAGCAATAAGGATGAAACCATGTGCCTGGCATGTTAAGTCACTTGAAAAATGTTGGCGCTTATTACTATTGTTCATAATAACGACCTGTTAGTAGAGCACTAGCTCTTACTATATATACTCTAAAGGCCACTCTGGAAGACCCTTTGCTTCTCAAGGTGCAGGGACTCCCATGGTCCTAACATAAAAATGCAAGGCCACTGTCTGGTGAACCAAACCAGTGGGCCTCGTCCCCCCTCAGGAGGTGAGCTGCACCTGCAGCAGAGAAAATGATGCCTTGGATACAGAGGTGACTCTGTCATCATCAGCTCACCCTATTGCCTCAGCAGCCAATCATAGGTGCCCCACTGCTGGAAATAGTCCAGCTAATTAGCTGTTCTAGTTGTCAGGTAGTCCAGCTAATTAGCTGTCCTAGTTTTAATTTCTCAACTCTTCCCTCCTCCTCAAAATGCTCAGTTTCACTGCACAGGAACAGAGTGGGAACTTGCCTCTTCACTCGTGTCTTATAAGATCCTAATGTAGAACTGAGACATCTCTGCTTTGACTAGCAGGCAGCTCCATCTGCCTGAGAGCAGCCCCCATTAGCAAATGCACCACTCTCCATTAGCAAATTGCATGGCTTTGGGTTCCTAACAGACACCTATCAAGCACCCCTGTGTCCCTGGTACAGTGCTAGGCAGGGGAGGACTTAAGGGCAGATGAGACATGACTCTGCCCTTTAGGAGGTCACACACTTTGCTGTCAGGCAGACCACTACTGATAACAGAATTGAGATATGAATTCAGAAGCCAGGAAAGAAGTCAGAAACTGCCTAATCTAAGTGACTCAGTTTAAACATGAGGGAAATGAAGCTAAAGAGGGTAAGTGATCACTGCAAGATCAGTAGTGCTCACACGTGGGGTAGGTCTTCATTTTGTGTCTCCCAGATAAGGGACTTTGCTATTAAATAACTGTGGGGATCTCATCTCATCCCTTTCGCATCAGTCATACCTAAGCCTGAGAAGCATCTTTGGTCCAACAGTGTATAGCAGACAGGCTGCTCCTGGCCCAGAGCTTCCAAGGCTTGTCCTCGATGGAACTTTTCAGATAAGATGTCAGAGGTGGGCTGGACCACTGGGGAAGAGCTCCAAGACATCTGACAATTATAAAATGCCAGGAAGCCGCCACTGCCAAAGTGCAGGACCAACCTGGGAAGAAGAAAAGATCATAAGCACATGGAGTGCCCACAATATTGTCAGGTCACATGTCCATACAGCTCCCACCTCCCATTAGGGTTAACCCGGGGAAGCTAAGGTCCCCGAAGAGAAAAGGGCTCTTATATGCCAGAATCATAAAAATTTCAGGGCTAAGTGGAGTAATGAAAAGAAAACAGACACATAGCTCTTCGTTTTTCTGGTAACAATATATGTTCACTGAAGACAACTCGGGGTGAACAGAAAGGCCTAGAGTTCAGGAGCTATGGCTACCTGCACAAAACAGGGTTTATTGGAAAGAAAGACAGACAGATGTGAAAGAGGCATCACTCCTAGTTTCAGGCAAGATTTACCGAGAAAGACACACCCAAACATACTCGCATGGGCTTCCTGAACCCCAAGGACAGAGGAGAAACCTTATGAACTTTGATAAAGAAATAATGGGTTACTCTGTAAGGGAAGATAATGGGGCTGGAACTGGACTCCACATTGGAAGGAGAGTGCTATTCATGCAGCTGACCTGGATGATACTCTTCTGTAAAAGTAAAAGTGTGACTTTAAAGGAACAGGAACTTAGAAACATCTATGCATAGTATCTGATGTGATTAATTAAATCAGCAGGATCTCAAGACAGGGAAAGATGAAAAGGGCAGGCATAATAAGCAACACTGGGTTTTGTAATATTTCTTGTGAAATCTAAAATGGATTAATTATGATAGTATAACTGAAAACTACAACACAAGTGTTAGGAAAGAATTATTTGAAACAAAATATACCTATTTTAATATGTTTTTAAAAAATATATATTTTTTATTGATTTTAGAGAGGAAGGGTGTGGGAGAGAGACATCAATGATGAGAATCATTGATCGGTGGCTTCTTGCACGCCCCCTACTGGGAATTGAGCCTGCAACCCCGGGCATGTGCCCTGACCGGGAATTCCTAGGTCAATGCTCAGCTACTAAGCCACACTGGCCAGGCAATATGTTTTTAATATTTATTAGTTTGGGGTTTTTTTGTGAATAAAAACATTTATTTTGCATTTTATACAGAACAACCTGGAGTCTGCAACATGACTTGACCCAGGGGTTTATAGACAATGTATCTACCTGAACAGTGTGGTTCTGGGGGTTGGGGAGCCACACAAACACGGGCAGGAGTTGTGAGGTAGGAAGGGGGACACCACAGGAGTGTGTTTTGATTCTTTCTTGGAGAAAAGGCAGTAGAGCATTCTGAGTCACTGAAAACCTGTGCAGATGGGGCTTCTACAACCAACACTATACCCTGAGCCCTTAGGGATGGGGCAGGCGGGATAAGGACCTTGATACATAAAGGGATACTTCCTTGTGGCAGGGGATGAGGAAGGAGGCTTACCATTCTTAATCCCTCAGCCCTAGGACCTGATATTCAAAGGAGAGCATGTCAAACTTAGGTCATTTCCCTGCTCAAAAAAGGTGCTAGTACCCCTGGGACCAGACCATGAAGACATGATGGTCATTCCCACGTCCCTATTCTAAGGCCCACACATACTGAAATAAAGGGGGGAAAGGTCAGAGAGTAATGGCCAGTTCATGTTAAGCACTGATAAAGCCAAATGACGGGAAAGACCCATCATCAGACAGTGGTTTCTACAACCTACTGAATGAGGTCTCTAGTAGGGACCGAGGCAGGGAGGTCCAGAGCATTCTCAGCTTGAGGCTCAGCATGTAAAGAAAATCTCAAAGGAGGCATTAAAGTAATGGGGACTAGAACATTTCCAGATCTTACTTTTTATGGGATTATTTTAAAAAGAGAAATAAATTCTGACCAGTTTGCTCAGTGGTTAGAGTGTCAGCTCCAGGACAGAAGGGTCTAGGGTTCAATTACAAGTCATAGGTACGTACTTCAGTTGCAGGTTCCCCAGCCCCAGTAGGGGCACATGCAGGAGGCAACCAGTCGGTGTGTGTCTCTCACACTGATGTTTCTCTTACCCTCTCTCTCTCTTCCCTCCTCCCACCCTTCCACTCTCTCTAGAAATCAATGGAAAAAAATATCCTCAGGTGAGGATTAAAAAAAGAGAAAGATAAAAATCAAATACTGGGTGCCAGTAACAACGAATTTCATAACCATTATGGTCACCTGGAAGCATAAAAAAATGTCCAAAGCATGTCCAGCTAACTAGGAAGTGTCTGTGCACGTGGGAGAGGGCAATGGGACTTGGTAGAGCTGACAATCCAATAGGATTCCTATGGAAACAGAAGGGGCAGAGTTCTGGTTTGCTGGCCTACTGAGGGCTGGGCAGAGTAGAACCAAAAGCTCCGGAGTGACTACAGATTCTCTGAAATCAGCTTTGACACAGGGAACGAGGAGCCAGATTCTCACTCTAGAGATGGTGGGGGGGCCAGAGCTAACCCACACCACATGCATTAGTCCTGGTCATCCTACAGCTGATGGGCAACTCATTCCCATCAGGGGAAAGGAGCTAGTTAGGGAAAAAGGGGTCACTTTTCATCTTTTAAAATCCTCATTTATATTTTAACCTCAAATGTATTATCAGTGTCTCAGATTCAATTTAATCTTAAGTCTTTAAAAGCTCCCTGAAACAAAAACCATACTTTTTTTCAAAGTTCCTTCACTTCCGATAGTTTTCCTTCAGTTCCCAGTTTTGCCCTGGCTTAGAATCCACAAACTTCATCAAACCATCAGTGCTCATGGACTTGGGCCTCTTTGGAGGGAAGCCTAGAGATTGGATCCAGTGCACCCAATGCTCATAACACCCCAAACAGGACTGTGTAGTAACTCTTTTCTGTCATGTCATCGTACTAGAGCAGCATCTACATTGGGCCAAGGATTCTTGGCCTTGACCTGCTCTAAGAGGACAATGGGCACAATCTTGGACAGCTGAGCAAGCAACTTAAACATGGGGTCATGAGGCAGGTGTTTCAGAGCAAACTTTTGCTGACACATGTATCAGGATCAGTCTTCCTTAGTAGTGCATGGCCATACCCTGGGACAACCCACCCTGAACTGAGTGTGTTCCAGATGTAGTCTAGTAACTTCTCATCTGACACACCTTTGCCAACTTCCTTCTGTGGATGCGTTAGCCAAACAAGCACTTCCTTATCTGCCAGTCCATGTAGGGGCTCTGCTGCAAAGGACAGGTAGGGGTCTGAAAGGGTACTGCCCATAAGTGGCTGCTCTGAGCACCTACACTGCCACCTCCATGGTCACTGTGGGTGGTGAGGTACAAAGCACATGAGCTCAGTAAACTGAGCATAGGCATAGCCTAACATGTTGGTGAAATTGTGGGACCAGTCCAGCTTAGTCAATGGCCCAGTACTGCTGCCCTCCAGTACAGATTTCAGCAGATCTTTGCAGCAACACAAGGTAGCTTTGCAATCAGATCCACACAGTTTTTGTAAATCAGAATCAATACTTGGTTCTATTGACACCCTCTGCATATGCTGTTACTTCCCACTGTTGAGGGCTGTAATGGTTGCACGGAGCTGAGACATGGGGTGTAGATTGATGGAAAAGGCGTCCAGCATGGTGACCACATGAGGAGGCTGAGCTGCCCTCTTTGTCCACTCTTTTGAGAGCCAAGATACCTGCTCCTCTGCTGGGATTGGCCCAGTGACCAGCAGCCAAAATAAGCCCTCCTGCAGGGGTTCTTCCCCACCCTTAGCCTCGGGCAGCTGTTTCTGGCATTCAGGGATACTGTAGCCTCGGAAAAGGATGCCCTCATCAGGATCAAGAAGTGATGTTTCCTATACCAATTCCTTCATGCCTCTCATGCCACCAGACATCCTGTCCACAGTGATCTGACCACCACTGTCTGGCTTGTTCCTTAGGTATCAGAACAGCCAATACATCTTTCAAATTCATGCCTTGCAGCAAGAACAAGACAGGATGTATTCTGGGTTCCAGGCAGTGAGGGGGAGAGAGCTGCTGCAGGAATGAGAGCAGCTGCTGGTGGACAAGGTTCTTAATTAGTTTAATTATATATAATTAACTACATAATTTAGTTAATTAACAACCTGGAACTAAAATTCTAAACTACTTTAGCAAATGCAGGAAATGGGGTGGATATGACAGAAAAAAGTAAGGGAAGTAGAAATATGTTAAAGTCTCATCTCAGAGGGGTGGAGGAGAGTGACCAAAATGCCAGTTTCAATAATAAGGGAGAAGAGTTACTAATGTAATGCTATTTCAAAAAATTTATGGTTAAATGTCAAATGTAATTGAAAAATAAATTTAAAAAATTTTAAGTTGCTGGTTATAAACTCAGAAAAAAAATATAGGTATAATTTAAAGATAAAATTATTACCAACAGAATGGAGATAAATAGCAATATTTCCAAATTAACAGGGGGAAAAGGCAGAAAAGAGACAATAAATGCCACAAAAGAAAAGGAACAAGGTATAATGAAATGGCAAGTAGAAGAAAATCCAAATATCACAGTTAAACCATCTGAAAACAAAGTTTCAGTTTGAGTTTAAAGAGATACAAAAGCCTGCCTCGCAGTTCATAGGAGACATACATACAACTAAGTGAGAAAAGACCACGTGGGGTGGGCCGAGGGAACAGAGTGGCACTATTAACATCAAGAAAAGCAGAATTCCAGATGCAAGAGTATCCTTGCCCTTTCTGTCTGTCTGACTGTGGCAAACAAGATTGAATGGGGGAATACAGGAGGGGAAAAAAAGGAATGAAAAGAAAGAAGAAGAAAAGCAGAATTCAAGACCAAAGGCTGTTTAAGAATGAAGCTGTAGCCCTAACCGGTTTGGTTCAGTGGATAGAGCGTCGGCCTGCGGACTCGAGTCCCGGGTTCGATTCCGGTCAAGGGCATGTACCTTAGTTGCGGGCACATACCCAGTAGGGAGTGTGCAGGAGGCAGCTGATCGATGTTTCTCTCTCATCAATGTTTCTAACTCTTTATGCCTCTCCCTTCCTCTCTGTAAAAAATCAATAAAATATATTAAAAAAAAAAAAAAGAAGAAAGAATGAAGCTGTAAAGAACCTACGAGTCAGGAAGCCCTGCTGCCTGGGACCACAGGTGAGCAAAACACACACACAAAAATGCTTAGAAAGATAAGAAGAAACTTTATAAAACCACGACTACCCTGGGGGACTGGAACGCTCCTCTTCCCACGTTGGCATATTAAGTATAGTAAACAAAAAATAAGCAAGGACAGAGAGAAGTTGGGTTATCAAAGCTATAAACCTGTTCTTAACATTTAAAGATTGTTTGACTTTGAATGAACATACTATCTTCATTTATGTACATAAAGTATAAGCAAAGGTCAATTGTGTGTTCAGCTGCAAATCTCAATGCCAAAAGTATAATCCAATAAAAATGATGACCAAACATTCAACCATTTGGACAATTAGGAAACACTTTCTTGGGTGGGGAGGGGAACCGCAGTTAATCCTCACCCAAGGATATTTTTCTATTTCATATCTGGAGGTGAAGCCTCTAGAAGGTGATTTTCAGAGAGAGCAGAAGGGAGGGGGAGAGACAGAGAGAGAGAAACATCAATGTGTCACATCGATTGGTTGCCTCCCACATGCACCCTGACCTGGGATGGAGCCTGCAACTTAGATACCTGCCTTTGACCAGAATCGAACCCAGGACCACTCAGTCTGCGAGCTGATGCTCTATCCACTGAACCAAACTGGCTAGAGCAGGAAATACTCTTACATATAGAGTATATAAAACTAACATTATTTATTTGAAAGACCAACAATGTAGATAAAATTCTGGCAAGCCTAATTAAGAAAAAAGGGATGGGGAGACAAAGTAATGTATAAAACATGAAAAATGAGAAGGGAGACATAACTTGACAAGACTTGAAAAGTAAGAGAATGGTATGTGTTAACTCCATGACAAATCTGAAAACCGAGGGGTGAGCTCTGTTAGTGGAAGAGCATTTAAATTCCCCTAGCCAGCCCCGGAGCCAGCTTCAGGCAATGAGAGGTTTGCTGGACATTCAGAAAGGACTCTCTTGTCAGGACGTTCAGAAAGGACCCTCTCTCTTCCTCTTTCCTCTTTCTTTGTGTGGACATAAGGTCTGGAACTGCAGAGCCTCTTGCTGCTGGTTGAAGGACAAAACCAACATGTGGAGAAGTGCTAAGACAGGAGAATCACAAGAACCTCAAGCCAAAAGCTGGGAACTGAGACAACACCAAGGCCCACCCTCCCGCTGAAATTCCAATTATGTGAACCAAAAAAATCTCCTCCCACTTTAAGCCAGCCTGAGTTATTTTTACAGTCCAAAGATCCTACTGGCCCGACATCATACCATAAAAAAGGACTATAGCTCTGAGCATAAACAAAAAAAGAGAGAGACTTTAGAAAATAGAAAAGCAGTGTGACTCGGGTAGAAGAGGCCTTCTTTAGCAAGAAGGGTCAACTTAAGAGTTATCAAGAAAAATATGGACTTATCGAGGTGATCACTTGGTAAGTTATAGAAATGTCAGATCACTATGTTGTAAACCAGAAACTAGTATAATATTCGATGTCAACTGTAATTGAAAAATGAAAAAGCATTTTAAAAAATACTGACATTGACTACATAAAAATTAAAAATCCTGAATGCCAACAGGCACATTGTGTCAAAGGACACACACAGGAAACCATATTGGGACCACACATCACAAAGGGTAATACACAAGATCCAAAAGCTCCTACAAAGTGATCAAAAGCACACAAACAATCCAATGCTAGTAAGAAGCAAGCAAGCACCTTTGCAAGGCCTTAAGAATGGTCCACAGGAAGAATGCTCATTCTCTTTGGCCAGCAATGACTCCTCTGGATGTGTACAGTAAGGAAATAACCCTGAACATGGATAGAGTTTTACGAACTAAGGTAGACTCAACATTAATAGATTAAAAACTGGGACAATTCTGTCCCTAAATTCAGAGGGCACTCATCAAGTTGTCCAATGTTCTTCAGAGACATCCACCCACCAGGACCACGTTCGTTGGGAAGATCTCCCCCTTTGCTAAGCTGACCCAGGATGTCACCCTTCCTCTCTGGGTGCAGACCACAGTCTACTGTCTATGACAATAGACAGAGAAATGTCTTCTCTCTCCTTGGATGCGGACTGCCGGAGAGCAGGTTGGATAGCCACCTGAGTGTGCCACACCCTGGGGGCCATGTTAATATGTCAGACCTCACAGAGATGCAGACACAGCCCACAGCCCACTCCACCACACCATTACCTCGGAATGGGGTCCCTCCAGTCACCCCTCTTGTTTGCTTTCTTTGCTCTGGAGAATTCGTTCACCCAAATGCTGCCAAACAGACCAAAGCTGACCTGCAGCCACCTCTGAGCACCTACTGCTGGGCTGTCTCCCCCCAAACACTCAGAACCATTGTCTCCACTGTCAGACTGGGAAGACTGGTCTGAAATCTTCTGGCTGTCAGGACCCAAGGTCTGCTTTTGGTCCCCAGCCTCTTTCTTCCTCTCTCCTTTTTGTAGAGGTTCTGGCAGTGGGTTGTTGCCGGGAGACTTGGTTTCTTCATCTGGATCAAATCTAAGGAATAATTTCTTTCCGTGGACCTAGAAAAAAATAACATGACCTAAGCCTTTGCTTATAGATATGTTTGTACACCACCCCCCAAACCCCAAAATTCATATGTTCAAACCATAACTTGCAATGGGACAGTATCTGAAGGTGAAGCCTCTGGAAGGTGATTAGGTCTTGAGGGTGAAGCCTTCATGAATGGGATTAGTGCCCTTATAAAGGAGTCCCCAGAGAGTTCCCTTGTCCCTTCCACCATGTGAGAACACAGGGAGATGACCATCTATGAGCCAGGAAGCTTAATCTACCAGCACCTTGATCTTGAATTTCCAGCCTCCAGAACTGAGAAATAAATTTCTGGATTTGTAAGCCACCCAGTCTGTAGTATTCTATTATAGCAGCACAGACAGATAGAGGCTTACAGACCTAGAAAGGGGAAGACTAGAAGAGGTGTATGAGCCATGGTAACATGAGCTGACAAGAATGGGGGCAGAGTTGGAAGATAAAGGAAGACTTGCTCACGCAGGGGAGCAGCATGGCAAAGCCATGGGCGAGGAGGACTGTTAGAGGAGCTCCAGAATGTTCAATATGATTGGAAGAGAGATCTGGGGCAGGGTCAGAAGTGTGCTAGAGAGGGAGGCACTTGAGGGAATTCTGACTTACACTCAGGGCAAAGGTGAGGCAGGTTGGAAACTCTATCAGAAGGCTATGCTCTTTGCTTACGTCCTTGCTGGCCCCGTGGGGCTAAACATGGTTCCCAACCAAAGGTGCACCTCAGTCAGCTGAAGTGATCAGAATCTGCAGCTTGTGCATGTGTATTTTTTACAGTTCCATGGGCCACTGTAACGCCCACTTCTGGCTGAGAAGTATCAGACTGAAAGAGGAGCTGCATGGAGTCCTAGCATGGTTGTCTTGGGCTCAAGGAAGTGATGGCATGGAAAGTGCTGAGATAAATTCTAGGGGAGGCATAGGATATGCTCAGGGAGCAGGCCCACCTGTGGGAGGCATGACCACCAGAAGATGATGGACTCACCTGGGTGTCCTGGAACCACAGGGACTGGAAGCTGGCAGGGTTTAGCTTCTTACTGCTGCCCCCTGTCTTGACCACCTGCTGCCCCACAAAGGGGGAGGTCAAATGGTGAAACTTCCTCACTGACGGCCCTTCTGGCATCCCTGCAGGCGGAAATGATGTAGCTAGTTTCTCTCTAGCATCTCTGCTGAGTGTCAAGCTCTGAGCTTTCAAGCAGCTATTTTTTTAAAAATATATATTTTATGGATTTTTTACAGAGAGGAAGGGAGAGGGATAGAGAGTTAGAAACATCGATGAGAGAGAAACATCGATCAGCTGCCTCCTGCACATCCCCCACTGGGGATATGCCCGCAACCAAGGTACATGCCCTTGACCGGAATCGAACCTGGGACCCTTTAGTCTACAGGCCGACGCTCTATCCACTGAGCCAAACCGGTTAGGGCTCAAGCAGCTATTTTTTGCCACCAACATTTAACGGTACATATGACCAAAAAGGGAGTGTGGCTTGGGAGGAGGGTCAGATCAAAGAGCGGAACCAGCTGAGCCAGCTTCCCAGGGAGGGTTTCCCCTTCCAGCTCCTCTCACCCTTCTTCATGTGGCAAACAATTAAGCACCTACAGAGTGCTAGACAGCATCTCAGGGCACCCTCTATTTTGATCCTGTGGCAGCTTGAACAGGAGCGGACTCTCGTTACCTTTTGCCTGGACTGTGGCCTCTAACTCATCTCCACACTTTCTCTGTCCTCTTCCCTCCTCCCCCAAAACCAATCCAACCCACTGCTGCTGATTTATTCCCCCCTCCTTTTTTTCTGGAAAGAGATGATCACTGTAGGGAAAGCTATAAGGGACACAAAGACACAGATGTGGATCGAGCCCTCCCAGAATCCCCTCACAATTAAGGGTGCTGTGTTGAGAAGGCTAAAAAGGGCTAATTCCAATGTAACCCTGATATTTGGGGGCTAGTGATCTGAATCCATGCCAGCAAGCTCAGTGTACATTCTTGATAACCTATAATTAAGTCACTACCTCCTTCCCAAATACTGGTCTTGCAAAACCTGTTACAGAGGCCATAAAACTACGAACAGTGCACTGCCCCGGAGGGAGGGTTATTAACGCTGGGCCAGGCCAGACCATCAGATATGGCCTGGAGACCCCCAACACCTGGAGGCCTTCTTGCAAGGCCCATGAAAAGGACCGGAAGCATAATCCATATTTTCGGGACAAAGACCACAGGGAGATATAAAAAGAAGCCCCATGCATGTTTCTGCACTCAGATTTGGAAAGCTATTCCCTGAGTCCGCCAGTGTATTAAACAGTGTCCCTCCTCTTCTTTAAGGCATCACTTGGTTTTTCTTTGGTCTTCTGCAACAGTGTATGTGACAACAACAGTGCAGAGCTCAGATTCATGACAAGTGCAGACACAGGGTCATGTGGGTTCAGAACAGGGAGAGGTCAATTCCAGCTTAACTACAAATATTTATCCCTGGTAATGGATAAACAGCTGGAGTTCCATTTTAACCCTGAATCAAATCCCTGCCCAAAATCACCCAAGTTCACTGAGACCTTGTGTAGGCATTCAGATGTTTGAGTCTGAGAGGTCTGCATCCCAGCTTCTCAGACACAGGAGTACCACCCCCTCTCGCCCTTACCCAGGACACACTATTTAACTACCTGTTTCCTCACCTGCACAGGGACTCAATAAGTAAGGAAGAAAACCAAAACTCTAAGTGGGCACCTGGCATAGCGGTAGCTAGTGTATTTCAGCAATTCTAAAAAACATTTTAAAATCCCTGAAATGAGGATGCCTCTTACAAGTCATGCTTTCTCATAGCTTAATTAGTAGCGCATTCAATAATGTTTATTTTAAATTTGATGGTGTCTGAGAGTCACTAAAATGTAGCAATATTCCCCTAATCAGACTTTCAAGACACTCAAGAGCAGGCGTCCTCAAACTACGGCCCACGGGCCACATGCGGCCCGCCGGGTGCCGCTGCCTGTCCTGCTTAGCAGCCGACTCGTCCCAGGCCCGCAGTGCGCATAGAAATTTGTTCATAGTTTGTTTTTTTTAAACTATAGTCCGGCCCTCCAACAGTCTGAGGGACAGTGAACTGGCCCCCTGTTTAAAAAGTTTGAGGACCCCTGCTCAAGAGTCTATAGGGACAAAACTAGAGACTTGCCCTAGCTGGTTTGGCTCAGTGGATAGAGCGTTGGCCTGCGGACTGAAGGGTCCCAGGTTCGATTCCCATCAGGGCACACGCCTGGGATGTGGGCTCGATCCCCAGTAGGGGATGTGCAGGAGGCAGCCAATCAATTATTCTCTCTCATCATTGATGTCTCTCTCTCTCTCCCTTCCTGAAATCAATAAAATATATTTCAAACAAACAAAAAAAACAAAAAACAAAAACTCGATACTTGCAGCTGATCTTAACCTCTGCCAGCTCTCTGTGCCCAGGTCATCTCCAAAGGAGGAAGCTTCTGGAAAAGCCTCCCTCTGAAATGCACCTAATCCTTAAAGTACCCTAGACCCATGGCATGTTTAAGTATATTTTTGGAGATGGAAAACTGAGCAGCAAATTGCCTCTACCATAGCCTTAAAAGATTAAAACGAGAAGGGGCACATTTTTTTTAACCCTCACTGGAGGATATTTTTCCACTGATTTTTAGAGAGTGGAAGGGAGGGAGGAAGAGAGAAACATTGATGGGAGAGACACACAAGGATAAGTTGCCTCCAGCACGCCCTCCACTGGGGTCCAACGAGCTTGCAACTCAGGTATGTGCCCTTGACCGGAACTAACCAGAACCAGCGACCCTTCAGTCCGAGGGCCCACGCCCTGTCCACTGAGCCCAAGCTGCCAGGGCGGGACGCAGATTTGACAGGGAAACCACGCCTGCCCTCAAGCCCTCTCCGGCGGCTAACGGCTCGCAGCAGACCACTCTGAAAGCAGGGGAGAGGGGCGTCACCGTCATCCTCTTTTCAAGGAAAATCACTCACTCCCGACGGGAGAGTGAAAAAGGATGCTCTCCCCAACTTTCTCGAGGTGAGGGGGGTGAGAGGTGGGCGCAGAGACAAGACTGAAAGGCCCTGAGGAGTCTCCTAGGAGGAAATGCAGGGAGGCACAGTGGCAAGAAGCCCCCGGAAAAAAGAAATTCGGCCAGGGGTGCGGGTTCCATGGAGACGCTTCTAAAATTTTCGTAATTTGTGTTTTCCCGCTGATAACGAAGTGACGACAACGCGCGCAGGCGGCGGCAAAGCTCGGGACAGGGGGCACTCCGCGCACCTCCGAGGAGGGAGCCGCCGCCTCTCCCGGCCCACGCGGAGGGCGGGCGGCTGCACTCACCGGCTCCGGCCCGCAGCCCCGGGGCGGGGGCGAACGCTGTCCTGGGAGCGGGGAGCCGGGCTCCAGCTCAAGGTGGGGAAGTGGGTGCAGCGCAAGGGTCCTCACGCTTGTATGGACACGTGACCGTTTGGGGCGGGCGTACAGCGGGGCTCCACACACCGGGGTGTGCGCAGGAGGAGGGGCTCGTCTCAGTGGGTGGGCGGGGCTATGCGTCAGTCGGGGGCGCGAGGCTCTGTGGGAGCTCGGCCCCGGGCGGGGCGGGGTCTAGCGCGGGGCGGGGCCGCCTTTGGTGGGGAGAGTGGGAGGCTCCCGTGGGTGTCCCCGAGGTCCCGAAGGAACCAAGGTTGGGGATAAAAAGCGGGCGTGGAAGGGCAGTCAGAGACTGAGAATGAGCGGACGATGGAGAAGAAACGCAGCGCCTTTGGAACGTTTATTGTCTCATGAGACCGAGGGTTATAGGGAAAAGTTAAGTGACTAAACAGGAGGACTTTGGGTGGTTCAGGCAAAGGCAAGCCTTTAAGTTGATTTTGCTCAGCTTCCGAGCCGAAGCGAGGTCATTGTGAAAAGGAAACAAGTTGTCAAGAAATTCTCATGACATCTTCAAAGGATGGGATCTTTAACTTTATACTAGTATAACTTGAATATTATAATTGAAATTTTTACCATAAACAAATGTTACCTTAAAGATCATATTTGTATATTAAAGTTTAATTTCAAAGAATAAAAAGATAAAATAGTAGACTATTTAAACATAATTATGTTCCGTGTTGTTAGTTCTCCAGAGAGCATGGGGAACCTGCACAGGAAAGCAGGCCCTAGCTGAGAGGGCCCTGGGGGGGTCTGGGCCAGCACAGGAAGACAGGCCCAGTCCCTCCTTAGGTGGTGTCCTGCTGATTGGGAGGGAGCCATATAGTATAGATGGCCTTGAAGGGGATTGGGCAGGAGGTGAGGAGAGAAAGGCTGGGATGGCTTGGGATCCAAAGGGAGCTCAGTACAGAGGAGCCCTGGAGACAGACTGGATGAGGTTTGCAGGCATGCAGTTTCCAGGAGGTATCCAGCCTCTTTCTATATCTGGCCTCTTCTGGAGACTAACATTCTCACCACAGAATGGCCCCTGCTATAGGATCAGGCACACCCAACAATAGCTTTCAGAGCCCCTAATCCCCCATTCTGTAGACTCTGGCTGAGCTGGGAAGGAGCTACAATCTTTGGCTCACCTCTTGGAATGAATGCCTGGCTCTTAAGAGGTCTCTGCTGAGGCCAAAGGGCTACAGAGTTGAGAAAAGCAACGGTTCACAGCTTGACTGTCATTTATAATAACAGTTGTTTGTTGAGCACATATTATGTGCAAGGCACTCTTCTAAGCTCTTTACATAGATTGCCTCATTATTAGTTGTGGGAAGACAAGCAAGTCACAATACCTCAATCTATCCATGTATTAAAGTGGGATATCTATTTCATGATGTTTTCATGGAAATATTAGAAAGCAGGGATTCTCAAACTTTAATGTGCATATGAGCCAGCCTGGAATCTTGTTTAAATGCAAATTCTGACTCAGGTTAGGAGCAAGGCCCAAGATTTTGCCTTTCCTACAAGCTGCAAGGTGCTGCAGCTGCTGCTGGTTCAGGGACCACATTTGGAGAAGCAAGGACTTAGAGCACAGTACTTGGCAGTTGGTAGGCACTCAATAAATATTCTTTAAATGAATGATTAAATGAGATTATTAGATGGGAAACATCCACAAGTTGTAAAGTGCTGTGCAGGTGTATAGAACCATCATTCTAGGACAGTAAGGCTGGGAAATCTGCCTGGAAAAGGGCAAACTCCTAGAAGAATAACTATAGAATGGCACTTAGAACATTATTTCTACATCAGGGTATCTGGGCCCAAATCCCATCACTCAGCCGGCAGAGCTTGGGCAAATAATTTAACCTTTTTGTACCTCAATTTCTTCATCTGTAATAATGTGGTGAAATGCCTACCTCACTGGGCTCCTGTGGGATTTATTGAGATGATACATCAATCTCTTAGCACCGGGCCTGGCAAAGAGTAATAAATAGCTCTATATGTTTTAGTTATTATTACTATTTGCCCCAAATCCCACAGGAGCCTGGGGGGGAGGGGGTGGTCAGCACCCAGCCTTCTAAGGGCCATGGAGCCAATTTCTCTCTCATTTGTGCCCCTGATTTCTCTAACAGGGTTAAAGTTATAATGCTCATAAAGTCTATTAAAATACAGCCACCTCCAAGACAGCAAGAAAGGAAGTGAAGGAGAAAAGCAGTAGGAATTAAATTGCCAAGGAACGAGTTTGGGGATTCTGAACCACATCAAGGAGGGTTCATATGTCTGTAGAGACCATTGGGAGCACCAAGGGCTGAGAGTGTGGCTCCTGTGTCTATTCCAGTTGGCCGTCTTTTGGGCATGTGACTGTGGACAGTAAGCCCTATTCCCCAAATGGTTCTAGTTCCTTCTTTCATTGTGTCTAAATTGGGGGGATTGGAGAATTTGGAACCAAGGATCCTCCCCAACTTCTAGAAAAATGTTGACTTTGTTTTGGAGTGGGACCTAGACCCAGGCTGCGCGGGGTTTTCCAGCTCTTTGGGAGAGGTACTTGTGGAGTGTAAAAGCCCCAATTCTGGAGTCAAATAGGCATGGTTTGAATGCTAATTCTGCACAAACTAGTTCTGTGATCTTCACTGAGTTACTTAAAATCTGTGGGCCAGTATCTTCTTTGTGTGCAAACTGTGATTGTGATGATATATGAATGTTTTATGTGCATATAAAGCTACTAGAAGCGTCTGATGTGCAGCAGTGCTCATAAGCAGTAGGTACCTTTTTTTTTTTTTAAAGCAGAATTTCTGGGCTGATCTCAAGTTGCTTGAAAATCAGGCTAACATTATGAAGGAAACAAGGTAGTAGGAGGACACAGGCGCCCCCGTGTGGTGAGTGCATTAACTGCAAGGGCAGTACCTTTATTCCAAACTCAGAGCCTAGTGAGGGGTACGTGCTCAGTAAGTGCAGCTCTCCCTCACACCAGCTCTGTGGCCTTGGGCGAGTTCCCTCCATGATGATGGGACAAGAGGGTTTGGACTAGATAATCTCTGGGACCCTCTCATGATCTCCAAATGTGTCAGGCACCCAATCCAGGCAGCCTTTTTCCTAGAGGGTGTGGTTCCGTTTTCTTCCCGTTTCATTCTCCCAGAACAGTTATTGGAAATCTTACCAATACTAACATCCCAAAATCCTTAGCAACTGGTGTCCTGTAACCTCATCGTACTCTTATAGACTCCAGCCCCATACCCTCTTGTAAGGAATGGACTACCAGGGATTCCTCAGCCCTGTCCTTGTGTGGACAACTAGATTTTAAGCTGCAGTACCTTCCAGGAGCCTGGGACAACTCCAGGACCTTGACAGCTGCCCTGGGACTGTTCGACTGCTTGACTTTCATGGCTAAACAGGATTTAGTTGCCCCGTTAAGTTCTAGGCCACCCTAGATGGAGCTGACCTAGTCAGTTTGATCAACACAGACTTGTAGCATGGGACTAAACCAGAGCCCAAGAGCAGGAGTCTTAACCTGGGGATACGGAGAAGTTTTCAGAGTCCCAGTGGTGTGCAACATCTCAGGCTATGTGCACCTTTCTGGGACAGTGGGCACAGCTTTTGTTACATTTTTAAAGCCGTCTTATGACCCCAAAAGTTAAAAAGCCATTGCCCCACATGACAGGGATGACTTACTCCAAGCATTCTCTATACAGGATCCTGCAGGAAGCCTTGGAAGTGTGTTCCAGTCCCATAACCCGCAGTCCCGCTCAAATCTCAACACAGTTGGGCAGTGAGGGGAGACACCAAGGTCGTTGGGTGGATGTAGGAAAACACACCAGAACTAAAACATGCTGTCCCCTTCAGTGTGGCAGCCACAGAAGACCTGAAAATGTTTCCCATCACTTCTGCTTCCTTCGCTGGGACTAGCTTTCAGAGCCTACAGTGCATTCTTCAATAGCTCTTCACTGGTGGCAACTGTCTATACTTTGAAGGGGCATTTAGAATTAAGAACAGTGACAAAAAATTGGTCAGGTGATGTAATTATTTGGGATTCCAAACTAAATGTGGTTAAGAAGCCTAGGCCAATAGGAGCAGGTTCTGGACAGCGTCTACACGGAGTCCCAGCATGCCTGCAATATTGGAACATGAATTCCTAGGTGGCTACTTTGAGACACAGTGCTCATTTGGATGTGTAGCTTCCAAACCATTTTTAAGCCTCATTACTCGGGTCACAATAAAGGTACTGTTTTCCACTCAGAGAACATCAATCTGGAGTCTCCAGGAGGAACATTTGGGGGCCCCAAGGCTTCATTTTTACCAACAAGAATGCATAAGACCCAGTGAGACCAGAGCCACTTTCTTCCAACTCAAGATTTCAGAGCTGCTGGTCCAAAGTCGGGGATGCCAGACCCAATTCAATGTGACCCTAATGAGGTAGAATGCTACATCTACATGGTTTACATGTAATTGTAATTCATTACATATGAGCACATCCATTTTCAAGAAGAGGCAGCACAAATGACTACAACCATTGTAAGAGGAGTTTTAGTATTGACTAACTAGAATTAACGTCTTGAAATCAGATTCACTGATTAGGAATTCGTAACTGCCCAGTGATTAGTAAAAACCTCTTATAAACCCAGTCGGGGAGAGGGGGCAGTCACATGTTTATTTCTCAGGTGAAGCAGGGCCACCACACTGGAGGACTGAAGGCAGTCACGAGAACAGGTGTGTGTGTGTGTGTGTGTGTGTGTGTGTGTGTGTGTGTGTTTCCTTCCCTCGAGAGGAAAACCTCCCTGCATAGGGGAACCTCCTGGGCCCAAGAGCAATGGGTGCCTCGCAGGCTTTGTCTGATTCCTCTCTTCTTGGTCACCTCTCTACAAAACCTCAGGCTTCAGTCAGAAGAGTGAACTAGCAACGCACAAACCCCAAGAAACCTGGACTTTGAAAGACTAGGTCTATTTTAATGTCACCTTCACTTGGGTTATTTCGTTCTCCTTGTTAGTGAACAGTCAGTCTTTTTGCAAATGCCCCTGCCACAGCCACTGGAGGGGAGATAAGAGTCACCCTAGAGCCAGGGGTGGGCAAACTTTTTGACTCGAGGGCCACAATGGGTTCTTAAACTGGACCGGAGGGCCGGAACAAAAGCGTGGATGGAGTGTTTGTGTGAACTAATATAAATTCAAAGTAAAGGAGCAGATGGGAGAGCAAGAGAACCCTCCGCTCTTTCGGCTCCGCGGGCCGGATAGAACAGCCGAATGGGCCGGATTCTGCCCGCGGGCCATAGTTTGCCCACGGCTGCCCTAGACCCAGAGTAGTACAGAACAGCAGTACTCCCAGGAGGCTACGGGTCAGAAACCAAAGCAAGTGTCCAGGGGCAGGGAGACCTGGAGGTCCTACTTCCCAGGCTAAGCCTTGAAGCTTGAAGGCTGGTCCTTGGTCACGGGATGATGGCATTTTTGTGTTCTAGCTTCAAGCAGGGCAAGGATACAATCTGAATAGAGTTCAATGTCATAAAATGACTTAAATAAACAAAAACCAACCACTTCCACTCCAAAAGCAGCTTTCCAAATGGCTGCTTCTCATGCACTCAGTATCCTAGTCAGTATGTCATGTTCCAGGGACTCGGGGCTAGGGGTGGGGTCATCCAACCCCTCCCTCCCCTGCTCAGCTCCATTTAGTGAATGTTCAGTCAATATAAACTTAACTTGCACGGCTGTCAACCCCAAGCCAAACATAATCACAGCTAAATCTGCTCTACTCACCCCCTAAAAACATTCAAAAGTCAAATATGCAGGAGTAACGCTCTCCAACTGTCACAATAACTTGACCTGTGCTTCAAAAGGTTTTCTCATGGCCAGAGGTGAGACTAAGGGGATGTGAGGGATTTATCTGGACACATGCTCCCTCGCTGCTTCACACACCATATTAGGCCCCTCATTTATCCTAAAGATGCCAGGATTGCTAGCCTTCCCCCCTCCCTGCATCCCCCCCCCCCCCCCCGCCGCCCTGTACCCTTCCCCCCAGCCACTTCCCAACCATCTGGGAACTGCGTCCTTTAGAATATCAAAATCGACCTCCTCTGAGGATACATTTCATCTGGGAAAGCAACCAAGTCTGGTGAGCTCGGAGGCTGAGACAAGCTGGATAGCCCCTCTGGAGTGGAGCAGTCATGACTATATAAGGTCTTCTGGTATCGTATATGATTTGGTTCTGGAAGCCATTCCTAAAGGGAAGTGGCAGAACGTTTTCAGCAAGGACTTCATCATCAGGGAACATGCGCCTCGCAAGGCCAACATAAATCCTGGGGCGGTTTATTTTTGGTTTTGAAGCTCTTTTTTCCTCGTAGTTGCTAGAGTTCTCCCTCTGGATGGTCCCTACATTCCATAGGTCTAGCTGTTCCTGAGCCTACTTAAAAGCTTTTCTGATTTGACAAAGCATGGTGGTTAGAGTGTTGTTGCTTTTTTCTTCTGAGCTGCTCAAAAATAACAGGGGTGCTATGAAAAGTCAATGCCCACCAGTTGCCCACTGGGTTTGGCATAAGCCAACTGCGAGGCAGGAAGCCACCGGAGACAGTACTGAGTCAGGATGGATTTTTTGGTCTGGGTCCCTCCCCTCCCCCCGCCCCTCTTCACTTTTAAAATGAAGCAATTCTGGAGCCTAAGAAGGTGAAGACAAATGGATAAAGGAGACATTTCTCTCCTCTCCCAGTGGTGTGGAGCATCACTTGCCCCTCGAAGGGCACCATATAGGAGAA
Organism: Plecotus auritus; assembly: GCF_963455305.1. Classification (NCBI taxonomy): domain Eukaryota; kingdom Metazoa; phylum Chordata; class Mammalia; order Chiroptera; family Vespertilionidae; genus Plecotus; species Plecotus auritus. Next base: position 78,008,434 of record NC_137773.1, read on the forward strand.
GCGGAAGATGGAAGGGCACCTCAGGGTGACCCTCGGTACACACCTAACTCAGGTGGCTGGAGCGATCACTGCCCCCAAGCTTTGCCTCATGTTCCGGCCTGTGATCCCTGAGGGGAGCTCTAAAAATGGCCACTGGGCATCAGCTGATGGATCACAGGAACCTTAGTTAACTGACAGTTGAGCCAACCCTCTCCCAGGAAACCAAAGCCTAGAGTTGAGCTGCCAGGGTCGCAGACTAGTCAGTGGCAGGGCCAGGCTGAGCGTTCCTTTCAGCAGCCACGGCCACACTCAGAGGACCTGGCCAACTGCAGACAGAGAAGGAAGGAGATGATTTCAGGTGCCGCCTGTGAGTGGATCGATGAAGGGGCCGCTGTGACTCAAGATTGCCTTGCAAAGGGCATCATAAAAGCTCCGAGGAAAGACATCTGAGGGAGGAGGAGAAGGGAAAGAGGAATACAGATAAATTTATTAGTTAAATACTGATTTTACAGCCATTTCACCTTAAGACAATGTTAACGCGTTTGTGGGTTAGGGAAAGTATAGGAGGGTGGCCTTCAGGAAAGAAAGCAATGTAAATGATGATTAAAGCAGAATCTTGGTTTAGAGATATTCTCTGCTACAGCCTGTAGGATTTGGGGGTGGGGAGGCTGGGTGTTCAGGGTAGGACGCAGTAAGGCCACCGTCTGTGACAGCTCTGTGGATAAGGAGGACACAGAGGGAGGAGTCTGTGAGCTCCGGCATCACAGGCAGAAACAGCAACGTGGAGCTAAGAAAAAGGCCAATTCCAGTCCAGCACCGGAGAGCCCTCAAGGCCCAACACAGTGTCTTCTCTTGGCCGTCGTCCTCTTTCTTTTCATGAGTTTTGTTGTGTTTACTTTGAATTTATGTTGCAAAACCGCTAGCTTTTCACCTCTTGGACAAGAGATTTCTGCTGGAGAAGGATGCCAGGTGGGTACTCTGCACCCCTTGGGTGGATTCGCTGCCTGGCCCAGAGGCCCAGCTCCTCAGAACAGAAGTGGCATCAGCAAGATCCAAGTGCAAGCGAGTCAGAATCCAAGGAAAACCCTGCTCCCCATTCAGCGCCGGCCCAGCCCCAGGGTGTCCGGACAGCCTCTCCAGAAGGATCTCAAGTCTTAGGTAAGTGTCAGTCAAACTCGCTTTAGCAGCAGAACCTTTTTTGTTCTCACTCAGAACTCCCTGTGCATGATGGGGCGGAGGAAGGATTTTTGGGGGCAAATTTAGGGGGCTGCTGTTCAGCTAAACTGCTGAGCTCTTGTTTTGCTAAGGGAGAGACACGGCCAAGCTGAAGGCAGGCTGAATCGCACAGAGCAGTGGAAGGGATTTTTCTTTTCATAGGCTTTGGGGTGAAGAGAAGGAGCGAAGGGATGAGGCCGTGAGCCGGGAAAGGAACGTGGGGGAGGCGACATTGCCAAGTTGAGATTTTGCAAAGCCATACTGCATGGTGGGTGAGGCAGCCTCTCCTCCATCTCCCCACAGAGCACCCAGTAACACGGGCGACGCCCAGCATTCCTGGAGCCAGGATTCAGTACTGAGGGGTGCAGGGGTGTGCTGAGCCCGAAGGGGAGTGTTGGGCATAGGCAGGAGCTGCCTGGAGGGGCCTGTCACATTGAAAGGCACATGGATGCCCTGGCTCAGGCTGGAGCAGGGTCCCAGCACCTGCCCCTCTCCCCACCCTCAGATCCTGGTGCCGGGATCACCACAGGAAAACCACCGTCTCAGGCCACAGTGATGGAAGGGTAGAGAAGGACAGCTCATCTCTTGTCAGGGTGGAGTGGGGCAGAGAACGAGAAAGAAGTCTCCAGCTCCATGGAAGGGACTTGAGTATGCTCCTCGCGAAGGATGGGTGCATCCAGATCAGAGTCTGGGCTCGTCCCGGCCCCTCGTCTTGAAGAGGCATCTGATGAAACCCTACACCCACTCCCCTAACCAAATCATTGACTTCAAGTTTCTTCCCAGTTGTTCTGGAGTCATTCCCAGACAGAGCAGGCTGGCCGCTAGGAGCCGGTCCTCGCCTCCGCGGTTCTCTAAGTCCCAAGTCTGTGCAGGAATCTGAGGAGGGAGGAAGGTGACATTATGCAGTGATTATGTCCCCGTGACTGTCGGCCAAGGCCAGGCTGTTCCAAGGGTCCTGCTTGGAGCTGGCCTGCGGTGACTGGCTGACAGAAGCTGCGTAGCCTTGTGGGGAGAGCTTCAGGGACGAGAGGACCGGGTGGATGGAGGGCCCGTGGCCGGACATGGCGCTGACCGAGAATGTCTGCAAAGCAAAAAGGGCAAGGTGAGGTCAGTGGGGTCACTCCTGAGGGCTCAGGAGGGGGAACCCCATTAGGTGAGGTGCCCAGGCTGGCTCCCACGCCTAGAAGAGGGACCAGAGGAGCGGCTAAAGGACAAAGGCAGGACCCAGGACCCAGCAACACTTCCGTTTCCTCCACCCTGTGCTGTGGGTGCAGAGGGTCGGTGTGATTCATCAGCTGCCACTGAGCACAATGACCAATAGGTTGCGACTACTCTGGTTTCTCTGAAGGCTCTGATAGTTACCCGAGACATTTGCTACAATCTCATCACCATCAGCACCCCACTTTCAAACAGTAGCCGTGTTCCCATCTGGAAGGGGCTCCTGGCTCTGCTGGTTCTACAGAGCCAGCTGTTCTTCACCCCGACAGCAAAGAGCTGGTTAGACATGGCCTCCCTCAAGGATGGGCGGGGAAGAGGTCAGCATTAATAGGAGACTGTGACCAAGAACATCCGGATCCCAAATGAGGGGAGCCACAGAGAGAAGGGGGTTCAGGAGCAGGGATGCCATCATTTCCAAAAGAAAATGAGGGGACTGCTGGTCCATCTTCTGGGCACACAAGAAAGATGGCCCTGCAGCTAGCCCTCATGAAAACGACATGCTGCCTGTGACCTCCTCACCATCCCCAACCCACCCACCTGGCCCTCTACAGGTCTATGCCTCTGCCCAGGCTGCCTGTGACCTCCTCACCACCCCCAACCCACCCACCTGGCCCTCTACAGGTCTATGCCTCTGCCCAGGCCAGGAGGGTCCTCCTCCTTCCCTTCTTCCTCCTAACATCTACGCATCCTTCAAGGCCAAAGTCAAATCACCCCTCCCTTAGAAGACAGAGGAGCTGCCAAACATTTGTCTCTCACAGGTGTGTCCAGATCATTGTGGCTTGATCGGATGTACCGGCAGCCCCTAGCCCAGCCTTGGGCAAACTACGGCCCGCGGGCCGGATCCGGCTGTTCTATCCGGTTCTCTTGCTCTCCCCTCCGCTCCTTTACTTTGAATTTATATTAGTTCACACAAACACTCCATCCATGCTTTTGTTCCGGCCCTCCGGTCCAGTTTAAGAACCCATTGTGGCCCTCAAGTCAAAAAGTTTGCCCACCCCTGCCCTAGCCTCAAGTGGGGCCCTGAGGGCAGCGGGCAGAGGACAAGTCCCTCGGTCACGTGCTCCAGACCCCAGTGCCAGCCTGGCCACCTGATACTCTGGAACCTACTTCCCCATGGGCAGTCCTGTTCCCCACCCAGGGGCGCACCTGGGACATGGAGCTGCTGTGGCCATAATGGGACCCCAGCCCCGGCTCTGTCTTGATGGGGCGCATCTCTTCGTTGCTGCTGGTGGTCGCGTTGCTGGAGTTGCTGGAAACGCTGCTGGTGGGAGGGAGGCTCTCGCTGCTCGAGGGACCTGGAACAAGGCAGAGTCAGGACACCCGAGCAGAGCAGAGGCAAGGACAAAGGGGTGGCCGTCCTTTGAGACAGCCGGGGTAGGTCCATGCTAATGGCTTATTTATATTTGCTGGGACGAGAAGCAGGGGTCCTTCATGGGGGGAGGGCATCGGTTCCCAAAATGAGATTTTCAAGAGAACTTTCTTTTAAAATGACAGGGGCATCACACCTTATCCCAACCCCCTTGAGGCCACAGGTGTTTCAGGATTCAACACTTTTTTAATTTTTATTTTTAAAAGGGCATATACTGTACATTAGGGGACAACTCCAGTGGGGTCTGGGACAACACCCACATTGAAATGCATGAATAGTTCTACAGCAAAACATGGGAATAGTCACAAATGGGGCAAATAAAAGGCAATGCACAGCCTGCGTTGGTTCAGATTGGGTTTTGCTGCCAAATCTAGCCCCCTGGACTTTGAATTTCAGATAGGGCATTGTCCACCTGAACCAAAAACCTGCTCTCTGGGCCAGGGCGGGGTTACTTATGAACAGTGTGGAACCAGGAGAAAGGAAGGGGACCACAGGGGAGAGACACTGGAAGGTCTAATGAGACACGGCTGCTGCAGGGGTGAGCACTGCTGAATCTGGGAAAGGACAACTGTGGTCGTGTTCTTGGGAGTGGAAAGGGGAGATTATCTGACTCTGCAGGGCCAACTTCGCATCAGATCAGCTGGTTTATTTTGCTGGGGCTATGGCATTCCCAGTGAGATCTTTCCTTTGGTAGCAGCACCGAGGAGGAAGGGCTCTGGGAGGGAACAGAAGTAGTCCTCAGCCTTCATCTAGAAACTGGGAAGGAGAGAAACCAAGATGGCGGCATAGGTAAACACCTAAACTGCTGCCTCGCACAACAATTTCAAAACTACAACTAAAAGACAGAACGGACACCATCCAGAACCGCAGGAAAGCTGACTGAGTGAAAATTCTACAACTAGAAGGAAGGAGAAAAGCTCACAGAGAATTGGAGGTACGGCAAAGGGTCTTTGTGCGCGCAGAGAGGAAGGGCGGCGGAGTGCCTGGCTGGCTTTCTCTGGCGGAAGGGGGAAGGGAGCCCCCGACCGCATTGAACCCCAGTTCTGACTGCACTGAACACCTATTCCGGGCGAGCCCCTGGGGACCCACGCTCTTGTGGGGGGAGTCTGGACTCTCGGGCGGAGACTCGGGAGCCGGGGAAGGCGGAAGACTGAAAGTCCGCTCGCGCCAGTGCGCACAAAGGCTGCGGGAGGCTGCCACAGGCTTTCCCTAGCGGAAGGGAGTGAGAGGCTCCTGACGGCACAAAACCCCAGTTCTGACTGAAGTGAGCCCCAGTTCTGACTGCAGTGAACCCCGGTTCCAGGCGAACCCCCGGGGACCCACGCTCTTGTGGGGGGAGTCTGGACTCTCGGGCGGAGACTCGGGAGCCGGGGAAGGCGGAAGACTGAAAGTCCGCTCGCGCCAGTGCGCACAAAGGCTGCGGGAGGCTGCCACAGGCTTTCCCTAGCGGAAGGGAGTGAGAGGCTCCTGACGGCACAAAACCCCAGTTCTGACTGAAGTGAGCCCCAGTTCTGACTGCAGCGAACCCCAGTTCCAGGCGAGCCCCCGGGGACCCACGCTCTTGTGGGGGGAGTCTGGAATCTCGGGCGGAGACTCGGGAGCCGGGGAAGGCGGAAGACTGAAAGTCCGCTCGCGCCAGTGCGCACAAAGGCTGCGGGAGGCTGCCACAGGCTTTCCCTAGCGGAAGGGAGTGAGAGGCTCCTGACGGCACAAAACCCCAGTTCTGACTGAAGTGAGCCCCAGTTCTGACTGCAGCGAACCCCAGTTCCAGGCGAGCCCCCGGGGACCCACGCTCTTGTGGGGGGAGTCTGGACTCTCGGGCAGAGAATCGGGAGCCGGGAAGGCAGAGGACTGAAGGCACACACGTGCTAGCAAGGGCAAGGCTGATGGGAAGCCAAGACTGAGACTCCACCCCATCCAAGCAGAGCACAGAGGCTATTGCAATTTGGCAAGTCTAATCCTATAAGGCTGTCTCCAGCACCGGACTTCTCCCAGCATAGACACAGCTGATCCTTACAGCCAACTGGCCTGGAGGTCAATTCGTCCCAGTGATACCAACAACAATAAAGACTTAATTACAACAAGGCTGTACACACAGTCCACAAAGGGGTGCACCAAGAGTGTCCACCCCAGGTTAACTGGGGAGGCAGACCCACTGGGCCAAATTGGAAACCTAGCACACAAATCTACCAACTCAGGGAAGCAGTGAAAATGCGGCGTCTAAGAATCAGATCACAAACGAAAGAAATGGAGGAAAACAAACGACTGGATATAGAATTCAAAACCACGGTTATAAGGCTTTTTAAGAATATCCTAGAAAAGGCCGATAAATATAACGAGACCCTCGAAGAGATGAAAAAGGACCAACTAGAAATTAAACATACACTGACTGAAATAAAAAATATTATACAGAGACCCAAAAACAGACAAGAGGAACACAAAAATCAAGTCAAAGAATTGAAATACAAAGAAGCAAAAAACACTCAACCGAAAAAGCAAAAAGCAAAAAAAAAAATCCAAAAAGTTGAAGATAATGTAAGAAGACTCTGGGACAACTTCAAGCGTACCAACATCAGAATTATGGGGGTGCCAGAAGAAGAGAGAGAGCAAAATACTGAAAACCTATTTGAAGAAATAATGACAGAAAACTTCCCCCACCTGGTGAAAGAAATAGACTTACAAGTCCAGGAAGCCCACAGAACCCCAAACAAAAGGAATCCAAAGAGGACTACACCAAGACATATCATAATTAAAATGCCAAGAGCAAAAGACAAAGAGAGAATATTAAAAGCAGCAAGAGAAAAACAGTTAGTTACCTACAGGGGAGCACCCATACGACTGTCAGCTGACTTTTCAACGGAAACTATGCAGGCCAGACGGGAGTGGCAAGAAATTTTCAATGTGATGAATAGCAAGAACCTACAACCAAGATTACTCTACCCAGCAAAGCTATCATTCAGAATTGAAGGGCAGATAAAGAGTTTCACAGACAAGAAAAAGCTAAAGGAGTTCATCACCACCAAACCAGTATTATATGAAATGCTGAAAGGTATTCTTAAAGAAGAGGAAGAAGAAAAAAGGAAAGATAAAAATTATGAACAACAAATACATATCTATCAACAAGTGAACCTAAAAATCAAGTGAATTAAAAACCTGAGGAACAGAATAATCTGGTGAATACAATAGAATCAGGGGCATAGAAAGGGAGTGGACTGATAATTCTCAGGGGGAAAGGGGTATGGGGGGGTTCATAAAGAGACTGGACAAAAATCATACACCTATGGATGAGGACAGTGGGGGGTAGGTAAGGGCAGAAGGTGGGGTGGGAAATGGCTGGAGGGGAACTATGGGGGAAAAAAGGAGAAATAATTGTAATAATCTGAATAAAGATTTATTTTAAAAAAATAAAAATAAAAATAAAAAAAAAAAAAGAAAAAAAAAAAAAAAAAAAAAAAAAAAAGAAACTGGGAAGGCAGGTTGGTGCCTTAAACAGCACTGGACCCTGACGTGTAAAAACATGGGTCTGACTACCCATCCACAGCTGTGTGATTCTGGTTACACCACTGCCCTCTCTGAGCCTCAGCTTCTTGTTCGTAAAAAGGAGATAGTAAGTGGGGTCTCACGGGGGTCTTTAAAGATCAACGAGAGAATATTTGTGAAGAAACTTTCTAAAGTACAAAGTACTATGTGATGTTAATTATACACTGGCTTACAAACCAGTCTGTCGTGACCATGACTAGATCCCAAAGGAGGGGGGACCGAGGAATGTTCCTTCTTCCTTCAGGCCCTTGACCAGTCCAGCCGGCCCACTGCGGCCTTTGCGACTGGCAATGATCAGGCCACAACTTGACTAGAGCCTGCTTCCAAAGCTCCAATATGTCCCATGGTGATGTCCTACTGGGTTCCTCATTGTGTCCTGAAAAGCTAGGGATGGATGATGCCAACGTTACACCTTGACTCCCCGGGCCGGCTCACCTTACCAAGAACACATTCCCACACACTCCAAGGACTTCACACTTATTCATGTAATTACATGCAGCTCTTTCCTCACCTGCTGGTGTCTTAGATTTATTAAGGTTCTTGGGCTTCCGTTTTCTGGTTTGAATCCCCTCTTTCCGCATCGCAAGAGGCCTGGGAACCTGAGATTATAAGTCGATAGATATGGTTTTCCATTTGTACATGATCAGCTACAATATTTCAATACCCACACTATGGGAAGACAACATCTAAGCAATTCCTCTGTAAACCTTGGCGCTGAGACTAAGGAAATCAACCCCTGGAACTTCTGCCAAAAGAGAAATCAATTCTATTCTTTTTTAAAAAAAATAAATTTTATTGATTTTTTTACAGAGAGGAAGGGAGAGGGATAGAGAGCTAGAAACACAGATGAGAGAGAAACATCCATCAGCTGCCTCCTGCACACCCCCCACTGGGGATGCGCCCACAACCAGGGCACATGCCCTTGACCGGAATTGAACCCGGGACCCTTGAGTCCGCAGGCCGATGCTCCATCCACTGAGCCAAACCGGTCAGGGCCAATTCTATTCTTTTTAAAAATGTATTGAGCTCCTTTATGACATCCTGGGTATTATACTAGACCCTGAAGAAACAGACACTGGAGTGCACAGATCCTTCCCTCCAGAGGTTCACGTTTAGTGGGAAGGACAGACAACTAGATAATAACCAGACTCATCGGTGATGGGGACGAACTCTGTCCTGGGTTGGGGTGGGGAGGGAATGGCACAGGAGCACATCAAGGAAGGCTTCCCTGAAGAGGTGACGTCTGAGTTGCCGGAGGCTGTGGAGCAGACAGGGGCAGGTATTTCGGGCAGCAGGCACAGTGCATGCCAAGGCCTTTCATTCATCAGCCCCGTCAGGAAACCGTGAGCGTGAAAGGGCGGTGCTCTTCTCAGTGAGGATGCCAAGAAAACAGGCATAAACTGGGACAGTTCCAGGGAGTGGAGATGTAAAGACACTGCCTACAGCGGCTCCTCACTGCACTGAATCTGACCGCAGCCAACGGCGGGGTTTCCGTGGGAGCAGCAAGCGATTATGCTGGAGAGACGGACCTGTGGCCAGGTGCTGAGATAAACTCTCCGCGGACAATACTTTTATCGCATCTGACTTCTCATAAACACGCAGTGACTGGCAGGTGTCACTCACAGAGGCCTAAACCAGTGCCTGGGAGCAAGCCTGCATCTTTCTAGTGTTTTCCAATACTGTGCCTTCCCCACATCTGGTTTCTTCTAGGCCCGGCCCACAACAGCCTACTAGTCCCTGGTCTACGTTTGTCTCCCATATGGGATTAATAAAGGCCACACCTGCAAACACTGAAAGAAGAGCAATCACCACTTCAGAGATGTCAACACAGAACCGTTAAGAGAAGTGCACCAGCGTCCATGAACTTGAACTTGCCTTCTAGTCAACTGAGGGTCCGATGAGCTAGCACTCCCAACTTTGGGGGAAAGTGTACTCAGGCCCTGGTAAAGCCCATCCCAGCTTCAGAGGAATCTTGCCCTCTTCTTTATCCCCACCCACCTCAGTACTTATTTTTTTTTAATTGTGGTAAAATACACGTAACAGCCCTGACCAGTTTTCTCAGTGGTTAGAGAGCATCAGCCCGAAAACTGAAGGGTCGCAGGTTCCATTCCTGGTCAAGGGCATGTGCCTCAGTCACGGGTTTGACCCCTGGCCCTGGTTGGGGCACATGCAGGAGGCAACCAGTCGATGTGTCTCTTTCACTCTTTCACATTGATGTTCCTCTCTCTCTCTTTCTCTCTCTCTCTCTCTCTAAAAATTAATGGAAAAAATATCCTCAGGTGAGGATTAAAAAAACAACACCAAATACACATAACATAAAATTTACCATCTTAACCATTTTTTAAATTGATTTCAGAGAGGAGGTGGTGGGGGAGAGAGAGAGAAACATCAAAGATGAGAGAGAATTGTCGATTGGCTGCCTCCTGCAGGCCCCACACTGGGGATCCAGCCCACAACCCGGGCATGTGCCCTGACGGGGAATTGAACCGTGAACTGCTGGTTCATAGGTTGATGTTCAACCACTGAGCCACACTGGTCGGGTACCATCTTAACCATTTTAAAGTATACAAGTCAGTGGTGTTAATAAGCACAGTCACAATGTTGTGCAACCATCACCACCATCATCTCCAGAACTCTTTCATCTTGCAAAACTGAAACTCTGTCCCCATTAAATAACTCCCAATACCCCTCTACCCTTGCCCCTGGCAACCACCATTCTACTTCCTGCTCTGAATTTGACCTTTTGTGACTGATTTATTTCACTCAGCATAATGACTTCAAGGTTAATAATCCATGTTGTAGCATGTGTCAGAATTTTCTTCCTTTTAAAGGCTGAATAATATTCTATTGTATGTAGAATACATACATTTTGTTTATCCACCACCTACCAATGGACATATGGGTTGCTTCCACCTTTGGGCTACTATGAATAATGCTATCATGAACATGAGTGTACATTGCTTTCAATTCTTTTTGGATATATACCCAGAGGTGGGACTGCTGGGTCATAAGGTAATTCTACTTTTATTTTTTAATACCAGCATAATATTCCTCTATAAGTCCCCCCGCCCCAATTGGAGAACAATTTTCTTTAACCATTTTCCTCCTGGAGCTTTTTCTCCATTTTTACTATTACAGTGATCCTTGTATACACTCCTTGAAGAATACAGAAGTATATTATCTTATGAATGTTCTTAACTATATTTTAGCCACTTTTTGCTCATTAAGATGAAAACACGAATGAGATTAAGTTCATAACACCCCTCCCAGCCCACTACCATCAATCCTGTCCCCATGAGGCAATTGGAGAAATAGCCTATGTTCCTTACATTTTTTAAAATTCTCAAACTTGTATGCACTTATGCATATCTATACATGTATGTATGTGTGTACTCATCTATCCTTCCATCTGTGTGTATGTCTAATGTATCCTCACCTCCATAGTATAGGGTCATACTATGTATATATTTCTTTGCAATGTTTCTAGGTCAATACACATTCTTTTTTAATTTCTGTGCAACAGTGTACATTATAGGATGTGCCATAATTTACTCAACCATTTCTTTATGAGGCTTGAAGATTGTTTCTAGTTTTTGCCAACACAAACACTGCAGCAATAAATACTTCAAACATCATTACGTATTGATTCTTTTATTGTTTTATAGGCTAGTTTCTCAAAAGTAGAGCTGCTACATCAAAAGGTATGTGTTTTTAACTTTAGTTTAAGTACTGCCAGGTTAATTTCCTGAAAGAATATCTGTAATAACTGACATACAAATCAGCAATATACAGTATGAGAGTATTTGTTTTCCCAAATCCACACCACAGCTATATTATCACGCATTTTAATTTTTGCCAAACACATGGGCAACACAGGGAACCTCAAGGTTGTGTTAATTGACATTTCCCTGATTTTTTAAAAATATATTTTATTGATTTTTTTAACAGAGAGGAAGGGAAAGGGCTAGAGAGTTGGAAACATCGATCAGCTGCCTCCTGCACACTCCCTACTGGGGATGTGCCCACAACCAAAGTACATGCCCTTGACCAGAATCGAACCTGGGACCCTTCAGTCCGCAGGTCGACACTCTATCCACTGAGCCAAACCGGTCAGAGCGCATTTCCCTGATTTTTAGTGAGGTCCAGCCTCTCTGCACATGTTCAGGGGCTAACCTGAGCGGCTTCTGTGAATTATATGTTTACTTCTTTTGCCCATTTGGGGAAATGGGGGAAGATGGATTGTTATTTTCTTATTATTCTGTAGGATCTCTTTTTTTGTTTGTTTTGCTTGTGTTGTTTTAGTTTAACTTATATTTGAACAACTAAGACATGCACCATCTAAAAGTGACAAAGGGGGTACACAGTGAAAAAAGGGTCCCTCCAACTCTCCTGTTACTTCTCCTAGAGCAACCCATGCTACATGCCACCAGTTTCTTATGTATTCTTCCAGGTGTTCTCTGTGTAAATAAGCAGTGACATATAAATTACGCTCTTTCTCTTTCTTCATGAAAATGGTGCCATACTGTGTACAACATTCTACACTGACTTTTTAATAGCACTGTATAATGGAAGATTGTTGCAAATCAGAACATGAAGAGCTTTTTAAAGCTCCCTGTATTCTGAAAATATGAACCCTTTTTCTGATATGTGTATTGGTTTTTACTTTCCTGAGGTATCTTTTTTCTGTACACTAATATTAAATGTTCTAGAATCAAATATACCTGACTTTTATCTTATGCCTTAAGAGTTCTGAAAACTTGTCTAACAAGTTCTTCTCTCACCCACAAGGGTATACAAATATCACCTACATTTTCTTCTAGTATTTTTATTGCCTCTATTTAAAGGTATTTTACATTTCATATCTTTAATTCACCCAAGCTTATTTTTGGTTTTGGTAGGAGGTGGAGGTCAAGCTTTGCTTGTGTTTCCCAGGTTTTATCAATACAATTATTCTTAAGCTATCCTTTATCCATTGAATTGTTACCTTCGTTTTTTCATACTAACCATATATAGAGACTACTCTGAGTCTCCTCATCTGTAAATGGGAATTAGACTTATATAATGTTAAAGATGAAGTGAGTGGCAATGTTTCTGCTATGGTATGAAATTCTGTGTCTCCCCAAAATTCATGTTAGAAACCCATCCCTGGAGGGTATGGTGTCAGGAGCTGGGGCCTTTGGGAACTGATTAGGTCATGGGGGTGGAGCCCTCATGAATGGGATTAATAGCCTCATAAAAGAGACTACAGAGAGCTCCCTCATGCCCTGCATGTGAGGAAAAGTCTGTGACCTAGAAGAGGACCCTCACTCCACTATGCTGGTACCCTGATCTCCAACTCCTAACCTCCACATTGAGATAAATAAATTTCTATGGAGACATCACCCGGTCTGTGGTATTCTGTTGGAACAGCCTGAATGGACTAATGTAGTCTGTATGGTTCCTTCCATATCTAAATATCTCTGTTAAGAAGGAAAAAATAAATTATAGTCTGAAGGGAGAAAGACACGTGAGGACTGAGTGATGGGTATGAAAGAACATGGATGCTGGTCTAGGTGGTGGTCCTGCATGGGGGGTGGGACTACTTACACCGTGGAGCTTCATGTACAGGCCACAGGCGTTGCACACGGGCTCGCCCTCCGCGTTGCGGCGCCACAGCGTGGTGGTGGTGGTCTGGCAGTTGGCACAGGAGAGGCCCACTCGGCGGGAAGCAGACTGCAATACACGAGACAAACCCTTCAAGTCCAAGTAAAAGGCAGGCGCTGCTGCTTCTGCCTCACAGGGAGGGAGTGCTGCAGGGCTGGGCCTCCCCTATGTGGGTGGCGGGAGCAGGCGATCATAATCCTGTGTGAGCATCTCAGGCCAGCCAGAGCACCAGGGCCTCCCTTCACCCGAGCCGAGCCGCTCCTGGGGCGGGTGGGGTGGGGAAACTTCTGCCCTGGGAGAAGACTGAATGCTAGTCCTGACTGTGGCTAGTGATGTTATTAGTCATTCATTGTTAGATGGGAAGTCCAATGAGCACTGACTGGGCACTGGAGGCAGAAAAGTAGAATTAATATGGTTTTCAAGTAATGGGTGAGGATTTATTGTGTCTAAGTGTCATCAGAGACTAGATGGGCTGTGGGACCTCAAGAAAGGGAAACATCAGGGTTGATCTCTGTTCTTCCCTCCCTAATATACATGAAAGCCAGTATGTATTGGTCAAAATCAAATTATCCTATATAATAAAGAGGTAATAAGCAAATTGACTACCACGCCCTCACAAGATGGCTGCCTATGACCAGGCCAGCAGGGGGGTTAGTGAGGGACGACCAAACAACTGAACAAGCAGGCTGCGTGGGGCGACCAGGCTGGCAGGGGGGTTAGTGAGGGACGACCAAATGACTGAACAAGCAGGCTGCATGGGGTGACCAGGCTGGCGGGGGGGCTGTGAGGGGTGACCAGGCCAGCGGGGGGGGGGGGGGGGGGGGGGGGCGGGGCGGGCAGTTGGGGGCGACCAGGCTGGCAGGGGGGGCAGTTGGGGGCAACCAGGCCAGCAGGGGGGGGCAGTTAGGCGCGACCAGGCCAGTAGAGGGGGGCAGTAAGAGGCGACCAGGCTGGCGAGGGGGGTGCAGTTGGGGGTGACCAGGCTGGCAGGGGCAGTTGGGGGCAATTAGGCTGGCGGGGGGGGGGGGCAGTGAGGGCGACTAGGCTGGCGGGGGGGGGCAGTTGGGGGCAACCAGGCCAATGGGGGGGGGGCAGTTAGGGGCGACCAGGCCAGCAGGCAGGTGAGCGGTTAGGAGCCAGTGGGCCAGGATTGAGAGAGGGATGTCCGACTGCCGGTTTAGGAACCGGCAGTCGGACATCCCCCAAGGGGGTCCCGGATTGGAGAGGGTGCAGGCTAGGCTGAGGGGACCCCCTCCCCGTGCACAAATTTCGTGCACCAGGCCTCTAGTAGTAAGATAAGTCCACAAAACAAAGAACCAAAACTCAAATTTTTCCTCAGCCACAGGTCCAGTACACACTGCTTAACCTCCATGGGATTTGGGTTGATCAATTGAAAAATGGGTAAGTAACAATGACTAAAGGAAGAGTTGACCCTCCTCATGGGGTTGATGGGAACACAGGAGACGTACAAGAGAACACTAGACTGGGAACAAGGAAGTCTGGACTCATTCATATGTGACCCCAGGCAAGCCACTAGCTTTTCTGAGCCTCACTTTTTACTTCTGCATAATTAAGGGCTTGAATTAGATGTTTTTATGAAGATTAATAAATAGAAACCTCATTTAAATTGAAGTTGGGAGGGGCTGTCAGGGGAGTCTCATGTGGTACACTCATCATTATTACTCCAAACAAGAGACATATTTTCCATCTCCAACAGGAAGATGTTTTTCTACTCTACTACTCCAGCAGGTAGAAGGAGGGTCTTCTCCCCCCACAACACTTACAGCTCAGCCAATGAAAAGCCACTATACTTCTAACTCCCAGTTTCCTCCAATGGACTCTTTGTTTACAACAGCTCCTCCTTCCTCTATGTAAGAATGTTCCCCTCCTTTGTCATCTGGACTTGGCATGGTTCACCAGTGGACCACATGCCCTGAATTACAAATCTTTGTTGTTGCAGAATAAACCCATTTTGCCAGAGAAATATCTGGCTCTTTGCTCAAGGTCAAGTCTGGAAAACCTTGTAGCTCAAGCTAACTTAACTCTAAAGGTGTGAGAAATTACTATGTAGCCTCCACCCACTGACACAACCCCTCACACTATACCTTCTTCTAAAGATGACTTGAAATTCAAAATTCAAAACCAGGAAATGTCCCACCAAGTAGGAGCCTTGAAGCCAGGTGCTGAGAAGAGCGAAATGTGCCCCAACCCCGCCCCAGGCTGTTGGATTCTGTGGTCTGGGTATTTGCTTACCAGTCGGCGCTGGGGCTTGATAAGGGGCCGGTTGATGCCGTTCATCTTGTGGTAAAGGCCACAGGCGTTGCAGAGGTAGTGCCCTGTCCCATCCCGCCTCCAGAGTGGGGTAGACATGGCCCCACAGTTGACACACTCTCTGCCTTCCGAGAAGTCATCAAACATATCTACTGGGTGGGAAATAACACAGAGGATTAATTATTTGTTTATTCATATTAACCTCATGTCAGAAAATCTAGAGACCAAAGAAATAATGCCCTTTCCTTGCAGGGAGTGCAGGATGGATAGCTTTGGGGCCTCACTTTGACCTTAACCCCTGGGGATCTATCTGCTCAAGGGACTATCATGGGAAGTGGACATGTTTACTCTCAGACATCCCAGACACAGCAGGGCTCTCCCCAGTCAGGAGACAGGAAGAAAGTCTGGCAGCAACCACCAGCAACCTGATTTTAGTCCCTCATCTCTCCTTCTGAGCCTGTAACCCTGAGGTTTTTATCTAACACTCAGGTCCACTCTGACCTTCTGTCTCTCTCTTTTTTCCTTTCAAAATTAAGATTCCTTTGAATAAAAATTATAAATATTTACTTCAGTAAAATTAGAAAACACTGAAATGTGTAAAGAAATATAAATTACAGCCCTAACTGGTTTGGCTCAGTGGATAGAGCGTCGGCCTGCGGACTAAAGGGTCCCGGGTTCGATTCCGGTCAAGGGCATGTACCTGGGTTGCGGGCACATCCCCAGTGGGGGGCGTGCAGGAGGCAGCTGATCGATGTCTCTCTCTCATCGATGTTTCTAACTTTCTATCCCTCTCTCTTTCTCTCTGTAAAAAATCAATAAAATATATTAAAAAAAAAAAGAAATATAAATTACACATAATCCTATAACTCGAAGATCACCATTGTTAGCATTTTGTTCTATTATAGCCTTTGGAATACTTTATATATACTGACATACATTTTTACCTGGTTGAGGTCAAGCTATGTAATTTTGAGCCTGTCTTTTCACTTAATGCCAAAGCCTTTCCCACATTAGAAAATCTTCATAAGCTCATTTTAAGTGCAGTATAAGATCCCATCCTTTAATTACCATCATTGACCTTTATTTAACCATTACCCAGTTTTTCACTTTCGTTTTGTAAACATGGCTCATTTTGTACACAAATGTTAGCATTTCTGGTTATTTCTTAGGATACTCCCCTAGAAGTAGAATTAATGAACCAAAAGGGACTACATTTTCTGAAAGTTTTTAAAATTTTCAAACTGCCCTGCCCCCCCCCCCCCCGCCCCATTTCCTTTACCTTCCACGTCTATAGAATTATGCAATTGGTAAATTCCACTCATGTCCATTTCAGTTGCCCTGGTGAAATCGGCTGGGCCACTTTTGTTATCCCCTATGATCTACAAAGCCTGGCTCGGAACTTCCAGAAGTCTCTCTGACTCTGCAAACATGACTTCTTATTTTGAAAGATGTTTATATCTTTTCCAAATGTTCTCTGTCCCTAAATATAGCTACCGTGGTGTCCAGATTGTCCTTGTCCTACTATCAGAGGCAAGAGTGGATTCTTCTCTAGTAAAGGGGCGGGGGAGGGGGGCCGCGATATTTGGAAGGGAGGGTTTTTAAGAACTCTCTCTCCATCAGGACCCAGCCCTGGGGTGTAAGGCTGCACATTCTGCTATTTCTGTGACCCCATGATACCTGCTCTAAGGAAACAGTGGGCTGAAGAAGAGGATGGCCCTCCCCTCAATTCTGGGTACACAAACAGTCATTCGCACCTGCAAACAAGTAGCTGTATGTGTACACGGAGTCAACAATGTGCAGGTGTGAGGGGCTGTTTGCTCAGGCCAGGGAGCTGAGCACACACTGGTCACAAGAGAGGCTATTTTTGTACCTGGGTCACACTGAGAACCCTGCAGCAAGGTCACCGGCCTGCACAGCCGCACAGGAAAAGGAGACTCCGTTCCACAGCTTGCTTCCCAAGCCTGGGGGAGGCGTGGAGCGAAGAGCAACCTGCCACCACCCTCACCACCATCAAGGCCACCTCCACCTTCGCTTCCAGGCGGGCTTGTACCTGCCCTTGCCTGGGCTGTTAGCCCTGCTCCCTCAGCCCAGGCCTTCCCTGAGGGAACTGGAAAGGCCAGGAGAGTTCACAGAAGGGCCTTAGAAGACAGAGGGACCCTTGCAATGTCATCATTTTGTTGAGTGTTTGCAGTAAACGCTAGGTGGCACTACAGCCTCAAAGTTGAACCAAGACACTGCCTTCTGGTATAAAATCAGGCTTGGGAAGGGAGGACCAGTCTCACCAGTCCCAACCTAGGACAACCCTCTTACTCTTTTTTTATTATGATGAAAAAATTTAAACATATTCAAAAGTGAACAGAATATAAACAAACTCTTTTTTTAAAAATTATGTTTTTATTGATTTCAGAGAGAGGAAAGGAGAGGGATAGAGAGATAGAAACATCAATCAGCTGTCTCGTGCATTCCCACCCACCGGGGATTGCGCATATGCCCTGACCAGGAATTGAACTGGCGACTCCTTGGTTCATAAGTCGATGCTCAATCACTGAGCCACACACCGGCTGGGCAAAATAAACTCTATTTAATCATTATTCAGCTCCCAACAACTGGTGCCCACTTTTGTCTCATATACCTCCCCCCACTTCCCCCGTCCTGTAGAACTGGAGAAAATCCCACGCATTCTACCATTTCATTCACAAATACTTCAGTATGGAGTTCTCAAGGGAGATGATCATCTTCTTTTTAAAGATAAACAATCTGGCTTCTTCCCTATGTTCCGGAGACAAAAATCGAGTAATCCGTTCTTTTCCCTTCACACTTACTGTTCTATAGTTGGGGCAGACTCATCGAAGAGGCTGCCCTAACAACCCTCTGCTGGTTCCTGGCCTTTTGCGGCTTTGAGAAGCCAACACAATGGTTTGCCTTATGAACTCCTCCAAGCTTGCCTCCCAGAATGGGTTACACAGCCAAGCAACTATCTTACTGGCCAGGGAAAGGCATTGGAGGCTGGTAAATACGTACAACGATTTACTGAGCATCGGCTATTTAAGCACTTGTACAGATCTCATAGGGGCTAAGGGGGAGTCTTACTCTCAGAATGCTAATGACCTAACTTGGGAAATTGAGCCAGAACACCCATTTCGAGTTAACAACGTTACTCAACTCATTTTCAGAACATACCTTAACCAAGCTGGGGCTTTGGGTGGCAGAAACTTCTTGTCTAGGGTGGAAAGTGCAGAAGTCTGACTCAGATTGACAGGCTGGGGGTCACACCAGCAGCCAAAGGAAAGAACTGAATGGGAGGGCAAGTCCATTCTTCCTAAAGGCACTCCCCTCACCCCCCAACCCCCATCAGACACATGTCTTCCCCACAACCACTACATCTTCAAATCTGCACAAGTGTCCATATTTTGTACCAGAAAATTGCCATCCAACTTACCCAATGAGCTGTTATATTATATCATTTTAAGTGATTATTATAAAGACCACGTGACAATAGAGGAAAATGCTTATCCGACATGTTAAATAAAAAAATGCAGAACATAAAATGCCATGTAAGGAACTTTTGTTAGGCTACTTAGATTGTATAAACTTATCTTTATAACAACAACAAAACCACCATTCTGTAATGTCATAATTGCCTGTTTGATAAAAAAAAATAAAAATGAAACAAAAATAATTTTGATCAGATTGCCTCAAGCAACTCCCAGTCCACTATGGAGGAAGGAACTATTTCATTCTCTTACATTTGTCACATATCTCTCCTGCACCCCCACCCCTTGGACTGAAGAACGGAGAGAAAGAAGTTCAAACCCTGCTGCTTAGCACCCACTCTGGGGAAACGGGAGGTGACAGGCTATGAGCCCCAAACCAGCACTAATATATGGAGGTGTGTACCCTGGTAACAACTACCTCTTATTCCTTCATTAGAAATGGGTAGGGTGGAACTTCCTGAGGGCAGTGGGCAGCCTGAAGCCAATTTCTAAGCCTGATTTCTAAGGCAGAAGGGCACAGCTAATGGCCTTAACTTAGGAAAGCCCCACCCACCGGGTGCTGGGCACCATGGGAATTAGCCCTGCCACTTAGAAGGCAGGGGGAAGCCAGCTCTGGGAAGTGGGTCAGCATCACGCCACATCCAGAGGAAAGACTTGTAATAATAATTGTGAAGTACTTTGCAAATAAAAGGAAAAACTCACAACAATGGCTGTAAAGTGCTTTGCAAACACCAAATGAGATAACAATGATGGATTATTGTTAGGGTTGGAGGGGTTGAGAGGGAGCGGGGAAGACCAGGGACAAACTTTGGTGTGCTGCGTTATGGGGGGAGAGAGGGGACAAGCAAAAGAGCTAGATGAGGGGATCTGGCTTTTTCTCAAACCACTGGGGCCATGCTCAGAACTCTATCGCTCTCACGCTCGTCCAAGTTTGAGACTGCAGGCAGGGAATGACTGGCAGCAAGGTAGACAGTATATACGTAAGAGGTCTCACAGCTGCTGCTCATGGGAAATATTAATTCATGATTATTTCAGCAAACAAAAGCACAAAAAGAATTGAGCCCTAACCCCAAGAATGGGGCTCTAACGCCTCACTTCCATCCATGCCCCATTAAAGCAGATTTTTTTTCAAAGAGGGAAACAAACTCAGCCTGATTTCTTAGGCATCCAATTTAGAATTAATCTTCCCGGGAATTAAGGCAAACCACTCTCACACAAGTGCCTGAAAGAAAAATGTGAGCCTGGAGGTAGAAGGATCCCACCCCTGACTTCCCTACAGAGAACTGACGCAATCAAGGCAAGGACTCCGACCTCTCCCCTGACCTGCCCCATCCATCTTGGGGAACCACCCACAGGCAGGGTAAGCCAGTAGGGCTGGAAGAAGGAAAGGTCAGGAAGAAGAGGGGGGAAGGAGGAGGAAGATGAGAGAGAAATCAGAGGCCAGGGCCAGGGTTGGCAACACCCACGGGCACTGCCCAAAGGCTGGACTTGTCTCCCAACTGCTGGAGAGGAAGCTCAGGCTGAGATGCTGCCGTGTGTGCGCCAGCCCGCTGGGCCAGTGCCCCAGAGCCTGGCTCAGCTCCGTGGCAGAGGTCCCCTCAAGCCCTCCCTCTTTTGAGGGGCTTCCTCTTGCTACCGGGAAAAGCTGGGTCTTGAGTCAGAGCTCATGGTGGAGCAACCTTCCTCTGTTCACCCTCAGAGGCTGGGGGTATCTGGTCGTAGGCCATCTACTGTTTCTGGGTGTGGGGCACTGAAGCCCAAACGTGTCTGCTCCGCTTGACCCTGCGAAAGTTCTGGACATAGATATATATTAGACAAACTTGGGGCAAAATCCCTGCCCAGCCCAGTGGGTCGTGGCTCAGTGGTTGAGTGTCAACCTATGAACCAGGAGGTCACGGTTCAATATATATATATATATATATATATATATATATATATATATATATATATATATATATATATATATTTTAAATCCCTGCCCAGAGTTGTTTTGGTCTAGATGGGGATACACACCTCAAAACAAATAATTATATTCAATGTGATAAGTTGCAATGGTGCCTGGGCTGTATCACTAGCCCCGCCCCAGCTGTCCTGGATCACTGTGCAATCCAGTTGGAGAGGCAAGATACCTAAACACAATGGAAAGTACCCATACCCAGGGCAGCTAGCTATTCAATGCTACAAAATAGAGGCCAGAGAGGATCCAAAGCCTGGGCAATGAGAGGGGAGGGGCCTGCCCAAAGACCTCCTCAGGAGCCAAAGGGGCTTTAGGAACAAAGTCTCTAGCCCCACCCATATGTCCCTTGCTGAACCCTAGTCCCGAGTCCCATCCAAAGTTCACCAGAGATTGTGCATGGATTTCCTGACAGGCCCAGATCCGTCCCCGGGGCTGGCGCCTGGGTCTGGGGCATGGGGAGCAAACAAATCCTGAGGTTTTTCTGGCAGCTCCGGAGCCTTTGGTCTTCTGGGCTTTGTCAGGCTTGGCCTGTGACAGGAGGCTGCCGAGGGGAGGGCAGACACAGCTCAAGCAGCGTCCAGGCTGGCGGGGATCAGAGCACCTATTTTGGAAGCTCCCACAGCCGCTGAGCAGAAGCGGTTCTTGCCACAGGCTGGGCCAGGGTTGCCCTGTGGAGTTTGGGGCCTCTGCGTCTCAGCGCTAAAGAACAAAATGCTGGCGGTTCATAGAGATTATCCCGTACAATTCTGACTGCGGTTTCATGAGATGTAGAACATTTTTACAATTTTACAAACAAGGACACTGAGGATAGTCTATATGAAATTTTTAGCACACTACATTTCTTTTTTTTAAATATATTTTTATTGATTTCAGAGAGGAAGGGAGAGGGAGAGAGCGATAGAAACATCAATGATGAGAGAGAATCACTGATCGGCTGCCTCCTACATGTCCTCCACTGGGGACTGAGCCCACACCCCGGCCATGTGCCTTGACAGAGAATGCAACTGTGACTTCCTGGTTATAGGTCGGAGCTCAACCACTGATCTATGCGGACCAGGCATAGCACACTACATTTCTTAATAGCCACTGGAAAATATGACCCCCCCACCACACACACACACACACACACACACACACTGATGCTGATCTAAGAGCCTGGGTTAGGACTTAAGGTAAGAGTTAAAGAATGTGACATTCAGGTTTAAAAAAAAAAATCACAAAGAAGCAAGGACATTCTGAAAGGAAGAGAAAAAGCACCAAAAAACAGGGAGGGATGGAGGGAGGGAGAGGAAAGAGGGACTACTCAATGACTGAAATGTCATAATTTCTATATTTAAAACTTTCCCTTACGCTGGTATTTTGTCCTCGGTATTTTTGCGCGCACTGTTTCCCCCAGCTGTCTCCTTGTCCTCTGTGGGCTTTCTCCTCACCTCCCATCCACCACTGATCAGTGAAAGAGCTGCCTGGACCTCAGGAGGAGCTGGACAGGCTGCTGCATCCAGAGGACACCTGTCCTACTGCCCCAACCTCCCAAACCTGGCCTCGCCAGCTTCCCCTTTTCTGCCACTCCTTGGTGCTGAGAAGGATGCCACACAACTCATCATCCAGAACGGGACACTTCTGAGGAAAGGGGCTTATTACTAACTAGAGGCCCGGTGCACGAATTCGTGCACGGGTGGGGTCCAGCCAGCCCGCCCTGATAGGGCGGATAGGGCTGGGCCTGCAGGGGGAGGGGACATGGGAGGTTGGCCAGCCGGCTCTGCCCCTGATAAGGGGTGGGGCAATAAGGGGTGGGGCCAGCTAGGGGGAGGGGCCGTTGGCAGTTGGCCGTCCATCCACCCCCTGGTCAAACTCCTGGTCGAACTCCCAGTCGAGGGGACAGTTTGCATATTAGCCTTTTATTATGTAGGATTATTCTGGGACAAAAGGCTTAAAATACGGATGTGTGGCCACTCTCAGCAGCACTCAGGGTGTGAGGTCCACATACCTGACATGCTTACTCCCTCTGTATTTCCCTACACACTGCCTTCTCCCCAACATCAGCATCTGACTAAGTGGGCTGAGTCACCACCTCCCAGACAAGGTGCATGCAGAATGCAAGGAAAGAGGTGCATGAAATGACTCTAAATGCCCATGCTTAGTTGGCCACTGACATCTCACAACCTCCTGGTTCAGCCTTAGCCTCTGCTTTAGTCATGGGATTCCTGACTGAGCATCAGCAATTGAAAATGTTTGCCACTTCCTAGACTCTGGGTACTAAGTTTAAACTGTGCCCTCCTAGTCACTGGACCCTACCTTATTCAGTGACTATGACCATCCGCTATCCCCTAATCACTGCTCCCCCAGTACTGGCTTATCTCAATTAAAACTTTAAGGCTCTTGGAGGGCAGGAAGCAAAATTGGAAGTGATGCCCTGGCCAGTGTTGCACAATGGTTAGAGAGTAGGCCAGCACACCAAAGGGTCTCGGGTTCGATTCTGGGTCAAGGGCATGAACCTGGGTTGCAGGTTTCATCCCAGACCCCAGAGGCAACCAATCAATATGTCTCTCACATCGATGTTTCTCTCCCCTCACACACACACCTTCCGCTCACTCCAAAAACCAATGGAAAAATATCCTTGGATGAGGATTAACAAAACAAAACACTGGAAGTGATGTTTGGATGATTCCATGAACATTCAATGGAAGAAACCAAGATTCAGAGAAGGTGAATGACTCACCTACGCTTCTAGATAGTGATTTTCTTTTCTTTTTTTTTTTTTTTAAAGGAGGTAATGAGTGAATTTAAAGAATCTTTTTTTTTTTTTTAAATATATTTTATTGATATTTTTACAGATAGGAAGGGAGAGGGATAGAGAGCTAGAAACATCGATGAGAGAGAAACATCGATCAGCTGCCTCCTGCACACCCCACACCGGGGATGTGCCCGCAACCAAGGTACATGCCCTTGACCGGAATCGAACCCGGGACCCTTCAGTCCACAGGCCGACGCTCTATCCGCTGAGCCAAACCGGTTTCGGCTAGATAGTGATTTTCAATCTTTTTCATCTCGTGGCACACATAAACTATTTACTAAAATTTTTGTGGCACACCAAAAAAAATATTTTTTGCCAATCTGACTGAAAAAAAGGTATAATTGTGACTCAGGTATTGCATGTTTTAAAATGTTTTCGGTACACCAGTTGAAAATCGCTGTTCAACCTGATCCTCACCATGCTGCTCTCAGGCTGGGCCACTCCTACAGTAGTCAGCACACACCAGAAACCCCATGCCCATTGACCCATCAGATTTCAACAAAAGCCAGAGACGTAAAGTGTCTAATGAAGCATCAGTAATGCCAGCAGGATGGTGTACATCTGAGGGCTCTGCTCCCGGCCCATTGGACTGCTGGCCACTGAGATGCCATGTTCCCGGACACACATAATAATTCTTTGAGAGAATTATTTACGCAGGCCCAGCGGTTTTCATATATACATAATGTGTGTGTATATAATTATATGTAACAGATGGATGGGTGGATATGGAAAAGTACTCCCTGATGCATTAAAAACCAGCCCACTCTTGCTAGTGATAAAACTGCCCTAATTATTCATGGGACTACATCAAAAAGATACACCCTCCCCCCCAAAAGAGGAAGACAGAAATGTTTATTTTTAAGATATTCATGGAAAAATACTGGAAACAATCCAAATATATACTGATAGGGAATAAGAAAACTAAGTTGTAATAAAAAATATATGAACATTTGTTTTTTTAAATGACAACTACATGGACTATGTTAAGATTTCCTCTTCCTGTAACATGGTTTAAATTCATTAAAGAAGCAGTCAATAAAGTAGCATTTCTATATCTGGGGAAGAGTGCTGAAGGCAGAGGGAACAGCATTGTAAAGACTTTGAGCTTCAGGGAAATGAACAGTTAATAATAACATCATGCAACATGAGAGAAGCCAGTCACAAAAGATCACTGGATGTCTTTTGTCCAGAATGGGCAAATCCCTGGAGACAGAAAGTCGATTTGTGGTTGCAAGGAGTGAAGGGAGAGGGAAATTGGAATGATTGTAAATGGGTATGAGATTCTTTTGGGAGTGGTAAAAGAAATTGTTCTAAAATTATGAGCTGGCCTCGCTGGCATGGCTCAGTGGTTGAATGTCGACCTATGAACCAGGAAGTCACAGTTCGATTCCTGGTCAGGGCACATGCCTGGGCTCTATCCCCAGTGTGGGGCATGCAGTAGGCAGCCAATCAATGATTCTCTCTCATCATTGATGTTTCTCTCTCTTTCTCTCTCTCTCTCTCTGAAATCAATAAAAATATATTTAAAAAATAAAATAGTGATCTGGATACACAACTCTGGAATGTTCTAAAATCCACTAATTATACACACTTTACATGAGTGAACTTTACAGAATGTAAATTACATATTAATGATGCTGTTACAAAACAACTAACAAGAAATTAAATTAAATTTTTTTAAAATATATTTTATTGATTTTTTACGGAGAGGAAGGGAGAGGGATAGAGAGTTAGAAACATCGATGAGAGAGAAACATCGATCAGCTGCCTCCTGCACACTCCCTACTGGGGATGTGCCTGCAACCAAGGTACATGCCCTTGACTGGAATCGAACCTGGGACCCTTGAGTCCGCAGGCTGACGCTCTATCCACTGAGCCAAACCGGTTAGGGCTAAATTAAATTTTAAAAAGCATCTCTGCTTAGGAGTTGGAAGATTGGAGATATCTACTTTATTTCTTCAACTTCCTGGGATCCCCTCATTCCAAAACAAGCAACATGCCTTCTCCACCTTGGACCCAGGTACCTCCCCTTCCATAGGAGTAGCCCTCTCTGGGTTCAAGTGTCCTAGATAGCACTGACTACTCTTGCCATCCCACAGAAAGAAAGAGAAAGGCCCTCTCTACAGCGTAAGACCAGCAAATAGGATGTACATGATCAGCTAATCAAAAGCCACCTATCAATCACAAAGTCCAGTGCTAGTCCTGGCTCTTCCAAGTCATGGGGGTGAGTCACTATCCCTCTCCAGGCATCCTGCCAGCCTGACTCAGTCATCTCCACGTGCCCTGGGAATGGGAAATGTGGGGAAACAAGTGTTCTGGGCCTTAATGGAGAGTGTGACACGGTACATCTGGGAGGGCCATGTGGCAATATCTTAACAAAAGTATATATAAATGCACATGCCATTTGATCTAGAAATTCTGCTTCCTGGAATTTATCCTACAATGAATGCACTGGCACTTGTGTAAAATGATTGGTTCATGTACAAGAATATTCACTGCCGTTATTTTTTGTGTGCCAAAGCAGAGGAGTAGAAAAACAACTTACATGTTTATCAATATGGAACTGGTTAACTCAATTAGAGTACACTACATAGTCACAAAGAATGAAGATCTTCTATATACTAATAGGAAATTCTTTCCAAAATATGCTGTGAAATATTAGGAGCAAGGTACAGAACAGTATACCTGATAGTCTCCACAAAAAGAAGGGGAGAAGAGTCTATATACACAGATTTGTTTGCATATGTTAAATATCTCTGCGAGGATAGAAAGGAAACTGACAATATTGATTGCTTCCAGGGAGACATGTGGAGACTCAGGGATGCTTTCACTGTAAGCGCTTGTGAACATTCTGACTACTCAACTATGCTAATTTATTACCTATTTTTGAGAAATATATTTTTAATTGATTTCAGAGAGGAAGGAAGAGAGAGAGAGAAAAAAAAAACACATCATCGATGAGAGAGAACCATTGATCAGCTACTCCTGTATGCCCCCCACTGGGGATTGAGCCTATAACTCGGGCATGTGCCTTGACAGTGAATCAAACCAGGACCTCCTAGTTCACAGGTTGACACTCAACCACTGAGCCTCACCAGCCAGGCAAGAAATAAATGTTATATGTTAAATAAAGTAAATAAATATACACGAACTATCATTGCCACTGTTTCATATACAGTGGCATACACTGTTTCATATTAATTTTAATTTACAGCAGGCTTCATTTAGGACAGGTTCCATTTTCTGATTTCCCAAAGAGCATCTTGTCTCCAACATTTTCTAAGCAGATGCTTAGCCTCACCCACCCACTGTCATCTCTCATAGTGCCCTAGTTCCTATCCTGTCCCCAGAAGCCCCCAGCCCAGCCTTCACAGGCAGACTCAGTTCCCAGCGGATCTGGCATGGCTTCTAGTGCTCAGTTCTACACATGCACACTGCCTATTCAGACCTTGTTCCTTTTACTAATGAGGAAAACCGAGAGGGAGCTTTGGGCAGGCCCTCTATCAGCGCCAGTACAGGAGACTTAAACCAGGCCAGTCTGCACCCCCCTCTCCAGCTTGTTACAAGCTGGCAGGATGGAAAGGAAATTCTGAACAAATTGCCAGACCAGCTCCCTCAGGGACCAAGACAATGGGTCTGGAGGGAAAAGGCCTTTCCTTCCAGCCCGGCAGCCGTCAAGAGGAAACAACTTCCCTTTCACCTCCTGGAATGGCAGCAGCCAGCCAGCCAGCAGGGGAGATTTATGGAGATATAATGTGACCTCTTTATTGCCCTGAATGCTAAGGAGGCATTTCAGGGGAGATTTACGCCTTTTAGAAGGGGAGGGGAGCAAGGGTGTAGAAAAACATAAGCACTAAGCACGAGACTGTTTTCCCCTCTGGGGGTTTCTTGGGGATTACTTAATCAAATCAAGGTTAAGCTCAATCGCCAGCACTTTACATCTTCCCCTACTAATCCACAGTTACCCTGCAAGCTTTTTGCACAAAATGTGGTCTAAAGAGAGCTGGGAGGGCTCTGCTTAGCTTTGAGTTCAGTTAACACAAAACAAAACAAAAAGTAAAGATGAAGACTATATAAGGAGGGGCCAGGAGGCTTTGCCCCTCCTAGCAATGGACCTGGGCAGTTCACATTTGACTTATCGATGCTCAGCATCTTCTTTGTAAAATGAGGGTGTCCGACCAGAGGTTCTTCCTAGTTTGAAAATGACCCCCAGATTAATATCAGATCAAATGTATAAATTACTCTGCACCAATGTTTTTTTCTGAATCCTTTCTTCAAAGGAAATCTTATTTGAGGAAGCCTGACATAAAAAGACAGAGAAGTGAAGCTGATTGGGTGAAAGGATAACCCAGGCCCTTTCCAAATCCCCTGGACATTATGTCCACATAGTGGTGTCCTTGAGCAAGGTCCTCCAACCGCTAGAGGGTGCAGGAGCGCAAATACAGGAATGTTACTCAGGACTCAACCAATAATATTAATGTGGCTCGTTCACTGCTTCAATATCAAAGACTACATTTATCAGATTAAAGGCTGGGATTAATAAGATCCAATTCCAGAATTAATGAGGTAGAAATGTTCGCCAACATTAATTTTACCTCTCTTGCTGTGGTCTCTACAAATCAAAAGTGAAGTATTTGAAGAATAAGATGATTTTGGAATCATCCAACTTGGCACTATGTTATAACTCTTGTCATTCACATATCTAAAAAAGTTTCCCCCTAATTATGTTTAAACTGTGTAATTCATAATTGCTATAAATATTCAAACAGTACAGAAGGATATCAGATTTAAAAATTACAATTATCCCATGCCCTTAAGGAAAAAGTGACTAACAAGTTTTCTATTTTTCTAGACATTTCCTACTTTATTATAATTTTTATTTTTAGAAATTTAGAAATTATAAAAAAGTATTAAGAGCAATAGAGCAATCCCTTTTATTCCCTGTCACCATCTCTTATGCAGCTACTATTCTAAATTTGGTGTACAACCTTCCAATCCATTTTCATATTTTTAGATAACCTCTGAACACCATATGATTTTTGTGCTTTTAAAATTTACTTTAATGCCATCATACTATACATCACATTTACAAATTTACTTTTTACTATGAAATGGTTCAGTAACTGGGGGGAAAAAAAGAATATAAAAACACTCTTGCCTGGCTGGCATGCCTCAGTGTTTGAGCATCAACCTATGAACCAGGAGGTCATGGTTCGATTACTGGTCAGGGCACATGCCTGGGTTCTATCCCCCGTGTGGGGCGTGCAGGAGGCAGCCAATCAATGACACTTTCTCATCATTGATGTTTCTATCTCTCCCTCTCCTTTCCTCTCTGAAATCAATTTTAAAAAATAAAAATAAAAACACTCTTGCACCCACCACCTAGCTTTGCCAGACTGCATTTTGCTATATTTGCTTCAGATATTTCTAAAGAAATGAGAAATTGCAGAAACAACTGATTCTTCTGTGTATCTTGCCATCCCAGTCTCCTCCTTCCCTCTATCCTGAATGTGATGTTTGATTCAAATGTTTTCCTCTTGCAATATGTATATATTTTTTCAGAAACAATACATATTTTTTCACATTTTAAACTTCATAGAAATAACATGCTATATGTATGCTCTTTCAAGTTCTATTTTTTGAGCTTTAATTATGCTCATACACGTGGAGCTACTTTGAGTTGCTTTATAGTTTTCTATTATATTGACATATATTTAATTTGTTTATTTCCTCATTGATGTATATTCAGGTTGTTTCTAATTTTTGCTATAATAAATGCTGCAACAGGCATCCTTGCACATATCTGCTTATACACAGGAGAAAAGTTTTTCTAGGACATGTTACACATTATAGACGTGTTAAAAAATATATTCATAAAACAAATGTTTGGTTTTGGTGCTGTTTAGCAATGCATCTGTCAGTTTTTGCTAGGTTACACTATAACAAACAATCCCCAAATCTCAGTGCCTTGCTATATTAAAGAGTTATTTTCTGCTCTTCATATTACACATCAGTTGCAAGTTGGTTGAAGTTCTGTTACATGTATGTGCTTCACTCTGGGACCCAGGTTGAAGGCGCCACCTCTATCTATCTGAGTCATACCAGCCTCGTAGCAGCGGACATCAGAAAGTGATGTCAGACCACATTATGGCTCTTAAAGCCTGTTCTTGGCAGTTGCACAAGTGACTTCTATCTCATGTCATTGATCAAAGCAAGTCTTACAGGCAAGCCCATGTTATCAGGTGAGGAGTAGAATCCTCCCTGGAGAAGGGGAAATTGTGAAGAACAGTGCCATCTGCCTTGAACACAACTGGGATCAGACCCTCTTCACTGCTTGGTTTCTTCATGGAAGCACATTTATTTGGACATTTCCAATATCTGTACAGATCTACCTCACTGTTTTAAGAAGATTTATTAGTTTTACAAGGTAAAGGTACATAACATTTACATTCTTTTTTTTCTTTTTTTCTGATTGCCATCCATTCCCAGCTGCCAGCTCAGGGCGTATTTATTTATTTAAATGTATTTTTATTGATGTGAGAGAGAAGGGAGAGAGAGAGAGAGAAACACCAATGATGAGAGAGAATCATTGATTGGCTGCCTCACTGGGGATTAAGCCTGCAATGCAGGCATGTACCCTGACTGGGAATCGAACCCGGGACTTTTCAGTCCATAGGCCGAGGCTCCATCCACTGAGCCAAACCAACTAGGGCAACGTTTACATTTTATTCCATGATTCCCACAGTTGTGTAGCTGCACTTTGATATTTGAAAGGATCCAATGCTTAAGTCTTCTTTCTAAAAATTATCTTGGCTATTTTTGCACAGTAACTCTTCCATGTGAATATTACTAGAGACCCGGTGCACGAATTTGTGCATGGGTGGGGTTCAGCCGGATCAGGCGGATCAGACTGGGCCGGCTGGGGAGAGGAGCCATGGGCAGTTGGCCAGCCAGCCCTGCTCCCTGGTCGAACTCCCAGTTGAGGGGACAATTTGCATATTAGCCTTTTATTATAGGATCATCAGCTTGACAAGTTGTATTTAAGAAATCCTTCTGGGATGTTTCCTGGGACTGCACTAAATTTGTAGATCTGTTTGGGGGTATTTGGAAGAAAAGATATCGCTAAATTTTCCAATCTAAGAACACTGTCTTTTCCCATTTATTCATGTCTTCTTTTATGTCCTTCATTAACGTTTTATAGCTTTCTCCATAGAGATGAGACATATTTGTTTACCAAAGTTAACCATTCTTTCACCTGCAAATAATGAAACATTGCTTCTTCCTTTCTAATCTCATTTATTTTATTACCAGGAAATTTACACCTGGCTGGAGATCTGACAGGTATAGTTCGGCTCTCAAAAGTTTTCCCTTCAATGTGGTCTGAATTTCTATTACATTTCACAGTATTTATGTAATTGGGGTATGATTTGTTTCCCACTTCCACTGATGATGAAAATTTTACCTTATATTGGGGGTTCTTCTCATCTGACTTGGTGTTCAGGAAGGAATGGGAGAAAGCATACCTTTGCTATGCTGTCTCTCACAAGAATGTCTCCACCCCTTCTTCACAATACATACATCCCCTCAAAACCTATCGCCTATTCTTTCTCGTCCTATCACTAGCCTGCCCAGACTACCCTAAATTTTCCATGGTTTATTAGGCAATTAATCTCATCGGTCTTGAATTACCTATTTTATCCTTGTCTTCTAATATCATTTAGATCTTTGGGTGTTATTTCATCCTTTTCTCCCAAACCATATTTTCTTCCTAAGCCAAATTATAAGCACAAATGAGATCAGAGTATATTTTATACCTTGTTTATGGGGTTAGTTTTATTTTATTTCTCTTTTTTTCATTCTAGCCTCAGAACTCTGTAGCCAAGCAGATATTTACAAATTATACACACACAGAAATGGAGCTCCTGGGCACTGGGGCCACACAGAGCCCAGCTCTCAGCCTCTTCCTCCCCCTGAAGCACCACAGCGGAACCCAGGGCCCCTGGAGCATATTTGATGGCAACAGTCTCATAGTTCCATCCATCCTTTTACACACAGGACATCCTTTCCCGTTTTAGGAAAAGTTTGAGCTGCTACAGAAAAGCAATCTGATAGGACAAATTCAGGCAGAATTAGTACTACCAACTCTCACATTAATAGGGCTCATCACAGCTTTGGGGAGGAAAACAATGTGGTGTCAGGAGGGAGGATTTTTGCAGTTTACTCTCTTCTTACTAATAAGCTTTTGCATGGTTTCTCTATTTTCATTACGATCAATTGTGGAAAAATCCACATAACATGAAATTACCATTTAACCATTTTTATGTGTACAATTCAGTAGTGTTAAGTATATTCATATTGTTGTGCAATCCATCCCAGAATTCTTTTCATCTTGTTAAACTGAAACTCTGTACCCTCCTTCCCCAGGCCCTGGCAACCACCATTCTACTTCCTGCCTATGAATTTGACTGCTCTAGGTACCTCATAGAAGTGGAATCCTACAGAAATTGTCTCTTTGTGTCTGGCTTATTTCACTTAGCATGATGTCCTCAGGGTTCATCCATGTTGTACATGTGTCAGAATTTCCTCCTTTTTAAGGCTGAATAAATATTCCATTGTATATATTAAACCACATTCTGTTTATCCATTCATCTTTCTGTGGACACTTGGGTTGTGTATGTAAATGTACCCCCTATATAGAAGGAAATATAGACATTAAATAAGATACTGCGTCTATGTCCCTAAATGTAGATTTATATTGAAAAAGAAGGTGAATTCTAACTAATACAAAGCCTTTTGGCTACTGTGGTGCTCTCTTTTTCATCAACAATGTATTCATCTTTACAAAAAATAAAAAAGCAGGAACAAATGCGAGGCTGTGCACTGCACAGCAAAATCAATCAATCAGACCTTGACCACTATGGCTCCCATTTGCTGACTGGGCTGGGGAGACTGCACAGGGCAGGGTCCTCATTAGACTCAATCTTCCAGAAAGAGGCTCAGAGGTAGCGGTAGTTGCAGAAAAGCCAGGACAAAGAGGAAATCTCTGGCAGCAAGACTCTGAGGGAAAGAAGAAGCCCCAGAACCCAGCTCCCACAGAGCGGTTTATGCACATGTGTGGTGGCCTCAGCCTCCATAGTTCCCTGAAATGGGAGGGTGTGTACCATCAGTGCAGCTGGCATTAGGGAATGGGAAGAGCACCTACCCAGGAAGTTAGGCTGACCTGAGTCCTGCCAGCCTCAGCCCCCTGCGGCCCTGAGCACCCTGTAACCTCAGTTTCTTCATCTTCCAATGGATATTGCAACTCCTGTGCGCAGGACAGTTGTTGGAATCAATAAAACATTTCAGAGAAGAGTGTTTGCTGAGCTTCGATGCCACCACCAAATGTCACAACTTTCTTCTAAACTGCTCACCAGCTAGGCAGGCTGGATGTGGCTGTGGGTACCCAATTATCCATTTTCTCAGCTTCCTTGTGGGTGGGGTCCCAGGCTTCATGCTCTTGGCTGTCTGTACTACCTCTGCCCAATACTGTCCTCAGAACCTACTGGAGGGGCCAGGCAAAGGCCCCTGCTCCTGAAGGTAACAGCACAAGTACTCATCCTCCACTTGTTCCTGTTTTTCAGATGGTCAGAGCTGGAAGGGCACATAGATACCAGAGGTGTCTGCTGCCAATTTATTCATTTTAATAAAGGAATCGGAAGCCTGGGAAAGCCCATGTGGACATGCAGTTTCCATCAACACTCCTTAAAAGATAGCCCGATTGCTTCCTCTAGGACAGACACCAAGTCCACATCACTCCTGAAGTAGAGAGAGAAGCACAAAGAAACCTGGATCCTGGTTGTATCCCATAAAACCACTCAGATAGGAATGCACAGGGAGGTGCATAGATTGGGTTATTTTAAAAGCCAACAACGAATAAACAACTCCTCCATTTCTTCACATCCATCTCCAAATCCACTGAGAATCCAGCAGCCACCATGGGTTAGGTGAATTTCTTGGTAGAAATCCACAAGGCAGTTGATTTGCCCCCTGCTTTTCAATAAACACAATTTAGCACCATGATAATGCTAACCACAGCAATGTGTGATTCAGACCCTGGGAAAGACTGGACTCAACTGAAGCAATTCAAGGGGAAAGAGTGTCTCACTTGTTCTCAGAGTCCCAGAGACGGACCTGCCGGGGCTTCCTCCACAGCTGCCCCACACAATCGTTCCTTTCTGAATGCAACCAAGTGGTTTCTTCATTTTTTCCTTTTGTTCAGATCCCGCTGGAGGTAGACAACTGGTTCCAACTCCCCTAGGGGGATTTTTAAACATTCTAAAGCTATGACAAATGTCACTTCTTAGGTATCTACAACCCTAATTAGCCTCTGCTTATGTAAATGTGCCCCCCGCCCCCCATGTAGAAGGAATTATAAACATTAAGTTGGATATGGAATCTATGTTTCTAAATGTAGGTTAATACTAAGAAAGAAGGTGAATCCTAACTAATAAAAAAAAGAAAACCACACCCTCCTTTCACTCAACTTGGCAGCCTCCTGTGCTACCTAACCCTTTATTAGTGGAACTGAAAAAATTCCATTTGAAATAATATCTTTGCCCTAACTGGTTTGGCTCAGTGGATAGAGCGACGGCCTGCAGACTGAAGGTTCCCAGGTTCGATTCCGGTCAAGGGCATGTACCTTGGTTGCGTGCACATCCCCAGTAGGGGGTGTGCAGGAGGCGGCTGATCGATGTTTCTCTCTCATCGATGTTTCTAACTCTCTATACCTCTCCCTTCCTCTCTGTAAGAAATCAATAAAAAAATATATTTAAAAAAAGAAATAATATATTCTTTAATGGTAATAGCCAAGGTGAACATTTATAAATGGGTGTCTAATGGCTAACATTGAAAGGTGTTTACTGCGTGTCAAGAACTATGCTTCATGAACATCATTTCCTATTACTCGAAACAACCCTATGAAGTAGCTGCTATTCAATTTTACGAACGTGAAAGCTGGGGAACATTGTAAGGGGAAGAGCTAGAATTTGAAATCAGGTGTCTGACTTCATCCCGCTCCCTTAATTACAAGACTCTCGTGCTTCTCTTTTATCAGCTGCCAAATAGTAAAATGTTGGAGGTCCCAACAAGGAATATAAGCAAAAGTTCTGAAAATGATGGAAAAAAGTCTGGCTAATGGGCTCTGCCTTCACCATGTCAACTGGTTAGATGGTCCATTTGGCCAGCTCTCCCCTCCCCAGCATCCGTCCACTACGTCCTTCTCTCCCCCACTGCCCCTTCTGCTTTGTCCTGGGAAAAGGGTCCCCTTTATTAATGCCATTCCTGGAGATGTGTTTACACAGGGCAGGAAACTTAATATCAACATTCCCTGAAGGAGAGTGTCCTGTCACTTCTGTGAAGCACTTCAGGCCGGCAGAGTCCAGCCTCCCAAATCAACAGGCACTTACGCCCTTTAAACAGAATCTGATGGGAGAGTTTGTTTCTACAGAGAATCTTTAGAGTTCCTGAGCCCGTTTGTTATGATGAGTTGAGAGGTGGTTGCGGTTGTGCATGCCCCAAACTCCCTCTGGTGCCTCAAGAGGCTCTCTAAGAAGGATCTCAGGGAATCTCTGCAAGGTGGGGAGGAGGGAAAATAGTGGACTTAGGCACTCAACGGGTGGGAAAGGACAAACCTGATGAGTGAATTCTGCAAGTCTCTATAAACTGGCAGAGGATGACTGCAATGGATCTGGCTCCAGGTTCATTACACTGATAGGATGTGAAAACTTTGGGGGCCTTAGAATCCCAAGGGGCACACACCATCAGAGCCCAGCAGAACAGCACAGGATCAAGGAATAAGTCCAGGTGGCTTTTACAAGGTAAAACATGAGGGCACACCATTATCCATTTTCTCAGCTTCCTTGCTTGGCTCCTCATATCCAGCATCTGTTACCCTGCCCTGCACCACTCTCCCCTCCCACTTTCATCAGAGGCAGCTCTCAGAGCTCCCTGCCCCACGTCACTCTCTACCCTGGAGGCTCTGTCCTGTTTTCAAGTGATGGCTTCAAACACAGTGGTGAGCCTCCTGGACATCTCACTTGCATGTCCCTCCTCCATGCTTCAGACCCACCATATCCAAAATGTTGGTCCCACCTCTAAGTGCCCTGTTTCTTTGTTATTACCTCTGAGAATACCATTGGAGTTTTCTATGCTCTTCTCTCTTCTCCTGGCCTTCTAGGCTCTAGCTGCCTCTGCATGATTCTTACAGCTCCTCAACCTCCTCACTTACCCAGCCCTGCACCAGAGCCCTACAAGGTCCCCCCTCTCTATAAACCTGATCTTGGGTGGAGACATAACCAATCCTGACCTCTGCCTCTCAGGTCAGTCTCAACAGTGTTGGACTGCAGCATGAATATGGAGCCAAAGGGGTTGTACATCTTAGGGTGAATTCCAGACTTTACCTTTTCAGAAAATGAACTTTTGTATTTAGCATGCAATCGTATCACAGACCCCAAAATGAATGAGGTATACTTCTTTTTGCGTATACATATACTCTGAAATATGTATGAAATGAGGAAGGGAGAGGGAGACAGATAGAAACTTCAATGATGAGAGAGAATCATTGATCAGTTGCCTCCTGCACGCCCCCTACTGGGGATTGAGCCCACAACCAGGGCATGTGCCCTTATGGTGGACACTCAACTACTGAGCCACACCGGCCAGGCAATGAGGTATAATTCTTGCCCTGGAAACACTTCCAGTCTATTGGAACTATAATCCAACTGCAAGGATTGCACCCTAAGTTACAGTGAAAACACTGGCCATGTCCGATTCTTGGGAATTCTGCCTGGAGCCTTCTCAGAGGCTGCAGATGCCCACAGAGAGATCCCCATGAGATCCCACCGAGCTTTCATGTAATTCACAACAAGAGCCAGCTCTGCTCCCTCTCTGCCATCAAGAGGCAGTGTGATCTGTTTTCTCTGATTCTTCCTTGTTTGTTTCTAGTTATTCCAAAGTCAGGTGAGTCAGAACAAGAAACAAAAGTTGTCTGTGTATACAGCATTATGGAATTATTAGGGTAGAAAGAAAAAACGAGACCATCGGGTACCAGATGGATTGCCAAGGTGCTGAGCCATGATGGCTAACATCGTGCAGCACTTCCAGTTCCCAGGGCTCCAGCATCCATGCTGTTCACCACCATGATGATGGAGAGAAAGTCTCTCTAGTCAACAGCTAGACTCAGACGATCTAACTACCCTGGCCGTCCCATCAGAGAACAAGACTCACCAAGCCTAAGTGGTAAAACGCAAGGGACTCCAGAAATGCAGTAGAATGTGCTCCTCTCTCCATAGAAAGAAGTCAAATAAGAGCCTCCCAGTTCCTGCACGGTTCCTCCCTAGAAGTGCCACTTACTTCCCAGGCTGTCCAGCAATCAGTGGCTGCCAGGCAGAAGGGGGAAGTGATTAATCAGATTCCCCAGCCCTTGGACAATGGGGGAGGCTTAAAAGGAAATCTGGGGTGAGAAATTCTACTCAACAATTGACTCAACTTTCTATTCAAAAGTTCCTCCAGACTTTTTCAATCCAGCAAATTAAGGTGGGTGGTGGCGGCGGGGTACGAATTCCTGATGGGAAAGTGGAATCCCACAGAAGTGAAGAAATGTTATTGGCCTGGTCCACATGACTGGTCAGTGATATGAGGCATCAAATCTGGGATTCCTGCCTTGATCCAGTGTCTCATTTGCTACCAAGTGTTCCTCCTTTTCCTCATCTCCACCCCAAGGAAATTATCAACTAAGCAGGAGGGCCACAAAGTTTAAGGAGAGATTCTCCATGACAACACGGAAGAACAGCTTAGTATCCAAAAGAAATGATGTAAACTCGAATGCCAGCTCTGGGTGGGCAACTTCAGAATGACCCGTTCCCCAGGCCATGTAAATGGGGGGATGAGAGGTGCATGGAAGTTGTCTTACACATAACTTCCCACAGCGCTTTTCTCTTCAAACTGTGGCTGTAGGGGCTCAATAGAAAGATAATGACCACTGTCTTCACCCATGCTCTTTCTTGGCCAGTTTGGCCTGGTGATTTCCCCTTGACTTTTCTTCCATGTCCTCTGCCATCACTCACTCATTGTTCAGGCTAAAGAATGCTGCTGACAGCCTCTCTTTGAGTCACCTGCCATCTGTCTCCATGACAGCCATATCTCCTCTCTCTCTCTCTCTCTCTCTCTCTCTCTCTCTCTCTCTCTCTCTCTCTCACACACACACACACACACACACACACACACAGTGTATATATATATTCCCAATCTACTGATTCAATCATGTTTGCCCTCTATGCATAAAGCCCCCAAACACCTCAGCTGATTTTCAAGGCCCTCCATATCTGGTCCCAACTGTGTCAACCTTGCCAGTCCCTCCAGGGGAACCAAGCTGCTGGAATGCTGGGAAAAGGCCCGACATAGGTGGCCATCTGGGGTGGAGCACTTCATGGAGAGGTGAGAAGTAGAGAGAGTCCACTGTGAGCAACCCTGCATGTGTACCAGGAGTTCAAAGCTAAGAGCTAGAAACACTGGTGGTAAATCCAAAGTCAAAGGCAAGGAATGACTAAAACCGACAAAACTGGTTCCAATAATCGACTGTTAGTGAAAGTGCTGATATTGTTTTGATGAGACTCTATGGATGCTATGGCATAAAGTGAGGAATTATGTGGTGTTGCTGAGAATGGATTTTTGGTGTGGATGAAAGATTTATAGATGTTAAGAAGCATAAAAGATATAAAATGGAGAAACTGCCATTGAAAATAGTATTGTAGTTTCTCAGAACCTCACATAATTACCATACAATCCAGCAATTACACTTCTGGGTAAATACCCAAAAGAATGAAAGCAGGGATTCAACAGAGATTTGTACACCCACGAGAAACAACATGTGGACAGAAAAAGAGGTTGTACAGGAAGTAATGTCACAGGGTGATTTGTCATAAACTGGGCAGGTCATAGTGGGTAATCATGCTCCAGGCATGTAACTTCTTTAGTAAAAGGTTTATTTTTGCCTTAAGCAAGCTCTGTCCATTGTTTCTGTGTCTAGTCTAACACGTCTTTGAAACACCTCCTTTTGGACACCTCGAAAGGGAAACCAACCTGAAGAGAGCAAGCACTGAGTCTTGTTAACCATCCTCTAATTCAATTCCTGCCTTGCTTCCTCCCACCTTCATGTAATCTTCCTATGTTCCCTCCCTAATTCCAAATGCATAAAAGAAACTGCCAACTATCATTTTGGGAGGCATTTTTTTCTCAGATTCTTGAGATCTTGCTTCTAGGCACATCCTCTGTTTGACTCAAGTTTTTATAAAAATGTTCTACAGGTTTTAATGTCCTTACCTCAACAAGCATTATTCACAATAACTAAAAGGCAGAAGCACCCCAGATGAATAGACAAATAAAATGTGGTAGATACATACAATGGAATATTTTCAGCCTTTAAAAGGAAGAAAATCTGGACGGAGGGTACAAC
Organism: Plecotus auritus; assembly: GCF_963455305.1. NCBI lineage: Eukaryota > Metazoa > Chordata > Mammalia > Chiroptera > Vespertilionidae > Plecotus > Plecotus auritus. The sequence continues at coordinate 78,047,404 of NC_137773.1, forward strand.
ATGTATGAATCTGGAGAATATTAGGACAAGTGAAATAATCCAGACACAAAAGGACAAATTTATTATTTTTAAAAAATATTTTTTTATTGATTTCAGAGAGGAAGGAAGGAGAGAGAGAAACATCAATGATGAGAATCACTGATCAGCTGCCTCCTGCCTGCCCCCTACTGGGGAATCAAGCCCGAAACAGGGGCATGTGCCCTGACTGAGAATCAAACTGTGACCTCCTGGTTCATAGGTTGATGCTCAGCCACTGAGCCATGCCAGCTGGGCAGGATAAATCCTTTATGATTCCACTTATATGGGATATTCAGAGTAGTCAAACTCATAGAGATAGAGGGAGAAGGGTGTTTTTCAGAGGCTGGGGAAGCGGGGATAGAAACAGAGTCCCAGTTTGGGAAGATGAAAAAGTTCTGGATATGGATGGCAGTGATGGTTGCACAACAATGTGGACACTTAAAACCACTGAACTGTACACTTAAAAATGGTTAAAATGGTCAATTTTATGTTGTGTATATTTTATCAGGTGTTTTTTTTTTTAATTCATAATGGGAAGTAAAACCCTTTTATTTATTTATTTTTTAAAATATATTTTATTGATTTTTTACAGAGAGGAATAGAGAGTCAGAAACATCGATGAGAGAGAAACATCGATCAGCTGCCTCCTGCACACCTCCCACCGGGGATGTGCCCGCAACCAAGGTACGTGCCCTTGACCGGAATCGAACCCGGGACCCTTCAGTCCGCAGGCCTACGCTCTATCCACTAAGCCAAACCGGTTTCGGCAGTAAAACCCTTTTAGACCTAAATTTGAATTGAAAGTATTGGTATCAACACATGATAAATTTTATCTTATCTTTGGGTGGGGTGGGGGAAGTACTTCCTAACCTCTATACTGAACGACTAACCCAATATCTAAAAGCTCACTAGCAGAGCTAGCTCTAAGAGTGGTGTCCAAATACTATTCCTCATTAAAAGGAGTCAGGGCTTCTGGAGAAGTGGCCGAATCCAGGTCTGGGAGGAGAAAATGCGTTAAGAGCCAGGAACATTTTGTAGTATGGAAAGCAGGAAAAGGTCAAACTAAGATTTTGTAAAAAATAAAAATAAAAAAAAATTCATGAATCAATTTGAACATGCTCCCACTGGCAAAGACGGAACAATCTGAGCATCAATTAGAATAATACCTACATGGATTAAGAGACAAAAAAATTCATTTCATTGGTAATTTTTGAAGGATGCTAAGGGAAGTTATTATTTTAAATGCGGAAAAGTAAAGCAAAAGAAGCATTTCTCCTGCTTTTCATTACAAACTGTATCTCAGAGTTACCAAATATATATATATTATATATATATACTATTGATTTTACAGTAAGGAAGGGAAAGGGATGGAGAGTTAGAAACATCAAAGAGAGAGAAACATTGACTAGCTGCCTCCTGCACACCCCCTACTGGGGATTGAGCCCCACAACCAAGGTACATGCCTTTGACAGGAATTGAACCCAGGACCCGGCGCTCTATCCACTGAGCAAAACAGGTTAGGGCAAATATTCCATAAACTAAGTTTTTTTTTTATTGTTATAGATGTATTCCAGATAATAAATGAGAAAGGAATGAGAGCATTAGAATGTCACCATTTGTAACCCCCTAATGAAACAGTGGATCTAGGCAGTGATCATCAAAGGCTGCTGAATGTGATCAAGTCTATTATTCCAGTCACAGATTTACATGAGATTAAGGGACAGAGAAACATTAAATGTCACAAAGAAAACAATCAACAAAATCCAGGCTATAGGAAACTCTACAGGAAAAACCTAGTATCTTTAACAAATATATTGAAAGAAAAAGAAGAAAGGATGAAAGGGGAACCAATAGCTTAAAAGAAACTTAAGAGGCAACATATAGACCTTATTTATTATTTACATCCTAATTTGAACAAATGTTAAAGAAAACTAGACAAATGGGGAATTTGAACACTGACTGTATATTTAATGATATTAATGAGTGATAGCTAATTTGTATCAGAGTGATACTTGCACTGGGGCTATATTTGTAATACATGCCCTTATATCTTTTAGAGATACTAGTATAAATATTTATAGATAAAACAGTAAGTTGTCTGGAATGCCCTTCAGAATACCATCATTTGGTGGTGGGGGCGGGGGGGAGGAGGAATGTAGATGAAATACAGCTGGTAATGAGTTGATATTTGTTTAAAGCTGAGGGATGAAGAGTTACTCTCTACTTCTGCATATATTTGAAATTTAACATATTTAAAATTTGTTTAAAAGGCAAGAATTGAACTTAAAATCTTCATCTTCACCTCTATACCTCTTGGTGCTCTGGCTAATCCATCCTAAGGTGTCTAGTGGTGCTTACCTGCATAAATAGTACTTTCCCCAGTAATTATCAATATTCTATTCAAGGCCACTCCCATCACTTACCTCACTATTATCACAAAAGAAGGTGGGATGCCCTAACCGGTTTGGCTCAGTGGATAGAGTGTCGGCCTGTGGACTGAAGGGTCCCAGGTTCGATTCCAGTCAAGGGCATGTACCTTGGTTGTGGGCACATCCTCAGTAGGGGGTGTGCAGGAGACAGCTGATCGATGTTTCTCTCTCATCGATGTTTCTAACTTTCTATCCCTCTCCTTTTCTCTCTGTAAAAAATCAATAATATATATATATATATATATATATATATATATATATATATTAAAAAAAAAAAAGAAGGTGGGATTATAAGAGGGTGGGACCCAGCCTTGGAGATCAGATTAGCTACGCCCCTCTTCCTTCCCAGGACAGGGAAGGTAGGATCTGGTTTGGGAACTAGGATCAACCTCAATTTTTGCCCCTTCTTCCCATCTCGGCATGGACACAAACCACACACTGCGTGGGTCCTACTGCTGAAGCACATACACTTGAACTCCTCCAAACATCCTTGTAGCATGCCACTTTCTTTCCATCAGAGCTCTTTCTCTAATTGGGGATGAGTGCAGAAATGCACAGGAAAGGCAGTCATGGCCTTGCAAGATTGAGGCAAGAACAAAAAAAAAATGGAAGGCCACTATTTTTTGCCTGTCTACATGCTAACCAAAGTTATATCCGGAATGCTACTCCAATTCTGCCATCCCACTGTTCTCCTTTCATGTCTTCTCTCCCTGAGGCCAAGTCCAAAGCCTTTAGATGCCTCTGCTTCCTTTCCAGCCTGATGCCCTCCCACCCTACACCGTGGACTAGCCAGACTCGAGACATCCTCACCCTGAAACATCCTTCCCTCCATGCAGCAAACTCCTAATCATCATTTAGGACTCAACGCAGGAATCCCTTCCTCCAGGAAACCTGGTCTGAACTTCCGGTTCCAAGGCCAGTTTAAGAATCCTAGGGGCTCCCGTGGAACCCAGACTGACCCTGTTACAGCTCTCCATACACTGAGACTGCACATTCACTTATATCCACCCCATCAGACAGCGAGCTGCTGGCATGCAGAGACCATCTTATTCATTTCTGATCTCCGAAGTCTAACAAGTGCCCTGCCCACAGGAAGCAGGAAGAACTACTAGTATTTGCTGGTTGGTTGTTGGATGGAGCAAATGTGTCTGATACTGGTGTGTGTACCCTCTGTGGATCTCTACGGCCTCCCAGGAGCTCAGACACGGAATGGGTTTAGTTATAACCAAAAAGCAAAGGAACAATAAACTGAGACCAATTCTGAGGTCACTTAACCCTGGCTTCCTAAAGTTATTTTTACATTTCAGTAGCTACGAATTCATGCAATGGCTGGCGAGGGGGGGGGGGGGGGGACGGGACTGTGGGAGATTGGCCGGCAGGCCTGGATTGGGCTATTGGGGCCAGCCGGCCAGGAGGTGAGGGGCCGCGGGAGCTCACTGACCACCAGGGGGCAGCTCCTGCATTGAGCATCTGCCCCCTGGTGGTCAGTGTGCATTATAGCAACCGGTTGTTTGGTGGTTCATTCGTTTGGTCGTAATGGTTGCTTAGGTTTTTATATATATAGATTATAAGAAAAAATAGCCCTAGCTGGTTTGGCTCAGTGGACAGAGTGTCAGCCTGCAGACTGAGGGGTCCCAGGTTCGATTCCGGTCAAAGGCACATGCCAGGGTTGCGGGTTTGATCCCCAGTGAGGGACGTGCAGGAGGCAGCAGATTGATGATTCTCTCTCATCATTGATGTGTCTATCTCTTTCTCCCTCTCCCTTCCTCTCTGAAATCAATAAAAATATATTAAAAACAAACAAAAAAATTAAAAAGAAAACTGGGCCATCAAACACAAAATTTCAGATACTGTTGCTTAAAATGAGGCAGGTTGCCTTGGAAACCTGCTTTACACAGACTGCATGAATTTGAGTTTGATGCAAGCTCATAAAGGTTATGTGTTACTATGGTAGCTTTGGTATGGGGAAGGATAGCCCACATCTGCTATTATCATGGGGATGCCATAAGACCCTGGATTTTTAATCTCCCAAAGGGCCCTCGAGCAGCTCTTTTTAGCATTTCTGCTCCTGGCTGATTTCTTAACCTTATAAATGCAGACACTCAAGCTAAGAGAGGCATATAAGTGGTCCAGAGTCATCCAGCACAAAAATGAGAGTACAGGACATGATTCTTGGGGCCTTTGGTGCCGGACCCTTGTGGTTTCACCTCAATGATCTCCCCTAAAAAATGGGTTGGGAGCCACTGCTCACATTTCCCAGCAAATCAGAGCTTCACAAATCACTTCAAGGGGGCAACTGTTGAGAACTTACAAATATGCTCAAGCTTTAAACTGGATCTATATAATATACTGTAAGATTAAAAAAACCATGTTTTCACATATAACTCTCCCATTTGATTGGCTATTTATTATTGGCAGTTCTTTCAATCAATTCCCATTTTTGCTCTATTTAAGGCAGGGGTGGAGAAATCTTTTTTCTGCCAAGGGCCATTTTCGTATTTATAACATCATTTGAGGGCTATATAAAATTATCAACTTAAAAATTAGCCTGGCCCTCACAGGCACTGGGGCGGTGGGGGCTTGCCTGGGGTGGGAATGGCTGGGGGTGGCGGGGGGTCAATTGGGGAAAAAGAAGACATGTAAAACTTTAGACAATAATAAATAAATAAATACCTCAAAAAAAATTAGCCTGGCCCTAGCTGGTTTGGCTCAGTGGATAGAGCGTTGACCTGCGGACTGAAGGGTCCCTGGTTTGATTCTGGTTGCAGACTCAGTCCCTAGTAGGGGGCGTGCAGGAGGCAGCCGATCAATGATTCTCTCTCATCATTGATGTTCCTCTCTCTCCCTTCTTCTCTGAAATCAATAAAAATATATTTTAAAAAAGTTAACCTCCTATATTTAGTTAAACATTTCATTAACTTACCCCTAATGCGTTGGCAGGGCCAGACCAAATAATTTCTCAGGCATTATACAGCCCATAGGCTGGACATTCCCATCCCTGATTTAAGGGATCATCTGCAGGAGCCAGACTTGGTCACTAATCTTATTAAAACTTTCTTCAATGATGAAATAACTAAACAGTAACTTTTATGGTTGTTTAAACATATATGTATACACATGCCTGCATATGTATAGTAACTAAAAAGTCAAAAGATTAATGCTTAACAGTGGTTATCTTCGGATGGTAAGATTATCAAATATTTGTGTATTGGTTTATATGAGTTTTTCATTTTTCCATATTAAACATAGATCGAGTTTAATAAAAGAATTAACTTTTTCTGATACCATTGGAAAAATATGTTTCTTACTGAAGGCATCTTTGACCTGGAAAACATTTTCTTTTTTCAAATAAGTAGTCTTTTCCTATTAAGTGTGCACTCTGTGAGAAACACATTCCTTCTTTAGGGTCAAGTTAAGTTCTCTCCATATGCCAGGGAAAGGTTTTATTTGTTGTTTGTTTTCCCCACCTACTCAATTTTGAGGGTAACCTGTATTATTGCCTCTCTTTACCTGGTTTGATTTATGGTCTTGGAAGTCAGGTTATTCTTTGCTAGGTCAAAGAAAAAAGAAAAAAAAAGAAGGTTTCCCCACCTAATACCTGATAAAATATCTGAAAAGGTCATTGCAGACCTTGACAGAAACACATACAATTTCAAGCCAATCTGATAAAACAGCAACTAGAAAACTTTTATCAGAAGAAAATGTAACTTGCCATTTCCCAGCTCAATTGACTGAACTTTTTTATCTGAAATGACAGACATCATAAGATAGGAAAAGCTGCAGATAAGAAGCCAAACTGTGTTGTCTTGAATCAGATCCGATTGTCTGCCCCCGGTTCAAACTCCCACACCTGCTTGAATGGGTCAATGAGCGTCTCTTGGCATGGTCCCGGAGGGGTTTGGAAACATCGAGAAAGTGGTGAACTTTGAGACTTCAGCGTTTATTCTGTGATTATAATTAACCTGCTCACCAGTTGCTGTCAATCGATTCTGAATGGAGGTGATAAAGTTTGACTGGATTGCTAGAAGTAGAAACGAAGATTGGAACCGGGAAGAAAAAAGGAAGATTAAGAAAATAATTTAAGGACTAAATTCAATTTTAAGAAGCCAAGCTGGGTCTGTGATTGGTTTACTAATCCTCAAAAATTTCCCACCAAATTCTGGTAGTGACTCCTTGATTTACTGTCCTCCAAAATAAAGTACATCTATGATTATTCAACACAGAGCAAAAGACAGCCTGGCATTCCACACCTGCAGAGGCCTCTCAATGACTTTAAACATATGGAATGACTTACCTGCCTGGATTATATTCCTCCTTTGGGGAAAAAGAAGATATTTAAAGAAATGAAGTCAATTTGGGAGACTCTGCAAAATGCTTAAGGCCAGAAAAGCAAATTCCCTTCATTCAGATAAGAGGCTTGAATATCCCAGTTCAATTCTGATTACAAAGCAGTAATAGATAAAACCATAGGCCTCCTGCCAGAAACGAGAAAGCTTCCACCGAAGGCTTCTGTGTTCAGCTCAGAGCAATGCCACTTGGGTTCTTCTGGTTGCGGTTTTATTCACTTTCTTGATTCATGCCCCTACTCCCACTTTCATTAAAAACATAATTACTGTGTCCCCCCCACTTCTCTGCTCCTCCCACAAACACATTTGAATCTATAGAAAAGATGGTTTTCATTTTTGTTTAGGAAAGGGATTTGAGAGCCATATGGTTTTGCTCTTATGCAGCCAATATCCCCCCTCCGTCTCCCCTCAGTGAGAATCCTCTAGTGTGGAGGGTCTGAATTCTGGGAAATCTCTCTGTAATTCTCTGCACACCAGAATCAGGAGTCTGAGAAGGAAGTTTGTGCAAGGCAGGGATTCCTAACATTGCAAGTTCTGCAGTATCAGAATGAGATGGACAGTCACTCGGGAAGACATTGAACTGGAGAGACATTGGGGGAAGCAGGAAAACACAGAAGAGAAACTACATTGGGGAGAGGGAGCAGGTGGAGAGCCAAGTAATAGAAAAGCCTAGGGTTTTAGTCCTTCCACCAACACGCACTTCTGTTTCTGCAGGGATAAGTGCTAATGAAAAGTGTGGTAAATGGGGGAAAACACGGTTCTGGAAGTTGGATTTATGTGGGTTCTAAACCAGAGCTGCCGTGTTCTACCAGTGGGAGCTGGGGCAGATTACTTAATCTTTCTGCGCATCCGTTTCCTACCCAGCAAAATGGAGATAATATCTACCTCTCAGGAAGGACTTAAAAGTCCTTGACAACTTCCTCATTGACACTTAATAAAGGATCCAACTTCCTATATAGAAATTGCACATATATAATGCACACGATATAGGCCATTATCCCTAAAAAGTTATTAGCTAGCCCAGCCGGTGTGGCTCAGCGTTGAGTGTTGACCTATGAACCAGGAGGTCACGGTTGATTCCTGGTCAAGGCATATGCCCAGTTTCGGGCTTGATCCCCAGTGTGGGGCATACAGGAGGCAGCCAATCAATGATTCTCATCATTGATGTTTCTATCTCTCTCCCTCCCCCTTCCTCTCAGAAGTCAATAACAAAGTTTATTTTTAAAATGTTACTAGTTTCCAAACATTAATGTACCCAGCCTTGCACTTTTATTTCATACAACTTAAAACAGACCAGAGGTTATTCCTATTATAATCCCATTCATATTCTCTTTCCTACCTTCTTTCTTTAGAAGGAGACAAAGGAGTAGCTCTATAGGTAGCCAATAAAATGTTTAAATAATTCTTCATGGAATGTGTTACATGAGACCAAGGTCAATACAACAGAGACACTCATTCCCAAACCATGAGAGAGCATTATTACCCCTTATTCAGAATGTGCAGGCCAAAAAGGCACCAGCAGAAAAACACTTTTAGATGTCAAAAAGGCCCCTTCAAGTTCTTGAAGCAGCAGCAGCATTCTGGGTCTTCAAGAATTGCCCTCTTCTGGAGCAAAAGAATGATAAAACCAGTGATCCTGCCTCTTTCTTATGCAGACAAAAGCAGCAACATTTGCAACTCGCTTCAGCTCTAAATTGCATACAACTCAATTGTCTTAGAAGAACAGGCTGAAAGGAATTGGCTAAAAGATTTACCTTGCCCTGGAAAACGGTAATTTGTTTTCTAACACAATCCCATCACTGCCCTAGGTTAGTGGTTTGGGGGAATCTAGCCTCCATATAACCCGAGGGAGGGAGAAGTGCTCACACCTGTGAATGAGCCCTTGAGGGGAGCCATGTCAGTGTGGGGGCGGGGGCAATCGACAATTGCTGCCTAAGATCTGCTACCCCATAGATATTGAGAGTAGGAAGAGTTTTTGTCCCTTCAGTAAAGCAATCTGTTGGATAGCAAAAATCAAAAGCCAAATTCAATAAACATTTGTTTTGAAGTATTTTTCCTACGCATCCATAAACTAAATATAGAACCCCACTAAAAAAATGGGGAGAGACTTTCAGGAAGTTAATTCATGACTACTGTATGTCCCTTTAAAAACTTAACTGGTTTAGCCCTAGTCAGTTTGGCTCAGTGGATAGAGCCTCAGCCTGCAGACCAAAGGGTCCCGGGTTCGATTCCCATCAAAGGCATGTTACCTCAGTTGCACGCTCCTCCTAGCCAGGGCCCTGGTTGCCTGCTTGCAGAAAGCAACCAATCGATGTGTTTCTCTCACATCGATATTTCTCTCTGTCTTACCCTCTTTCTTCCACTTTTTCTGAAAAATCAATGGAAAAATATCCTCTGGCGAGGAAATAAATAAATAAATAAATAAATAAATAAATAAATAAATAAATGTGGTCTTTATTTTTATTTATTTATTTTTAATATTTTTATTGATTTCAGAGAGGAAGGGAGAGGGGGAGAGGGAGAGGGAGAAAGGGAGGGAGGGAGGGAGGGAGAGAGAGAGAGAGAGAGAGAGAGAGAGAGAGAGAGAGAGAGAGAGAACATCAATGATGAGAGGGAATCACTGATAGGCTGCCTCCTGCATGCCCCCTACTGGGGATCGAGCCCATAACCTAGGCATGTGCCCTTGACCAGAATTGAACCAGGTTCAGTCCACTCTATTCACTGAGCCAAACCAGCTGGGGTGAGGTGATCTTTAAAAACAAAAACTTTATTGGTTTAACTTTTAAAATTGGTAATATACTCACATGGTTCAAAATTGAAAAGGTTGCATTTGCACATTCATGTTCACAGCAGCATTATTCGCAAGAGGTGGAAACAACTCAAGTGTCCAAGATGGATGAAGGAATACACAAAATACATACAATGGACTATTATTCGGTGTTAAAAAGGAAGGAAACTCTGACATGCTAAAATAGAGATGAACACTGAGGACAGTATGCTCAGGGAAATAAGCCAGTCACAAAAGGACAAATAGTGTACAATTCCACTTATATGAGATACTTAGACTAGTCAAATTCATAGCGACAGAAAGTAGACTGGTGGTTGCCAATTCGTAAGAGACTGGGAAATGAGCAGATGTTTAATGGGCACAGTTTCGGTTTTGCAAGAGGAAAAAGTTCTGAAAATCTGTTTCACAACAATGTGAATATACTTAACACTGCTGACCTACACAAAATGCTTAAGGGGGTAAAATAAAATAAAACTTAACTTTAACCTCCCTGTATTCTACATGTATTTTCTTGTTATTTAAGGAATTAAAAATAAAGCACAAAGTTACTACTAAAAATGGTTAAGAAATTTTAAAAATTCAAAAAGTTCCAAGGTATAGATGGTGAAAATTCATTTCCACCCTTATGCTTCACCAGCCTTGCTATCCCCACCCCCCAACACCCACCCTGAGCAATCAAGGTTACAAATTCCTTGTGCATACTATTTCCAGAGATAAATTAAGTCTTTTCAAAGACATATAACCTTTTCTTTTTTTGTTGTTTTTTACACAAATATCGTGCCACACACACATCCTGCACTTACAATATTCAGAGGACTCCATACACTAACATAATGAACTTCTGAATGTTCATGCTTTCAGGATATCCTACTGTTTGCCTGTGCCATATGTATACAAACAGCCCCTTAATGCTCACTTAGGTTATTTCCAATTTTCTTTCTTTCTTTTTTTTTTTTTACTACAATGAGTGCTCTAACTAATATGTGCCAGTTTATTTCTAGAATAAATTCCTAGAAGTTGAATTTCTGGGTCAATAGTAACCTACTTCATAATTTGTTGGCTATCACCAAGGGCTCTCATAATGGTTGGACCAATTTACACTCCCACCCACAGGTATCAGAGTTCCTGTTTCCTCGCACATCAGCATATGTTTGTTTTCTTAGGGAATTTAAGCTAAAAAAAAAAAATGGGGAGGGATACAGAAGAAAGTGTTATCGAAAACTGTCTCCTGTGCATGCATCATTCCACCGAGTGCTTAGAAAGTGCCTAGCAAATGTGGCCTGACCTTTTGATGAGACACAATTGGGCAGGTGACAGGTCCCCACACACCTTTCCCATTTAATTGGTTCTCAGCTGAGCACCACAGACCAGCCCAAGGCTGACTGACCTGCTCAGGGTGGAAACCGGAAAGTTAAACAACTTTGGTTTTCTCAAAGACTGGCAAATCATTCTCTAGCCAAACACATTACTTTAAGAGTCGGAAAAAAAAAAAAAGGTTGATCTTATACAGTTTCTTATATAAATGAACCGGCTCTGAAAGCAACTGGCCTCATTGATAAGCAGTCCCCAAAAGATCAAGAGAACACCTCAGAATTTTTCTCTGACCTACACCATAAACTCAGAATACAGTGAATGAGGCAAAGCTTTTAAAGAAATCATCTGGGTAACACAGTCATACACATGCATTTCGCTGTGTTGTTAATTTTTTTAACCTACCCCTTAAATGATTCAAACATTTTGAGATCCTTTGAAAATATTATAACTGATTGTTTCTCCATGAAACAAAAGAACTGTCATTCTATAATAAAATATATTTTAATAGTGTTTCCAGTAACATCTACCAAAATGCCATTTCCTTCAAGGCATATTTACATATAATTTCCGTTGTCCCTTTTTCAGCCTTAAGTATTTATAAGCATTAATTGGTACAAAAATCAACTGTGTTGTAATGTACATGCACTACAATACTCCTGTTTTAATAGTACCTTTCCACTAGTTTTGACAAATTGCACTACTTGTATAACCACTGTGATTGGTTTCTTTAAAAGAAGACAGATACATTACCCTACTACAGCTATTTCACATGAACACAAACACAGACCTGCAACCATAAAATGCATGAATTCCTTGCACAGCTCCACCAGCCAATGGCAACGCAGTCTCTCCTTAAGCACTTTCAGTGCCCAGGGGTTTATTATGAAGACCAACCATGTCCCCTATTCCATTTCAACAACTACAATCAAGTGTGAGAAAGTGTTCTCAAACTTAATACCAGCTCACCTGGAGCAGCACAGGTTAGAAGGCCACAGACGTTTGCCTTTTAGATATCTGTGTACACAGTCACTCTCACCCTCACTTATCCACCCCGTGACTTCTGCAATCTCAACAGTTCCAGTGGTTTCCCAAAGTTTCCAGAACCTTCTCCCACACTCCTCACTCTTTTCTGAGGCTCCCCAGTTGGCCTCCTAAGTGGCCATTGTGTGCAGTTTGACCTGGGCAGGGGACTGAGGCAATTGCCTCCTAGATCTCTTCTCAAATATTTGCTAAGTGCCCAGCATGTGCCAGGCACTTAAATATGAGTAAGACTCTGTACCTGCCCTCACTAAGATCACATAATTCCATTAATGCAGCCTAATTACGATTTCAACTGTTGTTTTAGGGTCAAGGCTCATATTGAACTTGGAATGAATTAAGTTCATATACATTGCAGTCAAGGTAGAAAAATTCCTTCCAACCTAAGTGCAGGGCTTTACAGAGGCCCCTAGTAGCTTTTATTACTTTGATTTTTGCCTTATTAAAAATCCAACATAACTATTCTGGCAAGATATTGTTAATACTAAGGTGATTAATATTATAGAAAAGTACAGGTGTGTTCTTATTTCTCCTCATTAAAATTACAAACAGCTTTGGAGTGAAGGGTGAGTTAGTCTGTGTGGTTTTACCTATAGTGATAAATACCAAGCTGTGTTGTATCATTCATGGTACTACAGTATGATAGCAAATGGGCATAACTTTTTTTCTTTTTATTCTTTTTTTTTTAAATCCTCACCCAAGGATATTTTTCCTTTTTTTTTTTAGAGAGAGGATGGAAGTGGAGGGAGGGAGAGAGGGAGGGGAAAAAAAACCACAGATGTGAGAGAGACGTATGATTGGTTGCCTCCTGCACTTACTTGCCCAACTGGGGCCAGGGATAGAACCTGCAACCCAGGTACGTGCCCTTGACTGGAATCAAATAGGTGACCCTTCAGTGTGCGGGTCAACACTCTAACCACTCAGACACACGGCCAGGGCTTGTCTTTTCAAATTGCGGGTACTTTTCCTGGCAAACTCCTACTCAGCCTTCAAGGCCAAATGGAGATGGCACCACTTAGGTGAAGGCTTCCAGATTCCTAGACAAAGGGAAGAACAACCTCTTTCTTCTCTCCTTTGCTCTGAGCTCATTACTGTACCATGCTGCTGGGTCATTTACCCATTTTCATGTCTGTTTAGGGTGACCAACCATCCTCATTTATTTGGGACTGTCCTAGCTTTAACATTAAAATTCCCAAGTCCTGGAAAACCCCTCAGTCCTGAGCAAATCAGGAAAATTGGTCATGCTACATGAGAGTGTGAAACTGTTTAATGAAATAGCCGTCGTTTATGAGGGGCCAAGTACTTCACAACATTACCTTATTTTTCTTATTTAAGAGAACAATAAAAGTAGTTACATTATCCTTTTCTAAAGAAAAAGAGAGGAGACAGAGAGAGGTAAGTAACTTGCCCAACCCAGATCACAGGACACCTGAAATTGAATCTAGGTTTGCCCGAGTCACACCGCCACACTCTATGGCCATCTTAGGGCCTGGTAGCAACTCTACACAGCAAGCTCTCAGTAAACACTGCGGAATCAGTACTTCTTGATCATCATTCTTCTATCAATCACTGCCAGCTAATGTGCCAGGATTGGTTCTTGAGAAAGCTACCAGGCATTTTCAGGAGGATCCACATGATAGGAGGAACATATAAAAACCCATTTACCCATGCCCTAGCTGGTTTGGCTCAGTGGATAGAGCGCCGGCCTATGCAGGGGTCCTCAAACTTTTTAAACAGGGGGCCAGTTCATTGTCCCTCAGACCGTTGAAGGGCCGGACTATAGTTTAAAAAAAAAACTATGAACAAATTCCTATGCACACTGCGGGCCCAGGACGAATCGGCTGCTAAGCAGGACAGGCAGCGGCACCGGGCAGGCCGGATAAATGTCCTTGGCGGGGTGGGGTCGCATGTGACCCGCAGGCCCATAGTTTGAGGACCCCTGGAAGGTTCCCGGTTCAATTCTGGTCAAGGGCACATGCCCAGGTTGCAGGCTCCACCCCCCGGGGGGGGGGGTCTCCAGGAGGCAACCAATCAACGATTCTCTCTCATATTGATGTTTCTATCTCCCTCTCCCTTCCTCTCTGAAATCAATAAAAATATATAATTTTTAAAAACACCCATTTACCCTAACTTGCTTATATCTCAGTGCCATCTGAAGATGTGAATGCCAACAAATTCAACCTGCCTCGTGTTCTCTCACAACGATAACATGGAATCCTTCATGACTGGCCCATTTAAAACACTTGGCTATGTGCAGAAGAGACAATCCAGCCGTTAGACCAGACCCAAGGGCTGTCTTCAGGTGGGACTTCCTGAGCTAGTGGGACAGAGCAGAGTGCTGGGAAGACAGCCGCACTTCTTGGCAAGAGAGCACTCCTTGGAGGTCAGCTTGCCATCTATTGAAACTGGAATTTGGGAAACATTACTTCTCCAGCACCCTCCTGCATGGTACGGGTTGCATTTTAGGATCTAAATACTCACTGCCTGCACTCACACCGTTTTTGTTTTGTTTTCTACATGGTTGCAGTTGTAATTCTGACAACCGGGAAGTATCCTCCATTTTTGGCTTTTGACCTTCTCTTTTTTTCCCCAACCAAACACCAAATTCTTGCTCCAGGATTATAAGGGTTAGGAATCAACTTCCCCACGCCACCTCCAAGTTAAAAGAAGTGGAACTATGGGACCCCTTTTATTTGTTTATTTTTATTTTGTTGAGAAAGAGAGAAACATTGATTTGTTGTTCCACTTATTTATGCATTCATTGATTGATTCTTGTAGGTGCCCTAACTGGGGATGGAACCGGCAACCTTGCCATTTCAGGATGATGCCCTGAGCCACCCAGCCAGGGACCTCTTTTAAAACAGAAGTTCTAGAGAGAAAGCACGAGTTCTAAGAATGCAGGGCGAAGTGCCCCACCCCACCCACACAACCACGGGAGCGGCCATTGTATGGAGATGTGGGGCGCTATCTCTCGCAGGTCCTCCCAAAGGCTCCGGAGGTCGCCCTCCTCCCCTGGGGTGTGCCGTCTGGCTCCCCCGCGACGGGGAGGGGGAAACTAGGAGCCACAGACCCAGCTCCGGCGCCACTTCCACGGTTAATCAGTTTACCTGAGATGTGTATTTGGCTGGATTCCCCTGGGGACCTCCCCTGGCCACCCAGGGTCAGAGAATAATTTAAAAGCTCTTCAAAGCACAGGTCCTTCCCTGAGCCAGCCCAAGACTGGAAACCTGGGAGGGACAGGCTTTACTCTTCAAAGTGAGAACAAATGTGAAAGGATTTAGCACTTAGTAGGTAGTCAATAAATGTTAACTTTGTTTCTCCAGTCTGGGCTTCCCCTCCCCCACAAGAGCCAACGCCACCCACACCCAATCCAGGCCCAGAGGTCGTTTGCATTTTTAACTAGAAGTTGCCACTTCCCTTCCCCAACCAGCCCAAAGCACCGAGGCCCTTCCTCAGATTTCGTTTTGTTCATCTATAAATCAGGGCACCGTGGCACACGTCTGGCGTCTTTCCCAGGTGTGACATTCAAATGAAATATTAAGTTGTGCCCATTACGATTATTCGTTCTAACGGCAGCCCGTGGATCCTGAGGCAGTCTGCGTTCCAGTCAGTCTCTGTTCAAGGCGGGTATTATTAAAGAAACCTCCCTGAGTTTCCCTTGTTTCCGGACACTGACCAGCCTGCCTTTAATATACACTCCTGGGCACATCTGTCCCGGCAATGCGACAATACGCTCTGGCCCCGAGGCCCCCACACAAAGCCGGCCCCAGTTCAACCCATCCTCATCGCTCCGGTCCCGCCTTTGTTCCGGGTGTGAAAGCCCCGGCAGGAGAATCATCTGCCACCCCAACTGGGCCGCCAAATGGCCCAGAAGATCTTGGCTGCCAAGCCCGATGCAATCAGTTCCCTGCGGAGGGCCGAGCGAGGGCCCGGAGGAAATGGGGCAGAAACCCGGCGACCGCCAGCGCTGTCCTCCGGAGGGCTCCCGGCTGCTCCTCTCCGGAGCCCGGCCGCCTCCCGCAGGCACAGTGACGGGCGCTGCCCGGGCGCACTGCGGCCCAGCCAGCCCCGACGGCTGGGCTGGTCGGGGGACTCCTTCAGACTCTGACACCTGCAGTCTTCTCTCCGGGCAAGCCTGTCCTCGCTTCACAGAATTCGGGTTCCTTGGGGCTGTGACCTTCACCCCCACCATCGCCACCAGCTTCTAATTTTCGGGTTTGCTCTGCTTAGAAACTCACGCGTAATACCCCCCCTACCCTCCCACCCCACCTCCCCACCCTCTGAACATTAAATGTCCAAAACAGGGCTCTGGACAGCCTCTGCTCTGGTCCCCATCTGGCTCCGGTATTCGCACTCAGTACTCACCAAGATTGGGGTGTCGAGCGGCGGGGTTGGCGCGGCCGGGCAGGCTGTGCAGGACCGGGCTGTCGAAGGGACCCGCGGAGGCAGCGGCGGCCGCAGCCCAAGACGCCCCCACGTCAGCCATGTAGGCGGGGTACGGGCTGGAGTAGGATCCTGCGAAGCCGGCGCGTCCGTACTGCTCGCGGCCGGCCAGGCCCGCGCCCGCTGCCCCGCCGCCAGTGCTGTAGGCGGCGGCTTCCCGGGCCGCGGCGGCGGCGGCGGCAGCTGCCAGGGACCCGGTGGTACCCGGGAAGGAGAAGCGCGGCGACACGGGCGGCGGGGTGTAGGCGGCTCCCTCGGCTCCCGCCTGGCTCCAAACAGGGCTGCCCTGCTGGGTCCCGGGCCCCGCACCCGACGGGGCCGCACCCGTGCTGCCGCCGGAGGTGGCTCCGGACGCGGCGCCCCCGCCTCCACCCTGGAGGTAGGACAGGCCCAGCACCGAGGAGGGCACCCGCGGCGTGGGCACGTAGACCGGCGAGGACGCGGCGCCCGCACTGTGCATGAAGGCCCCGGGGCCGCCCGCCTCGTACGCCCCAGGAGGGGGGCCGTGGTTGGCGGCCATGGCCAGGCTCTGGTACATCCTCCCTGCGAGCGAGCTCTTGGCTTCTGAGTCCTCTCACTCGCGGGTCGAGGAGCAATGAGCGGAAAGAAAAATAATAATCACAAAAAATAATAATGTACAGGTGAGGGAGGGACTGTCACAAAAATGAAGATCAAAAACCAAATGCTTCTTAAAATCCTTCAAAAATATATACGCATTAAATCCATCATTGAGCAAAAGACTTGTTTAGTCAAGAAAGCCCCAAATTAAATGTTTGGTTCTTCCCGGAGATGGTGGAGGAGAGGCCGAATCCGCC
Organism: Plecotus auritus; assembly: GCF_963455305.1. Classification (NCBI taxonomy): domain Eukaryota; kingdom Metazoa; phylum Chordata; class Mammalia; order Chiroptera; family Vespertilionidae; genus Plecotus; species Plecotus auritus. The sequence continues at coordinate 78,064,595 of NC_137773.1, forward strand.
CCAGGGCCCGGAGGTCAGGAGCGCCTAGGGGTGGGAGATGCCAGGCAGGGGGTCTGGGCTGGGGTGTGGGAAACGGGCCTTCAGGTCACGCCAGAGCCGTCGCTGCTCAGTCTTCAGGTCGCCGCGGCCTGGGGCGCAGGGCTCAGGCTGGCTCCTTTCCTCCTCACCGCAGTCGCTGTCCTAGAGGAAAGACGAAAGGGAGAGACGTTCATCCTGAGCTTTCAGGGCCCACTTTTCCCAGGCTTAGCTGCTTCTCCCACACTGCAAACGCAATCGCCACGCTTGGGCCCACCTTTGGAAGCCACGCGGTCCCAAGGAAGCTGCAGTCTTTGTTTTTCCGGAGGCCATGGGGGTTCTGACCGAGTCCTGGGGAAGGGTCCCCTGGTAATGTGGGCTTCCCGATTATTGGACATGGAATTATTGGTTGTGATCTAGGCCAACATTTTTGTATTGATTGTCAGGAAGGATTTTATTTTACCCTATTTTTAACCATATCATTGTCCCAATACATATTTTATATATCCAAGAGCTTGAGGTTTCCCTGGAGTGCCTGGGACCCAGGAAATTTCACTTATCTTCTCTGTCCCCCTACCTATTCCTACGTTCACCTAGCCACGAAAGAACTTTATATTGCCCATGCAAGACAAAAACCAACTTTATTAAAACCCAGCAACCTAAGACATTTTTGTTAGTAATTTTCAACTAGAGGTAGGATCTAATTTCAATAAACGACCAGTGTCTGTTACATCTCAGTGAAAAGGATTGTGAAATCTCACACTATATACCACGTAGACATCAAATCAGACAAGATATATGTTTCTTGCAAATAGTTACATATTTTAGAGATACTGCAGATGGGATAGTAAGATGAAGAAAGTGAGAGGAACATAAATTGTCACTGTACAGAACTAATCACTAGACCATTCCAATTTCATTGAATGGATTTTTCATATCATTGGTCCACCCATGTCTGGAATCAGAACACCAAAGAGAGCAGCAAAGAACAGTCCATAGGACTTGATTATATTCTTATATCCTGTGTTTTGATTTTATCAGGCACTTTTTCTGATAACATCAGAGCTCCTCATTCTGAAGCACCTGTTCTGTTTAGGTCCCTTTCTCCACAACTCCACTAAGTAAAAGTGTCTCTCCTCATTTTACAAAAGAGGGAACTGAAGCCTCGGAAAGTTTTGAAACTTGTGGAAGATCAAAGTACAGGGAAAGAGGGTGGGGGAAGGGGATCTGTAGGGCTCCAGTGGTTTGCGGCTCTCCACTACACTCCTTTTCTCCTTAAGAGGAGGCAGCTACCCCTAACAGTGGTTTCTTTTTCATTGCAATAGTAAACTTACAAAGATATTAACTGAACTATCTACTAAATCTAGGCTTTACCACTGACTGAATGAATGACTTTAAACACATTACTTAACTTCTTTCTCAGAGCCTCCGTTTCATCATTTGCAAAACTGCAAATATTAAAGGTATCTGTCTTTAGAGTCATGGTAAGAATTAAAAATCAATAGATGTAAAGCCACTTATACCAGGTCTATTACAAAACTGTTATAACAAGCACAAGAAAGTTCTACATAATTGTTGGCTATTATTATTACCACAGAATTCTAATGTGCCATAAGAAAGTGCCTCAGATATAATGATAAAGATAAATGGTTATCTTTAGTATTATGAAAAATTTTGGAGATGAAATCTTCTAAGTGCTTTTAACCATTTCTGCAACATCACGAATAATATTAATGAAAATAGCACTGTATTATATAGTCACTTACTGACTCCTAAATATTTGCTTTCTAAACTATACAATAAATTATTGGTTTGGTGGACATTTCTTTATAATAAGAAGTTTGGTTAGAGAGCGGATACAAAAATTTTGACCTGAGATCAACAATTTTCCCCTTTGAAAATGAAGGCAAAAAAATTAAAAAAAACCCAAAAACCTAATACCTCATAGAAATTTCTGGGTTTGAGTAAGTAAATACATAAAATACCCACTATTTAATTTTTAGGTCAAGTAGTTGACTTATTTCATTATATTTTCTGTAATACTCAACTTCTGCAGTTCTGAAACATAACATCGTGAGTTTTTTCTCACATAACTGCAGCAAAGGAAGGTTTATAATTTTTGTAATCCAAGTTTTAATAGATGCTAACTTACAAGTTTTAAAATGTAAACGCTAAAAATGTCATAAATCTAACATTTGTCTTCCATTCTCTGTCTTTTTATATGGCCCATGCATTGCCTCAGAGTTGGACTACTGGACAATAGAAAGTGGAGAAAATAACTCTCTATAGCTTCCTGGAAAAAAAAAACACAGCACACACTATAAATTAACTATTTCCTTAATACGACTCTTGCTTTTTTCCAGTAATTCAGCCCTGGTCCAGGCATCTGTCCAGCCCGCGGAGGGAGCCTCGGGAGCCCTTGAGAATAGCAGAGATCTGGCCTCGCTGTGGGGGCCAGGCCTATGTCCCAGTTTCCCCTCTATTTCTGATCACTCATCCCAGTTCACCCCAAATTCACAGGCCAGACAGGAAATGCGATCTATCTGGGCGAGAGTAACCCACAGCCCTTTTCCGATCTATTTTTGAGAGCCGGAGGATCCGGAGCGCCAGAATGTTCGCGTCCATTTACAGGTCACTCCTGCGCTTTGGGCTCAGCTCGCACCTTCGCTCTGGGCCTGCTGCGCGGAAAACTGTCACACGCGAACGCATTCAGAAGTGTGGGGGCATCACCTCCTCACCCTCAATAAAACCTTTTCGTCTTCAACAGCCTGAAACCTGCTCCTGGCTGCCAATTCCTTTTCTGAGAAACACAGGAAAGACTTCCCCTGGCGCTTCCCCAACCTTCCCCGCAGCGGCAGCCTTGCTGCCCGATTCTCCCCAGGCCTTGGGGTCCCTCACCACCCTGTTCTCCCAAGTGAAAGGCCCTTCATTCCCTCAACGCGGCGGCAGTTCACCACTGGGGCAACCTCCTCTCCCTTGGATGACCCTGCACCCCCACGCCTGCCGAAAGCCAAGAGACAGAAGGTCCTGGATCTCCTCAGCAAACCGTGGCCAGCAGAGGGACATCACTGCTCTCCGCCCAGGTTCCGGCCCTCAGCTAGTGTCACCCAGAAACGCTGTGGCTGCGTAGGGTTGGTTGCTTTGTGGGGGCGTTTAGCTCCCGGTCAGAAAGGCGAGGACGCTGGTCAGAAGGGCATAGTAAGTCTGGGCGTTCAGCAGTCGTTTTCGACTTCAGAGCGCCTCCCTGGGGCCTCTGTCTCCCACAGCCACTGCGCGTCCCGGGAGAGCCAACCGGCGGCGACACTCCTTGGTCGGAGCCCCTCCGCGTTCAAGCTGCCTTGTGCCTGCCCCGGGGTCAGTGGGTCAGGGTGATTTCTCACGGCCATCATCACCACCCGGGCCCTGGCCTGCGAGGTGCAAACAAGGGCTGGAGAAACTGCACGCGGAGCGGGATTAAAACCGCTCAAGTTCATACCAAAAGAATCCAAAAGCAGCTTCAAACCTCTCTCTCTGCTTCCCCCCAAATCTTACTTTGTTTTAAAGAAGCTGCTAAACCAAAGGCAGAGCAGGCTTTGGCTAATTTGGGGGAAGAAGAGTGACCAACATCTCCTTTCTACCTAATAATTACCTCTGTTCCCAGGCACACCAACGCGGGGAGCTCGGAGTGTCGCGATCGGCGCGAAAGGGCAAGGTCAGGAACGAAAAAAAGCCGTACCTGCGGGGGCTGGAGCTTCCTGGAGAGCTGCGAGCGATCTCTCCGGCCCAGAAGCTTTGGCCGCGGCGGTTCTCGCAGCCACAGTGCCAGCAGCCTCCGCGTCCCTAGCTCGCCGCCTGGGTCCCCTCGCCCCTGCGCTCCCGCTCGCCGCTGCTGACTGGCCTGTGGGAGTCACGTGCAAGGGCGGGGGGCGGGGGTGAGGCAAGCCTGCAATACCTCCGCTGGGCGTCCGGCTGCAGGGCTGTTCTAAAAACTCCCCCAGCAGGCAAAGTCCAGGCGCAGAGATCTCCTTGCCAAAGTGCTGCCGCCAGGGCGCGTGGCTTCACCCACCGCCCTGGGAGAGGTCGTTTGGGTTTGCAATTTTGCCCAGGGTTAGCATTATTAATGAACCCCTCTCTCCCCCTCCCCCGTCCTGCCTCCCGGTGACCCAGATCCGTCTTCGCCCTTTACTCTCGGCCCTAGACTCGGTGGGCAAGGGGAAGGACTGACAGGAGAGGAAGGTGACCCCCAAGCGGGTATAGTGCACTGGGTCACCAGGAGTGCCCAGCCGGCTATAGGTCTCCAGGGGGTAGTGGATGGTGGGGAATCGGCCTGGCCCGGGATTCTGGATAGGTGTAAGAAACACCACACCTGGGATTGGCCACTCAGATCTGAGTTCGGAGACCGGAAGCCTCCATTCCCCCAGCTCCCCAGGTTGCAAGGCACTGGCTCCAGCCCTCGATTTTATGTATTTATGCAAAATGTGCACCCCAGCCTGGCGAAGCTTCCCATCTCCTGCGGACTCTCCTTTCAGATCTTTCTGTTTTCAGAGCAGCCTGCGGCGCCGCTACACTAATCCCAAGGACGTGGCGGGGCAGCGGGGGGGGGGGGGGGGGTGTGCTGGGGTGCTCCACAGTCCAGCAGGACTTCTCAGCCGAAAGGGCTCTCCCCACAGCCTCAGCCTCCTCCCTCAAGCGGGGGAGGGGAAGGTGGCTGGCCCAGGTTTGGAGTCAGCGTCGGTGCCTGGAGGCCCTAGCGCAGCGGGGCTGTGAGCCGGAGAGTCCCTCAGACAGGTCTAAAGGTTAATAGAGCAATCACAGGGCCCTATTACTGCGTAAAAATAACCCATCGATTACCGCAGCCTTCAGCTCCAGATAACAGCCGCTGGTGGCTCTCACGCTTTCGGTTAAACCTCCCCCCCGCCACCCCGCCCCAGGCCGCGTTTCTTTCCCTAGCGCAGACTTCTCATACCAGATTAGAGGGGTCGTGAGGGGGTCGGGATGCTACCCTGCGTGAAACCTGCGCGGCTCCAAAGGAAGGGTAGGAGTGACACCCGCTTCCGCAATTGGTGATCGGATTGCCTGCCTGCGCGAGAGTAACCCCCGCGCTGAGGAAGATGCTAGGACACGGGGGCTGATTGAAGGAAACCCCCAAAGGAATCGTAGCCAACTCGGGATTCTTAGGAAAATCCCAGAGGAAGGACTGAGCGCGGCTGCGCAGGGAATTCTCTTTCCTGAACTCAAGGTGCGGAGGTCCAGAAGGGCCTGAGAGATAGCTCCCTCTGGGGCTCCGGGCGGAGCGGCAGAAGGTCTGCGCGCCCGGGGATGCACGCACCAACGCCGCAGCCCAAGCCGCTGCCCGGGAAGCTAAGGGCGGGGGGCTTAGGGCCCCTTCTCCAGCTCCCCCAACTCCTCGCCAGCGCCTCTGCAAAATCTGGCGCTGCAGATCCCAGGCCTGAGGGGATCTTGGGGAAAGGCAGATTTGCGAGGACACTCAGACCTGCACACTTTCAGAGGCAGCGGAGGAGAAGGTACTCGCTCCCTGCGCTGTTTGAAAAGGCCCCCCTCATCCTGGTCGGGTGAGCGAGAAAGGATCGAAGCCAAAGCCCTGCGTCTGGGGCCTACAAAGGCTTTCTGGAGAGTTGAAACTCTGTCCTTGGAAGAGCGGGTAGCTGCCCCGGCCCCTCTTCTCCGTGGAGATTTGTGGCTCCAGTGATGCCCAAGGTCTCAGAGCTGCGACCCTCAGAGGGCGAAATGGGCTGACCCTGGGAACTAGGCAGTGAATATTTCATTTTATTTTATTTTATTAGCCACAAGCCAGGAGCTTGGGGCAGAACATCTGTAGGAGCGGCCATCTGAGCGTCCTCACCTAAGCCAAGGACAAAGGCCGCTCCCACGAGATCTTCCAATAGTGCAGCGTGGACCAAGGACCTAGAGCGCGGGTGCTGAGGTTGGCATCAGCTGCAGGGAGCCTCCCTTCACTCTCCCCCTCCCCCTCCAGGCTCTCGGAATTTCAGTCTCCTCCTCTGTACAGTGATGGGGGCAATACCAGGCCCTTCTCTACATGGCCTGGTTATGAGAATCCTGAAGAACGAGCTTGCTTTTTCTAAGCTATTGCTTGTGATGAACCCCGTATTCATAGCACCCACCCCTACTCCTGGCCAGGCCCCTAGACAGAGCTTTCCCCACACCTCCCCCTGGCGCTCTCCAGGTGGGCTGAAGCCTGGGAGCCTTGAAAGATTCGTTGGTTCGAGGAAGGCGCCCTGAGACAGAGAAAGTTCTGTTTCCTGTGGGGTTTTTCGCTGGTTCCAGTGCCCCGATTTTCTCCCCAAAGGGCTCAGCTCAAGGACAGTCCAGAGGGTGTTTGGCGAGCAGCCGCCTCTTTGGGGTGTTTCATTTTCCCTCCCTCCCTCCCTCCTTCCTTCATGGTCTCCTCCCTCCCTTGGGGAGGCAGGAGCCTCCTTGGCCGCCGTGCGTTGCCAGGAGCGGGGAGCATTTCAAGGCCTCGTTGGCCCGCCAGCCTGGAGGAGGTTTATCGGTAGGTTCCCAGGCTTCTCCCTTGTTCAGGAGGCCGCTGGGAGGGGGAGGGGATGCTCTGAGGTTCGAAGTCTTAGGCTATTTTTAAGGAGGATGTTCCTCGGCTGCTGGGCTGGGATGTGGCCCAACCCCACTCAAGTTCTTTCTGCTTTTCTTTCCCATGACCCACCGGGAAATTTTAATATTGTCAAAATCTTTGACCTCCTTTTACTAAGGGCCTGGGTCTAGTGAAGAGTCAAGTCGTGAGATTTTTAGACAAGTAAGAATTACTTAGATGTACTGTAAGCTTTTTAAAAAAATTCTCTCCAGGACACAAGAATAAGTTGTGTTTCCTTACTTCGTTAAGGCCCTCGGGACTTGAGCCAGTCCACGCCCTCGGCGAGGCGCAGTTGCAGGCTGGACATTGTACAGAGGAATCCGTACCCTAATTTCCTGGGGGGGGGGGAGTTAATAAACATGGAATTTACAGTGACACCAGCAAAGGTCTCCCTCACAGTATTCCCTAGATTTCCTGATGGGACCTGGGCGGCTTGCTTTAAGTGCCACGTCAGGTGCCACAACCTCAAGTTCCAGCTGGTGAGGTCGTTGGGCACCCTGCGAAAATCAGCCTTGGCTCCCCCGCTACCCGAAAACCAACGTTGCCTTAAAAACACAGCCCCCAGAGTGTCATAATCGGGAACAAGACGCCCAGGCAGAGCACCACAGAGGGGACTACAGAAGTCACCTCTCTTCCTGTGTAACGAATTCCTTCGGAGATCTAGACGCTTCTTTGCGGGCTTGTGCGCAAGGACTCAAGTTCAGACAAGCTAAGTGACCCGCGTTGAACGTATGCGCGCTCCTGTCTCCGACCCCATGAACTTCGAATCCTCGAAACACGCAGGGGCACCACTGGCCCGATTCCTCCTCCCTCTACGACACTCGCGCGTGTGGCCCGCCCTGCGCTCCGTTCAACTCCCCCCAGGCGGAGCAGAGAGAGCCAAAGTGCTGAGCAAGGCCCGTGGGGCTGGTGGAAAAACGGAGAACGAAATACGCAGCCTTGGACACCGGGAATTCTTTGTGGGGGCGGGGAGGCTTAGAGACCCTCGCCTCTTCCTCTTCGCCCCGGGAACCTAGCTCAGCATCCCTATAAGCGCCCCCCAGCCCTCCCCCTCCTGGCCGGCTACCTGGAGGAGAGAAGGCAGCGACGCTTGTTTAATTGTCTAGCTTTTAAAAACACTAACCTGTGTTGCAAAGTGAAGCCAGGCTCTTACACACAGACCTCCGCAAATGCTTCCTGGTGTTTCCGGCCCTGAGGACCAGAGTTTCTGGCACACCTCTTCACATTTATAGTCATTTCCAGATTACAGAACACGCTCAGATTCCATTTTCTCGAGGAAACAACAACATCGCTAGCGGGAGGGAGAGGAGGCATTACCGCCCTCATACAAACGGAACTCCAACTCGGAGACCCAGAGAGGGAGACTCTTGCCCAGGTGACAACGCTGGGACGCTTGACAATACGTCTGGAATCTAGATTCCCGAGTCTTAGTTCTTTTTTCCATTCTATTTAATATCGAGTTTCTATAATGAAACACTTTTTAAATCCTCGTTTGCCTTTCAAAAAAAAAAACTCCTAAAGTTTCTTTAAGAAGTACGTCTGGCATTTAAACATTAAAATCAATTTAAAAATAAAACAGGTTGATCTCATAATCTATGAGCTCGTGGGAAAGAAAAGCAAAAAGGAGTTTCCACATTTTCATTAAGTTCGGGAAGGATGCCAGAGGCTTTTAAATGGGGAGGGCAAGCCAAGCGCCTGAGGTTCCGAGGCACCAGAGGCCAGAACAGAAACCTAGTCCCGGCACCCCAAGTCCAGGAATTCAGAGCGTCCCTGGCCCCTTGCCTTGCTGCCCGCTGACTGCGGCTCACATGCCCCTCTTACTCCTCCCAGCTTGGCTCCCTGTCCCGCTCCTCCATTCAAGGGCCTCGAACAAACGGCAACCGGGAGCTTCCAGCACCCACTGCCCACTGTCCATCTGGGGCATACACTCAGGGGACTGAAACTGCCAACTCGGGAATCATCTTAGTGGTGTGGGCCCCAATTATTTCACTTGGGGGTTCTCCCTTCCACTTCCCCTGGTTGCAATGCTAAAGGTGCCCCATCCTGAGAAAGAGCATGATAAATGTTCTTGGAATATATAAAATGTTAATTTGCACCCTAGCTGGTTTTGCCCACTGGATAGAGCATCAGCCTATGGACTGAAGAGTCCTGGGTTCGATTCTGGTCAAGGGCATGTACCTTGGTTGCAGGCTCCCTGCCCTGGTCGGGGTCATGCAGGAGGCAACCAATTGATGTGTCTCTCTTAAATTGGTGTTTCTGTCTCTCCTTTGCCCTTCCACTCTAAAAATCCATGGAAAAAATATCCCATTAAAATATTAATTTGCTTTATTCATAGGCCTTACGTTCTTTGGCTGGTTATACACATTTATCTGTGGTTGGTTATACACATCTCCTCCCCCATAACCTCCCCCCCAGCCCCCCACAGAAGGTAAGCTCTATGAGTTCAGCCACCAAGCTGGCACCTAGTAGATGCTCAATAAATGTATGCTGAGTGGTTGACATTACAAAAGGTATTGCTAATAGCATCTGTTAGGGTTGGAGAGAGTTGGAGAATGGAACATCCCCTCGACAGGAAATCTGTTCCCGGGTGCATAGTAGATGCCTAGCATCACCACCATTTCTCAAAGTAGGATGCTGGGGCCCAGGACAGATACGAGAAAGTGTCCTAGTCTGTGTCAGTTCAGCCATTTGGCCAGCTTGCAAATCTCCCACCTAAATTTTGGCTGTCCCTAAGGAAACCATGGAGCCCTGGGCTCTGTAGGAAGAAGGATATTTTCTCCACTGCTTTTCAGAGAGAGTGAAAGGGAGAGGGGAGGAGGAGAGAGAAACATGGATTTGAGAGAGCCACCTGGATTGGATGCCTCCTGCAGGTGTCCCCACCAGGGGCCAGAGCAAACCCGAAACCCAGGCATGTGCCCTTCAGTGAGCAGTCCGATGCTCTAACCACTGAACAACATCATCCAGGGCCCAGTGTGCAGGGTTTTGGAAGTCATGTTCAGTGGATCCGGTTTGGCATCCAGGCAGTGGCAATCAGCGAGGGAGGCCGAAGGGCTCCTTGGGGACAAAGATGGACAAAAGTCGCCAGGTGCACAGTCTCCCCTGGCATGGAGGGCCCAGACCCATAAATCCTGAAAAGATGGAGACACCCAGTCAGACACCAGGACCAAAAACACTAGGGGGGATGGCAATGGAAAGAGACAGAAAGGAGAGAAAAGGAGGAGACCGAGGAAGACAGGCAGAGAGGAGGCCAGAGAAAATACTTGGGAGCAAAGGAGAGTGAGATAGGCCTGAGAATACCAGAGAGGGACAGGACTCATTCATTCGCTTATTCATTCATTCTATATTTATTGTACACTTACGCTGAGATTCAGTAAGGAGGAAAAAGGGAAAAGGCTGCCGTGGGCAGCTTATATTTTATAAGAGGAAGATGAACAGTAAACAATTCAAATATATAGTAGTAAATGGTGGCATGTTATGGGAAAAAAAAACACAAAAAACATCAGGCATGGACAGGCAGAGAGAGCAGAGAGGAACCTCAGGCCCAGAGAAAGAAGACGAGATAGGAGTCAAGAGACCTGGAGATGGAAATAGAGAATCTGGACCCCGAGACAGGGGAGAGCAAGCGAGAGAAATGGGAAGTAAAGGGCCTGGGCCAGATTGGAGTAGAGGGCACTGGACAAGGGCGTGGTCAATCCGGAGTCGAAGGCTCCCCTGCCCCCACTGCCAGGCTCCCGGGGAGGGCAGAGATCGGGATGGGGACACTGGCAGTTGGAACTCTGCCAGTCTCCTGACTCGACGTGCATATTGTGTATGGGGGGAGGGGGGTCCTGTGGGGCCACCAGAGACGTGGTGTTCCCAGCGCCAACACGGCTGCTTCCGCACCCGCCGCCACCTCCCCCTCGGCCTCGGCACCCTTCCCCTGGCCGCGGAGCCGAGGTGACCTGGCGCTGGAGAAGCCGCCCAGGCAGGCGCCGAGTCTTGACGCAGCCAAGTGGGAGACAGGAAAATGTCACGGAAGCGCGAAGCCCAAGTGCGAAAACAGCGTCTCTCGCTGAAAGCCTCGCCTGCAGGGAGGGAGGGAGGGGGCGAGCGGAAAGACAAGGACTACGGGCGGGCGGGAGGAGGTTGCTGGAGGCTGCGGGAGCTGCGGTCCTTCAAGGCAGTGAGCGCCCACTCCAGACAGGCCTGGGTTTCCCAGGAATGGACAGTAACATCGCCTCACATGCACTCCCACCCCCAGTTACAGCAGGGGCCCTAGAGAGTGGGCTGCCTTTTCCCTAACACCCATCGTGCTTGAAGGTAGTTATTGTTTGGAAATAATTAGTTTCTTGCAACAGTAGAGGGAGGAGGAAGGAGGCATGGTGCTTCCCATGGCTAAACCTACCTATTTGAGTGAATAAAAAGACTGGAAGATCCCTGGCATTACATTTCTTTTGAGCTCTTTTCAACTTTTAAAAAAATATATTTTTATTGATTTCAGAGAGGAAGGGAGAGGGAGAGAGATAGAAACATCAATGATGAGAGAGAATCATTGATCGGCTGCCTCCTGCACGCCCCATACTGGGGATCGTCTGCAACCCAGGCATGTGCCCTGACCAGGAATCAAACAGTGACGTCCTGGTTCACAGGTCCACGACTACTCAGCCGGCCCTCTATTCAACTGTTCTCCACAATCACCTTGTATGTGTATGTTTGGTTGAAAGACAGGGTTGTGCTACCTTTAAAATCTGCTTTCTTCCGCAGCCCCAGTCCCTCTTCAGCTAAATGCTAATGAACAGCAAATTGTCAAAGGGCAAGGAACTACAGGAGAAAAACTAAGAAGCAAAGGGTCTGAGCGAGATGGAATAATCAGCACCTAGATGACGGGGAGCTGGCAGGATTTCCCTTATGGAGGTGCAGAGCTAGCCCCAGGGGTGTGGGCTAACCTTGTTCTGTCCTTCCTCCCCCATCTCATGCCCCCTCAGCTCAGGGGCTGGCCTTTCCCCTGTGAGAGGCAGGATCTCCACTCACCCACGAAACCTCTGCAGTGCCCAGTTCCAGTAGCCCAGAGTGGGCTCTTGAGGGTGGGGTGGAGCGCTCAGGGCAGAGAGTATAAGACGACACCTTATCAGTGAAGAGTGATCATTTTTTCAATCACCAAGTGAGAAATTTGTCTGCTCCACTTTAAAAGCCCTGAATTCTCATCCCTCTCCCCCCTTTTTTCTCTTCTCTCTCTCTCTCCCTCTCTCTTCCACATAGCATTTTTGTCAGGTATCTTTAAACTCTGCAGTTTTATTCATAATGGCCCCAAACTGCAAACCACACATATGATCCTCAACAGGAAAATGAAAAACCAGATGAGGTACATCCATACAGGAGAACACTAATCAGGAACGAAAAAGAAAGAACTACAAATATACCCAACAACATGAATGAATCTCATATGCATTACGCTGCATGCAAGAGGCCAGACTCAAAATTCTAAAGGAACCCAGGTATATGACATTCTCATGTAGGGACAGAAAACAGAAAACAGATCAGTGGTTGCTGGTGCAAAGGGTTAGGGACGAGGCAACTGCACGGAGGGAGGAGGAAATTTTTTGCAATATTGGAACTATTCCATGTCTTGCTTGTGGTGGTGGTTACACCATTTGTATATTTGTCAAAACTCATAGAACTGTACACTAAAAAGGGTGAAATTACTGTATGTAAATTTCACCTCTATAAATCAGACTTCTGAAAAAGCAGGGGGGAAAGAAAGTATGGCTGGGGCAAGATAAGAGCCTCAGTCAGTTCTCTTTCTCTCTCTCTCTCTCTCTCTCTCTCTCTACACACACACACACACACACACACACACACACACACACGCCCATCCCCAGTCTTTAGGGAGACTCCACATCCCTGGTACATGTTTGACTCCCACCTAAAATACTTCAGAAGAATGATTTATCTACAAAAGAAATCTTTGCATCACTTTAAAAAGGATCCAGCTCAGCCAGCGTGGCTCAGTGGTTGAGCATCAACCTATGAACCAGAAGGTCATGGCTTTGATCCCTAGCCAGGGCACATGCCCAGGCTGCAGACTTGATCCCCAGTGTGGGACTTGCTGGAGGCAGCTGATCAATGATTCTCTCTCAGCATTGATGTTTCTATCCCTCTCCCTTCCTCTCTGAAATAAATAAAAAATATTAAAAATAAAAATAAAAAGGATCCAGTTTCCAAGGTTGGTCTTCCACATGGTCTGCAGGAATGGCTGCAGCAGACAACCATGGATATAGCTCAGTGTAAATTTGATACACACACATTCATATTTCATAGCGGGCTGTAGGTAGGGAAGGTGGCATCCGAGGGAGGATTTTTCTGTTTCTCCTCCTAAGAGTCCTGAAGCCAGGCAGCAGGCTCTAGGGATTGCTAGGCTCTAGGGATTGCAGGCTCTAGGGATTGTTTCTTTCTTTTTTAAATTTAATTTTAAATATATATTTTTATTGATTTCAGAGAGGAAGGGAGAGGGAGAGAGAGATAGAAACATCAATGATGAGAGAGAATCACGGATCAGCTGCTTCCTACATGACCCACACTGGGGAGGGAGCCCCACAACCCTGGGCATGTGCCCTGACCTGGAATCAAACCGTGACCTTCTGGTTCATAGGTCGATGTTCAACCACTGAGCCATGCCGGCTAGCCAGCTAGCCCAGCCATTGCTAAGTCACTTTCAACAATGCTGCCATTCACTAAGCAATCTGTTGGTGGAGGATGGAGAATGGGAGACCCAGCTGGCCAGAACCCAGTCAGTCAGGGGAGACTGGGTTTTGTCTAGCTGGTCCCAAGAGGCAAGAGTAAGCCAAGGGCTGACTCTGAAGGAATGAGTTTGCCCCTGAGAGTAAGACTATTTCTGAATGGACTAAGGGAAAAGCATTTGATGAAGCATTGCCTTTCCTGTATGAGGTCTTATTCAATCCTCACAACAGTTCTGCAGAAGTTGTTCTTTAACTGATTTTTACATCAATTTTCATATTACCCAGCTGTAGCTTGTGATGTGCACATGGCTACCATGGAGGTGACTGGTAACTGGAAGAAAGTGTGTGCTGTGCCAGATAAAACCACACTTCATACCTGTATTTACAAAAATCATAATCTAATAGGTATCACAGGGAGCCCGAAAGCCATTGACTCCTGGGCTACAGGACGGCTTTGCTACCTCCTCTTCTGCTCAATAAAAATAGGATGTGTGTGTGTGTGTGTGTGTGTGTGTGTGTGTGTGTGTGTGTGTGTGAGAGAGAGAGAGAGAGAGAGAGAGAGAGAGAGAGAGAGAGAGAGAGAGAGAGAGAGAGAGAGAGAGAGAGAGAGAGAGATTGTGTGTGTGATCATTTCTACTCTTGCCCAGAGCTGCTGATATCATTGTTTCTAACTCCAGTCAAACCACTGTGGTAATAGAGGAAAAATTAATGTTGACAGACACCCAATGGTTAGCAGTTTTATCTCACCTTCTTCACTTGGATTTAAAAAATCCACACTAATAAAACAACACCATCAACAACAAAAAGAACCCCCACAAAATATTGTGTTTCCTGTTAGGAACAAAGCAAACAGTTTGGTTTTGTCAATTTCCCTAATACTCTCATCCCCTCCTAGGAGAGCTTGCTAATTAAGCAGTGGAAGAACCAAAAGGTGGGAAGGAAAGGGAAGGGAAGGGAAGGGAAGAAGTGAATCCACACTGGGAGAGCTTGGTGGAACAGGAACGTTAGGGGTGGGGGTGGAAAACACTGGGGACCACCATAGATCTGACCTTACCCCCTGGGTGGCTTTGGGTAAATCAAAGCCAGAGAGGCGGGCCAGTCTCCTTCTTCTGAAATGAAATGAAATCGGATACCATGCTCTGAGAGTTCTTTCAGCCTCAATGTCCTCTGGACCTGAATGATTTGAATTCCCTTCTAAGTGTTGCAATTCATATAGTAAACATTTATTGAATGCTTACTACGTGCCAGGCACCATGCAAACTTTGGAGATACAAGGATGAACACACGTTTCTGCCTTTAAACTGTTCGGACCAATGAGGAAGAGTCCTGACAACAAGTGCTGGAGCAGATTAAGTGCACGAAGAGAAATCATGTTAATTCCTTGGGGTGGCATCCTCCCTCGGATGCCACCCCTCCCCCCCCCCCACACACACACACTTTTGCCGTATTTACTATTCTTTTTTCTGGACCTCATCGCCCGCCCGCGCGCGCGCGCGCACACACACACACACACACTCGCGGTGACCAGACTTGGGGCAGGAAATGTAGGGTTCATGCACTGACAGGCACACCCGCAACCTACAACGTGCACACATGCATATGGGTCCTGGGTCCCGCTGAGTGCCAATGTGGCCGCGCTCGGGCTGGGAGTCTGAGATGTGGGCTCCAGCTTCCATCTCCACCTGGTCCAGTGACCTCAGGCATGTCCAGCCTCCCACTCTGCCTCCCAGTTTCCCCATCTGTGAAATGTTCAGGTGGTGCTCCATCGGTTCTAAGCTCCCTTGCAGATCTTTAATAACAAATGAACGGATCCTTAAAAGACACTATGATTCACAGGTGGAAGAAAGTCAAATCTTTGTTGATAGAAAAATGCTGTCTGGGAGCCACACGGGTCTATCCCGGGCTTACATACAGTCGGCCCGGCTGCGTGGTGCACACGGGCGTCTCCCCGGGGCTGGCTCTCCCGCGGAGGCCACCGGCTCCCGAGCCCCGCGCGCCCGCCCCCGCGCGCCCTGCCCCGCGCCGCCGCCCGCCGGCGTGATGGATGGCCGCGGAGCCGGCGGCCTGTCAGGCCTTATTGATGAGGTGCGCGCTGACGGCCGCCGCGTAACCCGAGGCGGCAGGAGGCGAGCGCGGGGAGGCGGGCGAGCGCAGACTCGGCGGCGCTCGAGGTCAGCCACGGCCGGCCGCCCCCGCCCCTGCGGCGCGCCCCGGCCGGGCTCCGCGGCGGGGGCGGCGGGCGCGGAAGCGCGTCCGGGGCCAGGCGCCCGTGCGCGGCCCCGCTTCCTCTCCGCGGGCGCCTCGCTCCCCGCCCCCGGCGCCCCTGCCCTCGCGGCCGCAGCCTAGTCCCGGAGCCGTCCCTCCCTCGCGGAGCCCCCTCTCCCGCTCGCCCGCGCCCGCAACTCCGCTCTTACCGGGGCGCCAGGGCCGTGCCGGCGTCCAGGCCGCGGCGGCCGCCCGCGCTCCCCCGGGAAACAGAGCCATCCCCACGGGTGGGGCGCGCCCTTGAGGCGGGACTCCGCAGCCGCTAACGTAGCCAAGGCGGCGCAGTTTAGAGGGAGGACGGTCGGTTTCACGGAATTAGTCCCGCGAGACGTGCGAGGAGAAAAATCAGGACGCAGGTGAATACTCCACTTGAGCTCATTAGAATTTTAAAATAGCCATCGATAAGCTAAGTAGGTCAATAAAAGTAAATACACCCACATGTAAAGACGGTAAGTTTCCAGCGTGTCCCCCCTCTCATTTTGTACAGTTTTAATTTTAGAATTGAGCAAGAATTCTTTCATAATAGCGAAGTCACTTGCTCTCTTTGAAAATATAGGATCGCTTAGCTCATTCTACACCTGCCCTCTGACTTTCTCCAGTTCGCCTCCCTCCATCTTGTGTTTGCCTCGTTTTTCCTTTCCATTGCCTCCTTCCCATTGCCCTTCCATTCCAGCTGGAGAAGAAAGGCTGCCACGCCATTATCTCCGCGCCTGACCGACTGCAGAACGAGGGCAGGTTGCGGTAGCTCCTCTGTCTGCCTTTCTCGTGAAAGCCCCCAAGGCCACCTTCTCTGTGGGCGACACTAATGCCAGGATCACGAACCTATTACCTGCAAAGCATTCTCAGCTCATAAAGAGTCAAGGTGTTAAGTCAACACTGGTGACAACTTAATTCAGACCTTTAAGGGGCTCACGTTTTGGGTCCCTCCCCTACTTTGAGTCCAGGCCTAGCCGGACAGGTAAAGGGCCCTAATTCTACATTAGATGTGACCTAAGAACTGGAGAACAGGGTAGTCTTTTCTCTGGAGCAGAGTAGAGAGAGGGCAGGGAAAGATCCCAGGTTGGTGTGTCCAGGACACTCACTGTACCAGGAGGGTCAGGGTCTAGGCAGCAGGTGAGGATGATGCAAGCACATTGATCTGGGAATCAGGAGTCCTGGGTTCTAATCCCGACACTGCCACCACAGGCAAATCACGTAACTTCTTAAGCTTTAGTTCCTGCCTGTATGATGATGGATCCCTTCCTACATCAACATTTTGTGGCTTTAAGGTTTCCCAAATGGATATCACCAAATCCTGGTCCTGTACAGTGGAAGCCCAGGAATGCCAGGCCTCTAAGTCTGAACCAAATCATAGCCCTAGTGAGGAACCAAAAATGTCAGGCCAGTCTGAATATGTATGCTAAAAGCTTAGACTGCAGATAAAAATTTCAATCCATTTTCTAGGCAAACAGTTATTAACAGGTAACCCTGGGCACTTACGATATGCCAGACATGGTGACAAGTGCGTTGCATGGATTATCTCATTTATCTACACAATTACTCTATGTCGCCCACTTTTCAGATGAAGAAACTGAGGCACAAAACTATTAAATGATTTGCCCCGTTTTCTAGGTGGCAGAGTCAAGATTTACAGGTAGTTTGATTCCAGAACTCAAATACTGCCACTACAAGCAAGGCACTGGTACTGTGAGCAATATAAGAGGGGAAAACAAGGACTTACTTCTTACATATCCTCCTGTGTGTGTATGTGTGTGTGTGTGTGTGTGCATGCTTTGTTAATCTTCACCCAAGGATATTTTTCCATTGGTTTTTAGGGAAAATGGAAGAAAGAGGGAAAGACAGAAAGAAACATCGATGTGAGAGAAACACATCGATCATTACCTCTTACAACCCTTGACCAGAATTGACCCTGGGACCTGTTGGTCCGCAGGCTGATGCTCTATCCACTGAGCCAAACGGGCTAAGGCACATATCCTCCTTTTTAAAAAATCCTTTTTATTTTTTAAACTCCCATTCCCACAATCAATCCCTTTTCCCACTCTGATTCCATAGCCTTTAACACCTTGTATTTAAGTATATTATCCACATGTCTGCCCTTCTACATACCCCTCTCTCCCAAATTTCAATCCTCTTAAGTGAACAAATCCTATGTTTGGTATATTTGTGTTTTCCATAGTTTCTAACATGTAGTAGATGTTTTTAAGAGTTTGTTGAACTCAGAAAATTGGAGTTTCCAACTTGTCCTTACACAGTGTAAATCTGTCCTTTATGACCGAAGATGTAGTACCAGGGATGTGGCTGAAACACACGTGCCATGGTTCGTTCCACTGTGTGCAAACAGAGAGAAGCTCACGTGCAGAAGATGCCACGTGATGTCTCGCCAGCACCTTAGCTTGTGTGCCTCTGTTGGTGGGGTGACCATCACCCCAGGTACCTTTGGCCCACGTATCAGTCACAGGAGAGCCTCCCTCTGACAATGCCACCCAGAAAGGGCTACAGATTTATCTGGAGTCACACAGCTATTCAATGGCAGGGCTAGGAGTAGGTGTCCTGGGACCCTGGTTGTACCCTGCTCTTCCATGTCAACATGCTGCTGTAGATCTATAAATCTGCATCCCAAGGCCAAGCTTCCCTCACCCTGATGCAATCACCAGGGGCAGAGGATTGGCCATAAGGCAGAGGTGAACTCTGAGGTAGTCTGGGAACCTGGTTACCGCTGCTGCCCCCACCCTCTGCAGGAAGATGGAAACAGTGACCCTGGCTCAACTCTGGGGTGGGGGTGGGTGGCAGCATGAGGATGCGGTAATGAGGTCCAAGGAGTCATAGACATTCAAAACTGTCATTCCCTGCCCCGCCCCTCATAGACCATCTAAAAGGGGCACTCAGTACATATTACATTTCTAGACTCTTCCAACCTTTCTGAGGACTCATAAATAGCTAACCTTCAAAATAAAGAAAATAAGGCAACGAAGTGTATGTGTGGAGGGGTGCATAATGGGCAAAGTTCTGAACTTGGTCCTTGTTCTGACTCATTGTTTCGTAGGGCGATCCTATGTCCACTTTATGCCTGCTGTCCTGTGTCCTGTGTGAGGATGAGTACACACATTCACTCACAGTTTCACATGAGTTAAATGGTCATTCTTTGTCACTTGAACTCTCTGAGCCTCGGTTTCCTCATCTACAAAGGAAAGGGTTTTGAGTAAATATCTTGCAAGTTTTCTTTTCACTGGAAAATGCTTCAATTTTATGAATGTGGGACTCATGGAGGAACTTCTTTTCTCTGAGCAGCTGAGAGCAAAGTCATTTATGGTTTTGTGACTGCTCTGTTATTGACATTGAACTTTGGGCCTCAGATTTGATTAAAATAATAATAACAATAATAAAATAAACAAGCTCTTCTGAATAACACAAGAGAATTTATTAGAGCTCATCTCCCAAATCAGCAAGTCATCTGTTAATTTTGTTCATTTTTAGCATATGTTACAGATAGTATAACTGCTATTGGCATCCTAATACTCCCTTTCCCATCTCCCCACCAGTTTGCTTGTATTTAACATCTAAATGAAGGATTGGGTTCTTAATTAGGGCCAGTAATTCACTGTCCAGTTTCCCCCCGCCCCCCTCGCCCTCCTGCCTATGATGTTTTCTAACCCCATTCACAAGATAGAGAAATGTTGGTGGGGACAAGGTTGTGGCAAGGCCACCTCCTCAGTGAGCTTCTTGTTGTGGCTACCGCAGCAGTCAGGCAAGTCTCCCCTCTCCTCCTATTCCCAAGCACACATTCCCTTTACACTGGGTGACTATGCCAGATTCCAGTGTGTGTGTGTGTGTACTCTATTCTGTCACTTTGTTAAGCTCAAAAAAATCCTGGCTGGCTAGAATGGTATTTAATAATTCTCCATATTCCCCACAATACCCTGCACATAGTAGGTGCTCAATACATACTCAAAAGAATGAATTAATAAATCTGGAGGCCAAATATGGAATTCTGTGTAAGAAATGTACCTATTTGTAAAATGCAAATAGTTTTCCTGAATATCTTTTTTTTTTTTTTTTTTTACCTTTCAGAAGATCTCAGGCACAGCCACATTCTAAATGTATGCCTTGTAGGCCACTTTGTTTTTCACTGTTTTGATCTCATGGTGTGGGGGGGGGTTGGGGGAGGGCTCTTAAACTGCTATTTGTGTTCCTTTATAACTTGCACCTTGGAGAGGCTGGATGATAAATGAGAGATGAATAATTCCTTATTGCTACTTATCTGCTGAATCTGTAAACTAGTGTCAGCATTTACTCAGTTGGGTTTAAAGCTGTGCCTGGTATACTTATTAACCTGCTTAAAATAAGCCATAAAAATGGGCTTGGTAGGCAGTTGCTTTAACTAATTTTTAAAAATGACACTGGTCATTTCCCACTAACTCACGGGGTGACCTTTGGCAAATCACTTAACCTTCCTGAGCCTCACCTGAAAAATGAAAGGGGGCGGGGCTAGATCAGCTTTAAGAGGCTCATGGCCCTGTCATTCCTTAATTCCATGATTTTCAGATGACTGAAATAAAGGATCCTAATAATACCTATTAAAGCAATGACAAATCAGTTGGTATAGATGATCTCACGAGTCCCTGGAGGGTGAGGGAAGCAGTGTGTGGTAGTCAGAGCAGGGCTCTGAATTTTATTCTGTTACTAGTGGTGTGACCTTTGGCAAGAGGACATCTCGGAGTCTCAGTTTCCTCATCTATAAAATGGACATAATACTCTAATACTCACAATGATTACCCCAGAAACCAATCAAATGTGGGGATCGGAGGTGATATATCTGGAAAAGCACTTTGAGAAATGCTTTTCATTGTCCTCAATTTACAGATGAGGGCATTGATTGAAGTACTCTTTGGTTAATCAATTTGTAGCAGGCTTGTTTGACTTCTCTGATTCTATCTTGATTATATGTGGAAATCATTTAAAAACTATATAAAGATGAAGCACTTAAGATGCTTCTCTGAGGTCTATGGTTGTTCAAGAAAAACCTGTGCCTGATGAGACATTTCTGGCACGCTAAATGGCACAGTGATAAGAAAATTAGTCAGTATCTTACTGGCCCGCAGACCTAGGATCTCCTAGCTAGATCGAAAACAAAGCATTTTTCGAAGGCGTTGGAAATGCATACCCTTCCCAGTTCCAACTTTCCTCACTTCTCATACTCCTTGTTTTGGGATGCATCTTGGCCATGTCAAGGGTACCTATGGTCTGCTCAAGGCTTTGGGTTTGATTTCCTTCAGAGACATGTGCAGAGAAACCAGTTGTTGCAAGGGATTTTTGTTGTAGAGAATTCAGTCAGCAACGTGTCTGGAACATGCCCCGGTGAAAATCATTCTTCAGAATAGTACTTACCCCCATGCCTGTACAGTGTAGGGGGCTGGCAGATGTGGCTCAAAGATCAATATGACGCCTGACTAGACCCTGCTTGCAGAGATGAGCTGACTCAGGTCTACAAAAAACTAAGATTGTGCAGTTCTATCCAAATTCTATTCATATCTTTTTACCAACAACCAACCAAACAAACAAACAAAGGCTGACCTTGACCTTAAAAAAAAAGTACAGAGCTAAGAGAGAGATAAAAGTGAGATTTTTAAGTCCATATCCCTTACTGTACTCAGATTACAGTTTTTATTTGCTAAATGTTTATTTCCTAATTAATAACAATGAAACTGACATCGATGTTATTTTTATCTTTTGTTGATGAAATGTGTTACATTAAATTAAAAATCTCAGTGCAAGATGAGAATGCCCTAAATTTATGGTGGGATTTTGTTTCTATTTCTTTTTGTTACCACTCTTCCCCCAACCCCATCCCACACTGTGTTTATAAAGTGGGAGGAAGGCACTCTTTTTTATTTTTATAAACAGCTACTTATTTCTCAAGAAATTAAAACTATGTCAGTTTCAAAAATAGCACCAGACTTTCATTAATACTTGCAACTCATCTGGTCATCAGTTGAATTCTTAGGAGTTGACTTTCTTGCTTTTACAATGGTGTTCTCTTCTGAACACCCTCTCCAGCTTTTTGGCCACCACTAAAGGACTGTCTTCCCTCCCCTGCCCAAGCTCCCTCCTCTTCTCCTGGGGTCCGAATAATCAGCTTTTAGTTGCAGCTGGACCAGCACCTGGCCTTACATTCCACCACATCCTTCTGCCAGAAAAGGGAGTTTTGAGGAGAGAAAAAGGTTACAAGAACTTGACTATTGTTTTCAATTTCAGAAACATTCAAGGTTGCAAGTGAAATTCTGAGACAATCTGGATGGTTGTGGAAACATTTTCTACAGGGGGAGGGAGACCTCTGTAGAAAAATCACTCCCACCACTTCTAAATGTCTCTAGCCAGGAATCAACAGTCCAAAGTTATTCTTGGAGTTTGAGTCCATTGAGTTTTGAGAATTCTAAAGCTGACTTCTCTAAAATGGTTGTTTGTCATAAGCATGATAGTCATGAAATCTTAGGAAGTAAGACATATCTTCAATCTAATCAGTCCTTCCCACCCTCTCAAAATATTTCTTTTTTCTCATTTCTAATAGATAAGAACTCATTGTAGTTCATTTGGAAAACAGAGGAAAGTATAATAAGATAAACAAAATCCATCTTTAACCATAGAGAATATTAATGTTCTCTTGCTTTCTCTGCCCACCACCAGTTTCACACTGTAGAGTATTTTGCTATCTTTTCATTTAAAAAAACCCCACACACATATATCCAAATTTTATTCATATCTCTTTATCAACAACCAACCAACCAAACAAAGGCTGACCTTGACCTTAATATATATATATATATATATATATATATATATATATATATATATATAAAATGAGACGGTTCTATTTCATTAAACATTTTAAGGAAACAGTTTGATGCTACATTATGGATTTTTTTTAATTTTTTTTTTAAATATATATTTTATTGATTTTTTACAGAGAGGAAGGGAGAGGGATAGAGAGTTAGAAACATCGATGAGAGAGAAACATCGATCAGCTGCCTCCTGCACACTCCCCACTGGGGATGTGCCCGCAACCAAGGTACATGCCCTTGACCGGAATCGAACCTGGGACCCTTCAGTCCGCAGGCCGACGCTCTATCCACTGAGCCAAACCGGTTTTGGCTACATTATGGATTTTTGCATAGTTTATGCAAGTAAACATTTATTGTTCAGAGTGTATGTTATTTTCTATTTTTCACTACAATAAATGATGTTTGTCTCTGGCTGGGTAGCTCAGTTGGTTAGGACATCGTCCCAATATGCCTGGGTTGTGGGTTCAGTCTCCAGTCAGGGCACATACAAGAAGTGACCAATGAATGCATAAATAAGTGGAACAGGGACTCAATGTTTCTCTCTGTCTTCCTCTCTCTCTAACATCAATAAATAAAAATTATTTTTTAAATGTTTGATGTGTACTTGTCAAATTCACATACAAGTATAGCATCTTGTAAACCTCTACTTACTTCTTTAGGGTCAATTTCTACTACTGGAAAAAGTGGATCAGAGAATATGAACACTTGTAGGGTTTGGGGTACACATTGCCAAAGTGTCTTCTAGAAAGGTTGCATCCAAAATTCCCACTACCAGCAACACTCAATTTTGGGTAAGATCATCCTATATAATAAAAGCCTAATATGCTAAGTGTCCGGTCGGCCATTCAACCAATCAAAGTGTAATATTCTAATGATATACTAAGGCCACTCAACTGCTCGCTATGACATGCACTGACCACCAGGGGGGAGACGCTCTGACCAGTAGGTTAGCTTGCTGCTGGGGTCCGGCCGATTGGGACTGAGTGAGACAGGCCGAACACACCCTGGAGCCCTCCCACAGTCCCTCCCTAGCTAGCCAACCTCCCGCGTCCCTCCCTGGCCCCAATTATGCACCAGTGGGGTTCCTCAGCCTGGCCTGCGTCCTCTTGCAACCCAGGACCCCTCGGAGAGCCAGTTTCAGCCCGACAACGAAATGACCAGTTGCTATGACACGCACTGACCACCTGGGGGCAGATGGTCAATGCAGAAGCTGCCCCCTGGTGGTCAGTGCGCTCCCACAGCGGGAGCACTGCTCAGCCAGAAGCGGGGCTCACAGCAGGCGAGTGCAGTAGCAGCAGTGGGAGCCTCTCCCACCTCTGCAGCAGCACTAAGGATGTCTGACTGTCAGCTTAGAGGGATAGAGACTGCGGGGAGCGGGTCTAAGCCAACAGTCAGACATTCCCCGAGGGCTTCCGGACTCTGAGAGAGCACAGGCCAGGCTGAGGGACCACCCCCCCCCCCGAGTGCACGAATTTTGTGCACCAGGCCTCTAGTTTAAATATATATTTATAAATTTGTCAGGTCAATTTCTACCTCTTATTAAATAAATCTAATTTCTGAAGTGTTTTGAAGCCACAGGTTAAAAAAAAAACAAAAACTAAACAAAGCCAAATAAAACCAAGAAGTACATTGATGCCCAGCTGGAGGAATGACATGATGGAGATTATTTCAGAGGACTCTGTCCTCTGAGGTTGTGAGGATTTCAAAATATAAGAAACTGAAGCACAGAGAACAGTATGGAGTTTCCTCAAAAAACTGAAAATGGAGCTCCCATTTGACCCAGTGATCCCACTCCTAGGAATATATCCTAAGAAACTAGAAACACCAATCAGAAAAGGATATATGCACCCCTATGTTCATAGCAGCACAATTTACAATAGCTAAGATTTGGAAACAGCCTAGGTGCCCGTCAGCAGATGACTGGATCAGAAAACTATGGTACATCTACACAATGGAATACTATGCTGCCATAAAAAAGAAGGAATTATTACCATTTGTAGGAACCTGGATGGCATTAGAGAACATTATGCTAAGTGAAATAAGCCAGTCAATGAAAGAAAAATACCACATGATCTCACTCATTTGGGGATAATAAAAAACATTATAAACTGATGAACCAAAAGATAGTTACAGAGGCAGTAAAGCATTAAACAGACTGTCAAATTACAGCGGGAAGGTTAGGGAGAGGTGGGGGAAATAAGAGATCAACCGAAGGACTTACATGCATGCATATAAGAATAACCAACGGATACAAAACATTGGGGGGTAAGGTCATGTATGGGAGTGGGGTGGGGGGGGCAATGGTAAGATATGTACACATATAATACCTTAATAAAAATATATATTAAAAAAAAGAAACTGAAGCACAGAAATGCTAATAATGTGCCCAAGACATAGACATTACGTTGTGGAGATAGATTCAAATCACATTATTGGAGCACTGGAGTCTAAACTCTTATACTGACCCAAGGACAAGGCACACTTAGTATCTCATCGATTCTAAGGTTTCCAGAATGTTCTTTGTGATGAGCTTATTGTCCAGAAGTTGGCTTTTATAGCTTTTAAGTTTTTAACTGTCAAATGAGAATAATCTCAGATTAGTTCTGAGGGCAAATTTAATCTTTGAATAGGTGACATCCTTGCCCTAATTGGCTTGGCTCAGTGGACGGAGAGTTGGCCTGCGGACTGAAGGGTCCCAGGTTCTATTCCGGTCAAGAGCATGTACCTTGGTTGTGGGCACATCCCCAGTACGGGGTGTGCAGGAGGCAGCTGATCGATGTTTCTCTGTCATCGATGTTTCTAACTCTCTATCCCTCTCCCTTCCTCTCTGTAAAAAAAAAATCCATAAAATATATATTTTTTAAAAAGGTGACATCCTTAGCTATTGAGAAACACATTCCTACATCTTATTTGCAGAATGTGCCAGAAGTAGAAGTGAAATAACTTGTTGGAGGTCACCCAGCTTGCAGGTGGGACTAGAATCCAGGCTCTGGTGACTTAGACTACTGCCTATACAGCCTTGCCTCTGACCAGCCACAAATATCCCCGAGGGGCAGGGGAGGAAGGCCGGCTTGACTAAAGCCTATGGCACCTTAACGTTTCATGGGGATCAGTGTCTAGCACCTGGGGATGGAGATCTGAATGAGAAGCGGCACAGCCAGGTTAGTGGGGCACCTGGGGAGGGGGGGCAGCAGCATGAGGGGCTTAGCACACTGAGCTTAGAGGTGGGCAGGGGAGACTGTCTTCTCCCAGGGAAAGACCTTCCAATTCACCAGCCACATTCAATTGGGAAGCCCATGGGCAAGTAGAGGGTAGAGGCTGGGCCTCTCATTGCCCGCCTTTTGGGAGGGGATTCCTGCATTGAATGGAAGTCTGCACCAGATAACCTCTGGGGCCCTTCCAACTCCCAATATCTCTGATTTGTATGTCTTGGGGGAAAGAAGTGAGCAGTCATGGGACTGGAATCGTTGATTTAGGGGCCCGCCCCAGTCGTCAGCCTAGTCCTCATCTTGGGCAAATAATTTAACCTGTCAGTACAAGGCACAATGCCTGGTGCAGAGTAAAGCTTTGTAAATGTTTGCTGAATGAATGAATGAATGAGTGGGTAGGTGGATTTAAGACTCCCTTGTCCCCAGGAATACTGGTGAAAACTGGAATCTTACAGAGAGCCTTTTGGTTGGTATGGAGTTTGAGTGAGACGATGTAAAGTATATTGAACTTAAAAGAAAATGGGATTCCCCCAAACCCAAAAAGGTTCTAATTCACCCTGACATCGACAATGGGTAGAATTATAATTTACCAGCATCAGTAAGCATTCTAATAATGGTGCATTTTGAATCTACACAAAACTATTTCATTAATCCCTCCGCCGCTGATGGGGCAGATCTGTGCCACCCAGGGCCGGGTGGGGCACTCCAGCCCCCGTCCCCGCCCCCTCCTCCCTCTCCCCGGAGAAATACCGAGGTCTAATGGATTGTTCATGCTGCTGTCCAGATTAGATAGCGAGCCCCTCCGTTATCTCGGCTGGAGCAAACCCGAGCGGCCACCACGCTGAGAGCTTTCTAAGGCTGCCCGGCGCGAAGCCTGGGGAGTCTAGAAGGCAGGAGAGAGCAGAGAGCTGCTGACAGGTCCTGCTCCCTGCCCCAGGCTGTTTCCAGGGAGCCCCTCTTCTCAGAACTGGTCGCTAACTCCAAATCCTACCCCCACTCCCACAGCATTTAACCCGCTATCCGCGTGATCGGCGGCTGTTATCTGCTGAATTCTGGGGGGTGGTTCTAAGACAGGAACTCCTTGGTTCTGCACGTTAACCTTCCAAAAGCTAGGAACACGTTGAGAACACCCCCTCCACTCCCTCCCCAATACCAGAGAGATGCTTTTGCACCAACAGGGACTTCCACACCCGACCTGTAGGGAATTACTTTCCTGATGTTTGCTGTTCTAGAATCATCGCAGAAGAAGCATAGCTGACTTTCTGACCTCCTTCTGAATCCCCCATGGTTAAGGGTCTGCCTGTTAGTGATCCTGTTTCTCAAAGGAAAGTTTCTTTAAAAGTTTTACTTCCGTTTCTTAAAGAAATAAACCGCAACACGTTTTATTTTTCTCTTATGGGGTATTTTTGTCTCCAGCAATTTTCTGAAAGCAAAAAAGACCTACTATCTCCCAGCACCACGATAGAGAATAAAAGGTTCACGCATGCTCTAACAAATGCTACGTAAAATAAATAACAAGTGCCCCAAATCATTATTTATCTACAAGGAGAGACTAATCGTTCTGTTATTATTAGGAATGATAGAACTGCAGTGAGAGAATAGTGAACAAGGAAAAGTTATCTATTTACAGTATACCGTATCCATTTCCCCTCTGGAGTTAGTGGGAAGCCATAACGAATGGTGTGACAGGACAAGTCATCTGGCTGAGTAGTAAACGTTTCCACAATATTAAAAATAACCTGCACTATGTTTTTGAGTGAATCAATCTCCATAGACACCCCACCTAGCCCTTGGAAAATGATTTTGTAGTGCGCTATTCATTTAGAGGTGGAAATGGAAGAAATTCATTAAGGGCGAACAAACCAGCTACTATGCAGTTTAATATTCAGGAATTCAGTAAGAAGAAGGCTTCTGATTCACCCAACAAGACATCATCATCCAGTAACTTCTGCACGCAAGCAGTACACCCGAATTAATACAAACGAATGCATTATGTGGGGTAAGAGACTTGAGTTGGGATGGGAAAATTTTAAAGGTGAAGCATATGTCTGAGAGTATCCCCCAGTCACTGAGACCAGCCGGGGCTGCAGCCGGCCAAGAACTGGGGTAAAACAGAAAGGCACACAGGGAGAAAAGAAGAGCAAATGATATAGCTAAAGAGCAAAGGGAGGGGTTTTGATTCAGCAAGAAAGGGCAACCCTGGAAATGAATTAGAAGAAAAGGGGGAGAGGAAAGACAAAGAAAAGAGAAAACAAGAAAATTTAATGCTAAAGGAATAAAGAAAATCCTTAAGACCGGGCGGCGGGTACGGTGCACAAGGGCAAAACACGTCTGGTATCTGGTATCTAAAAAGCAGCAGCCAACCGATCCCTCAGGACCGCCAGTCCCCACGAACACCGCCCGAGGCGCCTGGCCATCGGCCCCCCGGGGTGGGCATGAGCGCGCGGGGGGGGGGGGCGGGGGGGGAGGATTATAACTACTGTTCCGGGCTTTTAGCAACAAGTGGTATTAGAAGGGTCTGCCAGGATTTTTCCTAAGATCAGGAGGAGGCATGCTGGGGAATTGGCGAATTTAGTCGGGGCGCGCGCGCGGGCTGGGAAGTAGTTAAAAGACAATGAATGCCCTTTAGCAGAGCCTCTGTGTGCCCAGGACTGGAATCGGAATCGGATTGCCCCTCCACAAGCCCCAAGTCCAGAAGCTTCGGGAAATCTCTACCTCCAGTTTCGGCTCCAGCCGGTGACAGTGCCAGAAATATTAAGGCTCTTCAAACCGAGCTGAGGGAAACTCCCTGAACCAGGCGCTGTGGCCGCTAAGCCCTCGAGCCTGGGGTGCCTGCCATCCATGCCCCTCAATAACCCTCTAAATGCGGCCCAAGAAAGGACTGATCCCCGGCTTTTCCCATAGAGTCTGGGGTTCGCTAGATGGTGGGTGAGGGGTGTCTCTCCACAAGGGAATACTGAGAGCAGAACAGCCTAACTCGGGGTGGTGTGTGTGTGTGTGTGTGTGTGTGTGTGTAAGAATAACTGTTTTGATGTACAGCGGGCGTTGGGGCGAGCAGGTTCAGGTTCGGGCTACAGCCCTGCACCTGGAGAGGGGCGCACAACAGCCGGCGGAGCTCTGACCACCTTCTCCTCCGAGCCCTGGTCTTGGGCTTCCCCACAGGGATCTCCCGCGCAGAGGGCGACCCGGGCCGCTTTTTGAGCAGCTCCAGGCCCAGGCCCAGGCCCAAGGTCACACGACAGACCGAGGCCCAGACCCTAATGCCTGCGGCCCGGGCTTTCCCGCCCATCAGCCCTGCGCTCGGGATGCTGGGTCTCGCCGGGTTCCAGAGGCCAGAGACGCACAGCGCGCCACACCCGCCCGAGGTGACCGGACACACGTGGCGCCCTAAGGGTTGAAATGCATTTCAAATCAACCCGGCCTCAGTCTCGCCAGAAACAGAAACGACGAGAGGAGCTCCGCGCGTTCGTGGGCCTTGTGCGGGAAAGCACCAAAGGACTCGAGGGATCTGCTTGTTTATTGGCTAAGATCCGCTGGTGCTCGGCGCGTGGCCGCGCGTGTCGGCGGGGGTCCTCCCGGCCCCCAGTTTGCTGAAGGAGCCCTCGACTACCACTGCCGCCTCCTCCGGCGGGCCACCAGGCTTTGCACTGACGGCTCCGGCGCCCGCCGGCTGGAGATGCGGGGTGAGGGGAACGGCCGAGGGCAGGACAGGAGATTCGGGACGTTAACTCGCCCCGTAGCACACAGCCCCGTAAGGGACAGCACGTTCTTTCGGGCTCCCCTTTGCCAGCGCTGCGCGCGGGCTGCGAGCTCCGCATCGGGGCTCTCTCCGGGAAGCGCTTCCCGGCTGACCAGCGGTGTAGCCACCAGGTCCAGCCCCTTGGCGGGGGACCTCAGCGATGTAATTCTGGGCAGAGTAACCTCTCCCAAGCCTTGATTCTCCCCGTCATGCGGGGAGTGTGAGAAACAACACCTCACTATCAAAAGAATTCACAAATTTTTAATCGCGATACACACGGGATTAAAGTGGATTGTTAATGATCGAAAAGGTTATCCTCATTCTAAGTTTTCTTATTTTGGGACAAATTTCTGCCTCTTTGACGGGCCCCTGAAACTTTATTGAATGCTCCCTTTATTTGAGTCTCCATTCTTATCCTCTGTTCCTAAAAAATAAAAAAAGTTACTTTTCGTTCTCTTTGCTGACCTTCAGCGGGGTTAGGACTGTTCACCAGGACCCGGCCCATCGGGGGAACCCGGGATATTTTTAAGTTCGCCGTTACTACTGTTGGGTGGCCCCGCGGGGAGCACACCCCGCTGGCGGCCGGCTCCCTCTCCGGGCTGAGCGGCCCGGCTCCGTGGACGGGGGCGCACGGGTCCTTGGGCGCCAAGGTCCTCGGTCATTTTCTTTTCACCGACACCCTTAAGACTGCTCCCTTCCTTCCCGCCCTAGTCCTCTCGGACCCTGCGCCGGAGCCAGACGCCGCCAGGTTTATTGACCTTAGGTCGGCTTTGGGGCTTTATCAGACCCGGCGGGGGAGCCCCGCGGCGCACCGCCCCCTCTCTCCACCGGCGCGGGGCGGGAGACCCTTTTAAGTTTTTCTGGAAACCTCTCCTTCCTGCCCCATCCCCGACTCCTTTCAAAGAACTTCCAGAAAAAATCGCCCGAATACGGATGATCGAATTCGCGCGATCGCGGAGTGAACCGAGGCGTGGCCTCCAGGGCCACGGACATTTCCCCGGTGCTGCCCCTTTATTATCTAGATAATGCGGGTGAAAGTGCCTCCCTCCCCTCAATTATTCGGATAATTGTCTCGACTCTCCACCTGGTGCTGTGTTTAGACAGGTGGAGATTGATCGCTTGAATTTCTTCAGTCTCTGTGCTGCCCCAACCCGAAACCCCCTCCCCTCAGCTGTCCCAGCCCTAAAACATCTCTGGACTTACATGGGCAAACTGTAATTTTCTGTCCTGTAAATCTCTTGGCAAATATAACAAAGCATTAGAAAGTCATTTGAAATGGGTATTTTATTGGGCTCGAGAAATAGAAAAGTGATAAAGAACAACGTATGAACATTTCGTCAATACCAGTCACACAAAACTGTCCCCCCTCCAATCGAACTCGAGAATGAAAATCACTGTCAGCGACAAAGTTTTTTAGAAGAAAGAGGGAATGTCTATGTGGCTAAAAATGAATTCTAATAAACTCTGTAAAAAAAAGTTCCATAAAATGAGCTTTTAAATATCCTTTTACTCAAGGCTGGTTTATCCAAATAAGACTAGCAGAAACAAAACACTACTGCTTCTAATAAAACTAAACCAATTCTGTGATGATAAATCGTGGACGTCTATAGAAGCCTTCTACAGTGAAGTCTCCCCGCAAATCAGAGCAGCACTTCCCCGATTTTGCCCAGCGAAAAACCTTTCAATTTCCCTCAATTTTGTCTCCAAAGTGCAGAGGAGTGAGAATATCAGTCCTGGGGGGAAATGAAGAGGGGGCCGGAAACCAGCGCTGGGCAGGGGAAAGATAAGTGAAGCAGATGAGTGCACGTTTTGAGAAAACTTTTCGAATTCACCCAGCAGCAGCGCTTCGGGGGGAGGGAAACGGACCAGAAGGAATAATTTTCCATTCCCTGCTTTGCAAAGCTAATATTTGTAGTGAACGCACAGACATTAAGACGCGTTGCAGTAAATTCTACACGGTTCCAGAAGGGCACTTGCTTAGTCCTCCTAAGGTTACAGAGTTAAAAGATGCCTTTGCCTGTTTCCAACCTTTGGGTGAGGGAGGAAGCTCAGACAACCCGGTTGGTTTAAACTCTCCCACAGCCTTAGTTAAGCTCCGTTTCACTCTGAACTTGGGTCTGCTCATTCTCCACCCCAAAGCTTCCCCTCTGTCTTCCCCTTTGTTCCTCTTTTTCTTTGGGTTCAGCTCTTTTCTCAACTACAAAAAAGAGTCAATGCTCATTTGCTAAAACTCTGGATTGGTAGGTAGCAGAGGTACTTTTGATTTATATGCAAAAGCAGATGCAACGACGCCCTTAAAAGCACAAGGGGGCTGGGGAAGAAACTCACAACCGCCTCCACCAGTCTCTCCCATCACGTCTCACTCCAGAATAAACGAAAAAATTAAGCCCTACACCAAGCCTGGCTGACCCTTGGCCTGTGAATAGGCAAAGAAAAGTATCAGATTCTGAAGGCCTTGAGGCCTACTCACTACCTCACCAATGAAGCCAACAGGAAAGCCAGTGAGACCTTCTGCCTTGAAAGCACCCTGGGCAGGTCTGGCACAGATCAGGCATGGTTCTCCTAAGCTTTCCAAGGGGTTCTCAAGACGGAGCATCAGAAGCCAGGACCCTAGGGGAAAACCATGTGACCTGGGTGTGCTGGAGGGAGAAAGGGCACAGGGTCCAGGGCCCCTGGTCGCATCTATTTGATTTTTGTGTGTGAGATATATTTATTTTTTCTGGAGACACTGACCATCCCCATTGATTTGATTGTTGGAGCAGGACGCTAAACCGGGAAACAAAAATGCTGCCCAATCGTAAGAAAGAGAAACCAGCCAGAGAAACGGGGAAAGGAAGCCTTGCCTCTGTGGCTAGGCCTGTGAAGAATCTCATCCTTTCTTCCTGTCCCCCAAGGTCCCTTGCAGGTCTTCAGTCACACACTGCCTAGTGAGTCCCTTCCCTCTCCTCTTTCTCCACCTCCCTCTCCTCACAGTCTGATAATTCAGCAAGCTCCCCACCGACTTTGTTCCTCCAGCCCCGCGGCTCCAGGCCCTCCCTCCGGGAGCCTCCGGGCCTTCCTCCCGGCTCCCTGGGTGCATCTCCCCCTCTGCCTTGATGGAGAGGCCAACAGGAGGGTCTGGAGGGGACTCACCCATGATGGGAGTGGTGTTCCTGCAGCTCTGGCTCCTCTCAGCTAGGCGCAAGGCAGGATCTCTGGGACTGTCTAGGTCCTTGGGTCGGGGATTCCAGGCTGTTGTCAGCAGGGTGGGAGGGAGGCGGTGTGAGCCACCTCTCCCAGCTCTCTCTGAGCTCCCAGCTTTCCCTTCAGAATTAGATAACAAGGAAAATAGATAACAGAAGTGGTTAATTAATTCAGCAAGCTTTTTTTTTTGGTATGTGTATGTAGAAGTGGAAGTAACCCTGTTAGGAAATGAAGCCCTGGCTGGATATATATATATTTAAAGTCAATGTTCACAGGGTTCCAGAGATGCTTCTGGAAGGTCACTCAGAAGGACTCAGGATTGACAGGAAACAAACCTAAGGAATCAGCATTTGTAGGGGAGAAATGCTGACTTCACAGCTTGTGGCTTCTCCACCCCAAGTGTGTCTCAGACACCAGTCCTGCCTTTCTGACCAGTGGGGAGGGCTGCTTTGTGGTATTTGCTTAGGTCATGCAGTCGTCCTCTGAAAGCAGAGATAATAATAACAGCCGTCCTGCTCTTCCTGGTATGGCATTAAAACACGACAGATTTCAAAGCGCTTGCTTGTGGTCTTTTCTGGGCTCCTCACAACAGGAACGGGCAGGCAGATTATATAATAATAAGAGATAGTTGAGACAATTGAACTCAGAGAAGTGAGTAATGTGCCCATGGAGGACACAGCAAAGAAGAGCTCCCCTATTGGATTCCAGGTCAATTGCTTCCTAATTTATCTATATAATAAAAGCCCAGCGACCATTATAGCAGAATGACCGGATGACCAGAACCACCGGTTGCTATGATGCGCACTGACCACCAGGGGACAGTCGCTCAACACAGGAGCTGCCCCCTGATGGTCAGTATTCTCCCACAGCGGGAGCGCCACTCAGCCAGAAGCCGGGCTCATGGCTGGCGAGCACAGTGGTGGTGGTGGGAGCCTCTCCCGCCTCCACTGCAGCGCTAAGGAGCGGTGAGCCAAGCAGTAAGGAGCCAGCAGATGGGTGGTTATGAGTGAGCAGGCAGGTGGTTAGGAGCGAGGGGACCAGGATTGCAAGAGAGGGCATGGGCCTGGCTGAGGGACACCCCCCCCATGCATGAATTTCGTGCATTGGGCCTCTAGTCTAGTAATAAAGAAATCAATGGGTTCTTAGAATTGGAAGAGACCTCAGAATTCCAATTTCCTACTCAAAGCAGGAATCCCTTGAGATGTGATTATCTGTACTCTATTTTTTTTAAAAATATATTTTATTGATATTTTACAGAGAGGAAGGGAGAGGGATAGAGAGCCAGAAACATTGATGAGAGAGAAACATCGATCAGCTGCCTCCTGCACACCTCCCACTGGGGATATGCCCGCAACCAAGGTACATGCCCTTGACCGGAATCGAACCGGGGACCCTTGAGTCCGCAGGCCGATGCTCTATCCACTGAGCCAAACCGGTTTCGGCTGTACTCTATTTGAATACTCCCGGTGATGGGCAGCTCATTGCTCTACACTGCATGAATGTTCAGTTCTACTGGTCATCTCACTTCTCTGCACTCCCCCCCCCCCCGCCCACGCCAAATGACCTAGGATTTGGGGACTGTGCCAGGCACACAGAATAAAACAGAGTGGCAGCTGGGGTGTGACTTGAGGAACCAGGTAATCTAGATTTCTCTTGACAGGGCTGCTGTGGAATTCTCTCCTCTCATGCCTGGTGTTATTTAGGGTAAGACTGCCTGTGGAGTCAGTGTTTTCTACAGGCAGTTCTTTTTTTAATATATGTTTTTATTGATGTCAGAGAGGAAGGGAGAAGGAAAGAGAGATAGAAACATCCTGCACGCCACCGACTGGGGATCAAGCCCACAACCTGGGCATGTGCTCTTAACCAGAATTGAATCCAGGACCTTTCAGTCCACAGACTGATGCTCTATCCACTGAGCCAAACTGGCTGGGGCTAAAGGGAGTTCTTAATAATAAGAAGAATAGACACAATGCCTTTATATTTTAATATATTTCCCATTTCCTAGTCTCCTAGAATCTTTTTTTTTTTAATTACTTGTTTTAGAGAGAGAGAAACATCGATTTGTTATCTCCCATATATGCCCCAACCAGGGATTGAACCTGAAACCTGGGTATGTGCCCTGACTGGGAATCAAATTGTAACCCTTGGGTCCATGGGATGATGCTACAACCAAAAGAGCCACACTGGCCAGGGCTCCTGGAATCTTTACAACAATCTCTGCAAGGTAAGGAGAGAACATACAAATTATTTCCATTTCCAATTGTAGACAAGAAACTGGAAACAGAAAAGGTAAGTGGATTGCCAGAAATCAAAGAACTTCATCTCTCTGGAAAAGGAACCAGAGAGATGAAGGCCTGGGAAAAAAAGGGAAAACACTCATTTTCCCCTTCCAACAATTTTTAGTTATGAATATTTTTGCAAGTGATGAATAAGATGTCTATTATAGTTATCTGCCTTTACACTCTTTCCCTGCCAAATAACTTGTAGAAACTATGCCACAGGAAGATTTTAGTGTAAAACTCCTTGTAGTGTCAGATCATTAAAATTCCTCAAGAGTGAGCTGAACGGTACAAGACATAAATGCAGAAGCATGAGCCACTCCTTTCTCCTGGGTCTGTTATTTTCACCAGAGGTCAGCCTTGTTCCCATTTCTTTTCCCATTATGGAATTAAAAAAATTATGATGATTGCCCTAGCTGGTTTGGCTCAGTGGATAAAGCATTGGCCTGTGTATTGAAGGGTCCCTGGTTCGATTCTGGTCAGGGACACATACTTCAGTTGCAGGCTCAATCCCTAGCCCTTGTCGGGGCCCATGTGGGAGGCAACCAATCAGTCTCTCTCACATCAATGTCTCTCTCTCTGTGTCTCTCCCCCCTCCCTTCCACTCTCTCTAAAAATCAATGGGGGAAAATTATGATGGTAAAATAGCCTATATAATAATATGCAAATTGCCCATCACTCCAACACACAAGATAGCCATCCCCATGTGGTCAAAGATGGCCACCCCCATGTGAACACAAGACTGCCGCCACAAGATGGCCAGCAGGGGAGGGCAGTTGTGGGCAATCAGGCCTGCAGGGGAGGGCAGTCAGGGGTGACCAGGCTGGCAGAGGATGGCAATTGGGGGTGACCAGGCCAGCAGGGGAGGGCATTTAGGGGTGACCAGGCCGGCAGAGGAAGGCAGTTAGGGGCAATCGGGCTGGCAGGGGAGCAGTTAGGTGTTGATCAGGCTGGCAGGGGAGTGGTAAGAGGGTGATCAGGCTGGCAGGCAGAAGCGGTTAGAGGCAATCAGGCAGGCAAGCGGTTGGGAGCCAGCAGTCCTGGATTGTAAGAGGGATCCCAGATTGGAGAGGGTGCAGGCTGGGCTGAGGGACACGCCCCCCATGCATGAATTTTGTGCACCCGGCCTCTAGTATATAATGTTACATTTACCATCTTAACTATTTTTAAGTGTACAGTTCAGTGGCACTAAGTACATTCAAATCGTTCTGCAGCGATCACCACCATCCATCTCCCATCTCCAGAACTTCTTTATCTTCCCAAACTGAAACTCTGTCTCATTAAAAACTAGCTCTCCATTCCCTCCTCCCCTCAGCCCCTAGCAACCACCATTCTACTTTCTGTCTCTATGAATTTGACTACCTTAAGTGGAAGCCCACAGTATTTGTTCTCTTATGACTGGTTTATTTCACTTATAATATCTTCAAGGTTCATTCATGCTGTAGCATGTGTCAGAGTTTACTTCCTCTTTAAGTCTGAATAATATTTCATTGTATGGATATACCAGCTTTGTCTACCCATTCATCCATGGATGTCCACTTTGGCAATTGTGAATAATGCTGTTATGAACACGAGTATGCAAACATCTGTTCTATTTCCTGCTTTCAGTTCTTTTGGATATATACCCAGAAGTGAAATTGCTGGATTATATGGATCAGTCTATGTTTAATTTTCTGAGGAGCTGTCATACTGTTTTTCATCCCTTATGGAGTTCTAATCTACATTTTCAAGAGGTATCTCCATCCTCCTAAGTAGCAAAAAACTGGGAGAACCAATATCCACTTATCCTGACTGGGGTTCTATCCAAGGGCAGATTGCTCTGCCTGCTCAGATTTTGCAAAAGGGAAGAAGGTGGAAAATGAGGTTCTCTTGAGAATTACATTGGAGCAGAAAGAACACACACTTCTTTACCAAATGATTAAAGGGGATAACTTCTAGCATCAAAGTGCATTTAAAAAGCACCTGTATTTGAATCTCAGCTCTGAATGCTTTTTGCCGCAGTCTTCCCCATGTGACCACAAGAACCTGGGGGCCTCAGCATCACTATCAGGACCAGCAATGTCAAGGAATGAAACAATATATGAACTTTATGTTCATATATTAGAAAAATAAAAATAATCATGGAGTGTTAATGAGACTTTACTATTTTCATTTCTCCCTACATTTCTGATTTTTTTTTGTGAGGTGGAGGGAAACCCATTTTTGCCCCTGTGATTTCAAACTTTCCATACGTTTTATATATTTTGGGGAACCTGAAACTTGAGTCCTGAGGGTTTGGTTTGAAGCTCTATTAATCCAGCAAGGCCTGTACAAGCCTTTCTTGGGCATAATAATAATAATTCTTATCTAATAGTGTCCTGTGAAGGTTAAATGAGATGATAATATGAGAATCACTTAGTGTGATGCCTGGTTATATATGTATACTAGAGGCCCAGTGCACGAAATTCATGCACAGGTAGGGTCCCTAGCAGCTGCTGGCCAGGGCCTTCCTTCATTCCTTGCCACCCCCTGGTGGTCAGCACACATCATAGCGAGCAATGGAACTCTGGTCAGTCGAACTCCCGAGGGGACACTTTGCATATTAGGCATATATATATATTATCTATCTATCTATCTATCTATCTATCTATCTATCTATATATATATATATATATAATTAGCTGTGGGCATGAGAAGAGGCTTGCATTCAGCCTAGTGACCCTGAATCAGAGAAACTGAATCTTCTTTCTTCTTATGGAAGAAGAAGGTTTAATCATTGTTCTCATGCCTGTCATCCATATTTCATTAAAATGTGAGGAAAAGATTCTCATCACAGCCCAAATGCTTTCTTTACAGTCTTTACTCATAGAAAAGTCTCTTGATGGCTAATTAATCACTGATATAGTCACAGGAAGATGCTAAGACAGTACAGAGATCATCCATGTACTCTTTGCCCAGTTTCTCTCAATGATTGCATCTTACATAATTAGAGTGCAGCATCAAAACCAGGAAATTAACATGGTACAGTGTGTGTATAGTTCTATGCCATTTTACCACATGTAGGTTCATGTAACCACCACTTCAATCAAGATATAGAACTATTCTATCATCAGAAAGACCCCTTTGTGCTACTCCTTCATAGTCACACCCACCCCCTCCCCTGAAACATCCCTAATCCCTGGCAACCACCAATTTTCTCCATGTCTCTAATTGAGTTATTTTGAAAATGTTATATAAATAAAATCATGCAGTGTGTGACCTTATAAGATTGGCTTTTTAAAAATCAGCACAATGTCCTTGAGATCCATCCAAGTTGTAGCATGTATCATTAGTTCATTTCTTTTCATTGCTGAGTAGAATCACAGGGTATGAGTGCACTGTTGGTTTAATCATTAACCTATTGAGGGATATTTTGATTGTTTTCAGTTTTTGGCCATTACAAATGAAGCTGTTAAAAGTAATTGTGCCCAGGTTTTTGGGTGGATATACATTTTCATTTCTCTGGGACAAATGCCCAGGAGTGTGATTGCTGGGTCATATGGTAAATGTATGTTTAGTTTTTTTAAAAATATATATATTTTTATTGATTTCAGAGAGGAAGGGAGAGGGAGAGGGAGATAGAAACATCAATGATGAGAGAGAATCATTGCTCGGCTGCCTCCTGTACACCCCCAACTGGGCATTGAGCCCGCATCCTGGGCATGTATTCTGACTGGGAATTGAACTGTGACCTCCTGGTTCATAGGTCGATGCTCAACCACTGAGCCACACCAGCTGAGCAGTGTGGACATTTTAATGATGTTAATTCTTCCTATCCATGAACATAGTACATGCTTCTATTGATTTGCATCTTCTTCAATTTCTTTCTTCAGTGACTTACAGTTTTCCTAGTACAGGTCTTTTAACTCATTGGTTAAATTTATTCCTATGTATATTTTTGGGAGCAATTGTAAATTGGATTATTTTCTTAGTTTCCCTTCCTAATATTTCATTATTCGTATAAAAAAATGTTAACTGATTTCTGAATATTAATATTGTATCGTGCTCCTTTACTGAATTTATTTATCAGTTCTGGGAGTTTTTTTGTTGGAGTCCTTAGAGTTTTCTATATACACTATCATATTATCTGCAAATAATGAGAGCTTTACTTCATTATTTCTAATTTGGATGCCTTTTATTTCTTCCTCTTCTCTGATAGCTGTGGTTAGCACTTCCAATACTATGTTGAATAAGAGTGGTAAAAATGGACATCCCTGTCTTGTTATTGATCTTAAGGGAAACACTGTTTTTGTTGTTGTTGTTAATCCTCACCTGAGGATATTTTTCCATTGATGTTTAGAGAGAATGGAAGGGAGAGGGAGCGACAGAGACAGAGACAAACATGGACGTGAGAGAATCACATAGATTGGTTGCCTCCTTCATGCATCCCAACCAGGGCTGCGGAAACTGCAACCAAGTTACTTGCCCTTGACT
Source organism: Plecotus auritus (assembly GCF_963455305.1). Taxonomy (NCBI): domain Eukaryota; kingdom Metazoa; phylum Chordata; class Mammalia; order Chiroptera; family Vespertilionidae; genus Plecotus; species Plecotus auritus. Next base: position 78,103,896 of record NC_137773.1, read on the forward strand.
GGAATTGAACCGGGGACCGGGGACCCTTCAATCCATGGGCCAACACTCTATTCACTGAGCCAAACCAGCTAGGGCAGTGGTCGGCAAACTCATTAGTCAACAGAGCGGCAAACCGCGTCTCGCGAGCCGCAGTTTGCCGACAACTGAGCTAGGGTGACTTTTTTTTTTAAAGAAAAGGATCATGCCTAGCTGTTCATGCCATCTGCAAATAGGCTTACTTATAGTTCTTCGTGATCTGTAGTCCTTTTATTTCCTTTATGTGCCTTAATGTTCTGGCCAGAACTTCTAGAACTATGTTGATCAGATGTGGTGAGAGTGGAAATCCTTATCTTATTCTCAACCTTAGGGAGAAAGCATTTAGAGTTTTGTCATTAAGTGTAACATTAGCCATATGTCTTTAGTAACTGCTCTTTATCAAGTTGAGAAACTTCTCTATTTCAGATTTTCAGAGAGTTTTCATCATGAATGCGGGTCAAGTTTTGTCAAAAGCTTTTTTCTGTACTGACTAATATTATCATATGATTAATCTTCTTTTGCCTATTGATGTGGTGGATTACCCTGATTTTCAAGTATTGTCCTAGCTTTGCAGCCTGAGAGTAAATCTCACTAGTCATAGTGTATAATTCTCTTTATATGTTGCTGTATTCTATTTGCTAATACTGTATTTTGGTAAGGATTTTTAATCTATGTAAATAAGGAATATTGGTCTGTAGTGTTCTCTTTGTGTATTTATTAGTTTTATTTTGGTATCAGGGTAATACTAGCATCATAAAATATATTGGTAAATGCCCCCTTCATTTCTATTTTCTGGAAAAGATTGTGCAGAACTGTGTTATTTTTTCATATTTATAGCACCTGGTATAATTCTCAAATAAAGTCCTGGATATTTCTTTTTGGGGAATTTAAATTACAAATTCAATTTTCTTAAGAGTTATAGAGTTATTAAAACGGTCTATTTCATGTTAAATAAATTGTGATGGTTTGTACTTGTTGATGAATCGGTCCATTTCCTCTAAGTTGTCAAACTTACATGTGTAGAATTGATTCCCTTATTATCATTTGATGTCTGAAATTATATACCTTGTTTCATTCCTGATAGTGGTAATTGGTGCTTTCTCTTTAAAAAAAATTTTTTTTTTAGTTTTTCTGGAGTTTTGTTAATTTTATTGATCTTAAAAAAAACCCCAACCACCCAGCTTTTTGTTTCATTTCTTTTTTTTTTCAATTTCATTGATAAAGCTCTTGCTTTTATTATTTCCTCTACTTCTTTTGGATTTTTCTAACTTATTGAGGTGGGAGCTTAAATTATTAATTTGAGCCTACCCCTCTTTTCTCATGTAAATATTTAATGTTATAAATTTTCTTCTCAGCACTGCTTTAGCTATGTCCCCAGGTGAAATAAAGGGTGAAACAAACTGTTCTTAGATTAGAAAACTCAATATTGAGTAATACATGGATAGCTTTTAGAAATTCACAAAAGTATCCTAAAAAATTATTTGAAACCATAAATGGATGAAAATAGCCATATGTTTTGTGGTTTTCCTTGAGACTTCCTCTTTGAGCCATGGATTATTTGGAGTATATTATTTAGTTTTCAAGTATATAGAGATTTTCTAGTTATTTTTCTGCTATTGATTTCCTGTTTGATTTCCCTGTGTCATATTGGTTGATTGTGTGTGTTTTTTTAATCAAGTTGAGTTTTTCCTGATTCTTGATATAATGAGTGATTTTCAATTGAAACCCGGCCATTTTGCATATTATATTACAGCACTGGATTTTATTTCAATCACCTGTTATAGGTCTCTGACACCACTGGGAGTTCAGCTTCCCACTACCCCTCTGCTGAGGCAACCCTGTCTGGGGTCATCAGAGGTGTCTTGTTGCTGGTCTCCATGTGGCCTCCACTCACACAAGAAGAGGAGTGGCCTTGTTATCAGTGTGCGGTGGTAAAAGTCCTGACTCCATTAAGCTTCCTCTGACACCATGCCAGCAGAAAGTGTGGTTGTCTCATTACTACTGGGTGGGGTTGTGAGTCTGGGCTTCCTGTGTGGTCTTCATTGCCAATGCAGAGTGGGGGCCTCGTAAAAATTTTAAAATTCTATTAAGGGAGAAAAAAGAGGTGGAATAAATGGTGAAACATATTGTTCTTAGATGAAAAGACTTAATATTGAAAGATACATTGATATTTTTTAGAAATTCACAAATTTACCCTAAAGCTTAGGTGAAACAATAAATGGATGAAAATAGCCATGAGAAAAGAGTAATCATAGGGGACTTGACCACCAAAAATTAAAATGCATTACAAAGCTAAAAGCTATAATGAGAGCAATGCGGCATCGACTTAATAATATGTAGCTAGATCAATGGAATAGTAATAGGTAGTCTAGAAAAAAAAATATATATGGAATTTCAGAAAGAACAGATTATTTAACAAATGGTGTTTGGACAATTGGCTACCTATTTGTAAACAAAGTATAGTGACTAATGTTACCTCATATTGTATATATAAATAAATTTTAATTGGATCAAATATATAATCTGAAAAATTTAACCATAAAAGTTGTAGAAAAAAAGTATACTGAACATTTATATAATTTTAGGGTAGGAAAAACCATTCTATGCATGGCATCAAAGGTAGAAACTATAAAAAAAATTTATAGATTTAATTAGATAAAAAATTTAAACTCTTTATGGCAAAAAGCTATCATGAGACACTGGTAGAAACTGTTTGCAACTTACATATCAGACAAGGGTTAACATTTAAATGTATAAAAAGCTCTTACAAACAAATAAGAATAAGACAAGACTTCAATAGAAGGATATGTATAGACATTTCATACACACACAAAAAGAAATAAAATTGCCAATTAACATGTAAAAAAAGTTAAATTTCACTAATATTTTATATAAATGCAAATTAAAACATAAATGAGATACTATGTTTGTTAATTGGATTAACAAAGATGAAAGATGGTCAATGTGGCTAAAAAGTAGTGTAAGGTGGGAGGGAATTGGGTCACAATGAGCCAGGAGAGAGAATACTGGACCAGTTCATGGGCATGTAAGCCATGGTAAGGATTTTGGATTTTATCTCTAGAAAAATAAAAAGTCTTTGAAGAGTTTTAATCAAGAGAATCACATGATCAGACAGATATTTTGAAAAGCTCACTTTAGCTAAGGTGTGGTAAATATAGACTAAGCAGGAAGATCAAATATATATATATATATATATATATATATATATATATGTATATATATATATATACACACACACACACACACACACACACACACACACACACACACACATATATATCCTATATAATAAGAGAGGAATATGCTAATTATCCATTATGCCCTGAGGCGTAAAGACCAACCATGTAGCGTAGTGACTGGATCAAGGATCAGCAGGAGGGTGGGGCAGCGAGCTACAAGCAGGGGGCGGAGAGCTACAGGAGGGGGCGAGGCAGCAAGCTATGAGGGGTGGTGGTGGGGGGAGGAAGGGGGAGCTTCAGGGGGGTGGGGCAGCGAGCTATGAGCAGCGGAGAGCTACCAGCGGTGGTGGGCAGGTGGCCAACTGAGGCAAGCAGCAGCAAGCTACTCATGCATGGATTCGTGCACAGGGCTACTAGTATACAGTATATATAATATGTATAATTGATCTCACACACATATATGTATGTATATACCCATGTTATCTATTCATGTTGGAAAATGTCTGGAAATTGATACAGTTAATTCTAACATATTAACAGTGGTTGTTTTGAGTGATGACATATTTGGTGATTTATAAATTTTTCTTTTTCCTAATCCATATTTTCTGATTTTTCTGCACAGATTGTGTATTACTAACCTACTTTTTATTTTAAATCAGGGATGTGTGGAGATGCAAAGGCACAGCATTTACAATCAGAAGACCCTGGTTAAGACCTGGTTTTCTCACTAGCTGTGCTGCTGTTGAATAAGGTGCACAGTTCCTCTGAGCCCCTCCTGTTAGGCAAAGTGTCCCTGTGAATAAAAATAAAAATAAACTAAGTTTTCTCACTTAAAAATGGTGATGATAATAAATGCTTGCCTTATAAGATTCTTATATTCTATTGCACAACACAACTAGAAAGTTTTTATAAACTACAAACTATATATATATTAGTTACAATGATGATGCCTAGTATTATCCACAGTTATACAACACATGGTTGAGATATTTAAACAGAGATACCTGGTAAGATATCCATGTCATTTATTTTAAGGACTAAATGAGGTACCACTGCATCTTCCTGACTAACTGTGCAAAGGAATTATTTTGAGTTTGTACATTTTGACGGGGATTTTTTGGATGCTTTAGGAGAAGTTGGGTAGTATTAAGATTATGACAAATTTTGGAGGTTTCAAAAGAGATCATTTGTTATTTGTAGTAAATATTCCTAAGGAAGCTTCTATTTCTGAGTTGGTGCCACCCAGGCTATACTTTTGTAAACAAATAAAATTATCAGATAAAATGATGATGTAATATAGCATTTGGATAGAGTTGCCAGATAAAATTCAGGAAACCCAATGGAATTTGAATTTTAGATAAAAAACAAATCATATTTTAGTATAAGTATATCTAAGTATTAAATGAAACATTTATGATTTATTGTTTATCTGAAATGCAAATTTCACTGGGTAGCCTGTGGTTTTGTTTGCTAAATCTGGCAACTCTAAATATGAAGAACCTGCTCTAAGTGTAAGAGTTTGGGTTGACGGATGGTGGTGTGTGTTGACGGAAATGATGTGTAAATAGGAACTGCTCATACGTGGGGTGGTACTTGGGCACCATATCATGAAAGTACCCTGTTCAAAGTTTGGATCAGTACCTTATAAAAACCCAGAGTTGAGAATAAATGAATATTTTATAAAGATGGTGTTTAGATTGAGTCATGAAGGATGGTGGGTTTCCTAGGAATATTTTTCATTCATATAACAATAATACGTTGGACATACCTGCCTGCTCCACCTTCTATTCCCATAATTCTAGTTTTATGATTTTGTTTCTCAAGTCACTCATGTACACTGACTCACTGATGTCCCAGGGCCTCCCCCCATCAAGCTGGCCTCTGACTAAGCCAGTGGTGGCCGAGTCCACAGGCCAACACACTTGATACCTTCGGGCAGAAAGGCTGTGCCATGAGGAGCCAGGCTGAGTCAGTGTTTTTCTGGGAGTAAAGTCTCCCCTTAGGAAGGTGAATGAACTCTGTTCTCACCCCACTCCACAAGTCATATTTTCAGGGCTCCTGATGGAGCGTGCACCCACCTTCAATGGCTTGTCACAGAACGATTTGTTCCCGGTTGTTGAATACTGATACCTTAGAGTCACCACCCCAACCCCACCACCTCCAATGAAAAACACACACACATAGATACAAACATTCAGGTTTAGGTTTGTGTCTAAGAAAGGTTATCCTAAGAGAATGGGATTAGGAGATTGGGGAGTGAGAGTGTGGGAGGAACTTACATTTTTTTGCACTTTATGCACTTCTGTGTTGCTTTCAGGGGGAGTGGATCTTTGCAAAGAAAACATAATAATTTTTTATTAAACCAGTAACAAAGCAGTAACGCTGGAGACCAAATTTTAAACTAAAAACCACTCCCAAACACAACTGTTTTCATTCATTTTGAAATATTACTTTTCCCATGCACACAATATAGCATAGTTGCAGTCACAAGATGTGTACTACTTTGTATTCTACTAACATTTTAAAAAATATATTTTATTGATTGTTTACAGAGAGGAAGGGAAATGGATAGAGAGTTAGAAACATTGATGAGAAAGAAACATCGATGAGCTGCCTTCTGCACACCTCCTACTGGGGATGTGCCTGCAACCAAGGTACATGCCCTTGACCAGAATCGAACCTGGGACACCTCAGTCCACAGGCCGATGCTCTACCCACTGAGCCAAATGGGCCAGGCCAACATTTTTTGTTTTTCTTGAAGTTAAAATAATTTAACTTTAAAATCTAATTTAATTAATTTATTTTTTATTAATTCTTGTCTAAGGATGTGTGTGTGTGTGTGTGTGTGTGTGTGTGTTTACTGATTTTAGAGAGAGCGGAAGGAAGAGAGAGAGGGAGAGAGACAATCATTGATGCATGAAACGTCATCGACTAGTTGCCTCCCAAACTCAGTAAGCGCCCCCACCAGGGATCGAACCTGCAACCTTTCAGTGCACAGGATGAAGCTCCAACCAACTGAGCCACACCAGCCAAGGCCTAATTTTCATTTTTACATTCAATATTATTTTGTATTGGTTTCAGGTATATAGCATAGTGGTTAGACAGTAAAAGGCTTTACAAAGTGTTCCTCCCATATTTCCAGTACTGCTATGTTCCTTAACGCTTTATCACCGTTACTTCTCTGCATTGCTGAAAATTCTAAGCATCACTTTTCAGGGCTAGAAGGGTGGACGTGGAGTGACCAGTGACTTGCAGCCTGAACTTGTCTTCCCTGGGTACTGACTTGACAGCTGAGTTGGAGAGGGGGGAGGTTCCTTGTTATTTTTTAAAATTTGGAATATGAGGCACTGGAAGTATGTTCTCTCTGGAGTCCCTTCCACGTATCATCTATTAGCTTCATGAAGCACATCATAAATAATCATTTGGACATAATTTTTTGTAAATCTTTATTTTTGTAAAGCTTCCTGTTTTAAGATCAGTTGGCGTAATGCAGCTCATTTATCCTCATGATAGCTACATGGTGGTGGATGTAACCTTTCCTTTCATAGAAGGAGAAACTGAGGCCGGAGGTGTGGGATAATTTATTGCATCGTTGGCCTCTTATCAGGGCAGCCCTGGGTTTTGGCTGCCCCGTGTTATGGCTGATGGATAGCAGACCAGATCTCCAAGAGCAGACAATTGGAGGCGGCTTTGGTATGATTATGAAATAGATCCATCATTTTCCTGCCACCTCCCTTTTTTACTCTTTGGATTCCAAGTCACTACTTCTCTGAGGCATTTGGGACATATTCATGAATGGACCCTTGAAACCAGCCAACACACACACACACACACACACACACACACACCACACACACACACACACACACACACACACACACACACACGACAATTTGGTCACACCTATGAGGCAGATAAACTGGAGGGAGCCTGCAAAAGGATCTGTAGATAAAAAGTCCAGTATCTGGGCAGGTAACACCTAATTACAACAGAGCAGTGTTGACTTACACTTTTCCTTATCGGGGGATCAGGTATTCGTGTAAATCAGAAAAGGGTTTGATGGATGCTACTTCACTAGAGTTTCTAGACGAAGGACAAGTTGGGTTAAACAAAATATATATTCTCCTTATCTACAGTGGCAACTATCATGCAATTCCTTGTCTTCCCTTCCACTCCCTGAGCCCTATAAAAACGAGAGCCTTATCTGGAGTTTGTAAGAGCCTAATGCCTAGCAGGGTCTGTGCTAAAATCACTCTGACGACGCCACAACTCAGGCCCAGCCCAAGCCATTTGGGCAGACAGATGATCTTTCCTTATCTCCAATTGTCTTGGCAATAAATGTCTATTTCTTAAGATGCGTGTTTAGACTGTCCCAGGGGAAAAGAACAGGTACCATCTCGCTTGATGGGAGAAGTCTTTAGGATTTGGATGGAGACTTAAGAACTGGTCCACTTGCTACGTGAGTTTCAAGGGCCGTGGTGGGAAAGAATGCAGACTCGAAGAAGGAGGCTGTTAGGGCACATGGGCAGCGAACTTGTTCAGGAAAGAGAAAGCCTGTATGTAACAATCCTGAGAGATGGGGAGCCTCGGGCAGAGCGGGAAGTCTGAGTTTTGGGAAAAAAAAAAAAAGAAAATAGGATGGGGACTGCCACAGAGAGGTGAAGGGGGTCGATGGAGGGAGAGTGGCTTAGGTTGTTAGACATGAGGAAGTTGCTGAGATGTTGGTGCCGCTTCCCGGAAATGATGGTGGCCTCCCAGGATTGTTGGTGTCAGGGGGACAGCTGCGGGTGGTCAGAGGACTCAGTGTGGTAGAGTCAGAGACCTCTGCTTCTAACCTGCTGGGAGGCCTTGAACCAGGCCCTCTCCATCTCAGGACTTTAGAGCTGGTCTATAGAGAGTGTGCTCCATGGTGCCTCGTGGCCACAGGTGCAGGGGGTCCCCGTACTCAAGGTGCATGGTCTGGAACTCACACGGGGTGAGTGGGGAATTGCGTGAACACTAACTTGCCCTGAGCCTTTTCCACGCACCTAACACGAATTTGCCTTTCCTCTCACTCCTAATGCACTTGGTTTTTAGGCCCAAGTAACGAGCTGGGGAGAGTGACAGTTCTGGGGGTGGCCTCCAGGTCACCCAGTTCAGCATCCTGTGAGAACTTGCACATCATCTCCAGCATCTCTGCTTGAAGGAGTGTCTGATTTCGTACACCCTAATGAAGCAGAGGCCTCCTCTTCCTGGGTGCACTGCTTCAGTATTGCACGGGCCTGTCCACGTCTTCCCTTCAGCTATGTAGCCTAACTATCTCTTTGTTCCTTAGTTTTGTTATTTTTTTAAAATATATTTTTATTGATTTCAGAGAGGGAGAGAGAGATAGAAACATCAATGAGGAGAAGAAGTCATTGATCGGCTGCCTCCTGCACGGCCTTGATCGGAATAGAATGCCCAGGACCCTACAATCCGCAGGCAGATGCTCTATCCCCTGAGCCAAACTAGCTAGGGCAGTTTTGTTATTTTTAAAATATATTTTTATTGATTTCAGAGAGGAAGGGAAAGGGAGAGAGTCAAACATCAATGATGAGAGAGAATCATCGGTCGGCTGCCTCCTGCAGGCCACACACTGGGGACTGAACCTGCAACCTGGGCATGTACCCTGATGGGGAATCAAACCATGACCTCCTGGTTTATAGGTCAACACCCAACCACTGAGCCACACTGGCTGGGCTCATTCCTTAGTTTAAAAAATATTTTTTTATATGTAGTTGGTACAAAATCTTATATTGGTTATATTACTTCTCTTCTTTGGTTTTGTTTAGTATTTTCCTAATGATTAGTGATGTTGAACATCTTTTCATGAGCTTGTTGGCCCTTTGTATATCTTCTTTGGAAAACTATCTGTTTAAGTCCTTTGCCCATTTGCTAATGGGGTTCCTTTTTGTTGTTGTTGAATGGCAGGAATTCTTGATATATTCTGGATATGAACCCCTTGTCAGATATAGGACTTGTAAATATTTTCTCCCATTCTGTGGGATGACTTTTCACTCTGCTGACAGTATTTTGAGATGCACAGAAGTTTTGAAGTTTGCTGTAGTCTAATTTATCTATTTTTTTTGTTGCCTGTGCTTTCAGTGTTATCTTTCACAGTTTTAACCCATTCTTTTTGGTCTGGAAGGCAACCAGGGCTTGGGACCTTAGCCCAGCTTGGAAAGAGAGGCCTCCTGTCACGTGTCTTTGTGACATTTACTGCCCTGCACTACACATGGAGGGACCAGATGGCAACAACCTTGAAGTCAGGTTGTTCTCTCTCAGCAACCATGGGCAAGATGTGAGATTCATTCTTGGTGTTTATTTCCTTTCTGCTCAGCCAGCCCAGTTTTATTGCAATGATATGCTGTCATTTTTCTTCCCGGGCCACAATTTTCCACATTGTGTGACCTCTTGCTTTCCCAAGAGGCACACATGCAGAGACCACACTTGTGGACAGCTTCAGGGTCCTTATGGTGTCAACTGGACAGACTGTGAGATGTGGGCTGGTCTTGGAGAGCCAGGGACATTGGGGGACATTGGACTTCCATGAACACGGTACCCAGGCAGTGTGAAGTGCACACCATTACAGCCTTGTTCTCTCCCTGATCCGAGAGAGAGAGAAAGAGAAAGAGAGAGAGAGAGAGAGAGAGAGAGAGAGAGAGAGAGAGAGAGAGAGAGAGAGAGAGAGAGAAACTACTTAGTCTCTTCCCCCATGGAAGAGGCAAAACTTTCTGTTTATATCTGGGTTAGAATCTGGCTTTTCCCCTTCAAGGTTGACTCTAAGGTGGCCACATCTTGCTCTACTTCAGATACCAGCGTGTTATCTATTTGACTTTTTGTTATACAAAATTCTATTTTAACTTGGAAATTAATTCACACTCTTTGAACAAATTTTGGAAAATATAAACATACAAAGAAGAAAATAGTAACCACCCATAAAACCTTTGTTCAGACATAGCCTCACATTTATTCTGATGTATTTCTCTCCAGGCTTGGTAGAGGGAGAGGAGGGTTGGTACGCAGATAGAGAGTGAGACAAGCAATGTAGGTACATATTTTCATAGTTGATATCATCCTATATTTCATTCCTTCTTTCCCCCCAGATTTCCAGCAACTCCTCTTCTCTCACAGCTTCTTCTCACATTGAGAACACAGAAGCCATCCATGTGCTCCCACCCCTGTGTTTGCCCACCTATCTCTCTCTGGGCTTGTCTACCCCCCTTCCCACCATGCACAGCTGTACTGTCCTTGATCTTACAAAAGCCCATTCCCTCCTCTCCATGTATACAGGATCCCATTCCTTCCTGATGCTCAGGATGTGGCTCCAACAATCCTCCCCTCCCTTCTTCGACTCATCCACTCATTCTCTCCTGGATCATTCCCACCACCATCAAATACAGCATCATGGCTCTTTCTTCTTTAAAAAAATAAAATTCTCCCTTATTTAATCCCCCATTCCCCTGAGAGAAGGCTAGAGACCATGCACATTCTACAAAGGACAGGGGCCTTAGGCTGTCGTGTCAGGTACTTGTATTGAGGTTGTGGGAGGTGATTCTGGAAGGGGAGGCTGGGCTCAGAGCGCTCAGGGCTTCAAGTGCCTGATTCTATAGATGATATGGGATCATTCAGGGCTTTGGAGGAAGGAGGCTTCCAGTGTTGTCTTGCAGAGTTGTTTTTCTGGCAGCAGCAGGGGTGGGTGGTCCATGGTGCCACCTGGTGCTTGGGAGGAAGTAGGGAGGAGGCTTATGAGGAAGTCCTTAGTTTTATTCTCCTTCATTCTCCTTCACTTACACATAAGTTGAAAGCCCTATAGAGGAGATTTCTTGGGGAAGCAGGGAGAGGGTTCTGGTGAAGGGAGCACTTCACCAGTCTGGGGTTCTGGGAAGGAAAATGGGGGTGATGGTGAAGGGTTCGGTGAGGACTAGTGACAGTTCTGGACAGTTGCAGGTGACAAGGCAGCCAGGAGTGAGAAAGTGGGAGGTGGGATGGAAGATGGGATGAGATGGGCGCCGTAGAGGAGTACTGACGAATTCGAAGCAGGAGGAAGTCCTTTAGGAATCAGACAAGACAGGGCTCAGAGGGGAGCTGTTGAGCTCAGCAAGGCCTCTTGGGTTCCTTTCCTTATTTAGGTGAAAGGTGATATTTTCACTTCTGAACTTGGAAAGTAGGACCCCTCCCAACCTCTCCCCTGGAAAGGGAGCGCCAACGGCCAATTGCTTATTTATTTCTTTCCAATCCTGTAGTTTTATGGGGCCGTAAATGAGGACAGCAGGGAATTAATGAAAAAGGTGTAGCCAAGACAAACAGCAGAGTCCTTGCCCATGTGGCACTTGCAGTCTAAAGGTGTGCATGATGCAATCCCGTGGCTGCGTGTTCCCAGGAGGGCAGAGTGGAGCTGCCCTTGGCAGCCTGGGGCAGCCAGAAGGTGGTTGGGAGGGACAGGTGTCCTTGACCCCCAAGGAATGACTGACGGAGGTCTTTTCCCACAGCAGTGAGGGGACAAACAGCACACTGATGCAGGTGGGCACAGGCAGGCTGGTGGAGTGGGTGGAGGGAAGCAAGGCAGGGAGAGGCCCAGAGGGCATCTTTATTTCATAGAAGTAAAGAGAGGGGTTAGAGGTTGAGTGGAGGGAGCAAATGAGCAGAAGACAGGATAAGGCCAGCCCTAGCCAGTGCCGAGGTTGATGGAAGAAGCTACCAAGAGCCCCAGGTTCGGGAGGCAGCTGCTGAATCCAATGCCTTCCCTGAGGGAACTACCCCGGGAGGTTGGGGTGTGTTTAATCTTGATAAGATCCAGGGGCCTGTGCAGCTCTTACCAGGCAACATCTCCCCAAATAAACAAGTGAAAAGTCATCCGGACATGTAGGGACTTTAGCAAGGTCTGGAAATGGGTAGAAATGAAGAGGAAGGCTATTCCCTAGCCTGACTTTATTGGAGGTGTGTTCCCCAGGGGGAGAGGCAGGGTGGGTTTGTGGGTGGATATCTAGCCCAGGGAAGTTGGCATTTGATCCCTAAGCAGAGATGGGTGAGTCACCAGGACACAACACTTTGTGCAAGAGTCTCAAAAATCCCTAAATTCAACCTAGGAGACATTATACTCAGTGAAAAAAGCAGCCATGGACAACTACTACGATTCCACTTATATGAGGTCCTTAGAGGAGACAAACTCATAGAGACAGTCTGCATGAGCAGAGGGAATGGTGGGAAGGCATGCAATATGAATACAGGTACCTCTGCAAAGGGACACAAGGAGACTTAGGGGTCACACACACACACACACACACACACACACACACACACAAGTCAGCCTATCAAATTGCACACTTAAGTGCAGTTTAACGTATATTGTATATGGGTTATATTTCCATAAGTCTGTTAAAAAGAGTATAGCCACTTTTAAAAATGTTGATTCTTCAGTACAAAATGAATATAGGATCACCAGAGAAATTTAGATATTCATGAAAGCAAACAGGAAAGTAAATCATACATTGTCCTTTTTTTTTTTTTCGGTGTAGGGATCATTATTACCAAACCAAAAAGATGTACCTGGGTTCACCAGTGAGCAAGGCTCCTGTCCAAGCACCAGTGAGCCGAGATGCTTAGTCATACTGAGTGGAGAGTCACTTAGGGGCTGTGTCCTGCAAATGTCTAACTGCCCCCCATCCCCGGGATTCTGGTCCACTAAGTCTAAGAGGGAGGCCCAGAGTCTGAATTTAAAGTGAGCCTTCCAGACTACGCTGATCCAGGTGGTCCACAGTCTGCTTTCTGAGAAGTGCTAAACTAGAGAATGAATCACAAAGCCCTGGTGGTCCTTGATCTTTTCTTCTTTGGCCCCAACCATGCTAATAATACCCCAGATATAGTGATGGGCTCCCAGCTGTGTGGTGAGGCAGACCTGGCTGAATCCAATCTTGGGAAGCCTGTGACAGTAGCAGCAGCTGCAGCAGTAATATTACTGGTAGCAACAGTAGTAGTAATAGTAATAATAATTGTAGAATGGCAGTAATAATAGCAATAATACTAGTGGCAATAATAGTAATGGTAACATTAATAGTAATAATAGTGATATTAATGGTAGTGATATTAATGGTAGTAATAGTAGTAAACAGTAGTAGTAATATTAATGGCAGTAATAGTAGTAGTAAACAGTAGTAGTAATATTAATGGCAGTAATAGCTAACACTTATTGAACAGTTAATCCATTTGAGGTGCTGTTTCAAGAGCTTTACACTTGTTATTCAGCGCTAGTGGTTAAGAGCAAGTTCAGGAAGTTACATGTTTGGGTGTGAACTTCACCCTGCCACCATTAACTCCATAGCCTTGGGTAAGTTACTTAAAAGTCCTAAGTTTCACATTTTTCCAAGAAGACATACAAGTGGCCAACAAGCATGTGAAAAGATGCTCCACATCACTAATCAACAGGGAAATGCAAATTGAAACCATAATGACATACTATCTCACACTTAGTAGGATGGCTACTATCAGAAAAACAGAAAATCAACATTGGTGAGGATGTGGGCACCACTGGTGGGAATGGTGCAGCCATTGTAGAAAACAGTATGAGCTTCCTTCAAAAATTAAACAGAAAATTACCATTTGATCCAGCAATCCCACTTCTGGGTGTATACACAAAACAACTGAAAGCAGAAACTCAAACAGATGTTTGCATACATATGTTTATAGCAGCATTATTCACAACAGCCAAAAGGCAGGAACAACCCAAGTATCCATCAATGGATGAATGAATAAACAAAATGTATAATATGTACAGTGGATATTATTCAGCCTTAGAAAGGAAGGATATTCGGACACCTGCTACATCATGGATGAACCTTGAGGACAGTATGCTAAGTGATGTAAGCCAGTCATTGAAGGACAAATACTGTGTGATTCCACTTCTATGAGGTACCTAGAGGAGTCAAATTCATAGAGACAGAAAGTAAAATGGTGGTTGTTGGGTGCTGGGGAGAGGGAGGATGGAGGGAGGTGGTTAGTGTTTAATGGGTATAGAATTTCAGTTTAGGAAGATGAAAAAGTTCTGAAATGGAAGGAAGTGATGGTTGTACAATAATATACTTACTGTCACCAAACTGTACATTGAAAAATGGTTAGTTAAGATGATAAGTTTTACGTTGTATTTTACCACAATTAAAAGAAGAGAGAGAGAAAAGTGCTAAGTTTGAGTTTCTCCTTTCTAGAATTGGGCAAAAGCCTCCAAGGTTGTGAGGGTTGAGCATGTGAACACACAAACAGCTGAGAAAAGTGGCCAGCCCGGAGCAAGCTGTCAGTGAAGATGACAATTGTGATGGTTGTTAATGTCAATCGGCCAGCTAGTGCTCAGGGGCAGCCCTTTTCTGGCCTCGTGCACATCCCTGTACCTTTCTGGGCCTCGGTTTCCTCACACAGAAAAGAGGGCTGGTCACTGCCAAGGTGCCTCTCCTCCCCTGACTGTGACGCTCTGTGGGCTGCCCATCAGAATCACCCTCCTAGAACCTGGAACCAAAATCTCGGGGCTGGGCCTGACCCTTCTGTTCTGATGGCAGCGAGGGCTGGGCAGGCCCTGCTGAGATGGTCAATGCTGGGTCATGTGGGGTAAACCAGGCTTTGTGACTCATGTGTCCCCACCTGGAGAACCTTAACTGTGGCATTTTCTGGGCCTTTTTCCTATGGCCTATGACAAATGGTCCCGGTGTCTGCATGAGTGTGCAGGCGTGTGCCTGACTGTGTGTGCGCATCTATGTGTGAGCATGTTCTGTCTCTAGGGGGCATGGCTGGAGGAGGAGATATGGAGGGGAGGTGTAATGTGCTGCATGTCACACTCCGCAGGGACAGGGACAATAGAGTCTTTACGACGTTTGGAGATAGCAGTGTTTTTCAACCTTGGCTGCACACGGGGGAGTGTTATAGAATACTGGTGCCTGAGTCCCACCTCAGCCTCTGATTGCATTGACCTGGGTGGCCTGGGTCCCAGGATTTTCAAAGCTCCCTTGGGAGAGGGGTGTTACTGTGCAGCCAGGTTGGGAGCCGCTGTTCCCTGAGTCTGAGGAGAGGAGGCCCCAGCCCGGACTTGCTGGAGCTGGGCCCTGTCCAAGGGCTGAGGAAGCCTGTGTGGTGTGTGTGAGAGGCTACCTGTAAGCTGTTTATTGCCTGCTTGAATTACTGGGTAAATATTGACCCGAGGCTCCGGTGTCCCAGGAGCTACCTGTTGTTTCCACGGGCACATCTCAGGCGCGGTGTGGACACATGTGTCTGGTTTGGGCTCTGCCAGACAAGAGACGGGCAACACAGGCAAAGTGTCCCCCCAAGCGACACTGTGCCAGGTCCTTCAGGGGCGACTGGGCTTTGCAGGCAGGCACACTGATGGTCAGGAAAAGGCTGGGCAGAGGTCAGGCTAATTTTTGCTCATGTGAATTATGAGAACTTTCGCAAGTGTTTTCAACTCTCTGAACCTCAGTCTTCTAATCAGTACAGCAAGGATAGCAGTAGCTGCCTGCAGGGTTGCTGTGAGAATGAAAGGCATGCTTCATGCAATGCACTTTTCACACAGTAGTTGCTCAATAAATCCTCCCCATCCCCCTTTAAACTAGAGAACTGCCTGGTCTGTGGGAGTTGCTTCAGTCTTCCTGCCGTCAAGTCTGTGTGTATTAATAGTGAGAATCTGATGGCTCCTGGGCAATGGTTAGAAGAGACAGAGCTCATTCTTCTCTTGTCATAGGCTGAATTGTGGGCCCCAATCCTCAAATTCCCGTGTTGAAGTCCTAATTCCCAGGACCTCAGAAGGTGACTGTGTTTGAAGACAGGGTCTTTAAAGAGGCAATTAAATTAAAATGAGGTGATTGGAGTGGGTCCTCATCCAATATGACGAGTGTCTTTACAAGAAGAGGAGGTTAGGACACAGACAGGCACAGAGGGAAGGCCAGGGGAGGAAACGGAGAAGAGGCCCACCTACCAGCCAAGGAGAAAGGCCTTAAAAGAAACCGACCCTCCTGACACCTCGATCTCAGACTTCCAGCCTCCAAAACTACAAGAAAGTAAATTTCTTTTTTTAAGCCTCCAAAAACCACTTGGGTCCCGAAGTTTTCTTAACTCCCTCAGTAACACCAATGAGTGCCCTCCAAGCACTTTGTGTAGGCCCCATTTTATTGGATTTATCCGTCAAGCACCTGGGCATTGACAGCTGCATCTCTGCATCCATCTCTATCTCTTTCATGCCCATGTGTTGGCTCGAGGAAGAACATGTCCCCTTCCCACTTGACCCCAACCTGGTCTGGTGGCCTCTTTCTTGGTGTTTAACTGGGGCATGTTCTGTAGTCTCCGTACACTCAGGTTCCTCTTTTGCAACAATGAGGTCATAATATCTACCTCACTGTGAATGTGAAGTGGTCAGCATCCAATGATGTCAGCTCTTTTTATTTTCTTTATTGATTAAGGTATTACATATGTGTCCTCATTGCCCCATCACACCCCCCCCTCCACTCATGCCCTCACCCCCCTGATGTCTGTGTCCATTGGTTAGGCTTATATGCACGCATACAAGTCCTTTTGGTTGATCTCTCCCCCTTACCCCCATCCTCCCCTACCTACCCTCTGAAGTTTGATGGTCTGATAGATGCTTCTCTGTCTCTGGATCTGTTTTTGCTCATCAGTTTACTAGAGGCCTGGTGCACAAAATTCGTGCCTTTTGGGGGGGGGGTGTCCCTCAGCCCAGCCTGCACCCTCTCCAATCTGGGACATCCCTCTCACAATCCAGGACTGCTGGCTCCCAATTGCTCGCTTGCCTGCCAGCCTGATCACCCCCTAACCACTCCCCTGCCAGCCTGATTGATGCCTAACTGCTCCCCTGCCAGCCTGATTACCCCTAACTGCCCTCCCCTGTAGGCCTGGTCACTCCTAACTGCCCTCCCCTGCTGGCCTGATCACCCACAACTGCCCTCCCTTGGAGACATGGTCCCTCCCAACTGCCCTCCCCTGCTGGCCATCTTGTGGTGGCCATCTTGTGTCCACATGGGGGCAGCCATCTTGTGTGTTGGAGTGATGGTCAATCTGCATATTAATCTTTTATTAGATAGGATAGAGGCCTGGTGCATGGGTGGGGGCCAGCTGGTTTGCCCTGAAGGGTGTCCTGGATCAGGGTGGGGGTTCCCTTGGGGCGTGAGGAGGCCTGGGCGAGGGGCCTCTGGTGGTTTGCAGGCCGGCCACACCCCCTGGCAACCCAAGCTGAGGCCCTGGTGCCTGGAGTTTATTTATCTTCTACAATTGAAACTTTGTAGCCTGGAGCGGAGCCAAGCCTTCTGCTTGCTCTGTGGCGGCAGCCATTTCTGTTGGGATTCATGTATCTTCTATCATTGAAACTCTGTAGCCTTGAGTGGAGGCCTAGGCTGGCAAGGGCAGGCAGAAAGCTTGGCTTCCTCCATTGCCGAGGAAACCCATGCCTCCCTCCTGCTCTCTGTGGCGGTAGCCATCTTGGTTGGGTTTATTTGCATATTCACTCCTGATTGGCTTGTGGGTGTGGTTTGTGGGTGTAGCGGAGTGATGGTTAATTTGCATATTACTCTCTTATTAGATAGGATGTTGTTCATTATATTCCATAAATGAGTGAGATCATGTGATATTTATCTTTCTCTGACTGTTTATTTCACTTAGCATAATGCTTTGCAGTTCCCTTCATGCTGTTGCAAATGGTAAGAACTCCTTTTTTACCTCAGCGTAGTATTCCATTGTGTAGATGCACCACAGTTTTTTAATTCACTCATCTGCTGATGGGCACTTAGGCTGTTTCCAAATCTTAGCTATGGTGAATTGTGCTGCTATGAACATAAGGGTGCATATATCCTTTCTGATTGGTGTTTCTAGTTTCTTGGGATATATCCCTAGAAGTGGGATTACTGGGTCAAATGGGAGCTCCATTTTTAGTTTTTTGAGGAAACTCCATACTGTTCTCCACAGTGGCCACACCAGTCTGTATTGCCACCAGCAGTGCACGAGGGTTCCTTTTTCTCCGCATCCTCGCCAGCACTTGTCATTTGTTGATTTGTTGATGATAGCCATTCTGACAGGTGTGAGATCACACCTCTTTGTCATTTTGATTTGCATCTCTCATATGGTTAGTGACTCTGAGCATGTTTTCATATGTCTCTTGGTCTTCCTTAAGTCTTCTTTCGAAAAGTATCTATTTAGGTCCGTTGCTCATTTTTTGATTGGGTTGTTTATCTTCCTTTTGTTAAGTTGTATGAGTAATGATGTCAGCTCTTATCAGTTTTACAGGCCAAGGCACAAGCTTTCCTATTTAGCAACAAGGTAAAAGATAGCTGGAGATGCTGATCTTTCTGATACAAAGCAAATTCTTGGAAAGGAAGGCCTTTTACCTGGCAAACTAGTATGGGCTCCCAGATCTCCCCTTCTAACCACATCACTGTCCATTCTTATCCCTATTAAAAATTGCATTTCCCTGAAAGAGTAGCATATTGGGTCTTACCAGTGGGGTTGCAAGATAAAATACTGAATTTACTTTGAATTTCAGATAAACAACAGATAACTTTCAGCATGAGTACGTTCCAAATACTGCACGGGACATACTTATGGTAAAAATTACTCATTGCTCATCAGAAATTCAAATTTAACTGGGGGTTCTGTATTTTTACATGCTAAATCTGACAACCCTACTGCCTAGCTGTTGACATCTTGGGTAAATCCATTTATTAGATGCTTTTCAGAAAGCTGGTTTGGGCAGGAAGAGAATGTGAATGCCATGGAATGACCTCTTGGTGGTAACCAGTGACAAAGACTCTTGGTTTGACCAACCTTTAGTCAGGCTCCTGAACCTTCTCCTAGGCCCATCTGTGCACTTCCTTGTAAAATTTAGTTTTAGCAAAAACCTTGCTAAGTCAGTTTAATTAGAACATTCCCTCTACCCCACATCTGATCACCCTTGATATTCGATCAGGTTCCTCATCCTCCACCAACCCCCATTTGGTGTCTCTTCACCCTGGCCTGTCTTGAGCAAGAATCTTATTAGGTCTGTTTAGCTGAGACCCCTCTCACCCTTGATGTTTCCTCTGAGTTATTTCCCATCCACTGATCCCCTGCCCCAGTCTCCTTGGCTGTAAGCTCCCACTTGCCCCTGCTGTACTCAGAGCTGAGCCAAATTTCTCCCCCACCCCCACTATAAAACCCCATTGTATGACCTTGCACCCATCCTCCTGGTCCTGAATAAGGTCTGCCTTACCATCTTTAACAAGTGTCATTGATTAGTTTTCTTTAACACCAGTACGGTAGCCCAGCTGGGTCATTTTATATGGATAGATTGGTTCACCAGCTGAGTTTTATCTGACATGAAACAGCTTAAAAAAATAAGGAAGCCTAGTTTCCACTAATCCTGAGGCTTTTACATGAGACACGCATGTAAGGCTTCTGTGTTGGCCCCCTTTCTCAAAAAATTTGGCAAAGATGACCAAAAAAATAGCTTCTGTGGAAATTATTTATTTAATATTAATGGGGTATCATTAGATCTTGGCCAGACATTTCAAGTAAACAGGATCACTCCACATGGAGTTGTTTGAAACCAGAGATTTCCTGTGACCTCCCCCACCCCCAGTTCTAACAAGAGCCAGAAAAGTTATATTTATAGAAACCCCGTTAATTTTACCTCCATCCCCACATTTAATCCCAAATATAACAAACCCTGGAATGTCTGCAGACAGTGGCCTGTTTGATGGATGAGGCCGGGAGGCTACCCTTGATGCAATTGTACTGATAAATGGAGGGCTGGGTTGAGGTTGTTACAGCGGTGTTGGGGGATGCCAGTGGATATACAATATTTTTAAGAAGCTGCAAACATAATCAATTAATAAAAACATTAACCCCCAGCACACAGTGTCTTTCGGTCAAGTTCCTTGTAGGGCTTTGCAACTCGCTCCTGACCTCAACAGTTTTAAAGAGTTTCCAGGCAGAGTTGAAAGCACTGTGGTTTTTTCATATTTCTTCTCGAGCCATCCATCGTCTCTGCCTACATCTTAAACATTTGCTCACTCACTTTGTGGAAGCCACCTTGGGTGGAAGCCCTTGTTGGAGGGGCTGTCAGTTGGACAGACTGCTGTAGAGTGACTACTGGAAATTCCTCCTACTCAGGAGCCTTCCTAGTCCAGACAGAGCTTGAGAACTAGAAGAGATTTCTAAGGGTAGAGAGAGAAGGACTGAGAGTTCCCAGAATTAGAGAATTCCTCCAATCCTAACAGAGGATCATAAAAATGCTGGGGTGGGTTGAGGGAGGGCTGTGATAGAAAGAGTATCAGAAGACCCAGGCCTTAGTCCTGACCACAAGTGACCTTGGGCAAGTCACTTAGGTGGTCTGATCTTTACTTTTTCCCATCTGTTAAACAAGGGAATAACATTACCTATTCTGTTAGATCATTCCTAGGGAGATAGTACTTGTAAGTGAAGTATGAATCACTGTTACTGTAGTCAGAGGCTGTATGGGCATCTGAGTTGAGGCATGTCTGTTGGACCTAGTGCAGTGGGATGACCCACGGAGGCTATGGGGACCTCTTCGGGTCATCATTCCAATCTTCTCCGAAAGGCTTTATGATGACTTTCAGCCACACCTGAGAGTACAGTGGCTCTAGTGACCTGCTATTTCTTCAGGTCACCACAGTCTTCCCTTGAACCAGTGTTTGTTCGATGACAAGCAGCATTTCTTTTCAATGAGAGAGAAAAGAAAGGACAGGAAGACAAAATAGTGGAATGCATTGCACATAGTCAGGGTGAGTATCAGTTTGTGGAACGTTTGTTTCAAATATTTTATACACACACATGGCAAACTGCAATAAAGAAGATATTGCTTCCTGTGTTTTAACAAAATCAGAAGTGCTCTTTTAGCAAAGACAAATATGATTTCATCACTTGCACAGTTTTGAGTCCAAAATCCAGCCAAGGCGGTGAGTGCTGACAGAATCCCCGAGGCGAGGAGCCCAGAAACGCCTTCTTGATTTGAGTCACAGGACTGGTGTCATGACACCAGTGTTGTGCCATCAGACAGGTTCTAATCCCAGCTCTTCACTTAGTAGCTAGCTCTAAGCCTCGCTGAGCCATTTCCTAGCCCTCCACACAGCGGGCTGGCTTCCATGAGCTCCAAGGCCTTTCCAGGGCTAATGTTCTGGGGCTCATTACCTCTCTGTTCTTTTAAAAAATATATATATATATTGCCCTAACTGGTTTGGCTCAGTGGATAGAGCGTCGGTCTGTGGACTGAAAGGTCCCAGGTTCGATTTGGGTCAAGGGCATGTACCTTGGTTGCGGGCACATCCCCAGTGGGAGGTGTGCAGGAGGCAGCTGATCGATGTTTCTCTCTCATCGATATTTCTAACTCTCTATCCCTCTCTCTTCCTCTCTGTAAAAAATCAATAAAATATATTAAAAAATACATTTTTTAATTGATTTCAGAGAGGAAAGGAGAGGGAGAGAGAGATAGAAACATCCATGATGAGAGAGAATCATTGATCAGCTGCCTCCTGCACGCTCCACACTGCGAATGGAGCCCGCAACCTGGGCATGTGCCCTGACCGGAAATGGAACCAGGACTTCCTGGTTCATAGGTTGATGCTCCACCACTGAGCCACGCCAGTTGGGCTACCTCTCTGTTCTTAGGAACCATTTGCGCTTGCTTCCTCGGTGTGGGAAGGAGCTAAACCTGAGTCTTCTCACACTTCAGGGCCCCTGGTCTGGGGACGACCACCTACCACATCACCACTTTCCACTCCCTCCTTATGGGGCTCCCAAACGGTGCCTCCGACATCCTCTCAGTGCACGGAGCTAGAGATGTTTCCCAGATATTTCCCTCTGCTTCTCAAAAAAATAAGATTCTTCCTCTATGCTGACAGTTTTCATTGCTTCAAATAATGTGGGGGACATTTTGGACAATTCTGTCTGGGACTTCCGTCAGCGGCAGAATTGGCAAACCCAGATGTCTCTGACTTTGTCCTCCAAAGGGGCTCCCCAGCCACAGCGTCAGTGGTCCTTCCATGGCCCAGGTGTAAGAGCTGAGTGGAGGCCCTTCCCTTCTTCTCCCCTTCTCTGTCTTCATCTCTCACTTCCCTTCCTACTCTTCCTCTACTTTCCATCTAGTCATGCTGTTTGTGAAGCAGCTTCCTACTTTGTCAACAGACTTAGCTGGTATATTTTTATTATGGAGAAAACATTTGCAGAGACGTAAATAAAATCTGTAAGATGGCATTGCTTTGATAATTGCATGCTGTAAGTATTATGTAATTGTTGAAATAGAGGTCACATCACTCTGATGTTCTTACACTGTGCTTTTTGACTTCTTATGATGAATCAGATCCCTAAATATGGGGTTCATTCATCTGGAATCATTTCTCACTTCTTTTGAGGTGGGGATGGGGGTGGGTTGATGATAATTTCTTGCCTTTAGTAATTGTCTATCAAACCATTTAAAGACATAGCCACCAAATAATACGTAAGTATAACCACCTCAACTGGTAGTAACCAGATCAATTGCTTGGTGGCTTTTTTCTAGAGTGAATTACTTTACCATCCTTTCTTATAATCCCAGGAAGGAGTGTATTCCTGAAATTTTATGCTTTTATCTACTAACAAAATGGCATTAAAAAATCTCTCTCTCCAAGGCCCGTTTCATCCTGCCCCCTCCCTTTCTTCTGGATTGGGTGGGTGATGGCATCTCAGAGGTAGCATCTGAGAGAAGGCATTCATGAGACAGAACAGGCCATGCCAGAGCCACCTGGGTTAGCTCCATCCTCTGTGATTCATAAATAAATAAATAAATAAATAAATAAATAAATAAATAGGATGAATGCCTGTGGGAGAGAAAACAGGAGGGAGCCAGGAAAGCTGGGAGAGATGTGCAAAGCAAATCTAAATGGGGTGAAGGAGAGAGGGAGAGAAGTGGGTTGGGCATTTCTAGACCAATATGCAATCATAGGCAAGTTTGGGAAAGCTCACACTGGTCATCAGAGGGGTCCCAGGTGCCCCAGCAATATGGACCTGCATCCTGTTGCACTCTGTCATTGGCTGGGAGCAGCCCCTGGGAGTGGGGATCCGGACCTTCCTGGAAACATTGCCATAGATTTCAGAGCACAGTAGGTTTTCTCCCCCACCCCCCCGCTCCCCGCCCACCCCCATCACTTAAGCTCTCTGAAGTGGCGAGTCTGCAAGGTGCATTCTCATGGCCACACTGCCTGATCTGACTGTTTTTGTACCTACTTGATAGGTAATCTTCTGCCCTCTTCACAGCCTCTCTTCTTAAGGATACTTCTGCAGTAGGAATGGTCTTTCTGTTTTGTTATTAGTTACTAACTGCGGACAACCCACAGATCAACTGTGTTGCTTCCACCTAGCAAATAGACCTCCTCCAGAGTTTGGTTAGCAGGTTCTGATAGCTGGAGAAAGGAAATAGCATGGGGAGGGCTGTGTGTGACCAAAGTATTATTGAGTTCCAATGGGGTGACGTTCCTGGTGCCCCATTTATCATCAGCTTGGGCTGCATGTTCTCAAGGGAGCAGATCAGGGGTCACCTCCCTTGCAAGGAAGTAACACACGTGTTGTGTTCCATGGTGCCTGAGACGGTGACCCAGCACTGAGGACCTCTGCTCCTTGGTGATTTAGGTGATGTTGGCTCCGATCCTGTTCCCAGTCTGGGTAAGCCCCGTGACCTCCTGATATTTCTGTGAATGGCCAGCCTCACTTCCTTATGGCCCTCGTCTCTGCCCCTGCTTCCAGGTGTGCCAGCTCCACGCAGCCTCCTGCCAGCCAGTACTTCTTCACTTTATGAATGAGAACTCTAATCACACATATTTCATAAGTTAGTGAATTTACTAAAGCTTTAGGTTTTATGGGGAGTGGTCACCACATGGTGATTCTTCTGCCACCTTGCTTCTCCCTCCCTCCTCACTCCATGTTCTTTCCAAAAACCTGTGTCCTCTAGACGAGTGTCTGGGTCCCTTGGCTCACACGCAGGACCTTCGGGGAAGGGGTCCTCTGCTCTGAGTATTCCTTTTCCCCCACCCTCCCTTCTCTAGAGCTGCCTACCCCAGGCCCTGGAATTCTGGGAAGAAGACTCTCCATCTTCTTATGATCATTTTTGCAGTTACATTTTTTTCTTTAAAAAATATATTTTTATTGATTTCAGAGAGGAAGGGAGAGGGAGAGAGAGACAGAGACATCAATGATGAGAGAGAATCATTGATCAGCTGCCTCTTACATGCCCCACATTGGGGATCAAGCTTGCAACCCGGCATGTGCCCTGACGGGGAATGGAACCATGATCTCCTGGTTCATAGGTCAACGCTCAACCACTGAGCCACGCCAGTGGGACATAGTTCTATTTTTTCAAAGTGATTCAAACTTATAAAAGAGGTGCAAAAATTGTACAAAGAATTCCCACATACACAGATTCCCCAAATGTCATCATCTGACAGAACCACGGAACAGTGATCAAAACGAGGAAACTGCCATTGAAGCGCTTTATCCTCTAATTGGCAGGTGTTATTTTGCCAATTGCTTCACTATTGCCCTTTTTCTGGCCCAGGATCTAACTCAAGACAAACTCATAGGTTGTATTTAGTGTCCACGTCTCCTTAATCTCTTTTAATCCGGATTCTAGGTCAAGGGTGAGCTAACTTTTTCTGTGAACGACCAGATAGTAAATATTTTAGGCTTTGTACGCTGGGCCTCCTCTCTTACAATTATTTTTACTTGTTCTAAATGGTTAGCTCCCAATGTAGGCCAATGGATTCTGTAGATGAAATAAATAATCTCCAAATAGTATTTCCTCATTCAAAGTACCTGACAACCATCTGTATTTATTCAGTGTATTTTAAGCAAATTTTTCTGGTGAATGACCAACTGAGACATGTCCTGGGACTATGGCTGAGAGCTCTCCATCCTTGTTTTGAGCCAGGAGGAGTAAGTGTTTTCTGCTCCCAGCCATCCTTTAGATATGAGGCTGCTCAGGCTCTGTCCCCACTGTCACCTGCCTGCCACCCCCTAGCCCCCTTCCCCGACATCCCCCAGCCCCCACCCTTCATCAGAATGCCTGGGGAATAGACCCTTTTAGATTTCCTCTTCCTCAAAGTGAGATCCTTGGAATCCCAGACAAGCAGAGTCAGCTGAGGACGGTGGGAGAGGTGGAGGGGAGGGAGGCAGAGGGATGGAGGGGCAGCCCTGTGCCTCCTTAGCAATCAAAGCCAGTATTGTTCGCAAAGAGTTAACCAGCATACCAGGCTTGCAATTAGCAAGAAATAATGGGGTGTGATGGGTGTAGAACAACGGCTGGAACTGATTTTCAGCCTTACAGTGAGAAACTGCCCTGCTGATTCCCCTTCCTTATTTCCTGGTAACGTGCAGGCGGCAGGCTCAGTAGAGCAGAAATCCTTGGGGCGGGGGAGGGGAGGGCAGGGGAGCAATCTGTCTTTGAATAATTTAAACAATGCAGCACAGCCAAGCTAAATGGAGCTTATCAAATGTTACACCTCTTAAAGCTGCAATCAGAGGCGGCAGGATATTAACTGTAAAGCCCTTGTTCTGCTCAGAGGAAAACCCAGGAACAGACCGGCTACTTACTGGAAAGAAAGGGGAGTTGGGGAGGTGGCAAGAGAGAGAACTGAATTAATTTGAAGGCCAGATTAATAGTAACAAGGAAGAAGCAGCTATCTGAGGACAGGACAGAGGAACAGCATTGACTGAGCACCTACTGTGTGCAAAGATGGCAAGCCTTTGATACAGGATATTTTCTTTAACCCTTGCCCCACTTCTAAAAGGTACATGTTATTATTATTCACTTGTGCTTTTAAATAGAGAAGCAAGTTACTACAACTGTTCACTTCAAATGCTAGAATACCATGACTCCCAACCAGTCTGAGCAAAGAGATTACTTTTCTTATATAGCTAAGATGTCTGTCGCACCAGCATGATTCAGGGCTCAAACAATGCCACCATTCCTCTCCATCTCTTGGCTCTGACTTTTGCTGGGTTGGCTTTTGGGGTCAGGCTCCTTGAAGAGGGACAATGACAAAAGCAGCAGCAATCCCTGTGTCTTCCTAGGCTCACACTCAACAAGGAAGAACCCTTTTCTCTAAGAGTCAAAGCAGGACTTCCACTTCCAGCCCCGATGGAGTGGCAGGGACCAGATTCAACAATTAAAAACCAGGGCACAACATTATGAATCAATGGTATTTAGACAATGACTCACAGGCAGTGTAGACAGGGATCTGTGAGAGAGGGGAAACGGGAGAGAGTTCTAGGATGTAGCACGGGGAGGGGAGACTGAGGTGGAGTCTGGGCAGTCTCCACCAGGAGGACAAGGCAGCTGGAGGAGTGGAAAGGAGAAGAGGGCCTTGGAGACCTGCAAAAGGCCCCCCTCAAACACTCAGCAGAGCACTGATGGATGCATTCATACAAGGAAACTTCTGGAGGCAGGGGAAAGAACTCCTTAAAGGAATAGGCATAACCATCCTCAGAGTTCATGCAGATCAGAAATAATTTGTGTTCCCACCAGCCAGAGTAGAAAGCCTACTAATATCTGGAGTGTTTGGTAGAGTACTTGAAAGTTATGGCCTTTGTAGTTGCACAAAGCCTGATTAAGCCCTATACTTAAGGCTGACCTGGTCCTGACTTAAAATCTTACAATCGTACCTTTAAAGGAGTTGCCCTCAAGCAGTTTAACTGAATCCCAGAACAAAACTCAAGAACATTGAAAGGAATACAAAAATATCTAGTACCTGAGAAGGTAAAATTCAGTGTCACTCAGCTAATTAAAATTACCGAGCATGAAAAGAAGCAGGAACATATGACCCATAATGAAGAGAACTATCAATCAATAGAAAAAGACCCAGAGATGACACAGGTGATAGAATTAGTAGACAAGCACACTAAAATACTTATTAAAATATATTATATACATAAAAAAGAGAAAAATGTGAGCACAACAGGGAAGACATAAAAAGAGATTAAAATATATTTTCTAGAGATGCAAAACAACATTTGAGATAAAAACTAGACTAAGTGATTAGACTTTGCAGGAGAAAATATTAGTGAACTTGAAGAAATATCTTTAGAAACTGTTCAATATGAAACACCTAGATCATCAGTGAGTTGTGGGGCAACTTCAAGTGGCCAGATATACATATAATTGGAGTTGCTGAGGGAGAGCCAGGTAGATAGTGACTTGTGCATGAAAAATGCTCAATTGTTGCCTTGGCTGGTTTGGCTCAGTGGATAGAGTGTCGGCCAGTGGACTGAAGGGTCCCAGGTTTGATTCCGGTTAAGGGCACATACCTTGGTTGCCCCAGCAGGAGGCAACCAATGTGTCTCTCTCCCATTGATGTTTCTCTCTCTAGAATTTGTATAATCTTTTATTTTTCCCTTGCAACAACTCTATGAAATTGGTCATTATCCTCATATTACAGATGAGGAAATGGGCATATGAAGCCATGAAGTTATAGCTGGGACAAGTATCTTGGTGACCCAATTGGATTTACATAGTTTTTCAAGAAGCGGAGACCCTGGACCCTGGACATGATTTGAGCTAGAAGAGTGGGAATCAGGGAACATCCCTGGATTTATCTCTCAATTAACTTGTATACATAGCAAATCTTTTCCTATCTCTGGCTACTATGTTTCCATCCTACAATATAAGAATGTTGGAACAAATTATTCTTCAAGGGCCCTTCCAGGGTGAACATTTGAGCTGTTTGTATTGGTTCCTGTCACTTGTGCTCCTTTCCCCCACAGCTCACTTGGGTGAGAGGTGCCTCTTGGGTGGTGTGGAAATCCAGAGACCAGCTCACTTTCCCTGGGGCCACATGAGAACAAGCATTATGTGGGGAAAATGTAATTTTGTCAAGTATCTACAAATACCTGCATTGTCAATCACTGAAGCACTGTTGGATAACTGTCAGGATGGGGAGGGGACACATAGCCAGGTCAAGCAACAAATGATTGAAAAATTTTTGGCAGAAGATTCAAAGGACACAGGACTCTGGGCATGGGTATTTGAAGTGCTGTTATGAAGAAGGAGGATTAGACACCTTTAAGTTCTGCAAGATTGGGAGTCCATTTTTCTGTAGATCTGGAACTGTGATTTTGGACAGCCATCTTTCTCACCCCATCTTTTTTTGGGACACTGTAGCCCAAGTATGTCAAACACGTGGCCCGCAGGCCGCATGCGGCCCACAATGAATATTTTTGTGGCCCAGCCAATATAACGGTATGTAAGAAACGTTTTAATAAAAATTTTGTAACTTAATTTTTACAATATCCTCTTATACATAATTATTAATAACAAACTACAACATTCACTAATCGTGTTGTATTCATTTCCCTTTCACGCCTTATGTACAGGTGGGAACATATGACCCATAATGAAGAGAACTATTAATCAATAGAAAAAGACCCAGAGATGACACAGGTGATAGAATTAGTAGACAAGCACACTAAAATACTTATTAAAATATATTATATACATAAAAAAGAGAAAAACGTGAGCACAACAGGAAAGACATAAAAAGAGATTAAAATATATTTTCTAGAGATGCAAAACAACATTTGCATCTCTCCACTAATTTCTCTCCACTAATACTAGCAGCAAATATTTTAGCAGCCGATTGCCACATCATTAGTCTTGTACTGACTTGTTTGGTGTGTGCAACAGGAAATATTTCACTTTTGGAGAACAAGAAAAATAGGTTTATTTGTGTTATGCTTATTAATTTGTGCAGTTATTCAGTGTCTGGTAAGTTAATGTTCAAGAAAAAATATTAATTTTTATTAAAATGTACTATTATTTTATGTTATCAATTACTCATTTATTTCAGCCCTTTGTATTCAGCGTATCTCTATCGAAATAAACCTATGTTTCTATGAAAATTGAAGCTTTTGTTTTTTTGCGGCCCACATAAACTTAAACCTTGTTTATTTGGCCCATGTTAGCTTTTGAATTTGACATGCTTGCTGTAGCCCAAAAGAAGAGTGATTGGACTCATCTAGAAAAACTGGACCATGAGATGGATAAGCCCCAGGGCCTTTCTTATACTTGCCTTTGTTTTTTTCTGTCTGGAGACCCTGGGAGAGATTCTTATCATAAATTCTCCTTCTGCCTAAGCTCAGCTGATTTCTGTAAGATGAAACCTAGAGTCCTAACTTTCTCATGTGTCCCACTTGGATTACAGGTGGATGTCTGGGGAAATGCATTGCACCCTATCTAGAGAAGGGTGTTGAAGACAGCTTTGCAAATCTGGAAAGGAATGCTTTCAGAGAGGGCGAGGCCCACATCATGGGCTTCAGCACACCAGGCATTTGGAGATGGCAGGATGGACACAAAAACTCATTTATAAAATGGGATGGATAGCATCTCATCTACCCCCACTCCTTATTCCAAGAATAACCCCGATAATACACACATATGTTCTTCTCCAGAAAAATGTACTTCAGTCCACACGTACATAGTTTTCAAAAGTGTCTGTCTTTAGTGGGCTCTTGGGTACCAACTAAATACACCTCTAAGGACCTGAGTGGTCATTAATAATTTCTGATAATGATAAAGAATATATCTTCATGTTTTTCCTAGTTTTCTTTGGATTCAAGAATTGCTAAGGTATTGAAATGTAGGAACATAAAAAATATGTATTCTTAAAAGCTTTGATTTACCCTGGGAATCAAGTCATTCAGGTTATTCTATCATAGTCACCTTCAGTTATGTGGCATTTGTACCTGCGATCTCTGTAGTACTGATATTCTGATAAAGGACACTCCTTGTAAACAAAACTTTAAAAAATGTTAATAATGTATGATGACCCTAAAACTGGTACCTGGTTCCCTAAATGAAGGATACTCTAAATGTTTTCTTGATGATAAAGAGTCATCATGATAAGCATAATTTCTTGTACTTTATCATGACATAGCGATGTCCTCTAAGACCATTGAGATGTATACAGCCATTTGCCCTTAAGCTAAATTATCACATTGGTCTGCTTTTCCTGGGTTAAAGTTTAGTAAACTCACTTTTAGACTGTCAGCAATCAGTTTCCACTAATCATAGTGTGCTTGTATCTCCAAGGACCCATTGACATATGAACACACATGCACACATACACACACGGTATATGTTTACACATTGACCCAGACACACATCAACAAACACAGACACACACATTGATACATAGGCAAACACTGACACACACAGACACGTGTGCACATGTGCAGGTAACGTTGATGGCCTGTGGCTGCAGAAGTGCTGCCATGAGCCTTCTTTTGTGTCTTTACCTGGAGTTTATAGCACATGGAAAATGGCAGGCGTGGGAGGCCTTCTAGTCTTGGGTTATGTTAAAACTCCCTCTACATATTTGGAGGGCATCCAGGCCCGGCGAGCTTGCTCGTTCAGGGAGCAGATAACAGTGACCTTGCTGGTGAGGGAGGACAGCCCAGCTGAGGCCAAGGAGCCACACTGACTGAGCTGAGGTCACTTCTCCTCCCCCGCTGCACCTGGGTTGGCTCTGATGTCAAAGAGCCAGGTCCCAGCATTGGGCAGGAACACACTGCCCAGCTCTCAAGGAGGAGGGTGGGGGCAGAGGGCTGTTCCTGCAGGTTTGGAGTGGAGAAGTGGCCATGTCCTCATGGTCACACTTCAATCCCAAAGCACAAAGTAGGCCTCCCCAGTATGGTGACAGAATTCCTGGCTGGGCCCTGCCTGGGAAAGCTCAAGTCTGCACCGTGAAGGGTGTGTATATGCAGAGGAGAACCCAAAGTCAAACTAACCCTTAGCATCCTGAGCTACAAGGCCTGGGAGGTCATCGCATCCAAACAGAATGCCTTCTATTGCCACCCCCTTCGAGGGGCCATCCTGTGCCATTCCATGACTACAAGTGGCAGGGAACTCACTACCTCCCAGAGCAGCCTATGTTATAGGGGAACCCCACCCAGTTCCTGCCTCTCTGTCGCTTACACTTGTTGGTCCTGATTGTGCCTCTTGAACCACTCAGGTTAGGACTAACCCTCCTTTCACATGACAGCCTTTCAAATATTTGAAAACAGCTGGCATTCATACATTCAGCAAATATTGATAGGGTGCCTGCTAGGCGCCAGGCCCACTGCTGGGAGCTGGAGGTGGGGGTGGGGGTCTAGTGGAGTGGCGGAGAGAAAAGGAGAGCAGTCCCCATAGGGCCATGGTCAGCAAACTGCGGCTCGCGAGCCACATGCGGCTCTTTGGCCCCTTGAGTGTGGCTCTTCCACAAAATACGACGGCCTGGGTGAGTCTATTTTGAAGAAGTGGCATTAGAAGAAGTTTAAGTTTAAAAAATGTGGCTCTCAAAAGAAATTTCAATTGTTGTACTGTTGATATTTGGCTCTGTTGACTAATGAGTTTGCCGACCACTGCCATAGGGTAACGAGCCTGTGGGGCTGGGGAGCATGTGGGGGCTGCACTGCCCAGCGGAGAGGACAGCAAGCTGAGTGCTGGAGGTCGTGCAGGGGTTAGTCAGACAAGGGTGTGGGGGCGGTAAGTACTCCAGACAGAGGAAGCAGGACATGCAAAGGTGGGGGCGCAACATAGCACCCCTAAAATGCAGGTAATTCAGATTGTGTGGGTCGCAGACAGCTGCAGGATGTGCAGGGCATCAGTTGGACCTTATCCTGAGACGATGGCAGGGGAGGTGGGTGGAAGAGTTTTAAGATGAAAAGGCACGAAAGGTGTGGATTTTAGGGATCCCACTCTGTCTACGAGGTGGAGAAGGCATTTCTTGGGGCTGTCCTCTGGCGTGGGCAGAGTCCAGGAGGGGCTGCTGGAGGTATCTAGACCAGAGGTGCTGGGTGCCTGAGCTCAGGGACTATAGGGCGGAGTAGAGAGATGGTAATGCATGGTCCAAGGGGAGCCTGATCCGTTCACCTTTCTGGAAGTCTCCAACTAGACTTCAGGCTGCCTCTGGTAGGCCCACAGCAAACTAGGGAAAGACACAGTGTCTGAGCCAGCCCCATCTCCTGCAGTCCCTCCACTGGGGCCTGGCTCAGCTGCTAGCTAGGCTTGCACCTCCAGAAGACCGCATAAAAGTGCAGTCAACGTAAATGAGTGAGTGTGTGTGTGTGTGTGTATAGTGGTGTCAGGTTATTAGGGGTGGAGGGAAGGGAACTGTTTGATTAATGGGTGTCCTGTGAACCTGCACATTTGCCCAAGGCTGCATTCCTGGGCTTTCAAACCCAGGGCAGTTTGATAAGCTGAGACCAAAGTCCTCTTGCCTCCCAGAAAGAAGAGCAAACAGGGCCACTCACTAATCCCAGCCCTGGCCTCTGGGGCCGTCTCTCGGCAACCAGCCCACCAAGTGGCCTTTCACAGGCCAATCAATGGGGCAGCCCCGGGACCTGTGGGAGGCCTGATGGCCAGCTTGCCTGAGCAGGGTTGGACAGAGGCCATGGCTCACCCATGCAGCATGCAGTTGAAGGCCCATGCTTGGCCAACTGAGGCCCTCCACAATTACAGCACCTGCCAAGCTGGCTTCCTCTCCCTGTCCTTCCCGCCACCCGCTTATCAGCAGGCCTTTTTCCATTCCTCCAGTTTCTTTCCAACCTCCACAGCCTTTAAGCTCCTGCCTTGATTCATCCTCTTCCAGGAAGCTTTCCCTGATCACTCCAGCCTACGTGGGACTCTCCCTTCTCTGGATTCCTAGTGCCCTCAGAGCATGGTTCATGGCTTAGTATCTGACACTTCTCCAATCAGTTTGTATGTGTTGGCTTCAAATCATCAACTAGGTTGTCAGCACTCTGAGGAGTAGGGCTTACACTTTGGGACACCTCTCCACCCCAGTAGAGGGAACACAGGTAGCTTTGGGAGGATTATACGTTGGGGAGGGCTTGAGGGAACAGGGATGGATCAGGGGTAGAGGTGAGCAGCTCTGACGCTGAAGCAGTCTATCCCGGGAAGATGTGGAAGTCAGGCTCTTTGAGAGAAAGGCAGCCGTGAGGTTAGGGTTGGGGACGATGTTTATTTTGGGGGAGTCACAGTAGATACCTGGGGGCGCCTGCCCAGGTGCAGAGGCTGGAACTGAAGCACATAGCCCTTTTACCAGGCCTGTTCACCATGCTCCTGAGAGCATGGACTGTTATGTCCTCTTTATGAGGGAAAATCAGTCTTTGAGAGATTCAGAAACTCCCCAAAACACACTCAACCAGTAACAGGCGGACTTGAATGTCATCCTGCTGGATTGCTGAGTCCAAGGGAACCCTCCTGCTGCCTTTCCTCTTGACAGCTTCATAGATTCAGGCCCTGCATTTTATGAGACTCTGCTCTATGGATCCCATACTTCAATTCCATGAGACATCAGAACTGAAACCAAAGCTGTATCAAGGTTTTGCTCTATCTATCTATCTATCTATCTATCTATCTATCTATCTATCTATCTATCATCTATTATCTATCTTTTTAAATCCTTATTTATTTGTCCATCCATTGATCTATCATCTTCCTATCTATCATCTATTATCTATGTATGTATCTACCTACCTACCTATCTTCCTATATCCCTATCTATCCATCATCTATGTATGTATGTATGGATGAATGGATTTTTCTTTTAAATATTTTTATTCATTTCAGAGAAGAAGGGAGAGGGAGAGAGAGATATAAACATCAATGATGAGAGAGAAACATTGATCAGTTGCCTCCTGCATGCCCCCTACTGGGGATTGAGCCTGCAACCCAGGCATGTGCCCTTGACCGGAATGGAAACTGGGACCCTTCAGTTCGCAGGCTGACACTCTATCCACTAGCCAAACCGGCTAGGGCTATATCTATCTTTCTATCTACCATTATTAAGCCCTTCACAGTACAAGGTACAAGTACAATGTGGTTCAGTCCTGCCGATTTGGCCCAGACAATGGACAGCAGATGATCAGGTGTCAAGCTGTGTGTGTCTCTCAAGATTCCCCTGAAGGGTCCATTACAAGTGCAGATTTCCTGGGCTCCATTTTAGGGATCCTAATTCAGAATAGGGAAACAAGCAGGGACCTGCTTTTCCAAGTTCCCCAAGGGAGTCTGTTGTAGGTGACTCTCAGATTGCATCCTGGAAAACAGCTGCCTAGAGAGTGTTGTTCTGAGGAGGAGAGGGTTAGTGAGGCCTAAGATGGTCAGGAAGGCCACATGGGGTCAAGGCCAGGTGCTCTGACATCTGCTGAGAAGGCCTGGGGAGCCTGAGAGGAATGTATACAAGCAGGTGGAGAAGGACCCAGCAAGGGCCTAGCATCTTCCTGTGATAGTGAGAGGCATACTCACAGGGGCAGACGGCACTTTGTGGAAAGTAAAATGGCTGGAAAAGGCCATGGTTGGCTTTTGCCCAATAATAATAATAATAATAATAATAATGTCACCAATAGCAGTAATAAATAAGTTCCTTGTACTTTGCTGCAGTGGAAGTGGGTAACCTTTTGCATTCATTCCTAGGAGCCACATGGACCTTCCATGGTGCTGAGGGAGGGGGTGGTACCTAATCACTAATCCAGGCCTAAAGAAACAAAGAAAACCAAGCGCAATTAAGGCCGGGGTGGAGACCAGAATGGTTGTAAATCCTGGAGTTCTCCGGTTGAATGAGGACTAAGAGATGATCACCATCATTATCATTAACATTATCTGTTGTTCACGTGCCTGGTGCTTCCTTCACATTATATTCAATCCTCAAGCAGCCCCATGTTATGGAGGGGAAGCCAGAAGAGCTAGCCACCCAATCACCTGCTCAGATGGTAGAAGGTGGCGTGCAAGCATGCCCTTAGACTGCATCTGGGCAAGACAGCCTCAAAACCCCCAGAAGGTACAAATTTGTCTTCTCCCAGCCTCTCACGACACATTGTTGTGGGCAGCTTCCCCACAAGACCACCACGAGGGACCAGGCCCTAAGCTCTCACTCTTGGATGGGCTTCGGTCCCTGTCACTCTATTTCTAGCTTTCCTGCCAAGCAGCCTCCAACTAGACAATCCCTCCTCACCAACCCCCACCTCACCCCGACTGTTTTCCCAGATCCACAGTAAGCGTTTCACCCCCATATGCCCCTCCTCATCCCAATGGCCCTGCCTCTGCCCCCCTAGACTGCCCTTGGGGGGCCCACTTTCTTCCACTCCTTCCTTATTAGCGTGTGTGAGAAGAAAAGGAATTTCTTTTGCCGTTTATCCTTGGAACAACCTCCAAAAGAAGTTGAAGGACACACTGCAAAGTGTGAAAAAAACAAGGCCTGAGCTTGCCAAGAGGGCCCAAGTGGTTATTTTAATCATGTGGAACAGCCCCCTTTTCATGGAAAATTTTCTACTCCAACACCTGTGGCCATTAAAGGAACCCTCACTCTTTTCCACCCGGGAGTCCCAGGGGTCACCCCCTAGCTGGGGCCCGCTGCCAACTCAAGTAATTATTCCTGCTGCCCTTCCTCTCTGCCTTCCTCATCCTTTCCCAGCCCAGCCCTGCCTTCTCTCAAGCCAGCAGTGGATGCAAGGGAGCCGTTCTGCCAGGCCTCCCCGCTCCTTTGAATAAACTAGGATCCCTTCCCCAGGGCTTCTTGGATCAGGTCTGTCTCTGATCTTCTCTTGCCCCCTTATTCCCCACTTCCTGAGTCTTCCTTATGCAGACTCACTCCCCACTTGACCCTTCTAAGCTTTCTGTTCCCTAGAGTGCTCTGTGCCCCTCCTTAGTCAGAGAAAATGGGGGGTCCCTAGAGAAATGATACCACTGTTGTCCAGTTTTCTGTCTCAGACTGTATATGTTGATTTTGGTTTGCAATAGATTATCCATGCAGTTGGAGATACAGTATAGCCCCTCCCCCGGCTTCTTTGGGAAGTAACAGATCCAGAAGGTGAAGAGATTTACCTACGATGACAGGGCTCAGTGAAGATGGCAAATGACTGGGAATAGACTATGTTTGGGAACCAAAGTTCTCAAAGGAGTTGCCTTGATCAACTTTCTCTATTTCCTCACTTGCTCCATGGTCCACTTCAATTTTGCCTGTTCCCATCACAACCTGAAACAGCTCTTAAGGTCACCCACGATCCCAGTGCCACTAAGTGTGGGGGGCATTTTCTCTCTTCATCTTGAGCTCTTAGCAGCATCTGACATTGTTGAAAGTTCCCTCCTCCACTTTGAAGCACTCTCTTTCTTTGCTTCTGTGCTTCCACATGCTCCCTGTTTTCCTCTGATTCTCTGGTCACTTCATAGTCTCCATTTCAGGAAATCTCCCCTCCAGTGGTAGGAAAGTTGGTGCTACTCAAGGCTCAGGTCTTGGTTCTCTTCCCTCTCTACACCCTCTCCCTTTGCACTCTCCTCCAGACCCACTATTTCTGCCATCACCCACATGTCTCCAGCCCTGACTTCTTTGCATTCCAAGTGCCTCCTTACTGATGTCATTTGGATGCCTCAAGGACACCTCAAACTTAACTTATCTGAAACTGCACCTGTGATCCTCTCTAGGACTCCCGTGTTGTACAACTCCTCTGGGCACCATTGAGCAAAGTGGCATCCTGTTCTTCTCCCCAAACCTGGTCCTCTCTGTGCTCCTGAACTCACTGAATAGGACCAACCAAACAGTATTGCAGGTCAGAAATCTAGGAGTCATTCTTGATACCTCTTTCTCCTTCTCCCCCATCATATGCAATCCACTACCTAGCTCACCACCCTTGTGCAAGCCACCATCATCTCCTCTGTAGCTTCCTGATGATCTATTCATACTCCAACATTAGAACATGAGATACAGGGCAGTTAAAATAGAACTAAGGACATGAGACAGATGTAGACTGACTATTGAGGTGATGGCATTCTAGCACATATTCTAGAATTTGGACTGTATCTCTGCATAAAAATCTATAAAATTACATCAAATTAAGAAAGACAACACATGGTAGCAAATACACCCTGATTTTAGCCATGTAATGCAGTTTGTACTAAATTACTTAGTATGGAACGTGGCATCCAGGTGTGTATGTAGATAACCTTTTATGCTCAGGGCTTTGATTTCCTGTAAGGCCATTTACACGTGCAGTATCAATTTAAAAAATTAAAAGCAATACCCAAATAAAAGTAAAAAAAAAAAAGTAGGACCTTTCAAAATAATTATAATTCTCCTTGATATTATTCAAATGTGAAACTGATTGCCAGATAGTAGGATTCATAGCTAATTTATCTCTGTATCATCATAGTACCCAACATAATACCTAGCACATACTAGTCTCTATACATATTTTTAAATAAATGAACCTGTCATCTAAAATACATCAGACTTCATCTATTAGTCAAGTGCAAAAAAATATCAAACATAATTCGATGACAGTTAGAGGAGGAACTAATGGTGACCCAATCTCTAACTTTCTCCCTGGCCCAGACTTCTCTCTCCCCTCTGCCAATTTAGTGCTTGTTTGAACAGCACCTTTACTAATGACCCAAAAAGGAACAGGGGGAAACCAGGTAGGTACAGGTGTTGGGGTTGTAGAAGGAGAGCTGATAGTCACTTCTCTGGTACCAAGGATCTCAATTTGAGGATTTCAAGCATTTTTCAGGGTGAACTCATTAAAAAGGTTCAGGTCCCACTCCAAGTAGAAAATGTAAATTTGAGCCCCCTTGTTTCCATTTTGCAGAAGAGTAAAGGAAGACTTAAAGTGGAACTGTGGTTTGCAAAGGGCACCTAGAGAGTTAGTTGGTGGCAAAGCCAGAACCACAACCCAGGTCTCCAGGTTCTCCAAGTTGCCTCCTGGAGAAACTTGGGTGAGTCTCCCAGATCACAGAAGCCTTCCTGTAATTAAAATGAGTTAATTCACCCAAACAATGTTGAAACAAACAAAAATTTTAAAAGAAGAGTTGTAGGGCTCACACTTCCCCATTTTAAAACTTACTCCAAACCTTGCAATCAAAGTAGTGTGGTATTGGTATAAAGAAACATATAGACCGATGGAATAGAATTGAACTAAAATAAACCAGAAATAAACTCATGTTCATGGCCAATTGATTTTCAACAATGGTGCCAAGATTATTCAATGGGGTTAAGAATAGTCTCTCAACAAATGGTATTGGGACAACTGGATATCTACATGCCAAAGAATGAAGTTAGACCCCTTCCTCACACCATATATAATAATTAACTCAAAATGAATCAATGACTCATATACAGGGTGAGCAAAAATAGGTTTACAGTTCTGAGTAATAAACAAAAGTTTATTCTTATGTTATTATTTATTAATTATTATATTAATTTGTATTACAACTATAAACCTACAATTGCCTATCCCTGTATATGAGCTAAAATTATAAAACTTATAGAAGAGACAGATAAATCATCATGAACCTGGATTTTGACACCAAAAGCATGAGCAGCAAAAAAACAAACAAACAAAAAGATGTTAGACTGATAACATCTTATAAAAATTTATGCATTAAGAAAGTGAGAATACAGTTTACAGAATTGCAGAAAATACTTGCAAACCATCTATCTGATAAATACCTACCTGTTTTCCCTAAAATAAGACAGTGTCTTATATTAATTTTTGCCCCCAAAGACACGCTAGGTCTTATTTTCAGGGGATGTCTTATTTTTCCATGAAGAAGAATATGGTACACATTTATTGTTAAATGAAAATAAAGGAAATTTATTACCTGTATACGGTACGGTAGTATGGTAGTTGTCAACACAAACCAGACAAACTGTGAATCCTACAGTATCAAGAATTTACTCATTTATTCAATGATAATCATGTCATCATCTTCTGGAACATCATCATAACAATCCAATTCCTGAATTTCCTGGTGAATTTTTTGTGACTCCATTTCTTTCAGAATCAGTGGACCAAATCTCTCATGTTTAGCAATAGCACTGTCTTTAAACGAGTACTTCTTGTCAAGGTAGCCTGCTCGCAGTGCATTTGCAATGCAACTGTCAGTGATTTTCTCCCATGAATTCTTCACCCAAGTCACAACTTCTTGCAGTTTAGGTTTCACAAAGTTTCCACGCTGATTTCTCTCCATTCTATTTTCAATGTAGTCATTAATTTCCATGTGCAAATTGTCTTTGAATGGCTTGTTTATTGCAATATCAAGAGTCTGGAGACAGGCCGTCATTCCTGCGGGAATCATTATCTGATCTATTTTTCTTTGGTGAAGAAATGTCTTCATGTCTTTAGCACGGTGAGTGCTGGCTGCATCCCAGACTAGCAGACCTCTTTGGCTCCCTCGCATAACAAGCGGCAGCATTAAATCGACCCACTTCCTTATAACTGCTTGTGTGGCCCAGGCTTTTTCAGTTTCAGGAATAAAAACGCCCAAAACACGTTCAATCTTTTCCTTCTTGCCCTTAGAAATGATTAAAGATGGGATTTTAGTGCCATCCAGACGAATTGCCAAAATACAGGAAACACGTGCACTTTCGTAAGCAGTGGAGGGAATGTACGCTAAGGAGGCACCCCGCTGTTCAATTGTTGTTTGAGATGATTGGCCCATAAACACTGCAGTTTCAGCCATAGCAATCATGTTGGAAAGATTGTATTTAGAGAAGTCAGCATCATCAATAAAGGACTTGAATGCAAGTGCTCGCTTAATAACTTGAGTATCTTCCAACCTAAACAATGTTGTAGATCTTCTTAAAGACAGTTCACTTCACTGAAGGAAATTATCCAGCCAGTGTTGTGATGCTTTGAAGTCTTCGGGGGCTATGTCAAACTGTGGTGCCATTGCAAGGGCAAATTCTTGAATCTGAGCCCTATTCACAACCAAAGTCTTTGCTCTCCTGTCAACAACCCATTCACAGATCAGGTCTTCCAGCTCGGAAAATAATGGTTGCCGACCTGATCCACACTTGCGCTTTTTAGCATTTCCCTTGTCCACTTGTTCAATGAGGTTACCATACTCTGCTCGCCATTTTCGGACCAATTGGATACTCAACATCTTCTCTTTGCAGAAAGCAGTAAGATTTTTGCCCCAAGAGTCTTCCACGATTCCTTTCTTGTACTCCACGGAGTAGCTTTTTCTTTTTGCGCTCATTTCTAGGGGTAAAAAAAAAGGAATTGGGGTATCAAGGTGGGGGGAGGGGGATCACTCAAAATGACACAGGGGGGATCAGAGGGGGGAATCAAAATGGCACAGGAGAATCAGAGGGGGGATTACCATTTTAGTAACCCCTTTTGATCCTCCTGTGTCATTTTGATTGTCCCCTCTGATCCTCCTGTGTCATTTTTATTGCCCCCTCTGATCCTCCTGTGTCATTTTAAGTGATCCCCCTCCCCCTACCCCTGTGCCACTGAACACCTTCACCAGACATCCCCCCTACCCCTTTATCAGACATTTACCCCCTAGGGCCTGCCTGGGGACTGTCACTGGGCTTGCTGGGGCCTGGATCTGGGCTGGAGCAGGGTCTGCCACTGACTGAGAACCTTCAGTCATCATGAAGGCGGCCGCGAGCATCAGGTAGTGTCACCAGAGACAGACCAGCACTCACCACCTTCGCCGCGTCCTGTCCGCTCTAATCCTCCTGTTCTTCTACACGCATCTGCGAAAGTCTCCTCCTCTCTCCTGCCCCGCGCTCACCGCTCACTCCGACCTCCGCTCCGCCTCCACACAGCAGTGATGTCAGGACTCCGCGTAACGTCACTGGTTGCTAGACGCCAGTCGGGGTGGCCCTAGCGACCAGTTTACGGTAAATTAATTTTCATTCTGAGACAGAGCCTGGGGGCCTTATTTTCAGGGGATGCCTTATATTTCACTCAGAAGGAAACCTGTAAGTAGATCTTATTTTCGGAGGCTGTCTTATTTTCGGGGAAACACGGTAATATTCAGAATAGATGAAGAACTCTTACTACCCAATAACAAAAGACAAAAAATGCAACTTAAAAATAGGCAAAAGACTTGAATATACATTTTTTTCACAGAAGATATACAAATGGCCGATAAGCACATGAAAAGATGCTTTACATCATTAATACTTAGAAAATGAGATACCACTTCACACCCACAAAAATGGCTGTAAAAAAAACCCTCTGAAAATAACAAGTGTTGGAGAGAGTGCGGAGAAATTGAATTCATTGTATACTGCTGGTGGGAATGTAAAATGGTTCAGCTGCTGTGGAAGATGGTATGGTGCTTCTTCAAAAATAATGAAACATAGAATTACCATATGATCCAAAAATTCTACTTCTAGGTATATGTCCCAAATAATTTTTTATTTTTATTTTATTTTATTTTATTTTTTTTAAATAAATCTTTATTCAGATTATTACAATTATTTCTCCTTTTTCCCCCCATAGCTCCCCTCCACCCATTTCCCACCCCACCTTCTGCCCTTACCTCCCCCCCACTGTCCTCATCCATAGGTGTATGATTTTTGTCCATTCTCTTCATGAACCCCCCATACCCCTTTCCCCCTGAGAATTATCAGTCCACTCCCTATCTATGCCCCTGATTCTATTATATTCACCAGATTATTCTGTTCCTCAGGTTTTTAATTCACTTGATTTTTAGGTTCGCTTGTTGATAGATATGTATTTGTTGTTCATAATTTTTCTCTTTACTTTTTTCTTCTTCCTCTTCTTTAAGAATACCTTTCAGCATTTCATATAATACTGGTTTGGTGGTGATGAACTCCTTCAGCTTTTTCTTATCTGTGAAGCTCTTTATCTGCCCTTCAATTCTGAATGATAGCTTTGCTGGGTAGAGTAATCTTGGTTGTAGGTTCTTGCTATTCATCACATTGAAAATTTCTTGCCACTCCCGTCTGGCCTGCATAGTTTCTGTTGAGAAGTCAGCTGACAGTCGTATGGGTGCTCCCTTGTAGGTAATTAACTGTTTTTCTCTTGCTGCTTTTAATATTCTCTCTTTGTCTTTTGCTCTTGGCATTTTAATTATGATGTGTCTTGGTGTGGTCCTCTTTGCATTCCTTTTGTTTGGGGTTCTGTGGGCTTCCTGGACTTGTAAGTCTATTTCTTTCACCAGGTGGGGGAAGTTTTCGGTCATTATTTCTTCCAATAGGTTTTCAGTACCTTGCTCTCTCTCTTCTTCTGGCACCCCCATAATTCTGATGTTGGTACGCTTGAAGTTGTCCCAGAGTCTTCTTACATTATCTTCAACTTTTTGGATTTTTTTTTTGCTTTTTGCTTTTTCGGTTGAGTGTTTTTTGCTTCTTTGTATTTCAATTCTTTGACTTGATTTTTGTGTTCCTCTATTCTGTTTCTGGGTCTCTGTATAATATTTTTTATTTCAGTCAGTGTATGTTTAATTTCTAGTTGGTCCTTTTTCATATCTTCGAGGGTCTCGTTATATTTATCGGCCTTTTCTAGGATATTCTTAAAAAGTCTTATAACCG
Source organism: Plecotus auritus (assembly GCF_963455305.1). Lineage (NCBI taxonomy): Eukaryota > Metazoa > Chordata > Mammalia > Chiroptera > Vespertilionidae > Plecotus > Plecotus auritus. Next base: position 78,146,455 of record NC_137773.1, read on the forward strand.
TGGTTTTGAATTCTATATCCAGTCGTTTGTTTTCCTCCATTTCTTTCGTTTGTGATCTGATTCTTTGACCCCGCATTTTCACTGATTCCCTGAGTTGGTAAGGTAGATATTTGTGCTAGGTTTCCAATATGGCCCAGTGGGTCTGCTTCCCCAGTTAACCTGAGGTGGACACTCTTGGTGCACCCCTTTGTGGACTGTGTGTACAGCCTTGTTGTAATTAAGTCTTTATTGTTGTTGGTATCTCTGGGAAGAATTGACCTCCGGGCCAGTTGGCTGTAAGGATCAGCTGTGTCTATGCTGGGAGAAGTTCGGTGCTGGAGACAGCCTTATAGGATTAGACTTGCTAAATTGCAATAGCCTCTGTGCTCAGCTTGGATGGGGTGGAGTCTCAGTCTTGGCTTCCTGTCAGCCTTGCCCTTGCGCGCATGTGCGCTTTCAGTCCTCCGCCTTCCCCAGCTCGAGTCTCCGCCTGAGAGTCCAGACTCCCCCCACAAGAGCATGGGTCCTCAGGGGCTCGCCTGGAACTGGGGTTCACTGCAGTCAGAACTGGGGCTCAGTGGAGTCAGGATCCTCTGACTCCCTTCCACTAGGGAAAGCCTGTGGCAACCTCCGCAGCCTTTGTGCGCACTGGCCCGCGTGCGCCTTCAGACTTCTGCCTTTCCCAGCTCGAGTCTCCGCCCGAGAGTCCAGACTCCCCCCGTAAGAGCATGGGTCCCCAGGGGTTCGCCCGGAACTGGGGTTCAGTGCGGTCGGAGGCTTCCTTTCCCCTTCCGCCAGAGAAAGTCAGCCAGGCTCTCAGCCGCCCTTCCTCTCTGCGCGCACAAAGCCCCTTTGCCGTACCTCCAATTCTCTGAGAGCTATTCTCCTTCCTTCTAGTTGTAGAATTTTCACTCAGCCAGCTTTCCTGTGGTTCTGGATGGTGTCCGTTCTGTCTTTTAGTTGTAGTTTTGAAATTGTTGTGCGAGGCAGCAGTTTAGGTGTTTACCTATGCCGCCATCTTGGTTTCTCCCCCCCAAATAATTTTTTAAAAAGTATGCAAACAAATACTTACACATAAATGTTCATAGTAGAACTATTTACAATAGCTAAAAAAAGGGAACAAGCTAAATGTCTATCAACAGACAAATAAACAAAATGTGGTTATGCATACAATTCAGTACTATTCAGTCAGAAACAGAATTGAAGTACTGATATATGCCACAGTATGAATGAACCGTGAAAACATCATGCTAGGTAAAACATGAGTCAGACACAAAAGGTCACATAATGTATGATTCAATTTATATGAAATATCCAGGATAGAGACAGAAAGTTGGTTGGTGGTTGCCAGGGGCTTAGGCAAGGGGGAATGATGAGTGACTGCTTAATGGGTATGGAGTTTTCTTTTAAGATGCTGGGGAAATGCTTTGAAATGATGGTGGTGATAGTCTTTGCTTTGTAACATTGTGAATGTACTAAATCAGTAGTCGGCAAACTCATTCATCAACAGAGCCAAATATCAACAGTACAATGATTGAAATTTCTTTTGAGAGCCACATTTTTTAAACTTAAACTTGTTCTAATGCCACTTCTTCAAAATAGACTCGCCCAGGCCGTGGTATTTTGTGGAAGAGCCACACTCAAGGGGCCAAAGAGCCGCATGTGGCTTGCGAGCCGCAGTTTGACGACCACGGTACTAAATGTTACTGAGTGTGCACCTTAAAGTGGTTAATTTTGTTATGCAAATTTCACCTCAATAAAAAAAGTTATTTCACTCAGAGAATCATTAAGAAAGGAAAATATTTCAGCCCACTGTGTGCTTCTTATGGAGCAAATAACTATTTGACTGACAACTTTGCACATGCCAGCCAGCATGGGGAAAAAACCACATGTATTTTCTGGAGCATGCAGAGTTGTGAAACACATGTACTGAATAAACTGAAATTATGAACCGATTGAACCCAAGAGGCCAATCTAGGGAGCTGGCTTGGGTTTTCCCTTCAAACCAGATGTGTCCCCGCCTCCAAGCAGCATTTTCCCCATCAATCTAGCCGCATCCACTTTCTCTCTTTTACAGAGTCAACCTTCAAATGGGATCCTGGGCTGGGGGTACAGTGAAACGAAAAGGGAGTGATATCCAGGGACTGAGCTTCCACAGGCAGCAGATTTCAACTGACTGAGGACCAGTTACAAGTCCAGTGGTGAGAGGCTAAAGAATTTGGTAGAAGAGGCCCTTAGAACAAAGCCAAATGTGACCTAAAGACCATCACCAACCAGGTTCCCTAACGGAGCTCAGGAATTAGTAGCAGGAAGTATGTGGCCATTAGATGGACCAGCTTTGTATATTATAAAGGGCAGAATCAGGGGCCTCAGGTGAGCTGAGTGACTCAGGACATGATGGTGAATGGAAGAAGAATGAGAGATTGGACCCAGAAGAAAACAGCATTTTGGATGCCTGGAAGGATATCAGAATGTCATGCTCAGACTGAGTAAGCAGGGTTGATGCTCCCCCACCCTTAACTACCATCCAATTAACCACCACATTTATTGGATTATTCTTCTGCACTGGCTTCCACAGGTGACACTTCAGGTATCTCCCTTCTATCTGTGGGCACTCTGTACCTTGAGGGCCCAACTGCATTCTACTATATATATGTAGATATGTACGTATACAACAAAATCTCTTATGGCTAGTAGGAGTCTGACTAAGCCTAATATAGTACTTTATTCTGAGAGGGTGCTCATGAGATGGCTACTGTATGCATAGGGCTATAGAGGGCAGGTTGTGTCTACCAGCAAGCTTTAATTGGAGGAAACACAGTATGACCCTCATATAGGTCTGATGGGTATCAAACACAGAGGCCTCGGGAATGGCATATGACCTAGGCGGGTCCAATTCTAAGTATGTACCTCCCCTCCACGTAGTGTTTGGTTCAGACATGGACATGTGACCTGAGCAGAACCAATCAGAATAATTCCATGAGATTTGACACATGAACTCCAGAGAAGTCTTTTTTTTTTTTTTTTTTTTTTTTGCGTTTGTATCATGAGCTATGAGGACATGGGCTCAGGGGGAATTTCCCATAGGCATATTTCTTAATACATCGAGAGTCTTTTGTGAGAATCGGGACTACTGTATGAGGCAAGCAAAGGCTGGCTATGGAGAGAGGGAGGCAAACAGCTTGGTAATGTTTGACATTTCAGCTTTGCCTGAAGTCATTATTGCTCAGATGTTCAGTGATTGAGTGGCCACCCACCCTTGCTGCTGATAAATTATTTTAAAAGCAATGTCTTTGTCTTGGTATTTGGAAACATATCTTTGATTCTATGTAAACAGTTCTCTAACCACTTTTTTTCTTTTTTAAGTAGGAAACCATACCTGGTTAGGGGCTACATAGCTTCAGTCTAACCAAACAAATTCAATAAACATTAGGTGCCAACTATGTGCCAAGGCTAGACTAGGCACTAAAAATAGAAAGATGGAAGCCATTGTATTGTCTTGAGAAGATTATGGTGAAGGAGAGAGGTGATTCGATCATTACAATACTGGGTTGTTTAAAGAGAGAGTAGATACTTTTTAAGAGTTGTAGAAACAGAGGAAGGAGCAACTAATTCTTCCAGAGAAGGGATAGGAAGGGCTTATAGAGTGGGAGGTGGAAAAAAGGGTTGGAGAGGCAGGTGGGGCGAATGCTTTGTAAGGAGTCTGGACTCTGACAATAAAGAGGCCTGGAAAAGTTTTAATGAGGATCTCAGGAGATCAGAGTGGTATTCTAGAAAGATCACTTAAGCAACAGGGTGAATGATGGACTAGAGTTGGGCAAGTTGGCAGTGAAGACCAGCTGGGGATGACTGAAATAGCCCAGGTGAGACCCAGTGGCGGCCTGTACCAGGGCAGTAGCGGTGGGGATTTCAAGGGAGGCTTTGGGTGTCAAATTGACAGGATGTAGCAAAAGTTTGGGTGGGAGGCTGGAGGGTGAGGATGGCTTACAGGCTCTCGGCTTAGTGACTTGGAGAACACTGTTGGGATATTGTGGAGGGTGAAGGAATGGGGTAGGGGTTAGGAAGAGGCCAGGCTGCCTTTCCTGGTCTGACCCCAACCACCACACCCTGATTTCCTGGATCACAGGAGTGTGGGTGGTCCAGATAGGCAGTGGTTTCCACAGGGAAGCCCTCTTCTGAAACAGCACCAAGCACCATAGTTTGAGGGAAGCCAACTGTCCAGAGGCCTGGACGAGAGGACAGATGCTTGCACTTACGTGCTTTCCAAGTAATAAGTACTTTCTCCGTGGGCTTGTGTGGGCCCAGCTGCTGACGCTGGGTGGGCGTGGAGGGGAATGCTGATCCTGGGAGCATGTTCAGGGACCGAGACCATAACAATCCCATTGTCTCATCCACTTTCTCTCTTCAAATAAGTCAAGTAAAACAAACAATTCAAAATCAAACCAACTACAGACATTTCCAAATGTGCAAAATGAAGCAATAGTTTCATGTCTTGTAAAGGAATTCTATTCTTTGAGATCGAAAAACGATGATAAACTGTCCAATGACACCTTTTTCTCTAATTGTGCTGTTTTCCTTCAAAAGTGAACACCACCCGCCTGGTGAATTCAACTGGCTTCAGCTTCCTATGTGATTGTCTGACCACTATGCCGTACACCTGAAACCCGTACAAAATAATACCGAAAGCAAACTGTAACTGAAAACAAACAAAAAACATTTCAGTGATAAGGGCTGGGCAATCTTCAGCTCAAGGCCCAATAGAGGCCTAACCCTCCGGTTTCTCTTGCTACTGCGAGCCCAAGACTTTGTGAAGGGTGGGTTCCTCTTGGGTGTTGCGGGTCAGGGAACCGCAGGCAGGGCGAGGGAAAGAAACACTCAAACCAAAGGACTCGCGGGGGCAGGGGTGGTCTTTCTCTATTTGTCACACCCGGTGGCTACCCCGATCTCAGAGCACCCTCAGCATCCTGGGCGCTCAGAGCCCTCTCCCCTCCCCCGCTGCACCCTGCCTGCACCACCTCCAGGGGCACCCTGCCTGCCCCACGCCGCCCGCCCCACCCCCGCTCCTGCCGCTGCCTGTAGCCACTGGAATCCCTGTCGCCTCGGGACTCAGCTGACAGCGGACAGACAATGGTATTTCCCATCAGCCTGGATATCAGGAGCCGGCCTTATCCAGCGGTGTTTTTCTATTAGTCTAACACCCCATTGTCCAGCTCTTATCACTGAAATGTTGATGTCATGCCTGGCTTGGAAGTGGTTTCTGCATCTCGGCGCTCGGACAGCTCCGCTTTAATTGGGGGAGGGGGAGGGGTGGAGGAGCCCCTTTATCAGAATTCTCATGAGAATTCACCCCTTGCCTCCTTCCAATGGGGCCGCAGAGGGCGCCAGGGTGGGGTGGGGTTCCCAGCCCCAACTCCTGGCCTTTCTCTCTGTCCCTGGGACTCCACCCGCTGGCCTCTCTCAGAGCTGGAATGCTGAGGAGGGTGATGAGGGTGATGGGGGCCGCTTTCCTCCTCTCGGGCTTTGGGCTCAGGGCTTTTGGGGACCTGCCCTGTCTCTCCGGTGAGCTCTGGGTGGAGAGGGGCCATGGCGCTTCCCTTTCTGAATCTCCTAATGCCCCTAAAGGCCCCACCAGAGCCTGTTCTTAGCAGAAACTCAGTAAACAGATGCAGGATTGAACCACAGGGCAGCCAGCTGGGAAGGTCTAGTCTGAGAGCAGGGAGAAAACTCATGACCAACTGCATCTCTATCCCCCATCCCCACCCCCACCCCCACACCCCACAACTGTACTAACTCCTAAGGAAAGTCCTCAAAATATGGTCTGTGCTCTCCCCTCTGTGCTGCTCAGCTTTTCTCCGATCCCATTTGTCACAGTGGAAAGCAGAGCACAGGAGATGGGGACACTGGTGTGTGTGTGTGTGTGTGTGTGTGTGTGTGTGTGTGCGCGCCCGCGTGTGGTGGGCACCGTTGTTGTAAAGCCCCTCAGAGAATCTGGTTCAGACAGAAAGTGGTCCCCCTGCAGTTTGCTGGGGGGCACATGACTTAACCTTTCCTAGACTCATCCATTAAACAGGTGCTGTCGGGTAGCTTCTCAAGGGACTGGCCTGAGGCCGGAGTTGAAATAGTGGAGGTGTTTAGTTGGGGGCCTGGCAGAGTCTGCCCTCAGCAACCAGTGGCTCTTCTCAGTAGAGCTATTTCTGGTGTGGGGACTGGTGAGCAGGACAGAGGAGAGGTGCTAGTGGGGGTGGAGGCCACTCTCCTGGCCGCTCCTTGGAGAGCTGGGCGGACAGAAGGAGGTGGGCCCGCGGGCCAGGCCAGCCTGTGTGGAGCTGCTAGAGGAAAAAGGAGCCCACTGGGCCGCCAGTTCTTGCCTCAGCTTTAAAAAGAAAATAAACGCATATAGTAAGCATGTGGAAACTTCTGGTCTCCGTGGAATCCATGTTTATATACAATGGGGTTAGGTTTGAAGTGTGTTCCTGAGGAAATGTCATTTGGAGCATGGTTGTGACGCTCCTTGGAAGGTAGTTTTCACCTGTGCAAAGTGGCCTCAACATATTAACCTAACTTCATCCACACACACGCGCACACACACCCTGCAAGCAGGGCCTGCTCTCTGAAAGGGTATGAGAGGCTCAGGGCCTGCCCAGGACACCAGAGCATAGCAGGGCTGATGGTCTCTGGGAGTCCAGTACCCTCCCCGCGGCTCATGGAGGAGCTGTTACCACAGCTGTTGCACCCCTTCCCATCCATTCACTCCCCTCCCACAGCTCCAGACCCCCAGGCTGATAACAAATGCAGCCCCTAAGGGTCAGGGTCCACAGGAATCTTATCCCCTTTGGTCTCACCAGACCCTGTGAGGCTCTCTAGGGGTGAATCGCTGCACGTGTGCTACACCAAGGAGCAGGCCCACAGAAGCTAGAAGTCAAACCTGGACCTTTTGTGTGTGTCCACATCCAGTCCCTTTCCCATGACATCGAGTGACAGCAGATAAAGCACTTGGCATCTCTCAAATACATCTTCTTGGGGAGAAAAGAGGCTTAGAAAACCGGGCAGGGTCTGTCTGCTTTGCCATTGTGTTACCACGTGATCTTCATTCATCAGGGCCTTGTCAGATTCCCATGAGCCCTGCCATCCTTGGGGATCTTGGCCCAGAGACTAGGACTCACGAGACCAGAAGTCCAGGACACAGGCACACATCCGTGGTCCTGATTCCAGAGCACCTGGTTTCCACCTTCTCCTTCCCGAGAGGACTCTCGTTTGGAAGTTGTAAAGGTCAAAGACTGAGAATGAGAGGGAGGCAGAAATAATGGGCCATGTGGATGGGAGATGGCGTTTTCAAGGGCAGCTTCAAGAAATAAATTCTCTTACCCCGAAGGATTTGAACGGCTCCTATAGATCTCACATCTTTTTTTTCCACAGATTAGGTCAAATTCCACCAAGGAACCTTCCAACTGCCTCATTGTAAGGTGCAAATATCTCCCAGTGGGCCAACACAGTCATGAATATCTTAGTGTGAATGAATAACTCACACCCTCTCTTCTGACAGTGCTAGGTGCGGACTAAAAATCCGGGGGCGGGGGCAGGGGGAGGGGGCACTAGCAAGAGGAAAGGGGTTTAGGACAGAAGACAAGCCATCTCCGTGACAGTTTTCCCAGACTAGTCACATTTCTTCATGGGGTGGGCTAGCCTTTCCTTTCCAGTTTCATGACTGGAGCACGTTTTCCTGCAGTTCCCTTGGTTTAAGGCAGCATTTCTTGGGTGTCGCTTTGTTCAACCATGACTTGTGCTGCTTAAGCTCTGATGATCTCAGTGTTAGAGAATCCAGCTGGTTTTCTTGGAAAATTCTTATATACATTGAAGTGCCTCCTCCCTTCCCAGATAAACAATTTAGTTTAGAGTAATCAGAGCTTTACAAATAGTGCATTAGCATACAATGCCCAGATCATCCCTTTAAGTTTGTCCCCTTTCTGCCTTTGACCTTCACATTCCTCCTCCTCCTTCTCCTCCTCCTTCTCCTTCTCCTTCTCCTTCTCCTTCTCCTTCTCCTTCTCCTTCTCCTTCTCCTTCTCCTTCTCCTTCTCCTTCTCCTTCTCCTTCTCCTTCTCCTTCTCCTTCTCCTTCTCCTTCTCCTTCTCCTTCTCCTTCTCCTTCTCCTTCTCCTTCTCCTTCTCCTTCTTCTTCTTCTTCTTCTTCTTCTTCTTCTTCTCTCTCTCTCTCTCTCTCTCTCTCTCTCTCTCTCTCTCTCTCTCTCTCTCTCTTGTTCTGCAAGAGAGAAATAAGAATTCACTCAAGAAGCCTGTGGCCTAGATGAGAAAATATATCTTTTTCCTTGATCAGTACCTCCTCCCCAACCTTTCTATTTCACAGGACCTTTACTAGCACTTGCTGTGCTTTGTAATTTTCATTTGCTCATTTCTTGTCTTCACCTCTAGTTCGCAAGCCCCATGGGGGCAGGGAGCAGGTCACTCTTGTTCCCACTGGGTCCCACATCTCAGCACAGAGCTGACACAGAGACGGTGTTCCGTAAATAAGGGTGGAATGAATGAATGAGCTGACGAAGCCTGGGTGCTCGGCAAAGACCAGCGACTCTGGGGAAAGCGGGCTGTGTCCTGAGAAACGATAGGGTTTGAGTTCAAGCAGAGAGGCCTCTCTGGACGGAGGAAATGGGCTTGTGATGACAAAGCAGCAAGATGGCTTCTCTCCCACATTCCAGCCTCCTAGCTCAGGAGCCGGAGGAGATGTGGAGACCATGAAGAATAGAGCAGGAAGCTGACACTCAAAAGAGAAAGGATTTTCCAGGGTTGAGTATAGGTGCAGGTATAGGTGTAGATGCCTATGGGGGCTCTTCCCATCTCTGGCTCCGTGCTGTCTCTTAGGGCCAAGCTGAGGTCTCTCTGAGTGCCCCGCCTGGCTCTGGGAGGAAGCAGTGGGGGGAGTGTCACATTCCCAGGTGACTGAGTCAGAAAGCTCAGATGTCTACACAGTGCCTGTGCCCAGGATGGACCAGCAGCACTAGGCTAGTTCTCAGGAGGGAAAGTAGAGAGGAGAACGGCATGTGCAGAACTGAAAACACCTCACCAAGAAGCTGTTCCCACAGAGACGCAGGCTTCCCAGCTCACTGCTGACACCCAAAGCCAGAGGAAGCCCTGGTACCAAGGGGGCTACTGAACAAGACTTCTTGGCACAGAGGGAATGGGGCAAAGACCCGTTCCCATACCTGCTCCCAAGGTTGGAGAGTTATAGGGAGGAACTGAGTCATCTCTGAAGCCACTTTCAGGGAAAGAGAGGAAAAGACCCTTTAATTGAGCACTTACTTTGTACTGGCCACTTAACTTGAGGCATCTCAAATCTCTTAGCAAACACCCTTGGGAGAAGTTAGGTTTCTAAGAACCTACCTCCATAGCCACCATCTTTACCACTGAGGAACGGACACTCAGGATGGTTAGGAACTTGCTGGAGAAAGTGGCATTTGCCCCAGGCCTGAGTGATAGCTCAGCGTCTGATCTCTAAGGGCCCTGGGCCAGTTTGGTAGCTATTGGTCAGTCTTGGTGCCTCACGGAGGTCTTTCTTCTCTCTCTCTGCTCGCACTTCCTCTGCACTTCCTCACGTCTTCCTCATCCCTCCCTGGCTCCGTGGGTCTGCTACCACAGGCCTCCCCTTTATCTTGTCTCCAGTTTCCACTGCTATCAGCCATTATCTAGAGCAATCCCACCCTGGCCAGGCCGGGCAGGAAGCCGCCTGCGACTCTCCTGTCTTTGCTCTCCATCCTCTTCCTTCTCCAGAGACAAAAGCAAAAACAGCCTGTTAACAGATCTGCCGTTTCCCCTGGCTCCTTGACTCCCATTTCCCACTCTCATTATTTCAGTCTCCACTGTTCCACTGCAGGCTGTCCTCAGGAGCCGCTGAGCGCCGAGGCCTGAGGGCCAGGGCTGTCACTTCCTCCCGGCCTGTCTGCCAGGAGGCCCAAGGCTGTCCCTTCACAAAGCCCGCCTGCCCCCTCTTATCCTCTCTGAGATCAGCCGGTCTGACATGGCCGTCTGGCTGTCTGCGCCAAGGATGGGGTGGGACGGTGCTCTGGCCTTCCTCAGTAAAGGGGTGGCTGTGCTCTGATTATAGCCACGGGAGGGTTTTGTTTTTGGTCAAAGAGCATCATGCATCCATTTATTATGTCACCATCCACTCAGACATTACTGCGCACTTCCTACGCTGCTGCTGGAGACCCAGCGATGAGCAAAATGCGACCTCTGCCCTCAAATAATGTATAATTTGTGGGGTGTGGGGAGGTCCCTGGACCGAGGTAAAGCGCTCTATCTAATGCATGGCAGAAATTGCTAAGTGCAGCAAGGGGAGTGAACACCAAGCGCTCTGAGAGTTCAGAGGGAGAGGTGGATGCTAACAAGGGGAGCTGATGCTGATCAGCATTTTCTCTGTGCCAGGCACGGTGCTAGGCACTCGCCACAGTTGCCTCATTTGGTCCTTGTAGCCAACCCATGGGGCAGGGTGATTCTCATTCCCACTCTGCAGACTGAGGCGTAGAGATGTTAAATAATGGCCAGCGAGTCCAGCACCGGGAGTCATAGCCAGAGCCCCATTTCCCCCCGAAGGCTCAGCTCAAATGCCACCTTCCTACCATCTCCATCCCCGCCTCTCATGCTCTTTGGTCTGTGGAGTGCGCTGGTGGGGGAGTGAGCTCTGGAGAAACCTCTGGCTCAAGATGCTTAATTGCACTGAGTCTCAGTTTTCCTCACCTGCCAGAGGAGGTGATGGCAGTGCCTATCCCCTGGGTCTGCTGTGGGTGTTAAAGGAACAGTGTGCATAATGTGCTCAGCACAGGGATTGGCACAGAGTATGTTCTTCATAAATGTTAGCTATAATGATTTTGTAATTCTTATTTCTGCTGCAGGGAAGTTATTAGGGGCAAGCCTTTTGCAGGAGAGTGATTTAGGAAGCTGATTGTCAGGGTTGATGAAGGTGTTGCCTGTGTTTTCAAAGGACTGCACAACGCTTGCCCTGGGCATCTTCATCTCAGACTGAGCGGCTCTGCACTGGCCACATATGTGTTCCCATTTCCTATCGCTTCCTCAGTGCTCAACCTATTAAGTCACCTGGGTTCTTAAGAAGCCAGAGTCCCTTCTCTTACAATTATTGAGCTCCATTTATTCCTTTAAAAAAATTGTGATAAAATGCACATCACATACCATATACTTACTATTTTAACCATTCTAAGGGCACAGTTCAATGGCCGTAAGTACATTCACATTGTTGTGTAACCATAACTATCATCCATCTACTGAACTTTTTCATCTTCCCAAACTGAAACTCTGTCCCTATTAAACAACAACTTTCCAATTCCTCCTTCCCTAGCCCCTGGCAACCGCCATTCTATCTTCTGTCCCTATGAATTTGACTAATCAGGGTACCGCATGTAAGTGGAATCCTACAGTATTTGTCTTGTTATATTTGACTTCTTTCACTTAGCATAATGTCCTCAAGGTTCATGAATGTTGTACACTGTCAGAATATCCTTCCTCTTTAAGACTGAATAATGTTCCATTGCATGGACATGCCACTTTTATTTATCCATTCATCTGTCCATGGACACTTGGGTTGTTTCTACCTTTGGACTATTGTGAATAATGCTGCTATGAACATGGGTGCACTCAGAGCTGCTTGGCTTTCTGCTTTCACTTCTTTTGTGTATATACCTAGAAGTGGGACTGCTGGATCAAATGGTAATTTTACGAGGAACGGCCAAACTGTTTTCCACAGCAGCTGCACAATTTTATATTCTACCAGCAACGCACAAGGATTCTAGTTTCTCCACATCCTTGCCAACCACTTCAGGAAACAATTGCTTTAATTGGGGGGGGGGGGGGTGCGCATGCAAATCTGATTGTTGGAAAGTTCTTTTTATCCCGAGCTCAAATCCTCCTGTATCCTTTACATTACAATGTCCTGGCCAGGCCCAGGGAATCAGCCTTCTTCCCCTGGTTGTCCCCGCAGCAGCCACTGCCTGAGCTCGACTGACTGGCTCCCTGGGTGCCTGCTGACCCCCACCTACCCTGTAGGATGCTAACCACTGGGTTTCCCTGCTGAGTGCTTGTGAGGCACCTCCTGGCCCTGAGTGGGCACAGACGCCGCCAGGACAGGGGGACGCCACTCCCTTTCTCAAGGAGGGTGAGTTATTGGAGGGAATGCTGGCTCCCTGAGTTAAATCATCCCTTGACTCAGACAGGAGCCCTTTGCCCCATGGGAGAGCATTACTCATCTGGCACCCGCGGGACCAGGCTCTATGTCAGGGGAAAGTGCGGCTCCCATTTCCCTCTCTCAGAAACTCATAAATCATCCCTATTAGAATTTCAGCTCCTGGGATAGACATGGAACAGCTGTCCAGGCCGGTATCCCGAGTGCTCCAATAGTTTGTTTGGTGTGGGGAATGGGTGGGAGGGGATCCCTCAGAGCAGAGGGGACCCCAGACACCAGGACTTTGCTGGGACTTCCCTCCAGGCCAGCCAACTCTCCCAGTGCTGGTCCTTGTGAGACAGAAGCACTTCAGGTCCACTGTACCCCAGGACTTGAGTGGCCTGGGAGACGTACATGGAAAGTCCAAGTATGCGCTGTGGCTGCCAAGTTCTGTTTGTGGTGGCTGCCCTGCCCCCAGGCCAGCACTTGGCATTGCCTATGTTTTGTACAACAATATATGTTGTAGAAATGTTGTTGTAAATGTCTGTCCTGAAGTAACTTGGTTCTCTCTGTGCCTCAGCTTCTTCATCTATAAAATGGAAGGCAGTCTGGATGATCTTGTGTCTCCAAGTTACTTATACATTAAAACAAAGATATTGCGACCTGGCCCATGTGACTCAGTTGGTTGAGCTTTGTCCTGTGCATCGAAACATTGCTGGTTTGATTCCCAGTCAGGGTGCAAACGGGAGACAGTTGCTCAATGTTTCTCCCTCCCTTTCCCTTCTCTCTAAAATCAGTAAAATATATTTTCAGGTGAGGTTTTAAAAAAGATATTGTACTAGGTCAGTGGTCGTCAAACTCATTAGTCAACAGAGCCAAATATCAACAGTACAACGATTGAAATTTCTTTTGAGAGCCAAATTTTTTAAACTTAAACTTCTTCTAACGCCACTTCTTCAAAATAGACTCACCCAGGCCGTGGTATTTTGTGGAAGAGCCACACTCAAGGGGCCAAAGAGCCACATGTGGCTCGCGAATTTGCCGACCACGGTACTAGGCGATTGTTAAAGCTCTCCCATTCTGTGATTTAATTTTTGCCTATGGAAAACAAGGAAACACGGTCCAATTCTCTAAAAAACCAGACTTCTTTTCCCCTCAAAATTTTGATGTTCAGTTCTATGGCAGGAAGGATAGGGAGTTAACAATTACTGAGTGCTTACTATCTGCCAGGAACTGTAGACACACATTCCCATTTACTATTTGTTTCCTCCTTTACTATTCACTGTAGCTCTTTGAGGTAGGCATTCACCCTCCACCCCAGAGAAGGAAGCCAGGGCCTATGAGGCTCTGTAACTTGCCCAAGGTTACAGACCAAGAGCCAGAGACAGGGCCTGAGTCCAGAGATGTCTGATCCCAGCATCCTGGCTTCTCTTCCTCATAGGGCATGAGGTTTTAAATCACAAAGAATCCCAGCAGCAGTTTTATGTTGGTGAGAAGTGGGTGCCTCAGGGCAATGGCACCGCCTGATTCTGGGGGCAGAGAGGCTGGCCTGGTTGTGCTGTTACTGCGTTCCTTCCCAGCCAGTCTCCATGGCTATGCAGCTGGAGTCTCCACAAATGCTATGTTTGCTAGTGTATGAAGCGACTGTTAAGCAATTGACTCCTTCTACAGGTTTTTCAAGATCCTACTCTGGTCTCCTGACTATCTGTTTATCTCATTCTATCTAAAGAGGAAATATGCTAATTGACTGCCCCGCCCTCAAAGATGGCGGCACCCAGTCCCCTCAGCCCCCCAGCCGCCCAGGGCTGGCCTGAGGCACAGGCAAGCCTCAGTTGGTGGCTGCCCAGACGCGCAGGGCTACCTGAAGCTCAAGTAACCAGGGTCAGCTGAGGCTGTGCTGCCGGCAGTGGCAGCAGCAGAGATGTGATGGGGTGTCTCCTTCCCCTGATCGCAGGGTCACTTCCCGCCCCTGAGGGCTCCCGGACTGTGAGAGGGGGCAGGCCGGGCTGAGGGACCCCGCTCCAGTGCATGAATTTTCATGCACTGGGCCTCTAGTGTATTAATATCCTGCCTGGACTCAAGCTTCAAACTTGGGTGAGATGTGGCAGGGGATGAAAACTATGGAGAAGAAGATGATGCCACCTCTGAGAGGTGTGCACTAGACCTCCAGTGTGACCCTAAGAAGGAGGGCGCGTGGCTCTAACTGCAGAGATTACTTGTGGAACCTCTGTTGCATGCCAGGCACTGTGTATAGATGGACTAATCTTACAATCATCTGCAAGAGGTTATTGCCCCCACTTTAAAGGTGGCAAATAGAGGCTCAAAGAAGAGAAGTAACTTGCTCTGCTGCTAAATGGTTCCAAAGTCCATAGTCATTCTGACACAGTGTAGGTGCACTGGCATGGCCTGGAGTTGCCTGGGGATCCCTGCATAGGTGACATTACTCCTCGCACAGGGCATAGCCAGGGTCCAACATTTGAAGCAGGCAAACCATGCCAGGGGTGGGGTCGGCATCATTGAGGGCGGGGATCTAGAACACAGCTAAGGCCTCCTTCGGTTTCTGACCTCTCTCACGCTTCATGCTGGCTTTAACAACCATCAGTCATGTCACCACAACACTTTAAACAGGCTGAAAAGCCACCACGTTTGGAAAATGTGTTCAGAGAGTAGTAGCCCTCTGTCTCTTACAACCAAAGGGTTGGAGCCACCAGGATTGTACAAGGTCCTTTAAGTGTCAGAGCTCCCTCTGAGAGGTGGATCCCCTTGTTCACCTTGAGACTTGGAGGCTGAAAGCTCAATCATCCAGTGCCCCTCAGTAGAGCCTTCTGTGGAGCTATCCAAGGTCCTGCAAGTCCTTTGACCTGTGTTTTGTGTTACCAATGGACCCTCCATTCTTCTACCTGTGTCCTTGGCCTTCTGGCCTTTCCTGACTTTAAATCTCACTAATAATGCCTGTCTGACTTATAATACTCTTCTCTTTTACTTACTTTCTAGGTCCTACTGACCTGAGCTCACTCGACCCAGTCCATGAGGGCCTCCTAGTCCCTTCAGGGCTCACTCTTAACTATCATTATCTCTGTCAGCTGACCCACTGCCCAGCACTGATGGCACTCTGTCCCACACCTCCTGCCATAGCCACCTGATTCATGGGTGATTATTACTTGGAATCTGGTTGACTCCCAAGAAATACCCAACTTATTGATTTTGTTCATTCTTCTTTTCTGGCCCCATGTCCAGCCATTTATGAAATGTTTTCTGGGGTTAGAGCATTGGAGATGTTCTTATTCAATAAGGCCCATGACTTGAGGAGGACTGTGGCTCTATCCCATCATGTAGTCACTTCTACTCCATGTGTGTCAACACAGCAAATTGATTCTTTAGCGAGAATTGAGTAAAAAAATGAGCTTCCATTGAAATGCACTATCTTAATTTATCATGAGAACCAGAGCTCTGGTGTCCTAGTTTTGGCATTGCTCCTGAACATCTGTGTGATCTCAGGCAAATAATTTAAGCCATGCATCCCTTCATATCTTCTGTCATTCATTTGCTTCTGTCATTCATATTTGCTGAGCATGCATCACGCACTAGGTAAGGTACTGGGGATGCTCCAAGGAGAAAGACACAGTTTCTGTCTTCAAGGAACTCACAGTCTAATCCAGTTAAAATAAAAGTAATCTGGTAAATTATTACAACAATAGGATCAAAGTGCCAAGGGTATGCAGAGACCAGACCTGCACTAGCTGTGTCCTCTGCTTGGAAGACTTTCCCCTCCAACACTTGTCTGAGTCACATTTTCACTCCTTTAATCCTTTAGTTAATTTCATCTTATCAGAGAGTTCTTCCCTGACCACCCTATTTAAAATAGGAACCCCACCCCTAGTTTGGAACCTTCCTGCATCTCTCTTCTGCTTTATTTTTCTCCATAGCACTTATCACCTTGTCAGAGAAGGTACTCTCATTTGTGAAGTAGGGGTCTGAGCTAATGATCCCAGTGGTGGGTTGAATGGTGGCTCCCAAAGATGTATCCCTGTCCTAGCCCCTGGAACCTGTGAATGTGATCTTATTTGGAAAAAGGGTCTTTGCAGATGTGCTTAAGTTAAGAATCTTGAAATGAAGTTATCCTGGATTACCTGAGTAGACCCTAATCTAATGACAAATGGCCTTATAAGAGACAGAAGAAGAGACATTGGCACAAAGGAGAAGACCACGTGAAGACAGAGGCAGAGATAGGAGTGATGCAGACACAAGCTAAGGGACACCTGGAGACAGCAGAGGCTGGGAGGGGCTGGGAGGGATTCTCTCCTAGAGCCTTTGGAGGGAACATGGCTCTGCAGACACCTGGATTTCAGACTTCTGGCCTCCATTACTGTGAGAGAATAAGTGTCTGTTCTTTGAAGCTGCCAGACTTTTGTTATGACAGCCACAGTGTACGGATGCAATCTTGATATTACCTCTATGGTCATCTTCAGGCCTAAAGACTGAAGCCTAAATAAGAGTTAGGGCTAGAGATGCCTTTCAACAACACCAACCTTTTCAATGATCCATCAGTCGTGTTTGTAGAAGTAAATGCAACTGGGGAAGGACATCAGGTGCTGTTGGCCACGCTGCATAAGCAAGTCGCACTGGACAACTGTGCACAAGGGTGTTCTCTTGCTGTTCTGAGGAGGAACAGAAAGATGCACGGTCATCTAGCTTCGGTGGGGACATGGACACCCACTAGCCTTGGCTACCAAATTAAAAAAAACCACACGTTTTCATTACAGCATGAAAAAAATAAGAAAGAACAGGAATTTCTGTAAGTAAATAGTTATATAAATTATACTGTACTAGTGCCCCGGTGCACAGATTTGTGCACATTGAAAGGAAATTAATTAGAAGGTTGCTGGAGGGACAGACTGGGTGAGATGGGCTGGACACTCCCTGGAGCCAACCTCCCGCGGTCCTCCCCAGCCAGCCACACCTGGGGTGGCTCCATGGCTCGAAGGGCGTCTGAGGAGTGAGCAGGGTCCCTCCAGCAGGTGGGGTCCCTCGGCCTGGCCTGCAGGGATGGAGCCAAAACTGGCTCTCCCACATCCCCTGAGGGGTGCTAGAGTGTGAGAGGGCACTCTGCAAAGTTGCTGTCGCTTGGCAGCTCCTGCATTGAGCATCTGCCCCCTGGTGGTCAGTGCATGTCAGCTACTGGTCGGATGGTCAGGCAGTCTGACGGTTGCTTAGCCTTTTATATATATAGATCCTTATTTTAGAGACCCAATATAGAAGTCTCTACTCTATTTCTAGTATATGAGAACAGTGTACTAGTATTAACATATCTAGTATATTAATATAGCATGTTAGAAATATACTCTATTTCTAAATGTGCCATGTAAATGTAAGCATGCAAATCAGTCATAAGGGGTTTCTAAGGACACATGCTCAGCTGATGGCATCAGTTATCGTTGGGGACAGGATGGGGACTGAGCAGTGTTCAAGAGGATATTTCATCTGCCTGTCTGAATTTTTTTAGAATGACTTGACTTAAAAAACGTTTTCTTTGTTTAAATAAAAAAAGATGAGAAGGAATGAGCTCAGCCAAGAGTGTGAGTTGTATTCTTGTGGCCTTGTAGCCAGCTGAGTGGGAGAAGGTGGGGGTGGGGAGGTGGACTTGCACTTCTCTGACAGTCCAGGCTCATGTTGCTTTTACTGTGAGTTCTCCTCTTTGGTTCCTCCAGGGGGCCTTGATGTGAAACCTGAGCATGGACAGAGTCCTAGAACCTAGCGTTGCAGATAAAGAGGACAGTCCTGGCAAACCAGGGGGACACTCTCCCTTTACGGCCACTCTTGCAGGCAACCTGGGGAGCTGCTCCCTGCAGCAGCCTGGAGGCAGGGCCTGCACTGACATTCCCCCACCCTCATATAAGGAACAGCCAATAACAGCCCCACCCAGCCTACCCCACCGCCCAGGCCACCAGCTAGGTTTAGAGTGGAAGCATCTTATCCGACCGTGCAGTGTGTGTGTGTGGACTGGGGCTCCAGGGGAGGTCTTCGGAGAGAATGGACACACTGGGCATGTGCTATCCTTGTCTTCTCCCCCCACCCCGTTGGTCCCCAGAGCTCAGAGAGGGAGGCAGTCCTTCACCTCCAAGAAACAAGGGCACGAGAACTCAGGTGGTCTAAAGAGTACAAGACACCTGGGACCAGAGAGGGCTGTTGGGAAGGGGAAAAGGACCTGGGGGAGAATTCTAAAATTGTGCATTTACTAATTTAAATTAGTCATAATTATTCAGTGCGAAGGATAAAATGAACTGAGAATATAACAAGCCCAGTCCCTTTAGGTCTCCTTCAGTGAACAGAAAAGTCTCACTTGTAACCAATGTAGGCTGTTGATAAGCCAAATGATACAATGCTGAAACACAGCACATTTTTCTCAGAAAATCCTCCCACTCTTTCCCCCATTCTCTACTTCTGTGCATGAGTACTTTTCTTTGCAAACGCTGTATCTTTGAAATAAAAAAATCAGGCCAGAACTGTCACAGCCATGAGGAGCCTATGGAGACATGGTGACTAAATGTAATGGGGTATCTTAGGTGGGATCCTGGAACAGAAAAAGGTAAAACTAAGGGAGTCTGAATAAACTATGGACTTCAGATAAGAATGTATCAGTGTTGGTTCTTTAATTGTACCAAGTGTATCATATTAATAGAGATGTTAACAATAAGGGAAATGGGGTGGAGTTATATGGGAATGCTCTGTAATATCTTTGCAACTTTTCTGCAAACCTAAATCTATTTGTAAATTTTAATTAAAAAATAAATTTAAGAATGTTTCATTTATTCATTTTATTATTATTTTTTAAATTCTCACCTGAGGATTTTTTTTATTGATATATTTTTATTTATTTATTTATTTTTAGAGAGGGGAAAGGAAAGAGAGAGAAAAAAAAAAACATCGACTGCCTCTCATATGTGCCCCAACTGGGGTCAAACCCACAATCTAGGTATGTGCCCCAACTGGGAATCGAACTGGCAACCTTCCAATGCATGGGATGGCGCTCCAGGCAACTGAGCCACACAGGCCAGGGCTTTAATTTTTCTAATTACAAGAAAAATCAGATCTGGCCTGGTTTAACTGATGCCCAGGCCAAAGGAAAAAGAGGTTATAGGTGATAGTGGGGGTGAATAGAATTAAAAACTTAAGCGTTTTTGATTATTTTAATTGAAGTAAGATTTGTGTCCTTTGCCATAAGCATTCTTTGCCTTTTTTCATAGTCGGCCCTTACATCACCCTGCACGATATATGAATATTTCTGTTTTACAGTTGGACAAACCAAGCTCAGAGAGGTTACGTGGTTTCCCACTACCCACCCCAGTTTGTGCTTTATTTGCTCCTGTAATCTGGATAATTTCACAAACTCACCACACGTCTCTGTGCATCTGTGTCTGCCAAGCATACCCTCCCTCTTCTTTTCTGCCTGGTCACTTGTCCAGCCTTTCTGTCCCTGTAAAACTCACTCAGATTTCACCTCCTCTGAGAAGTCTTCCTTGACATTTCCACATAATTAATCATCCCATACATACTCAGCGCTCCTTCTAAACCCCCTCAACATGAATTCTCTCCTTGACATTGTCTGAGCCCTCCCTGGACCATGAGCACCTCGAGGGCTGGGACTGTGTCTTTTTCAGCTTTGCACCTGCCCTGTCTGGCCTGGTCCCTGGCAAACAGTGGCTGGGCAATCTGCACCTCTTGCACTGTAGCTGACATGAAATCAGTGTTATTTGCTCAGGCTGCCACAACAAACTACTACAGGCTGTGTGGCTTAAACAATAGAAATCTATTGTCTCACCGTCTGGAGGCTGGAAGGCCAAGATCAAGGTAGCGGCAGGGTTGGTTTCTTCTAAAGTCTCTCACCTTGGCTTGTAAGTGGCTATCTTCTCCTTGTGTCCTCACCTGGTGGCCTTCCCTCTGTGTGTGTCTGTGTCCCAATAACCTCCTCTTATAAGGACACCAGTCACTTTGGATTAGGGACCACCCTAATGACCTAGCCCAGTGGTCGGCAAACCATGGCTCGCAAGCCACATGTGGCTCGCGAGCCGCGGTTTGCCGCTCTGTTGACTAATGAATTTGCCGACTACTGTCATATACTACCCTTTACCTCTTTGCACACAATATGCCACAATTGCCTAATCCTCACAGCTTCCAACTACACGGTAACATTTAGTCTAGTCCAGTGGGCGGCAAACTCATTAGTCAACAGAGTGGCAAACCGCGGCTCGCGAGCTGCATGTGGCTCGCGAGCTGCGGTTTGCCGACCACTGACCTAGCCTTAATTACCTCTTTAAAGATCCTATCTCCCAATGCAGTTGCACTCTGAGAGGCTGGGGGTTAGGACTTCAACACAGGAATTTGGTGGGGACACAATTCAGCCCATAACAATGCCAGGGAAGGCTGTGGGATTGGAGGGTGGCGGGGAATGACCCCAAGGGTCTACCCTTTACAAGATGCAGGTGAAATGTGATAGAGTCACAAAGGTATTTGTGCTATTCCAGGACAAAGGGTGCTAGTGAGGAACTGGTATTTGCAAAAAGATCTGAGGTCATGAGATGAAGTTGCTACAGAAAAGGCTTGTTTTTATTTATCACCAGGAACAACTGCTTCAACCAGAAGTGGGATCCTGGAAGCCTGTGGTCTGTGCTGTGCTTCCTGGCCTTGACCCCCTATCACTGCGCTCAGGCTCTCCCTCTCTTGCTCCCCTTTCTCTCACACAGTTACTTTCCCCTGGTCCAGCCCACACAGCACGCAGCATCTTCAAGGCCTCACGTTCCCTGCTCCCAGGCTGGGGGAGGCCCCAGAATGGAATTTCAGACTAAACTAGCAACAGCCAGCTACCTTCAAGGGCACAGAGATGTCTCAGGCAGCAGCTGCGGCTGCACAGGGAGACCCAGAAAGTTCTGGTTGCTTGTTGTGCTTTGAAGGGGATGTCCTAACAACTGCCACGGGAAACTGCAGCCGATTATCTAGGACCCTGGGGGAGCACAAGGACATTGGCAGGACCCGGGGCAGCTGGCAACATTTTATAACTGTGGTTTTGTGCCATCAACATTGCTGCTTTGGACACAAGGGTTCTTTTTGTCAGGCGGGGGTTATTTATCCAGCATGTGCCAGGTCCCATCTGCGTGGGGCTCAGTGGTCTGCAGAGCTGCCTCACAGACAGCTCCCCACTGGATCTGCACAGGAAAAGGTGAGGCAGATTTGACTGTCCACACCCCCATCCTGCAGGTGAAGAAACTGAGGCACAGCAGAGTGGAATGACTGGCACAGGGTTGCTTGGCTGGTAGGTGATGGCATTTGCCTCTGAGAACAAGTCCCCTGGCTTCTGAGACTGTGCCTGTGCCTGCTCGAGCTCATTGGATCCCCTCACCATCTGACACATTTCATTTCTCAGGTGAAGCTGACGGCTGGGGGTTATGTGAGTGCCCAAGACCACATAGCCTGTTGTTAGCCACACTGACTTCAACCAGCTCTCCTCCCTTCTGATCTGGGGCACTTCTCCCTCCCCACACCACTGTACCTGGGGCTGGTGGGACCCAGCAGGGTTGGGACAAAGCCCTGCATGCATTGTGCTCACAGTCTGGCTGCTTGAGATGGATGGGAGCACAGGTGGGACTGTACACAGGCGAGGGGACCGGGTCCTCCATCCCCTGCTTCAGGTGCCACATCTCCTCTGTGAGCCATGGACTGTGCTGGC
Source organism: Plecotus auritus (assembly GCF_963455305.1). Classification (NCBI taxonomy): domain Eukaryota; kingdom Metazoa; phylum Chordata; class Mammalia; order Chiroptera; family Vespertilionidae; genus Plecotus; species Plecotus auritus. Next base: position 78,168,335 of record NC_137773.1, read on the forward strand.
AGCAGCTTTTGGGCCCACAAACATAGGGGCATCTTGACTTCCACCAACACCTTCTACTTGTGGTGAACAGTCTAGGGAGGAGGCTCAATGTCATAGAAAAAGAGAACATGGGCTCGGGGGTCAGGCAGATCCTAGTTCAAATGCTTATGTGTCCATGGATGAGAAACTGATTACTTTCTCTTAGCTTCAGTTGTTCTATCTGTAAAATGGGCTTTGTAGCACTGCCTTGGGGATAAAAAAGAGACAATGCTAATCAATTCTCCAGCACTGTGCCTGACTTGCAGGTGCTTAGTAAATGGCAGCTAATATTATGATGATGGGCATGGTGGGCTGAGTGCAGTCCTGAAAAATGCGTTGGTGCCCACGGCCCGGAAAAACTCTTGGGTTGATGGTGCATCTCTCTGCATACCTGTCCTCTCTACTTGCCAACCTGGGGCCAAAGGCAGTACAAGAGTTAGAGTTATTAGCTGTGGGATCTTGGGTGAGTTACTTATCTCTCTACGTCTCCTTTTCCTCATCTGCAAGACGGGTAATAAAAATACAACAGGTCTGCCTGGTTGGAGTGGCTCAGTTGGTTGAGTGTCATCTATGTACTGAAAGGTTGCCAGTTCAGTTCCTGATCAGGGCACATGCCTGGGTTGCAGGTTCCGTTCCTGGTCGGGGCGCATATGGAAGGCAATGGATGTTTCTCTTTCTCTCTCTCTTTCTCTCTCCCTTCCTCTCTCTAAGTGTGTCCTCTGGTGAGGATAAAAAAAAAAAAAAGTGCAGCAAGTCCTCAAATAATGTTGTTTTGTTCAACATGGTTTTGTTGTAACGTTGATGGGATGCCATAGGACTTAACTCTTGTTTATATCAATTAGCCTCTGGTTAAATTGGTTGTTGTTATGTTATTTCACTTATAGTTGCAGAACCTACCGACAACATTTGGTTGGGACTCACCGTCCCTTTTTCGCAGTGTTGAGAATCAAATGAGGCCATGCCTATGGAGACTCAACACAAAACAAGTTTTATATCTATGAGCCATCATGATCATCATTATCTCATGGGCTGGCTCACCAGTCTGTGTCTGGAGGTCCATGAAAGGATTGGAGGCCTTGTCTCGGATCACCTTAGACAATCTCTAAGACCCTATTCATTGAAAATAGTACTCGTCCCCTCTTTGGGTCCCAGCTGTCTTCTCTATCCATGAGGGACTTGGGCTGGCTGATCTCCGAATTCCTTTTTAGTTTCATTATTCTAGGTCCCTGATGACTCCATACCTTGGCTGAACCTAACATTTCCCAAAATGCTCCTCTCCAGAAAGTTGGCTGCAACCAGGAACAGGAAGGAAACCAGCTCCCGCCGGCTCCTGCCTCTCAGTCCCCTGGGAAGCGGAGCAGGACTCGGAAGGCGGTTCCTGGCTGCCAGCGGGGCTTCCTTCCAGCCTGCACACACAACCACGGAGCGAGCCCTTACCTGTGCCCAGGTGCCAGCCCGTGGGGAGAAGTGGGTCCAGTCTCTCTGCTGTGCTTTCTGCCTCAAAGGCAGCAAGAGTCTGGTGGCACTTGTTCTAGCAGCACCGGCTGTTGAGTCTACTGGGACGTCCATGAAAGAGGGCGCCCAGAGCCGTGCAGACCTAAGTGCAGTGGACCGTGATTGCCAGCGGGGTCTATGAACAGGCCTTCGTCATCTTCCCAGAGGTGAGAAACGTGGGGAACCAAGCCTGGCCTGATGAGGAGAAATGCCACCAGCTGGGCTTCCACTCTGTCGGCACCATGCAGTTCCTCAGACCATAAAGGGGAAGAGGACACGGAGTCCACTCTAGGAGACAGATATATTGCTTATTTTTCAGCAAATTTTAAAGCAAAATGTATTTTTATTGATTTCAGAGAGGATGGGAGAGGGAGACAGCGCTGGAAACATTAATGATGAGAGAGAATCACTGATTGGCTGCCTCCTGCATGCCCCCTCCTGGGGATGGATTCTGCAACCCTGGCACGGAATCAAACCGTGACCTCCAGGTTCATAGGTCGATGCTCAACCACTGAACCACACCGGCCAGTCATTTTTCAGAAAAATTTTCATGTCTGTTTCCTCCAACTTGAATATAAGTGGCAGGAAAATGGAGATTTTCTTCGTTCTATTCACCAAGATGTTCCCTGGAACTGGCAGTGTGCCTGGCATGCGGCAGACACTAAATAAATACTCATTAAGCCTAAGTGCCCGTCAGCAGATGACTGGATCAGAAAACTATGGTACATCTACACAATGGAATACTATGCTGCCATAAAAAAGAAGGAATTATTACCATTTGTAGGCACCTGGATGGAATTAGAGAACATTATGCTAAGTAAAATAAGCCAGTCAATGAAAGAAAAATACCACATGATCTCACTCATTTGTGGATAATAAAAAACATTATAAACTAATGAACAAAAAGATAGATACAGAGGCAGTAAAACATCAAACAGACTGTCAAATTACAGCGGGAAGGTTAGGGAGAGGTGGGGGAAATAAGAGATTAACCGAAGGACTTACATGCATGCATATAAGAGTAACCAATGGATGCAAAACATTGGGGGGTGAGGGCATGTATGGGAGTGGGGTGGGGGGGGGCAATGGTAAGATATGTACACATATAATACCTTAAAAAATATATATAAAAGAAAAAAAATAAAAATAATAAAAAAATATATTGTTTTTCATGGCAAAAAAAAATACTCATTAACTTAATGAAACAATTGCAACAATTACAAAGTAAAAATGGAAGTGTGATCAAGGTGCTGGGACAATGGTGGAGAAGATAAAAGCCAGAGAGGAGACAATTGGACTGGGTTTTGAAGGATGAAGAGGAGTTCATCAGGGAGTGAAGGTTACAAAGGGTTTTTTCCCTTCTTCAGTTACATTTCAGGATAAACTTCCTATTGATGATAATTACGAGACCCTTAAATAAGTTATGACAGGAGGTGTACGGGTGAGCCATACAGAAATTCGAATAAATGCCTTGAGGTTGTCACACAGGGAAGGAAATGGACAGAGTGATAGTATGCCTTGTATATGCTCAGTGCTGTGCCAGGCACTTAATGCATGATGTCTTATTTATTCCTTCTAACCCTCCCGTGAGATAGGCCTTTGACAAATGCGAGTGCAGGCTCAGAGGGCTTTTGCGACTTGCTTGGGGTCTCAGACCTCATTGGCTAGAGGCTGGATTAAACCAAGGGCTTTCTACCTTCAAAGCTCCTGCTCTTTCCTGGGGAGCCTGGCTCTCTTTCAAAGCAGACATGTTCATCTTAACCATGGAGTAAATGAATGCAATGCCCCTCCAGACATAGAGCCCCAAGGCCAGAGCTTAAAATTAAGCTTGAAAGCTTCTCCATGAAAGAAAAATAGAAATCTTTTGAGCCTGTGGTCTTTCTTCTTTGCTTTCTCCCATCTGCTCCTGTGCCCCCACGGTTCTCCCACCAGCCAGCGATCTCAGGGACACTCAGAAGCTCCAGGAGGAGGCCAGAAACACGCCATCTGTCATCCATCAAGAGCTTGAAAGGCCCCAGGGCAGGTTTGGAGGGTGGGAGAGAGGCTGGGGGCACACAGTTGTTCCAGAAGGGATTCACAGCCCGGAGGTCCCTTGCCCCGCCCGTTCCCTTGGAGGGGAGGGCCCAGAGTGTGGGGGTGGAAAGGGAGAGAGGAGCAGGGGAGGAGGGAAGATAAGCCTGCAGTCATTTGTCTTTTTAATTGGCTCAAATGCTCCGAGGAGAACTGCGTTGTTATCCTGGCCCTGGGGCTGGACCTGGTCCAAGCGCCAGGCTTCGGGCGGGCGGCAGTGTGGGCTGCAGGAGGCCCTGGCCTGCCCTTCCCCAGGAGGTTGACAGGGTGGGAGGGAGGCAGTAGCACGTAGCCAGAGGTGGCTTTTGCTTTCTTGGCATTTCAGAAATTTAAAAGAATAATATGCAGTGACTGAAATACACATATTTTAAAGAATCCATGGCATCCGAAGACCCTCTTAATTCATCCCATTGCCTGTGGATGGAGCCTGGCAGCCAGCAGGGACCAGAGGTGTCTACAGGGAGAGAGTCGGGGAGTTGGTGTGGAACTCAGGACTTGCCTGCGTAACTACAATATGGACGCTGCTAAAGTGCCCAAGAGAATAGCAGCATTCCCTCACCTACTGCCTGACGCAGAACCAGCCACACCCTGTTGCATTTAGTATCCCGCCTGGGCCTCAGAAACAACCTGGCTGGAGAGGCAAGTTAGGCACACCTTTCCCGTGTCACCGACGAGGACAGGCAGCTCCGGGAGGCCACTCGGCACCGCAGCTGGGACTCAAATCCAGGTTCTAATTCTGCATTCGGGGTTTGGCCTCCAAAGCTGTTCACCCCACGGAGGAGCTACATGGGTGGGTGTCTGGTGTGCGGTGGTCCCCAACCGTGGTTGTTGGCACAACTTCTAGGGAACAGACCCTCAGTTCAAGTTCCCGCTCAGAGCACATCTCAGTGGGAGGAAGGAGACTCCGACGAGGGTGGGTGGGATGCCTGGGGGCCTGGCTGGTGCAGAGAGGGAATGAGGAGGGCAGGGCAGGGAGGGGAAGATGGGGTGTCCAGGGGAGTAGCAGGGTATTCAGGCAACCAAGAAAGCAGATTTGGCAGGGCCGGCGCATGTGTTTGTGGGCGAGGGTCTTGGGGAAGCTGCAGGCTGCCTGTAATTCCTGTTCCTCCACGATCTTCCTTCAAGGAGACCACCCCATCAGACTAACTTGTCCATTCATGGCCTCCATAGGGTTAGGTCCCAAGTACCCAATATAAATCTAAGAACACAAACCCCCTTTCCTTCCTTCCTTCCTTCCTTCCTTCCTTCCTTCCTTCCTTCCTTCCTTCCTTCCTCCCTCCCTCCCTCCCTCCCTTCCTCTCCTCCTTCCTTCCTTCCTTCCTTCCTTCCTTCCTTCCTTCCTTCCTTCCTTTTTTTCCCTCCCTCCCTCCTTCCCCCCCTTCCTCCCTCCCTCCCTCCCTCCCTTCCTTCCTTCCTTCCTTCCTTCCTTCCTTCCTTCCTTCCTTCCTTCCTTCTTTCCTTCCTTCCTTCCTTCCTTCTTTCCTTCCTTCCTTCCTTCCTCTTTCTAAAATATTTTTATTGATTTCAGAGAAGAAGGGAGAGGGAGAGAGAGGTAGAAACATCCATGATGAGAAAGAACCACCGATTGGCTGCCTCCTGCACACCCCACACCGGGGATCAAGCCCACAACCCTGGCTTGTGCCCTGACTAGGAATTGAACCATGACCTCCTGGTTCATAGATTGACACTCAACTACTGAGCCATGCCCAGCTGGGCCCCGTTTGCTTTTTTGAAGCTCCCAGGCCCTCGCACGGAGGCTGCTCCCCTTCGGAATCCCCCCACTGCTGAGCGGGCAGCTTCTGGCATCCGGGAGGCCCGTGCCTTCGCCCTCTGGCCTGCCCTCACCTGAGCTACTCCCTCTCACCTGAGCCCAGAAGAGCTGACAAGCTCAGCACAAGTGCCAACACCTGAGTCACCATTCACCTTTCCAAACTCCTCCTGAATTCTGTTGCTTACTGGCCAGCTGGCCTACCTCTCTTGCCCCCACTCTCAGGAGCGCCAGGCCTGGGGGACGGGGCGGCACTGCCATCTCAGGAGGGGAGAGGGTATGGCCCCAGGCAGTGTCCTGGTCAAACAGGAGGAAGCCAACACTGCCTGCTTCCAGGCTCCTGGAGGATTGGGGTAGGGAGAGAGAAGTGGGAGGGTGAGGGGGGTGAGACTGAGTGTCACAGCCTCTCCTTACCTGGTGCCCCCTGCAGGGGCTGGCAAGCTAGGCAGGTTGAGGAGAATAGGGAAGTTGTAAGGGCCTGTGCTCTGCCTCGCTGTGGTGCTGTGGGAGGGACTGCCCATCGGGGTGACAGCGCCCACCCAGGGAAGCCACACCAGGGACAAGCCAGAGGCAGGGGCAGTAGCTGGAGAGGTCCCCGGCTGGGTTCTGTGTGGTACAGAAAGCACCCAGAGGTGGGGGAGGGTGGCCGAGAGTCCTGCTGGGTGAGTGCCAGAGAGGTGGCCAGGCTGAGGCCGAGGCTGAAATGACCCATAGGGTGTGTCACTGGGTGGGACTGAACAGGAGTCAGACGCCCAGGCAGGGTGGAGGCGGGGCAGGGCGCACCAGGCCCTGAGTGAGCCCAGGAATGGCCTGAAAGTTCATCAGCCCCAGACTATGCCAGGGGTTGGACCAGACTCACCTGGTCTCACCTTCATGGTCCCCAGACCTGACCTAAAGAGTGAGGACACAGAGGACCTGGAGGGTTCGAGCCTCCACTGCAGGCTCCAGGGCCCAGTGCACTCTCCTGGGCATGACATGTAAGATCCTTCCCCCTCCCCTCCTCTCCTCTCCACCTGGCCCGCCTGCCCCCTCCCCCTCCCCGCCCCAGCCAGGCCCAGGCTGAGTGGACATTGCAGGCCTCCTGTGCCCTCAGGCTTCAGGCTGGCCTTGGCCCTCAGGGAAGGTTGCTGTGTGAGGCAGTTGTTTGTGAGTCGAATACCTGCTGAAAGGCGTGTGTGGGTGCCGCTTTCAGTGCTGGTTTAAGTCCCTCAGACCCAGCCCTGTGCTTTCTCTGAGCAGGCCCACCCTCGTTCCCGTTTCTTCTGGATCTGTCTGGTGTCTGGACTTGAGTGACAGCCTCCTCCTCATCCCTGTGCCCCAGGGGGCCTCTCCCTGCCACGGTTCCTCTCTGGGGGCCTCACTGCTCTTCGGTAGGCTCCTCAGCCATTCCATCACCTGAGTAACCAAGGCCTCCGATCGAAACCCACTGCTTTACATTTCACAGTGGATTTCTCATTCCTGGGGCAGTCATGTGGACCCCATTTTACAGGTGAGATGAACCCAGACGAGGCGTTGAGTGACTTGATGACAAAACCAGTTGTGGAGAAGTTGGGATTTGAACCTGGGTCTGAGTGTAGCCCACGTCCTTCTCATCACAGCTGCCAGCAACAGCGTCACCATGACCACCTCACGCTCCTGCGTTTTCTAAAGCTCAGTGACGAGGCCGGGCCATTTGCTCCTCACCGACCCTTTACCAGAGACACTGAGCAGGGATTAATATTATCACACATTACCAAGGAAAGGATGTGGGGTGACTTAGATGTGGGGTGATTTTCTCTTTAGAAATGATCCCACTGAGGAATGCAGGCTCCACATCTGGGACTAAATACAGTCATGCCCCGCCTTTGCTCAGGCTGTCCCACCACACGGAACGCTGACCCGCCCGTCTCCAATCTCTAAATACACCTATCTTTTCAAAAAGTTGTGGCCCAACATACTTAACACAAAATCTACCATTTTGACTCTTTCTGAATACACGGCTCAGTGGCATTGAGCACGTTCACAGCGCTGTGCAGCCATCACCACCATCCACCTCTAGAACGTTCCTGCCATCCCCAGCGGGAACTCTGTCCCCGCTAAATACTGACTGCCCATTCCCCCTCCCCCAGCCCCTGGCAGCCATTCTACTTTCTGTCTCTCTGAATCTGACTCGTTAGGTCGCTCACATGAGTGGAACCCTGCAGCATTTGTCCTTTGGTGACTGGCTTCTTTCACTGAACACCAAGTCCTCGAGGCTCACCATGTTGTAGCAGGTGTCAGGATTTCCTTCCTTTTTAAGGCTGAATAATACTTCATTGTATGGCTCTCCCACCTTTTGTTTATCTGTTGATCCATAGGTAGTAACTTAGATTGTTTCCGCCTTTCCAAATCTACCTACCTTTAAAAAGAATCATTTAACAAAGTGCTGATCCCAGAGTTAACGAGTTCAACAACTGGCTGCCACTTATTCATTCATTTATTTATTTATTTATTTATTATTGGGGAGAGAGAGAGAGAGAGAGAGAGAGAGAGAGAGAGAGAGAGAGAGAGAGAGAAATACCCATGCAAGAGAGAAATAGGGATCAGCTCCCCCCTCTACCCCATGCCAGGACTGGGAATCCAACTGGGGTATGTGCTCCAACTCGGAACTGAACCCGCTACCATATGGTGCATGGGACGATGCTCCAACCAATGGAGCCACACCAGCCAGGGTCCAAAATCTACCTGCCTTTTAAGGCCCAGCTCAAATGTCGCCTCCTCCACAACCGGTGTAGCACATAGTGCCGAGTACATCAGGAATGAAGGGTCATAGTCACCTGGGAACTTGCACTGGGGAGGCAGCCTCTCCCACGCCAGCATTCCCAGGTGGCTTGTACAGGACAGAGAGCAAAGGTCTGCATGTTGCCCAAAGCCTGTGCCAAATCGGGGCTTGGTACTGTGTTCCTGGCACGGAACATCACTTGTTGGAAACAACTGAATAGGAACATCACTTGTTGGAAACAACTGAATAGTTCAGACAGATAGAGTGACTGTTTCTCCCAAGAAGAAAATGTCTGTGTCAGGTTCAAATTAGACCCTTGACTGGGTTGGAAGCTACTGGAGAGGAGGGCTGGGTCTCTTGCCCCCAGACCTTGAGGGAGCAAGGATGACTGAGCTTGACTCTCCTGAAAGCTCCTGGTGGCTGCGGTGCGTGGTAGTGGGGAGGGGGGGGGGCGGAGATTGTAAAACTGGTTTACTCTTTAGCAAGCGTCCATCATCCCATCCACTCCTGAATGAGTTAGAAGAGGCTGGGGTCCTGGGAATGAGGCACCAACACAGGAAAGAACATGAAAGAAGGCAGCAAAGAAAATAAGAGAGGTAGATATGGAGGCCAAAAGCATCTGGGAGTGTGAGATATTTTCTGAAATTTAAGAGAATTGCTCTAGATGCTTAAGAATTGTTTGTTTTCTCTTTAAAAAATAGTGTTAATTTTTGGCTTTACATTGCACAACAGAACCTCCTTCCAATGTTGAGATGCCTGAGCTTTCCTTCTTCTCATGTCCCATGGTGAATAGAAGGAAGTCAAGAACCCCAGTGCTGGGGCCTGGGAAGATCCAGAGTCCCCAGGGACTGGTCCACAGGCTGGGCACTGCATCAGAGCATTGTGGCAATCTTCCAGCAGGTGGCGGTAATGTGTCTTGGAGAAAGGCCATTTTCTTTCTTTTAAAAATAAAATGTTTAAAATTGAATTTATTGGGGTGACACTGGTTAATAAAATTATATAGGTTTCAGGTGCATAATTCTATAATAGATCATCTGTATATTGTGTGTTCACCACCCCAAGTCAGGTCTCCTTCCATCACCATTTAGCCCCCCTTTACACTCTTCTACCTGTCCCCCCTTCCCCTCTGATAATCACCATGCTGTAAGACACCATTTTCTAATTCACACAAAACTCCTGTGTAGGCTAGTGGGTGGCCTGGGGTGGAGGTGAAGGGCATCATTTAGACATTACCTAACTTTCCTTCGCCATTTGACAGATGTGGAGTATGACCTGCCAGTGGGTGAGAGACTCTACTCCACACAGGACCTGTGGAGTAGGTTACACTCATTCTACTCGACCCCAGAGACAAGGACAGACACCAAGGAGTACTAGTAGATGCGTGGGAAAGCCAGTTTTGGTCTGATCCAGAAAGAGCTTTACCATAATCAAAGGTGCCCAAAATGTATGGTAGCGAGGTGCCCGTCACCAGATGTATTCAAGCTTGGGCAGATGATTCTTTCTTAGTGATACTGCAGAAAGTCCTCAAACATTAGATGAGGTTGGGTTAGCCTTTCAGGATCTTTTCCAGCCCAGAGAGCCTATACGATTATTTGACTAAGAGGGAAATGATGATGAGATCTAGAGCTCATTGAAGGAAGAAATATGCCTTCTTTGTCATTGACTCACCTGCTCCTAGAACATATAGGCACATGTGATAAATATGTCATTAGATGTAGGCGCCTTAGTCAACAAGTGGGAGTCAGAGAACTGGATGAGAGCTGTTGTTTGCTCAACTGAGCAACTTACGACAGTCCCTCCCATCTGACTGGTGGTTAATGAGGCCCTTCCCACGTCCCCGTGGATTACCTTCTCCCCGATCTCTCTGCTTCTGACCCTATCTACCTGCCATCTTGAAACGTTGGGTGTGCATTCAAAGAACCCCACCTCCAGACACTGGCCCTGGACCCAAAGTGGTCAGGACCACAGTCCCCAGACAACCTTCCGTTCTTCCTTTCTCTCTCAGGATACGGAACAAAGCTGGGGTGACATTGCGGCTTCGTAGCAGTCTGGAGAGCTGGCCTAAATCCAGCCAAGGGCTCCGAGTGTCCTAAAAATACCCGTCCCCACCCCCGCGCCCTCTCCCAGCCCCCACGTCCAGGAATCCCTGACAGTAACCATATGCCAGCGCCAAGTCAGTCAAAGCAACCTTGTCAAATGTCAGCCACAGTTGCTTGTAATCTTCAGGGAGGTGAGGTGGTGCCAGAAGCGACCGGGTTCTTTATCCACATCACCCAGATATAAACAATATCGGGGAATCATGACAGGGAGATCCTCTAGGCCCGTCTTCCTAACCCACTGCGCCCTGAGTGGAGTTGCCTCAAGCTCAGGGCCCTAATGGCTCCAGCACTGCAGCCTATTACGCTTATCTGCGGAGGAAAAGCGCCCGGTGAAAGACGCTTTTGGTGCCCTGTTCTGGATGTCGCGGTAATCCTCTCATTTATGTATGCAGACAAGGAGATCAAAGCCCCCCCGGGGAGGCATAAAACATGTCAGGGCTGGGAGCTGTACATCCATTAAAGCTGACAAATGCTTTGTCCAGCTCACGGGCAGCCAGATAGCCACCCTGCGGGCCGGGATTGCTGTGTGGAGGGAAGCCGGGGAGGCGACCTGGGTGCCGGGATGGGAGAGGGACTGGGGAGGCAGGGGCCAGGGCGAGCCGGGGTTCCGGCCCCCCAATCTTCCTCGGCACCTCCCAGTCTTTGATCTGATCAATTGATGTTTTTTTCAATCTTATGAAAAGTGCTGTGCGGAGAAGCAGGTTCAAAAGGCCCGTCTGAAACCTCCGAGGCCCTTCTGTGCGGACCCACAGGCTTGGCAAGGGACGGAAAATCTCGAGAGGAGGAGGGGCAGAGAAGAGGGACAAGAAAGAAAATGGCAAGAAAAGACGCTTCAATATTCTCTTTTTTTAAAATTCACAAGAGTGTAGTGTTCCCCTGTCCTCCAACCGGAACCATCGTGGCTGCCATCATGCACCCCAATTCTCCCATTACAGGGCACGCGTGAGCCCTCTGGAGAAGGCCTCCCAGAAGTTTCTGCTCAAGTGGAATCCGACCATGTCCTTCAGCTTCCTGGAGTGGGAATGGGGTGGGGGTCACTCTACAAATGGAGGAGCAAAGTGTCCCCGAAGCTCGCTCTCCACTGTTCCTCCCCAAATAAGGAAAGGGCTTGGGTGAGAGTGTGTGTGTGAGGGGGGGGGGGGGGGGGACAGAGAGAGAGAGAGAGAGAGAGAGAGAGAGAGAGAGAGAGAGAGAGAGAGAGACTGGAACCCAGGAGCCAAGCCTGCTGTGCTCTCCCAAGCCCAGTCACACAGGTTTAGAAACTGCTGAGCTGCAGTGGTGGCTGCAAACATTATTCTGCTTTCCTGGCTTGTGTGCATTCAGGGAGCCTCGGGGTAACTGCATGGTCTCTGTTGGCTCATCAGACCTGGCTGCAAGCCGGAAGTCTCACTCGGCGTGCAGGCAGTGGGAGCCCCACCTGTGAAACTGTCAGGGAGGCCCTGCCTTTAGTTCCGAAAGGCGCTCTGCTCAGGGGCGAAGACAGCACAGCTGCTGAGAGTCCGTGGTTCCCACCACTGCTCGGGCGTTGCTCCTCTGGCCCTGGGCCCCTTCGTCCAATACAGGGCTCATCGTAGCAGTTCTAGAAAGAGAAGTTCAACCGGTGAGTTTTCTGTCTTCTTAAAGTGAAGCGGCCAGGGCCTGCTGTCCTCTTTAACCTCCGTTTCTCCCCTAGACCATGTCTCAGCCTTAAAGCTCTGGTTGCAAACCCAATGTAAATGAACAAAATAACAAATTTGACAAAACAATAATTTATTTCCCCAAATGCTGGTTCTTGAGGAGAGATAGGTTTGATCAGAGGAAGCTGGAGAGGTAGACGAACACCGGGGTATTCACCCAACCAGGGCTCCCGGGCATCAATATGTGCTGTGTGATCAACACTGATGACATGGTTCTTTTTTAAAAAATTGTGCTTAGCTTCAAACCGAACACATTTTCCTTTCAATAATACAGATCCTTAGCTAACTTTTATCAATCGTGATTGGGGTCATTTAAGAAAACCTGCCCATGTTCCAAAATAACACACGGGAAAGCTAGATCGGGGAGGGGAGAGCTTTCCTGAGATAACTGGGCGAGAGCTGAGGGAGAGATGCGGAGTTAAGAGAGGATGAGTCTGCATGTGGGCACGTGTCTGATCTGGAGGGTACTAAGTTTTGGACAGAGAACCACAGAAGTTGTAAAGAGGTGAGGGCAGAGTATGATGGAATTCCTAGAAGAAGTGGGAGATGCCAAGCCTGGAGATCTGGGTCTTCCAGTTTTTAATACCAGCCACTAGATGGCAGCACCGAACCAGGACAGTTTTGTTGCTTTCCGTGGTGTATCTCCAGATGGGTGAGACCTTTGGGGTGCAGGTACAGCTCTGGTTTGGCCCTGCCTGGTTTCCAGCTTTCATAAAGCTCCTCCACATCTCAGCGAAGGCCGGCCAATCGGCACCCTCTCTCCAAGCCACCAGTTTTGAGGAACTCTGGTGTTCATGCTTAGCCTCTGACCTGCTTTTTGTATCACAAACGCTTTTGATTTTTGTCCTTGACACCTGGTTCTCACTTGTACCTCAATTCCAACTACCCCCTTGTACCTTGTAACCACTCCTCACCCTTGTAAGAAATGCTTCCACAGATTGCCCTTGTCTCTCCATCTCCTCTCTCCTCCCTGTCCCCAGGACTAGAGTCTTGTGCTCCAGCCTCGTGCCAGAGGCCTCACACCCTGGTGATGGAGTTCCCTGATCATCACCGCTTCACTGTGTGGAGTATGGTATCCGCTGTGGGATTTCCCACGGCTGACTTACATGACAAACACGGCTTATCTGGATGCTGCATTTGCCCAGGTTGGTAGGTCCTGTCTGAAGTCTCTCCATCACTGTGCTGGGGTGTCCCCACCCTATTGCAGTTCAGCCTCTCATGCCGGCACTATCAGGAGGCCAGACAACTACATGCTTAGAGCCTCCCTCGAGGCTGCATTGCCTTCAAGATGAAGTCCTCACTCCTTAAGACAGTAGATTCCATGGTCTGTTCCCACCTTCTTCTCCAGTCTCCCCTCTCCACATTCCTTTACCCACACCCTTTCCTCTAGTCATCCCCTGTGGAGGCTCTTTTTGCTTGTGTTTCTGAGTCCCCCATAAGATGTTCCTTCTTTCTAGAACATTCTTCTCCCAATATGAGCCTGGCTAGTTCCTTGATTTCAAAGCTCAGCTCAGGCAGCGTGTCTAATGGCCTCTCCCGGGCCTCGCTAGCACCCTATGCTTTCCTCGATTCCAGGTCCCATTCAATTGTTTTGTGGGCTTACACAGTCCCTACTAAGCCAATTGCCCATAGTGCCCCCTACATGGTGTGACTTTCTGGTGGACAGGGAATGGATCTCGTACATTTCTGCATTTCTAGTGCCTGGACAACACAGCCAGTCTTTATGAATGAAGGGTGGCATGAGCCAAGGGTATTTGAGTGAGATACTAATGCATTTTCCTATGCATGTTCAAAGAAATTCTATTTCCACAGAAGAATAGATATTGTTGGCCAAAGATTTTTAGAAGATTGATTTGGAGAAATGCTAGTTAAGCAAAGTAAAACAGATTTCTTTTTTAAAAAATACATTTTTATTGGTTTCAGAGAGGAATGGAGAGGGAGAAAGAAACATCAATGATGAGAGAGAATCATTGATCGGCTGCTTCCTGCACACTGCCTACTGGGGATCGAGCCTGAAACCCGGGCATATGCCCTTGGCCGGAATCGAACTTGGGACCCTTCAGTCCACAGGCTGACACTCTAACCACTGAGCAAAACTAGCTAGAGCTAAAACAGATTTCTTTATTACATTATTTTTCACATCTCTTAATACACTAACCTGTATTACTGTCTCTGAGGAGTCCGTGATTACAGAGGGCTCCAGGGCTCATCCTGTGGGAAACTCTGATATAATTCCCTCATCAATTCTCATACACAGCACACTAGCGGGAAGGCAGCAGTGTGATCATTTTTGTGGGAATAAGTTGTGATGGTCATAGTGACATATATTCTGTGTATATGATTAGTTAACCATGCATCTGCTATACATACTGCCTTCTTATACCAGTAATACTAGTTATTCATAATCTTTAAGATCTGTGGAAAACTTACTGAACTTCAAACGAAGTAACAGAACATTGGGAGATAAAGCCAACTCATCATCTATCTATATATATAAAAACCTAAGCAACCATCTGACCGTCCGACCATCCAACTGGTAGCTATGATGTGTAATGACCACCAGGGGGCAGACACTCTGACCAGTAGCTATGATGGTTACTGACCACCAGGGGGCAGATGCTCAACGCAGGAGCTGCCGAGCTGTGGTGACTTGGCAGCTACGGTTCTTGGGTGACGCACCCGGAACCAGAGAGGAGGGAACCCAATTCTGGGGTGTGTCACCCGAGAACCACTCTCTAGCAATCTAGGACCCCTTGGGGAATGTCAGAGAGCTGGTTTCGGCCCAATCCCTGCAGGCCAGGCCGAGGGACCCCACCAGTACACAAATCCGTGCACCGGGCCTCTAGTTTCTTTATATTTTCAACCAAACAGGAAACCTCTTCCTTCATTTGCCTAGTTTGTGAATTTTGACATTATGTGCTCATATTTCCCCAAAGGGTGATAGTATTTAAGAGGTGGCTGAGTCCTATTCTTACCCACTTCCCCCTCCCTAAGTCCTGCATGGCATCCCCCACCTGCCTCCCAGAGCTCCCTCTCACATGTGTCTTTTTGCTGCACAATTATTTCTCTGGGTTTCAGTGAGACTCAGCCATCACAAATTGGCCACCCTTAGCCTCTTAGAAACACACTGCTGGTGTGGCTCAGTTGGTGGGGTGTTGATCCACGCACTGAAAGGTAGCTGGTTCGATTCCCAGTCAGGGCACATACCTGGGTTGCAGGCTGGATCCCTGGTTGGGGGCCACGCAGGAAGCAGCTGAGGAATGTTTCAGTCTCACATGTTTTCTCTCTCCCTCTCTTTCCTTCTCCCTTCCTCTCTCTCTAAAAATCAATTTAAAAAAAATCTTTAAAAAAGCAAAAAGAAAGAGGTTTCAGAATAGTGGCTCACACAGCCTGGGGTCCTTACAACCCTCATTTGGCCCCACAGACTCTGAGAATTCCAAGACTTGGTAAAGGGACTTCCTGAGGTCATATGATTCATCTCTGCTCCAGGCGAGGCCTCATTAATCCTCCTAACATCTTGTCTGGCTGATAGTATTTAAGAGGTGGCTGAGCCCTATTCTTGCCCCCTTCCCCCTCCCTCAGCCCTGTGTAGCAGCCCCCACCTGTCTCCCAGAGCTCCCTCTCACATGTCTCAGGGGAAAAGAATTGGGTGGGTGGGTGTGGGAGGCTTAAATCCGAGCAGAAAAGACGTGGAAGAATGTCTCATCAATCAGAGTGTTAAAAACATAACCCTGGGGGATCAGAGGGACCCCTTCTTTGGCGGCCTTTGAGAGCATAGGTGTCAATTACCTGGAACATTTATTCTGGGGGAAGGAGTGTGAGCAAAATGACTCCCAAAGGCTCCTTGAACATGGGAATCAGAACTGACTCGGTTGTCCAATACTCTCTGATGAAGATGGGGAAGGGAAATGGGGGATAGAGTGGGAGGTGGGACTAAAGGCCAGCAAGTTTTCCACTATGGGCTTCTTCACTCATTCATTCAACAAATATTAAGACCCAGGGGATATAGCTGTGAACAATATGGCCCCCTATCTCCAAACACCTGTAGGGTTGTTCTAAATTCTGAAACAAAGATAACTTGTTCAGCAGTTTTGAGGGCTACTGTATGTCAAGTTAGGTGCCAACTTTTAGTTTTTATATTGTGATAAAATATACATAACCTAAAATTTGCCTTAATCATTGTTAAGCACCCAGTTCACATTATTGTGAACCGTCACCATCGTTCATCTGCAGAACTTTTTATCTTCCCAAACTGAAACTGTTCCCACTAAGCAACATCTCCCCATTCCCCTCCCCACAGCCCCTGGCAACACCCATTCTGCTGCCAGTCTCTGTTGATTTGACCACTATACATGGGATCCTACAGTATTTATCCTTTTCTGTTTGGCTTATTCCACTTAGCATAATGTCCTGAAGGTTCATCCATGTTGTAGCATGTGTCAGAATTTTCTTTCTTTTTCAGGCTAAATAATATTCCACTGTATGTGTATATCACATTTTGTTTATCCGTTCACCAGTTGCTCGACATTTGGGTCATTTCCACCTTTTGGCTATTGTGAATAATGTTGCTATGAACATGGATGCACAACCAACTTTAATTTTACTTTGACGTATAGGCATGCATCATTTCCAGGAGTACAAGGGGGAGGAGGTGGCATCGCTGAATCACACCAGCCAAGTTAGGATGTCACTTGTCAAAGGGAGGTCAATTGTGCGCAAGTGTTTTTCTGTGGTTGCAGCCTTATTCCGGCAGCTCTGAGAGACAAGAATAGAAGGTAAGATACTCTAAGGCAGATCCTGAACTCATCTGAGGTGGAGCATTCAAGTTCAGGGGAAGGGGCAGTCTAAGGAAGGAAATGTGAAGGGCAGAATTCACAGTGTGGGGGTGGGGAGGAGGGATGCTGACTGGTACTGCATGCTTCTCTCTGCCCAGGCGCTGTACTGGCACTACACAATCCAATGCTCACCACCGTTCCTGGATAACCAGAGAGGAGGAATTATCCTCCACTTGCAGAAGACGAGACCAAAGTCCACAGTTGTCCTGTGGAATTCAAAGCAGCGGGGGGATGCCAGGAGAAAGTAAGCCAGAGGGCAGTATTTTGGGAAAGGAAGCCTCAGAGATCACCCCTTAACCCACCATATGCACCAGGTGCCTTGGGCACACCTGTGGGGCACTGGGTCCTTGAGTCAGGCCCTCCTATGCTGGGATGCTGCCATCCTCAGCCAGGCCCTTCTGTTCCCCAGGCCTGTGGCTCCTGGCGGAGGGAAAGGTGCTTCCTGGCTCATCCTTCCGATGCTGTCGTGCCATCTCGGTGTTTACCTCATTGTCTTTGAGATGAGAGCTGTGAGCCTCCAACACGGCTCTCCATCAACAGGGAGCTAGGAGAGATCACGGATGCCTGACCAGCTGCTGGCCCCAGACTGACCCTGTGACCCTAGAGGCATCACAGGAGACAGTACTGTGGTGGGCCCAGGACCACCAACAACGCAGCAAAGACAAGGGCAGGGGTGGAGCAAAGGGAAAAGCAGGGGAGGACCCCTCAGGCCCCTGGACCAGTCCTGGCTCTACGTGGTGCTTAATAGATGTCCGCTGCTTGAATGACGGTAATCCAAACACTGGCTCATACCTACTGCGCTCTTTACAAACATGACCCTGCTTATTCTAGCAATAATCCCCACGGTAGTACCCTCGTTATCCAGATTCTACAGCAGAAGAAACGGAGGCCCACATCAGAGGGAGGGTCAATCCCTTGTTGGGGTTCACTCTCACCTGAGATGTGACAGCACCAGTATTGTAATCCAGGAGTGTCGGCCTTCAGAGCCCTGGCCTCACTCTCCTGCCCTGGCCTGAATCCCATGTGAATCATGCCAAGTGTCTGGGGCCCGGAGTCCTGGTGGGACATAGGAACTGGGAGAGACAGGGGAGGAGAGGGCTGAGGGCTCCGGTGTTGGTGGGTAGATTGCCCACCACCAGCCCCTCCCAGCTCCACTGCCACGGGAGCACCATTACCTCCCAGTCAGGAGAGAAGGCACTCGTCCAAAACCATAGGGCACCTCCCCTGGGGGTGGTGGTGGTGGTGGGGGGGTAGTGGTTGTAGTGTCTCCTGACTCCCTGTCATCATCCCAGGAAGGATGATCACAGTTGCGATTAGATTCAAGGGACAAATCGTAGGATCCTTGAGCTGGACAGAGGCCATTTCTCCCAGCACCATACCTCCATCATATTTTTAAATAGATTTTTTCAAATACTGTTAGGAATACTAAATTGCTAATATTCAATTTTTGGTTAATCCATTGCTAATTATTGCTAACATCCAACAAAGATGACCGTTTTATTTGGTCCAAGTTCATACGTGAGAGGGTCACACTGACCCAGTAGAATTTGCTGGAAAGCTCCCGATGGAACTCTGAAATCATGCTTGACTCCGATTCCTTTCTCACCCAGCTGACTGTTCCTGGCGCAGTCTCCAGAGCCAAGTGTGTGAGCAGCTGTCTTCCGTCCTGCCAACCTCTCCAACTGCAGAGCAGTTGAAACGGTGCTGTGCAGGTCACCCGACTCCCCTGAGCCTCAGCTTCTTCCTCTGTGCCTTCTCGCAGTTTTATGCCACTGAACACCATGATACATTGGAGTGTCTTGCTCTGCGCCACGGAACACTCAGTCATGGAGACAGTTGGCGAATCTAAGTCACCAAGAGCAATGTTCAGCTCAGGAAACGTCCCCAGAAAGATGCAAGCCCCAGAGCAGACACGTGGGCATCAGCCTTCCCTACCCCAGCTCTACTGCTGCAGACACCTGTACGTGCCAAAAGCCATGGCTGGCTGCCACGCCTGTCCATCTCGCTCCTTTGCCTGCTTCATCTTTTCTACCAGCTCGCCTGGGTCGTGTTTGGCAGAGACCACACGAACACGCTGGAGCCTGCTGATGGGGGGCTCTGTATTGAGCTGCCCTGGGCTCAAGTCATATCCTGTAAGATACATCCCCATGATCCACCCACCCCTCCTCCAAACCCACCCCTTATATCATGTCCACGCCATGACCCACCCACGCTGACATCTGCATCCCCGTGGTACAACCACCCCACAACACACCCATCCCTCTGTGACACCCCACTCCTGCAGAGCCCACTTATCCCCATGACACACCCACCACTCTTTGATGTTTTTTTCTGGACTCTTGGGGAGGGGTCCAAGGATACTTTACCTTGGCTAATCAGGATTAAAGGTAGAGTTGGACAGAAAGATTGTCAACTTTTCCACTTGATTTTACAAATGAGGAAACTGAGACCCAAAGATTGGCACAAGGGATGATAGCACAGTTCCTGACACCATTTACTTGACACCCAAGGGTGTGACATACATCGGCACCGCCTTTACTCCCACAGGGAATTTTACCGTACCTATTTTACAGGTGAGAAAAGTGAGGCTGGGAAGTGGCATGGCTGAGGTTCAGGGAAGCCTGCCAGGTCTCTGCCCCTGTGAAGTGCTCTTTCCACCCACATACTCCCTGAAAAACCCAGGAGACACAACTTCTCAGTTAGCGCGGGGCTCAAGTTTAATGACATTTGTGTGAGCCACCCCCAATGGAGACAGTCCCTCACCCCCTGCCATGAATAAGGTGGCAGAAGGAGTCTCCCCTGGAGTGAGGGGCACCTGGGGAGGACCCAGGAATGGAGCTGACGAGCTCCACGGGGACCCCCTGCAGTAACCTGGGTCCAAATCCCTGGTTCTGCCATGTATTTACTGGTGACCTTGGTCACTTACTATCTCAGTCCTCCAAGGGACGGCATCCAGTCCAGCCCTGCTGTTCCTTATTTTGACCACAGACAAATATTTCAGGACAAGAAGCCAATGCACAGACATGGTTCTGGAAAGTTCAAAGAGAGTGTTTTTAAAAATTCCATGATACCCCAAAGCCAGCCACGGGAGGGGGCCGGATGGCAGGAGAACCCGATGTGTGGAGAAGGCTCTGACATGTCTGCCAGCTCAGATCTGGATCTTGTTTGATCCCTAGAGGTGCCTGTGAAGTAGGTATTAGGGCCACCATGCCACAGATGGGGTCTCTATAGCACTTTGTGGAAAGGAGAATCCCCTCTTATCATGTACTCTGTGCCAAGGGCAGTACTAAAGACCCTTCACATAGGTCTCAATAACCTTGCAGTGGGGGGGGGGGGAGGGGAGGCAGCTATTTGTACCCTCATTTACAGATAAAAAAAATAAACCAAGTTTAAATAAATTGTTCAAATGACATTTCCACTCCCTCTCCCAGTGAAGTGCTTGCATGTCACTGTTACTGGGTGTGTAATATTCTACCATTGGGCCTGTCCACCCCTGCCTCTGTGATGCTAAAAACACTTTGAAGCCAGTCCCTCTTGGTCTTTGTTTAACCAGCATCTCAATACATAATACAATGCACATTTTAAATGCCACTGTGTGCAGTGAGTGAGCCAGCTAATTACACCAAAATTTCTTGAGGTGGAACATTGTGGTTTTTTTTTTTTCAAGTTTCCAGAATGATTCTAACGTACAGCTGGGATTACAACCATTGACCGAGGGGGGAGACTGTGTTCAGCTATATACACTCGGTGTTAGTCTTGGTTTTAGTCTTTTTATCTATAAAATTAGTAAAAATGATATCTGTGTGATAGGGAAATTTGAAGAATTAAATGTAACAGTGGATATAAAACTACTTAGCATATTGTTTGGCTCGAAGCAAATAATGAATCTGTAATAGGTACTAGACGTGTTCATAGTATCCTTGTTACCATTTTAAGTGGTCATTATTTGGTGACTGAATAGATACATTATTTGCTAAGAGGCAGGGCCATCAATGATGTGCCTGTAGATGCAACAACAAAAACAAAAAACCTCTAGTGTTTCCTTACCTGTGAAGTGGGCATCCCTGTACCTACCTGTTAGGATGGTGTAAAGATTCAGAAGAAAACAGCACACTCACTGCTGAGTGCAGTGGCTGGCACGTGGTAGGCATGCAATCCCTGCTAGCTGCCATTCCTGTTATTATGCAAAAAGGACCATCTGAAGAATGTCACAGTGGTGGAGGGAGGAGATGCTGGCGTTCAGAAGTTATCCCCCACCCCCACCCCATTAGGATGCTGGCCTGTGCTGAAGGGAGGAGCTTAGTCACTTTCAACCAGTGCTGGTCACCTCTGCTTGTGATCCCAGGTCCCAGACCTCCCACCAGCCTCCCTCAGCGCAGGGACGATAAGCCAGCCCGTGATGGCACATTAAAGGCGTGGTGCAGGGCCCTGCCTCCCTGTGCTTGGAGACCGCTGATAACCTGGTGGCGGTCGGGGGGTGCTATCGGGAGAGGAAATGGGCTGGAACTGGGGGGCTATAAATAAGTATAAATAAGGTCCAGAGTCAGAAGGCCACTTAGAGCCCCAGAGTGGGACCCAACCCTAGGGGTCATGTCATCCATTCTTTGCCACCAGGCACAATTGCGCCAAGCAATCCATCACTGACCACTGGCTGGCTTTTTTTTTCTCCAAATGCATTAATGCATTCTCATTCTAAAAGACTCGAGCAACAAGGAAGGATAAAATAAAATGTGAGTGCCTCCCTTATCCGCCTTTGTCCCATTAGCACCCCCACCCCCAAAGGTCACTCAGAGCTCTCTTGGGTGGGTATCATTCAGGTCTCTTTGCTTTACTTTACATACAGATAAATTTGTGTATGTGATAAACATAAAACTGTGTGCATGTATGTAAAACCATACCATGTGTGTTTCTGCACCTACCCCATATCTTGGGCATATTTCAGTCCATTCATTTTACTAGTCCATAAAATAAATAGGCCAGAATTGACTTACATCTTCCTCATTATTGTACCTTAAAGTTGTCTCCAACGTTTGATGTTTGCTATGACAATATGTGAAAGGTATTGATGATTTATCTTTGAGAACAAGGACATGTTTTATTGTAGATAATTTTCTAGAAGTGCAATTACTTTGTTACTGAGCAAATGCACCCCAATTTTGAATGGGGCTGCCAGAAATGCTTCCCCAAAAGTCTTTATCAAATTACACTCCCATCAACACTTGATGAGGGTAACCATTTTCCCCACATCAACACCAATGTTATTGGATATTAGCAGTCTTGCCATTTTGCCATTCTAATGGCAAAAAAATACTGCATTACTATTTAATTTGCATTTTTCTTTTTAAAAATATGTATTTTTATTGATTTCAGAGAGGAAGGGAGAGGGAGAGAGAGATAGAAACATCAATGATGAGAGAGAATGATTGATCAACTGCCTCCTGCATGCCCCACACT
The DNA here is from genome assembly GCF_963455305.1 of Plecotus auritus. Taxonomy (NCBI): domain Eukaryota; kingdom Metazoa; phylum Chordata; class Mammalia; order Chiroptera; family Vespertilionidae; genus Plecotus; species Plecotus auritus. The sequence goes on from NC_137773.1 coordinate 78,190,489, forward strand.
GGGGATCGAGCTCACAACACGGGCATGTGCCCTGACTAGAAATTGAACTGTGACCTCCTGGTTGACAGGTCAATGCTCATCCACTGAGTCATGAGGGCCGAGCTGCATTTTTCCATTGACTGCTGTGGCTGGGCGCCTTTTCCTATGTTATCGGCTGACTGTAGTTCTGTTTCTGTGCAATGCCCACATCTTATCATTTGTCCATCTGCCTTTGGGTTGTTTAGGAACAGGAAGGACTCCTTATGATTTCTTTGCGGTAATCCTTTGTTACACAGCTACTGCAAATGTTTTCTCCCTATCTGACACTTACTTTTAGCTTATTCACAGGCCTCCTCCGCAGGATTAGCAGCTACCCCATCCAGGATGTTTAACCCACATTTTCCCTGCAGAAGTCCTGCAAAGGTATGAATAATTACTCTTTTATTAAAGGCCTGTCGTGTGCCAGGCCTTCTTTGGGGGACTGGAGAGGCACCGTTTCTCCCTCTCCAGGCCAGGCCTCTGATTCACTGATACACTTGGGAGAGAGAAATCGGGCTCAGAAAGTTGGCAGACCTGCAGAAGCCACCAGGCTGAGCAGGACTGGAGCTCCCAGAGCCTCAATCACTGTGATATTTTCTCCCCAGTCTCAGCCCCTATTTCTGATGTGGTTCAAACCATCCTTGCCTAAGCCCTGATGGAACATGTTGTTTTAGCTTAATATATTACTACTAGAGCCCCAGTGCACAGATTCGTGCATTGGTGGGGTCCCTCGGCCTGGCCTGTGGGGATTGGGCCGAAACCAGCTCTCTGACATCCCCTGAGGGGGTCCAGGTTGCAAGAGGGTGGTTCTCAAGTGATGCACCTTGGAATTAGGCTCCCTCCTTTCTGGTTCCAGGGTGCATCACCCGAGAACCGCAGCTGCCAAGTCACCACAGCTCGGCAGCTCCTGCATTGAGCATATGTCCCCTGGTGGTCAGTGCACATCCTAGCTACCAGTCAGAGTGTCTGCCCCCTGGTGGTCATTGTGCATCACAGCTACCGGTTGGACGGTCGCTTAGGCTTTTATATATATAGATGTATGGATGTGGGCCAAAAACAAAATGGCAACTTGTCCCCATTCACTCATGTAATTGACAAATATCCACTGAGCACGTTCTATGTCCCAGGCCCTTTCCCAGGGACCAAGGGCATAGTGGGGAAAAGACACAGCCCAGCTCCACAGAGAGCACAGTCTGGCTGAACCATTCCTCATTTTGCTTTATCATTTGCTCACTCACTTAATGAACACCTGTGGCTCACCTGGGGTGCAGAGGGCACTGCACATGTTTCTTAATCTCAGGTACAGTTCATGGGGGTGGGGCATGCTAGGGGCTAAAATGAATAAGATGATGTCACCAGACATCACCCAGGAGCCTCAGAAGGAAGAAAGAAACAACACAATCAAGGAATAATGCCAAGGATGAAAAGCTTGCACAATTCTGTGATTAAGTCTCCTCCCCAGTGTCCTGTGTGCAGGCATGTCCACGCATGCATGCCTATGTACACGCTCATGTGCACCCGCCCCACCCCTCTTGTCCAGCCTCCAGAACAGAAGACATGTGTTCTATTTGCTCTCTGGAGAGCAGAGGGCACACAGCCCAGCCCCTTCCTGTGCAAAGCCAGGTCCTGGTGATTCACGGGAAAAGGCCATTCAGTCCAGAGCAATGAGCAGGAGGCTAATTTTAACCAAGAGCTGCAGAATGACCTCGGCACAGAAGGAAAGGCCCCCAGATGGTACCCTTGCCCCTCTAGAAGACATCAAGATGAGATTAGGGAACGCTCCTGTCCTCCCATTCCTCCCATTCCTCCCAGGCGATGCTGTCAGCCCAGGGCAGCAGTCCCTCTTCACCTCATCAGTCCTCAGTAATCTGCCTTCAGACCCCTTGGGACTGGTTCCCATCACCCCTGTCAGCTTCTGTTGCCACAGGGACCTGGTGGCCCAGGGGCCAAGCTGCTGATTGAAAATGGAGGCCAATGGCACAGGGTGGGCAGGCGGGGTTCCCACATTGACTCCGAGGTGATCCCAGGACAGATGCTGTCTGACCTGGGCCTTGAGAGTGGGAGGGAGCATGTGTGTATTGACATCCTACTGCATGCATGACCCTTTATATTATACAGTATCTCAGTTCATCCCCAGCTTCCCTTTGAGAAAGGTGTGCTTGTGTCCATTCTGAAGATGATAAAACTGAGGCTCAGAGATGTTCAATAATTTTCCAGGGATTCATTCCACAGCCAGGAAGAGGCAGAGCCAAGAGGTGACATGAATGCTGCCTGATCCCTCCAAAGCCTGTTCTTCACAGCCAGACCCCTACCTGGCAAGAGAGAGACACCAGAGGGGTATGGACAGAGCCTTTCCCCTCCCTCTGAGGTTCTGGGCCTGCTCCAGCTCTACCCCAGCTTCCTCAAAGCCTTAGCTCCCTCTGTCCCAGGAACTCTTGCTGGAGGAGGTTCTGCACAGGGACCGACCTGGGCTTGTGACCCAGCTGCGTGAGCGTGCAGGTGACCTCACCTCTGAGAGCCTCAGTTTTCTCATCTATAAAAGGGGACTAGTAGCAGAATCCACTTCTGAGTTGTGTTGTCGGCTACGTGAGGTCAAGGTCATGAAGCACATAACAAGGCAGGTGGCATTGCTACCAGCACCCCCGCTTGTGAGCACGGGAGATGTGACATTCATGCTCCCACAAATGAGGGCCTAACAAAGAGCTCCTTGGGACTAGGATTTTGTCCTGCTCATAGCTGTATCCCTTCAGGGTCAAGCGAGGACCTGAAAGGTCACCAAGTCCCCACAGGTGCTAGTTAGACATTTTGTGTGCCCACCATCCTGCCCACACATTCTACCTTCACCCGCTGCCTCCTGGCATTCCCCCATGGCTATTTTTAGGTCTTTGGCTGATGTCAGGCAGAGTTCTTACTCTATGAATCATCTACAGAGTTCTTGACCTCCCTCATGGGACTCCAGCCACCTCGCCTCTCCAGGGACCACAGCTGCTGTCTGAAGAATGAGTGTCCCTTAAGTCTGGTGGCCCCGTCAGAACCAGTTGCTTCTCTTCCTCGCTTCTTTGCCACAAGGCATCACAAAACCTCCCTGCCATCCTCTTGGCATGGTTTGCTTAACCTTATTAACAGCATTGCCCCACGAGGGCCACTCAGCAGGCCACGTGTGGGTTGTGTCTGCCCTGTCCCCCACTTCTCCAGAGCACTTTGAGCCTCAGGGCCATTTTCAGGGCCCCTCAGGTGCTGGGCGCGGAGCCAGGGGCCCGGGATTTTCATTCTGGCCCCCCACTCTCTAGGGATGCGATGGTGAGTGACCCTCTGCCCAGAGGAAGAGAGATGAAGGCTGCTGCGCAAGTGAGAGGCTGCTGTGAGGAGCAGCTGAGACGATGCAAAGCAGGAGAAACCCCTTTGTAAACTGTCAAGTGCTGTGCCCTTGTGTGGCCCCATTTGTATGAGTAACTAGAGGCCTGGTGCATGAAATTCATGCACGGGGGTGTGTCCCTCAGCCCAGCCTGCACCCTCTCGAATCTGGGACCCCTTGAGGGATGTCCGAATGCCCGTTTAAACAGGCAATCGGACATCCTTCTCACAATCCAGGGCTGCTGGCTCCCAACTGCTCGCCTGCCTGCCTTCCTGATTGCCCCTAACCACTTCTGCCTGCCAGCCTGATCACCCCTAACCACTCCCCTGCCAGCCTGATTGATGCCTAACTGCTCCTCTGCCAGCCTGATGCCCATAACTGCCCTCCCCTGCAGGCCTGGTCCCCCCCAACTGCTCTCCCCTGCAGGCCTGTGTCCCCCCAACTGCCCTTCCCTGCAGGCCTGTCACCCCCAACTTCCCTCCTCTGCTGGCCTGGTCACCCCTAACTGCCCTCCCCTGCAGGCTTGATCGCCCCCAACTGCCCTCCCTTGCAGGCCTGGTCCCTCCCAACTGCCCTCCCCTGCTGGCCATCTTGTGGCGGCCATCTTGTGTCCGCATGGGGGCAGCCATCTTGTGTGTTGGAGTGATGGTCAATTTGCATATTACTCTTTTATTAGATAGGATATATATACATATATCCTATCTAATAAAGAGGGAATATGCTAGTTGACCATCACTCCGTCACAAAGATGGCTGCACCCACAGCTGAGGCCAAGTTCCCATAAGGAGCCTTAACGAGCAATCAGCAGGGACCTGAGGCTACGCCCTCCCCTGCCCCCGTGGGGCTTGACAGGGGACTTCAGGCCATGTCCCCCACCTGGCAGAGCTTGACAGGGGACCTCAGGCTGCATCCCCTCACCCAGAGGGGCTTGATGGGGGACCTCAAGGTGCGCTTCCCATCCTGGTGCTGGGCTACAGGACCTCAGGCTGCTCCCCCCGCCCCAGCGCCAGGCCGGGGGAGCTCAGGCCGTGCCCCCCACCAGGTGGGGCTTGACAGGGGACCTCAGGCCATGCCCCCCGCCCCAGCACTGGGCCAGGGGACCTGAGGGTGCACCCCCCTGCCTGGCTGGGCTTGACAGGGGACCTCAGGCCGTAACCCCCAACGCAGCAGGGTTTGACGGGGGACCTCAAGATGCACCCCTAGTGCTGGGTCAGGGGAACTCAGGCCACACCCTGCCCAGCGGGGCTTGACGGGGACCTGAGGCTGTGCCCCCCTGCTGGTGGGGCTTGACAGGGGACCTGAGGCTGCGTCCCCTCCCGGTGCTGGGCCAGGGGACCTGAGGCTGCGCCCTCTGCCTGGCGGGGCTTGACGGGGGACCTCAGGCCATGCCCCCAACATGGTGGGGCTTGATGGAGGACTTCAAGGCATGTCCCTGCCCCGGTCTGGGCTGGGGGACCACAGGCCACACCCCCCATCCTGGCGCCAGGCCAGGGGACCTGAGGCTATGCCCCCTGCCCGGCAGGGCTTGACAAGGGTGGGACTGGCCGGGTCTGGATCTAGCCCAATGCGGGGGGGCGGGGGGGTGGCAGCCAGGTCTGGGTCTCACCCAATTTTGAGGTGCATGTGGGTGGGCAGGGACTTGACTCTGGGTCCCGTGGTGAGCCCCAGTCTCTGAAAGGAGGAAGGTTTTCATATACATTTTACTAATTTTCTTTCATCTCTGACACTTCTATTATAGAGAAAGGGCAAATAGCAATATTACATTATTTCCTCTAATTAATCCCCTTTTAATGTGCACAAAATTCGTGCAACAGGTCACTAGTATATATATAATTTCAGAGAGGAAGGAAACGGGAGCGAGAGAGATAGAAACATCAATGAGAGAGATAGAAATATCAATGATGAAGGAGAATCATTGATTGGCTGACTCCTGCATGCCCCCTACTGGGGATTGAGCCCGCAACCCGGGCATGTGCCCTTGACCAGAATCGAACCCCGGATCCTTCAGTCCACAGGCTGATGCTCTGTCCACTGAGTCAAACCAGCTAGGGCTGTACGAGTAACTGTTTTAAAGGCTCTGAACTCTGACCTGTTCAATAAATAGTGATTCTGGCACGGTCAAGGAATGGGGGTTTCCAGGGAACCAATTAATCTGATTTGGAGAGTTCTCAAATATAAGGATTTCTATTTTTAGAAACACCTGGAGTAAATTAACACCTGCCCACCAGGAAACCAAGGTGAGCTGGTGTGGAGGGAGGACCTGGCCACATGCCTGGGGGGCTGGGCCCTGATATGTGTACCCTGTGCAGTTGTGGGTCCTTTTCCTGGTCTCAGTTTCCCATCTGTGAGATGGAAAGGATAAAGAGAATGGTGGACTAAATGACTGATTTTCAAAACAATTTTAAAGCTACACTCTGTTCAAATAACCCTTGTAGGCAGCTGAACACGTGAAACAGGTGCAGAAAAGGCTGCTGTGCTTGAGAGGGTGGGTGAGGCCTTCTTTCCTCCCGCCCCCTTCCCGTGTGAGCTTCCTACTCCTGAGTTTTTCCCCCCTCCCCACCCCCCCAGAACACCAAGGAGAACATCTAGACCAGATTCTTCCTGGAAGAATGTGAGGAGTGATGAGTCCTCACTCTACCCTTTGCCAGCTGTGTGGCTTTGGGCCAGTTACCTACCCTCTCTGTGCCCCAGTTTCTTCATCTATAAAATAAAGATCCTGGGACCTACCTCTCTGAGTTGTTATTGGCACTTTATACTTGATAAATGTTGACTGATCATGAAGGTCCTATTCAGCTTTCTAAGATTCTAAACATAGTATCAAGGTTGGCACTTCCTTTAATCCAGAAGACTTTACGAGCGAGGCCAGGCCATGGGAGGAACTGACAGGCCTGTGTCAGAGCCCCGGTGTCTGCTACGTTCCCTGACCTGCCTGTGCGTCATGGTGGCTACTGCCTTCTGCTCTCTCCTCACCACCTCCACGGCTAAGTGCCCAGAACCGGACATCGTTCTTGCGTGTGATGACTGAAATGCCGCATGTCAAACAAATCTTGGTGACCATTTTGAGGCAGGGCCTAAGCACAGGCTCTCCAGGACACGGCCTCACCTGGGCATGCGGTGAGTCTCGGGCAAGTTCCAGGAGGCCCTGAGGCACGCAGGGCAGACCCACCCAGGGGGAAACTGAAAGGCAATTTCCCCAGAATAGACTCTCATCCCCATCCCACTAGCCAGCTGGGACCCCTCAGCCAGGCCCAGGAAGCCCCCTACCCCCAGAAACAGCAAAACTGCAGAGGCATCAGCCTGAAAAGGCTAATTGTGAGCACATAGGGGCAGGGCGGGGGGCGGAAGGGGGGGACCCTGAAAATTCAGAATCACCTGAGGGCATTTCAAGGAGGGCCAAGTCCTGAGGGGACCAAAGTCAAAGAAATTTGGGTTATTGCTATTAAAAGGAGGTCCACCTCACATCCGTTAGGATGGCTACTATAAAAAAAAAAACACAAAAAAACCCCAAACAAAAAAACAAACTAAAACAGTCCTGGCCAGGTGACTCAGTTGGTTGGAGTGTTGTCCCATACACCAAAAGTTTGCGGGTTCAATTCCAGGTCAGGGCACATATATATGATGCACATTCAATCCAGGTCATACAGAAGGCAACCGATTGATGTCTCTTTCTCTCTCAACTCAATAAACATATCCCTGGCTGAGGATTAAAAAACAACAAAAACCTAAAACAGAAGATACCAGGTGTTGGTAAAGATATGGAAAAACTGGAACCCTTGTGCACTGCTGATGGGAATGCAAAATGGTGCAGCTGCTGTGAAAAGCAGTATGGAAACTCCTCAAAAAATTAAAAATAGAAATACTGTATTATCCAGCAGTGGGTCTCAAAGAGATATTTGTACTCCTATGCTCTTGGCAGTGTTATTCACAATAGCTAAAAGCTGGAAACAACCCAATTGTCCGTTGACGGATGGATAAACAAAATGTGATATATGCAATGGAATATTATTCAGCCTTTAAAAGGAAGAACATTCTGACACATGCTACAACATGGATAAAAACTGAGGGTGTCATGCTGCGTGAAATAAGCCAGTCACAAAAGGACAAATGCTGTATGATTCCACTGATATAAGGTGTCTAGCGTAGTTAAACTCAGAGACAGAAAGTAGGATGGTGGTTGCCAGGGACTGGGAGGAGAGGGGAAAGGGGAGTTGTTTAATGGGGACAGAGTTTCAGTTTGGGGAAATTTCTGGACATGGATGGGTGGTGACAGTTGCACGACGATGTGAATGTACTTGACACGACTGAGCAGTACACTTTAAAAATGCCTATGGTGGGGCCCTCTCCCTCCCAGAGCACACCCGCACCTTTCCCTTCTCCTCTTCTTCCCCCACAGGAGTGCATCTCCTAAACTCTGAGGGACCCCAGGAGACTCCAAGGCCCCCTTTTCGCTGACTCTCCAGTGAGCTGACAGCAGCCACCTTGGCTCATTTCTTTCCTATAACATTTCTAGCAGCCCCACCTGGGCTCTCTCCTGTTGCTTCTTGTACCCTAAGCCCTTCCTGGTTTCACTGTACCCAGCTTTAATTAATGTACTAAAAAAAAAAAAAAGCCTAAGATGGTAAATTTTATGTGATGTGTATTTTACCACAATTTAAAAATATGACAGCATGAAGCCTGGGGAAATTTGAGTACTACTTTTAAAGTACCTAAAGGAATATGTGGTGGAACCTTTTACAAAAAAAACCATTAAAGGCTATTTTACCTTTCATGAAAATCTGGATTTTTCACCTGTGAGTTTGCTTAAAGCTGGCCCACTGGTATTCCAGCTTCTCATTGGACCTTCCTGATTTGTAGATGGGAAGTTTATTCACAGCAAATATTCTTGTTTCTGAAACTAGTCAGTCAGTCACGAGAATACACTGATACCTACTATGGGCCTACCATTGGGCAGGTATAGTGGAATATATGAAAGAAGAAATATGAGTAAGAAATAATATGAAAAAAGAAAATACAAAAAAAGAAATAATTATTACATTTATGTATTACCATTTGCTAAGGGCTAAATTGTGTCCCTCCCCCCAAATTCCTACATTGAAGTCCTAACTCCCAGTACCTCAGGATGTGACTATTTGGAGATGGAGTCTAATAAAGTCATTGGATGGGCCCTAATCCAATATTACTGGCATCTTTATAAGAAGAGAAGATTAGGCCTGGCCAGTGTGGCTCAGTGCTTGAGCATTGACCTATGAACCAGGAGGTGACTGTTTGATTCCCTGTCAGGGCACATGCCCTGGTTGCAGGCTCAGCCCCCAGTAGGGGGCGTGCAGGAGGCATCTGATCAATGATTCGCTCTCATCACTGATATTTCTATCTCTCTCTTTCCCTTCCTCTCAAAAATTAATAAAAATATATTTTAAAAAAAGAAGAGGAGATTAGGACACAGACACACAGAGGGAAGACCACAAGGGGAGAAGGTGGCCGTCTGAAAGCCAAGGAGTGAGGCCTCAGAAGAAACCCTGCTAACATTCGATCTGACCTTCCAGTCTTCAGAGCTCTGAGAAAATCCATGTCTGTTGTCAAAGCCCCAGCCTGTGGTATTTGTTGTGGCAATCTTATGTACCATTCCATTTTCAAATCCTTAAAACAACCTTGTGAGGAAGTCACTGTTCTCCCTGTTTATAGTTGAGAAAATTGAGGCTTAGAGGACTTGAGTTACTTGCCCAAGATCACACAGCTGAAAAGTGCTGGGCAAACCTAGGTCCTTGACTTCAAACCCCAGGCACTTATTTCCCAGTTCTAGCCCAAGGGTGTGAGGAGTGTGGGGTAAACAAACAAACAAATAAAATCATAGCAACAGATAGAGAACATATCACAGAGGTCAGGGGAAATCCAGTGAAGGGTGGTGAAAGTTGTGGATCAGGGTCTCAGAAGGCCTTTCTTGAAGGTGACATCATAAAATAATAAGAGCTAACATTTCTGAGCATTTACCCTAAGACAGGCACTCTGATAAATGCCTCACATGTACTAGTCCGTCTAGACCTCAAAATGAGCTTATAATATATGTTATTCGTGTGCCCATTTTACAGATGAAGAAACTTGAGGCCCAGTGAAGTGAAGCAAAGTGCCAAGGGTCATACATCCAAGGAGAGAAAGTGCTTGAATTGAAACCCAGGTCTACCCGACCTCGAAAATCTTGTTGCTACTCATTTTACAATAGATGAAAGTGTGTACGTGTGTGCTGGCTCTGGGAGGAAGCACAGTCTTCATCGCAGGCAAGACAGCACCTGGGGTCCAAGGCTGGGGCCACTCCTCAGCAGAGCCTGGGTGCGTGGGCAGCAATCATATGCTCCAGATGTCCCCGGCCTGGGCTCCTTTCCAATAGCCTCACACGTGCAGATGATGGTTGGGAGAATATGGCCTCCACAGCCTTGAATAGGCTCCCCTCCCACTTGTAAGACAAGTTCTCAGAGCAGGAAATGTTGCCTTTTTTTTTTTTTTGTCCATTCATGTTCTCTCTCGGTTTCTTTCTTTGTTTTCTCTTTCTGTGTCTCTATCTTTCTTTCCCTGTCTCTCTTTGTCTTGCTCTCTCTCTCTATCTCTCCACACCCTCTCACACTTTATTCTCTGGCTGGGAATCAGAAGGCTTCTTGTCCTTTATGGTCACTTACACACCTAACAAAAACCACCAGGACACTGTCTCAGTTCTGGCTACCGCTAAGGCAAGGGCGCCTCCTAGTGGGGGAAAGTCTCACTGGTCCTTCAAGCTCCAGCATCACCTTCTCTAGGACAGTGGTCGGCAGACTCATAGTCAACAGAGCCAAATATCAACAGCACAACGATTGAAATTTCTTTTGAGAGCCAAATTTTTTAAACTTAAACTTCTTCTAAAGCCACTTCTTCAAAATAGACTCGCCCAGGCCATGGTATTTTGTGGAAGAGCCACACTCAAGGCGCCAAAGAGCCGCATGTGGCTCGCGAGCCGCAGTTTGCCGACCACGGCTCTAGGAAACCACCCTGAGGAGGGGGAGGTGAAGAAGATGTGACTGCCTTGCCTGACACCGTGTCATTAAGAATGTGCCAGTTGCTGAGAATTAGACTGGTCCCCGGTCACTTGGCAGCCAGCCCCACAGGCAAGGGGACTTCCAAACCCCACACCTAGCCCAGTGTTTCCATCCTGAGGATCATTTGCCAGCTGGGGACATCTAAAATGTGCTGAGGGCCCTGCCCCACTTGGAATTATTTTTAATGTGCCCTCCCCACACTGTCCCCCCATTTCCCTCTCACAGCGATCCGTACAGGCATCCAGATCATGGTCTAAGCCAGGATCACGTGGGGCGCTTAGGAAAGATGAAGTTTCCAGATGCTGCCTGAGAACTGCTGGTGGGCATCTCACACGGAGAGGTCTAGCCACCTGTGTTTTAACACAACGGAGGTAGTTTTCATGAATAGTGAGGTTGGCCGACACTGGGTGACTCCCTTCACCTTCACGGGAAGGTGGTGGGGTCGAGAGGTGGCCAGCCAGCCCCTGGCCCAGGACAGCCAGGGCCCACTTCAGAGAGGCCGTGGGAGGCAGGAGGTGGTGCTCAGGCCTGAGATATGGGCTTCGAAGCTGGAAGGAGAGACGCATTCCACACCCTACAGATATTGATTGGGTCCTTTCCCATCCCTACCCCCGAAGGCACCCACAGATGCCCTTCTCACCCATGAGCACCGCCACTAGTATTTGTATCTGTCCGATGCACCCATCCCTGCAGGCTCATCAGTTCTCTGGTGTCCTGCATCCCAGCTTAGCTCCCACTAGTCACACCCCTTTCCCCAGGTTCTGGGCCAGGCAGCCTCAATTCCTAGAGATTCTAGGGAGAGGGGGTGTGGGTGCTAATCCTCTGGGGATGGGGGAGGGGGGTGAGCTGTGCTTTTTTTCTGAGAGACTTAAAGAGCCCTGGGTTTCAGGGGGAGGTCTAAGGCAACTCCCCAGAGCCCCCTGGGGCCTCTACCTCCAGCATCTTGGACCTCCTGGTGGAGATCTGACAAGCCACCACCTCCCGCCACCTCGGAGCCCAGGGCGCTTGTTCCTCTCCTCTATGCAGGTCCCCAAGAAGCAAGGCTCCTACTGTCAGCTCTGAGGCTTTGCTGAGGATCCCTCACTCAGACCCTGAGGCTGGCCAAAGATTTCTGAGGTGAGGGCGCCCCCTGCTGGCCCTGCTTAGAGAGTGACAGTTGGGTCCGCGCCGTTGTCCTGGCGCTGGGGACTCGGTTTCCACCGGAAACCCACTCTCATCCGCGAGTCCCCAGCTGCGCCACTACACCCATCCATGTAGGTCGTGGATGCGAGGACCAGGCGTGTCACCAGTAATGATACGGGAAGCTCAGATAGCGAGACTTTATTACGGAAAAGTCCCAAAGTGCTCTTCCCTCCGGAGCCAGGGCTGGTGGACGCTTTTAGGCGCCCACGTCAGGGAGGACACAGATCCGCTTCTGGGGTGGGCGCAAGGGATCCCCTGGTGGGAGGCGGTCCGCGCAGGTGGGAGCCCGGCACTCCCGGTCACCTGCGCCAGCACAGGGGAACCTTATAAGATGGCAAACACTAAAGAGTGTGCCAGGTGTGTGCCAGGCACTGTTCTGAACATCTTACCCCGGTTAACCCAAGTAATCCCCATGAGGAATATACGAGGAACAGTTCTTCCTGTTGCACAAAGGAGGAAGCGGAGGCACAGAGAGGCTAAGTAACTTGCCCAAGGACACACAGCTCGAGAAGGGTGGGGCTGCAATTGGACCCGGCTCGGAGCCCACGCTGAGGACCACCCTCCAGGCCGCCTCTAGTTTCCTCATCCGAGAAAAGGGCGTGCCAGCCCGCTCCTGCCTTTCCAGCCAGGACGGGGCTGGAATCGGAGCCGCGAGGGGAACCTGCCTCATCACTTCTGTGGGTCGGGCCACAGGTGTGCGCACCGGAGCTGTGAGGCTGGGGCCCGGCAGCCCGCGGCGCGGATGCATGGGGCGCCGGGCTAGGGCTGCAGCTCGTACTGCCGCTCAGTGGCCGTGTGGAAGTCCTCCAGCACCGACTGCAGGAACTCGAAGGTGGGCCGCTCCTCGGGCCGGCTCCGCCAGCACTCGGCGATGACGCCGCGGTACAGCTCGGGCGGGCAGGAGTCGGGGCGCGGCATGCGGTAGCCGCGCTCCAGGCTGCGGATGACCTCGGGGTTGCTCATTCCTGGAGGCAGAGGGGACGCGGAGCGCGGCTGAGGGGCTGCAGGGGCAGGCCAGGCTCAGACCGCGGTCTCCGCCCCCGCAGGTCACGTGGCTGCCCGCTGGGTGCCCCCTTTAAACATCCCTTCATTTACTTTTCACTGCCCGGAGAGCCTCTGGAAATGAGGCTGTAGATTTTGTCCTCAGTGCGGCCAGTTCTTCCGTGGATGGTCCCTATCTGGCTTTTCTGGGATTGCCTGACACGCAGCTGAAGCGCATCCCTCGCTGGGCAGGTGTTTGAGAGAACGCACCACCCATTGATGAGGAGAGACTGCGCAGCTGCCCAGGCCCTTCTGCCGTGGGGCTGGGGGCCGGGGTTTTACAGCCAGGGTGGGGCTGTCAGGAGTACTCCCAGGGCCCAGGGAGGGACAGCCTGTCTTCAACTGAGATCAAACCAATTGGGAGTAAAAGATCAAACCAATTGGGAGTAAAAGATCAGACCCTGACCTTTCTTATTTCCAGGTTTGGGGGCTGATGCAGCCCTATGGAGGAAGGGGACACGGCCCTGTTGACAAGAGCAATGTTGAAGGGGGCAGACCCCCCCCCCCCCCCGACTGTCGTGCCTGGTTACTGTCCCCACCATCAAGACTCCATTCTGACACATATGTGGGCACTCCAGGCACAAGGATGGGCCCTGTGCCATCACAACCACCCCAGGACAGCGGGGACCCAAAGTCGCCACAGGAAGAAACTGCCTACCTGGGTAGGGTACCCGCCCATACGTGACGATTTCCATCAGGAGGATGCCAAACGACCACACGTCCGCCTTGATGGTGAACACCCCAAAATGGATGGCCTCTGGGGCAGTCCACTTGATGGGGAACTTGGCCCCTGCAGGAAAAGCCAGGAGCAGCTCTGTGAGGCCAGGGCTGACTGCCCCCACTTCCTGCTCTTCCTGTTCCTCCCACCCCCACAGCGTTTTGCAGGGCTTGTGTATTGGTCACTGAGACTCACTAGGACACATGACCAAGTGCGTGCAGACAACGGGGTCCACCGCATGAAAGGACAATAGGGACACAAAAGTCACCCCGGTCACCCTCTTTAGGGCTTTGCCTAGTGGGCTTCCCTGGGCAACCACCCCCCTGTTTCCACCTGGACAGAGGTATCCCTTTCCACCTGACCTGGCCTTGTGAATAACAGGGACTCAGGGCTTGGGCGAGTCACTTTAGCTGGTCCCTGCCTCAGTTAATCCTTTCCTGCACAGTGGAAATGATTTATGTATCTCTGAAAGTCACAGTGAGGAGGGGATTCAAATGCTGCTGCCCCAGGAAGCCCTGCGGATGGCTGCCGTCTATCAGCATTCAGAGCAGACAGCATGGCTCAGCACCTGTTCTGCTCCCACCTCGCCTAGCATTCTCCGCCTCCCCAGCCAGCCTGAGATCCCTCAGGGAATGAGCCATGCTGATCCTTCTCCTGCATCCACTGATTAACATGCTCAGCGGATATGGCTTGCCAGCCTGCTTGATAAATGTATGTGACCACTTCGATTCCCCTCATGAAGAGGATTTTTACTTCACTTATACTAAGGGGCTCTGTGGAATCTAATTCAGGTATAAGGTTTTGCTGCTCATACTTCAGAGCAGTGCCTTCTAAAGTGTGTCCTTTGAAACCTGAGTTCTATGGGAGGTTAGTAGATGATACGTGGAAAAGTATTTTGGGCTCACATCAGTTTGGGGGAGTGAAGCAAATGTACACAGTTGCTTTGCTGCAGGACTTCTCAGTGCCTTTAATATGCTGGTGTGCCTTAGAAATCACCAAGGGAGCCCTGGAAGGACTTTGCAGTATCTGCAGACCTACTTCACAACCACTCCTCAGAGGGCACTAGTGCTCTGCAGAGCAGTTAGGGAAAAGCTGATCCACCTGGGGGTAAGGCCAGAATTGTGGAAACCCCACAGCTCTCTGATCTCTTCACACAGGGCTCTGCTATGTAGTGATGAGGAGACGTCCAAGGGGGTTTGGGAGTTGGGGAAGGTTAAGTCCCAAGGTCTCCCTGTGGTTGGGAGTCTCTGCTCACCCTCTTGGGCGGTGTATTCATTGTCGATGATCCGGGCCAAGCCAAAGTCACCGATTTTGCAGCCCAACGTCTCAGACACCAGGATGTTGGCCGCCCTGAGGTCACGGTGGATTGAATTCATTTTCTCAATATACGCCATTCCTTCGGCAATCTGGGGGAACATGCCACAAAGGGAAGGGCAGCATGGGGACCTCCAGGCAAGGACCTCGCCCATCTGGGGTGCCCTACAAAGTCCCTATGGGGGAGAGGAAGGACCCACCCACCCTCCCCACCAGCCTGTCCATAGAAGCATCCTTTATCCTCTCAGTCTGGAAGGGGAGGGAAGGAATGCTTGATGTTCGTTGTTTTTGGTGGTGCATGGAGGGTGGTGGTGCTGGAGAAGGAGCAGGTTCTTGGGTGGAGTAAAAAGACGGCTTCCACTGTCCTCAGCTGAATAAGCTACACACCCCTGTCCCCTCAAAGCCCAGAAAGCAGAGACACTTCCATCAGCGCTAGGGGCTACCTCTCCTCTCCTTCCAAGTGTCTGCAGGGGAGGGAGACAGCAGAATGAAGACAGGAGAAAAGGGAGGTCTCTGGACAGGGGAGAAGACAAGGAAGGGGCAGGAGGGAGAGGGGAAGGTGGTGGGGGGAAGGGTTTCATTTTCTTGGCCTGTTGGAAGCACAGTTTTGGGGGCAGGGTGCCCTGGTTTGGAATTGTTGACCCCTGGCATGTTGCTTAAGCTCCCTGAGTTGTCACTGAACTTATTGGAACACAGGAAAGGGGTGGCCAGGGCATGGAGTTGAGGTGAGCATTAAATGAGACATGTGGCTGAGAACCTAACCCAGCACTGCTCCAGGCGGGCCCTCAGGGGGCAGGGGCAAAATCCCGATGGAACAGAGGCAGGAAAAGAGGAGGAGACTCCATGTCTGTCCCCTGTCACCAGCACTGGGCCTGGAATAGCTGTTTGTGCTGCTCATGTGTCCTTTAGCCAAGGAAACCCATTCAGGCTTCATTCTCTGCTCTCCCATCGATAGATGAAGAAACTGAGGCAGAGCATAGAAAGCCAGTTAATCATCTCAGACCTGTGGCGGCAAGAAGCCAGCACTGGGATTAATCCCACCTCTCCTTCTATTTCCATTTGTATTTATTTATCCATGAAGGAATGAATTCATTCATTCTTTCCTTTGCTAAATCATTCCATCAACACACATTTACTGGTATGATACTGTGGGGACTATAAAGCTAAGTATCAAATATCTTTTTTCTGGACAGCATTTAGCAGTGCTCATCCCATTAATATATATATATTGAGGAGTACTAGAAATACCAAAAAAAGAAAGAAAAAAAAAGCGTTGAGTAGGACCCGGATCTACTTTCAAGGAGAAGAATCTGCTGTGCATGATGCTAACGAGAACATATGAGCTAAGTGCTCTCTAGCACTTTTCTGTCCAGGGAAAGTTTACTAGAAACGATACTTGACTTGGGTCATGAACACTGATTAGGATGCTTCCAGGTGAGAAGAGAGGCAAAGGCATTCAGGGAGGAGAGGACAGCCTGGGCAAAGGCTCTCACGGCATCAGAGAGCTGCTGTGTGGCTGCACCTGGGGTTGTGGTTGGAGGGGAGCTTTGCATTTCATCCTGTAGAGCAGGAAAAGGCACGCCCAGAAGGGCATTGAGTTTGAGTGTGTGTGTGTGTGTGTGTGTGTGTGTGTGTGTGTATGCATGTGCACATGTGGTGAGGCACCAGAACATGGTTTAGAAGCTGATCACCTGGGAGGTTCTGATTTTGGGTTTCTTAACCCTCAGCATCTTGACCATACCTGGGGATAAACTGAGGTGGCTTTTCACATCCTTTGCCCCTGAGTGACCCATGATTTACCAAGGAATGGAATACAAGGCAGGAGAGAGTGAGAGAAGGAAAAGAAAGGAGTCCACGGGTGTATCACTCATATGTGGTTTGAAACCGGTTACCAGCGCTAATTTTCCGAGACCATCTCACCAGCCTCCTCAAACCTGCCTGTGGAAAACGGGTGTGGTGACATCAGTTCCTGCATCGATACTAATAGCAGATAAGGCCTCCGAAATGGGGAGGGGTGTGTGGGGGAGGGGAGGCTTCCTTTCTGGAGCCGGATGTGTGTGTGCATTTACATGTCTCACAGGTTGACCACAGATTTTCTGCTGAGTTCCAGTTTTAACAGACACACACTTGGGGCCCCCAGATGGGTTTTCCTGCCAGTTAGAGGCCTCAGCTAAAATCGTTGGGGAGGAAAGAGCCTCCTCTCCATTTCCCACCTGCCTCAGAAGATGCTGTGGGCACCTCCTGAGGAAGAAACGGGGTCCCCACAAAACACTTGCCTACCATGTTACATGGAATTCATGCAAACTCTCTGGGTTTTCCATACTACCATCTGTTCTCCCTCTCTTCCTTATTGATAGAACCCACATCATCCCATCATGGTTGCCCAGAATGAAGACTACATTTCCCAAGCTCCCTTGCAGCTAGGAGTGGCTGGGAGGATGTAAGAGCAATGGAGCGGGTGACTTCAGGGAGATGTCTCTAGGGAGGAAAATGGGCTTTCAACCCCTTTACTTCTTCCTGCTGACTGAGAAGAGGACAAGATGGTAAGGTGTGAGCACCCACCTTGGGCAATCAGATGACATGCTAGGACACCTGGCAGATGGAAGAAACCTGGGTCCCTGTGACTTTGAGGGACAAGTCCACCTACCACCCAGACTTTCCACCTTTGGATGTTAACACATTTAAACCATTATTACTTTGGGTTCTCTGTCCTTCACAGTCCAGCCTAAATCAGATAGATACAACCTCTAAATAGTTGCTTCTGTTAAGCCAGAGGGCAGGGAGGAGAGACCTGGAGGCCTCGGCCCCCATGAGGGCATTGGTACTCAGGTCCGCTGCCCTTGGTAGCTCACAAACCTGGGCCGACATGTCGATGAGTCTTGGGAGGGACAATCTGCTGCCTTCATCTGTCTTCAGGAAATCCAGCAAGCATCCTGAGGAAAGAGAAGCTGCAGCTGCACTTCTGCAAGTGACCCCTCCCCGGCCATGCCAGCCTCCTCCAGGTGTGGGCAGCTCCCCACCGGGGCCAGAAGCAGGTGGCGCTCTGTGAGACTCCTGTCCACAGAGAAGAAATCCACCCAGAGCGTCAGAGTGCCTTCCGCTCTGCAGAATTCCAACCTCGGTCCTCATGGCACCCAGGAGGCAGCCTATGTGCTCCTGGCTACTCACGGGAGGTTAGTTTTCAGCCAGATTCAGGGTCACAGGTCAGGGAGCCGGGAGCAGAACCTGCTCCTCTGACTCTAAGTTCCGTGCTCATTCTGGCACAACCTTCTTGCTCCTTCACCCTTTGTTGGTAGAAAGTGTGCCTCTCAGCACCAGAATGGAGAGACCCAGCCCCTGGGATTTGGTGCCTCTAAAAGCCCTGAGGGACACTCACCTGAGGTGTGGGTAAGAGGTGAGCAGGGGAGCCATTGGGTCCCCAGCTCAGTGTGGGGCCCCCTTCATGGCAACATTTAAGGAACTATATTAGCATGGCATCTTAGAATCCACAGGAAGCAGTGTGTGGTCAGTGTCACAGGAGGGGTAAGAAGGAGGTCAAAGGCCGAAGCCCAACCCCTGGCCCACTGCCCCATGAGAGCTTGGCCACACTGTGGACCTCAGAGGCCATCTCACCCAACCTCTCTTTTCACCGTGTGGTAAAATGTTAATATGGTTTTAAAAAGCCCCATGGCTGGTGAGTGGTAGACCTGGGACTAGAACCATCTCTGGATGCCCAGCCTACTGCTCTTTCAACTTGGCCATGGTCTGTCTTCCCCAGCAGGTGTCAAACAGTGCCAGCCACAGAAGACATACTCCAAGTGCTCCTGAACTGAGGACACAGCTCTAGAGAACTACTGAACTGTCTTGTTCCTCCCCTTTGTCCCCTATGGCTGTGGGACACCATAGGTGCACAGGACGTTGGCTAATCCACTCAGCCCATGATTCAGTGATCCCCTGCACAGGTCCCCTGGCCAGGCAAACCCATGGCAGCAGATGGGCCTCTGCCTTCTCAGCCCCTAAACCTATAGCCTCCCCCGTCCCCGCCTCTGTCTGAGGGACACAGGCCCCCACGGGGCACCACCTCTGGCCATGTACTCGGTCACGATGTAGATGGGCTCCTTGGTGACTACAGCATAGAGACGAACCAGCCTTTCATGCTGGAGGGTTTTCATCAGGTTGGCCTCACCCAGGAAGGCCTCCGGAGACATGGTTCCCTCCTTCAGAGTCTTGATGGCCACCTTCACATTGTTTCTGTAATAACCTGAGCCGGGAGATGGGGTGGGGTGGGGGAGAGAATGAAGAGGCCATTCAGAAGTCCCAGAGGTTAACCAAAATCTACATAAGCTTTTGGGAGCCATCCTATGCTGAGGGGTGGGCTGGGGGATTGAGGCTAGGCCTTAGGAAGTGACCCTGAGCGGGAATGTACAGCTTCTGAGGGAGACAGATGTGTCAACTTATCTGGCCAGATGTTAGCCTGTCTCAACCTCCCTCCAGCATTTGAGGAACAGTGTTCTATGCCTCCATCACATCATCAGTGAAATGGGTATCATAGCCTCTGTCCCTTCTCCCTCACAGCCTTTCTGGGGAAACAGGATGCGCTGTGCAAATCCTGAGCCTTCTGTGCGTCAGGACGCAGGGCAGGGCGAGAGGCTCCGGGCAGACCGCACACTCACCCATCCAGACCTCGCCAAACTGCCCAGACCCGAGTTTCCGGACCAGCTTGAGAGACTGCCGGGGGATTTCCCATTCATCGTGGGCCCAGGGGTTCTGAGGAGCCAGGCTCACACAGGGTTGGGTCAGCTTCTGGCATAAGCCGTCCCCTTTCTCTGTGTTAGAGAAGAAATGGGGCTGGAGGTTACCAGAGCAGCCGGGCTCGCATCTCTTCCTGGAGAGCCATAACTCTCTTAGCTGTGTCTCGCACCCCCAGTTGCTAGCCCCACCCCCGCCCCAAATGCTCCTCTACACATGCGCGCACACACACACTCAGCTCTTTGCAATTGTTTGGTATAAAGCAAGGCATGCTAGCATCAACCTGCTCTCTCTAGGATGAAAATATTTGATCCTCTCCAGGTTGTTGAATGCTGATCCAGTAGAAGGGATTAAGTACACAGACTTTAAATCACTACGTTGGCACTGTCAACTCCAAGACACACCAATGATTCTCAATCTCGAGATCTTAGCAATAAAGAGATACAAGGGCTGCCCGGCACAGGCCTCCGCCCCCATCACATGCCCCGTCTTACTTGAGTAGTGCTGCACCAAAGCCTGGAGTGTGGGGAAGGTGATTCGGGGGGAGACGTAATAGCCTCCTTCATCCAGGGAGCGGATCTTATAGTGTTTGATCACCTCCCCCTGGGTGGTCACGTCCTTCACAGACAGGGAAAAGGTACCTAAAGGGTTGATAATGACACAGCATGAGAAGTAAGGCATAAAGAGGGAAAATTGGGCTGGGATGTCGGCTTCATTTCAATGCCTTGGGGAAAAGCATTCTGCATTCTGCTCTCCATTTTGACCACTTCCACCCTAAGCTGCCTTTTCCTTCATCTCAACCTCAGGTCTCCTGGAAACCTGCCCTTTCAGCTCCATCTGACCCTGTTCTAGATGTTCCTGCCAGAGTTTCCCCAAACTCAGCCAGGGCACCAAGAACTCTGGAGCAGGAAGGATGTTCTCTTAGGAAGCAGGACTGGGCACCTGGTCACTCGGGGATCCTTTGCCATGGAATATTGAGAATGTGGAGCTACTGGAGGGACTAAGAGGTTGACTGATTGATTCATTCATTCTGGCTGAAAAGGCTGACTCTACTCCCACATGCAACACCAAATCTCAACCTCAAGCACCCTTGTCCAGGGAGGAGAGCATGACCAGCTGTTTCCCAGGGGTTCTGTTCACATCCACACACACATCAGTGTGTTTCATCATCTATGTTAATGTTTGCCTGCAGACAACGGCTAGCCGATGCCAGGGGTTATGAGTAAGTTAAGGAGGCAAGAGTTTCCAGTTGAGAAACTTCTTCCCATAAACTTGATGTTTTCATAAAATGCCTCTGTCCACCTGTTTGGGTACCATGCCCCTACTCTTAACTTGGAGGTGAGAAAGCTGAGGCCCAAAGGGGGATGTCACTTGGCCCTGGTCACTCTGCTAGGTAAGCAGCAGGCTTGGGGGCCCTAGAGTCCTCCCTAAGGACTTGCCTACCGCGAGCAGTACCACTCCCTCCCGCCAGGTGTCAGGTTTGAACACCTCTTTTTCTGGACGCGGACGCTTGATTTTCGGCTGTACTGTTTGTCAGCAGGCATCCTTCCTTTCCTTTCCTTTCCTTTCCTTTCCTTTCCTTTCCTTTCCTTTCCTTTCCTTTCCTTTCCTTTCCTTTCCTTTCCTTTCCTTTCCTTTCCTTTCCTTTCCTTTCCTTTCCTTTCCTTTCCTTTCCTTTCCTTTCCTTTCCTTTCCTTTCCTTTCCTTTCCTTTCCTTTCCTTTCCTTTCCTTTCCTTTCCTTTCCTTTCCTTTCCTTTCCTTTCCTATCATCACTCTGTCTCAAACTCTTTCCTCCCATCTCCCTTAACCATCGTGCCTCTCTAATCACATACTTGCAAAAGGACGCCGAGAGGGTGGGTGTCGTATCGGGCGCCTTGCTGTGGCCACAGCCCACACCACGCCTGCAACCCCAGCCCCAAATGCAGGCTGCAAACTGTCTCCCTCCTCGCGCCTAGTAGGTGCAACTATGCCCCAGAATATAAGGAATTGGAGAGTGGCTCTAATGAGTTCACACCACCGGAGCGAGACAAAGGGCTTCCTCCCCATTTCCTTGGCTGCACCCTGCGTGCAGAAACTGGCAACGAGCCCAGGAGACCTGCTGTCTTCCAGCCAGAACCACTGCCCAAGTTCATGACTTAGGGCCCCTCACTTGCCCAGGCTCATCCAAGGATCTGCTATTATCTTTTTACATTTTGGTATTCTTCTTAAAGGAACCTCCAAATCCTATCAGCTTCAGGTTCACAAAATCTGCACCTCCTGCTTCAAAATCCAGACCCCCTGCCCTGCCTCTGGGCTGCACTGGGCACGCATGCTGGGCTCCCAGAGATGGAGATTTCTTAACCCCGGAAAGACCACCTGCTTTTGGACTAATGGGTGCTCACATGCATACCAATAAACTGAGGCTAGCGACGCTAAGGGACACCTGGAAGCCACAGGGAGCGAGGACTCTCTTGCCTTGCTTCTGAGTTTTTACCCTGTCTTACAGCCACTGTAGACAAATGTAGACAGAGGGATCTTGCTTTGAAGTTCTGAGGGGTTGTGTGTGTGTGCGCGTGCACATGAATAGGTGTATGTGTGGGGGGCGATGATGCTTGGATAATCCTGCAGCCCAGCTCCTTCTGGCCAGTGCCCATCTGGGACTAGCTTCCCACAGTAGGCAAGGAGGGAGTCCCCCATCCTTAGAGAACCCCTTCCTCCTCCACACCGAGGTTGGGAGGAGGGCCCTTAGCCATAGGCAATGAGAAAAACATCCTTTCCAGGGTGAAATGACACGATATCTGGGATTTGCTTCAATATAATAGGCGTGGGTGGGGATACGCATGAAACAAGACGGGCTGAGTTGATCATTGTTGGAGCTGGGCGTTGGGTACAATGGATTCCATTAAATACTAGTCTCTCTACTTCTGTATGTGTTTAAAATATTCTACAAAAGGGATAAAACATATAGGTTTCATTCTTGGACATAGGTGCTCTGCCATTAAAATGGAATAGTGGCAACATACATACAGGGTGGGGCAAACGTAGGTTTACAGTTGTGAGTATGTGAAACAGGTTTTATTCTTGTATTATTGTTTATTAGTTATTTTCCATATGAACAACTGTAAACCTACTTTTGCCCCACCCTCTGTGTGTGTGTGTGTAATTAAATGCTTCCATTGGTGCACTTCAGGAAATTCTGCACAGAGAAGTCTGCACAGAGCACCCCAACTTATCGATGCACCCCTCCTCCTCCAATCCGGCCCGAGCCTTTGAGGGGCATGAGGCTGAGGGCTCTCCCCTGAGCCTCACAGTGTGTGATAAGCAGCTCTCTTTGTCCAGCGTCTGCTGCTCTGGTGTTTCCACTCACTGAAGATCTCAGGCCTTGAGTGTAGCGGAGGGACAAGCCCGGGAGGTGCTCCTCCTGGGCCAAACCTCTGTCGGTTCTCATCGTGCCAACCACAGGGAACCAAACCCAGCCTGAACTGGGAGACTGGGGCCCGGGGCTGCCAGGTTCTCCTGGCTGGCATTCCCCTCCCACTGCCCGGGCAGCAGCCAGGCCGCAGGCGGGGGCCGCCCAGAGCACACAGGGAGGGGAGGGCTCTGCCCACACTTACCTTTGTTGGTTTCGCTCTCTCTGATGAGAAAGGAGCCCACCTTATTGATTGGAGCCAGAAGCTGCCTCTCGGCATCTTTCCGGCTAATCGATCTAAAGAACCACCTGGAAAAGGTCAAAGACAGGCGAGCCTCAGGGAGTGGCCATGCTCCTCGGATCATTCTTCTCCAAACCTCCCTCCTAAGCTGTGCCTCTGCCCCCAAGAAATAAAATTTGTGTCCCTGTTCCCAGGTCCACCCTGAGCCAGCGCTCCTCCCAGCTTGATCCACGCATGCTCCTCCCCTTTCTTCCCACTCCTGGACTTACTGTTTTCTTGAAATGAAACAAAACCATTAAATGGGTGCCCTTTGTTAATTTCACTCTGGGAAAGGGTGCCCAGCCACCTACCCCCAGAGCTGGTCTCCTTGGAGTCGGTCTCTGAAGAAGATTCTCAGAGCCTGATTCCCACCATGGCCCCTGCACAGGGACTGGTCAGCGTAGGAGTGCACGCTGTTCCAGGGCCGGGCCAGGCCGGGAGTACCAGACAAGGAACCCTCCCAAGGGCTGCCTACCATCGCTGCACGAGGGACACCAGGTGGGGCCTCTAACCCGGTTCCTATACTTTGCTCCTGAGTTTGACACAAGGAGCCACGTGTTACTCATTTTACAGCTTCCCCAGTCCTTGGACAGAGCTGGGCTCTGGTCCTGTTTGCTCAATGCCCTCTGTGTGAATGAATGAATGAATGGCTGAGGCCCACAGCGAACCTCCCAGGGGATTATGAGGATGCTGCTCCTTGATAATCCAATTCTGAATGAGGCCACCACCCTGGGAGTCCCTCAGGTCCCAGCCCCTGGAGGCACTGGGGAGTGTGAGCTGATCCAGCGCCTCCTTGTTAGCTTGCAAGGCCATGGGACACGGGGACGTTTCTGTCCAGGTGAGCCAGGAAAGGTCGGTCCTCATATGGGGGAGTGAGATGCCCACAGAGGAGCGACTCTCTCAGGATCACACGGCAATTGAAACATTGTCAAGCCTGTTCCAGCTCCCTGCCTCTTTCCTGCTCCCTCCTGCTGGGTTCACACAGGCTCACTCTTTAGCCGCTGTCTGGCCACACCATGCACGGCAGCCTGCACAGCAGAAGCAAGAGACATGCCTCTGCTCTGAGGGGCCTTCCCTCTGTCCACCTACTTTTCCACTTCCAGGGTCTCTACTCGGGCCACAAAGTTGCTGGGCACGTAGCCTTCTCTTCCCGTGATGAGAGACTTGGCCAACCACCAGTCTCCAGATCTAAGGGAAGATGGAAACAACAAAAATGAGAGAGTGGCTCAGATGGGTGCCTCTCTGTGGCAGCTTACAGCCCCCGGGACTGTGGGCTCATCCCAGCGAGGCAGAGGATCCACAGAGGCAGACGGCCTGGCAGATGAGAGGGAGCTCACGCAAGCTGCTCAGTGCCGTGGGACTTCCTGGGCTATTTCAAACGCACGGGTGCTCCTGGCTCAGGAGAGAGAAGGTCATGGCACAGCCTCCAGGGGACAGTTGGTCTAGACAGCCTGACCAATCCACTAGGGTAGTGGTAGGCAAACTGCGGCTCATGAGCCACATGCGGCTCTTTGGCCCCTTGAGTGTGGCTCTTCCACAAAATACCACGTGCGGGCGCGCACGTACAGTGCAATTGAAACTTCGTGGCCCATGCGCACAAGTCGGTTTTCGGCTCTCAAAAGAAATTTCAGTCGTTGTACTGTTGATATTTGGCTCTGTTGACTAATGAGTTTGCTGACCACGAGGGCCCCTGTCTCACAGGGAGTAGTCTTCCTCTTGATTAATGGACGTCTTTAGAACGGAGTAAGCGAGTTGGGACTAGACAGGAAAGACAACACAGGAGGGCTGCCGGTGAAAGGAGGAACGGGCAGCCCAGGGATGGCCAAAAGGTCAGGGTTTGCATGCTGCTAGCTCAAGGTCATTGCAGAACTTCAAGAACAAAGCAGGAGGCCCTCAGGACTCTACAGGACAATCCAGATGTTTGAGACCAGATTCTGGAGGAGTCGCTGAGAAGGAACAGTGGAAATAAACCACAGTTGATTTATCCCGCGCGAGATCTCGTCTGGCGAAGGAGACAAATATTGACACAAGTGACTCCAACACGAAGCTGTGATGGAGCGACTAGGCAAACACTGTGGGAGTCAGGAGGGCCGCACGAAGGAGGTGGCGTTAGCGGGGGGCTTTGAAGGAAGAGTAGGATTTTGACAGCGGAGCAGGAAACCCCTCACCAGGAGACGGTGGGGAGGCAGATGGAAGAAAGACGGTTGGGTCAAGTTAAAGAGAATGCTGGGTACCTGGGCTTGGGGCTGGAAGTGGAGAAAATGTTCTGGAGGCAGCTAAAGAGAGCGTGGCGGGGTGGAATAAGGCAGATGGGCGGATGGGTGGGAGTCCTGCTCTGATAGGGAGCTGCAGAGACCTCTGACCACGAGACAGCATCCTGGAGACGTACAGCATCTTGGAAACTTACCCTTTTAGGATCTGCAGCTTCTCCCCTTTCAGCATCTGCAGGTCACGGTCATTCACTGCCATGTAGTCATACAGTGCCACCACGAAATGCTCTTCTAGGGGGAACAAGGAAGACATGGCCACTGCTCGGGCCCACGGGACTGGTGGTAGGGCTGGGGTAAGCCTGTGCTGTGAGCCACCTTCTGGCTACTAAGAGGGTCAGGAGAAGGCAAGGATAGAGGGGAAGCCATGGTGAGCCTTCTCACTCACTGAGGCAGAAGACGTTTCTGTCTGGCAGACTGACCTCCTGAGCTTGCTGCTGGGAACAAGGGCATACTGCCCCTCTGAGCCCATCGCGAAGTCCTTTCTGGACCCCACATAGAGACCCTCAGGCCTAGACGGGGCTAGTGTGTAAGGGATTCAGTAGCCCAGCGTTTAGGGAGATCAGCTGCATGGACCTGAGGGCCCAAGTCTGGAAACCAGTGTTGGCTGATCCCTTATCTCCTGGAGGCATGTGAGCGTCTCCTCTCTTCCCCGTCCCCATCTGTCCCTTCCAGCCTCTATTCCAAAGGGAGCAGTGGTCTTGGAACCTGGCAACTGTAACTTAGACCTGCAGCCATGCCCAGGGTCCATCGTGGTGCTTCTGTCTGGCAGGCCCCTGCTTGCCGGTGGGCCTTAGGACAGAGGTGGAGAGAGGGCTCCGGAGCTCGCATGACAGCTCTCACATGATGCGGGCTTTTCTGCACGGCTTCGGGAGCCAGGGCCCACCTGGAAAAGGCCACCTGGAGACCACCTCGCTTCCCCGAGAGCGATGACTCCAGCTTTGTCTCTAGTGCCTGGCGTGACCGTGGGCTGGTCACCTTCCCTTGGTGGGAAGAGGGGGTTGGAGTAGATGACAGAGGCCCCTCTGGTTCTGAGATTCAAATCCTTGTGCCAAAAGCAGTTAGTTTATTTCCTTCACCTAGACTTTCTCCCTGGAAATTTGACCCCTCTGGCAGGAAGCGGAGGATGGCTCCTGATGCTAATTAATTGTCATCTCCAACAGGATGAGAGACACCAGGTGAGGTCACTACCCTGGCTCCAACACCTTGCTCATGAGTAGGAGTTCTTGCAGAGAGGAGCCACGTCTTATGCAGCTTCCCCAGTCCTCGGTCAGAGCCAGCTCTGGGTCCTGTTTGCTTAACGCCTTCTGTGTGAGTGAGTGAATGAATGGCATAGGCCCGGGCTGGCATTCTGCTCTCCCGTACGCCACTTCAGAGTGAGGCCACCATCCCGTGAGACCCTCCTGAGGTCTGAGGCCCTGACTCAGGAAGGCCGAGGTCATTTGCTATGTCACCTCTATCGTCCTGCCTACCAAAGTGCTAGTGGAGACGGGCGAGGGAGGGTGTAGTGAGTGGTTAGAAGGTCAGCTGGGGACTTTTGAAAGTGAGGACAGGATGGTAATTCAAACAGCAACAGACTGAGGGCTGTGGGGGAGGACGCAGAACATGGTCCTCACTCTGGAGGTTGGGACTTAGATCTTTGAAAGCCTGGGTTTCATGGTGCTGTTTGTATTCTGTAACGCTTGTCTTTTTGTGCTCATTTGTAGTTTGTAAGGTCCTTTAAAAATGCCCACTGAGGTTCACTAAAGGAACCGGAGCCTGGCTGCTGGAGAGGCCCCCAAGGGCAGGCGAAGCTGAGACAGAGCTGGGCCACAGGCTCCTTCTTCAGCCTTCCCTAGCCTTCTCCCCTAAGACTCTAGGGGCCCACGCACCTTCCTCTTCAGGAAGCTGCTCCCAACTGAGCCCCTGTTCTAATTGTATAAATCCAGGGCCTGGGGAGGAGGCCTGAGGAGCCTCAGCTTCCAAAGCAGCCCCTTCTTACCTCGATCCGGGTGTGTGTCGGGAGGTGCAGGAGCCAGGTGGTTAAACACGACCTGGAGCAGAAACACATGCCCTCTGCGTTAGTTCAAGGCCCCGCGGCCTGGGCAGGGCCTGCAGGGCGGCAGGTGAGACTACTGTGAGTGTGGGAGCTGCCCTGTTGGCACAGGAGTTTGCACAGGTACCAGTGCCATCTCGAATAACCCCCGGAACACCTGCCATCTTTGCCCGGACCTTGTATACATTTAGAGGAGGGGTATGTAGGGATGTCCAACTTTGCAAGAGGCAGCTGTGGAATGGACGTGGTGGTTGGTGTGTGTGTGTGTGTGTGTGTGTGTGTGTGTGTAGTGGAGCGGGGGGGAACACCCCATCACCTGGCTTAAAATCCTGGCTCTGCCATTAAATGATGAATTTTCTAAAGGAAAATTATTTTTAAAATGTATCTCTCTCATCATTGATGTTTCTATCTCTCCATCTCCCTTTCTCTCTGATATCAATAAAAATATATTTTAGCCAAAACCGGTTTGGCTCAGTGGATAGAGCGTCAGCCTGCGGACTGAAGGGTCCCAGGTTCGATTCCAGTCAAGGGCATGTAACTTGGTTGCGGGCACATCCCCAGTGGGGGGTGTTCGAGAGGCAGCTGATCGATGTTTCTCTCTCATCGATGTTTCTGACTATCTATCCCTCTTCCTTCCTCTCTGTAAAAAATCAATAAAATATATTAAAAAAAAAAAAAAGAAAGGAAGGGGTTCTTTCTTAAAAAAAATATATTTTAAAAAATGTATTACCTTAAAACTTAACAAATATATTCCTACATATATACCCTGTAGAGAAACTTTTGCATATGTGTACTAGGAAACATGTACAACACTGCTCCCAGCAGAAACACATAATAATAATTACATGACCAAAGAATAGATAAATTGGGGCATATGCATGCAATCAATCCTACACAGCTGTGGCAGTTAAGGAGCTATAGCTACATGCATCCACATGGATGAAGCTCACAATGAAAAACACAGATCTGAAACCCACATCTCAGAAGAATCCATGCTGTTGGATTCATTTGATTTAAAATTCACAACATGCAAAATTAAATTAAATAGTGTTTAGGAATATATGCATATAGGATGCTACAGAAAAAGCAAAACTAAGGAATAAGCACATCAGAATAGTGGGGCCTGGGGCGAGGGGGACAGACTGGGGGACAGCAGAGGTCTTCGGTGCGATGGGTCACTTTCTACTTCTGAGGATGGGAGGGGCTGCACTAGGTGTTCATTTTATTCTCCTGCTTTCAACCTGTAATCAATAATATTTTGGGGGGTATTTATTAAACACAAATTTGAAGCAGCATTTTGCAAAATGGTATGTATAGTATTACGGTTCCACTGAAAATATAAACACATAAATAACACACAAGAAAGGAGTCTGGGGTGAGGGCATGTGCTGGGGAGTGGGAACGGCTGGGGAGAGGTCAATGCGGGGTGGTGGGTAGAAGGAGATGTATGTAATGCTCTAAACCAGTGGTCGGCAAACTCATTAGTCAACAGAGCCAAATATCAACAGTACAATGATTGAA
Source organism: Plecotus auritus (assembly GCF_963455305.1). Taxonomy (NCBI): domain Eukaryota; kingdom Metazoa; phylum Chordata; class Mammalia; order Chiroptera; family Vespertilionidae; genus Plecotus; species Plecotus auritus. The sequence goes on from NC_137773.1 coordinate 78,219,398, forward strand.
ATTTCTTTTGAGAGCCAAATTTTTTAAACTTAAACTTCTTCTAACGCCACTTCTTCAAAATAGACTCGCCCAGGCCATGGCATTTTGTGGAAGAGGCACACTCAAGGGGCCAAAGAGCCACATGTGGCTCATGAGCCACAGTTTGCCGACCACTGCTCTAAACAATAAAGAATTAAAAAAAGAAAAGGGTCTGGAGGCAGGACCCCTGCAATGCTAACTCCAGGTATCATTGGCTAGTGGGATATGAGTACTTATAATTTTTTTTCATAATTGATATGTATTATGTGGCTTTTTAAAAGTTAAAAACATTCCAGGCTCTACTGCTTATTAGCATATAACTCTGAAGAAGTTATTGAATCTAAATCCTATTGAGTAATTTTCTCAGTCGGATAAATCAATAATTAATCTATGGCCCTTCGATCAACAAACATTTCATTGTTACATGCCAAGCCCTGCACTAAGTTGGGACACCGATAAGATGCCTGGCTTATCTAAGAAATGGGAATAGCAGTCACCACTCCCATTAGGTCACAGTTGGGATGAAGTGATGACTAGTTGGATGTGCCTGTGGGGGAAGAAAGAGCAGGAAAGAGGAGTCCAGGCATGACTTCCAATTGCCCCAAATCAAAAGGGGGTAAGTGACCAGATGGGGGGACACAAACAGTGATCTAAAAATGCATCTTTAGGAACCAGTAGCATCGAAGGGAGCTAACTACTTTGTAAACAAACCAGAACTTTGAGATAGGCTCCAAGAACACTCAAGGGCCTGTGGGGGAGGTGAGCTTAAGCACCCTCCTTCTTAGGTTGCCTCATCCTAGGGGAGTGAGCTCTTTGGAATGCTGGCACACCAGGAAGGGGACAATGACCCAGGAGCTTCTGGATAGAGTTGAGGGCAGCAGATATTGCTAAATGCCCTAGACTCTTCCCCACCGCACCCTTTCCTCAAGCTGACCTCTTTGATTTTTCTTTCTCTTCAAGGCTGCCCTTGCCCAACGAAAACTGGCTAAGAATTATTGGGGGCTAACCACGCACAGTTCTGTGCTAAAGGTAATATGTTAAAGCATTGCATACTTGTATCAACACGGTGTGTTGTTACATCCCCATCAGAAAGGCACTTTTATTCTACCCACTTTACAGGTGGGGAAACTGAGGCTAAAGGGAGTTAAGAAACCTGCTTCAAAGGTACAGCTAACAGATTTAAATTCTAGCTATCAGGCTGTTAAATATTTTACGATCTGTAACACCAATATGAGCTGGAGTGGCACTGGCGGGGAGGGGGGCCCTATTTGTGAGAGCCCTGAGTTATCAAGAGAGGGCACTGGGACTTGCTAGAGCATAGAAGCAGCCCCCAGGGAGCCACACGTGCTCTGTGCTCTCCCTCCTCCCGCTCCCTCTCCAGCTGGGAGAAGCACTCACTCACCAGGGGTGGCAGTGGTGGGGGCCCTCTGCTCTGGGTGCTGACCTTCACGGGGCTCCATTGGCCCTTACTCTTCTCCTTGACCTGCTTTTTGCTGCTCATCACTCCCATCCTGTCAGAGAACACACAGCAGGCTGGTGATGTGAGTAGGTCTTCAGAGCCTCTGAACGGAAGAGCTCCCCTAAACTCCTTCCCGGTGGCCAATTAGAGAGGTGGGGTGGAAGTGGAAAACGATGAAGGTCCAAGTCAGACATGAAGTTAGAATGGGGTTGGTGGGTTCAGCTTGCATCCATCTTTTTTTTCCCAGAGCAGGGAGAAGAGGCCCAGAGAGGAGAAATGGCTGGACTTAGGACACAGAGATTATAAACTCCTAGAGTGGACTCCACCCCTCATCCCACCTCCCGGGACAGGAGTCTTGGCATCTGGAAAGGCGACCCTGCTAGCGGTTCTCAACCTGTGGGTCGTGACCCACAGGTTGAGAACCACTGCTGTAGAGCCTAAGACCATCGGAAAACACAGATATTTACATTATCATTCATTAACAGTAGCAAAATTACAGTTATGAAGTAGAAAATAATTTTATGGTTGGGGGTCACCACAACATGAGGAACTGTATTACAGGGTCACGGCATTAGAAAGGTTGCGAACCACTGCGTTAGGGCGTGTCTGAGGTCCTTGCCAACTCAGATATTCAGGTCAGACTTTATAAATTTAGGGCACACAGATAGCACAGGCATCTAAGGCCAATCGCAGCTTCTCCAGGAATATCGGGGAATCTTCTTTAGAGGTGAGAGAAATATGGTCAAGATTTTTCTTGGGTAAAGAATCAGAGGATGACAGATGTGGGAAACACCCTAGATTCTGGCCACTCTCACCACCACCCTCATTCCAGGGGCTGCTATTTAGGGAGGGCTTACTCTGGACCAGGAATGTCACAAGCCCTATCTCATGTCCCACTTTCAACTCTCTAAATAAGTGTAAGCAGGTGTTAGTGCTATCCCAGCACTATCCCAGGACTGTGGTTTGAGGCATTAAATACCTGTTTCATGATCAAATAACTAATCAATACAGAGCAACTCTGAAGCCTGGCTGACCCCAGACCACCACACTCCGCCTCACATCTGGGTCCTCCCCAAGCCCCGGACATCGATAGAGGAAGGGACCTTGAGTCCTGACTGGCCGTGTGGTCCGTGGTAGACGCCTGATTGCCTTTGGATGTCTGCACCGTATTTCATAGATTTTGAGATGCAACTTTTTTACATTTCAGTATCTCTGGAAATGGAATATGTTTTACTATTGATGATGGCTCATGTTATAATTAGTAGCATATTTTTTTTCTCTTTCAGTGATACATAAAATAAGTGCGAGCCTTCTAAGTAATGGTATCTTAGATTCAATGAAACATGGTAATGTGTTGCTGTTTTTCCGGAGAGTTGAAGGTACGTGCCTCATAGTATTTCTCCTTAAACTCAACTTAAAAGAAGAAAAGACTATAATAATTTTGAATATAGAACAGAGAGCCACAAATAATCCATACTATTTTTGAGTGTGCTTTGCCTACAGAACAGATAATACTGTACATTTGTAAAAAAAAATAATAATAATAACACTTCCTGTATTTAAGCAGTTACTTTGTGTTAGTTCAGATCAACTTTAACATCAGATGAAATATGGTGCGAAGTTACAGGTCAACATTTTAGTTGTCAGAGATATTGGGGTATCAGAATTTTGGATAAGGGATCATGGGTTTATATTAGGAATAGCTACTAAATTTTATCAGGTGCCTACTTAGTGTCTATTAATATGCCAGTTTTTAAAAAATTTGTTGATGTAATGAATTATGTTGATAAATTTTCTGTTATCAAAGCATCCTTGTATTTTGGAATAAAAGCTGTTGGTTACTGTACATTAGTGGTTTTGGCACATGGGTGGATAGTTTTTGCAAATATTTTATTTCAAATGAGAATCTATATTCCCAGTGGGATCTGTCTATGAGGCGTTAGCCATTAAGATGATGCTGGCTTCATAACTTCATAACATATACCAAGGAGCCTTCTATCTTTTTTCCTTTGGTTTTGAATAGTAATAATAACATTGGGACTATCTGCTCTTAAAGGCTAGATAAAACTTAGCCGATAAGTCATCTGCTTCTCGGGTCCTTTTAAATAGTAGGCCATTAAATACATTTTGAATTTCTTCTTCAGAAATTTATCTGTTGAGACACACCCTGATTTTATCTGTTCTCATTTCCCCCCTCCTTGCACCATTTTGATGACGTATGTGATTATTTATAGATTGATTTCCTCCACATTTTCCAATTTGTCTCCAAAACTTCTACATAGTCTTCTCTTATAACTATTTCAATCTGTTTTGTTTCATGATTGTGGCATCTTTTTTATTCCTAATATAAATTAATAAAATTACAGTTTTTATTTGGATAAAAACTGTGATTTTTAAACCTAAATTTTAAAATGATGAAAAAAAAGACTAATCAAAACAGCATGAAATTGGAACAGGAATAGACAGACACTCAGCGGAGCAGAACAATAAGATGCAAACAGATTCCAGTACATATGGGAACTGTAAAAGGTGGCATTTTAATTCAGTGGAGAATTGAGGGTTTACTTTAATAAATGGTATTGGGACAATGGCTATCTATCTAGAAAAATACAATTGGACCTCTACCTTATACCACATTAAAAGATAAATTGCAGGTGTATTGAAGAACATAAAAAATAAAATTATTTGGAAGAAAATTTAGGGAACCTTTCATATGAACCAGAGCATGGAGATAAGAATTGACAGAGATAGAATAGGCAGAAGCTGAGAGGACAAAAAGAAGTCATAACAAAAAGATAAATTCACTAACATTAAAGGCATTTACATCGTAAAGTAAACCATCATGAAGTCAGCAGATAAGCAATAGATTGGGGAAAAGGTTTGCAAAGCACACAGCAGATAAATGTATATTTATAGTATACACAGAGCTCATGAACATTGACAAGAAGTATGGGTCTAGCATACAACCCACTCAATAGAAAAATACATGATTATAAATAGGCAATTCACCCAACACAAATCCAAATAGCTAAAATGGACATAGAAAAAATGTTAAAATTACTTACTGATGGGGAAAATGCAAATTGAGATAATAAAATATCAAATTACATGAATAAACTGGGGAAAAATGAAAAGAATGATAATACCAATTGTTGATAGCAAGGGATAATTGTGTTTTCCTACATTTCTAGTACAAAAGTATTTATTAAAGTTATTGTCATTTCATGTTCTTCCCACTCCATGAAACCTCCATGAGGTCTGGGACCTTTGTTGAATTCTAATTGCTAAAACAGTGCTTGGCATTGTGTAAGAGCTTAATAAATATTTACTGAACAAATAAAATATGAAATATTGCCGACCTTTTAGAAGCAATCAGTCAACTTCTATTAAAATTAAAAATTATACATACCCTTGGATTTATAATCTTACTTTATGGAATTCTCACAGACTAATAAATCATCATTATATAGAAATATATGAAATATCAAAACGTTAATTGCAGTGAAAGTCAAAGCAGCAAAAAACAAAAACAAGCTTTGTAATTGCTCACAAATTGGGGAATTGTGAATAAATCCACACTCTAAAAGTCTCTAAAATATTATACAACTATTTAAAAGAATGTGCTATAGGCCTTTACCAGTGAGGCTAAGAGGACTTTCTACAACATGCCATTATGTGAGAAAAGCAGGAGGCAAAGTGCATGATGTCATGCCACATTTAGAAGTTCTGAAGAGTGAGAAAAACAGGCATGCATGTGTGTCTTTATGCTATGTGGAGAGAGGTTTGGGAGGAGCACACCATGTTGTTTACTTTGGTTAGTGGTGGGGGAGGTAGAGATAGAAAAGGGAGGTGGAGGCTCCCCCAACAAATAAATAGGAAGTTAAAATAATTGTGTGGGTGGGTGGGTGGGTGGGTGTTAATGCAAAGCAGTGCCCCAAAAAGATATTTCCTAAGATGTGAAAATTGTTTATCTCAGGACTTCCTGTGACTCTTCATGATAGGATTTCTTGTGACTTTTATCTTCTTTTTTGTGATTTTTATATATTCCTCAAATTCTTTAATAGTAAGCATCTATTGTTGGTACAAGCAGAAACATAAAATTGAAGGTGAAGGACTTGCCCAGCAACAGTGGGGCACAAGGCCTGGAGTCAGGGCCACCCCAGCCAGGGCAGCCTGAGCCTCAGGCCTTTGCTGACCTTTCCCAGCCTCCGGACTCAATGACAGGTGAGCAGGCAGCAGCTTCTAGAATTTTTCTGACTTGGACTCTTGCTTCTGTGCCTGCTCAAATGACTAGCCCTCTTCGGTCAGCGATATTGCTGCCGATTTTTAACTTCCCGTGCAAACATTTATGTCCACTTAAACAACAGAATTGAACATTTAAATAACTTAACAGAGAGTAAAATGCCTAAAATGAAATCACCCACTGCTGACAATTCTTTGCCTTTCTACTTCTTAGCAGTGTATATCCACGTGATTTTCCATGGGTTTTATAAATACACTAGAGGCCCGGTGCATGAAATTCATGCACGGGGGGAGGGGTCCCCTCAGCCCAGCCTGTACCTTCTCCAATCCAGGACCCCTCAGGGGATGTCCAACTGCCGGCTTAGGCCCGAGCCTCAGGACATCCCTCTCACAATCCAAGACCACTGGCTCTTAACTGCTCACCTGCCTGCCTGCCTGATCACCCTTAATTGCCCCCCCTGCCGGCCTGGTTGCCCCTAACTGCCCCCCCTGCTGGCCTAGTCACCCTCAACTGCCCCTCTGCGGGCCTGGTCTCTCCACACAGCCTGCTGTTCAGTCATTTGGTCGCCCTTCACTAACCCCCCTGCCAGCCTGGTTGCCCCACGCAGCCTGCTGCTCAGTCATTTGGCCGCCCCTCACTGCCCCCCCCCCAACTGGCCTGGTCTCCCCCAACTGCCCCCCACCATGGGCCTGGTTGCCCCACGCAGCCTGTTCATCGTCCATTTGGTTGCGATGGTCGCTTAGGCTTTTATTATTATAGATGGGTTCTCTGCAGATCCCTCCACCCCAGGAGGCCAGGTGACAACTAGTGCTGGCTCTGGTGTGTGGGCTGCCACCCCACGGTGATATTTTAGCCGTTTCAGGCTGGGTGGAGTCAGGAAATGCACAAATCCATGCACAAGCTGAGAGCAACACATGCTGGTCCTGGTAGCTTGGGTGACTGCAGCAGGCTTTGCTGGACTGAAGACACTGGCCTCCTTTTCAGGGGTGAAGGGTGGATGGGAGAGGGTGTGAGTTTGTGTATGTCTGTGTGTGAGAGAGTGCACACACATGTGCACTCGGGTGGATGTGCACAGCAGAGCAAGTATGTGCATGGACCTATGTGTGTACTTGTGTGTGGACAGGAAGGTGGGGGAGGGAACTTCTTGTTTCTGATGCTTGGATTAGACCCCCTGTACAGACTTTGACCAGAACAGGGAGGTCAATGTTAGCCTCAAGGAAGATGCTTAAAACCCAAAGCACAGCCTCAACCTGACTAAAGCTAGAGAAACTAGAAACCCTTTATTTACAGTTGCATAGCACTTCACAGGTTAAAGAGCACTTGACATATATTTGACAGTCATGATGGCATTAGTAGGTTAATTATCCTTATGTTATAGCTGAAGACAGAGTGGCAAGGTGGCTTGCGAAGGCCCCGCTGAAGGTGGCAGAGCCAGGAGCTGGAGGATGCTCTCTGCCTGGAGCTCGCTGCCCAACGCAGGTACACGGGTGGCCTGGGGCTCCATCCCCCATGGCTCACAGTTCAGGTTCAGGTTCAGATCCTCTTTTCTCTCTTCTATGGGACTGCCCCCTGCCTTTAAAGTCTTCCCATCCAGGGAAAAACCCGCTGATGGAGCTGCTGGGGCAAGGAGATCTGAGGGCGAGTGCCACCCTGAAATTCAGGCAAAGTCTCAGAAAGGCTTCTCCCTCCTCTTGGTCCAGAGGCTGTGAGTGGGTGCTCGAAGGAACCTGGACTCAAAGCAAGCTATGTATTGGCTGTGTGAACGTTGGCAAATGACTGAATCTCTCTGAGTCTAAGTCTCCTTACCTATAAGATGGGGAGGCATGAAACTGTTCATCATTTCATCCACAAAACCTCCCTGAAGAAAGCATACTCAAAGAGGAATACTGAAAACAGCTAACAATGGACTTTCCTCTTTTGAGGGGAGGGGCAGTTCTGTTTCTGCAGAATTAGACCATGAAATTCTCAATTACATCTTCCCTGACTGGCAAAGTTTCACAATCCACTTTCAGCCTTTCACAGACGTTTTTTAATTATGCACTTACCCATAATTATGGGCGTAATTCCAATGACTATCTGACTATTTGTGTAAAACTAGGGGAAAATGAACCAAAATATTAAAACAATTGTGCAAACATGACTACCCAGACGAAAATGGTTGTCCTGCCAAGGCTGAGCTGTTGGCAGCCAGTATTAGTCCCTGGTGATGGCTGGGAATGTTCCTTCACCAGCTGATGTGCTCAAGTACAAGTTCAACACATGAAAAATGTTTTTGGGATATTGACACATGATGAGCATATATGTAGGTTTTATGGAGGTCAAGGACCAACAGTCTATAATACATCATTCACACGGTTGTCATGGGAACCAAACAAGATGAGGGTGGGAAAGAACAAGAGCATAGAAAGCACTGAGTAGATACCAACTAGAGCAGTGGTTCTCAACCTTTCTAATGCCGCGACCCTTTAATACAGTTCCTCATGTTGTGGTGACCCCCAACCATAAAATTATTTTCGTTGCTACTTCATAACTGTAATTTTATGGTTGGGGGTCACCACAACATGAGGAACTGTATTAAAGGGTCGTGGCATTAGAAAGGTTGAGAACTACTGAACTAGAGGATGACCACAGGAACTTGGGTGACACTGTCCCTCTCCAGAGCATCCTGACGTTCCGAGACAGCCCTGGGATTCATGGGGATTTCCTACCTTTCCTTTGGGGTTATCTAAAATCCAATCCACAATCTAATTTCCCGAGGTGTCTCAAAAAATGGCTTCTTGCTGTTGGTTTGTTCTAGTTAGGATTCCAACAAGCTTCATGCATGACATTTGTTATGTCTTTATGTCTCTTTTACTAGATGTGCCTCTTCCCCCCACTTTGGTTTGTTTCATGGCATCAGTTTGTGAAAACCAGGTTAGAGGTCCTATAGAGTGTTCTGCATTCTGGATATTGCTTCCTTGTGATAGCTTATAACTATTCCTCTATCTCCCTATTCCTTGCACATACAGTTCACGCCATAGACTCTATTTGCTTCAGGTTCTGTAGGGATGTATTATGGAGGTGACATGTTCTCCAGGTCATACACTATCAGGATGTTTCACATGCTATCAGGCAGTGACCACACCATCTGGCTGCACCATTTCAGCGATGCTAAGAGAGATCTGAGTTCAGGTGATGCTGGTTTGATACCACCATTGAAAAGCTTCTCATCAACATTTCAGCTAATGGTTCCACCAGGGGTTACTAAATACTGATGCCCTAATTCCGCCATTCCTTCCACATGTGTTAGTTGAAAGTTGCTAGAGTAAAGGATGAGAAAGAGAGAACACCAGAAACATGTGCCTCAGCGTCAGGTAATATTTGGAAATAGATAAATAATGCTTTCCCAAAGACATGGAATCAGAAAACTTGTTCAGAAAACAGAGTTTTTCTATTGGCTGGATTGGTGATATGTAATAGAATTATTCAAATAACACAGTTAACATCTTGTGTGATACTTTTAAAATACCAGTAGAATAATTTTCCCGGTACTAGCATAGGACCTGATAGAGTTGTAACTCCTGGCTGAGTAGGTAGGGGCCTCTGTGCACCTGTGGTCCCTAGCAAGAGGCAAGTGAACAGAATGACTTGTGTGCCTTGGTCCATGTGGCTGCCAACTTAGGCGTAGTGAGGAGGAGACACACATGTGGCTATTTCAATTTTGTCAAGTGAAAATGTTTCCGCCATGGAAATTCACTCCCCACAATGGTAAAGTTGGTAGAAAAGATTAAAAAAAAAAATTCTTATGGCTTTCAGAGAGGAGGGGAGAGAGAGATAGAAACATCAGTGATGAGAGAGAATCATCGATCGGCTGTCTCCTGCACGCCCTCTCATGGGGATTGAACTCACAACCCTGGCATGTGCCCTGACCAAGAATGAAACTGTGACCTCCTGGTTCCCAGGTCGACACTCAACCACTGGGCCACACTGGCTGGGCAAAAATATTTTTTAGGTGGTAAAAAGTTTGAGGATGAGGCGCAAAACTTCAGGAAGGAAGACAGCATTTTTGTGAAGCTGTGTTCAGTGAAACACAGACACGTGTTAATGAGTTGCCTGCATTTGGTTCTGCTGACATGGAGAAGCTTGAAATCTGTTAAGCCATCATGTGGGGAAATAGCACTGTATTGATATTTAAATTCTTGTGATAATTACTAGCCTCCAAATAAAATTCCTTCAATTGGAGACATGTAAATTATATTTTCTAAAACCCCACAATAGTGATAATTAAAATATACTGCTGATATGCCAAGTTGTAAATACCACTACTGTTGTATTTTATATCGATAGGACTATGGACTTCAATCTACTTTGCAGTTTCTGAAAATTTCTTGCATTTTTTTTCATTAAAAAAATTAAACAAAAAATTAAATAATGAGTTTACTGCTTCCTAATGGACTCAATTCTGACTCCTTAGCACAAATGTTCTCCAAGTTCTGTTTGCATTATAACCAACGGGGAGTTTGCAGACTCCTGAGGCCCAGCCTTAGCAGGTCCAGGGCGGGGCCCCAGAATCTGCGTTTTTTTCACAAGTGCTTCCGACAGAGGCTGATGTAGAGAGCTCACCAACCCCCCTTTACGAAGACCCTTTCTTTTATTTGTCTGCGCTCTGGAAGTATGACTTGTGAACAAGGATTAAAAGACAGTCCTGCCGACCTTGGGCACTTCTTCATGTGAGTCCCTTGTAACTAATGTGCATACTTTTCCTGCCAGGGATCCTCTCGCCTTTAAAGGGAATGGATTTTTTTTTCTGTCCTCCACACAAACATTGCTTTACACTTTAATATATTTCTGCATTGTTTTTGACATGGGAAATAACGTCCCTTTCTATAATAACAATGACGGCGTTTCTCTGATACCTGCCAGTTCACAAAGTATTTTCACACAAAGCATCTTAAGAGCCTCCAAATAACCCTGTAGGCTAAATAAAATCCTCATTTCATCCTCAGATCAGAGACTGTACCAGGGGTCCTCACACTTTTTAAACAGGGGGCCAGTTCACTGTCCCTCAGACCGTTGGAGGGCCGGACTATAGTTTAAAAAAAACAACTATGAACAAATTCCTATGCACACTGCGGGCCCGGGACGAGTTGGCTGCTAAGCAGGACAGGCAGCGGCACCCGGCGGCGGGCCGATAAATGTCCTTGGCAGGCCGCATTTGGCCCGAGGGCCGTAGTTTGAGGACCCCTGCGAGAGGTGACAAAATGGAAGAGCGGAGCAGGGACGTAAGTCACGTCTCTGAGCCTTGCTCTCTCCCCTTCAGGCTCACAGGGATCCTCCCAGATACACATCCGCTCTGACTTGCATTTCTTTAAAAAGGCACTCTCTCCATCATTCCATCCTTCTGAGCTGCCTCTCCAAGCAGAACCCAGAGAAGGGATTTGTGAACAGAGGGGAAGCGCCTCTACTAGGCTGCAGGGGCCAGGCAAACACTTGGACTGGAAAAGCTGGCTCTAATTTATGTTTTCAAATATGAACTGGAAAAGGTTAAAGACAGAAAAAGAAAGGAAAAAAGGTCTCAGGCCCCTGACATTTGTTGTTGTTGTTGTTGTTAACTGTGATTATTGAGTGGATCTAGAGACATGTTTGTCCCGCTAGAGACAGAGAGATTTAAATTAACTTGTAAAACTCTTGTTGCAGGATTTGTGTCTCACATGAGAACAGGAATACTAATGATGACTAGCCCAGTGCCTGGCACTCCTCCCGACGCCAGGCTAGACACGATGACTGTGTTTCATGTGGAGTGTGGCCCCAACAGCAGACATATCCCTCCCCATTTTACAGATGGAGAAACAGAGGCTCAGTGAAGTTTAAGGGCTTGCCCAAGACCACACAGTGAGTCACAGACTGATGTTTGAAAATCAATTCTATCTGACTGTGAAGTCTGGCTGATTCTACTCTTTTCCAAAATATGTGAGGTAGTAAAAAATAAAACACTTGTGATGGTATCTGTGAAGAATGTGAACCCGATCAGAAAATTAGGGAGGATTTTAGAACAGAATGAGGGTGATTTGGTTTATGATATAAAATAATATAGTTAAATCTTTACGTATTCAGGCCACACTTGGAGGACTCAGCCTCCTCTTATCAATCACGTGAAATATACTCTCCTCTCCATGCATGTAATTTGCTTTTGTTGCGGGAAATTCAGAAAGTAGAGAGGGAGATAAAAATTACCGGCAACACCATCATCCAGATAACCATGGTTAACAGTCTGGTATGTAACTTTCCATTGCCATTTTAAAAAAAAGCAAAACTGGGATCATTATCTACATCCTGTTTTGTGACCTGCTTTAGAACAGTGTATCGTGACCATCTTTGCCTGTCACCTGTTTGGCCTGTAGCATTGATTGTAAGGCTGTGAGGCACATTATCAGAAGGCTGTACCAAACTTATTTTATCCATTGCTTTTGTTACACACCTAAGTCGTTTCCATTTTTTCTTTTCAGTATCAGATATAATGTGGCAAAGATGTCCTTCGCTGGACTGGCTTGGTGTCCCAGTTGGTTGGGGTGTTGTCCTGCTTGTTTTTCTGTTTGTTGTTTGTTTGTTTTTAATTGCCAAAGTCGGATAAACAGGCGAGACTGTCATGCTTATGCATGAAATAGAATTTAGTCAAATAAAAATTTTTGGTCACTTGGTCCTGACTCTTCTCTTTCTGTCTTTTAAACTTTTTATTTTTGGAAAAACACTGTAGACTTTTTGTGGGAAGTTTATTTTGTGTACCATTTTCCAAATGGTTGTGATTTAATCTGGTTTAAAACTGAGTGATGTTTTAAAGAATTGTAATTGTGCTTCATCCCAGGCATAATTATTTCCTTGCTTCTTTGGTGTGATGGTTCTGAGATGCCTGAGCATCTAATAGATTTGTGGTTGAATGGGCTTCATTATTACCAACCAAGTCCACTTTGTGGGCCCATAAACATACTGTTGGTTGGAGTTGTTCAAGCTATTCTGAATATTATTGATCAAGTATTTGACAAGCCTTAAAACCACCTGCACTGTTTGACCCAGTAAACCACTTATTTGACATTATCCTAAAGGTATGTTTTATGTTCATCAAGATGTTACTCCTACGGAGATGGTTGAAGAAATGATGGTGCATCATATAGTAGACTATTACACCTATATTTTAAAATATTTTCCAAGAATACTTGGAAACATGTTTAACAATGTTAAGTAGGGGGCAGACCCCCAATCCGTTTTATACATTGTCATCGTTTTGAGTGGAAGGCCGTTTATAGAGGCTGGGGGTTCTTGTTCTGGCTATCTGAGTATAAAATTCTGCTAACCAGTTGCAGATATTATAAACCTGTGTTCAATATATTGTCTGGGAAATAGCAACTGAAACATGTTTTTCTCACAAGAGAAGCTGACCATTATAATGAATGCACTAAACAAATGTAAACTTTTGTTTTTATAAAGGTCTTAAGCCAGGTGCTACAAGTTGAAAAGAAGACTGGTGGTATTTTAATTGCTATAGATTCCTTTAATAAATTTAGAACCTATTGTTTATTGCCATGCAAATTACAATCTTGAATGTTTTTATAAATAATTAAAATTTTAGACTGTGTATTAAAGATGTAAATTTAAAAAAGGAAACTCTGCATAACTGTGAATTTTACTAAATATGATTATTATCTGATGGAGTAAATTTATCCATCGAGACCATGTGGTATGTGTTATGTATGCTGTTGGTGCTGGAAGATGTCTGTATGCCTATATCAACACATGTGACTTCATGTAAAGATTCTTAATGTTCACAGTTCTTGGCAAATGCAGTTTCAATCCATATACAGCCAGCAGTGGATGTTACTGCAGGAAAATGCAGGATTAAAATTGTCCTTGTGTATAAAAAAAAAAAAAGGTTGAGGATTCAATTTCCAGTCAGGGCACATACCTAGGTTACAGGTTTGATCCCCGGTTAGGGTGCCCTGCAGGAGGCAACCAATCAATGTTTTTCTCTCTCTCTAAAATCAGTGAAAAGCACATCCTTGGATGAGGATTTTTTTTTAAAGTCCTTTGCTCCTGTGTTTTATCCTTCTTCACATCCCCCAGTAATCTTGGATGAGTTGAAAAATCCTTGAAGCACAATTGTTGGCCCAAGAGCACATCACATTTAAGTGTTCTGATATATTTTGTAAATTGTCCTCTAGGAATTTCACACAGCAGTGCATGAGTATACAAATTTGGAAGCAATATTATTAATTACACTAGAGGCCTGATGCATGAAATTCGTGCAAGGGGCTCGGCCCTCGCAGCCTCGGCTTCCTCCGGAAGGTCATCTGGAAGGACGTCCGGAAGGTTGTTTGGCTCTCCGGTCCAATTAGCATATTATGCTTTTATTATTATAGATGCCATTGCAAAGACTTAATATTAATTTATTTAACTACTATTGGTCAAAGTAGTTATTTTCAACTTTTGACTATTCTAAAGAAACCTGTAAGAAACATCCTTGTAAAATATATATTTAGTTGTTCCAATATTTTTAAAGCTTTTTTTCTATAAGTGGAATGACAAAGTCGAAGAAGATGCACATTGTTAAGAATCTTGATCTGTGATGCTAAACTGGCTTCCACAACAGTATGTGGAAAAGTATCCTGATTTACACTCTCACAGTGATGCAGGCCCATCTCCCTGGTTCTTTGTCAACGGCTTTTATCAAGTTTTAAAGAAATATGTTGATCTGTTAAATGAAAGGTGATAAACAACATCGCTTTAATTTCGTTTGCTGTTAATATTTATTATGTATTTATCAACCACTTGTGTTACTCATGTCATTTGGTTGTCCATGTCATCAACTCATTTTTAGATTGAGGTGTTTATCATTATCTTAATGATATCCAGGACCTCTCTATAGGATTTATGTATTTAGTTTTTACATTAGTGTGTCATGTATGTTGTAAATATTTTTATCAATTTATCTTTTGCTTTTTAATGTTGTTTATGGTGTTTATTGTGCACAAAGGTTATCATTGCTGTCTATCCAATTTATTCATCTCTCTCACAATCTTTGTCTTTAATGCTCACACTTAGAAATTTCTTCCCCACCCCAAGTTTATAGAAATATTAAGCTAGTTTAAGTTTTCTTACTGTTAATTATGAATATCTTATCTGTATAGAAGCACACAGACTAATGTAACAGCACTAATATTAAATAAATACTATTGTTTTGTCACTTTTGTCTATTTTTCTTCCTCTCTCTGGTTATGTCACAGATATAGCTAAAGCTTGAGCATTATTTTCCCCTCTCTCTG
This sequence comes from Plecotus auritus, assembly GCF_963455305.1. Lineage (NCBI taxonomy): Eukaryota > Metazoa > Chordata > Mammalia > Chiroptera > Vespertilionidae > Plecotus > Plecotus auritus. The sequence goes on from NC_137773.1 coordinate 78,234,411, forward strand.
TCTCCAAAAATAATCTTGAAGTTAGTAGGTGTTATTACAATGTATGATTTTGTGTGTTTATGACATATGTATAAGCAACCACAAGCAATATACACTCTTGTATATTTTGCAAAAATGACTTAATAATAAATGCAACCTTTTTGCAAATTGCTTTTATTTTTTACTTAAAATTGTGTTTTTCAGATTTGTTCACTTTGCTACATAGATCCCTAGTTCTTCTAGTTTTTGTTTTATCCTATTCCATTAAGATGCCTCATTTTTATTTAGCCATTTATTCACCTGCAGTTTTGTGTATGACAAACTTATTTTTTAATAAAACTCAAAACTTTGTATGAGAATATGTGTTCATTATAAAAAAAATAATTTAAATACAGGAAGTTATAAAGAAGAAAATTTCTTATAATCCCAATACTCAGAGGCAAGCTTTGTTAATATTTTGGTTTATTTCTTTTTAATCTTTTTTTTTGAAGGGTGGGGAAATATGAACATTTTAAAAATTATTACAAAGCTGAAATCAGTATGGAACATGGTTTAGAGTCTTTAAAATGGATTAAAATCCTGACTTTATAATTTATAAACTACATCACATTTGTTAATTTTCTCAATCTCTTGAAGTCTCATTTTCCCAGTCAGTAACATACTAATAACTGCCTCACAGGGTTGTTGAGATAATTACACTGAGTGGCCAGATTATTATGATGTCTGAATACATAATAATCTGGCCACTCAGTGTATGTATATATATTAGAGGCCCGGTGCATGAATTCATGCATGGGTGTGGTCTAGCCAGCCTGGCCAGGGGGAGAGGACATGGGCGGTTGGCCGGCCTGCCTACTGGTCGAACTCCTGGTCAAGGGGACAATTTGCATATTAGCCTTTTATTATATAGGATATACAATGAGTGGCCAGATTATTATGCATTCATTCAGAGATCATAATAATCTGGCAACTCAGTGTAGAAAGAATAAGTAAAGTCCTTGGCATGGTCTCTGGCACAAATAGCTTCTAAATGCATATTATTAGCTATTACTACCATACATACACTTTTGTGTTCTTTTTAACATTTAATACTACATCATAGGCCTTTGATATCATTCAAACTTATAAAAAACACATTACAACTTTTATATTAATACACACTCACACACACAGCTTTATCTAATATTTCTGTATAAATTGCTGCCTACATTTACGATTTCTTCCCTTTGTTTAGGCTCTCAGAAGGAAAATCGCTTTGGCCCAGTACCATGGAACTGTTCCGGGATTCATGATCCTAACTGTTAAATTGCTTTCCAGAAAGGCTGTGGCTGTGTGGCTGCCAGCAGCTGTGTGCGAGCCCCACCCGATAGCAGCGTGGTCCTCAAGCCCCCAGGCTGGCCCAGACAGTCTCATCCTCCCTCTGAGGAGCTCCGTGTCTCCCCAAGGGGTAGCTTTGAGCACAGACCTGGGCCAGGCTGTGGGGTGAGTGCTGGGCAGATGGTGGGAACTAGACAGACCAGGTTCCGGCTCTGGAGCCCAAAACTAGTTAACACAGCAGTGAGTGAAGGAGAAGCCAGAGAACAAAATAAGCAACGTAAATGCCCAACTCTTTCCAAAAGAGGTCAGTGCTGTGAAGAAAGTAGAGGATGGTGTGAGAGAATGGCCACGGAGGCACTGGGTTATTCAGGGAGGAGGAAAGGCCTCTCCCGGGCAGTGAGGTTTTTAATTGGGGTCTGAATGACCAGCAGGCAAAGGTCTGGAAGGGCAGTGGGAACAGAAGGAGGGAAGGCCCTACGGAGGGCAAGGCATGCACTTGGCACATTCTAGGAGCAGGAGGGGCTGTCAGGGTGCTGGGAGCAGAGGGGCAGGGCACGGGAGGAGGTGAGGACAAAGAAAGGGGACAGGAAAAGAAGCTGGGCTTTCTTTCAAAATGCCACGTGAAACCATTGGATGGTTTTAGGCAGGGCTGACTTACCTTTAAAAGATCACTGAGGTGCCATGTAGAGAAGATTGTGGGGTGTGAGCCCGGAAGCAGGGTCTGGGCTGGAGACCACTGCCAGAGGCAGGGTGAGAGAGAGTGTGTCAGTGGAAATGGGGACAGTGGGTGGAAATGGTGAGGTGCCAATCAGTGACAAGAGGATGATAACCTTCAACTGTGAGGGGCTGTCTGTGCAGGGGAAAGAGGTGCCCCTCAGTCCTAAAAAATGTAACCTTCACCTGGCCGGTGTGGCTCAGTGATTGAGCATCGACCTATGAATCAGGAGGTCATGGTTCGATTCCCAGACAGGGCACATGCCTGGGTTGCAGGCTTAATTCCCAGTGGAGGAGGGGGGCGTGCAGGAGGCAGCCGATCAATGATTCTCTCTCATCCTTGATGTTTCTCTCTCTCTCTCCCTCTCTCTTCCTCTTTTAAATCAATAAAGATTTGCTGCTGTGGGATGTCTGTGTTCAGAATTAGAACCCAGTGTCCTGCAGGGATTGGCTAGGTCAGGTTTTAAAAACTGAATGTGCTGGATAAGCATACAGGGAAGTGCGGGTTTGGTCTGGGAAGCCGTAGAGCCTTAGCTGAAGCCCGAACTTGAAAGTGCACTCCTTGTTTAGGATAAAGGGCTCCCAATGCCTGTGTGAGGCCAAAGGGCTGCTCCCCAGAACCAGGAGAACTGAATCCTACACCGCATTCAACCAGGCTGTGGACCCTGAGCATTCCCTCACCCTCTCCCAGCCTCGGTTTCCCCTTCTGTAAAGTGAGATCTGAGAGGCTGGCATCCATGGCACTCACTGACAACCAGCCACTCAAGGACACCCTGCTCCCACACCTTTTTGTTTGTTTGTATGCTTTTTGTTTTTTTGTTTATCCTCACCCAAGAATATTTTTTTCCATTGATTTTTAGAGAGAGTGGAAAGGAAGGAGTGGGGGAAGAGAGAGAGAGAGAGAGAATGAGAAAGGGAGATGGAGAGAGAAATATTGATGAGAGAGAGACACATTGATTGGTTGCCTCCTGCATATGCCCCACCTGGGGCGGGGGATCGAACTTGCAACTGAGGTATATATAGCCCTTGACTGGGAGTCAAACCTGAGACCCTTGAGTGCGCAGGGCCGATGCTCTAACCACTGGGAAATACCAACCAGGGACCACATCCTTTTAATGACTTCTCCTGGAGCTGCCCTCCGGTCCATGGGCACAGGCCTGGGCTGCCCTGGGTGCTGTTGCTTTAACATACTTACTTCTCTGGCTCTCCAGAACCACTGTCAGGTCTGAGAGGGGCCCTGGACTCAGGGTCCTGTTGTTGACGCCTTGGGGAGGAGGACCCACCATGTAATGGGGCCAAGAGTTCTCACCTCAGCACAGGCAGGTGCGGGCTCTCACAGCAGCTGGCTCAGGCGGGGAAGGAGCGAGGTCTGCAGGGGCTGGACCACTACCTCCTGCCTCCACAGGTTCCTTTGAAAATTTTAAATCTTTCCTGGAATGAACGCCTGTGTTGGGTTAACAACTTGCTTAATAAGCGTTTCATTGTTGGGTTGAGTTTATTTTGTTGTTAACTATCAGTGATTTATTTGTTCTAAGTCCACGCAGGGAGAAGTTATTTTTGTTGCTCGTATTATGAGTATTACTTCTGTTTAATAAGAGAATAGTCTAGTTTTACATTGGGAGCTAGTTTGTATGGTTGGAATTAAGATAATTATATGGTTGAGCTTAAATGCTTTCTTAATTGGTGGCTGCTTTTTTTCACTCCCACACACCCAGAAGAGCAGAAAGCAGGAGCGGCACAGAGGACACGGCATAAGCTGCAACAGCAGCAGCTCTCGGAAGCCTAGAAGCATCGGAAAGTCTAGTTGTGCTTGGAGGCTGGAGGTCCATGATACCCACGTGGGACAAGAGCCAGAGAAAGGGGCTGGTGGAACTCAGAGGGCCAGCTGACATCACCACTGATATTGCCACTTGGATTCTTAGTCAACAGCCCAGACTTCCAATGGCCAGAGCAGGTCCCAGTCTGCTCCCAAGCCTGTGGGTCTCAAAGATTTCCCCATCTTTGCAAATGGTAACTTCCTCTGCTGGTTGCTCACGCTTTTTCTCCTGCATCTCACAAATAGACCATCACTAACGCTGCCAGCTCTACCTTCAACATACATCCAGAACCAGGCCACTTTCCCTGCCTCCACTGCCGCCGTCCCAGTCAAAGCCGGGGTTCTTGTAGTAGCTTTCTCACTGGTCTTTCTGCTCCTGTATCTGCCCTCCCACCAGACTGCTTCCAGCAAGGCAGCCAATTGTGATCCTGAAACTTCTCCACCCAGACTCTGCCAATGGTCCTCTCCCACTCAGTGAAACTTCTCTGGTCAGACCGTGAAACGTCTCCACCCAGAACCCGCCATTGGTCCTATCCCACTCACTGAAAAATCCTCAGTCCTCTATAACATTTCTTCAAGAAAGTGAACAGACTTGCCATAGGATCCGGCAATCCCACTTGTGGGTATAGATTCCAAAGAATTGAAGGCAGAGACTTGAATAGATATTTGTATACTCACATCCATTGTAGCTTTACTCACAATACCCAAAAGGTGGAAACAACCCAAGTGTCCATCCATGGATGACTAGATAAACAAAACGTGTCAGATCCATACAATACAGCATATGTAGCCTTACAAAGGAAGGATGTTCTGACACATGCTGCAACACGGGTGACCCTTGAAGGCATTATGCTAAGTGAAAGCATTTGGACATAAAAGGACAAATACTGTATGATTCCATTCATATGAGGCATCTAGAACAGTAAAATTCATAGACATAGAAAGTAGAATGATGGTTGTCAGGGGCTGGAAGGGGGAGAATAGGAAGTTAGTGTTTAATGGCATGTTTACTTACTTGGTTTGCCATAATAAAGTACTACAGGCTGAGTAGTTTAAGCAACAAAAATTAATTTTCTCACAGTTATGGAGGCTAGAAGTTTGAGATTAAGGTGTTGGAAGGGTACGTGTCTTCTGAGGCCATTCTCTTTGGCTTATAGATGGCCGTCTTCGTCCAGTGTCTTCCCATGGTCTTCCCTCTGTGTCTGTCAGCGCCTTAACCGCTTCTTCTTAGAAGAACACGATCAGATTAAATTATAAGATGTTGACCTTATTTGAACTTGATTACTTCTTGAAGGATTCTATTTCCAAATACTGTCACATTCTGAAATATTAAGGGTTAGGACTTTGGCATATGAATCGGGAGTCGGAGAAGAACACAGTTCAGCCCATAACATATGGGTACAGAGTTTCAGTTGGGAAAGTTAAACAAGTTTTGGGGGAAAATGGTGGTGATGGTTGCACAACGTGAGCATACTTAATGCACTAAACTGCACACTTCAAATGGTGAATTTTATGTCATGTCCTAGAGGCCCATTGCACAAATTCCTGCACATGTGGGGTCCCTCAGCCTGGCTGGCTTTCAGGGTGGACCAGAGCCATCTTGCTCAATCCTGATCAGGGCAGCCGTGGGGGAGGGACTGCGGCAGGTTGGCGGGCTGTGGGAGGTTGGCTGTGGGAGCACACTAAACACCAGGGGGGAGCTTCTGCATTGAGCGCCTGCCCGCCCCCTTGTGGTCAGTGCACATCATAGCGACTGGTCGACCAGTTGTTTGGTCGGTCGTAATGGTCACTTAGGCTTTTATGCATATAGATATTTTACCACACACACACACACACTCCAAAGTCCTTAGAATTGATCCACACTTTTCTCTCCTCTCTCTTCTCCTACCACTCTCCCCGCTTGCCCACTCTGCTCCCAGCACACCAGCTTCCTTACTGGGCCTTAAGCAAGAAAACGCACTATCACCTCAGGACATTTGTACTTGCTCTTCCTTTGCCTAGAATATTCTTCCTCAGCTACTGCCAGCTCCTTCACCTCCTTCAGGCCTCTGCTGAAATGTCACTTGATTAGCAGAGGGACCCTTCCTGACCTTTCAAAATCACACAAACCCACCCATCCCAGGCACTTCACTCTGATTTATTTTACTCCATAGTCCTGACCCCCACTTGACACTCCAGGTTTACTGATTTGCTTAGCATCTGTCTTCTCCCACTACTAGGTGAGCCCCTAGGTGAGGACAGGGCTTGCTTTGTCCATGATGTAACTCCAGTGCCCATAGTAAAAGTACACAGATATTTTTGAATGAAAGAATAGATGGCTCCTCTTCTAATATAGCATCCATTCTAATTAATATCTATAGTGACAACTGACATGTCATCAAATTTGCTCCTTGCAACAGCCCTGTGAGGGTTGAGAGGGGAGAGTATTAAGCTTCAGGGTTAGTAAATGATGTGTCAGGATGAAAAGCCACCCTCATTTTAATCCATCTCCCTTTCCCCTCCTGGCCCAAACTATTGTTACCACTTTTCCCAGGTTCCCTGGATCTCAGGAAGAGTAGGGATTGTAAATCACGATGAATACATTTAAGTCAATGCTCTGCCTCTCCTTATCTGGGAGCCGCTGTGAGGAGCTCATCTTATGTGTAGCATTTTCTAAAAGTTATAAACCAGGTGCTAATGGTAGCTGCTTCATCAAACCCCACACTTTCACTTTCACTAGGTTCCCCTCCACAATGTCTGCTTGAGCATAGCTGCAGGGCAGTTCCCAGCCACGGCTCCCCAACAGGACACCTACTGTGCATGCCTGAAGGCCCAGCATCATGGGGTGCTGTTCCCTGCTGCTTCTACAGAACAGGCACGATATCCAGATCCCTGTTCAAGCCCTGGGAAGGTTTCCAAGGAAGCATTTAGCTTCATAAGATTACAAAGGGTTTATATAAAATCTGCAAGTCTGAGAAATCTAGACCACCTCCATCTGTATTCCCACTTCCCTCCCTCTTTCTCTCCCTTCCTTCCTTCCTTCCTTCCTTCCTTCCCTCCTTCCTTCCTTCCTTCCTTCCCTCCTTCCTTCCTTCCTTCCTTCCTTCCTTCCTTCCTTCCTTCCTTCCCTCCTTCCTTCCCTCCTTCCTTCCTTCCTTCTTTCCTTCCTTTCCTCCCTCCTTACACAGTTGAGTATGCTAAATATTTATTTCCTTCTCTCCCACATCCATGGAGTTTTCTTGGGAAAACGGGAGAATATAGAGAGTGTACAAGACCTCCTAGATTCTCCTTCTCTCAGTAGACATTAACAAGTGTTTCCTGAGTATATCAGAAAGAAGGTCCCTTGGGAAGTGACAACAATAGAGCAGCAGCTGCTCTTTGCTGTACCACACACAGGGGAGGTCTCTCTGCTCTGTGGTCTGAGGTCGCCCACCGAGGTGTCTGTCAAAATTCTTTTTTCTTCTTTCTTTTTATTATGACAATCAGTAAGAAATACACTGTACACCACCAGATAGAACATTCCTAGGTGCACATATCCACAACCACATGATGAAACAATGGTTCACAAAACATGCATTTTTGTGTGTGTGTGTGTGTGTGTTTTTCAATCCTCACCCAAAGATATTTTTCCATTGATTTTTAGGGAGAGCGGAAGAGAGAGGGAAAGACAGAGAGAAACATCAGTGTAAGAGAAACATATCGATTGGTTGCCTCCTGCACAAGCCCTGACCAGGGCCCGGGCTGGGGAGGAGCCTGAAACCAAGGTACGTGCCCTTGATCGGAATCGAACCCGGGACCCTTTGGTCCACAGGCCGATGCTCTATCCACTGAGCCAAACTGACTAGGGCCACAAAACATTTCTTACCCTACCTCAAGCAACGAGTGCACTTACATATCTTCTATTCTATTTCTTTTTAAAATTTATATTGTGGTAAAAGACACTGAACATAAAATTTAGCATCTTAATTTTTTAAGTGTCCGATTCAGTAATGTTATGTAGCTTCACACTGTTGTGCAACCAATCTCCAGAACTCTGTCAGCTTGCAATATTGAAACTCCCTGCCCATTAAAGAAAAACTCGTTTCCGCCGCCCCCTGGCAACCACCATTCTACTTTCTGTCTCTATGAATTTGAATATTATAGATACTTCATATTAGGTGGAAACATTCAGAATTTGTCCCTTTGTGTCTGGCTCATTTAACATAATGTCCTCAAGTTCATCCACGTGTGGTATGTGTTCAAACTTCCTTCATCTTTTAAGGCGGAATAATATCCCATTGTAAGTATGTGTAATAATTTGATTATCTATTATTTATTAGTATTAATAATGCTGCTATGAAAATGGGTACACAAATAACTCTCTGAGTCTCTGTTTTGAATTCTTTTGGATATTTGTTACAGATTTTATCAGGTTCAGTGTAATAAAATACCACAGCCACTGTGACCTATAAAAAATTCCAAATATTTCCCTCACAAAAGACAGGCCAATGAGTTAAACACTCTCCAAGGCACAGGCTTCTCCAGGTTACGGCAGACTGAAATCCAGCTGCGCTGGGCAGTGGCTGCTCTGGCTGCCCACAGTCTTGCTCATACAGAGCCCTGAAGCAGAATAAGCGATTCCTGGTCTGCCAGCTTACCATGTTTAAATAACCTGGAACTTGGTAAATGCCCCAACCTGTTCTGAGCACATCCACCCCTTTCTGGCTGTCCAGAGGGCACTGGAGCATCTTGTAATGTCTGAAGGGCATCATTGGATTATTCATGGTACAATGTTGGGTGAGTCACTTCATCTCATTGCTTCTGTCCCCTCGTCTGTAAGGTGTGGGCTTTGGATGGATGGTCTCCATGTGGCCCCCAGCCCTCCTGTGATTCCACTGTAGATTTATGGGGCCACAGAGGAACAGCAGGGTCTCAGTGATAACCTGGGCTCTGCTCCGAGCTGCAGAGAATGAGGATGGGACATGGATATGGGTCTTGGAGTTGGTTCTGTCCCTGTATTCTCATTACCCAAAGGGGCCCAGGGCAGTGACACAGAGATCCTATTAGGAGCGACGCTCTGGTTTCTCTTCTCCTCTTGACTCCCTCTCTGCCTTCTTCATGGTCCATGCATCACCGGTCTTCATTTCTGCCACCCTCAGCCTCGTTCCCCTGCCTTTGCCATCTTCACCTCCCAACCCAGTTACATGCACTTTAAAATGGGAGGCCCTGTTTCCTGAGCCAGCCACACATTATCATCAGCAGACTCAGCCAGGCCCAGCGCTCTGGGACTCAAGTACGTTCTGCTGGGGTTCGATGCCGGGAGGCTAATCCAGGCAGGGGCCATGGAGGTGAGGGATCAGGTAAATTGTGATAAACCATGGAAATAAAAATTCTATCTAGAGCCAAACATTTTTTTGAGAGAACCTTGCTTCAGCCTTTCTTGAATAAATAATTTTTTTAGAAAGACAATCATGTTATGTTGCCCAAAAAAAACCTTGAAAGTGAATAATCTGGACTTATCTATAAGATGAGGCAAAGGCACAAAAACCAAATGGAAGGAAGTCTCTGAATGGTTTTCTATTGAACAAGGTGATACATACACAGTACTTAGAAGGGTACCTCCACACACAGTAAGCACTCAATAAGTATCAGTTATTATTATTCTAGCATAGCATAGTAATATATTATAGTAATAACCCCAAACCATCAAGAAACAAGTGCTGGCCCACAGTATTTCTTACAACCCCAGCCACAGGATATTGGACCTTTTGTTTAAAGTCTGCCTATGCAGTAAATCTTTCTCTTCTTTTGAATGAATGAACAAATGAATCAATCAATCAATTGGGGAAAACCTAAACATAAATAAATGCCTACTTATTCACCTCCCCTCAATAACCCACTGTCATAACGAGTAAACAGATTAATTTACTAAAACAACACTAGACAGATGTCATGTATACCAAAGCTGGTGTTATTCTATGTCCGGATTATTGATTGTTAGTTAAAACTTTGAGCCCAACAAGACACAGTGATCTAATGTTTAATGTATTACATCTAAGAAGCCCAAGATGAAATTACAATTTAGTCTTTTGTTGCAGGTTTATTTACCATATTTCTGAAGGCCTTTCCCTTTAAAGGCTGACAGTGTTCAGTAGTCATGAGGGGTTAATTTGGCAGAGATTCCCAGAGGAAACAAGGAGACATGAAATTGAATTATGCCCCATCTTCTTTGCCTCTAGGTATGCAGGCTGGAGTTTAAGAAGGTGTAGGAAAGGATTACTAAGAGAGAAGGAAATCAAACACATTTAGATAGCCAAAGTCACTCAGTGGAGCCAAGTGGTTTGTTGTTAATAAAAACATATGTTTGAAAAGGCCCAATGGTGTTTAGGAAATTGTGGGCTGAAGTCTCCCACCCGTTGGGTTTGGTCTCTTGAATTTCAATGTTACTGTGTCTCCTGAAGCCTTGAGTGATAACATTTCAGTTTGATAAACACAGTTCACCTCCTATGGTTAATGCTAGTAGCTGGAAAGAACAGTTAACCAACCACAAATATTTCTGTGTCAGCCCGACTCCTTGGAGAGAAATGCAAGGCTTTGAAAGATGCCAAAACATTTCCTTTAGTCAAGAACCATGGGTGGCCTTAATCATGGCAGAATCTCTAATACATCAGCAATTACCTTTGGTTAAAGAAGTAAAAATAGAAGCGACTCTCTTAATCAAAAGGTACTTTGGCACAATGATATGCACACACAGGCTTGGCAGTGAGGCAGACTTGTGTTCAAATCTAAGGCTCCCCACGTGCCAGCTGTGTGCCCTTAGAAGTACTTCTGAGCCTCAGTTTCCTCATCTTTAAATTGGAGATAATATGTTCCCCAAATCATCAGTGGAGCTCTGTATGTAGACACATATCTTGAGAATTCTTTCATTTTAATCCCAGACTCCCAAAAGCGGGGGGAGGGAAGTCAGGAAGGAGAGAGATAGAGATAGAGATAGAGATAGAGAGATAGAGATATATAGAGAGATCAGTTGTTTTTCAAAACATTTTGGGGCCACAGCCTGCTTTGAGAATCTGCTGAGATTACAGATATTCTCCCCAGAAAATACACATGCACATACATGTCGAATTCTGTGTAGTTTCAGGACCCCTTCCTGCCCACAATGATTCACGGACCTCTGATTAAGAGCTTTGGTTGAAACTATGGGACAAATGAGGCCAAACCCTTGGGTTTTGTTTCCTTATGAGTCATTTCATTTCACGGAGAGGAAAGTCTGTTTTCTGGCCAAAGACCACATCAGTCATCCTGGCCAGCAAATATAGCTGCTGACACAAGGGAACTAGATGAGAGAAGATGAAAAACTCAGGCCACTGTCACCATGCAATTCAAAGTCCACCCCCCTGTCATTGTCATTCCTTGAAGGGATTAGGAAAGAATAGTCTTCAGTTGCACCTCGGTGTTCAGAACAACTCTGCAAGCTACATGTCATTTTTTAAAAACATATATTTTATTGATTTTTTACAGAGAGGAAGAGAGAAGGATAGAGAGTTAGAAACATTGGTGAGAGAGAAACATCGATCAGCTGCCTCCTGCACACCCCCTACTAGGGGATGTGCCCGCAACCAAGGTACATGCCCTTGACCGGAATCGAACCTGGGACCCTTCAGTCCACAGGCCAACGCCCTATCCACTGAGCCAAACTGATCAGGGCAAGCTACATGTCATTTTGTTTTTAATCACAGTCCTCTAGTGTTTAAAAAAGGGGAAGTGACTAAATGTCTAGTGGAAATGGTGAAATAGAGTTATACAATGAAATATTATTGCCGCCTCAGAAATGATAATTGTGAGGACATGTAGCCGTGGGAAAGACGTCTATGTCGTGGTGAAAAAAACAAAGGAAGAAAAAAAAAAAAAGCAGACTCCAAAGTCATATATCTTTCAAGGTTCCAGCGATGAAAAAAATGCATCATGTGAACCAAGACAAGCAGCTCTTGGGTAAAAAAATGTGAAGTTGGTGGAATTATTGATGGCTTGTATCTATTTTCCAAAAATGTTTTGGTCTTATATAATTTTTACAAAGTAAGGAAAGAAATGATATAGCTGTACAAAATCAGCCTGCTCTTCCAATTGGCTGCGGCCCATCTCCTGCCTCTTGGCAGCCCAGATCTTTGCTTGCCTCAGGAGCAGCGGAGAGGCTGCTTGGGCCTCGCAGACATGGTCAGAGCCCTGCATACCCAGACCAACACAAACCCCAAATCTTCAGTGATGGCGCCTTCACTGTTCACAGCACCCGCCGGGTTCCCAGCAGACCCTGCACAGTGCAGGCCCTGTGAGTTTCAGGTTCAGACCACCCACAAGGAGGCTGGTGTACACAGTCAGAAGTAAATGACTTGTCCAGAGCCCCAGACCCAGTCCTGGTGGGAAGGCGTTAGAATCGCTCCAAAGCCAAAGCCTGGGGCCTGGCTGCCTTTTGCTGACACTGAAAACAGACGCAGTAGCCCCACAGGGTCCCCTTGGGTGCTGGGAGATTAGTTATTCTCATGACAGCCACCCAGAGAAAACGACAAAGAGCTTCCTGCAGTGTCACCCACAGGAGGGGCACCAGCTTCATCCATCAGGAGGCCGCGTGACCTTCCTACGGGTCACGATCAGCGCACCAGTCATCGGTATAGCCTCCTAAGTAATAGCAGCGCAGCTCTGACCTCAAGGCCTGCCTCACTCCCCTCAGGCCAAGCCCCTAACCGCCTCCCTCACATGTGGGCTCTGGCACCTGCAGCTGGGGCAGGGCGAGGAGGGCATGAACTGTAAGAGTAGGGGTCGGCCCGCATCCTGCACATGTGACATTTCCTTCCCAAAGCACTCAGCCGACGGACGTAGGGCTGCTCTGGTTCCTGTGAAACCCTTTCCTCTGCAGCTCCTTGTCTGATGGCCCAAGAGCAGGCAGGACCTGGGTGTCAGCCCCATCACAGACCCATTAGGGTGGGAAGGATGGCTGGACATGTCTGACTTCAGAGAGACTCTCGTTTCTGTACCTGCACAAGTCTGGCTTACCATGCATGTCACTATAAATAATGACCTACCACTGACAGTTCCAGGGCCAGGAGGCCACAAGGCAGGAGGTGTTCAGTGGAGGACTGATGCCAAAGGGTAGACAGATGTGGGAGCAATGGAGTAATGAAAGGCGCCAGCAAGGAGGCTGAGCGAGTGAGCACAGGAATGACGCCCATCGAGGAAGGGTAAGGGAAGTTGGCAGGTAGGGACTCAGCCCAGGACGAGGCAGGCCTTCTCTGGAGGGCTGTTTCTTCAGGCCAGATTGTGCCAGGCGCCCTCTGGAGGAACAGCAACTCCTCCGGCAAAGGTTTCCCAGATGTTGTGTGAACATGTCGTGAGCTCCTCCGTCCCTGGCTCTCCATTCCCACGCAGTTGCTGTGCTCATGTCTGCAAGCTGGGGAGGACTTCACAGCGTGCGTGCAGCGCTCACCTCGGCGCGGGTGATGAGCTTCCCTTGCCTTTTTAAAGTGCCCGAATCAGTGATCCGCACACAGTGAGCGAATAAAAGACCGACTAATGAAGAGGTCAGAGCATTGGTTTTGGGGTCACACAGACCTGAGTCTGCATCTGGGTGGTTCCTGAGGCCATCATAGGGCTGTTGTGGGGGTCACGTGACCTGTGTGCACAAAGCACCTGGCATATTTCTTGGCACTCAGGTACTGGCAGCTACTGTGGACTCTTCAGTTACAACTCACCTGATAATTAGGGCTTTGGGGTTTAATTCTTATAACCGTGTGATGTGCTGTTATCAATAAATAAATAAGACTTGAGGGTCTAAGTAATCTGCCTGAGATAGGTAAGGCTGCCAGTATAGGGTGAGGTCAAACTATTGTTATGTAATGAAGACATTTGGTGGTTTGCCCAAGGTCACACAGACCCTCTGGTCACAAGGCTGAGTGTCCAACCTCTATGCTATAGGACCTCTCAGGCATGGCTGCCTTGTCTTACTCCTATGCCCAAGTTCTTCCCATTTTCTTTTCTGCACAACACAGAGAGAGAAAATTAAATTATTCTTAGTAAATATTGGACTTGGTGATTCCAAATATTTTTGGGTTGACGAATCCTTTGGGGAATCTGATGAAAGCCATAGCACTCTTTGCAGAAAGGTGTGCATGTCCACAAAAACCTCACATTCAAGGTCAGGACTTCCTAGAACCCATGAAACTCACCAGGGGTCCATGGTCATGGAGGTCAGAACTCCTGACTTAATTAATTAAGCACAGATCATCTCAGACCCTTGCAGATACTACATAAACTTACACGAACATCCCCTGAACTTGAGCAGCACTGAGAGTCAGGACCTTCTTAACTTTTGTGCCACTGGTGTCTTGCTTGCCTCAGCCTGGTCCTGGCCCAGCAGCCCAGGTATCAGGGTGTGCAGAGGCCAGCGGTGACAAGGCACCCAAGAGAACCACCATGGTTTTGGAAGTAAGCATGAACCACACAGTGGCTCATGGTGAGTGGAGGTCACGTGGGGGCAGTCGTGCCCATGGCAGAGCCTCTTCTATGTCTTGGGCTCTGTGCTATGATCATCTTGCTCAATCAATTTAGTTCTCACATCTGGGCTTGGAGCTAGATGCAACTGTTCCCATTTTACATTTCACATTTGCTCACACTTCCCCAGGTGGCAAGTGGCAGAGCCAGGACCTAGTGCAGACCTGGCTGGCCCCAAGGCCCAGCACCTTCCTCTGGCCCATGTGGCCATCTCCTTCTGCAAAGGCCCCTGTTAAGAGCGATCATTAACTCTTCCATGCTTTTGCCCCTTCAAGCCTTTTTCTTTGTCTTAATCTTCACTTGCGTTCAAAAATTTGCCCTTTGTTTCTTTCACTCAAGAACCATTTCACAGGGTTCCCACCCTGTGCTGGCACTATTCTGGGTGCTGGGACCTGAAGAGAGGACCTGGTCCCTGCCTGGAGGAGCTCGGGTCCAGAGGGCAGCAGATCTGAAAACATAGAGCCCTAAGCATGTGCTGAAGGTTCTTGGGGACACAGGGATGGATTTGGGCACTGGTGACAGAAGAGAAGACATTGGTGCTGGTCCCTAGAATGAGAACAAGTGGGGCTTGCCTGCATGAGAAAGTGGGGAGGCGACCCCAGGCAGAGGGGCCAGCAGGAGCACCAGCGGGTGCATTCTAGAAGCAACCTGTGGCTGGTGTAGTCAAAGCATACAGGTTGGCAGTGTGGGGAGCAGGAGAAGGGACAGGAAAGGTAGTTTAGGCCCAGTGGCAATCACCGCTTTTTAGTTCTGATCTTCATCTATGTGTGATCTTCATCTTCGTGATGTCTTCCTGTGGTTTCTTCTTTCTCTCCTGCTTCCAAAGCATTTCCGTAATCTGGTTGAGACATCACTTTTGCACAAGGGCACACCTGCTCTGCTGTGTCTGTGGTGTGTGTGTGTGTGTGTGTGTGTGTGTGTGTGTGTGTGTGTTTTGCGGGGGGTGGGGGAAGTGGGGACAGGGTGCCAAGCTTCTCTGCCTCCTCATCACCTCTCCACACACCTGAACCTCACAAGCAAGGATGCTGGTCCCTGGTGGTCTCATCTGCTGCTGCAGATTCTAGGGCAGCAGAGTGGGCTCCCAAGGCCAGGTTGTCACTCAAGCAGGAACTGGCCCTTGGAGTCCCACTTTAGGTCCCTAAAGCCACATCTGCACTCAAAGGGAGTGTTTCCCAGAACAGCTCACAGTTACTTGGCTAGCCACAGGTTCCGCAGGGATGTTTTGAGCCCAGAGGACAGCAAGCAGATTCCATCGAGGTATTCTGTGCAGGGTCTGGGCCCCCACTTGCCTCCATTCTTGGCCTTCTGCTTCCTAACTGGAGAGGGTTCAGGCTTGGGCAGCTGGGTAAGCACTTGGAGGCCTGAGAGCCTGACCCAGCCCAGTGAGCTCTGCTGGGCCGATAAAGGGCAGGGTACTTGACTCTAAAACCCTTGACAGACTGAGGGCTCAAGAAAGTGTGCTGATTGAGAAAAGAAATGACGGGTGAGAGATACTATCAAGAGAGGGAAATACAAAGCTTTCCTAGAATAAGGTGAGGATTGGGAGAGACAATGGTAGAAAATGCTAAAGGTCTAATATGTTCCAGAATGTTCAGAGATAGTGGGGACCACTTGTCCATAGATGCCAGTTTTCCCAAGTATGTTCAGATTTTGACCCCTTCTACTCTAAGGCAGGATAAGTATAATTTTTTCTGGCTCTTTAATTTAGGATAATTTTAGGTTTACAGATAATATAGAGACTACCCATATACCCTTCATTCAGCTTTCCCTAATGTTAACATTTTACCTCACCATGATACATTTGCCACAACTAAGAAATTCACATTGGTACAATGACATCAATTAAAATATTAGACTTTAGTTAGATCTCACCTATTTTTCACTAATGACCTTTTGTGTGTATTTTTTCCAGGATTCAATTGAATCCAGGATGTGAGTTCTGGATTTAGTTGTCCTGTTTCCTCACTCTCCTCTGATGTGTGACAGTTTCCCCATCTTTCCTCATCTTTCATGACCTTGACAAATTTGAAGGTCAAGTGGTCTGTAGGCTGTCCTTGAATTTGGGTTTGTCTGATGTTTTTTTTCTGACCAGACTGAGGTTATGCATTGGGGGAAAGAATAGCACAATGGTGAAGTATTTTTTCCAAGTATCATAGCAGAAGTTACACAATATATGACTTAGCCCTCAAGACATTAGCCTTGATCACCTGGCGAAGGTGGTGTCTGCCCGGATTCACCATTATAGAGTTTCTATTCCCCCCTTTCCATCTTCACTTCCAGTCCTCACTCAAGGTGAGGGGAATACAGCTTCTATCAAGGACAGAGGAGTGTCTACAACATATCTATTATGCAGAATTCTCCTCTATAACTATGGAAGCACAACGATAGCAATTCTTTAGTTCCTTGGTAGTGTGGATAGTTGAGAGTGAAAGCAGTGGCCAATTAGAAAATGACTGGAAAATCTGTCAAAACCCCAGACTTAAAAAAAAAAATCTTCAAGATATTCTTATCAACCATTCTTTCCTTTTCACAGCTGGCCAAATAGACCTCTTAGCCAAAAAGGTCATCATTAAACCTATTTCGTCACCCTGCCCCCAATGGCTGAAAAATGGAAAACCCTTTTCAAAAACAAACAAAGCAAAAGCAACAGCCACGCGTTTACCTCGAGCCATACATCATGCTAGCCTCTACCAGCTCTGCCCGGAGACGTCATTACCCTCTGTTACAGAGAGGCTGAGTCACTTGCTTGGAGCGCCCCCCAAGTGGCACATGTGTGCCCACCCGTATCCCCAGCCCACAGCCTTGTCCATTTCCCTTCCATGGCATATTCACTGTCTTTTCCAGTTTAAAAAGCCCAAGAAGCAGCATCTACCCGAAATTTATTTTTATAAATAAAAAACTCTCTAAAATTAAAACGAACTGCCCTAGCCAGTTTGGCTCAGTGGATAAAGCGTCCCCCTGCGGACTGAAGGGTCCCAGGTTTGATTCCGATCAAGGGCACATGCCTGGGTTATGGGCTTGATCCCCAGTAGGGGCTGTGCAGGAGGCAGCCAATCAATGATTCTCTCTCATCATTTATGTTTCTATCTCTCTCTCCCTCTCCCTTCCTCTCTGAAATCAATAAAAATCTATTTTAAAAAACTAAATTAAAACAAACCAACAGTGGAACAGTCTATTCATTGGTGTGGCTCAACATATTAATATCTTCCTCTCCATCTATAACATCCATAGCGCTGCTCCTGCCTGCTTTCCCAACCACGGGCCTCAGAGCACTTGTTGCACAGTTTAAGGAAATGAGATGGTTGAGCAGGCAGGAGATGCAGAGTCTTACCTTGGCAACACTCAGTGGCTTGTCACCATAGCTCTTCAAATTCCAGCATTCTTGTGGTTTAGCAGCCTTCTAACCACAACCAGCAACGCCTGATGCAATCCTAAAGGAAAAGCCCATCTCAGCAGTCTCAATCAGTTCACGCAGCTCATGGCTTCCTGCCCACGGCAAGCACCAGGCAGAGGTGGCAGGCTCTCCGGTCTGTGGTCAGAGCTGCACCAGCCGCCCCCAAGGAGCCCCGCCCCTCCCGAGCACTTTGAAAGCTTCCATGGGCTCACGGAGTCCAATGGGTGCTTCTGCCCCAGAACAGCCCAGGAGAAGGACCAGGAGCAGCTGGTCTTTCTCTGGCCCTGGGCCACATTGGTCACAATGCCCCTGTACCACCAGAAAGTTTTCTCATGGGGTTTTGGTTTACCAACATGGGTAGTTTTTCCTACACGAGCCTAGCAGAGTTAGTAAAACTTCCAGATAATTCTATCGGGTATTTTTTCTGTGTTGCGTACTGGGATGTGCTGCCTGGTGCCATCTGTGTGAGCTGGTGCCACCATTCTCTCAGCCTTGTTGGTTTGGTTTTCCAAATAGTGCTGCTAATACCTGGTCCGCAAGATACTATGAGCATGGATGATAGAATGGGTGTGAGAGAGGGGCACAGAATTGGCTCTCAATAAATGCTTCTTCCCTGTTGTTTTGTTTTTCATAGCACGCTAGCCAGTCATTGATTCTGCTCTCAGAGCCTCTTCAATGAGCTCCTTCCCTAGGCTACGGAAACTTAGAGGAGCAGAGAATGGTAGAGGCAATGGGAAAGAGCTGTGAGGTGCCGTCCTGAACTCCACCAGCCGAGGGATTGACAGGACCAAGGAGGTTGCTGAGATGATCTCAGGACACTTGCTGGTCCAGCCAGACAGGTGAGCCACTGGTCACCCGCTTTCATTTTTTAAAATATAATTTAATTAAAAATTGTGGGGGTCACCTGCTTTCTGATTCATGGACCAAAGGGAACCAGTGAGTGGGCTCCTCTTCTGCCTTTGTGCCTGGAAACCTTGGGAATGGCATTGAGATAGAACTGCTTCTACCCCTGGCCTGGGGCTACAGTCCACAGTCTCTGTCCTGGTAGAGTTTCTTTGCTTGGATTTCAGGACGAAGACAATACTTCACTGTGAGCTCCTGGTAGAAAAGAGCTTTTTGACAGGTGTTCATAGCAACATGGTGTTCTTGGATTCTAAGGCTCCTTGGAAGCAATCTGCTTTATTTCCCTGAAAGGTTTTGTGAGAATAAGTAGGTTAACACACAAAAAGTATTATGATATTTAGTAAGCTCAGAAGAACTGGCAGCTGATGTGAAGATGCCTAATCAAAGTTCCAAATCTGATCTTTCAAACTGCTGTGTCTTCTATCCTGGGTAGCAAAGGGCCCAGAACAGAGTCCAGAACCAGCTGCACTCAACCAAGAGTAGCTGTTATTAATTTATTATTCTATTCACCTCCTGACACTGAGAGTTGGACTTAAGCATTAAATACAAATTGAGAGAATATTGACCTGCTTAAACTTATAACCTAAAACTTAATTTGAGATGAGATTATTTAGTCCTGTTATTTCAATTAAGTTAGCACAATGAACATTTGTGAATGTCTGCTCTGTGGTGAGCACACACTAGAGTTGGGGGCAGAGATATAAATAGGCATGACCCTCCCCTGAGGGGCTCAGCCTAAGGAGCCTGGGAAGAGGATCCAGCAGAAAATTCTACTGGGGTAGGTAAGTGCAGCCATGGACGCCTCCACAAGGCACAGTATTAGGACAGAAGTGGGGCAATAACTCCATCAAGAATTATTGGGGGAAGTTACCAAGGAGATGGCTTTGAACATGATTTGTGACTGAGAATCATGCAAACACTTAGGGACAGATACCTAAGTGGAACCTTATACTGAACAAGGATCCTGTGATGTTGCCTAGTTATGTCTAATGTTCTCATCAGTGGGGACTCAATAAGTGACTTTTGGACAACTTTTATATGCTTGGACCTGAGGATACAGAGAATATAGTGGGAAGCAGGAAATCTACCTTCCTAAGGAGAAAATCCATTTCCTCTGATTCTGGCTCATCTATTTAATTAGGTTGGAGAGAGAGAGGATATGAGAATTTGCAGGGAGGGGAGGTTCAGGGTAAGCTGGCCTTTGTGTGGTCTGGAAAAAAACTTCATCTTTCTGTCCACCTCCAACAGACAGGGTGCCGGAAAAAAACAACACAGAAATGATTCCTGTAGCTACTCAGAAAAGAACAAGGAAATGACCTGGCTCTTGGGTTTCAGATGTCTGAGCAGAAGTGAAAGTTAATTTCAGCCATTTTCACTCTTACAAAGTCATAGAATCCCTGAGAATGGCAGAGATGCGGTGGGGGGGCAGACCCAGGAGAGGAGATGGGGAGCACTGAGATGTGGTAGGGGAGCCTTTTAAACACTTTTGTTAGACAGCCTCAGAGAGATCTCTCCGGGCTGCACTGAGACTAGACCCTGGTTCTGTAACCCCCAGTTCAGGGTTCAGCTTCACTGGCTTCCTCATTTATTTTTGCTCATTTGAGGTGACTTATGCAAAATTCAGAGCTCTCCTTCCATGCGTCTTCACTCCGAACACCAGCACATTTCTAATCTAAATTGAAAGCTGTGGGCAATAGAATATTTGAGTGGAAGAAACATCAAAAAAATCCAGTCCAAGATTTACTTCGGGAATGGTGGTATGAGATGTTGGGCAATTTCCTTCTGAAGGATACAAGTATAAAGCTAGACAAAGCTCTCAAAACCAAACATTTCAGGACACTGGAAAATGACCAAAGGCATTAGATGTGTTTAATCTTGAAAAACTGCTACTGTATCTGAATGGTTGTGAGTCTGTGGTCTTCTTGCTCAGGGCTTCTACGCCTCTTCCCCCTCCTCCAATCCTTAGCTTGCATGATGAGAACCACGGCTTTCCTTCTGGGAATGGTAAGCGTATTTCGAGGGCTATTTGTGAAAACCAGTAGCTTTATCAGCTGGAGGTATCAGATTTGGTCTGGGATGGGAAAATGAAAACCTGCAGTTTTATAAGTTAGAGGTCAAGGAATAAGTTCTAGACAGGAAGTGAAAAACTGCAGCTTTATTGGCTTAACCTCTTAACAGTTAAAACTTCTGTTCAGAGTGGGTAGAAGATTACCCAGAAATGTAATGGGGGAAATCCTGGAAATCAGACAGCCATGAAAGGGCTGAGATAATACACTCCCCATATCTCCCTGGCTGACTGCTAAAATATGTGTGAGTCAGGGAGGTTGAGGGTGCAGCAAAAAGTGGATGTCAAGGGAGACCTGAGGACTTACTATAGATTTGAATTTGTTCCTCCAATTACAAACAGCTTGGGCAACAGAAAATGGAAGGATTATATGTTCAAGGTGTCTGAGCATAATCCCTGTCTAAATAATTGCCTGATTATTAAACAACGCAGAAATAAGGGACACCCTTAGAGAGCCAGACTGAAAAACCAAGTAAAATACTAAAAACAAAAACTGTACAGTGATTTCAGTGGCTGCACACTATGGAGGGGACCAACTTTGCAATTCAAATGCAGGTAAGTTAGTAAAAAAAACCAACCAACCAACAATTTGGGGGGAAATAAATCAGAATTCCGAGTTGCTACAATGTCCAATTTTCAACTAGAAATTACTAGACACATGAAGAAACAGGAAACTGTAACCAGTAAAAAGAATAGATTCTGACTCCAAGCTGTTATAGTTCTGTTCAAGGAATAAAAAGAAAATATATTTAATGAGTTAAAACAATTTATATTATCAGTGAGTCAACAGAAAGGGAATCTCAACAGAAAAGTGCAAATTATTAAAAAAATCAAATAGAATTTCTAGGGCTGAAAACTACAAACACTAACATTGAAAATTCACTAGTTATGCTCAACAGCAGATCTGAGATGGCAGAAGAAAGAAGCTGTGATTTTGAAGATACAGCAATAAAAGTTATCCAATTGAAAGAAAGAGAGCAAAAAGGGGTAAGTAAAATGAACAGAGCTTTAAAGACCTGACAAACAATATAAAGTGTCAAATATAAATGTAATAGGAGTCCCAAAAGAGAGGAAAGAGAAAAAAGACATAGAAAAATTATTTGAAGAAAAGCTAGTTGAAAATTCTCCAGTGTTAATGAATAACATTGACTTAGAGAATCAATGCTGCAATCTGAATGTGGTCTCTTCCCAAAATTCATATGTTGAAACCTAATGCCCAATGTAATGATATTAGGAGGTGGAGCCTTTGAGAAATGATTTGGTCATGAGAGTGGAGCCTCATGTAAGTTGGATAGAAATAAAGTCTCCCAGTTTTATTTTCTGGAAAAGAATAAGAATTAGTGTTCTTATAAAACAGAGCTTCCCTCTTCCTTCCCCCATGTGAGGTTATAGCAAAAAGATAGCCATCACCTGGCCATTGTAGCTCAGTGGTTGAGCATTGACCTATGAACCAAGAGGTCATGTTTCAATTCCTGGTCAGGGCACATGACCACATTGCGGGCTCGATTCCCAGTGTGAGTGTGCAGGAAGCAGCCAATCAATGATTAATGATTCTCTCATCATTGATGTTTCTATCTCTCTCTCCCTCTCCCTTCTCTTAAATCAATAAGAATCCTATCTAATAAAAGAGTAATATGCAAATTAACCATCATTCCGCTACACCCACAAGCCATGGCCACAAGCCATGCCCACAAGCCAATCAGGAACGAATATGCACATAAACCCAACCAAGATGGCTACGGCCACAGAGAGCAGGAGGGAGGCTTGGGTTTCCCTGGCGATGGAGGAAGCCAAGCTTTCCACACACCCTGGCTGGTCCAGGCCTCACTTAAGGCTACAAAGTTTCAATTATAGAAGATACATAAATCCCAATAGAAATGGCTGGTGCCACAGAGCAAGCAGAAGGCTTGGCTCCGCTCCAGGCTACAAAGTTTCAATTGTAGAAGATAAATAAACCCCAGATACCAGGGCCTCCACTTGGGTCGCTGAGGGGCATGGCCGGCCTGCAAACCACCACAGGGCCCTCGCCCAGGCCGACCCACGCCCCGAAGGAACCCCCACCCTGATCCAGGACACCCTTCAGGGCAAACCAGCTGGCCCCCTCCCGTGCACCAGGCCTCTATCCTATCTAATAAAAGAGTAATATTCAGATTGACCATCACTCCAACACACAAGATGGCTGCCCCCATGTGGTCAAAGATCCTGCCCCCATGTGGACACAAGACGGCCGCCACAAGATGGCCAGCAGGGGAGGGCAGTTGGGAGGGACCAGGTCTGCAAGGGAGGGCAGTTGGGGGCGATCAAGCCTGCAGGGGAGGGCAGTTAGGGGTGACCAAGCCAGCAGAGGAGGGAAGTTGGGGGCAACCAGGCCTGCAGGGAAAGGCAGTTGGGAGGAACCCAGGCCTGCAGGGGAGAGCAGTTGGGGGGACCAGGCCTACAGGGGAGAGCAGTTGGGGGGGACAAGGCCTGCAGGGGAGGGCTGTTAGGGGTGACCAGGCCTGCAGGGGAGGGCAGTTAGGGGCAAACAGGCTGTCAGGGGAGTGGTTAGGGGGTGATCAGGCTGGCAGGCAGAAGCGGTTAGGGGCAATCAGGAAGGCAGGCAGGTGAGCAGTTGGGAGCCAGCAGTCCTGGATTGTGATAGGGATGTTCGACTGCCCATTTAGGCCCAATCCCACCGGGATCGGGCTTAAACGGGTAGTCGGACATCCCTCGAGGAGTCCCAGATTGGAGAGGGTGCAGGCTGGGCTGAGGGACACACACCCCTGTGCACAAATTTCGTGCACCGGGCCTCTAGTATATATATAAGATAGCCATCAATGAAGCAGGCCCTCAGCAGACATCAAATCTGCTGGCACCTTGATCTGGACCTCCCAATCTTCAGAACAGTGGGAAATAAATTTCTGTTGTTTATAAGTAGCCCAAACTGACTAGGACAGTCAAGAAACTAAATGAAACCAACATAACATAAGTGAACCACTCATGGTCCAAATACTGAAAATCAAAGAAACGACATAGTCTTGCAAGCAGCAAGAGAAAAAACTATGCATCATATAGTTAACTTCTCATCAGAAACAATGGTGGTGGGGAAAAAAAAAAGAAACAATGGTGGTGGGAAAAAAAAGAAACAATGGTGGTGGAAGAGTGTGAAATGGTATATTCAAAGTGCTAAAAGAAAAAAGAACTGTCACCTAAGAATTCACTATCCAATAAAACTATCCTTTAAAAATGGAGTTGGTATAAATAATTTTCCAGATAAATGAAACTGGAGAGAATTTGTTTCTATCTGACTTAGAGTTCAGGAAAAACTAAAGGAAGTCCTTCTGCCTGAAAGAAAAATAATACCAGATGGTAACCAGTTCACAGAAGGGGTGAAAACACTGGGAATGTCAAGCATGTAGGTAAATAAAACTATATATAATAATATAAGTACATATTATCTTCTTTTACCTTTTTAAAAACACATATGATTGCTCCAAGCAGAAATTACATCACACTATAGGTTTAGAACACATATAAGTACATTTGACAGTAATAACACAGAGGCGGGAACATGAGAAATGGAGTTTCTTTTCTTCACCAAAGTCAGTATCAGTTTAAAGTAGACTGTGAGAAGTTGAAGATGTAGCTAAAAAGTAAAAAGAAGAAGTGATCTCAGCAAGTTAGCACACTAGGAAGTCCCAGTGCTTGTTTCTCCCACACTAAAAAAAACCAACAACAAAAGTAACCAGAACAACAAACAGATGAAAATAACTCTGGGAGAGCTCTGGAATGCAATGAAGAACTTGCAGCAACCCAGTGAAGCACAAAACCCAAGGATGGCTGTGCAGAAAGCAGAGGAAGTACCTTTACCTGGGTCACCCCATCCTCCAGTCCTGCACAGCTTGGGGCCAAGAGGGACCCTTTCAGTATGACCTTTCCACATGAGGAAAAGGAGATCGGGAGAACACACACACACACACACACACAGAGACAGACAGAGAGAGAGAGAGAGAGAGAAAGAGAGAGAGAGAGAGAGAGAGAGAGAGAGAGAGAGAGAGAGAGAGAGAGAGAGAGAGAGAGGACAAAAAAAGAAAATAAAACAAATAAGAAAAAAAAATTTTAAAAAGAAATAAAATAAAAAAAAATAAAAAGAAATAAAATAAAACAAAAGCAGATCAGGAGGATTCCAGCAGCCCTTGTCTCTGCTGTAGACACCAGAAGGTTTCACCACTGAAGACTCGACTCCCACAGTGTTCGCTGATGCAAGGGCCAAGGTGTGTCTCTGGGGCACCCCTTTCCCAGAAGCCAGCATCCTCTTTGTCTTCTAAAGCTCTCTCAGGAAGGGGGTCTCCCCCCCGCCCCAAGAAGCTGCTCACACTGAGATCCAAGGCCTCAGAGGGCTCTTAACTGCTCAAAACCAGGCCCCAATCTACAACATCCCAACATCTGCATCAATGCTTTTGGATTAGGGCATTGCGCCCATACGTTACATGCCGCCCCAACCCCCCCACCCCCCAAAAAGTAGGAAAATAACCTACCAGAGAATAAGATGTGCAGTGCCACTGACACCTCCATGAAGGGTACTCTGAAGCTGCTTTCCTAACTGGGGGCCAGGCCCGTAGGCCCAGGACAGAATGGATGTTTATTTGTGCCATGAAGTGGGAACAACCCCAGAGTCACCTACAGAGGGTGTTTGGGGCCAGCACTGAAACGCTCAAGACACCAGCGGTGAAGGTGCAGTTTGAGGGCATTTGAAAGTGGGTGGAGTGGGTGGGAGATGTGTGAAGAGCTCTAGAAACCTGCGCGCCCACCTCCAGTAGCACTTCACCATGGTGAGCCCTCTGCATCCGTTCTGCAGCTCTGCACCACATTCCAAGACAGGGTGCCTCGCTGCCTTCATCTCACCCCCAGTGGTTGTCTACTGAGGGTCTCCGATTTAACATGTCTAAGACTAGTCTCTCGATTTTCCCTTCAAGAACCACTTCTTCCCGGATTCAATGAATCAACACCATCGACTCTAGCGCTCAATCCAAAAATGCCTTGTAATCATCCTTTCCATCCCTTTCCCCCATCAGCAAATCCTATGCGCTCTACCTCCAATGTGATCTAGCATCTTCCCACTTAACGCCCATGCCCAGTGCTATCACCCCAGTACAAAGCATTGTGAGCCTAGACAATAGCCTTCTCCCCAGCAATCTCTCTTGAGTCACCCATTTTATTTTCTTGATGGTATTTATCAGTAGCTTAAGTTACCTCATTGGTTGGTGCATTTGATTGTTACTGCCTGTCTTTGCTCACTAGAATGTAGGTAGTCCCCAAAAGAGACCTATTGTTCTTGTCCATCACTCTATCCCCTCACACAGTTCTTAGCACATTGAAAGTGCCCAGTCATAGTTACTTGAATGATTGAAAACTTTTTATCTGGGTCATATCATCCCCATTTTACAGGGTTAAGAGAAGGATTTGCTCAAGGCTGCAAGCTGGCGAGCAGTACCAGTAGGACTAGCTGCCAGGTCTCCTGACCCAGAGTTAATCCTCTTCTTTCTCCAATACTTGGCCTCTTAGCAAACTCTTCTAAGACTTCCATCCCACAATCCCACTAATGACTGGTTTCAGTGAAGACCAGATGTTCTGGGAGCTTCAAACCCTGAAGGCTGAGCTGCCACAAACCAGGCTTTCTCAGTCATTCAAAGAGAGGTCAGCAACGTCTACAGCTTGGCAACTGTAGGTCCTGCCCATCCCCAGGCCCCAGGAGCCACTCCAGCCTGCTGGGGCCCAATTGGTGAGTCATGGCTGAGTGCCCAGAAGGGTCCTGGACTCACGAAGGGCAGTAGCAGAAACTGGTCGCTCAGTGAAACACGGACCAAGCCCCAAGTGCACGAAGCAACAGGCCAGGGCTGAGGCTGGGACTGGGGAGGCATAGTGGCTACAAGGGCTGGGATCTGGAGAATTCTCCCCAGGGAGGCAGAAGAGGCCCCAGAAGACCTTGGGACCCTCTAACTCACTAGGGTCAGGCCTAAAATAGCTCCCACCACTATCTGAAATACTTTCATTTATAGATTGCCTTGCTACCTTGTTCTAAAAAGATTTACCTCTACAATATATTAAAATAAAACATTTTTAAGTAGATGGGGGGAAATTAGTCAAATGGGAGAATAAGAGTGGAAAAGTAAGCCAAGCCAATATGGCTCAGTGGTTGAGCATCAACCCATGAACCAAGAGATCGCAGGTTCGATTCCTGGTCAGGGCACATGCCTGGGTTGAGGGCTAGATCCCCAGTAGAGGGTGTGCGGGAGGCAGCTGTTGATGTTTCTCTCTCATCGATGTTTCTATCTCTCTCTCCTTCTCCCTTCCTATCTCTCTAAAATCAATAAAAACATATAAACATAAAAATTTTAAAAAGAGTGGAAAAGTAAGACTGAGCCAGGACTGAGGATAGTAGGCCCCAAGCCTGTCATGAACTTGGCTTGGTTAGTGGGTCAATGGGTCCTACTGTTGGAAATGTAAATGGTTCCATCACTATAGGGAGAGAAACCTGCCAGTATATGGCCTAGCCCCACAATGTCACATCCAGGAACTCACATTGGGAAGCACAGATAGATGAGATGACACTGTGCCATTGTGACTGGAACAATGAAAATGTCCATCAGGAAGTGAGTGGGTCATTGAAGTGACCCAGGTCCATGTGTATCAATATCAAGCACCTACTGGGGAGGAAAAGGCATATTACAAAGTAATACAGGCTTATACCATTAGGAAAAAAAATACAAACAAACAAAAAAAATAAAATAAAATTGTGTGTGTGTGTGGGGGGGACTCCTACTTCATATACCCATGTGTATAAAAGTGAAACCACAAATAAGAAAAATACACTCCAGCCCTGTCTGGTTTGGCTCAGTGGATAGAGCGTCGGCCTGCGGACTCAAGGGTCCCAGGTTCGATTCCGGTCAAAGGCATGTACCTTGGTTGCGGGCACATCCCCAGTGGGGAGTGTGCAGGAGGCAGCTGGTCGATGTTTCACTCTCATCGATGTTTCTCACTCTCTATCCCTCTCCCTTCCTCTCTGTAAAAAATCAATAAAATATATTTTTTAAAAAAAGAAAAGAAAAATACACTCCAAATTCATAGCAGTGATTATTTTTGGGGAGGAGCAAGTGGCAGAGCCTGGTCAAAAGAGCCTTAACCTTACCTATACTATTCTAACCTTTTTAAAAGAAGAAAAAAATTCACTTACTATTAATATGCTCTTTAAAACAATATACAGTATGGAAAAACCTAGAAGCAAATATGCTGAAATATCCTATCTAATAAAGAGGGAATATGCTAATTGACCATCACACTCTCACAAATATGGCGGCACCCACAGCCAATAAGGAGGGAATATGCTAATTGACTGCCATGCCCTCAAAGATGGCAGTGCCTACAGCCACAAGATGGAGGTGTCTAGCCGCCCACGGCCAGCCTGAGGCACAGGCAAGCCTCGGATGGCAGCTGCCCAGCTGCCCAAGGCTGGCCCAAGGTGCAGGCAAGCTGCCAATGGCAGCTGCCCAGCCACCCAGGGCCGGCCCGAGGCTCAGATTACCAGGGCCAGCTGAGGCTTGCGCTGCCGGCAGTGGCAGCAGCAGAGGTGTGATGGGGGTGTCGCCTTTCCCTGATCGCTGGGTCGCCTTCTGCCCCTGAGGGCTCCTGGACTGTGAGAGGGGGCAGGCCAGGCTGAGGGACCCCCCGCCCTCCAGTGCATGAATTTTCATGCACCAGGCCTCTAGTTAATAATAATCAATTATGGGTGGTGGGAATATGAATGATCTTTTTGCACTGCTTAATTTCTTTTATTTTTCAAATGTACCATATCTGCACAGAAATGAGACCAAACTAAAACCAAAGGCAAAAAACCTTTGTCCCTGACTACCCCAGGAATGGGGCTCTGTGGTGAGCAAACAGGCCGGGGTCTGGCAGGGCCAGGCCCAGGGTCAGCAGGCTGCCACAGCCTTTTGGACCTCAGTTCTTCACTTCTTGGACCTCCCAATAGGCAGGTCGCTACTGCTTTGCTCTCACAGCACCCTCCCTCTTAGCCCTTGTATTTCCCACAGACTGGCTTTGCCTCAGCCCTGGACCCCACATTGTAGCCCAAACAATCTCCCAAACAGGACACACGGGAGAGTATCTGGCCTGTAAAGGGCCTAAAGCCAGAGGGGGCTAAATTCTCACTGCCTTGCCCAAGCCATCAGGAGGCACCCACCTGCCACAGAAATGAATTTAAGGCCCAGATCGCACTGAGACCCATCTTCCCTTGCTCTGCCCCCACCTGGTGCACAAACATTCCAGACATCCAGGTGCACACACCTCAGCTGCCTGGGCCTTGGCAGAAGGTGGGGCGAGTTGTGGAATTTCCCCAAGTGGCATCTAATGAATGGAAAACATTTTAATGCCCTTACTCCCAAGCTGGGGGCTGGAGGCAGTGAGAAGTCCCGACTGGCAACCATCTGTGGAGTCACTTGGGGAAGTGATCGCTCTCTCCCCTCAGCCTCTCCATCTGCAAAAAGGACATTGAAAAGTTTGTCCCTTGCAGAAAAAGAAGATGGAGTGGGCAATCTAATACCCTTTAGGAAAGAGGAGCAATAAAAGAACAAGAAAAAATAAAAAATAAACAGGAGCGATCACACAGGCCCATTAATAACAGGGTGAAATCCCCTCCTGTCTTTCTGTAAGTCAGTGTGGGGGGATCAGTGGTGGCCAGATGACATCTGTGGTGAACTAAGGGACCCCCATCAAGCTCCTTCCTAGGATGGGAGAGGGCAAATGACCCAGCCCTCAAACCACCCACCCCATGGCCAGCTGCCCATCCAGCCCATTCCTGGGATCCCTGGTTCAGCTTGTCTCCCTCCCAGTCATTCTTTAGCAGAGGAAACTAAGCACAGGGCTTTATAAGAATGAGACCAAAAAGATCATTCATATTCCCACCACCCATAATTGATTATTATTAATATTTCAGCATTTATTCCTTCATTTGTTCACATATACACACACCATTGATTTAGGTACCCACCATGTTCCGGCCCTGTGAGGGGCACTGGGAACATTTCCAGGAAGGGAATGAGTGAGATGCCATCCCTGACCTTACAGGGCTTGGAATCTATTAGGCGAGATGGACAAAGAGATTAGTGACCTCAGGAAAGAGTGGTCGCATAGTAGTTTGCCCCTGGTGACAGGGAACCACAGGGCACCAATTCCAGTTAGAGGAGTAGATAATTGGGGGAGGAAAGAGGGAAATAGAATCAATACACTTAGGGAAGGATTGTATTGTAGGACCTGCAAATAGGTACATCTGACCAGACTTATTAAATATTTCTCTACTCTCTTCCAACACTAAGTCAGATCACACAAGAACAGTGATCTAGCCCAGAACCTGGCCTGGCATTTTGCAGGCACTGAATGTATTTGTGTGGGCTTGTTTGACTACAAATGGGTTTCAAAACCTAATGGTTCTTCTCAAGGCAAGAAGTCTTTTGTAAAGACATAGTTCAGAAGGACTGTGATGTTTGGACCTTAACTATGTTTTAAACTTAGCCTCTGCATGCTTTCTTTTTGCCTCCACCTGGTTGCTCTTAGACTCTGAGGTCCCATAGGCCTGAGTTGTTTGCACGGCTGGACTTTGGGATGGTAAGAAGGGTCAGTTGAGGATGGGGTGGAGGTTGAAAGGATTTTATACACTCCCACTGCCATCAGGTCATTTTGGCCAATTGGAAAACTTCAGAAATAACATAAACCCTTCAGCACCAGGAGCCCTCACTTGCAAGGATGCAGACATGCCCACAGCTCAGAAAACTAAGGTCAAGTCCAAGGAGAAGAGAGTGGATCCTGCAGAGAGAAGGAGTGATGGGGCTGTCCTGAGGTGGGAGTTTGCCACAGGTGGGGCTTGGCTGCAGAACTCTTAGCCCCAGGCTGACCTGGCCCTACCTGTAACAGCTAGACCGCCCAGGCCGGCATGGCCCAAGGCCTTTGTGAGAAGTGGGAGGAAGAGTCAGGCTATTAGTTCATTCTGTCAGTGCCCTGTTCACTTCACAGGCTGTGGGCTCCAGGACACCAGGCCCCGGGAGAAGAATGTCTTAGTCCCACTGTCTTAGTCCACTGGGGCTTATAAACAACAAGATTTTATCTCTCACAGCTGAAGGCTGGAAGTCCAAGATCAAGGCACCAACAGATGTTGTGTCTGGTAGAGCCCACTTCCAGGTTCATAGCTGGTGCTTCTTCCTGTGTCCTCACATGGTGGGAGGGGACAGGGAGCTCTCTGGGGTCTCTTTATAAGGCACTAATTCCATTGCCAAGGGCTTCACCTTCAAGACCTAATCACCTTCCCAAGGCCCTATTCTCCTAATAGCTTAGGATTTCAACATATGAATTTTTTTGTGGGGCGGGGGGTGGGGGGACGCACATTCAGACCATAGCCCTCATTCTGAACCAGTTTCCTTCCTTTCTCTTTTCTTCCTTTCCTCCTCCTCCTCCTTTTTCTTCTCTCCTCCACTTGCTTCCTCCCTCCTCCCTCTCTCTCCCTTACACTCCCTTTCCTTTTCATAAGCCTACAGCATCATCCCCAACAACCATTTTCAATGATGGTTGATTCTGCTTGCTAAACATTTCGATCCAATCTGGAAACATTAACCTGAAAGTGATTCATCAGAGGGTCCTGCAGACGTGATTTTGCTGTGTGTTCATCAGTCTATTATCTGTATCTTGTTTCTCTCATCCCAGAGTGCATTAAATAAGTCCCCCTCTGCGTGCCTGCATTTATTTTTCTCTCCCTGTCTGCCGCCAGTTCTCTCTGGGAACCAGAGACAGTCATAGTCATAAGATGTTAGTCAGCACAATGGCAGCCGACCATGCTGGAGAGGCTGGCTGCATCCCTGCCGGGGAGCACTGAGTCTGTGCCTAAAACCTGTGGCCGAACCGCGGGGTGTGTTTGTCTGCTCCGTGCTCCAGCCTGTTTTCCTGGTGTCAGATTCCAAACAGAGCTACCTCGTGTTCAAAGAAGATAAATAAGGCAGCTAAGGTATTTGGAAACCCTGCCAGCTTGATTGTTTAATATTTGCTCACAGTATGCATTAGACTAGAATGAGACTCAAGCACGCCCCATTTCAGGTTGTGCACAATTGAAGACCCAGTTGGCTCACAAGACATAAGAAACATCATTTATCAGGTGGCTACTCCAGGCCAAACGTACATCAGGCGTTTCATAGGCATTAATTCAAATCCTCACAACAACCCATAATGGAGGTATTGCTACCCCCAATATATGGGTGAGGAAATTGAGGCTCAAAAGGGTTAGATAGTTGCCTGAGACAGGCTGATAACAGTGACAGAGCCAGGAATTGACCCAAGCTCCCCAAAGCCTGACTGGAGTAGTGTAATAATACAGTTGACCCTTGGACAACATGGGTTCGAGCTGTCCGGGTTCACTTATAGGCAGATTTGTTTTCAATAAATACCGTAAATGTATGTTATCCTCCTTATGATTTTCTTAATAACGTTTTCTTTTCTCTAGCTTACTTTATTGTAAGAATACAGTGTGTACTACACAAACATACAAAATATGCATTAATCAACTGTGTGTTCCAGTCAAGAGCAGGCTATTAGTAGTTACGTTTTGAGGGAATCAAAAGTTATGTTAGGATTTTTGACTGCAAGAGGAGTTGATGCCCCTAATCCCCTCCCCCCATGTTGTTCAAGTCAATGATACTTTCTTTCCACCTCCATCGCTGGTTAAGATGGGGTGGGGGAAAAGGGTGTATCCCATTTATTTTACCATTTATGAGGGAAGTCATTTGGAGTTGATTTTAGGAGAGCAGCTAAGTAAAAGGGAGGTTCTGCTTCCAGTTAGGCAGTTGTGTACATGGAGTAGAATTGCTGGAAGGGGGCTGAATATGAAGATCCACAGACCAGCTTCCCCTAGAAACCCTCCCCAGTGCTCTGTGTGATGGATGACAAGTATGTGTTATCTTCCATGACCTGGTCTTGATCCTACCTCTAAAGCCCATGGTTATGGTCTAGTTTCCTTAGTGATAGAATGATCAGGTTCCACTTCAACCCTGTTGGTGACATTTCTCCTCCTGACACCCTTCTCTAGCCTAAAGTATCATCAGAGACTGGCTGGTGGAAATGAAAATGAACTCATTAGCTGGAAACCAAGATGGCGGCATAGGTAAGCACCTGAACTGCTGCCTCGCACAACAATTTCAAAACTACAACTAAAAGACAGAACGGACACCATCCAGAACCACAGGAAAGCTGGCTGAGTGAAAATTCTACAACTAGAAGGAAAGAGAAAAGCTCACAGAGAATTGGAGGTACGGCAAAGGGTCTTTGTGCGCGCAGAGAGGAAGGGCGGCTGAGAGCCTGGCTGACTTTCTCTGGCAGAAGGGGGAAGGAAGCCCCCAACTGCACTGAACCCCAGTTCTGACTGCACTGAACTCCAGTTCCAGGCGAGCCCCTGGGGACCCATGCTCTTACGGGGGGAATCTGGACTCTCGGGCGGAGACTTGGGTGACGGGGAAGGCAGAGGTCTGAAGGCGCGCGTGCCAGTGTGCACAAAGGCTGCGGAGGTTGCCACAGGCTTTCCCTAGTGGAAGGGAGTCAGAAGCTCCTGACTGCACTGAGCCCCAGTGCTGACTACACTGAACCCCAGTTCCAGGTGAGCCCCTGGGGACCCACGCTCTTGTGGGGGGAATCTGGACTCTCGGGCGGAGACTCAGGAGCCGGGGAAGGCAGAGGTCTGAAGGCGCGCGTGTGCCGCAAGGGCAAGCTGACAGGAAGCCAAGACTGTCTGCTCCGCCCTGAGACTCCATCCCATCCAAGCTGAGCACAGAGGCTATTGCAATTTGGCAAGTCTAATCCTATAAGGCTGTCTCCAGCACCAAACTTCTCCCAGCATAGACACAGCTGATCCTTACAGCCAATTGGCCTGGAGGTCAATTCTTCCCAGTGATACCAACAACAATCAAGACTTAACTACAACAAGGCTGTACACACAGTCCACAAAGGGGTGCACCAAGAGTGTCCACCTCAAGTTAACTGGGGAGGCCGACCCACTGGGCCATATAGGAAACCTAGCACACAAATCTACCCTACCAACTCAGGGAATCAGTGAAAATGCGGCGTCAAAGAAACAGATCACAAACGAAAGAAATGGAGGAAAACAAATGACTGGATATAGAATTCAAAACCACGGTTATAAGGCTTTTCAAGAATATCCTAGAAAAGGCCGATAAATATAATGAGATCCTCGAAGATATGAAAAAGGACCAACTAGAAATCAAACATACACTGACTGAAATAAAAAATATTATACAGAGACCCAACAACAGACTAGAGGAACACAAGAATCAAGTCAAAGAATTGAAATACAAAGAAGCAAAAAACACTCAACCGAAAAAGAAAAAAGAAATCCAAAAAGTTGAAGATAGTGTAAGAAGACTCTGGGACAACTTCAAGCGTACCAACATCAGAATTATGGGGGTGCCAGAAGAAGAGAGAGAGCAAGATACTGAAAACCTATTTGAAGAAATAATGACCGAAAACTTCCCCCACCTGGTGAAAGAAATAGACTTACAAGTCCAGGAAGCACACAGAACCCCAAACAAAAGGAATCCAACGAGGACCACACCAAGACACATCATAATTAAAATGCCAAGAGCAAAAGACAAAGAGAGAATATTAAAAGCAGCAAGAGAAAAACAGTTAATTACCTACAAGGGAGCACCCATACGACTGTCAGCTGATTTCTCAACAGAAACTATGCAGGCCAGACGGGAGTGGCAAGAAATTTTCAATGTGATGAATAGCAAGAACCTACAACCAAGACTACTCTACCCAGCAAAGCTATCATTCAGAATTGAAGGGCAGATAAAGAGCTTCACAGATAAGAAAAAGCTGAAGGAGTTCATCACCACCAAACCAGTATTACATGAAATGCTGAAAGGTATTCTTAAAGAAGAGGAAGAAGAAAAAAGTAAAGATAAAAATTATGAACAACAAATACATATCTATCAACAAGCAAACCTAAAAATCAAGTGAATTAAAAACCTGAGGAACAGAATAATCTGGTGAATATAATAGAATCAGGGGCATAGAAAGGGAGTGGACTGATAATTCTCAGGGGGAAAGGGGTATGGGGGGTTCAGGAAGAGACTAGACAAAAATCATACACCTATGGATGAGGACAGTGGGGGGGAGGTAAGGGCAGAAGGTGGGGTGGGAACCGGGTGGAGGGGAGCTATGGGGGGAAAAAGGAGAAACAATTGTAATAATCTGAATAAAGATTTATTTTAAAAAAAAAGAAAAAAAAAGAAAATGAACTCATTAGCAGCAGCTGTTGGCTCAACCACTAGGAGTGCTATTGAGTTCATAAAGCAATTGGGCATCTGTTCTACTGGAGATCCTAGACTTCCTCATTCTGCCTTCTGGTCTAGGACCACGTTACCTCATCTCCCCCATCCCACCCACAGAACTTAAAGCAGGGCAGAGAACAAGCAGGCGGTCCCCCAGGATATGGGGGTGCAGCCTTATTCACGAGTGTCTCACCTTCGAATTCTCACCTCAGCCTCAGGACAAGCCCACCAGACTCTTTCTCTCTGTCCAGTTGGCCTTGATCTCTTGCTACCTCAGACTTTCAGTATCTGCCAGATCCTTCCACTTTGCAGTTTCTGGTCCTGCCTCCTGAGCCCCGCCCAGCAATTCAGTGGGTGGGGAGTATCCTGGAATCGTGGGTCAGAAGATGCCAGAGCTTGACTTCCCCATGCCAGTGATGAGGAAACCATCTAACGGGGGAAGTGATTTGACAAAGGTCTAATTAGAAACAGAGCCTGGTCTGGAACCTGGATCTCCTGTTTCCTACTCAAGGCTGTTTCCATAGTTCAAAGGAGCCTGGTTCCTTGGGTGAGATGATGCTTAGAAGAATCTAGGAGGTTCTCCTTCACCCATCAGGGCTGCTTCACTTTAGTCGTTAGTGGCATCATTTCTGATTTCCTTCAAATGCTTCGCATGCCCCAAGGGGGCCTCCTTCCAGTTGCCACCAGTATGTGCTGGGCCTGGGCCTGGAAATACTCTCTGCAGCCTCTTCCAGATGCTTATTCCTTCAAGTGTTTACAAGATAAAAGGATAAACTCTGCCGGAGTTGCTGGGATGCCATGATGGAGAGGAGAGAGATTCGAACGGCCATAGCTCATGTCTGTGTGCTGTGTACAATGTCTTTTGCTTCTTTTTTAAAAAAAAAAAAATTTAAACTGATTTCAGAGAGAGGAAGGGAGAGGGAAAGAGAGATAGAGACATCAATGATGAGAGAGAATCATTGATTGGCTGCCTCTTGTACGCCCCACACTGGGGATTGAGCCTGCAACCTGGGCATGTGCCCTAACTAGGAATCAAACAGTGACATCCTGGTTCATGGGTCAAGACTCAACCACTGAGCCACACCAACTGGGCAGTGTCTTTTGCTTCTTAAACAAACCAGCAAGCCAGGCCCATAATCAGGCCCACCCTAACATTGGAGAGGTCCAAAGCAAATGCACAAATGCAGGCCCATATGCCATGTGTCTAAATATTTGAGAATTATAAACCAAGCTAACAAACTGTTAGGCATTGTTTGTTCTTTCCTCTTGCCTTGACAAATATGCTTTTATAATGACCTCAAAGGCAGGTTATAATTCTCCATCCTTGAACCCTGGAACTTGTAGGGTCAGGAGAAGTGAGGCCTCAGCCCTACCCATGGCCCTCCCTCTTTCTTCTGACACCTGAGGATCCTGTGCTTAGACTGAGAATGCAACCTTCACCCACACTGCACAGACAAGAGGTCTGCACAGGCCTGAATGTGGGC
This sequence comes from Plecotus auritus, assembly GCF_963455305.1. Lineage (NCBI taxonomy): Eukaryota > Metazoa > Chordata > Mammalia > Chiroptera > Vespertilionidae > Plecotus > Plecotus auritus. Next base: position 78,270,943 of record NC_137773.1, read on the forward strand.
CATTTGGCCAGAATATGCCCAGGTCTGATACTTGGAGCATGGTGTAGAAGAGAAGGAGTGAATGGTGAGTGGGCATGTCGCATAGCCACCCTACCTTAAGGAAGCCCAGAGCTAGGCTTCTAAAGCATAGGGTCCAAGGCAGGCCCCCTTACCCAGGTATACAAACAGTATCATTAAAATTATTTCCATTTTATAGACGAAGCAGCTTCCACTCAGAAAACTTGAGTGACTTCTTACAGGCACACACCAGTAACCAGAAGAGTCAGGACTCGAACCTGGGTCAGCCTACCTCCAGATCCCCTGCTGTGCCCCTTCCCAGTGCTACCTTTCCCATTGTCCACCATCACCTGGGAACTCAGTGAGCCCCACCTTGCTGTGGGTCTGGACTTCCATCGCCTCTCACCGCTGGTAAAGTGGATACATCCTCTTTATTGGTCTCCTTGCCTCCTGCCTTGTCCCCTTATCCACCCAGCTTCTCTGAGATATACCAGTAAAAGCCATGACATGTTCCCCTCTTAACCCCTCACCTTCAGGGTCACGTCCACAGACCTTACCTTGGTCCATCACACCCTCTTGCATTCTTCTTAGCCACGCCGAATCCCTCTCTATCTTCAACTTGCTCTTGCAAATGCTATTTCCTCTCCTGCCACGCTCTCCCTCAGGCCTCCCCACCACCTCTCCTAGCCAGCTCCCACTCATCCCCCTCATTTGGGCTCAGATGGCAGCTGTCACCTCCCCAACTCCAGTTCGAAGGTGGCTGCTTTTTAAATTATCTTCCTACACTAATAAGCTGCAGGCACCGTATCCCCATGCTTAGCACCAGGTGGCACGGAGCAAGCCACCCATACTGCTTGTTGAACTAATGGGTTTCCTACAAGATGGGAGCCTTCTGTGATTCAGCCTGATTCAGCCCCTCCTGAGAGATAAGGGCAGAGAAAAGCCATTCCTGACGCCAGCAGCAATGCCAAATGACAAACATTTCCTGGATCCTCTTGAAACGCTGGGCCCCCGGATGGAAGAGTCTCTCTCAAAGGCAGATTAGAAGCTAGTGGACTCCGGCCCAGGACTGTGAGTTCTAATTGCTCCCTGGAGCAGGGGAGGGTGTCACCCTGCTCCATGTCCTACGTATAATAGAGCCAATCAGAAATATATTTCTTCCTTCTCTCATTCAGTCAATAGGGACCAAATTTTAATCACCAGGAAGGATAGCCAGGAGCCTTAGACAATGGAGTTTGCCCTTGAGTAGCTTAAAAACTCCGGTGGGAACTGGGAAGACTAATTTAGAGAGTGCTTTCTGCTGTGGGAGTGACAGGAAGGCAGAAACCCAACCCAGCTGTGCATTCTCTGTGTTCCTTTGGGGGAAGACGAGTCCTTACAATGGTCTGCTAGGTCCATGCATGGGATCTGCTCCAGCAACCCCCACCCCGTCACCTTTCTAGCATCATCTCCCACAGCCCCCATCTCTCCCCTGCTCACTGCACTCCAGTGTGAGGCCTCTTGCTCTTCCTTGCTTGCAGTAGGCATGCTTTGCACTGGCTGGTCCCTCTGCCTGGAACACCCTTCCCCCAAATACCTCATAAGCAACTCCCACATCTTCTTCACATCTTTGCTCAAACATCACCTTATTAATCAGGTCATCCCTGACCACCGAGCATGGCTCAAGCACACTGTGGTCTCTGAGGCTGCCCTGGCTATGTTTTGGAGGGACTGCAGGGTCAGTGTGGTGCAGTATGAAGGGCCTAGAGCCCTGGGAGCCTTGCCACTATTAGCCGTGTGAGTAAGCCCCAAACCTCTCCATGCTTAGCGTCCTCCTGGGTAAGATAAAGAAAATGTTTCTGTTGTTGTTGTTGTTACTCTTCATCCCAGGGTATGTTTTCTTTTTTCGTTGTTGTTAATATTTTCCATTGATTTTTAGAGAGAGTGGAAAGGAGGGGGAGAGACAGAGAGAAACATCGATGTGAGACAGACACAGTTTGATTGGTTTTCTTCTTCATGCACCCTGACCAGGGCCGGGGATCAAGCTGCAACCGGTACCTGGCCTTGACTGGAATTGAGCCCAGGACCCTTCCATCTGCGGGCTGATGCTCTATCTACTGAGCTAAACCAGCTAGGGCAGGATATTGTTTCCATTGATTTTTAGAGAGAGTGGAAGTGGGCGGGTGGGAGGGGGAGACACAGAGAGAGAAACATGTGAGAGAGACACATCAATTGGTTGTCTTCAGTACTTGGAGATCGAGCCTGCAACTGAGGTAGATACATGCCCTTGTCCAGAATCGATCCTGCGACCCTTCAGTCCACAGGAAGACACTCTAACCACTGAGCAAACTGGCTAGGTCAGAAAAATGTTTCTTGAGTCCCTTATTTCACAGGATTTCTGTAGGTCCAAAGGAGACCATGTCTCACTCGTCTTGGGACCAATGGAAAGGAAACTGCTCTGTAACCAATCAGCAGGGACCTAAGGGTGTAGCCTCAGGTCCCTGCTGATTGCTCGTTAAGGCTCCTTATGGGGACTTGGCCTCAGCTGTGGGTGCAGCCATCTTTGTGACGGAGTGATGTTCAATTAGCATATTCCCTCCTGTCAGTGAGGCAGCTGTTGGCCGACATGTGCATTCACTAAAATGGTCCAGATGCCTGGGCCAGCCATCTCACACAACATTACATCTTACATCTTAAAAATCAAATTGTATCAATAGGGCTGATCCAAAAGGCAGCTCTAGAACCAGTGTGTTGTCACCAAGTCCAGACTCATGGGCTTGGCCCAGTATTCCCTGGTCCAAAGGGCCAGCTGGAGGGGAAGAGTCCCAGGTGGCCCTGTGGCTCTGGGCCTGGAAATACCTCCACCATCACTGGGCTCCTGTCCAGCCTCACATATAAAAGGCAGCTCCATACAAAGCAGCAGGCATCAGCTACCCCAAACACAGGGCCATCTTTTCTTTGTAATAGTGTTTTTGAAGTTGCCAGTGACAAAAACTATTCTTTGTAGAAAATATAGAACATTAATACAAGTCTATAGAAGAAATTTAAAATCCTCTGTTATCCTGCCACCCAGAGATAACCACAGCTAATATTTATATATAGTGACCCCGTGCACGAAATTCATGCACATTAAAAGGGGATTAATTAGAAGAAATAATTTAATATTGCTATTTGCCCTTTCTCTATAATAGAAGTGTCAGAGATGAAAGAAAATTATTAAAATGTATGTGAAAACCTTCCTCCTGTCAGAGTCTGGGGCTCACCATGGGACCCAGAGTCAAGTCCCCACCCACCCACATGCACCTCAAAATTGCATGAGGCCCAGACCCGGTCGCCCCCCCCGCTCCCATTGGGCTAGAACCAGACCCGGCCTGTCCCACCCTTGTCAAGCCCTGCTGGGCAGGTGGCATAGCCTCAGGTCCCCTAGCCTGACACCAGGACAGGGGGCATGGCCTGAGTTCCTCCAGCCCAGACCTGGGCAGGGGTTGTGCCTTGAGGTCCTCCGTCAAGCCCCACCAGGCAGGGGGGCACAGCCTCAGGTCCACCGTCAAGCCCCACCAGGCGAGGGGGCGCAGCCTCAGGTTTCCCAGCCCAGCACCTGGAGGGGGGCACAGCCTCAGGTCCCCCGTCAAGCCCCCCTGGGCAGGGGCGCCGCCTGAGTTCCCCTGACCCAGCACTGGGGGTGCACTTTGAGGTCCCCTGTCAAGCCCCACTGGGTGGGGGGCATGGCCTGAGGTCCCCTGTCAAGCCCCGCCGGGTGGGGGGTGTGGTCTGAGGTCCCCCGTCCTGGTGCTGGGGTGCGGGGAGCAGCCTGAGGTCCCCTAGCCCAGCACCAGGACGAGAAGCACACCTTGAGGTCCCCCATCAAGCCCCGCCAGGTGGGGGGCATGGCCTGAGGTCCCCTGTCAAGCCCTGCCGGGTGGGGGGTGTGGTCTGAGGTCCCCCGTCCTGGTGCTGGGGTGCGGGGAGCAGCCTGAGGTCCCCTAGCCCAGCACCAGGACGAGAAGCACACCTTGAGGTCCCCCGTCAAGCCCCGCCAGGTGGGGGGCACGGCCTGAGGTCCCCTGTCAAGCCCCATGGAGGCAGGGGAGGGTGTAGCCTCAGGTCCCTGCTGATTGCTCGTTAAGGCTCCTTATGGGAACTTGGCCTCAGCTGTGGGTGCAGCCATCTTTGTGACGGAGTGATGTTCAATTAGCATATTCCCTCTTTATTAGATAGGATACCCTCCCAATCTTTTTTCTACACATTTCAAGGAATTAGATATTAGAATCAAACTTTTCACAATGTCTTACTTACTTAGACATTTGTTGTTCCAGTCTTATTTACTTAGCATGAAATCATCAGCATTTTCCTATGCTATCAAATATTTTTTTGAAAACATTATTTGTATGGCTACATACTATCCTATGCTAGAGTTCTACCAAGAACTCATTCAGCACCGCATCTGCTTAGAGTTGAGACTATTCCAACAGAGACCCAGCTCTTCCTCCTCTTCCTCTTCCTTCCCTCGCTGGCTCTCCTGGTCCTCATCACTGACCACCCTCCTAACTGGGCAAATGCCGGGCAGAATGGGAGGCATGAGGGTAAGACCTATCCCTGCCCTGGGCAGGTTATCTATGTGAAGGAGGAAGGCAATGCATCCACTAGAAAGCAGCACCAGGAGCCCAGGCCCGATGAGGGGCTAGGAGGCTGAAGATGGGAGAAAGCACTTCCAGATGGGCTGGAATGGCTCCACCCAGAAGACTTTGGAGCACCACCCCATCCTGGGCCAGATCACACTGGCGGGCAGTACTCAGCACAGGGCAGTGTGGCCAGGGACAGCCCACCCAGGAGGATGCCAAGTCCCCAAGCCTGAAACGAGCCTTCAACTTGCTAACGTGGTTTCTGCCACCCCGAGCCTACAGCCTCGGAGGGAGACAGATACCAATCAAATAACCTCATCGCAAAAGATAAAATGACAGCTCGTGATGAAGGAGAGGTCGGTGAGGCGGTAAGGACATGTGACCTGGGGTTCTCTCAGGAGGCAGGAATTCGGTCAGCCCTGTGTGGGAGGAGCAGGTGTGTAAAAGGACCCGGAAGAGCCTCTGTCTGGAGAGCAGAACATCAACGCAAGGCGCAAGGCGAGGCCCAGGTGGGCGGAGCTGGACCACGCAGGCCTGGTGGGCCACGCTGGGTTTTAATCGCTGGGTTTTAATCCCAGGAGGAATGGGAGCTGTTGGGAGGCATTAGACAGGGAGAAGCCAGGGACGGATTTCCATTTCAAAGAATTTGTTCTGGCTGTGGAGGAATAATTGGCTCAGGGGGAGGCAGGTGGTGAGCCAAGAGTGGGCAGAGGCATCAATAAGAGGCTGTTCTGGAGGTGGGGCAAGCGGTGGTGCCTTGGGCCAGGGCAGAGGCAGAGGGGATCGAAGACGTGGAGGATTGGATCACTATTTAGGAGCTGGAATCAAAAGGTTGGGTGGAAGCTGTGACTCTCCAAAAGACCCCTGTTCAAGTAGACTTGCTAGCTTGGAAGCATTAACGCGTTAGCATGAAGAGGTGCTCACATTAGCAGGATGCCTCCTTAGGCAAGTCCATTAGCGGAGGTGCTAATGAAGGGGGAAAGGAAGTGGGTCAAGGGCCCTGATGGGGAGAAGCAGCGAAGGACACAGGCACCAGGGGGCAGCACAAGGGTCTTCGGCATCAGCCAGTGGTCCCAGGAGGAGGCGGAGACCAAGGGTCTGGACTGGAGAACCCTGTCTGCTGTCACGTGCTGGGGGGTGGAAGTGGCCGGGGAGAGGTCAATGGGGGAAAAGGGAGACATATATAATACTGTAATCAATAAATAATTTTAAAAAAAGATTGATCCTGAAAGCCATGATGGGGCTGCCCTGGCGTCTGTCTTGTATGTGTCTTAGGTACCTGGAGCTCGAGGCTCTGGCGGAGCAGCTGCTAGATTTAGAATATAACCACCTCTAGTGGTTGACACAGCACGTAGTATTATATGCCATGAGGCACCCTGTGGTTAGTGGGGGAAACACGTGCTTTGGGGCAGGTCCTTCGAACTACTCCCAGCTGGTCTAGGAGACAGACCTGGAAGAATGTCTGTTTTCCGCCCCACTTCTGGTTTCTACGTAGCCTCTCCGAGCCTCCGTTTCCTCATCTGTAAGCTGGAAATGCCCCCTCTGCCTGCTGGGTCGCTCTGACGGTGGGCACAGGTTAGGCACTGGGTAGTGGGAGTTGCTGCTGATAGTTTGAACTCCAGCCGCTTGTGGGTGGAGTGTGAGCTCTGGGCTTGGCGGTGCCAGACAGGGGTTCTCCTGCCCCCTCCACGCAGGCAAATTGCTGACAGTGGCAAAGCCACGTTGCCATGCTTATGGGAACACTGCTTAGGTTTCGAGTTAAAAAAAAGAAAGAAAGAAAGAAAAGGATATTTGGATTTGGTTTCGTCTAGGGTTTGGCAAATGCGTGTGGCGGGGCGGCCGCTCTGGTCCAGGTCTGGGCGGGGAACGTGCAACTAGCGGGGCGTTAGGACCCGGTGCGCGTCTCCCGACCCCGCGCGCCCAGGTCCTGGAGCCGCGGGAGGAGAGGCTTGAATGGGAGGCTGGAGGGGATCGGGCTGAAAGAGCTGCCCGCGGAATAGCTCTGCCGTCGCCAGGCAACCGTCCTGACGCAACGCAAAAAAAAAAAAAAAAAAAAAAGTCCCTTAAAAAAAAAAAAAAAAGAATAGTGCTGAGAATTCACGGGAGCACTAGAGAAAGAGAGGCAGGAGCCGGCTTAGCCCCCGAGGCCGGGCCAGAGGCTGCGGAGCCGGGAGCCCGCGTCGGGAGTTGGAGGCGGGGTCCTCGGTGACACCCCTGGAAGGGGCCTCTGAGCACCCCGGAAGGTGGGTTTGCGGCCGGGGTGGAGACGATCCCAGGGCTGGGGATCGGGCTTGGGTATGTGGCTGTGGCCGGCGGTGCGGGCAGGGAGGGGGCTCGGGGCGCGTAGGTCTCCAGGGCGGCAGGGGTGGGAAGCAGCCTGCCTGGATCTGCGGGAGCACCGATCTCGGGGCGCCCTAAGGGCACACCCCACCTCCTCACCGGCCTCTGGGACTCTTCCCTCAGGGGGCGTGGGACAAGTAGCTGGACTCCATCTCCCAAATCACAGCTGGCCACCTCCAGGGTTAAGATTGCGTGGAGATTTGGGGTACCGGGTCTGAGAGGGAGGAGCCCCACTCAGCCTCTCCAGGTCTACTCCCAGACCGCTGGTCATCTCCAAACCCACCCTGTCTACTTCAGATTCAGCGACAAAGTTCCTGCCCCGAGCTGCATTTGTAACTCAGGAGACGTGACCAACCCACTGAGGGCGCTTGGGCCCAAGGGTGCTCTGCAGGGCTGAGGCCCCTGTGATCAGGGGGAAATGCACAGCCCAAAGGGCCCGCAGGAATGAGCAGGTCAGCCCTGAGGTTGTGTCACTGGGAGAGCGCAGGAAGTTCTTTAGTCCCGGGGAGTGGGCAAGTGTCTCCTCCCACCAAGGCAGGTGGGATATTCTGCTTTGAAAAAAACAACAACAAGCACACAAACCCTATTGCCTGCATCTGGTTTTCATTCGCCTTGGTGTGTGGTTCCTCCTGAGAAGGTCTGGAAGGCAGGTTGGTTTCCACAAACTCCCAGCCATTCCTGGTGAGTCCCAGGTGGGATGAGCCCAGGTTCCCATCCACAGGGCCATCCCCAAAGTGCTCAGGGAGGCCAGGTTCTGAAGGAGCTTCCCTTCTGACCCAGGCGGTCCTGCTGCCCACCAGGCACACATGGGGAGTGCAGAGTGCTAGGCAAAGTCCTGGGAGAGCAGAGGTGGCCACGCATCTCTGGCCTGACTGTATCCACAGGGTGGGAGCTGCTGCCAGCATGTCTGAGGGGCTTGGCAAAGCATCCACAGGCTGTATTTAAAGGGGAAAGATGACAGCTCTTCTGTTCTGAGTGCATTTACCAAGCAGGCACTGCTTGAGACGCCTTCACATCTGTTGGTCATTTTATCTTCACAATTGTCCTTCTAGGGGACATAATATCCTCATTTTGCCAACCAGGCTGGAGAAATGTAGTAACTTGGTGCAGTTCACAGGGCTGATGAAGAGCAGAGAGAGTCATTCAACCTCAAGTGCCTGACTTCTAAGACAGTGCCCTTAAAGGATGGCTGCTTTAGCAGATCCAAGGAGAGAGACCTAGATGGGGGTGGAAACCAGTCTCACCCAGAGCTGTGTGACTGGCTCATCCTGTGGCCTGGGAAGGTTCTTGCCATCTCCAGAGACCCTGTGGAGTCAGGAAAGCTATTTCTTGTGTCAGGAGTCTGAAAGGCTCTGTAATCGGGCCTGGCTCACTTCAGCCCTGCTGGCCTGAAGCAGAGAAAAGGGTCCTCTCCTTCCCCCTCCCCCTTTTTTCCCTTGCCCATCTGAAGACCCTCAAGTTCTCATCACTTGTTCTCATCTCCAATTACATGCATGGATTTCCATTAGATTATCAGTCCCGCTTCCATATTCACCAACGTGGCCTTTAATAGGATCTCTGGCTGGGAAGTAAGTTAAGGCAGAGCCTAAGTATTTCCTGAGGTAGATCTCAGGAAATAAAGTTCTCCACAGGTAAACTTTGCTAGGGGAAAACTCCCTTGGCCCGATAACAGTATCTGGAATTCCCAGGACCCTCTGGGGCTGTGTTCTCCCCACAATGGTGCTTTGCTTGACTGGAGGTTGAGCTATTTGCAAAGGTAGAAGATGAATGATAATCTGAGCAGTTTGCTCTCTGGTTTACAGACTAGAGGGGGGGGAGTCCTCACTCATGAATTGGAAATTCTTTAGGATTAACCAGGATGGCTCTTAAAATGCAAATGTAGCCTAGCATTTGGGTAGGGGAGAGGAGTAAGGAAGGAAAGGCACATTCTGAAGCAGACCTTGAAGGGGTGAGGATGTGTTGAATGAGGGCAGTGGGTACATGGGAGCAGGTGAGACTGGGGGTGGGAAAGAGGCTCAGAAGGGAGGTGAGATGTAAGCCTGGCTAATTTTTTGATCAGCCTGCAGAATCTGAGCTGCCGCAGAGGGTCAAGCTACCCACTTGAGTTGGGAAGGCTGCAAATATGAGCTTCTCCATGGTTAGGAGATTGGCCCCGGAGCATGAAAGCCCAGCACTTCCCCGTCTTTATCCTTCCTCTCCCCAAGACACACACACTTCTCTCACAGATGAGGAAGGAAAAAAGGGAGAAGGAAGGTGGGCAAGAGGAGAACGCAAAGGCTTGGGCTGCCCCATGCCCATCTTATCTCCTCCTGAATGCTAACTGACCTTCCCACCCGCACCCTGCAGCAATGCTCACCCATGAAAAACTCCTTGGAGAAGGGAGTGCAAAGAGCAGCAGCCCATCTCCCAGTGGGCCCTGCCCATCAAGGAAGGGCTCTCCCGTCTCTAGTGATAGAGGGGTAGTGAGCTCTCCAGCATCAGGGGCCTCTTCACACCTGGGTCCCTGCCCAGAAGCCTTTGCAGAGCCCCAGGAAGGTGTGGAAGTTCAGTTCCTCCCAGGGTGCAGACTGAGCCCCATTTCTTCAAGGCAATTTCTCTAGTATGGCCAGAAATTCTCCTCGGGTATTCTGGTCCAAGTGTGGGAGTTGGTAATGGGTCCCCAAAGACTTCCTCACAGGGCTTGTCCTGTGGGAACTCGAAGGGAAGAACTGATTTTCCAGATACGTAGTGGGCCCAGACAGTGACCTCTGCCTCAGCCACAGTTTCAGGGTTTCTTGAAGACTGAGCAGCATTTCCTCATTCCAGAAAGCCAAAAGAGCTTGTGAGTGTGACCCAGTGTGACCCGGAAGGCCAACTGGGGAATTCTCAGGAGGATGAGTACCCAGGAAGGTTCTGGATCAGGATCCTGAACTGGAGGCCAGTGAGGCCCTGGTGCCCCTGACCACCATCAAGTTAAAAGTGGCACCTCCTCCCTCTCCTGTGAGCATTGATTGACATGTGCTCTGCTCTGGAGACAGCATCCTACTGTGAACTGACCATCTGTCCATTTGGTCAGAACTCTCAGGTTTTGTTGTGTTTGGTTTATTTGTTTGACAGCAGCCACGGAAAACTTTGAGGATGCGAAGGCAGACCTCATTATCAAGTCGAATAAAAGCAAGCCTTTGACCAAATTCTGCCACATATGCAGATATTTCTGAGCAACTATTTATTTGCACATGGGTCCAGCAGCGCTCACACAGTTTGCTCTGTGGGCTAGTCCCAGCCATCTGCATCTCTAGATGCCCTGACCACACATCCCTTGAGGTCTCACTGCATTCTTTCACCTGCTCTTACAAGAGTCAAGTGTGTCTCAGAATTCATTTGGCCAACCCACATGTCTTGAATACCTCTGCTTTCACCAAGGAGAATGCGTTTCTAATGTTTATTCTGCTAATTATTAAATGCCTGGTATTGAGCAGACAGAAAGTCAGCTAAAGTGCTGGCCACAGTCCACTGGAGTGGGGTGACAGTGTTATTAGAGGCCAAACTAAGAATTTGCATGCAGTCTACTTCATTGGATCCTTCCAAAGCTTTGAGGTGGGTTCCATTATGATCCCCAATTCATGGATGAGGAACCTGAGAACTATGGGGTTAAATCAATGACCCAAGGTCATAGAATTACTAAGTGTTCTTAGTAATGTGGAAGGAGGTCACATGTCCTGCTTTCTGTTCTGCTTGTGCAGTGCCTGAGCCAAATGTCCCCTCCAAACCCCAGGGTGGGGGCAGTGCTGCACCTTGGGTGAGTGGCAGGCAGCGCCAAATGTTGCTGGTCAGGCTGAGCCCAAGCTGGAACCACCCTCAACTCCCCATCCTGGAGTCATTAGGACGGGGCCCTGCCCACACACAGGGAAACTCCAAGGGCCCTTCAGCCGCCTGGGAGGCCGGCAGGTCCAGACATAGTATGAAAGCGAAGTGACTTGCATGAGCACAGAGCACACCATGAGACTTCTTAGGAAGTCCTTGTGAAACCATTGAGTTTGGAACTTGCAGAGTAAGAGAGAAAGCCAGTCATCAGAACAAACCCACTTGAGCTGGGACTTGTTGATTCTGCTCATTTGAAGTTGGAGCCAATTATCCTGTGGATTGGGATAGTCCTAAATCGGTCTAGTTTGGGGGACTGAGACGAATGCCAGTCAGGAGACAGTTTGGTAGGCCGCATCCCGCTGCGGGAAGATTGTGCATCCTTGGTGTCCTGAGCTGTGAATAGTTCCGCAAGTTTTAGCCAGCTGTTCCCTGTTCTCATAGCCAGAATACGGCTCAAACTGTGTCTACTTTGATCTCTACAAATTGCTTTAAAGGCCACCCTGTGTCTACTTTCTGCTCCCTGATCCTTGCTGCCATGGCCTTTGGACAGAAAGTGTCTATGGTCACATGCAGCCGTCGGCAGGGATGGCCACAGGCTGCCTCTGCCCTTCCCGGACATCTCTGCCTTGTCAGGTGTTTTCATGGAGGAAAACCTTGCTTCATACTCTTCCTTTCCCAGGGCTGATTCCGTGCCTTCCCACCGGACTCTTGGATTCCCAGGCACCTTTCTCTCGCCTGTCAGAGCAGAGCAACCCTTTCCCAGGGCCTCACAGCCTTGCAAAAGCCACAGTGGTAGAGACTCTGGGTAACACGCAGCCCCCTCCCTGCAGCAGCCTGCACTTTCTCCTCTCCTTTCAGTGAGGCAATAAATTAGATTAGATTTATGGCTCCTGGGAGCCAGGGTCTCCCCCCGCGCCCCCAACAGGGAACACAACTTTTTCTTGGTGATTTTCTCGGCAAATTCTTTCACTGGGCAGAATGATGGGAAAGGTCTCCACGTTCCCAGCCTATGGCAGAGGCCTGTGAATCTGCTCTAAGCAGCCAGGAGCAGCACCCATCAATTATTCAGCACAAACTGAGTGCTCTGAATGTGCAAAGGTCTTAACAAGTATTTTTATAGATTCTAGCCTCACAATAGCTCAGCGAGACAAAGCAAGGCTTCCCTGTATTCTAGACAACAGAAGCTCAACCTGGAACCAAGATCAACCCAAGCCAGCCAGCCGCACTAACGGTGCTGTGTGACCCTGGCAAGTCTGGCAACTTCTCTGGTTTGTGGTTGTTCTGTAATAACTCTCAGGAAGGTCTCTCTGGCCCAGGCCACCGTGTGTGTGTGTGTGTGTGTGTGTGTGTGTGTGTGTGTGTGTGCAGGGGGGGATCTGTATACTTCTGTGTGATTTCAAAATGTTAGCGATTGCTCTTGTTGTTTCAGGTGTGGAAACAGATGTTTTGAATAAGCTGAGGTGCAGCCATTAGCACAGGATGTTGCAAAGCCACCTGCACTGAGAGACACATCCAGGAGTACAGGTGGGTCGGTGCCTCTGCCTCTGCTCCCGGTGGGTGTGGCTCTGTGACGTGGTGACAGAGTCTATGCTGTGGCTTAGAGTCTGTGCTTGGGGTACAAGGAAGTGGAAAGGCCATTGCACCAAAACACATTTCTGAGGGAGAGAAGTAGGAGCTTTAGAGGGCGAGTTGCCATAGTAACTGAAGGTGGGATGGGGCCCTTGGGGCTGTCTCCCAGGCCAGGAGCTCTCCTCTCTCCTGCCCCTGGCTGGGTGTCCAAAAAGGTTGTCTCATTCCCATCTCCCAGCAGTAGTGCTAGAACCCCAGGTGGGAGGTGGCCTGGGGCTGCCTGGAGCAGGAGAGTCAATGGGACTGAGGAGCTTTCTCCATGAGGCTGAGAAAGATGGAAACTTCAGGTTTAGATCCTTCCAGCTGAGCTACCTCAGCTGAAAAGACACCCTGTTTCTATGTGTCTATATTTAAATCCTATGAAAATATCCAGATGGCCTTGCTTGGCCAGGGGTTCATCCAATGGACCAGTCACTCTTGCCAGAGTAAGACCTAAAAGGAATGTCTGTCTGGGTCACATGAGTGTTCCTGGGGGTGGCGGCAATGGGCAGGGAGCTATAACTCACAGTCCCTTCAAATCACCTGAAATGATACAGGGGTGGTGCCTACAGAGGGATGCTAAACAAAGACATAGCTGACCACCTAACAGGTACATCAGAAATGTAACTAAGTCATGCAACTCAGGAAGACCAGGGTCAGTACCCAAGACTGGTGTAGAAAAGTGCTAAAATTTTGTTTGGAGAGGAAGTGATCAGTTCCACTCAGAAGAGCAATGACTGTAGAATGAGGTGGTGAACTAGCTTGAAGACTTAGTCAAATTCAAACATGAGTTTATGGGGAAAGGATAAAGCATAGAGTTTAGACCAGCCTCCCCCAAATCCCTGCCCACCCCCACTCCCCAATTCAAACTCACTAAAAACATCTTGATCTTGCAAGTCTTACCCATGAACCTGCAGGAGGTCTTCTGGGCAGGAAACCACCTGGATGTGTGAACTATTCAGGCTAGAATTTTGTTCACTGATGCACAGCATTGCAGTCTCCAGCGTTTATTGAACATCTGCTGTTTGCAGAGGCCTGTGCTCAGAACATAAAAGAGAAAGTAATGTCCTTCCCATTGAGGAGCTAGACATCTGGTCAAGGAGACAGGACACTCTCACAGTTCAAGGTCGTACAGGCCAATGAGCCATAAGCGTCATGGAAGCCAATGCCAGAATTTAAACAAGGAATGGCCTGGAAGGTGGGGTGTCTGTGAGGGCTTAGGAGAGGAAGCAAGCCTTCAGTTAAGCCCTAAAGCAGAGCTTTAGAATTGGTGAGGAGCAGGGAGTTCCCAAATGGGCCAATGACAAACCAAGGGATAAAAGTTCCCCTTTATTCATTCATCCATTCAATCACTTATTCATTCATTCAACAAGTTTACTGAGCACCTACTATGTGCCAGGCACAGCAGTAAACACGAGAAAGTCACTGTCCTCAAGGAGAAGTCAGGTGATAGAGCCAAGGCTTGAGGGCAGGGAACATAGCCTAGAAGAAATGGCTGGATTCTCACAATGGTTGGCTGCCAGGACAGGAGGAATAATCCATAGCTTCCAGGAAGTGGAAAGTGGAGGGTTCTCCTTTGTGGGCAGCATGCAGCCCTGTAGGTGTGCTCTCCCCTGAGGTGTAGATCAAGGGCACATTTGGGAAAGACCCTACTATCATGTGCACTCTTGACACCACCCCACTTCTCTCACTAGCATCCCCACTGCACATCATAACACACACGCAGCAATGTAACCCACCCGTATCCCTCCACCTATACACAAGCACACACAATGTCCCAACACAATTCTCTCCCACCACGCACACGTAACTGGTGCCAAGGGTCTGGTCTCTGGATGTCCTTCCCCCGTCTTAGGCGCTCCCAGTACCAGCTCTGACCAAGACCTGGAATAAAGATGAGCCAGGATAGATGATCTGTGTAGAGCCAGACCAGCGGGTGTCTCCTCCTGCTTCGGTCACCATGGCAACCTCTGATGAGAAGAGAAAACACAATTTCTGGAAGCTCCTGGGAGCTCCCTGGCTCTGGTGGGCAGCTCTGTGGGGCGCAGGCCTGTGTCCCGCAGCCTCTCAGCCCCAGGCATTAGCGCTCCTGCAAGTCTGCAGAACACAGGCGAGGATTTCACTGCCTCCATGCACCGCCGCCGCCGCCGCCGGAGGTCAGTCTTGAGTCCTGGCCCTGAGCTCCCTGTTTTAGTTGAGTACCAGGGTTTATGAGTAAACCCAGACCAGAAAGCCTGCCTTGTCACAGCTCTGAGTCGGAGTCCCAGGCCGAATGACGCCACATCCACCTGGGGGGAAAGCATTATCTGCTTTAGAAAAGGAAAGAAAGAGACTGAGGTGTGAGTGTGGCCTAAGCCACCCTGAATTTCTTTCAGTTTATAAAACAGGTTCTAGTCCACAGAGCCCTTCCCTCACTCTCATGGCTCCGCAGGGTGGATGCCGCATCACCCCAATTTCAAAAGAGGGGCAGAGACCCAGGCAGTGAGGCAAGGTGACTCCCCAAGTCTCACTGCTCCCACTGGGGGTGGTTCTGGTCTCAGAATGCACACCCACAGCCTGGGGAGCTGGGGTCCCCCTTTGATCTCAGCCTCTGAGCCTCTCTCAGTCACATGGGCCCTGCATTGGTCTCAGGTAGGAGGTGGGAACATGCGGCTCTGCGGAGAGGTGGGAGGTGGCCTGGCCTGGCTAAGACTGGGAGTCACAGTGGGGGCTTCAGCTGCCTTTCCTGCAGCCCTCAGACTGCCCCCCCTCTCCCACAAGCACTGGCTAAGGATAGGGAAGGTGCTGCTTGTCCTTAGGCCACTCCTGAGCTCAGGGAATGACTCTCTCTAAGGAGGATTTGAGGCTTAGTGACACAGGAAACACACTCAACAGAGGTGCTGGCTTTCAGGAGTGACTCCTGACCTGGCTGAGGAGCATGACAGACACAGAAGGGGGTGAACACACAGAGGTGGCAGAAGGCTCAGCAGTGGACATAGAGCCAGAGGCACTGTCGCCCAGGAGCGGGCCCGCTGCTATGGTCTGTCTCCTGCGGGGACATTCCTGCTATGAAGAATTGCCCTACTCTGGTTTAGGATTCTGCAGGATCTGAGTTTCCTCAGCAAGGCAGGCCTGGGGGGATGGGATGACTGCCTGCCTTCATGTGCCCACCATTGCCTACTATCCCCTTTTCTGTTGCTGGAAGCAGGGCCGGCCTGGACTGCAGGCAGGGCCTCGCATGCCTGTGCAAAGCAGTCTGTGGCTCCTCTATTGAGCGTACTGAGTGTACTCAAGGAGACAGGACAGTCTCACAGTTCAAGGTCGTACAGGCTGGTGAGCCATGAGCATCATGGAAGCCAGTGTCAGAATTCAGACAAGAAATGGCCTGGAAGGTAGGGTGTCTTTGGGGGCTTAGGAGACGAGGCAAGGTTTCAGTTAAGCCCTAAAGCAGAGCTTTAGAATTGGTGAGGAATAGGGAGTTCCCAAATGGGCCAATGACAAACCAAGGGATAAAAGTTCTCCTTTATTCATTCATCCATTCAGTCACTCACTCATTCATTCAACAAGTTTACTGAGCCTAAAACCAGAGTGTGTCAGTTTACGCACAAGGACCCTTGAAGGGCACTTCTGCTGGAAGGAAGAGTGTAAGTTTACCTGCATGAAGTTGTTATGTCCTCACCAAGCATTGCCTGTAGTAGACTGTAAATTAGGAAACATAGCTATGAATGCAGATGGAATCCCAGTAAAAGCTTCTTTAAGAGGACAATGGTCACCACCCCGGGGTTCTCCCTGGAGGTGGCACCAGCCCCTCTAAAGGGCACATGGAGTCGTGAGGACGGGAGTCACGCTGTTTTATGCCACTGCTTAGCCCTCAGTTATACATTTGCCTTCCAAATGGATTGTATGTTCCCCCTCATTTCAGCCAGGGCTCTTGGTTGTAAGCATCAAAAGACAACATTATTGTAAGGTATTCACAGAAGTGGCAGGAGGTAAAGACTCAAACAGGCAGACCCAGGGCTGCTGGGAAAACAGAGGCAAGCAGCCCTGTAAATGAAATGACCCTCTGAGACCAGTTCAGAGAGGTGCTAGGTTGTTACCCACACAGCACCTCAGACCACTTTTGACACCAGGCATGTGAGTTTCCACACCAACCAACCGATTCTCTGGTTCTCTGCAGCCACCAACTGGGTAGCCTACAATTTAACTCAATTTGACACTGTCTACCTCAAGCTGGCATCAGATTCGCCAGTTAGGGGCTCAGTCCCACTAAACTGTCCCCCACATCACACATCAATCACAAATCCCAGGATATCACCTGTATTTCTAAATGACTGGTTATCAATCAGGAATCGCCCACAACCCCCTCCTGAGATTCAGTCGTTTGTGAGAATGGCTCACAAAACTCAGGGAAACATTTCCTTATATTCACTGGCCAGGTGAAGAGGTCCTACATAGGACAAGGTGTGGGGGAGGGGTGCAGAGCTCCCACGCCCTCCCAGGCATGTTGCCTTCCCAGCACCCCTGTCTTCCCCAACCTGGAAGCTCTCTGAACCCCTTCAGTTAGGCTTTTTTTGGAAGCCTCATTAAATAGGCATGATCTATCACCTCGTTATTTCCCCCTGGCCACCGGCCCTATCCTGAGGGACTATCCAAATGACAGCTCATTAACATGAGCTGTAGTGGGGTCGAGAGAGCCTTGCTATGAGTAACAAAAGATGCTCCTTTCATTGTATCAGTATGCAACTGTCTCAGGAGCTGGGGACAAAAAGCAGACATTATAACAGAGGTTTTCCTATCACTCTCGTCACCTAGAAGATTAAAAGGGTTTTAGGAGCCCAGCCATGGTGGTTCAGTGGTTGAGTGTCAACCTATGAACCAGGAGGTCACAGTTTGATTCTGGGTTAGGGCACACGCCCAAGTTGGTGGCTCAATCCCCAGTAGGGAGCGTGCAGGAGGCAGCCAATCAATGATTCTCATCATTGATGTTTCTATCTCTCTCCCTCTCCCTTCCTCTCTGAAATAAAATATAAATATAAAATGTAAATATATATATATATTTAAAAAGGGTTTTAGGAACTCTGTCTCAGGAACTGGGGATAGAGACCAAATATATTTCTTATTATATCACAATAACAGACCCCCCAACAGTCCTTTACCAGGGATGACTTAGCTAATCCCACCTTCCCTGCAGGTCACATCTGCCTCCGAGGCTGGATATGGCCACAAATGAACCCCACCTGACCCTCCATTCTGCCCTCACACACCAGACTCAGAGGCCTGAGCCTGGGCATCTGATTGGCCAAGTTCAACTCACATGTTTGTACCTGGTTGCCAGGGCACCTGGTGGCCAGGGAGGAGGGAGGAGGTGATCCTCTGGTTTCAGAGGGCAGGTGCCCGGCCTGTTTGCTCTCCTGCACAAAACAGGGAGCTCCCTACAAACAGGAAATGGCAAACAAACAAAAGACAAATATCAACAAATACTGGCCATGTTATTCTATATTCTTTGTCCAACACATGCTTATGTTGGCTGCAAGTGTCAGAAACCCAGTCAAAGAAGCTTAAGCAAAGAGAGTATATAAGCTATCTAATCAAGGTCAGGTGGTGGCTTCCAACAGGACTGAGGGCCTCCAGCTATCTCACATGCTTGGCTTGGTTCATCAGGCAGCCCCTCAGCCTGTGGTGAGCGAGATGGTGAGCCAGCAGCCCCAGCCAGCAGGGAACACGAAGCTCCAGGATGGTTCTGATGCAAAACCCCAGGAGGACTCTGATTGGCTCAGCTTGAGTCATGTGACCACCCTGAGGCAAGAGAAGGACCATCAGTCCCCAGGAAGCACATGGAGGGGCTCCCCATAGGAAAAAAAAAAAATGCTCCTTCCAGAAGGAGGGAAGGGATGTTGAGTGGAAATTGCCTGATGATGCTGGACAGGGAGGAGGGCCTAGAACTGTACCCGGGATACTGAACAGCCCTGTCTGTGTACCAGCACTTAGTCCTGGCCCTCCTGTCTTCCTAGGGCCTGATAGCCTGTGTCCAGGACTCTGAGGCCAGGGCAGGTCTAATAAGCACAGGCAGTGAAGGTGCCATTGCAGGAAGTCCAGGTCCACTCTGCTTCCCTGAGCCTGTCCAGACTGGCTCAGACCTGAGCAAGTATATAGGCCACAGTGAGTGAATGAGTGAGTGAGTGTGTGTGTGTTGGGGGTGGGGGATAGGAGAGGGGAAATCTGTTCCATTTGCTCATTTAGCCCATGAACATTTAAAGAGAGCAGCATGGCGCTACGTGCTAAAGCCTGGTTCTCACCTTCATGAAGCTCAGTCTGGACACCATCAAGAAGGTCCCGGCTTGGACGGTGTGGCTCATTTGGTTTGAGTGTTGTCCTGTGCACTGAAAGGCCACTGGTTCAATTCCTGGTCAAGGGCACATACCCAGGGTTTGGTCCCAGGTTGGGGTGTGTTCAGGAGGCAACAAATTGATGTTTCTCTCTCTCTCTTACCTTTCCCTTCCTCTCTAAAATAAAAAGAGAAAAAAAAGACGGTCCCTGGTAGAAGTGCTGTGGCTTGAAAGGGCCAGTAAGCCTAGTGGTTACAAGCCAGGGTGGAGCTGGCTGCAGGGATTCAAATCCCAGCTTCACCCCTTAGTTCTGTGATCATGGGCAAGCTAGTCAATCGCCCTGTGCCTCGGTATCCTCGTCTGTGTAATGGAAACAATGATGATACTTGCCTCAGAGGGTTGTTGTGGGGACTAAATGTGTTAGTTAGTGCATGTAAAGCTCTTAGAACAATGCCTGGCGTGGTACGCTCTGAGTAAGCATTAGCTAATATTGTTGTGATGACATAATTGTTTCTCTGAAGTGCTCTTGTTGCACACACAGCTTGGGCAAATTAAGGAAAACTTCCTGAAGGAAAAAATTCCTGAGAACTGAGGCGTAGAGGGAGGGAAGGGCATTGCAGGCTGAGGGAACAGCTTGTACAAAGTCATAGGACCTGAGAGAGCGTGGAATTCAGTGGGACAGGAGTGCTGGACAGGTGGGCTTTTATGGAGAAGAAATTGAACGGTTCTAGCAAAGAACCTAAGACCGGAAGGAGCAGGCACAGGCCCATAGATCCAAACAGAGAGCGCGTAGCTTTCTAGTTTCTCAGGAGAATGTAGGGCAACAGGTCTGAGAGAGACAGACAGAGACAGAAAATGGGCCAGCAGCCCCCTGTACCATTCCCTGCCCTCGGAGCCCATCTAGGAAGTGGGTTTGAAAGTTGTCCAAGTGAACAGATTAGGTCATCATGAGGCGAGGTGTTGGCTGAGTGACTGAGCTGCACCCACATGGCTCCTCCAGCAGCCGGAGGAATTAGCTCATGGCTGGCACAGCCCTTCCCTCCCACAGCCACCATGGTCCAGAGTGAGCCAGGCAGCCTGCTTGAACAGCAGCCGCTGTGTGCAGAAAGGCATGTCCCCACTGCAAAAAGGCCCATATGCCCCGGGGCTGGTCCCTTGCAGGGGGTGGGGAGGACTGCCTGGGGGGACTATGGTCTGACCTTGTTTTTCCGGCTGCCCCAGATCCCAGGCCTGGCTTTCCTTCTCAGGCTCTCGCCTTTGCAAAGCCCAGAGAGAAAGTGTGTAGGAAGGACTTAGGTTAGGTGTAAAGAAAGCCTGACTGTCCAGGCATTAGAGGGTCCCACCTCCAGAGCCCACATCCTGGAAGTTCCTGGTTTGTTCAGATAAATGGAAGCCCCCACTGCCATTCTGACTCAGGAAGCTGTCCAGTGCTCCTCTGCCCCCTGCACCTGGCTGGCACCTCTCCTGCAGCTCAGACTGAGTCCAACTCAGTTATGCCTGGCCTGGCCTGCCTGGGTGACACTCTAGCTGGAAGGGAGGGAAGAAACCCCCTTGGGCCCTTGGGCACTGGGACATCCAGAGAGGCAGTGTTCCCTGGTTCAGTGACCAGAAGGACAGATTCGGTTTCAGCAAATCCCGGGGAGTGCTGGAGCAAAGGAGGCAGTCGAGAACTTAGTCCCTGCAGGCTGCACGTGACCACACCTCCTAAAGGGCTGAGTCCTGATCCACCACATGTGCCTTGATGATAGTAATAATCCTCAGGTGGGTACTGCTCTTTATAGTTTGCAGAGAGCTTTCACAGGTGAGTCCAGCTGATTCTTACCGCATCCTTAAGATGCAGATGGGGAGGGGAGCGCCAGTGCACAGATCAGGAAACTGAGGCCAAGAGGAGAGGGCTGATTCCAGGTGCTTGCATCCCACCCCAGTCCTTGCTCTCACCTCGCAGCTAACACAGTCAAACCTGGGTCACGTGGGGCCCCAGGCCATGAGCAGGGGTGTTTAAAATGTGAGCAGGAAGGGAAAGGCATGGGGTATATTGTGGTGATTTTAAAAGCTGGGCTCTTTTTACTCCTTGCTATGGCAGACCTAGTCTGGCATGATGAAAATGCAATTGAGACCTGAAAATCGGGTCGGGGGGGTGGGGTGGGGGCATGTGTCCACTGACTTCATCTCAGTTGGCTTTCAAGGAAGGATAGAAGGGTGTGGAGATGAGCTCAGGTCAGGGACCACCAGGATGACTGCTCAGGGCAGCCCGAAGGGGCCATCTGGGGCTACGACTGATGTGGCGTTGATAGGTCTTATCATCTTAAGAATAATATTTTTTAAATTAAATTTATTGGGGTGACATTGGTTAATAAAATTACATAGGTTAAGTATAATACTTTTTAAAGTGTGACTTTAGAGGTATACTTGTTTGAAGTATACCACTCACCAGGTTAAGGGCTCACTATTTGCTACTTTAATCCTCACAATGACGGATGAAGCCCACAGTATTGTATTACCCCAGGGTCTGCTTCATGAGCGAGGGACCTGGGCAGTCCCACAGGGCCCTGCACCTGGGTTAACCCTCTGCTGTTGCCATCTTAAAAGTCTTCGTTCTTTTTAACAAGGAGCCCTGCATTCTCATTTTGCACCAAGTTGGGCAAATTACATAGCCGGTCCTGGTGACCCCACCTCTTAGAAGAGGACGCAGAAGCAGAGTGGTCATAACGCAATATGCCCACGATCAGAGAGCTGGGTGCCCTGGGGTCTGACCAAAGGCCCACACCCTCTGGAGTAGAAAGACGCTGACTGGAGTCTGCAGACTGTGCCTAAGTCCCACTCCTGCCACCTGCCCGGGGCCAGGGACGGGCCCTTCAGCCCTCCCACCTGTGAAATGGGGTGATCCCTCCTGCTGCTCGGGGCTACTGGGAGGAGCAGTGGTGTGCACAGGGGTGCTTTTACACACTCCCTGAGGCTCAGCAGATTAAAGGATCATCATTAGCTGACTCACAGTGGGCTGGTGCTCCTGTTAATGCCCCCAAGTTGCCCTGACGTTGTCTTCACAGGCCTTCTCTGAATTGATTTAGAAACTGATAACATAACCTCCCCCTTCCCAAGGAGGCAGCCTCATAAAGCCATCCAGTCATAACTGTTGCCCACCCCAAAGGAAGACCCTTCCCAACAGGTCTCCCTTCGCTGTAGATGCCCTGCCATCTTCCGTGGGTGTGTAGCTGGGGGAGACAGAGGCGACATGAGACTTCCCATTAGTTTCATCTGCTCATGGTTGCCTGCAATGAGATCCACTCCAAAAAGCATTGCTGGAAATAACCAGAGCTCCTGTGTCCGTGGGAAGAAGCCTTTATGGGGTAAAGCCGCCCCAAGGCACACTCAAAACAGATCCTGGCAGCTCAGCAAAGAGCAGACGGCGCCTGGGAGGGGCCCCAGAAAGCGACGAATAGGTCTTTAGAAGAGATTCTAAAGACGCCTGTGTGACCACGTGACTGTACAGAAAGACACCCATGAGAACACCCCACCTAAGCCTACAGAATACATGAACCAACCTTAGTTCTGCCAATGCCCCAAACCCAGGAGGTTGGTATTATGGCCCCATTTTATTGGCAAGGAAACAGAGGCTCAGTTAGCCTGACAGCACCTTCAGCTAAGGCAGTCTGATTCCACATCTGGTGTTTCTATCTCAAGACCAGAGGTTCTTAACCCCGGCCTCACTCAGACCCCTTGGGGAGCTTTAATATATGCCGAGTCCCACTCCAGATGAACTGAGTTACAACCCCCAGGAGTGCGGCCTGGCAATGCACGTTTGTGGAAATTCCTCAGGGGATTCCCACCTGCGTGGTTGGAGGTGAGATGCAGGTTTCTCTGTCATCAATTGGGGTGGAATAGTCCTCCTTGGTCCTCAGGGGTGCCCCAGAGCAGGGGCATCAGAGCATGGGGAGAAGGCAGCCAGTCTTCCTCCGGGAACGTTACAGTGCAGGCGGGAATTGTAGAAACACCTAGGACAGCCAGCCAGCTCGCTCTTCTTGAGCACCTCCACGCCCGAGTGGGAGAGAAGCCGCACAGCCTCCCTGAGTGGCCCTGCCTGTGTTTTCATTTTGCTCCCCTCCGTTTCTGCCTCGTCCTATGCCTGCCCACCATCACTCAGTGCCCAGTCACTCACCCCAGACAAGCAATCGCCCTCTCAGTTCCAGGTTTTTTTTCCTTGCAGAGACCTTTTAAGGCACCTACAAGTCAATAAAAGTATCTTCCTCTCCCCACTCTTCCGCACCAAGGTGGCACCCTCTCCAGGCTGCAAATGCCCTGTGTTTTCCAGAGAAGCTGTATCTTGGATGTGGTTCCATATCCTTTCATTCTTTTTCACAGCTTGCCTCAGCACAGATTTTTTAAGCACCCCAAAAGCCAAGAAGTTCCCTCCATCGTCTGAGTCAAATGGTCCCGCTCTGATGTACCCTGTGAGTGCAGGGACGTGGAGGTGGCGGCGGGGGGCGGGGGGAGGGAGTTCTAACTCCAGGTTACTTCTCTACCCTGTACCCTGATATTATGGGGCAAGCACCTTGGCTCAACCTTCTCCCCAGAGGTGGGGAGGCCAAATCAGATGAGGGAGCTGATGCCCTTGCCCAGGAGGCACTGCTGTGTGGGCAGGAACGTGATAACCATCTTCCCAGAATGGTGAGTCACCCTGAGTACATCGGCTCTTCATGGGCTCCAAGGTCTATTTGCTTCCTCCTCTGAAGAGTGAAGTAGGTGTTGTTTTGGGAGGAAGCAGCTGAGAGTGGCCTTGAAGAGCTGGTGCCTGAGGACAGGTGCTGTGGTGGGTGGGGTGGGCGGAGTCAGTGGTTCCTGGACCCAACGGCACACCTGCATCTGCATGGGGACCCTCAGGCAGCAGCCGCTCATGGAGACCTGAGCCCTCAGAATTGAGCCACCTGCCCATGTCCTTGCTCATTGCTGGGAGCTTTTCGGTGAGTAATTTAACCCCTGAGAGACTCAGGTGTCTCACATGTAAAATGGGAACAAAAGCCAGGAATTATAGACTTGCAGTGAGGATGAGGAAGTAATAGAGGTGCAGTCATTTCCTAAATCATGAAACACTGTACAAAGTATTGATTTATTATTACCTCCTCTGCACCAAGTTAAGGCATTAAAATCGCCTCACGTCTAGTCTCGAAGTAGCAACTAGCAGCCTTGTCACCAAACCTGTCAGTGTCCCCTGCTCAGGAGCGCGCAGGCCCTGCTCACAGCCTTCACTGACATTGTTCCCACCCTTCCTGCAGGGCCTTCCTGGACTGGCCAGAAGCTTCTCACCACCTGCCCTTCCCCACAAGGGGGGAGCTGCTTCCCCGCCCATCTCTGATCCGCCTGCATCTCCGGGACTGATAAATCTTCTTGGCAAAGCTGCCCCAAAGATTCCTGCTAACGCTTGCCTGTTCCTGCCTTGTGCGGAGCATGGCACCCACAGGACTCCGGAAAGAATCTTAAACCCGAAGCTCTACCGCTGCTCTGGACGGCACTCTGTGCGCTCCTGCCTAGTCCCTCTTGGCTCCGGGAGCTGCTCACACCCCAGCGATGCCCATGGGAGCCTTGGCCCCAGCTGGGTGAGACCATTCCAGAGTGGGCCCCACCCTTACCAGCCCCCAGGACTCCCTCAGCACCTCCACCACCTCCCATGTCTGACCACCCAGCAGGCTCTAGGATGTCTGTGCCTCAGATCCAAGTGGAAGAAGTGCTGGTGGGGGAAGAGGTGCTGGCGGGGGCAGCCCCACCTCCTGACGACCACCTCCGGAACCTGAAGGCCCTGACGGAGAAACTGAGGCTGGAGACCCGCAGGCCCTCCTACCTGGAATGGCAGGCTAGGCTGGAGGAGCAGGCCTGGCCCTTCCCCAGGCCGGCTACTGAGCAGCGGGAGTGTGGGGAGGAAGAGCCCTCCCCGCCGAGAGAGCCCAGGCAGCACCCGCCACCTAATGCAAGTGCCAGCCAGGATGCCGGGACCGGGCCCACGGGCAAACTGGAAGGCTTTGAGAATATTGACGAGGCCATAGCCTGGCTCAAGAAGGAACTGGTAAGTGGCTGCCCCTGCAAGGATCCCAAGATGCCATTCTCTGTGTGTCTGTCTCTCTGTCCCTCTCTCTCTCTCTCTCTCTGTTTCTGCCCCATCTCTACCTCTCCCAAGTGCACATCTGTCATTTCCTATTAAATCAAAGGTAGACTTTATTGCCATGTAGTTACATGACATCCATGCATCAATAAGCCCCTAATCACAGGTACTTCTGAAGCAAGTGTTGCCCATGAGAACCTGAGCCCATGAAGGTGTCCCCTGCCTTCCCCAGTGCCACTCCTGGCGTTAGTCTCATACTCTCGTCCCTGGACTGCTCTGGGGGCTCCTGGAATATGGCTGCCCCTTATCTCTGAAGCCCTCTCACCTTGCCATCCACCCAAGCTGCCACCTGGCTCCTGTGGCCATCCATTTAGCAGACCGAGTGGTCACTCTCCCAACAGTGCTGTGCTGGCCAGTGAGGCCAGCCCAGGGCAGAGCTGCCAGGGCACAGAGCTGGGGATGGGGGTGCTGCTGTAAGTGGCTCGGGCTCAGGCCAGCAGCACTCTGTGGATATTGAGTGCGAACAGGAGCTGCACGGAGGGCCGGTGGCCAATCAGGCCTGAGGTGAAGGCTTTGGGCTGGGCCCCAGAGGCCGAGTAGGAATCTGCGCAGAAGTCGGGGCTGGGAGGGCACCCAGGTGAAATGAATGAAAGCAGCAAGCATGGGTTTGGGAGCTGGGGCCAGCAGTTTGACCTTTTTTCTGCTCACGGGCTCAGCAGGCTTCCATCAGTGGCATCTCCCAACAAGTGAGAAAGGGGGTGGGCATGTAAGCTGTGTGCCCTTAGCCCAGGGGAGAATCTCTGATCCCAGGCCTGAGGGCCTCTCAGCAGAGCCAGGCATGATGCTAACCTCCCATGCTCTCAACTCCTGCCCTGCGCCCCATCACCTGCGGCCCGGCCACACCTGCCCAGTCAGGCCATGCTAACCACAGTGTCAGTCATCAAGGGCCAACTCCCTTCCAGAGCTACCAGTAACTTCTGAGTCAATGGTGTAGGCCAGTGGTCGGCAAACTCATTAGTCAACAGAGCCAAATATCAACAGTACAACGATTGAAATTTCTTTTGAGAGCCAAATTTTTAAAACTTAAACTTCTTCTAACGCCACTTCTTCAAAATAGACTCGCCCAGGCCATGGCATTTTGTGGAAGAGACACACTCAAGGGGCCAAAGAGCCGCATGTGGCTCATGAGCCACAGTTTGCCGACCATGGGTATAGGCAGAGCCTGTTTGGTTGTCCTGCACAATCCTAAAAAATACATCCCACTGGGGCCTGGAGTCCCCCATGAGTTGAAATAACCGTGGCTGGGGTAGGGGGTGTTCAGGGACTCAGGCATCTAATTGGAAATCTTTTTTTAGTTTTAAGTTTCGATATTGAGACTGCTTCTTAAAACACACCATTCCTCTATGTCTGTCTTTAGTAACTGGGGTGTAAGTTGGTTTGCATAAAAGATGGGACACCTGTGGATTCTCTGTGTCACTGCTCAAGGGGGTGCAGGAGGAGAGGAGAGATGGACCCACGATGGCCAGAGCAGACCCTGGAAGTTGCCCTTTCAGTTCCTGAGGCTGAACTGCTTTCATTTGTTTTCACAGAGAGGAACAAAAAATATTTCCATTAATCAAGGATTCAATTTGTTGGGTTAGGGTTCATTTGAGGTTTTATTGCTTTGGGGAGCAGAGGCTTTTATTTTCTAAGTGAGCATTCCCCATCCGCTCCCTTTGGGGTGGAGATCAGAGACGAAGTTCCCTGTGTGTAAACCAGTAGGGAGTTCTCTAGAGCTTGTCCTCATCCTGGAGCATCAGAGAGAGGTGCCTCTCAACCCAAGCTGCATATTAGAATCTCCACGGAAACCTGGAAACCTCCCAAATCCTAACCACATCCCAGACCAATCAAATGAACATTTGGCATGGGGGGGGGGGGGTGGTGGCGGGGTTTGAGGACCCAGGCATGAGTGGTTCTTAAAGTTCCCAGGTACTTCACCAGCACAACCTAGGGGGTGAACCACTGCCACAGGCCCACGGGCCATGCTCATTTTTGTTGCCAAGCCATTGCAAGCCAAGCAGAACAAGTTGTCTGGCCAGAGTATGCTGGCGGAGAGGAGGAAGGTGAGCCAGGTCGAAGACAACCGTGGGTAGTGGATAGAGTAATACTCCATAGGGGGAGGGAGGAACATTAATTGTTAGGACAAACTTGGCTGCCAAAGGCTGTGCTGGGTGCAAGTTCCTCAGCCAGGGACTTGACCCCTCTGGATGCAGGAAACTGGAAGAACAAATGAGTGACAGTAGGTAGGTGGGACATGCTTTATTATGAGCAAAGCAGCCAGCAACTGGCTGGTCAGTGGCAGCTTATATACACCCTCAAACAAAAGCGGCCTCGTACCAATTAGTGACTCTCGCTCGCTCGCTCGCTCGTGCTACATTAACATAAACAGGTTATCTAAGACCTCAGCAGTCAACAGAATGCATGGGTGTGGGGGCAAAAGGAGAAACAAGGTTGGAGGGAGTCCCAGCCCTCACTCCATTATCTCTTTGATTCTTACAACAGGCCTGTGTGATTGCAGTTATTGTGCTCCTTTTACAGATGAGTAAACCAAGGCTCATAGAAGTCAGATGACCTGCCTAGAATTATATGATTAGTAAGTGGCAGAGCCCGAGCTTGAACTCAGCCTTCCCCACTGGGAGTAGAGCACTTTGGGGAGAGAGCCAGGAGATGAAGCTGGAGGGATAGGTCTCCTGCAGAGGGCGCTGCTCAGATATGCCACTCTGGCTGCAGGGTAGAGAATCTCTTAGAGCAGCGACTCAGACTCTAATGTGCATACAGGTCACTAGGGTCTCTTGTTAAAATGAAGATTCTGATCCTAAAGATCTGAGATGGGGTCCATGATTCTGAATTGCCACCAGGCTTGAAGGTGATGCTACCCTGCTGGTCCACAGACCACACTTTGAGAATCAGGACTGATAGGCAAGACTGGGGCTAAGGGACTAAGAAGGGACCTCAGAGGGAAGCCCAGTGATCCCCAAGCCTGTACCCTGAGCCCTGTCCCTTTTGGCGTGGGGCTTGGCCAGTGAATGGGCTTCTGGGAACTATTCACAGCATCCTGCATTGAGGGTGCAAGAACCCAGTTCTTTCAGAAGAGGGTATGTGTAAGGTCAAAAGCAACCCAAACACAAAAGGGCAGGCAGGCCAACTCGAATGCATGCAATTCTGCCCTTTTAGGAGATTAAACAGTAACAAGGCAACTCGTAAAATCCTTTGATTGAATTAAAAACAAGATTTCAACATTTGAATAAACCCATTCTTCGGTTTTTAAGTCTCAGTCAAAACAGTAAACTCCATCATTGTTTTTTTTCTAATTTATCATCTGTTAACTCTTTCAAGGTATTATTTAAAATTTCCATTTTTTTTTAACTCAATGAAAGTAGTTTCAAATAACTTTTAAGCCCAGAATCAAGTTTTCTCTCCACCTGAGCAAGCGCTCTCTGCTGATTTGTCCGGCTCAGGTGCAGATTTGTTTCTCCCCCTGAAGTGGCCGAGAAAACAGACTAGAAATCTGTAATCCCATCACCTGTGGCTGTTTTCCCTACAGAAAGCCAAACACTCAATATGACCGGAGTTTTGGCTCAGTTGTGGGTTTGTGCCCAGTGGTTCTCTGACCTTCATGAGGCGGTCCCAGTAGCGGTTACCACAACCAGCAAGGCGTTGGTTGTCAATGTTGACCCTTTTAGAGGCAGGCCATCTTGGTCTGGAAAGATCGGCTTGTCTACCCCCTGCTTCCTGCAAGTCCAGCTCAGAGACACACAGTGACTGCCTGGATCTTGACTTGTTTCCAGGGCTTTAAAGGCTCCCAACAGCTCCCTCAAGGGTCTCTTCTCCCTCTCACTTTCCACCAAAGGAAATAACAGTCACTCTTGACTGCCCCCAGGAACTTGCAAGTAGAATGGGTTTTGTGTTTTTGTTTTTTCAGGCTTCTGTGTTGGGAGATACAAGGAAGGTGTTGCTCATCAAGGTGTAGCTATTGGCATTGCCCCTCCTGAGTATTTAGACAGGGCTGCCGCCTCTGCCCCAGGTGGCTTTGGGCCACCTGGCTCCTCCAGGCCTACATCCAGCTCTGCTGTTCATGGGAGACAGACTCAGTACCTGTTTACGTGGCTGTTGTGCAACTCTGATATTTCCAGACTGCTCACCTCGCCAGAAGGTCGCAGTCTTCAGCTTCCCACCTTCGGTCAAGTGGCCTGGGCTGGGGTGGGGGCAATGTTCCAGGAAGGGGGAGCTAGAGAGTGCAGAGCCCTGAAGCTGTGGGACTGAGCCCTCTGGCTGAATTCAGAACATATCACAAATGCGTCTGTGTGTGATCCCAGAGCTAGCAGCCGCAAGGGGGATACAGGAAGGAGGAGCTCTCTCTGTTTTCTCTTTTTAATTCTGCTGCAGTGCCCCCCTTGCCAACCTGAAAGCCAAAGAAAAGGGAGAAATCTTCTGCTTGGCCCATGTGATGCCAAATGAAAACAAAGCATAAGGGGCTATCTTTGTAGCGAGAATCCCTGGGCGTTGGCAGATATTTTTCTTGTAGCTTCATGCAAAGTGTTGGATCCCTGCAGACAGAGCCCCTCAAAGGTGTTTATGGTTGCTAGAGAGAACAAAAGGAAACCTGACAAGTTTTCATCCTTCCAGGGCCTGCTGTGGCACGAGGCTGTAGCCCTGGACTCAACTGGCTCCTCTGTGGTGGCAGCTTGAGGTGCTCCTCCCCTGGTTAACCCTCTCCTGCCTGTGCTTGGCAAGCAGATGACTGGGCTGTCCAAGCCCAGTCCTCTGAGGCCAGTTTTACCATTTTTGCTGAATGAGATGGCTGAATGACAGTTCAAACTCACCGAGCGTCTTTTAATGGGGATGGAGGTGAGAAATGTGAAGATGGCGGCCACATTAATGCCTTCCATCTAGGGAGCATTTTGTGGTCCCAAAGGCACTGATACATACCATTTTCGGTGGCTTGGAGGTATTTGCTATTCCCATTTTATAGATAGGAAGGCTGAGATTCAGAAAGGATGAGCCTGAGGGTCACAGAGGTTGACTTGCCCAAGGTCAGATGCAAGGGTGTGGCTAAACCAAGACACAGACCTGCGTGTCCTGGCTCTGGCTCCAGATATTTTTCCTTTGCACGAGGTATAGATACTGGCATCAAATGTTTGAGTCAGTGGGGCCATGATTTGTCAAAAAGCCCACATTTGAAACCCTGCAGTTGTAGAAAGGGACACGTGTAAAGGGTTACAGAGAGCTATTAGCAATGTCTCATAACAGCCTTTAGCAGGGACAGGGCAGCCATGCCCATTCTATGATGAAAATAATAACTTGTTCAGAGCCACCAGCTGTTGGCTGAGCTGGGTAGGATCCACAAGAGAATTCCTAGTCCAGGTGCCCCTTTCCTCCAGGTGAAGTCTTTTCAGTCTGTGTCGAGCCTCTCAGCCTGTCCACACCAGTGAGCTGCAGGAGGAAAAGTGTTCTGTTCCTCTGACCAGAGGTTGGCCCTTTCATGGTTACTACAGAATGTATAGACAAAGGTATCAGCAAAGGAAATAGTTCAAAACAACAATGGTCTTTGCTTCCTGGGTACTAATATCATTCTTCAGACTTTTCTGTAGTTTCTGAGATGTTTAAAATGGAAATATATATAACTAGTGGATGGTGCACGAATTCGTGCATGTTGAAAGGAAATTAATTAGAAGAAATATTTTAATATTGCTATTCGCCCTTACTCTATAGAAGTGTCAACCAAATTCACTATCGACAATGACAGATGGAAACACACCCTTGCGATTGGCGCCAGTGAGAGCTTTATATGTATCGCACATGCGCAAGTCAACTTAGCCTTTTATAGATATAGAACAAACTTGTTTAATTAGACCTGCTTTCTGATTTAGCTAAACTTTTTCCAGCCCAGTGAAGCACCCCAACTTCTCTTTCAGGTAATTGTCAGCAACACAGCAGTAAATAGCAACATGAAGCAGATTATTATTGTAGATCACGCAGGGAGAACAAAGGGTGAAATATATTTAACTGCATCAGTGTTTGACTATATTCTGCACAGTGAGAAAACCTGAAGTCATTTTCTTTTTTTTTTTAACCTGAAGTCATTGTCAAGGTCCACCATTTCTTATTTCTTTTTAGTCAGGTCAAGTTTCTAAGCTTTCTAAATCTCTGTTTTCCGGCTAATGAAAAGAAAATAGGATTCCACTGAGTCTCCTATCTACCTACTGCAGGACTTCTGTGAGGATCAAATGAGATGAGGCACGAGAAAATGCTTCACAGACATTTGGTTACAGTATAAACTGTTTCCACCTGGGTATAAAGCAAGTCGTGTTCCTGGGCTGAAGAAACTGTGAGGAAGCTAGTCCTCACTAGGGAGAGGAGGCCAGGTGTTGCTACTTGACATCATTACCTGGATGGAGGAAGGACAATTAGCATATTAGCCTTTTATATAGATAGATTAGGGAGGGAAAAAGATAAAAAATAAAATACAAAAAAAAAGATAAGAACCAAACTCCTCTCTCTCTTGCCAATGTAATTGGTACACATTCCTCATCTTATAGCCTGTGGATTTAAAAAAAGAAAATGGCATAGACTCGCCTAGAACTGGGGTTGGCAAACTGCAGCTCATGAGCCACATGCGGCTCTTTGGCCCCTTGAGTGTGGCTCTTCCACAAAATACCACGGCCTGGGCGAGTCTATTTTGAAGAAGTGGCATTAGAAGAAGTTTAAGTTTTAAAAATTTGGCTCTCAAAAGAAATTTCAATCGTTGTACGGTTGATATTTGCCTCTGTTGACTAATGAGTTTGCCGACCACTGGCCTAGAATAAGATAAGAAAAATGAGGCTTGCCAAAACCGGTTTGGCTCAGTGGATAGAGCGTCAGCCTGCGGACTGAAAGGTCCCGGGTTCGATTCCGGTCAAGGGCATGTACCTTGGTTGCGGGCACATCCCCAGTAGGGGGTGTGCAGGAGGCAGCTGATAGATGTTTCTCTCTTATCGATGTTTCTAACTCTCTATCCCTCTCCCTTCCTCTCTGTAAAAAATCAATAAAATATATAAAAAAAAAAAAAAATAAAAAAAGAAAAAAAAGAAAAATGAGGCTTGCAATCCTCAGAAACTTCCTACTCAGCGTGAGAGCTGATGAGGTGGGGACTGTGGACCAATGAGATGAAGTGGACTAGGAATCAGGAGGTCTGCCCTCTTTTCCTTTTCTTGGCTGTCTTGCAGTGCAAAGGAGAGGCAGAGGGAAGGAGAAGAGGTCTGATGGTTGTGTCCAACCAGAATAACAGCACGAGGCAGTCTTGGGCTATAAGGTACAGGCAGGGTCCTTTGATCCAGTCCTCTGTCTACTCAAGACAACCCACATTCACTAGTGCCTGGGCTTAGGTGCTGGTGTGGGTGAGGCCCAGGTGAATGTCTTCATGGGGTTTCCCGCTTTGTGGAGGAGACGGACAAGTAAGCACAATGACAAGGTGTGACTAGAGATACAATAAATACACTTCCAAAGTGCTTGGGGGAGCTGAAGTCCATGCTGAGTGGTCACCATGTGCCAGGCACAGTGGGCAGTGAAATTAACCAAAGGGAAATACACAACCCTCCAACCTCCTCAGCAACCAAATCCATACCTTTAAGCATAACTGACATCAAGCTTCTCCTTATTTCTTCTATAATAATTAAAACCCAGTTCCTCCGATGGCCACCCTCCTGGTTTAATAGCTATACAACCTGCTAGTGTCTAGTGGGTAGTGTGGGTGAGGCTCCAGGACATGTGTTAAAAATACGGAGCCCTCCCGGCTCTCCGTAGAAGTTCTGATCGCATACACCTACAATAGTGTCAGGAGTTTAACAGGTGCCTGCGGGTGATTCTCAGGCCATTGGCTCATTAACCGGTCACAGGCAGAGTGGGAAAAGTGTAAAATTTCTAACTAGATTACTTTCCAATTAGGTTGTACCACATCTTAGCTGGGTAACTTAAGGAAAACCAGTTAGCCTAGCCCTGGGCTTTGTCATTGTAAAATGGGGATAATGAATACCTACCTAGCAGGGAGTTATGTGGGGACAGTGAGGAGGGCAGGAGAAAGGCACTGAGCACCTGCCCAGGAACTAGGTTATGCGCATTCATACACATCACATCATTCAATAGGCACTATCACTAGCCCCATTGTACAGAAGAGAAAACTGAGGTAAAGCAATTGCCTATGATCAACCAGCAGAGCATGGATTTGAACCCAGATCTCCCTGACCTCTGAACCCCTGCTTTGAATGGCTGCTACCAGCCAATTGCTCCTCTGAGCAAATGAGTAGGAGTACACTTTGTATTTTATAAAGTTTAATGCTCATTCAACACATTCTCTCAATTCCTGAAACTTTGGGACATTACTCTCCAAAGTTTACTCAATTTAGCTCTCTTTCTAAGTACTCCCCTCTCTCTCTTCCTTATTATACGATGAAGGCCAGGTCTGGTGGCAGATGGGTTCAGAAGGGGCTGTTCAAGCCTGAGGCATGTCCTTGGCTGGGCAATTGCTTTCTGAGGGATGTATTATTTTACAAGCTTCTGGACCCACCCGCTCTCCCCAGGCTGCTGCCAGGGTCTGAAAAACTGGGCACTGCCCAGTGAGTGTTGGTCACGTCCCTGTGTGCGGGCCTGAACCAGTCATAGCCAGTGAGCAGACAGAAGCCGGGGAAGAGTCACAGAGAGGCTCATTCAATGTGCCAAGTCCTTGGCAGCATGGAGAAGGGTTCCATGTCTGTGCCAAGAGCCTGGCTTTCAGGAGCCACAGCTCTCGATCATAGAGCCAGAAGGCTGCTCAGGAGAAGGAAGGTTCCAGGAGGTTGAGAAGCTTCTCTTCTCCCATCCAGCTCTCCCCTAAGGCAGGCACCCATCCAGCTCCCACCAGGGCAGGCACCCACCCAGGGCAGGCACCCACCCAGCTCTCCCCTAAGGCAGGCACCCACCCAGCTCTCCCCTAAGGCAGGCACCCACCCAGTTCCCATCCAGGGCAGGCACCCACCCAGCTCTCCCCTAAGGCAGGCACCCACCCAGCTCCCACCAGGGCAGGCACCCACCCAGCTCCCACCCAGGGCAGGCACCCACCCAGCTCTCCCCTAAGGCAGGCACCCACCCAGCTCCCACCCAGGGCAGGCACCCACCAAGCTCTCCCCTAAGGCAGGCACCCACCCAGCTCTCCCCTAAGGCAGGCACCCACCCAGCTCCCACCAGGGCAGGCACCCACCCAGCTCCTACCCAGGGCAGGCACCCACCCAGCTCTCCCCTAAGGCAGGCACCCATCCAGCTCCCACCCAGGGCAGGCACCCACCCAGCACCTGTGACTAAGGAGGACAAAACCTCCCCTTTCTTACTGTGCTAATTCTAATAGTGCTAGTTAGAATTATGAGCAGAACCCTCAATCCTAGAGCAGGAAGGAACCAAAGGAATGATCAGCCCTGAGTTCTCAACGAGGAAAGATGTGCAGAGAGATTCTATGAGGGCCCATCAGACAGCTGTTCTCCTGCTCCGGCCCAGCCCTCTCTGTCTCACACTCTTGTCAGCAGCCCCCATGGTCAGTGCTGGCCACATTTCACAGTACTCAACAGTTCCAGAGACTTCCTGAGTGCCCGGCGGTGGGGGGGTGGGGGGGGGAGGGAGGGCAGGGCAGGGTGGGGGTGTTATCAAAGAAATGTGTGGATGGTCTTTCTCCGTTGCTAGTGGAAGTGGAGTTCTTGGGGTGCTGCTGGAATAAGTATTTCCGGAGGACACCAAAGGAGGATGCGATGTGGTAGAAAGCTTTATTTTCTTGGAATTACATCCCTTGGTTTCTAAAGTCCCATTTTCCTTAATCAAGTCCTATGGGTGGGGGCGGGGGGGGGGGGGGACGGTGTTCAGGAGAGCTAGAGGCAAAGCCAGTGTCCAGGTTTCCATTCCATGGTGGAGCTGGGTCCAGCACAGCACATTTTGTGTATCCATTCTTCCATCAATGGGCACCTGGGTTGCTTCCACCTTTTAGTTATTGTGAGTAGTGCTGCTGTGAACGTGGGTGTACAAGTAGTTGTGTGAGTCCCTGCTTTCCTTTTTTGTGGGTACACACTGGAAATAGAATTGCTGGATCATATGGTAACTCTATGTTTAATTTATTGAGGAACCACCATATGTCATCCACTTCATTTTACTGCAGGCTTTGTCTTCATTTCACCAGCCCAGAGGCAGGAGTCAGCCCCTCTTCTAACTCCCCAGGAAATCACTAGTGACCCACGAGACTTGACTAAAGAAACCTCACAGCAAACCACTTACACACTCATGTTAAGTCTTCCTGCCCCTGAGTTTCCTCGCTGGCCTTCTTCCTGGGTGTCTCCTCTCTCCCCACCTGGGCCTCTCACTACCCCGACACCTCACCAAGCCCAGCTAAGGCAATACCCTCCTGCAGAGCAGCTCAATTTCTACCTTTACTTACTTAATCCTGCCCTTGGGGATTCACCTTCTACCTTAAGAAACAACTTGAGAACTTGAGAAACATTCTTGTCTGACGCAGGAAACACACCTGTGTTGGCTACTGTCAAGCATAGACCACAAACATTGTTATTCCAAGAGACCACTGGTCACCCACCACCCCCTTCATGTGCTTTCTCCCCTGATGGGAACACGCCCTGTCACCACAATGCACTGACAGCGAGGCAGTGACATTTCTTGCTCTTTCACCAAGTGCTGTACCCTAATTACAGGATTGCTGGGATTACGGGCCACACCTCTGAGAATCCAGCAAGCGCCTTTCTCCCTGGGATGGGGGATTAGAAACTGTCACATCCTGCAGTTGGGTGCTGGCCAGAGAATGCATTAAATCCACATCGGTAGTGGAGCCCAGCATCTCAGTTTCTTTAATAAAGTCTTAAAACTGGGAGGCCCTGGCTGGTTTCTGCATCCCACACCTTGGTCTGGAGAGAAAAGACTTAAATCATGAACCACTAACCTTTATCTGACTGGCATTGTTCAGCTTAGTTGGTATATTGCTTACCACCTAAGTTGCTTCTCATAGTCCCTGGACTAGGCATTATGCCTTTTCTGTAGATAAAGAGACAGAAATTCAAGGAGCATTAGTGACTTGCTCAAAGCCACACAGCTTATGAGGAATAAGTTTCAGCATGAGCCCAGATTCTAACCCCAGAGCAATGAAGTCCCCGTTTCTGCTGCCCCTGGGACCCAGCCTCTCTTCGGGTCGATAGAAGTCACGGAAAGGCCACCAGCTCTGGGCTCTGACGGGCCCCAGTGTGATCCCAGTGCCACCATACACGTCCCTTAACTTCTCTGAGTTGGCTTCCTCAACCATGAAGCAGATCAAAATACCCATCATCTAGAGTTGTGGGAAGATGCAGTAAATAATATATGGGAACCATCTCAGGAACTGCCACTCTTCTGACCTACTCTACACAGGATCTGCAGACACGTTCATTAAATTTTTCTGAAAATATTTAATTTATGAAAAGTTTCTTACCTGTGTGAACTGTGAGGACATTGTACTAAGTGAAATAAACTAGCCACAAAGAGACAAATACGGTAGCCCTAGCTGGTTTGGCTCAGTGGATAGAGCGTCGGCCTGTGGACTGAAGGGTTCCAGGTTTGATTCCAGTCAAGGGCATATGCCTGTTGCTGGCTCAGTCCCCAGTAGGGGGGTGTTCAGGAGGCAGCCAATCAATGATTCTCTCTCATCATTGATGTTTTCTATCTCTCTCTCCCTCTCCCTTTCTCTCTGAAATAAATAAAAATATATTAAAAAGAAAGAGAGACAAATACTGTAGATTTTATTTATATGAGGTTTCTAAAGTAGTTACAGTCATAGTGACAGAGAATAGAATGGTGGTTGC
Organism: Plecotus auritus; assembly: GCF_963455305.1. Classification (NCBI taxonomy): domain Eukaryota; kingdom Metazoa; phylum Chordata; class Mammalia; order Chiroptera; family Vespertilionidae; genus Plecotus; species Plecotus auritus. The sequence continues at coordinate 78,307,598 of NC_137773.1, forward strand.
CAGGGATTGGAAGGGGAACAGGAAGTTGTTTAATGGGGACAGAGTGTCAGTTGTTGTTTTTTTAATTTATTTATTGATTTTAGAGAGAGGGGTAGGGAGAGAGAGAGACAGAGACAGATATCAATTTGTTCCACTTATTTAAGCATTCATTGAATTAATTGGTTGATTCTTGTATGTGCTCTGATTGAATATCAAACCCACAACCTTGATATATCAGAACAATGTTCTAACCCAGTGGTCGGCAAACCGCAGCTCGCGAGCCACATGCGGCTCTTTGGCCCCTTGAGTGTGACTCTTCCACAAAATACCACGGCCTGGGCGAGTCTATTTTGAAGAAGTGGCGTTAGAAGAAGTTTAAGTTTAAAAAATTTGGCTCTCAAAAGAAATTTCAATCATTGTACTATTGATATTTGGCTCTGTTGACTAATGAGTTTGCCGACCACTGTTCTAACCAACTGAGGAAGGGATGTGATAGTAACTCCAGAGTTTCAATTTTACAAGATGTAAAGAGCTCTGAAGATGGATGATGGTGATGGCTGCACAACAATATAAATGTACTTAATGCTACTAAACTGTACACTTTAAAGTGGTTAAGATAATAAGTTTTATGTTATTTGTATTTAATCACAATTGAAAAAAAAATTCTAGAAAAAATACCACCTCTGAGCCCTGCACATTTTGCTTAGGTTTCTTCAGAGGTGGTGGGAACTTTTTTCTATATGGTTACAGTCGGGTTACCTTATAACAGGGACTCGGTTAGTATTTAAGGTGCAAAGTCCCCCTGGAAAACCCCTGTGTGGCCCACAGAGTAGGTGAGAATAGGCTAGCACTGCTGATTTTTCTTGTAGAGTTGGAACAAACACTGTTACTTTGAGCATCAAATGAAATAGCTGATTTATGTTCAGGGTCATAACAAAATATATATTCCGAGAGACTCCCAGGGTGGGACAGGCACATTATGAGGGCCATCAGAGCCCAGGCCTTAGGATTCCCCACCCCTCCTCATGTTGGGACACAAACCAGCAGAATGGGCAGTCACCAGCCCTACTGGATTGTGATTTTCTTTCTCTTCTGCAGAGTTGAATGGGTTCGTGAGGTGGCTCCAGCAAGGTGGCCTTTGTCCAGTCAAAGGGAGCTGGGCATGTGCCTTACTATCACCCCTCTGACCAGCTGATTCTAATTGGTTTTAAACCCTAACTCGTTGCTCTGACCTTTGACCAGATCTATTGGCCATAGAAAAATGGCCCGTTCCCCCCACCAGGTACCCACTGCAAGCCACATCACATCCAAGACACCTGCTCAACCTGAAATTTTCCAACTTTAAAGGACCTTTTCAGACCAAAGACCCAATTCCTGAGGCCAAAGTTCAAATCTAAATTATAGGGTTCCTAGCTTTTCACAGATTTCTCTTCAAATTATAAAATACCCGAAAAGAGAAGTGGTAGAGTAAAACTCTCAGAAGACCTTATCAAATTAAACAGTGGGTGTGAGCCAGCCTTGTCTTTCAGACAGATTTGAACACTGTCTCCTTCAGAGGGTTTAGGCAGCACCTAGTCCAGTTCCAGGCATGGCCAAGACCTCCAAATGAATAAATGACCAGCTACCCTGGGGCACACCTGCCTCATTCGTTTGGTGTTCATAGCAATAGATTCTGATTGGCAATAAATTTAGGTTGTTATGCCTAAGGATTGAAAAGTACGTTACTTAAGTGAAGGCTATAAACTTAAATCCTGATTCTGCCATTAAATACTTTGCTATCCTCAAGCAAGACTTTCTATCTTGATTTCCTTCATGTATAAAATTGGAAGAGATCTGTAGAAGTACATAAAAATGAATGAAAGGAAAAAATGAAATGCTTACTAGTGAAGTCGCTTATTTTTTTGCCCTGCAATGCACGTGATTCCAAATCTGAACAGGCAAAAGTGAGAACATTTGGATTTATTTACATAACCAGGGTGAGGGTCCCTCTGGGATCTCAGTTGATTTTTCTAAATCAGTTTGGCTCCAAGCACTGGGCAAACGACACAGCTGAGACACAAAACCATTAAAAAAATACCCACTTGTGAACACAGGCAGAGTAAAGGGTGAGAAGGAAGCAGGTGCAGCTGGTGACCTTGTGACAGTGTTGTTAATGGAAAATGCTCTGCATGAGGACCCTCAGGAGATCCCTCCAGCTCCAGTCCCACCTCTGCCACTGCACAGCTGTGAAACCGAGCAATCACTGAAGCTCCCCCGGACTTGTGAAACACTCAGACTGTCCTGGGGGAACCTCGGGACTGGCTGTGTGGCTCCAACCAGGTTAACATGTAGATGAATGATGGAAACCGTACATGTTAGACCAGGTGCGGAGTTACTATCACATCCCTTCCTAATAGGAAACACTGAGACACTGGAAATATTATGAGCCTCCTACTAGGTCCCTGAGCACAGAATTCACTCCACACCCCCACACTCCGACTCTACCCGAAGAGGCAGAAGGACTTAGTTGCCAATAGGCTTGGGTTCCTGAATCTCATTGTCTGAGTTCCTAATCCCAGCTCTGCCATGTGTGTGCTTTGGGACTTGACACAGTGACCTACTTGGCTGAGCCTCTGCCTCTTCACATATAAATTGTGGAGATGATGGTGAAATTACTTGATGGAATTGTAGAAGATTGACTGTTGCATATTAATAAACCCTGTTATGGACTGAATATCTGTCTCCCTCCCCCCGCCCCCGCCCCGCCAAATTTACATGTTGAAGCCCCAACCCCCAATATGATGGTATGGGGGGGATCTTTGGGAGGTGATTAGATTTTGAGGTCATGAGGGTGGGCCCCCATGATAGCATTAATGTCCTTATAAAAAGAGAAAGAGAGAGCTTTCTTTCCATCACATGAAGACAACAGTGAGAAAGTGTCCATCTGCAGGCCAGAAAGGGGGTCCTCGCTAGGAACTGAATCAGTTCGCAACTGATCTTGGACTTCCTGACCTCTGGAGCTATGAGAAATTAATGTCTGTTGTTTAAGCCTCCCAGTCTATGGTATTTTGTATGGCTGGCTAATACATACCCAAAGAGCTTAGAACAGTATCTGGTTTATAGGAAAACATTCAATTAATATTAGCATATATTTATGTTTGGCTCTTTTGAAACTTTATTAAGAAATATTGCAGGCATTCTAAAATGTTTAAAGTATAATAGAGCCCTAGCCAGTTGGCTGGGTTAGTTGGAGCATCTTCCCATACATAAAAGGTTGTGGGTTCGATTTCTGGTCAGGGTGAGTACAGGAAGCAACCGATTGATGTTTCTCTCTCATATCCATGTTTCTCTCCCTCTCTCTGTCTAAAAAATAAAATCAATAAACTTATCCTCAGGTAAGGATAAAAAAAATTTTTTAAAGAAGAATATACCCACCACCCTACATCAGATATAAAACATTACCAATACAAGTGGAAGCCCCTGTATACCTTCTCTAATCACATTCCCTCTTTCCTGCCCAGAGCTGACCATGCTCCTGAACTTGGTATTTATCATTCCCATTAATTTCTTTATACGCTTACTCCATCTGTACATATCTGCAACCAATGAGACTGGGCTGGAAATACGCCAGAACTGACATGTACTTCTTCCAAAATGATTTAGACACAGGGTCTAGCTTAGCACAAAGTGTTGTTTGGCAAGCACATTCTCATTTGTCACCTCCCTATGTTTGCCTTTTCACTTCCCTGAGCTGGGAATGTATTAATATCTCCAAGTGGACCAATTGCTAAAGCAAACCATTAGTTAAGTCTCCTATTAGCGGGTCTGTGCTTGTCAGAGACTGTGGAGCTGCAGCCTTTCCCCTTTCCCGCCTCCCCCGCGCCCCCCCTCCCCCCACCACCTGACAATCCCTGCCCTTTCCAGCTCAGCCCTGACACCCCCTCCTCCCTTCCAGACCGAGATGCGGCTGCAAGACCAGCAGCTGGCCAGACAGCTCATGCGCCTGCGCAGTGACATCAACAAGCTGAAGATAGAGCAGACCTGCGACCTCCACAGGCGGATGCTCAACGACGCCACCTATGAGCTGGAGGAGCGCGATGAGCTATCAGACCTTTTCTGCGACTCCCCATTGGCCTCCTCCTTCAGTCTCTCCACGCCACTCAAGCTCATTGGAGTCACCAAGATGAACATCAACTCCCGGAGGTTCTCCCTCTGCTGAGCAGCCCTACAACAGGGCAGAGGAGCCAGAACAGAGGGTTTGGGAAGTGGAGAGGGGGTGTGGGGAGAAGGGAAGTGAGGCTGAGACACCTCAAGTAGGTCTCCCCAGAGGCACAACTTCCCTGAGACTGGTGAACCGTGGACCCCAGGGCCTGTCTGCAGGGGATCTCCTTGGGGCCGCAGCTTTGGAACCCAACAGCCCCATGACTCGCTCTCACTTAATACCCACAGAGTCCTGCAGAAGGGCCACTCCATCCCGATGTTCAATGAGACTTGGGTTTCCAGCATGACACCTCTCAGTCCTCCCCTCAGTGATCCATGTTCCTGTTTCCTGGAATCACTGGTGCTATGAGAACTGGGATCCCAAAGGGGGTGGGTGGGTGGAGGAGGTGGGCAAAAACTGTGATTATTGCTGAAGGCTTCCCCACGGGCATGGAGCCCCCAGGCAGAGGTGATTCGATATATCAGATGTGCCCATCTTGCTGTGGCTGTCCTCTAAGTACTGGCTTGAATTCACCCTAAGTAGATGACTCAGCAACCCTGACAGGGACCCACCAGAAAAGGAAAACCAAAAGGATACAATGTAAATTGTACCCAGCGTGTACTGGGACACACCAGTGAAGCGTGGCTGGAGCAAGCATATATGCCCTCTGTTGCCTGCTTGGCCACATGTACCAGTGCCAACTTCCAAAGAGTCCCTTTGCCACCACGCCATACCCTGGGGGAGTGCCTAGGAGACCACTGGTGACAGAACCAGGCAGGTCTGCTCATGGATTTCCCATAACTGAATTTTCCCTGGGGCCAGCAATGGCCTCCTGGTGGGTTCTGCCAGTGTCACGTACGTCACCTTCTTGCCCACCCAGAAAAACTGGAGGGAGCCCAGACGTTCACCCTGAGCTCCTCTGAGATTCTGTGCCTGACTTAAATGACTAATTTTAATGGAATCAGACTGTTACTAATCTGTCACTAACCTGTTAATAACTGTTTGATTTTTGTCCAAATGGCAAAGCCAGTTAAGTAGGTCAAATACAGAGGTTCGGGGTTTTATTTTAAAAGTTTCTCCCTAATGACAAGCATGAGGATCACAAAAGTGAGGACTGAGACCTGAGCAGGTTAGGAAAGTTAGCGCGGTAGAGTGCCATGTGTCAGGTGTCCCTGACAGCTGGGACCCTTTAACCTTGGATGCCACCTAGGTGAGGCCTCTCATTCACAAAGTAGTAAAGTGAAGCCAGGGAAGGAGAAAATGACTTCCCTCAGGTGACAGCTCATGAGTGGCTATACCATATTTATGTGTTAAATCATTATCGATAATGCCTAGACAGATAATGTAACAATGAACTTGAACTCCAAAGATGGTCCTAAATGCTTTGCCAAACCTACAAACTGCCAACCTCTCTACTCTCCACCTCACTCAGCCCTCACGTGCACCTCCCACTGTGTAATTCAGAATCTTTGGGTCAAACTCAGAGCAATGTTTAGACAGCAGACCCACAGAACACATATTACCAATCACGCATCCATAGTCGAAGTAAGACATCCTGCTGCTCTGACGTTCCTGTTTTGTCTTCCTGTGTAATCTCATTGAGGCCCATACACACGTGTGCACACACACACACACACACACACACACACGCACACACATACCCCAGGATCCATATTAGGAAAAGGTTGCTTTTCCTTTGTGGCCAGGAGTAGGAAGATGGCAATGAATGGTCCCTCATTAGACAGAAAAGAAGGTTGGTCTTGTGATTTCAAAGAGCCAGAGAGTTTATACTTCCTTCAGAGAAGTTGTAACCACATAGCTGGATTTGTTTTGGCCCAACTCTGAGCAGTAACAAAAGTCTGAAGCCCAGAGGACTGGTTTATGGCGACCTTGGAGGAAGGCCAGCCCCCGCACCACCACAAGGAAAGGAGGGAGATTTTCTCCACTCAGTGATACCTCTCCCCAGGAATACATCCAAGCACTGCCAAGTCCTGCAGAGGCCTTCCTGCCAGGCTTCTCCCAGACGAGTCCTGACGTCATGGGTGTCAGGAGGGCCTGCGCACACCCACCACACACCCTAGAGAGACACACACATACTCCTACTCACAGGAGAGCTCATTCCATATTCAAAAAAAAAAAAAAAAAGCCAAACTGATTTTTTCTTTCTAGAAATCAGTCATCACAGTAACTGAAAAAGCTGGAATCAACTGAAATTGAATGAAGTAGTTGAATTTCATCAACCCAATTGAACTGGAATCAACTGGGCAATTTAGTTGCTCAGCCTACCTTTTTGTTGTTGTTTCATGAGAGGAAACTGCGCTCAAGACACACTTTTTTGGATAGGTTAGGTATTTTGGCTATTTTGTTTACTTTATCCCAAGAAAACTTCATATTTGGGGATAAGGAAGGAGAAAGAAGAGAGGATCCGAGAAGAGAGGTGGAGGGGAAAGTACAGGTGTGTTTTCTTGTTTTCCAGTGTCTGTGACTTCCCTTACTCCCACAGTGAACACAAATAACTAACCAAGTCCATTCAGCTTTGTGAAGTCCCTGCCTCGTGTGGGTCCATAGATGCCAGCTCCCCAGAGCAACCTTCTCGCTTACCATGTGTATACAATACTGTTTGCAGTTTTACTCATTATCTACCCATCTCCTTGCCGTCCCCAAGGACCCCTGGGTATAAACTCGAAGTCTCCATTGACACTTCATGTGCGGGAACATCTGATGCCTTCATGGGCTCAGCAGTGATCACAGAGGCCTGGAGAGCCTGGGCAGGCTTGAGACGGCCTGACCCAGCCCAGGCCTCCTCCTTGTAGCAATACCAAGTGCTATTACATAATTGATGGACAATTTATAATTTTATTTTTTACAATTATTTGTTTCTATATTGCTGTTAGAAAAAGTGAAATAAAAATATTTCAAAAGAAGATATATATTGTTTCTGGTAAAGCACAGGCTCAAACACTTAATTGAGAGGATAGAGAGAGAGAGAGAGAGGAGAGAGAGAGAGAGAGAGAGAGAGAGAGAGAGAGAGAGAGAGGAAAATGAGAAAAAGAGAAAGATTTGAACAATCAACCATTGAATGGAGAAAGAGATTCAGCCTAATCCCTCTTTTCCTCTATGGTGCCTTCCCCCAAGGGGCTGCTTCTTAGTGGTTGCAGTCAGGAGCTTCCCAGTGTGGGCTAAGTGAGCTCAAGGTGTGGAATTAGGAGATGCAGGCATTATCTTGAGTTTCACCAAGGCCAGCACCATGCTCTCACACAGTGGTCTCTTCCAGAGGTGACTCTGATTGAATTCAGAGTAACTGGGTCAGATTATAGCAATGACTGAACATGGAACCACAGGACATGCATTTCAAATCCCAGTTCCATCTTTGAAGTGTGGAGTTTGGCTTTGCCATGCTCTGAGAACTGTGCCTTAAACTTTTGCAACCTGTTAAAGCAGCAGTCCTCAAAATTAAGCGTGCATGAGGGTCACCCGGAGGACCCGTTGCAAATGCATATTCCCAGGGAAATTCCTGGGCTCCTCTTCAGGGATGCAGCTGTGCAGCTCCAATATGGGGCCTAGGGACCTGTTTTCAACAAATGCCCCATGAGACTGGCACAGGTGGTCCACAGGCCGTGGAGACACCTTCCAAAGGACGGAGTGGGCAAGGGGAGGCATTGTTTGAATCACTCCTATCTCAGGGGTCTCAGAAGAGGCCTACGTCAGAGGGTCCAAACAGGCGTTAGTAATCTCATTTTGTGGAAAGAACAGCCCAAAAGAAGCTATCTGCAGTCCCCTGAGATTAATCCCCTGCCTACAACATGGGTGTCTAGATCTGTTTCCCACAGAGAGCGCACAGGATGGGTTGGGGCCGAGGGGCAGCGTGGGCGCTTGGAAACCCAGCATCGCCTTTGGTCATGTGGTTCAGAGGGCACTCAAGAAGCCTTAGGGCCTTCCCACCCCTCCAGATGGGACCACACGTGCACTTTTTTCACTCCAAAGGGAAATGCCTCTAATTTGGCCTCCAAATAAATTAAGCAATTTTTAAGTGCCGCAGAGAAGATAAAATGTGATGACAATGTGGGAGGGGCTGCTTTTCCCACGTGGTCAGGGAAGACTTTGCTGAGAAGGTGCTGTTTCAGCTGCAAAGGCCACCATGCAGAGGTGAGGAGAGAGAGGATTCTAGGTAGAAAACAGGGAGTCAGATCCTGAGGCAGGAAAGAGCGTGGTCTGCAGTGCAGCTGGGGTGCAGGCTGTTCTGGGAGGTGAGCGGCCACTACTGGCAGGCCATCACATCAGCCTCGTGCTCTGAGTGAAAAGTCAGGGTTTTATTTGGGTTGTGCGAGAAGTGATTTGAGGTTTTTGAGCAGGGAGGTGCTATATGATCTGATTTAAATGTTTGCAAGATCTACGCAGAAAGTAAGGGGAGTGGGGCAGAGGTGGAGTCCAGAAGAAGAATTAGGAGGTGGTTACAGTGGACATGACAGTGACAGGGACTCAGCAGCTGTGGAGGGGTGACAGGTGGTCTCATTTGGGGTTTACTTTGGGACATGCTTTGGAGGTAAAGCCACCAGGACACACTGCTAGCTTGGTGTGGAATGTGAGGGAAACAGAGGAATTAACGACAGCCCTCTGGCCATTCACTGAGATGGAGAAAGTTTGAGGGGACCATGACTATGGGTAGATGGGCAGCATGGATAGTTCTGTTTCAGCCGCGTTATATTGAAATGTTGATTAGACATCCAAGCAGGGAGGGAGCAGGTGGTGATATAAGGACTTGGACTTCAGGGGAAGGCCAACGTTGGAGACAAACATTTGGGAGTCCGGATTTGGATGTCTGGATACTATTAAAAGCACCGTACTTGGATAAACTCTAAAAAGAGAATATAGACATAAGAAAAGGGGGGCTGAGAACAGCATCTCGGGGCCTTGCTAGAGGCCTGATGGAGGAGAAGCAGGCAGGAGACTTACAAAGAACAGCTCACTCAGTAGAAGGAAACTGAGATGGGCCTTAAAGAAGACGATGTTTCAAGAAGGAGAGTGTCATCAATATCAAATGCTGCTGAGAAATCGAGGAAGAATTGGAGAGATAAACAGAGGTTTCGGCAAGATAGAGATCTTAAGTCATTTATTACGGTGTGATAGGCATTTCAATGCAGGGGTAAGCACCAAGTCCAGTTGTGTGGGTTGAGGAGAACATGGGAGAGGAAGTGGGGGCCGAGAAGAGAGACAGTCTTTCAAGGCAGTTTGCTACCCAAGGAGCAGAGAATAGGAGCTGGGCAAAGACACACAGCCAAGACAACGATTTTGGGGTTGTTCTTTTGTAACAATCTATAATAAAATAAATGTCTAAAATAGTACCATTGTTTATTAACAATGCATAACAATAAAATGGTGCAATAAGAGTGTTGGCATCTGAGATCTGTCAGTGGGAATAATCCGCTGGAGAGGGAGAAATTGATGGTGCACGAGAGAGAAGGTAATTACAGCAGTAGAGTTCTTTTTTCTTTAACCTTATTTTTTCAATTACAGTTTACAGTCAATATTATTTGGTATTAGTTTCAGGTATATAGCAAAGTGGTTAGATAGTCCTATACTTTACAAAGTGTTCCCCTTGATATTTCCTCACCCACCTGGCACCGCAGAGAGTTATCACAATGTCATTGACTGTATTCCCTATAGTCACCTCCCCATGACTATTTTTTAACTGCCAATTTGTACTTCTTAAGCCCTTCACCTCTTCACCCATTCCCCAAGCCCCTCCCCTCTGGCAACCAGCAGTGACGTTCTTAGGGAGGCGAGAAGACAGGAGATGGAGTATGAGTGGGAGGTTGAGCTGATGAGGAGCAAGGACGTGTCTCCCGCTGTAGCAGGAGGGAGGGCAGGGGCCTGGGTGCAGATGCTTGGACTAGGGAAACCTCTGCTGGGAAGAGGAGGAGAGTCCCATTGGATCCTTCTTTGTTGTTGTTATTAATTCTTTTTTAAAATTTATTTATTTAAATAATTATTTATTGTTGAAACTATATGTCCCTCTCCCCGCCCCCCACATTGACCCCTTCAGCCTGCCCCCACCCCAGGCCCTCACCGTCCCATATATGCATGGCCTCATCTGTGCATTGAGTCCTTCTTACGTTCTCTGTGAAATGGGAAAGTGACTTGGAGCAGATGGAATGTCAGAGGCTTGAGGAGAAAGAAGTTTGAAATAATTATCTCAGAAAATGAACACGTTAATTTCTTAGGGAAGCGTAACTGAATCCTCCTCCTCCGGTGTGGGCTGCCTGTTTGAGGCTTGTGGTCCTCCGTGAAGCCAAGCCCGGGAGCGTGGGTGAGAGAGTTCTCTCTCCAGCCGTGGTTAGCTGTCCCAGTGCAGACTCAGACCAGGTGGACAGCAGAGGGATGTGCCCGGCAGGGACGCGAAAGGATGGGGAAGGCAAACTTTGAACTGTTCTGCAAAGGAGCCATCGCAGTGTTGGACCAAGGAATCCAAGCCGAGTAAGGAGGGAAGAGGGGACATGGGGACCGGGGTTGGGTGTGGGGAGGGGGCTGGCAGGGCTGGAGTGCTGGGGTCCCTGGTTGGAGGTCACAGGGCCATCTGGGCATTGCTAGGTGAGGGTACTGGCAGAGAAAAAGACACTGAATGGAAGGGGAAGATGATGATCAGAGTGTGGGGGGGATGGCGGTGACATATCCGGGAGGGGGCAGCTTACTTCACAGACACAGCCTGATGCTGCATTAGCTGCCCTATGAACTAAGTACTGGTGACCAGTCAAAACGGTGGCTCCCAGAGATCTTATCAACCTTATTTTAAAAGGGGGTTTTGAACTCTGTTGACATCATTCCCTGGGGCTTCTCAGCAGGGGCAGATGTCCCGGGCCCTTCCTGACTCTCTGTGTCAGCGCCCAAAGCCTGTGGTCTTGCCGCCTGGGGGAAGAAGAAGAAGGCTGTGGCCTGTGGGGGCGAGCCCGGGGGGGGGGGGGGGGGGGGGAGACCATGGTGCGGTGAAGGGGCCCTGCCAGCACAAACAGGCCTAGCAGGGCTGCGGGCCCTATCTGACGGAACCGCTCAGGCCCACGGCAGCTTTCAGGCTTGGCTATTTTTAAATGCCCTGTTCACAGGCTCAAAGCAAACAGCGATGGCGACAGCTAGGCGGTCTGCAAAGGAAACTGATGCAGGAAGAGAAACCTCAAACGCTTGAGGGCTCTGGAAAGCAGTCGCCCACTGCTCCCTGCGAGGAGATAAGTTCTCTGCAGACGCGTCCCGACCAGCAGGGACCGGCACCAGGAGGGTGTGGACATTCCCTGGGGACTAAACCCCAAAGGCGTGGTTCCGCTTTGCAGGACTGTGCGGATTTCCTACACCATTTTGTCAAACAGGGAGCCCCCGAGCGCCCTTCTTCCTACCCCTTCTCCTCGCAGGGACAACTGAAGCTCTGAGGAAGGACAACTTTCCAAAGTCCCAAGGTTAAGTCTCCCGGAGATTCACCTCCAGGTCCGCTGGCCGGCACCCGAGGGACGCCACCCACTGCCCTGTGAGCCTCACCTGGAAGGGGTGCCCTGTTTGGGGCATCGCAGGACAAAACCTCTCAACCCTGCCCCATCTGCACGGATCAGGGTTTGGTCCGGAAAGCGGCTTTCAGCATTGTAGCAGGGGAAGACCCGCGACAGGGGACTAGGGGTGTACAGAAGGATTGGCAGCCAGGGAATTGTCTGCTAGGAGAGATGACTCACAGAACTCACCTGAAACCACCTGGATTTCAGCAAACTCAGCAGGCGCCTTTTGGAGCTTCCTGCACCACCTACCCCGGTGATTCTCCAGACACCTCAACGTCCTGTCTGCACCTCTGCCTGCCACTGCCGCTGGGAAATGACACCTTCACACGCTGTCCTAGACTGAACTGTGTCCGCTCAAAATTTATATCTGGAAGCCCTAGCCCCCGTACTTCAGAATGTGACTTTAGAGATCGGTCCTTTAAAGAGGTAATTAAGGTGAAATGAAGTCATGTGAGTGGGCCCTAATCCAATATGACCAACATCCTTCTAAGAAGAGATCAGGACATAGACACACACAGAGGGAAGACCAAATGAGGACTCAGGGAGAAGACAGCCATCTACAAGCCAAGGAGGGAGAAACCAACCCTGGTGACACCCTGGTCTCAGACTTCCAGCTCCAGAACTGTGAGAAAATGGATCTGTTACGGAAGCCACTAGTGTGGGGGACTCGTGTGGCAGCCTCAGCAGACAGCCCCCCTCTTCCTCCAGCCCTGGCTCTGAAAAGCATCCACCTGAAAGTGACTCGTGCCACTTCTGCTCGCATTTCTTTGGCCAAAGCAAGTCACCGAACCTCCAAGGGTAAGCAAGTGCAAGCTGACCATGTTCCCAGGAGCAGAGGAGAACAGGAATGTTTATGAACAGTTTATTAATGATCACCCACCATTCTGCCCCACCTCACCCGGCACGGCCTGCAAAACCCATAGGCCGGTAGCCCTAGGGACACCTTGGCCAGCGGACTCTGATAGGCACCTGGGAGTGTCCAGGCTGATGCAGTGGCATGTGAGAAGACAAGAGAACTATTCATAGTTTTAATTTCTTCCTTTCTGCTTTTAATTTGCTTTAAATGTGCATAACGTGCTGGTACAGTAATATATCATATGGCATGCAAATGTGTTGGGGGGATACGCACAAATCTCTCTACTGACGGAGAGCAACATGAAATGCATGGAGACCTGGCCTTTGCCTGCAGAGTCATGGGCTGGATTTGGCCCTGCTGCTAGACCCAAGGCTGGGCCAGACCAGGAGATGGCTGCTTCTTCTGAGACGCAGGCACTTCCTCAGCCAAATGTCTCCTCTGTGGCCACCAGAGGTCCCCCACCGTGCTTTAGTCTTTTAATAAAAGGCATAGCATTCCTGCCAGCTGCCCTGGCTCTGCAACCCCCAACCTCAGAGCAGAAACCAGAAGGTGGGGGAGGAAGAAGAGGGAAGAAGGAGGAGAGGAGAGGGGGAGGAAGCCAAGAAAGAAAGAAGGTGCAAGAAAGAGCAAAAGGGGCCGAGTTGGCACCAAATCAGAGAACATACCAGTAAAATCGCCTTCCCTTCCTGCACTGTGTCCCGAACTATTTTTTAGAATGTCCTCGTCAGTTCTTAAAACAAGACCCAGAAGTTACAGTTTCTGAGTTTGAGACTCGGGGGGCAGGAGAAGATCCAAGGCCAGGCAGCCACAAGACTGCCAGCCACCCCATAGCCCGTGCAAGCCACCCCCAGCTGGAGCCAAGCCTGTGGGTCTCAGTGCCTACTCTCCTTCTGCCTGGCCCTTGGCAGGCTGTCTCCTGCAGGGGACCCTTCTGGGAATGGCCAGAGCTCCGACCACAGAGGGAGGGGTGCATGAAAACCCTGGAAGAACCTACGGGCTGGATGCAGGGAGGGAGGAGGTCCCTATTGGCTTGCTTCCTATGGGAGACAAAGGGACACAAAATGTCATCTCCTGTATCCCCACACAGCTTAAAGTTCCTCTCTCTCTCTCTCTCGCTCTTTCTTTCTCCCTTTCCCCAAAAGACTGAATGAACCATCATAAAAATGTTGCAGGACACCCCAGGAGATGGAACTGGGTTTTCTAAGAGCAAGTTTCGTTAAAAGTTTCTAGCCACTTCTATTTCTAGCAGAGGAGACAGTGAGTCTCCCTGGGAAAAACTGCCTGAGTGATCCTTTTCAGGGAAGTAGATAAAGGCAAGTCAGCAACTATTCTCCTGGGGAAGGATGAGACAGGACTGCTGGCACTGACAAAGACTGCCCTCTTGATGGCTAGGCAGGGTGGGCAAATTGGGGCCAGGCCAAGAAGCCTTCATGAAGAAAGAGATCTCAACTCCTTTACAGAGTCAAAGCATCTCAGAAGCACCTCTAATGCCAGACCGGACCGCCTGACTCCTTCCTGGAGAGGATGGTTGATGGATGCAGTCCCGGACCTGCGGGACTGTGACACTGGGAGCCCGGCTGAGAGGAGGTGACGGCCTCCACTTCAAGAGGCAAAGCAGAGTGCCAAGTGCAGCCAGGGGAAGTGGTGGGTCTCAGGGAAGAAGGAGGAGAGACAGGCTTGCCATGGTAAAATGCTGCTTAGAATTATGTCAGAGAAAATATTAAAGGAGCCATGATCTTATATTGACCCCAAGCTGCTGAGGTGTGGCACGTCATATGCTCTGAGTCAGAGGGCTTTAACAATCAGATTTTTTTTTCTATGACAAAGAAGCAGGTCTGAGAACTGACGTGGCCAGCCAAGGTCACTGTCCAGTTGATGCAGAGCTGAGAACGCCCATGGCCTCCTTACTGCTCATCCCAGCTCTTCCCAACACCCTCTCTTCCAGCACCTCCTTTCCAGAACCATGCAGAGAAGGAGGCTTGAGAAAACACATCTGTGATGTTCCCCCTGTAAACAAATGGTTTTGTCAGACTTGTTAGAACCCATTGTTGTTTAGGAAATCCTAAAGTGCTCCCTGTGGGAGAAACAGAAATCTCTTCACATGTAGATTTTTATCAAATCCTTTATCAACACCAATAATTTACACGTTGGTATTCTTGATATTTGCATTTTCTTGGCATTTCCAATTGTCACCATTTTTCATATTTGTTGGAAAATTCAGAATTCAGATGCTATTCTTACCACTCAAAAACAAAATCTCCAGTTGGAATATTCTGCCATAATCTAATTAAATTCTACACATACTTTTTACTACCTAGTACATGCCAAGCACTGTGCCCACTCTAGGAAAGCAGGATGAGGATATACACAATGCTCGTGTTTCATTCATGTCATCTAAATGGAAATTCATGTTTTATGTCAGTTCTGGAATGCAATTCTTTGTAAAGAAAATAAAATAGCCGTTAACCTGAAAATAGTGGGATATGTTTTTTAGTCTATTGTTTAATTTGGTGCTTTTCTTCTCGTTATTAAAAGCTACAATTGGTGTAGCCATTCTCCCCCCCACCACCACCACCCCCCAATACAACTGAAAGCAAGAAACACATCTTTCTATCACCTGTTCTTTCATACGAAAATGCCCGGACTGTTCCAGAATTCCCCTCACTGGCTACGCTCAGTTTCAAAGCCCTGACATTCCTTCTCAGCCTGCAGCTGAAATCTGGCTTTCTCTTCCAGAAGGAAAACTTTCTAAGACAGTGGCTCACATAATTCAATTTGTGTCTTCCATCTCCGCTTTGTCCACCTGTGTCTGTCTTTCCTGGGGTCCTCTCTTCTTGCGTTTATTGTGACTCCATGATTAGACTGGAAGTTTCCCCTTTAAAGACCTAGGACCTAACTCAGTACCCAGAGCAGCCAGGGCCCTCATACATGTAGGGAGGATGAGTAGCCTCAGAACTATTTTAAGTCTTAGCCACCTCAGGTGTTTGCAGAAAGTGATGCCTCGGAGTCTTGGGGAAGAATGGCACTGTTCCACAGTTAGGATCGAGCAGGTCGGAATTGTGCATTCTAGAACTGGGCAGTCCATGGCCTGAGTCTCTGGTGCTGCTCCTTTTAATGGTCAATGAATAAGGCAAGTCACCTGCAAATAAAACTTGGCCCGTCCTGGCATGGCTGACCTCAAAGTGTCCTTGGCATGAAAACATCACACCTAGATCTAAAGAAAACAAATCAGACACAGAAAAGAAAACATTAGAGATAGCAGATGGAAAGAAAGTCATGGGTATTCCAAGTCCTGGAGAAGAACCAGAGGAGTGAGAGGGGAGCCAAGTGAGCCTATACTAATCCCTCCTTTCTCTGTTTGAAAAATCCCCAGGTCAGTTTAGGAAATTAAACCATTTACTAAATAGCTACTGAATACTACTAAATAGCCCACAAGTCGAAGAAGAAAAAAAAAGGAAATTAGAAAATATTTTAAGCCCATTGAAATAGATCTCTGATATACCAAAATTTATGATACTCCAGTTAATGCAATGATTAGAGAAAATTTTTGCTTTAAATATTTATATTAAAAAGGAAGAAAAAACTAAAATGAATTCTCTAATCTTCTACCTTAAAAACTTAGTATCCTGTCTGTTGTTACCTGTAGGTTTGGTTGGCTTTTCCTCTGAACCAATGGCCAGCTGTGCCTACACACCGTTACAGTCACCATCTGTGAGCCTTTGGTATCCGTGTTGGATTGTATGATCGTGAGCAGACATCTTCACTTGTGTTTCTCATTTAAGCCTCACATCCACTGTTGACTTAGGTATTTTTGTCCATTACTACAGAACATGAGACTGAGGCACAGAGAAATCGTGATGTTCCCAAGATCACGCAGCAAACGACAGACCCGTGATTCAAGTCCAAGCGCCAAGGAACTTTGTTTTCCGAATTCGTTCACACCCTATCCTCTTGTCCCTGGGTAAAGGAACTCGGTATTATGAAATGAATTGGAATCACCATGAGCAGTAACCATCACTAACAGAACAATAGCAGATCTAAGAAGCAGAACTGTAATGTAACATTTACTTTCTTGCTCAAACCATTCTACATGTGTTTCTCAAAGGATGGAGTGAATGTACCTATTTGCTGTGGTTAACTATGCTTTACTTATTTGTATTTCAACTCAACAAATATTTTTTCGGATGAGGCACTGTTAGGAGCTGGGAATTCAGAAATGAATGAGGCTCAGTCCTTGCCTTCCAGGAACTCAAAAACCAGTATGAAACCCTGTTCGGATCCTGTGTGTGGCCCTACTACCAACGGTGACTTCCTACTAAAATCCCATCGGATCACTCCTGGTGACTCACAGAATGGTGTGTGGTAGAGGCACCTTGTCTAGGTTTTCTGTTCTCTGAGAAGCATAATGGTGTTTTCCAAAGTCAAACAGAGGCAGCTCTGATAAGTACAAGGACACGGGGGGTCACACTAGGAAAGCGCAATTTAAACCAGGCCCGGCCCTCAGAATCCAGAACACAGTGCTGCTCCTGACAGGGCCATAAATCTGGAGCTTGACATCCCAAGCTGCCTGAGAACTGGTCACGTTATTTTAGAGTTTGGGGTCATTTCAACATAGCTGCCAAATCTAATAAGGCAAGCAGGCACAGTCCCAGGTCTCCTTCTGTCTTTCCTTACACATTGTAAAAGCCTCTTTCACATAGTATCACATGTACCTCAAATCACACACAGTTCTCTGGGAGAGGGAGGGGTGCAGGGCGGGGGGAAGCTCTGCGATGAGCACCATGCCCTTCATCAGTTCCCAGCCCAGGGAGGGCAGGGGAAGGACCGCAGAGGCTGCTATTCCTTTTCCAAGACGACAGGTTCATGCACCAAGAGGTAGGAACATGAAGGACAGTGTGGAAACCCCTTGGGTTTTCAAGTTTGAACATACTCATGTGTCATTCTCTCACACATTCATTTGAAAAATTAAAGTGAACTACACCCAAACTTTTTTCATGTCATAACATGTAAAATTAATACTGTCATTGTATTTTGTTTATGGAGCAAAAAAATGTGACACAAACCTGATTCTTCATGTCCTCAGATACATGACGCTCCCTATAGGTGCACCCTTGCACACAGGGTAACCTTTGCCTGCCATCTCACGGTCAATTCAGCCAACACCAACCCCTAAAATGCTTTCTCTAGTTGTGTCAGCCAGCCTGACACTGGGGTGACCTCTGGTGGCAGAGATTTGTATAACTTTCAAACACCAAAATTGTTCAATTTAAAAAATATTACTCTGTACCTGATTATGTCTTCCCCCATGGTGTAAGGTCCATGAAAGACGAGATCTTTATCTTTTTGCTCTCTGCAGTATCCCTAGCAGTTAAAACGTGCCTGGAACACTGTAGGTGTCCGATAAACATTTGTTGAACAAATGACTGAAACAAGTAAGCTCCCCTGCTCCACAGCACTAATCATTAGGAAAATGCAAATCAAACTATGATGAGATACCCCCTCACACCCATTAGGATGTCTATCACAGATAAACTGAGAATAGCAAGTGTTGGAGAGGATGCAGAGAAATTGAAATTTGTGCATTGCTTGTAGGAATGTAAAATGGTATAGCTGCTATGGAAAACAGTATGGCGATTCCTCAAAAAAATTAAAAACAGGACTATCGTGTGATCCAGAAGTCCCACTTCTGGGTATATAGCTAGAAGAATTGAAACAGGCGTCCTCAAACTACGGCCCGCGGGCCACATGCAGCCCACCGAGGACATTTATCCGGCCCGCCGGGTGCCGCTGCCTGTCCTGCTTAGCAGCCGACTCGTCCCGGGCCCGCAGTGCGCATAGGAATTTGTTCATAGTTTTTTTTTAAACTATAGTCCATCCCTCCAACGGTCTGAGGGACAGTGAACTGGCCTCCTGTTTAAAAAGTTTGAGGACCCCTGAATTGAAAGCAGGGACTCAGATATGTGTACACCTATGTTCACAGGAGTACTTTTTCCAATAGCCAAAAGGTAGAAGTAGCCCAAGTGGCCATTGAAGATACAGGATAAACAAAATGTGACCCATTCATAGAAATGAATATAACTCAGCCTTAAACAGGAGAGGAAATTCGGACATCAGCTACAACACAGATGAAACTCAAGGAGTGAAATAAACCAGATGCAAAAAGACAAATACTGTGATTTCACTTATGAGGTTCCTAGACTAGTCAGATTCATAGAGACATAAATTAGAATGGTGGTTTCCAGGGGCTGGGAGGAGGGAGAAATGGGGAGTTAGTCTCTAGGGCTGGGGTTTCAGTCTTGCAAGATCAAAAAAAGCTAGGAAATAGATGGTGGTGATGGCTACACAAAAAAATTGAATGTACCTAACAACCCTAAACTGTACACTTAAAATGGTTAAGATGGTAAGTTTTATGTGTGTTTTACCAAATTGTTTTAAATGGGGGCGGAGGGGGGCGCCACGGGACGGGACAGGACGGGAAGCAAGGTGCAAACCAGTATGTGTAATAGGGATTTGCTTGGATGTGCATTTTTAAAGCTCTAGAAAGAAGCATAAGAAACTAGGACTAAAGTTGACTTGGGAAGGTGTGGGAACTGAGCAGATGGAGGGCACGGGCAGGTGTGACACTTGTCACGTACCCTTTGAAAGTTCTAATTCTATATCAACAGGTCTCAGAAACTCCCAGCTGCTGACGGAAAAGCAGAAATGTCCTCATTCAAAGGTTACATACTGGCCATGTGACCTCCTCAGAATAATTACTTTCTGGCGGGGTTCACCTTGACCTGCCATTTGGGTCTTATCTCACTTGAAACCTAGCATGACCCCTCAGGCCAACCAGCAGAGCATTTGCCTCTGGAGACAGTCCCACTCCCCGAGAGAGCAGGCCTTGGGCACTGAGCGGGGCAGTCCTACCATCTGCATGAAGGGTCTTTCATTCCGCGACCCTGCACTGCCCCAAAACAGACCTGCTTCCCAAGCTCTTTGCCTCATAGTAAGATTCAGGGGTACCTTCTCACAAGCCCCTCCGAGGGCTTAGCACCTTGGCACTGTCCGGGAGCGGTGGGAAGCAGCCCTGATGAGGATGAACACCTACTGGGTGTGTGCTCCCTCCTCCTTTCCAAGTTAACTCTCCTCTCATCCTCCCCTGCTCATGAGAGTTAACCCCACTCCCTCCCTGCCCACCTCCTCCAGCATCTGGCCCTCCAGTCTTGCCCTCCCCCTCCCTCGAAGGAGCCCAGCCCCACACCGCCCTGCAGTCAGACATAAGTGGGTTTCATTCTGGCTCTGCTGCTCACAAGCTGTGTGGCCCTGGGGGAGGTGGTTATGCCTCCTGAGTCTCTGCGTCCTCCTAGGTAAAATAAGGTCACAAATAAAGTAGCACCGGTATGTGCAACCTCCTGCAAGGGGGTCCTCGCTGCACACCTGTGCTGGGTGCTGGCCTGGTTCTGCCTCTTTGGCTGCTTGGTGGCTGCACAGGACTCTGCATCATGATTATTTGTTCAACTGGACATTTTTGTTCTATGCACTTCTCTATATGTATGCTGTACTATACAGTGTCCAAGAGTTTTGTGGTGTGTTTTTTTCTAAGTAAACCTATAGAAGAAAATGTAGGTGCTGAATAAATGCTAATTTAGTTACCATCCCCAGTAGGGTCTCAGTTCTCTCCTTTCTTAAAAATCCCTCTGATTCGCTACTCTCACAAACCTCTTCCCTTTCCCAGCCAAGCTCCTGAAATGGCTACACTAAACCTGCTGCCTCCACCTCTCTCTCCCGTCCTTTCGATGAACCTCATGGGTGTCGGACTGTGCCTTCCCAAGTCTGATCTCCCACCGTGCTGCTGAGGGGCTGGCCCATTGCTCACGGCCATGTGGAGTTCACGGTTTTTCCCACTGCAGGGAGTTCATCTTCCAACACTCGTCAGCCTCACCCCGGGGCACGAGGGTGCTCTCCAGGCACAATTCTAGGTGTTAGGCTCTGTAAATGACGCAAAGTAGGGTCCCCTGCCCTTGCATTAGAATTACCTGGGAACTTTAAAGACACCCATTCCTCAGCCCCACCCTGATGAATCTCCCAGGAAGGAAGTTCCAGAAAAAGAATTCTCACCCACCACCAAGCACCTACTGTGCACCGGGCACTCTCATACATCAGCCTATTTAATTCTTTCTTGGTCTTATCATGTTGGCACTGTGATTGTCCTTGTTTTGCAGGTGAGGAAACTGAGGCTCAGAGAAGGTGGGTCATATGGGGAAGTGACGGAGTCAGGATTTGAAACTACGATTGTGTGGCATCCTTGGCCGTGCTTTCCCTCCCGAGACCACGCTTTTGCACACATCACTAACTTAGCATCTGGTAGAGAAGCATTTCTAGAACTCCATCAAGTGCACACAGATCATCTGGATCTTGTTAATTCTGACTCAGCAGGTCCTGTGCGGGGCCTGAGAGTCTGCCTTCCTAACCAGTTCTTCATCACATCACATCTTCCTCTGGACAAAATATCGGCAGCTCTTTGCAAAGGTTTTTTTGTGTTTGTTTTTCATGTAAATGCTATCCCTGCAGGTCCGAGAAAGAGACCAATCACAGCTTTCTCCTAATTGTCCTTCTCCTAAGGGTCTGGGTGGGGTTCTTTGGGGGGGCGTGGCTTCTGGCTCAGGCTGGTCTCAGTGTCTCCCCACCTTTTGCAGCTGTGGCCTACGGAGGAGGTGATCATATGTGTGCCACCTGCAGGAGACAGCAGTTGACACTGAGGCAGTGCGCACGCCCTGAGGTCCCCGGGGTGGAGGGCGTCAGTGTCGCTACACACCTGTGTGGCGTTCACAGCACCCCAGTGGAGAGTCTTAACATCCCTCCTTCAGGAAATGTGTTTCCCACACATTCTAGTGATGCTGTCTGTCCTTATGGCAAAAACAGATGGCATCAGTAGAAATCATCAGAATAGCCTGGGGATACTATGACCAGACAAGTGTTACTGGAGGGAGTCCAGCATCATTAGGGGTTTAAGGTGACCTGGAGGTGGATTTGAATTCTGAGCTGGGTTCCCAAGTCTACCCCATGTCACCAAGAGAGTGCCCTGCCTGCTTTTGCCCCCCACTAGGGTGTGGCCTCTGACAGAGTATGGTGAGCACGCTCTTGCTCTCGCTCTCTCCCTTTCTGCCTGAACTGTGCATCACTCTGGCCCCTGCGTTCCCTGACTGGAGGCCCAGGAGCATGCTCTCTATGTCAGTGCAACTTACCATGAGATGTGACACAGCAACAGGTGAAGTGACTGCTCAGAGTCCCTGCAGCCCACGCGGACCAGGGCCTGCGAATGCCAGGCTGAGTCCCTGCCCACCTGTTCTGCTCACAGGCGCATGTGCAGCTAGAGTCCTCAACCAAAGCAGCAGACTGGTTCAGGGTTCAGAGGTGGGGACCCACTGATCTCTGCTCCCTGGGACCCTGCCTATTCCATCTAACCCCCGGGAAATTGAATCACATCCGTTGCACCTGCCCCCCTCCAGTGCAAACTGGTGCCACCCATGTCAACCTGGTTATTTGGTCTCATTTGCCAACAACAATCAGTGGCCTCCTTTTCTCCTCTTGTGAAATTAGTTTCACAGGGAATGAGAAGCCTGGGCCTCTCAGGTCTCTAAGGTCCTTGGTATGTTTTTGCCATAAATCACTCCTGTGGTATCTTGCCCATCCACCTGATATGTTTCCCAGAATGCATAGCCTACACACCGGTCAGATGCCTTTCTAGCCTTAACCATATGCAGGCCATCCTTCTTTCCTCCGATGGTGCATGGTAGGAACCCTGGCATGGAATCCTCACAACTCTCCACAGTGTGACATGGCGCTTGCCCAGTGCCGGAGGCCTCCGTGGCCCTGACATCACACAGAATTCCTGAGCCTGCAAATGCTCAGCTAATTGCCATCTCATCCCTGCCCCTGTCACAATCCAGGGACGTTTGCCAACCATGGGTTCCTAGCTTCTTGCCCGGGTGCTGGTGCTGCATTCCTGCACATGGCTCTGGTTTCTGGAAACACAAGAAGGGTTCCTGCCGGTGAGACCGAATGTCCGTGGCGCCAATAATGGATCTTACTTGACAACAGAGAGCCCTAGACAGGGAAGAGATGATACCCTTGGATCCACTGTCCCAAATGACCGCTGCAAGGCCTTGGAGGAGGGATGAAGGGGAAAGGAGTGAAAGGGGCTTACAGAGATGAAGGCCCCAAACACCTGCTGAACACGCATGGCACTCAATTCCCCCTCCCCCCCCCCCCCCCCCCCCCCCACCGCTCCAGGAGCTGCCACCAGCTTCACAGCCCCCGGCAGTGTTGACTCTGGCAAGAGGGGAGGATGCTATCAGCTCACAAGGTCTGAGCCTCAAGGCAAGGGCAGAAGAGCTGATAAGCTAAGTGGGGCCTGGGCACTGCTCCAGGCCCAGCACACCACCCGCCTGCTTCCCTGGCTGCTCACAGCTGGGGCCATGGAGCACTGCCCAGCTCCGGGAGAAGCCAGCCCATGCCCCCAAACATGAGCTGTCTGCATTTTCTCTCCAATGTATAGATGAGGGTCTCCTAACACCATGGTTCTTTGTCTTTGGGGGTAGAGGGAGACCCCTTTGAGAATCTGATAAAAGCCAGAACCTTTGCCCTGAAAAATGCAGCATCTAGTGTACAGTGGAAGCTTTGTTTTTATATTCACCCAAGGCCTGGTTGATGCACAGACAGGATCAGAGGATGGAGAGCTCCTTGGAGGATTGGGTGAGAAGCCGGCATAAAAGTCTCTGGGACCCTGGAGGAGGGGGAGTGGGGCAGGGAGAAGTGGTAACTAGGTTAAACCCTGAGATGAAAGGGAAGATGGGAAGCACCCTCAGAGTTGGCCGATGGGATAAAGGAAGAATAGTGGTCAGGCTGAGCATTTTCAGGTGGTCCTGACCAGGGAAGAATCCAGCTGGGGATCTAGAGCATAATTCATGAAAGGCTTTGGGAGCAACATGGACAGTCCTCCCTTTTTCTGTTGGGGTCCTAGTAAATAATTTTAACACATCATGGTGAATTCTGCGCATGGCAGAGAGTGCTGGACAACTGTCAGACTTGGCCATTGTGAGAGGCAGACTCTAGGGTGATCCCACAGTCCCTGCCTCCTGATCTTAATTTCTTTTGGGAAGCCCCTCCCCCTTGGATGTAAGCAAGACCTTACCTGTAACCAAGAGAATATGGCAAAGGGGATGAATGTCACTCTCTTGATTAGGTTATATCCTGTAAGACTTCATCTTGCTTGAGATTGTCTTTGCTGGCCGGATGGAATAAGTGGCTATGTTGGGAAAACCTATATGGCAAAAAACTTCTAGAAGCCCTGAGGAGCTGGGAGTGGCTTCTAGGAGCAAGGGCCCTCAGTGATATGAATTCTGCAAGCAACCTGAGGGAGCTTAGAAGCAGACTGTTCCCCAGTCAAGCTTTGGGATGAGACCACAGCCCTGGATGACACCTTGATTGCTGCCTGTGAGACCCTAAGCAGAGGACCGCTTAGGACCTCTTAGGAGCTCTACCTGGACTCCTAGTCCATAGAAGCTATGGGATAATGTACATTGTTTCAAGTCACTAAATCTGTTACAAATCAGTGGATAATTAATATAGCCATGGACCAAAACGTAGCCAAAGGGCTGTCTATACCTGTGTTGGGGTGGTTTGGGGTGTTCATATTGAACAATGAAAGTAGAGAGGAGTCAGGACATAGATAAAGGCTCTCTCCATTGTGTCTCAGGAGTCACTGTGTTTCCTTTGAGTTGAGCATTTACAAGGTCCTGGACATTATGCTGGAAGAGGGATTCTTTTATTCTGTGAATTCATTCTGCACCTAACCCTTATCCCTGGAAACGATTACGGTGAGCCACCATCTAGATGTCAGGGGATTCAGATTTGCTTCATCCTCAAAAGAACCCAACATAAAGACAAGGGATGTGCCGTTATTACTGATGGTTGCAAATGCAGGCCTGGCAAGACCTGTCCAGGTACTTCAGTGCTGTTCAGGCTGAGTAACTACTCATTTGGAGAGCTTTCACATAACTTTGGATTACTGTTCAATCTGATTTCTGATTACCAAATATTTCTGTGATTTTGCAGATTTCCCCTTACTTTTTATTGATTGGTTGATTTTTAGAGAGAGAGAGGAAGGAAGAGAGAAAGAAATATTGATTTGTTGTTCCACTTGGTTATGCATTCATTGGTTGCGTCTTGTATGTTTCCTGACCTGGGATTGAACCCACAACCTTGGCAGATGCTGTATTGGAAGATGCTCTGAGCTACACGGCCAGGGATCCCCTTACTTTTGATGTGTCTTATTAATTGTTCATAATGCTAGAACTTGTATAATCCTCAATGATATATTTCTACTCTTACATTCAACTACCATTTGCTAAGTGGCAACTGTGGTGCCAGTGGCCACGAGAGTTGATAGGTGGTGCAAAGCAGCTCAGGTTGCTTAAGTGACTTGCTCAGTTATGTAAGTCACAAGTGATGGGGCCAAGGCTGCAATCCAGCCTTCTGTCTGCAGAATGCTTCGGGCCATAACCTGATGTAGCCCAGGCTGTGCGCCATGCTGGATGCTATGGGAGCGGGGAGCGGGCTCCTCCACTTTCTTTAAGGAATCCTGGTGTCTGATTCCTCCAGCATTAAGTACAAGTCAGCTGTTCCCAAACAGTGGAGGTGGATAGATTGTCAGCATGGGGCCAAGGATAAAGGCTCTCAGTGAACTAGTAACCGGATCGACTTGTTTCCAGGGAGCTGCACAGATAAGAGCGCAGCAAAGGCAACCTGTCGCTGAGGTCAGGCAGAAACAAATGCCTCCAGTCTCTGCTGCCACTGGCCCCCGACTCTGAGTCTGTCCTTTGCATCCTGGCCATCTCAGGTTCCTTGAGAGGCAAAAGGGAAATGCCACTTTTGGATCCTGGGAGGCTGGTGAGTGTCCAGACTTGAAAAGAAGGAACACTTATGTGCTTCTATTCTGCTCTGGGCACTGCGCTTTCATAAAACTCTTTCATTGCTTTCTCACAGCAATCCTCAAACAAATACTGTCCCACACAATTTTCATATGCTCGCTTGTTTTCCTGGCACCTGGGTCAGCCATGGATACATTTGTCCTGGGTGAATTGAGCACCCTCAGCCATCAGAGGGCTTCCGGTCCTGTGAGGAGGTGGATGTGGAGGACAAGGACAGTCCTCAGGAAGAAGGGCACATGGGAGTCTGTGTCCTTTGAGCATCAGACACCAAGAAGGGATTATATAAGTATTTGGAGAAAGTTCCCGTGAAAATGGGGGGTTCCTGCTTTGTGGTCTGCAGAGCTCCCCAAAAGTCTGAGAATCACTACTCTAGGGAGAAAATGGTCTTTCCTTGAAAAATAACAAAAGCCCATGCCTGGCCAGCATGGCTCAATGGTTGAGTGTTGACCTATGAACCAGGAGATGACGGTTTGATTCCTGGTCAGGGCACATGGCTGGGTTGTGGGCCCGATCTCCAGTAGGGTGTATGCAGGAGGCAGCCGATCAATGGTTCTCTCTCATCATTGATGTTTCTATTTCTCTTTCCCTCTCCTTTCCTCTCTGAAATTATATATATATGTATATATGCACTCAAGCAGTTTTATTTCTGTCACCGGTTCTCCTTGTATAGCTCCAAGCATTGTATTAATTTTATGACTTTAACTCAAGTGCTTTCTTTCTATTTCACAGAGAAAACTGGAGGAGTAGATAAGGGAGACTGTCTGTCTCACCCAAGCCTTTTAGCAGAACTGCAAAACTCATGGCCACACATAACTTCTTAAATTGGCAAAAATGAAGACAGTCATTAATATGACTCTAAGATAGTGCCTCTCCATAGCATATAAATAAGCAATCTACACTAATAAAAGAGAAATATGCAAATTAACCATCACTCCGCTACACCCACCAGCCGATCAGGAGGGAATATGCAAATTAAAAGGAGAAAGATGGTGGCCGCCCAGCTGCTCCAGGCGCAGACTGGCCAGGTGGGGCAGGATGCCTGCTATAAGAGGGAGGGCAGGGTGTGAAGGGATCTATAGGAGCGGCACTCCGGTACAGTGAAGACCAAGACGGCAGACTCCAGCTGGAGTCTGCAGCAAAGACAAAGATGGCAGACTCTGGCCGGAGTCTGCAGCGAAGACAAAGGTGGCAGACTCTGGCCGGAGCCTGCAGCAAAGACGAAGAAGGCAGACTCCGGCTAGAGCGAAGGCCTGGGTTCCGGGTGCCAGAGGAAAACCAGTGCTGGAAGCCAAGGGAAGGAAGGCCTATTGCACGAATCTCTTCATGCAACGGGCCTCTAGTCCTATATAATAAAAGCCTAATATGCTAAGTGTCTGGTCGTCCAGTTGGCCGTTCAACCAATAAAGCATAATATGCTAATGATATGCAAAGGCTGCTCAACCGCTTGCTATGACATGCACTGACCACCAGGGGGCAAACCGTCAAACAGTTGACCAGTCGCTATGATGTGCACTGACCTTCAAGGTGCAGATGCTCCAACCGGTAGGTTAGCTTGCTGCTGGGGTCCAGCAGATCGGGACTGAGCGAGAAGGGCCAGATACACCCTGGAGCTATTCCACATCCCTCCCTGGCCCCAATTGTGCACCAGTGGGGTCCCTAGCCTGGCCTGTGCTCTTTCGCAATCCATAACCCCTGTGGGGAGGGAGGATGTCAGAGAGCCAGTTTTGGCCCGGTCCCGCAGGCCAGGCCGAGGGACCCCACTGGTGCACGAATTCGTGCATCGGGCCTCTAGTGAACTACATGTACCTCCAGTCATCAATAAATTAATTAGTAAATAAATTCACTAATTTCTTGAAAAATCAATGAAGCATTGACCTAGAAGAGTAAGCTGAAACTCAGAGAAGAAGTAGGAATGGCAATGCCGGAAAAGATGCTTCAGGAAAAAGAAAAAGTCAATATAAAGATTCTGAGGCAAAAGAACAGGAAATGTTTGGGAACCACCAATTGGTCAGCATTACTTGAGCTCAATGCAAGGGAGCTAGTGGGAAGAAATGAGGCTGGTTAGTAGACAGGAGGAAAACATGGAGAGTCCCAGATGCAAAAGATATTAGATTTCATGCTGCAGGCAGTAAGAAGTTAACTGAAGAATTCTGATAGGGGCTGTGGCACAGACTTAATATGTTTACCAGCACAAAGCATTTATTAGAGGAAGGTGAAACTAGGAGCAGAGTGATTGAGAAGGCAGCTTGATTAATCTCATACCCTGCAACCTTCCTAAAATCACCTATTAGTTCAAATAGCTAATTTGTTCATTCTGTACAATTTTTTTACATAGCCGTTCATGCTGTCTGCTAATCTGGGTATCTTTTATTCTTTTTTGTACTTGTATTGCATTGGCCAGAACCTCCAGAACAGTGTGGAATAAATAAATAATAGATGTCCTTTATCAGGTTGAGGAAGTTCCTATTTATTTCTAACTATTGAAAAGTTTTATGAAGAATGAATGTTGAGTTTAGGCAAATGCTCTTCTTGCATCTATTAAGATACTATTGTAGTATACATTTCATTTTGGCATGCTCATTGCCAGTGTATAGAAAAGCAATTGATTCTTGTATATTAATCTTATATCTTGCAACCTTGCTAAACTTCTTTTCTAGTTTTAAGAGATTTTGGTGTTTTCTTTTTGTGTATCTCCCTTTTTCTTTTAACCTATTTATGTCTTTATGTATAAAATGTGTGTTTTTTTTTTCTAGACACAGCTGTAGTTGAGTCTTGCCATCCCATATTATTTTTTTTCTTTTACGTTACACATTAATACATGTGATATGGGAGAGAAGGTGGAAGGGGATGACTTTTCCATTTTCTGAAAAGCAGTCCAAGACTTCCAGGAAGATGGAATGGACTTACATTTCCCTAACTCCCCCTCTAAATACTAAAAACCCTGGATATTACATATAAAACAAATATGAGAAGACACTAAAAGGTGCAGATGAGGAGGCATCTCAGGACCTGAAGTAAAATAGTGAGGAGCCCTCTGGGTTTTCTTTTTGCTTCATGCATCCCAGTCAGAGTGGGTGTTGGAAAAGCTGGCAATCTGGAATTGCTAATGGACACAAGAAAGAAAAAGCCCCCACCCCAAACTCAAACTCTGCTCTTTCTAGCTAAATAATCAGGGGAGAGGCAACCTAACAAGACAGAAAGTTTTGAGGAAATAACCACTCTACTGCAACCAAGCACTACAGAAGAAACGGGAATACCCACACCAGCAAATGTCAAGTTGGGGGCCTAGACCTCCATCCTTGTCAGGCTGTAAGGAGGTGCTCCAACCACCTTGATAAGTGTTGGGTAAGAATGAACACCACAACCCAGCATATGCTATAGACCCTGGGTCTTTAATCAACAAAAATGCAAACTTATATTCACCAAAAGATGTGTAAAAGAAGGCTCATGGCACCCCGATTCATAATAGCACCAAATTGGAAGCAACCCAAATGTCCGCCAAAATTAAAATGGGTATTTTTAAATGTTGGTTTTGTCATTCACTGGATTGCTATACAGCAGGAAAATGAACAAACTATGGCTACACACAACCATGTGGATGAATCTCACAAATATAATGTTGAACAAAAGAAGCCAGGCACCCACAAAAGGACTCTGCGATTTTATTATATGTAACTTCAAAAAACACACAAAACTTATCTACAGTGTTAGAAGTGAGGGTGTTGGTTACCTGTAGGATAGGATGGGTAGTGACAAAGAGGAGGCATGGGGTCATGGGAGCTGACACATTCTATATGTTGATGCTAGGTGGTGGTTACACAGATGTACATATCTGTCAAAATGAATCCATCTGTACACATAAATTTGTATACCAATTATGTAATACTTTAGTAAAAAGTGTTTAAGAATATTGGGATCTAGTAAAATATGCATTTGCCCTCACTAGAGTCAATAACAACATCAGACACAAAAATGTACAGAGTGAAGGAAACAAGATTGCAAATATGCATGCATCCATATATATATATATTGATTTCAGAGAAGGGAGAGACAGAAACATCAATGATGAGAGAGAGTCATTGATCAACTGCTTCCTGCACTCCCCCTACTAAGGATAGAGCCCGCAACCCAGGCATGTGCCCTGACCCAGAATCAAACCATGACCTCTTGGCTCATAGGTCGATGCTCAACCACTGAGCCACACAAGCCTAGCTGCATGCATCTTTTAAGTGAACAGGGGAGAAATACCAAAACCAATGTTTTAACATTTATCTTGGGTATAAGAGAGGTGAAAGTGATACACTTTTTAAAATTATGAAGTAATTTTAGGTTCCCTGATATTTGTTGTGAAATGATAGCAAAATAGAAGCATTTACTAAAGTGGGTATAAAATAATGAACATTGTCTATTAGTGCAAAGAAGTCTTTCCAGGGAATTGTAAATTGTCTTTATTGAACAGAAGTCTTGAAAATAGTTTCTGTAAAATTATATGAACTACCACATGATCAAAGCTCAATATTAACAGGAACTGATTGTGAATCTTTTATTAAAACAAAAATATTCTTTAAAAATTGTTCATTTCTCCCTTTCAAACTGAATCCCATCTGTTTCAAGACTGAATAAATGTCAACACACAGCAGTTCATTTCCAGAATGTAGTAAACATTGCAAAAGTAGTTTCAAAGCATATGGCAAAAATTTTTCCCTTAACAACTCTATGTTTTAAGGAGAAAACTAAGAATTTTCAAACTGTTGCAATGTATGTGTTCTACTTATTTCACTGAATGAAAATCTAGCATTTAGCCATTATATATTCCTCAGCAAGACAACCAAACAATTTTGCTTTAATATAAATGTGCTGAATATTTTTACAGAAAGTATTCTTTAAATAAAGGTATTTAGACACTAGTTTATTTAAAGGAAAAGAAGGAATGAAATATTGACTCATCTCCTATTGGAATTTTAATGTCTCACTAGGGAAGGGAGGAAATATGCTCTAATGTACGTACATAGATATTTATTCTATGTATCTCTTTTCATTAAAAAATTTGGGTAAATATAATAGTACTTTTTGAGTTCTTTATATTCATTATGGTAGTAAAAAGGAATATTTGCCCTTTTAATAACTTAGTTATTTGTATATAAAAAATCTGTCCTTCAAAAATCCAAGAAAGGGCTCTAGCCAGTTTGGCTCAGTGGATAGAGCGTTGGCCTGTGGACTGAAGGGTTCTGGGTTCGATTTCAGTCAGGGGCACATGCCTGGTTGCAGGCTCAATCCCTAGTAGAGGGTGTGCAGGAGGCAACTAATCAATGATTCTCATCATTGATGTTTCAATCTCTGTCTTTCCCTTCCTCTCTAAAATCAATAAAAATAAAAAAAGAAACTGAATTCTAAATTAAAAAACAAACAAACCTGAGAAAGTGACTCTGGTTCTTTCAGCCAATAAAAGTTTACCATATTTGCAGTTTATTTGTAACAGTGAGAAACTGGAAAGAATCTAAATATCCATCATTAGGAAATCAGCTAAATATATTTTTGTACATCCATACAATGAAAAGTGATGCAACTTTTAAAATAAATTAGGTAGATCCAAACTGAAAAGTCTTCTAAGTTACTAAGTGAAAAGGCATTGTACACTATCCTATCTAATAAAGAGGGAATATGCTAATTGACCATCACACCCTCATAAAGATGGCGGTGCCCACAGCCAATAAGGAGGAAATATGCTAATTGACTGCCACGCCCTCAAAGATGGCGGTGCCCACAGCCACAAGATGGTGGTGCCCAGTCCCCTTACCCCTGCTGGGGTGGCAGGCGCGCAGCACGACCGGGCCCACCCCCAGGCAGGTCCAGCTGCTCCGCGCGGCTGCCTCTGGAGTCCCCCAGTCTCCTCAGCCCCCCATCTGCCCAGGGCCAGCCCGAGGCACAGGCAAGCCTCAGATGGCAGCTGCCCAGCTGCCCAGCTGCCCATGGCTGCCCGAGGCTCAGGTAACCAGGGCTGGCTGAGGCTTGTGCTGCCGGCAGTGGCAGCAGCAGAGGCATGATGGGGGCATCACTTTCCCCTGATGGCTGGGTCACCTCCCAACCCTGAGGGCTCCCAGACTGTGAGAGGGGGCAGGCCAGACTGAGTCACCCCCCTCCAGTGCATGAATTTTCATGCACCAGGCCTCTAGTGTATATATATATATATATATATATATATATATATATATATATATATATATATTATAGCTGAATATGCAACCAACCATCATTGCCTCTAGAGATGGCAACTGAGAGACATACTTTGCACTGTATTTACCCATTAATGTTGCTTGAATTTTACCATGAGCATAAGCTTTTTAAATTGAGCTATTAGTGACATATAACATTCATTATATTAGTTCCAGGTGTACAATGTAATGGTTCAATATTGGTATGTTGTGAAATGATCACCACAATAAGTCTAGTTAATGTCTGAAGATTTTTAATTAATTAAAAACTCTTTTAAAAGTAGGTAGCTATCTAAAAAAGCACCTCAATTTCTATGGTTACCAGCTAATGTGAAATAAACTATGCAGTATATATTTTTCTTTTTTGAAAATTTATGGTATCTTGGATATATATTAAAGTATTAGTGACAATACTTTAATACATATGACCATTATACTGTGAACAAATTATTCTACAAATAATGAAAGTTCTTTCTTTTCTTATTCCAGCCTCTTACTTTCCTAATTTGGAAGATGCTGGTGTATTCAAGACACAGGGCTTGAAGGCTCACACTGCAACCTCCCACTCTACCCATGCCCTGTGAGCCAGTCCCAGCCTTAGTGGTAGCACTGACACTCCAAATATTGCAACTTTATTAGTGGAGAACTGAAATTTCACCTAAAATTTCATAGAACAAAGGGGATGAATCATATTAGGGACTATGATCCTAATATGATTTAACTCCCCCTGGGACTATCTTTCACCAAAGCTCTCTCATGTCAGCTTAAATCTGATCTTCTCTCCTCCGTGGCTTTACACATCCTGACATTTTACTGCCATCCTTAGCAACTTTTCTAGTGCCCACCTTACCTGTTAGCCCATCCAGCAACATAAAAGGCAGGTCGTGAGCCAACTAAATGAGTGGCCAACTATGGCAGAGCTAACCGCTTCATGTCTTCAGCTTTCAAATGGCAGCCTGGGCAGCTGCCCTTGGACTCCAGTGGGTACAAATGCAACCATATCTAACTACTTATGCTAGGATCACATATCTTCCACACTTGAACATCTTTGAAAACAGGCGGTATCTTATAATCGCCACTGACCAGATGGTGATCATAACGTTGGCATCGCCTACCCAGGCACCACTGAGACAACAGTACCTACACCTGCAGGATGGGTGTCAGCTTTTTATTCCCTAGGAACCAGAGTTGTAAGTTTGGGGTGAATCCAATATAGTTAGCCACATTCCTGAAGCAGGTGTCAAAAGTAGATGAACTTGATCTCATTGTAAAGCTGGTTTATAGCACCAACTATTTTTAGTTTTTATGATTTCCTTTAAGAAATGCTCTATTACCAACACAGTTATTGACACTAAGAATAACACTGATGGAATAAAAAGAGACAACTGAGTAAAAACAGGGCTCAGAAAAGTCATATCTGAAGTTTTAGGTATTATACCAAACGAGCATTAGACTACTTCTCTCTCTTCTTTTTAATTTTTTAAATATATTTTAGGGAGAGAGTAAGGGAGGAGGATAGAAAGATAGAAACATCAATCAACTGCAACCTGCACACTCCTTACTGGAGATCAAACCTGCAACCCAGACATGTGCCCTGACCGGGAATTGAACCAATGATCTCGATTCATGGGTCTATGCTCAACCGCTGAGCCACACCAGCTGGGCTACTTCTCTTCTTATGTATACTAAAATGATAAAAATTTATGTCTAGTAAAGTCTAAATAAGTCCTGCAATAAGATATAAAATAGGCCCTGGTAATTTTTTCCAAGTGAAAAACATTTTAATGTTTTTTTTAAACATTTATGGCCTTGCGCTGATCAATGTGGCTCTATTGTCTGGCCGTCATCCTGTGCACCAAAAGGTTGCTGGTCAATTCCCAGTCAGGGCACATGCCCAGGTTGTGGGCTTGATCTTCAGGAAAGGGAGTGCAGGAGGCAGCCAATCGATGTTCCTCTCTCCTTCTCTCTTCCTCTCTCTCTCAAAATCAATTTTAAAATCTTTAAAAAGAAAACACTCAAGCCCTTATCATAAAACACAGTAACAAATTGTCAATCTGCCCTAAGCGAATTTTTAGAATGCTGTAAGCATTTACCCTCCTCTACAGTATGTGTCCAAAGCAGTGCAATAATATTCATTGCCCAAGACCTGTTTATCGATTTTAAAAACAGTATACCTTCCTGGCAGCCATTAGGCTGTGCTGTTTGTGGAATGACACAAAGGCACACAATAGCAATGCCACACAGAAAACATGGTAGCAGAACTAATAACCACATTGATGGTATGTGGACATCTTCAAATGAAAAACATCAAGCAAAGTCAACCTTTGTATTCTTCCTTTACTTATTTAAAACTAGAGGCCTGGTGCATAAAATACATGCACTCAGTGTGGGAGGGGTCCTTCAGCCTGGCCCCATGTCCTTTTGCAGTTTGGGAGCCCTCGGGGGATGTCCGACTGCCAGCTTAGGCCTGCTCCCCTAAGCCGGCAGTCGGCGGGAGAGGCTCCCATCACCGCCCCTGCACTTGCCAGCTGTGAGCCTGGCTTCCGGCTGAGCCACACTGACCACTAGGGGGCAGCTCCTGTGTTGAGTGTCTGCCCCCTGGTGGACAGTGCATGTCATAGTGAGTGGTTGAGTGGCCTTAGCATATCATTAGCATATTACGCTTTGATTGGTTGAATGGACGACCGAACACTTAGCATATTAGGCTTTTATTATATAGGATTTAAAAAATATTTTTGTGGTTACCCCACACTTTCCTCTTCTTCAGATCATTTCTAAATTAACCATAAAAACCCTTTCTCCCAACAGAAAGAAAGCTTTTTATAGTAAAACTAGAGGCCCGATGCATGAAATTCATTCAAGGGGTGCGGCCCTTGCAGCCCCAGCTTCATCCTGAAGGTCATCCGGACAGTCGTTCAGCTGTTTGGCCATCCGGTCTAATTAGCATATTACGCTTTTATTATTATAGATATGGAGTCATCTTCTAGGATCCCAAGATGTGTACCAGACAGAACATGTTTAGATAGAAAGGGCGACTCTAATTTTAGTCTTAATTAGAATGCAAAGATGTCAGTGAGTAAGAATCATACATATAATTCAGAGCATTCATCGTTCTTTTATTCCTCTTTGAGATTCTTCTGGAGGTACATTTATAGATTTGTAAAACCTATAGCCATTCTAGAACAAATCCTCCAGCCCAGCTGGCATGGCTCAGTGGTTGAGCATCAATCTATGAAGCAGGAGGGCACGGTTTGATACCTGGTCAGGGCACATGCCCAGATTGTGGGCACAATCCCCAGTGTGGGGCATGCATGAGGCAGCCTATCAAAGATTCTCTCATTATTGACATTTCTATCTCTCTCTCTCTCTCCCTTCCTCTCTGAAAACAATAAATATATTTTTTAAAAATAGAACAAATCCCTCCAAAGGGCCCCAATTATGAAGTCACCTAAAGAACCTGGTGGAAACACTGGAAGAGTAGAGTTTAGGGGAAAGGGTCAATCAAGTCAGTTGCTTCTTCTATTCTCACAGACAGAAAAAATTAATTTCTGTCCCTTTAAGATAACTAAGAATGAAGAGAGCTTAATAATTGTTTTCAAACTGTGAATAAGAAATAAGTGAGCTTCAAAACCCAATTACCTACACAAATATACATAAAAGCATTATTCATAACAAAAAAAGTACAATCAGATAAATGTCCCTCAAGTGAAGTATGGACAAGCAAAATGTGGTATATATCCATTTAATGGAATACTACTTAGCAATGAAATGAAGTACTGATACATGCTAAGACATGGATGAACCTTGAAAACATTAAGTTAAATTTAAAAAGCCACTCACAAAAGACATATATTGTATGATTCCACTTATGTGAAAGGAAATGTCCAGAACAGGAAAATCCACAGACACAGAAAGTAAATTAATGGCTGTGTAGGGTGAGGAGGGTTAATAGGTGATTTCTTCATAGGATGTTGATATAGCTGAAAATTAGTTTATAGTGAATATACTGAAAAATATGTATACAAAATTTTACATTATGTGAAATAAACCTTTAAAAAACCCATTACTACCTGTTTGGTTTTAGAAAATAAAATGCACAAATGTAAGCTTAATTATATTACATAGAAAAAAACTACATCAACATAAATATTAAATAATTCAATTATCTACAAGTTATTCAGCTAAAAGTTAAATAGGTTTTTAAAAAAGTCCTCATCCAAGGATATTTTTTCCATTGATTTTTAGAGAGTGAAAGGAGGGCAGGGGAGGAGAGAGAGAGAAACAGTAAGGTAAGAGAGACACATGGATTAGTTGCCTTCTGCATGTGCCCCAATCAGGGCTGGGGATCGAACCTGCAACCCAGGCACGTGCCCTTGACTGGGATTCAAAACTGCAACCTTTGCTGCACAGACCAATGCTCCAACAAGTGAACCACACCAGCCAGGGCTAAATGTCTTTTAATCCTTGACCTATTGTCGAATGTACCCAGGATTCACCTGTGCAGTTTCTCTTTCTAGTGATTTCACATGTAGCACATCCTGAGGCAGGTGGAAAAAAGTAAGTCTGCATATATTTATATAGTAACTAGAGGCCCGGTGCACGAAATTCGTGTACAGGGGGTGGGGTGGGTGGGGGGTTCCCTCAGCCCGGCCTGAGTCCTCTCGCAATCCGGGACCCTTCAGGGGATGTCAGGCCTAAACCTGCAGTTGGACATCCCTCTCACAATCTGGGACGCTGCATGCACCAGTGACCATACTTTTCATACAGGTGAAAGGTATCTTGCTGCTGTATGAGCAGCTACATTTTTTTGCCCTGATTATAAAAAGTAGTACATAACATGATCCTTCTGAGGCAGTAGTACTATTTTCCCCATCTTATGGGTGGAAAAACTGAAGCAGAGAGAAGTTAAGTAATTGGCTTTGTCACACAGTTATAAGTGTCAGAATCATAGCTGACCATAAAATGTGCAAGCCAGAGTCCATGCATGTCATCGCTGCATCGTCCTGTTTTTTCAGTGTTAGAGTCGCCTTGCCAGGTTTTAATTTTTAAATCTAAGAGACTGTTTCCAATATATAGGGTAGGGTCCTAGGCCTGGCTGGCGATCAGGGCCATCTGTGGGGCAACCGGTGGGCAGGGTGATCGGGGGCCCTGGTTGGCACCCGCCTCAGCTGGCGGCCTGGCGCTGCCTGCTGGCTGGCCCCAACCCTTGATCGCAGCTGCTGGTTGCCTCCCTCTGGGGGACTGAGAGGGAGGACAGTGCACGTCATAATGATCAGTCGTTTCACGAGGTTGTTTTGCCATTCGGTTGATTTGCACACTAGGGTTTTAGTATATAGGATGGCTTCAGGGTAGCTCTTCTGAAGCCTCAATCTAAGAGTGCATAAAACAAAGGCTGTAACAAAAGAAGTTCTCAGAAAATAGTGTTTGGAATTGGTATAAACTAGTGGGCCTGAGCTGCAATAGGACAACTGGCGGCACTTAGATGCCCATCTCCATTTGAGTCAACTTGAAGAGGTGAGCCCAGAAACCTGAATATTTAGATAAGCACCTCTGGGAGATAGACATTGCCAAGTAAGGGAATTATACTCCTGCTAATTACCACTTAGCTCACTAACAGGAAGGCAATCAAAACAAGAGAGGCACTACCCTTCACAGCTTACATCGTCTTTGCTATCCTTAATTTCCTACAGATATACCTTCTTACAGAAAAAATATATGAGAAGTGATAATTTTTGAAGGAGTGTTAAAATCTTTTGAACACTATGAACATGGGATTAATAAACATATCAAACATGTTTTATATTCTGATAGGATATAAAGAGTACTTTTAAATAGGAGATCATCTTTGATATATATAGTCTTTAAAATATAATCTTTGGTCTCTAGTCAAGAGAATAGAGACTTAGAAGTGATATTTAAATTGAATTTAATTAAACACAAAGTGTCATATAACTTCCACCTTCCCAGAAATAGTCAATTTATCTTATTTAAGGACATGGAAATTATTATGACTTAAGTCTTCATTCTGTAATATGGGTGTCTGGACAAGTTAGGCACACAGCAAAGAATTAGAAGTTCTACCACTAGAACAGCATTTTGAAAATGTTAAAGCCAACTCGATTCTCCATCCAGCAATTCAATATGAACTGCTAAAATTTAGTTTAATTAGGCCTCGACTCTGGATACTCTAGGTCTTTGGTGTCTATGACTTTGGTTGGGGTCATTACGGTCTTCCCTGGAGAGCAGACCAGGATACACAAGCTCTTCCTTCTGAGTCCTTCAGTTAGCTTGGGCAACTCTGCTACGGGGACCATGGAAGCTCAACATTGTCGTCACCAGCTCTGGAAGGTCAAAATCATGTTTCCATCCCCAGTCCTTACGAGCATTGCTGTCATCGAAGTTCATCGGCCAACTATCCGCTAGGAAAAGGTACAGAAGAGTAGCTTAAGTTTTTCAGGCTCTAGAATTGCAAAAAGGTTTAGAACACTTTATATAATAGTCTATCATACAAGGTACCATAAGAGAAATTCCCTCTTTGAAATTCCCCCTTTGAGCAGACCAGAGCAGCTGCTATGCGCATACACAGTCGCTCTCTTAGATTAGAAGATTGTATTATACGTCTTCTGTCAGGCACTGTGAATTGTCACAAACTATTAAAATCTCATGCAAACTCATAAGGTAGGAATCTTATAGGCAAAGGTGCTCAGGGCCACAGAGTGGCATGGTCACGGCATTTGAAAACCGAGGGCTCCTTTCCTGCTATGTCTGCTTGTTTTATGTTGAAACTGTAAAATAGTGAAATGCCGACAAGCTGTTTATTTGGAATGAAACCATTCCACCCACTTTAGATATCATCTCCTAAACTGCAGCCACTGTGGGCTTTGACTCAACAGCTCCTTCTTCAGAGGGTGCCAGGACCCTCAGGAAGGCTTCATGCTCTACTTATCCTCCACGGATTATGTCCTCAAGGGACTCAGTGCAGAGTGAAGCTTAACCTTGGTTTGAAGGGGATTGCAATGATGGCAATGATGTACCAACCTATGGCCTGTCGAACAGAATCCACGTTGTATGTGATCTGGAATTCCGGTATGTGCTTAAGAACCTCCTGGGCCAGCTCTTCGGGGCAGAAGCTCATGGCATTGATGTTGTAAGTCCGAATAGAGAGGGACTCTGCCGGGGCCTCCATGACTTCCAGGGTGGCCCTGAGGCAGTCATCAATGTACATCATTGGGAGCCTCGTGCTAGGTTTCAGGTAGCACTCAAACTTGCTATTCTTTATGGCATCGTGGAAAATCTGGACTGCATAGTCTGAAAAAAAATCCTGTCAGTGGGTCTTCTTAGAACAAAATCATGAGTGAGCCTCTTGGATTAAGGCAGTGGTTCTCAAACATCTTAGTCTCTGAACCTCTCTATGCTCTTTTTTAAAAAAAATTTCAGAGAGGAAGGGAGAGCGAGAGAGGGATAGAAACATCAATGATGAGAGAGAATCATTGGACAGCTGCTTCCTGCACACCCAACACTAGGGATCAAGCCCACAACCCAAGCATGTGCCCTGACTGGGAATTGAACCGTGACCTCCTGGTTCATAGTTTGACACTCAGCCACTGAGCCATGCCAGCAGGGCCCTCTCTATGCTCTTTAAAAAAACCACTGAGGACCTCCAATGAGGTATTTTTCATGTGAATTATATTAATATTTACTGTATCAGGAATTAACTGAGAAAAATATTTAAATATTGTATTTTAAAATGACAATAACAGATCATTATATATTCATATGTATGATATTTTATATGAAAAAGGAGGTATTTTCCTAACAAAAGAAAATTTAGTGAGAAGAATGGCAT
The DNA here is from genome assembly GCF_963455305.1 of Plecotus auritus. Lineage (NCBI taxonomy): Eukaryota > Metazoa > Chordata > Mammalia > Chiroptera > Vespertilionidae > Plecotus > Plecotus auritus. Next base: position 78,347,177 of record NC_137773.1, read on the forward strand.
GTTTTATGCTTTGAAAAATTTCTTTACTATCTGGTGACGAGAAGACCACTGTCCCCTATCTGCTTCTGCATTCAGTCTGCTGTGCTGTCACACATCATGCAGCCTCTGGAAAACTCCACAGTGCACTTGGAAAGGACAGTGAAAAGGGCAAATAACAGCTTACTATTGATATGACAATAGTTTTGGAGGGAGAAACCAAGATGGCGGCATAGGTAAACACCTAACCTGCTGCCTCGCACAACAATTTCAAAACTACAACTAAAAGACAAAACGGACATCATCCAGAACCACAGGAAGGCTGGCTGAGTGGAAGTTCTACAACTAGAAGGAAAGAGAAAAGCATACTGAGACTCAGAGGAGCTGCAGGAGGCAGAGGTACTGAGACACGCGAGCGGAGAGGACTGGCAATTGAGTGCGCAGCTGGCTTTCTCAAGCGGGAGGGAGACAAAAGCTCCCAACTGTGAACTCCAGTTCCGGGTGAGACTCTGGGGACCCAGACTCATACGGGGTGAAACTGGACTGTCAGGAAAGAGAAAAGCACACTGAGACTCGGAGGAACTGCGGAAGGCAGAGGTACTGAGGCACGTGCAACTGAGTACACGGCTGGCTTTCTCAAGTGGGAGGGAGACAAAAGCTCCCAACTGCACTGAACTCCAGTTCTGGGTGAGACTCTGGGGACCCAGACTCATTCGGAGAGAAACTGGACTGTCTGGCAGCAGGTGGAACTCGAGGGCGGCTTTCTCTCAGAGGTGCTTGCAGTGATTACCATGGGACACTGAGACACAGGGGCCTATTAGGGCAGGGCTGATGGGAAACCAATGCTATCTGCTCCGCCCTGAGACTCCGCCCCATTCAAGCTGAGCACAGAGGCTTTTGCAAGTCTTCTCCCATAAGGGTGTCTCCAGCACAGAAGTTCTCCCACTGTAGACACAGCTGATCCTCACGGCCAATTGGCCTGGAGGTCAATTCCTCCCAGTGATACCAACAACAATCAAGGCTTAACTACAACAAGACTGTGCACACAGCCCACAAAGCGGTGCACCAACAGTGTCCACCTCAGGTAACTGGGGAGGTTGAGCCACTGGGCCCTATAGGACACATAGCACACAAAGCCACTCTATCAACTCAGGGAAGCAACCAAAATGCGGAGACAAAGAAACAGGTCACAAATGAAAGAAATGGAGGAAAGCAAAGGACTGGATATAGAGTTCAAAACCATGGTTATAAGGTTTTTCAAGAATTTTCTATAAAAGGCCAATAAATTTAGCAAGACCCTCGAGGATATGAAAAAGGACCAACTAGAAATTAAGCATACAACTGAGTGAAATAAAAAATATTATACAGAGATCCAACAGCAGACTAGAGGATCACAAGAATCAAGTCAAAGAATTGAAATACAAAGAAGCAAAAAACACCCAACCGGAAAAGCAAAAAGAAAAAAGAATCCAAAAATATGAAGATAGTGTAAGGAGCCTCTGGGACAACTTCAAGCGTACCAACATCAGAATTATGGGGGTGCCAGAAGAAGAGAGAGAGCAAGATACTGAAAACCTATGAAGAAATAATGACAGAAAACTTCCCCCACCTGGTGAAAGAAATAGACTTACAAGTCCAGGAAGTGCACAGAACCCCAAACAAAAGGAATCCAAAGAGGACCACACCAAGACACATCATAATTAAAATGCCAAGAGCAAAAGACAAAGAGAGAATATTAAAAGCAGCAAGAGAAAAACAGTTAGTTACCTACAAGGGAGCACACATACGACTGTCAGCTGATTTCTCAACAGAAACTATGCAGGCCAGATGGGAGTGGCAAGAAATATTCAAAGTGATGAACAGCAAGAACCTACAACCAAGATTACTCTACCCGGCAAAGCTATCATTCAGAATTGAAGGGCAGATAAAGAGCTTCACAGATAAGAAAAAGCTAAAGGAGTTCATCACCACCAAACCAGTATTATATGAAATGCTGAAAGGTATTCTTTAAGAAGAGGAAGAAGAAGAAAAAGGTAAAGATAAAAATTATGAACAACAAATACATATATATCAACACAGTGAATCTAAAAATCAAGTGAATAAAAAAACCTGATGAACAGAATGGACTGGTGAATATAATAGAATCAGGGGCATATAAAGGGAGTGGACTGACAATTCTTGGGGGGAAAGGGGTGTGGGGGGTGCGGGAAGAGACTGGACAAAAATCGTACACTTATGAATGAGGACAGTGGCGGGGGGAGAGGGGGTGGTAAGGGCCGAGGGTGGGGTGGGAACCAGGTGGAGGGGAGCTATGGGGGGAAAAAGAGGAACAATTGTAATAATCTGAACAATGAAGATTTATTAAATTAAAAAAAAATTTATTAAATTAAAAATAAAATAAAATGAGACAGACAATAGTTTTGACCTCTTGGGCCATTTGAAAGGGTCTCAGGGATACACAGGGGTTCCCATACTTGGAGAAGCACCACACTAAGGTGAAAAAATAATTAATTAATTAATTAATAATGTTAATATTGACTTGTTGTTCCACCTAGCCATGCATTCATTGGAATGTGCTCTGCCTGGAGACTGAACCTTCAACCAACTGAGCTATCCAGCCAGGACTAGGCAAAAGCTATTTAAAAGTAACAAAAACCAAAGCCTCTTTTAAAATCCCTCAGATTTTTCAAGTATCTTTTATAGTGTATCTCAGGACCCTACATATGGGAAGTATTTCTAATGTAGGAGTTAGGAAATATAATGCGTGCTTGAGTTCAAATTAATAATAATAATGGTAATGCTTATGTTCCTTTTAAATATGTCTTCCTACACTGAGGGTAACAAATTCTTGAATATTAACTGTTTGATTCCAGCACTGTGCACCAGTGGCCCATCCTGAGCTGGATTTCCAACACCGGCATAAGCTGCCCTTAGCAAGTGTAAGTCAATAGTGTTTGATGAGCTTCTCAGATGCACTTCCTGGAGAGGATGCAGAAACTCCATCAGCATACATCTAAAGAGACAGCAGATCCATCACACTATTCCCTATCTTACAAACAAAAGAAATAGAAGCTCTGGCCTGTGTGGCTCAGTTGGATGAGTGTCATCGCATGCACCAAAAGCTCTCTGATTCCCCATCAGGGCACATATCTGGGTTGCAGGCTCAATCTCCAGTAGGAGGCATGCAGGAGGCAGCCAATCTATGTTTCTCTCCCACACTGATGTTCCTCTCTCACTCTCTCCCTTCCTCTCTCTCGCTAAATAACAACTTAAAAAAAAAAAAAAACACCTTTTTTTTTCTTCTTAATAAGAAAGAAATAAGAAGCAACACTTACCGGTTGTTCCTCCTCCAGGTTGGGAGTCAGCCGAAATGATGCCAGGATATCTCAGGCATCGGAAATCTAACCCATACCGGTAATAATAATACTACAAAAGAAAGAAAACTTAGTTTAAAAAAACCTTTTAAATCAGATAGAGCAATACAAAGAAATAACAGCCTTTTTCTAAAATACCATCCCATGCAGTTATATTAAAATTTTCCTGAAGGAAAGGAAGACTCCAGAATTTCTAACAGACTCTCATTTTTCTTTAATAAATAACTTCAACTTTTATCTTCAAAAAATCATCATTCTGGGGTTACATCAACATTGTAAATAGTAACTCAGCCCACAGTAGGGATTTCCACCCTTTCTCTCGGGGGGAGTCCCTGCTCATGGCCCTGCACAATTCTCCATAAGCAGGTCCCTGCACAGCAGCACTGGAAAGAGTACAGGGGAGGACAGCGGGTGACTGGAGAGCAACGACTGTGACATCCGCTGAAGGATCAGACACCAACTAAAATTTGCTAGAGAGTTATAAAGACAGAGTATAAAAGAATAAAACCAGCCCTGGCAGTTTGCTCAGTTCATTGGAGCATCATCCCATGTATCAGAGGTTGTGGGTTTGTTTGCTGATCAGGGCACATACCTAGGTTGTGGTTTCCATCCCCAGTTAGGCCCGGCCGGCATGGTGCAGTGGCTGAGCATCAACCTATGAACCAGGAGGTCACAATTCGATTCCCGGCTAGGGCACATGCCCAGGTTGCAGGCTCGATCACTGAGGGTTGTGCATGAGGCAGCCAATCAATGATTCTCTCTCATCATTGATGTTTCTCTCTTTCTCTCTGAAATCAATAAAAAATATTTTTTAAAAATCCCCAGTTGGGCCCCTGCAGGAGGCAACCACTCATTGTTTCTCTCTCTCTCTCTCTCTCTCTCTCTCTCTCTCTCTCAAAATGAATAAATAAATAAAATAAAAATAAAAAACATATCCTCAGGTGAGGATTTAAAAAATTATTTACAGTTACCAACAATAATTACCAATAATGGGAGAAGAACTGAACAAATAAAAGGACAGCAAATGCCATTTGAGTGGCCTCTAGGAAGTGTTGAGTGGTACCATATGGCTGAGGGCTGAGTTCTTCTGGAGCTATCTGTACATGCCATTTTGCAAACATAATCAGTTTATGAGAATTTCTGGGGGCTGGGATGGGGGAAGGGGAAGTCCCTCCAAGGATAAACCAGCAGGTGTCTGAGGCAAAAGAACAAAAAAGAAAACACTGAGTCATCTTGCCAAGCCATGCGTACTTCTCCCATGAGCTCGGCGTGGACCTTGGACACCCCGTAGATCGTCCTGGGTCTCTGAATGCAGAGATCAGGGGTTGGGTTCCGGGGAGAAGTAGGTCCGAAAGCTCCAATCGTGCTGGGCACAAACAATCGCAAATTGTGTTCCAAGGCAACATCCAGAACATTATGCAATCCTGAAATCAACAGACAGTATCACAACTGAACAACCCCTTGCTGAAGAACTGGAAAAATCGACAAACAGGTCATACTGGGCAAGATCCAGAGACTTACCAGTGATATTTACTGCTTTTGCCAAGGATACATTTGCTTCTCCAACCGCACTGAGCAAAGCACTATAGTGAATCAACCAGGTGATGCGGTGATTTACCACTATCTCTCGAAGATTCTTGTAATCCAGAATGTCGGAATAAATAAATGGGCCTACAAGGAACATGGTGAAGCCACAGAAGTGAGAAGTTTGGGGTTTGAAAGCTAAATGTCCTCCCCACCCCTTGACTTGTGAATTCCATTAATACCAACTTGGTAACTAAACCACTTCGACGCTATTGGGCATTTTACTTATGGAAGAATCATCAACTACAACTGCCTCACAGTTGACAACAGCTAATGCTTATAAGGACTTAGACTTGCAGGCACTGCTCTAAGGGCTTTCTGCATATGTAGCTCTCACATGGCCTTTGAGGTAGATACATTTTACTGATGAGGAAACGGAGGCACAGAGAGGTTAAGAACTTGCCAGAATCAAACAGAGTAAGTCGGAGAAATATGGTCACAACCAGGCAATTGGCTCCAGTCAGCATTGTTAACATCAACCCTACATGCAGAGTGATTTCACTCTGCTTAAAAGTTACATATTTTTAAAGGAAGAGAGAAATGGGTTTAAAAACCAAAACAAAATACCATGGTACAGAACAGTGATTTTCAACCAATATGTCACAAGAAATTTTAAAACATGCAATACCTGACTATTTAGTGTGGGGACCTGACCTCTTTTCCCTTAGATTGTCAAATAAAAAAATGGCCCTATTCAGTTTGGCTCAATGGATAGAGCATCAGCCTGCAGACTGAAGGGTCCCAGGTTTGATTCCAGTCAAGGGCACATGCCAGGGTTACCAGCTTGATCCCCGTGCGGGGGGCAGCCAATCAGTGATTCTCTCATTATTGATGTTTCTATCTCTCTCTCCCCTCTCCCTTCCTCTCTCTGAAATCAATAAAAATATATTTTAAAAAAATTCAACAGCCAACACAACGATAGCCATCTGGTATGAATGAATCAAAATTATACCTATTCTTTTTTTTTTTTAAGTATATTTTATTGATTTTTTACAGAGAGGAAGGAAGAGGGATAGATAGTCAGAAACATCGATGAGAGAGAAACATCGATCAGCTGCCTCCTGCACACCTCCTACTGGGGATGTGCCTGCAACCAAGGTACATGCCCTTGACCGGAATCGAACCTGGGACCTTTCAGTCCGCAGGCCGACGCTCTATCCACTGAGCCAAACCGGTTTTGGCTATACCTATTCTTTTTGTCAGATAGGCAAAAATATATATTTTGGAGTGTCACAGAATTTTAGTAATTAGTTTATGTGTACAATGAGATGTAAAGGTTGAAAATCACTAGTATAGAAGAACCACAAATCATGAATTTATAGTACCCGGTTAATTTGGAGGTAAAGCTGATCTTATTCAATGCCAATTTTCCCATTATAGCAAATTACCGTTCTTCCCCACCATAAACAGCAAAAGGATGATATTGAATCAGAAAGAACAAGAAGACATTATAAAAACATTTCTGATTTAGTGGAGTTTGAGATTTGTGTGTGTGTGTGTGTGTGTGTGTGTGTGTGTGTACACAGATTAAGAGCAAGTCTGTGTTGAAATATGAGGATTAATTTCTCCAAATTTTTAAAGTTCCACATTATAGGATTTGAGTTTTGTATGCTAGCCCTCTGAGCCAATAAGTTAACTAAAAACTCAAAAAGACAGGAAATGCCCAGTCGGTGTGGCTCAGTGGTTGAACATCGACCTATGAACCAAGAGGTTGCATTTAGATTCCCCGTCAGGGCACATGCCCAGGTTGTGCACTCCATCCCCAGTAGAGGGCATGCAGGAGGCAGCTGATCAATGATTCTCTCTCATCATTGATGTTTCTATCTTTCTCCCTCTCCCTTCCTCTCTAAAATCAATAAATATATATATTAAAAGAACAGTAATCAATGTTTTTATTCCAAAGATACTACTCCACATGATAGCCAAAGATGTTATTCAAAAACTTTACTTTACATTCAGCACTCTCGTATTCTTGTCACACTTGAATGAGCAGCAGCATGGCTACAGACATTTTACAGAACTACCAAGGACACATCTGTGCCTCAATACTTCTCCTTCTTTAATGCACATGCCTGGTTAAGAGCTGTGGCACACAGATTCCATGAGCTGCTTCTCTAACTGCACTTTGGAAAGTAAAGATAAAAACAAAAGTAAATTACATCTAGAAAATTTTTACTTTACAAAATTAATTTTCATTTGTAATGCTAACAGCAAGACACCCATGAAAAACACACATGGTGTCTAAATAAGACAAAGGAAAATCGTTTGGGCAAAAATAAAAAGGATCCCAAATCAATTATATAGAAAAGATTCCTTTATTAACTTTTGGTCAAGAATATGTTTGTATAGTTTCAGAAAACAACTCCAAGACCATGTGGATTCCTGCAACAGAGAGGAATTGACAGGTCTGCTCCAACCACGAAGATAAGAGGAGAAACAGTCCAAAGATGGAAGACGCTGACGACACCTTGCCACGCTAGCAGTCAGCAGCTGTGCGTTGCATCAGGTTGCCCAGGACCAAACCAGAGAGGGTCGGACCTGCATTGCCACCACCATGTGCCCACCATCCAGATATTATTGCTGACATGTACACATAAGGAACTGTTTGACATTGAAACAGGGACTCAGAACTGTTGGACACTGAAATTGGGACTCAAACGTTTTTTGTTATTGTATGTTTATTTCTAGTCTGCAGAGGCAAGATTTTTTTAAAGGAAAGAAATGGGGAAAAAATAGATACAGAGGCAAAGAAGCATTGAACAGACTGTCAAACTACAGCGGGAAGGCAGGGGAGGTTGCGGCGGGGGGGGCGGGGGAGGGCTGTAAGAGATAAACCGAAGGACTTGTACACATGCATATAAGCATAACCAATGGATACAAGACACTGGGGGATGGGGGCAGGTAAAGGCATGTACCGGGGGGTAGGGGAGGCCGGGGGGAGGTCAATGGGGAAAAAAAAAAGGAGACATATGTACTACTATTTGTAATACTTTAAACAATAAAAAAAATAAAAATAAAAATAAAAAGAAAGAAACAAAAGCAATGATCTCTCACCACTATGGAACACCTGGTCGGAGGGTTTTCTTATGTCAGACAAAATCACATTGTCCTTCCCAAATTGTTTCCTAAAGGGAAAATCAATACACATGAGTTGGTACAGCTAGGATATAATTGGTTCTATGAAAACAGTCTTTCAAATAAGAACTGTAACTTGCGGTCAGCCTCTGAATCCCCCCTTCCCCCCCCCCCCCCATGCATTTTCTCCCGCTTCTTCCCAAACACACACACCCTCAGTTCTGACCACACTCAGGCCTCCCTCTCCCTTTTCACAGCCCCGTCTTCTGTTTCTACTTTCACCCCTTAGCATCCCTATGTTTGCCATCAATTTCTTCCCTGTACCCATAAGTTTTTACCTCCCCCTCCCCATTCTTCTCTTCTCTTCTTGCTCTTATTTTTTCAACCCACGCCCTCTAAATCCCACACTATTCCTTGTCATACTTCCCTCTGCCCCTAAACATCTAAAAATCAAGTGATTCATTTGGAGTTAGGTGTCTTACTCTGTCTAAGTGAGAAAAGAGAGGGCACAAAAGACCAGTGTGGGAGATGTTGAGCCAGACCTGCCACAGTGTCTATGATATTAAGAGGCCAAAGGAAATATATTCTAAACAGCCACTTTAGATATGGCATCTTAAAAATAGGAAGGGAGGGGAAAGATTAAATGGTTAAATGGTACCAAAGACAAATGTCCTCTACTGAAGAACTCAGATTTCAAATTTCAGCTTTTAGGGCTCTTACCTTAACAAGCTAGCAAGCCCCACTCCAAGCTGGCCAAGACCCCCTAGAGAAAGGGGGGGAAAAAGTAAAACTTAAATCCAAATCTAACCAAAGCAATTATTCCCAGAATGGAATAATGGAATAAGGCTATAGTTATAATCTTATCTAATTAGATAAAGTCCCAGGTTGGCCTGATAGAATTGAATTACCTCCTCCAAGTGAAGACAGAAATTGATACAGCTAAGATTAGTTCCAGAGACAAACCTCTCTCCAGCACAAATTCACTGGAGGGAAGAAAGGGTGTAGGAAGAGAAAAATCACAAGAAAGCCAGACAACCTCCTAGCTCCTGGGGCCAGAAGTTTGTTCCCAGCTTTGCCTTCATTATTTGATCGCTCTGAAGCTTGTCTACTACAAGTGCCAAAATACTCAGACAAATATATAGTTTGTCTCAGCCCCTGGTGAGATTTCCCAGGACCCCATCCTCCATCAAAACTGGAGTGGGATGTGAAAGGAGAAAGAGGGGGGACAAACCAAGAAGTTATCTGAAAAAAGGGGCAGATAACTGAATCAACAAAAAGGCATTAAAATCAATAAAATGGCATTAAAAATGTCACTAATAGCCCTAGCCGGTTTGGCTCAGTGGATAGAGTGTTGGCCTGTGGACTCAAGAGTCCCAGGTTCGATTCCGGCCAAGGGCACATGCGTGGGTTGTGGGCGTGCAGAAGGCAGCCAATCAATGATTCTCGTCATTGGTGTTTCTAACTCTCTATCCCTCTCTCTTCCTCTCTAAAAATCAATAAAAATATTTTTTAAAAATGTCACTGATAGAAATGGGAGAGTTGGTGGGGCTGGGAGCACATTTGAAGGAACATACCATAAATTTCATTTGGGAGAAATGAATGAGGCAGGAAGATACAGAAAGTGGGATTTCTTGTAAGCACAGGTTAACATGGGACTGAAACCAAGCCCACTGATGCTCACATGGGCCCTGGAAGATGCTTCATTAGTGAACGTAGCAGGGAGTAAAACAGCAGACAACAGGCTGAATGAATCAGAGAGGAAAGTGCTGAGGGGAACCCACAACACTTGAAACCCATTCACAGCAGAAGAAGAGAAAGAAGCAGTGAAAGACACACACACACACACACACACTGTGAGGGATGTAATAAGGATTATGACTAAAAGCCAAGGGAAGAAAACCTGGCAAGGAGGAAATAAAACATGTCAATTAAATCAGAGATGGGCTTGGATTGGCTGGAAGTATGTGGGAGTGAAGTTTGCAGTGAGGCAAGTACAAAATCAGGCAATGGGTGTACAAGGGATAAGGAGGATCAGGGAGCAAGTCTGGTGACAATGAGACGGATGGTAACATGAGATGATGGGAGTGAGCTCTTCCAGGAAGGCCCTAACTCATCCTCTCTGTCTCCAACACACAAACATGTAGTAACTGCTTGGGATGAATGACACTGAGTTTAGGTTGAGGAATTTCGACAAGAAAAGATGCTCCTGATTTCAGAATCCATGCTCTCATCCTGCACACTCCCATGAGCCTTTGCTCCCAAGAAGATCCTAATAAGGCAGTAGAACTGAGATCCACAACAGCTTTTGGGCCCCCAGCTACCTAGTTCCTTCCTCAGATAATTAAAAATTATAGCAGGGAGCCCTGACTGGTGAAGTTCAAATTAAAAATTATAGCAGGGAGCCCTGACTGGTGAAGTTCAATCATTAGACTGTCAGCCCATGCACTGAAGGGTTTGATTCCAGGTCAAGGGCACATAACCTGGGTTACAGGTTCAATCCCTGGCCCCGGTTAGGGCATGTGCAAGAGGCAACCAATCAATGCGCCTCTCTCACATTGCTGTTTCTCTCTCCCTTTCTCCCTCTCTCTCTTCTCCCCTATCCCTTCCTCCCTTCCACTCTCTTTGAAAATCAATGGGTAAGAACATCCTTGGGTGAGGATTAACAACAAAAATTATGGCAGGGAAAACAAGAGCTGGCACACAGTGATGAAATAAAGATTAGAGATTTGCAATATTCTGAAGGAAGTCAAAAGCAGAAGAGGTAGTCTGTGATGTATAAATGTTAGCTGATAGTATGTCAAACATTCCAAAAACAAATACACAACCACACAGAAGCTGCACAGAAGATAAATAATCAAGCCACAAACTCAACCTGTAATTAAGACCCGTGGCTGGTCTGTTTCAGATAGAGAAGCAGAGTGGAAGTTGGCATCTGCTGGAATTTGCCAAGGGGAGGTGCCCAGGACCCGGCCGGGCAAAGCAGTTGCTCTACAGCCACAGGCGGGGCTCTGCAGCATCTGGCCCATAACTCGCTGCAGCATCCTAAGGACTGGCATTTTCTCAAATACCCTGTAAGAAAAAAGGAGCAGAGTTCATTATGGAACCTATATGTCCCAAACCCTCATAACACAAACAGCTTAACCAGAATTAACATTAAGATTGTCAGCTCACTAGGGAGCAGGTGGGGAGAGGTCAATGGGGGGAAAAGGAGGCATATATAACACTTTCAAAAACAAAGAATTTTTAAAAAAAGATTGTCAGTTCACTAGAAAAGCCATGTTTTGGATTCATGAATTGAACTAAAGAGACTGCTGAGTGTGCCAGTCAAGAGCCCACTGGGAGCAGAGCCCTGTGAAAAGGGGGTAAACCACTCCTCATGCAAAGTGCAGGCAAACAAAAGCTGGACGGAGATTTAGAACTGGAAGCGTACAATGCTGGCATCAACTGGGCTCTCATGTCACCGCGGACCTTACTCTATATGGGGTCATACACACCAGAAACACTAAGTCAATGGATCCTAGAGAAGGCTTTAACACTTACAACTGTTATCAACCTGTCTGTGCACCATCACAGAGCACAAATAGGTCCCAGGTTAAATAACACAGTGCCGCCTAACCAGCACGGCTCAGGGGTGTACCGTTGACCTGTGAACCAGGTCAAGGTTTGATTCCCGGTTGAGGCACATGCTGGGACATGCAGGAGGCAGCCGATCAATGATTCTCTCATCATTCATCCTTTCTCTCTGAAACCAATAAAAATATATTTTAAAAAATAACAAAACATAGTGCTCTGTAACACTCGGATGTTATCTTGAATGAACCAGACTAGAAAAGCAGATGGTTAGGGTAAAATGGCCCCCCAGCAATATTCAGTAAGCTGTGACTAATTTCCGTTTCAATGCCATCACTTTAGAAATAATCATTTAGAAAAATCATTTTCTATTTTCTTCCCAGATCATGCATATTTTATTTCAGTCTGGCTCCTCCTCTTCTTCAACTTTTGTACTGACTGACCATGAAATCAGTTCTAGCCTCAAGAGGTCCAATTAGCCCTGCTGGAGTGGCTCAGTGGTTGAGCATTGACCTATGAACCAGGAGGTCACAGTTCAATTCCCAGTCAGGGCACATGCTTGGGTTTCAGGCTCAACCCCCAGTAGGGAGCATGTAGGAAGGAGGAGGTTCATGATTCTCTCTCATCATTGATGTTTCTATCTCTTTCCCTCTCCCTTCCTCTGTAAAATCAATAAAAAATATATATTAAAAAAAAAATGATGATCCAATCACACATGGATTGAGACTGGACAATGCACGCAGGGCTTCCGTTTTCCCCATTCCATCCCCAGCAACCAGGTAAGTATGTCACAAGAGTAAATCAGAGCCCCACAACTTGCAAACTTCCCACCTTCTAGTGTCAGGCCTATTGCATTTTGCACACAGCCCCGTGGCCTCTACTTCCCTCAGTTATAAGACTTCCAGCAGAACTGGCAGATGAACCTTCAGAGCCGACTCTGGTGCCCTACCCCTCAAAAGAGATAACCCAGATTTCAACCATTGTATATTGTACACCATGAAAGGAGAAAAGGTAACCACAGTTGAAGACATTTCCAGTTTAGGATCTGAATTTAGCCTCCTGCCACACTCAACTCAGTGTCTTGAGTAGATAACAGTAATTCTAAATTAAAATGCGAGAGGTAGCAGCTTTCTTGTAATCCTTAAAGTCCAAATTATAAGGGGGGAAAACCAATCTTCTGAAAACATATGCTTTAACACGCTTTTATGAGCCATAAAAGGTTTAGTTCTTTACGACAAAGAAAGAAATAAGGTGGGTGGAAGCATGGGGACTTCTGTCAGATCAGTGGCTTGGCCCACCAGTTCCCCAGTATCAGATAGAGTCCGACAAAGTTCCCAAGGCCCTTGGTCCCAGCTAACTTTCCCGAACAAGCAGGAGAGAACCCTCATTGACACATCTCTGGCACCATGCTCAGGGTCAGGATTGGAAGGAAGGCACCCTGGGTGTGCCATGTTACAGAAAAGGCCCAAGCTTCTCTTCAAGCATCCCTCAGGAGACCTTTGGGAGATCATTTTGCAGCCAGTCTTGACACCTGAGACCAGGTAAGAACTTTGATTCTCAAAGTCACCTATTTTAGCAAGTCCAAGGGGATCACGAGGAAGCCAAGAAATTAGATCTACCAGAACAGTTGAAACTCAAAGAGAGTTCTCAATTCCAAAAACAAAATAAATGGTGACAATTTAAAAGGTTTGTTTTTAAAGATTGAGGAGACTACAGTCAGGGAAAGGCAAACCCTGAAGATATGAAATAGGTACAACTCTATTCATCTCTTCTTTCCCTTCTTTAAGGGTTTGAAAACATGAAGGAGGTACAAATTTCTAATTGAATATAAAGCTTTTTAGTTTAATAATGTGGACAATTCATAATTGAGTTAATTCATCCTATTTCGCTACTGTTAAAAGCTAACATTTGATGCTCACAGGTGTGGCGTGATTTACTGCACTATCGAATTTACACCACCCCTCCTGGACCCAATTATTAACCACCAAGCGGCACTACTGTCCCTATTATGGGATTGCTTTAACAATGCATGGAATTTAAAAACAGAAGCAAAACAAAACACTTCTAACCACCTAAAGCATATAGCTTTTCTAAGTCACAATTATATTGCTACTGCCAAGTTCAAGTTAATACATATAAGGCAGCAGTTCTCAAGTTTCCTGGTCTTAGGACTCCTTTATACTCGTAAAAATTGAGGGCTATAAAGAGCTTTTGTTTATGTGGCTTATATCTAAGAATATTTTGCTGTATTAGAAAGCAAAACTGAGAAATGTTTTTTTTTTTAATATAGTTTTATTGATTTCAGAGAGGAAAGGAGAGGGAGAGATAGAAACATCAATGATGAGCCAAAACCGGTTTGGCTCAGTGGATAGAGCGTCGGCCTGCGGACTGAAGGGTCCCGGGTTCGATTCCGGTCAAGGGCATGTACCTTGGTTGCGGGCACATCCCCAGTAGGGGGTGTGCAGGAGGCAGCTGATCGATGTTTCTCTCTCATCGATGTTTCTAGCTCTCTATCCCTCTCCCTTCCTCTCTGTAAAAAATATCAATAAAATATATTTAAAAAAAAAAAAAAAAAAAAAAAAAAAAAAAAAAGAAACATCAATGATGAGAGAGAATCATCGATTGGCTGCCTCCTACACAGCCCACACTGGGGATCGAGCCTGCAACCTGAGCATGTGCCCTGACCAGGAAACGAACTGTGACCTCCTGGTTCATAGGTCGACACTCAACCACTGAGCCACTCCAGCTGGGTGAGAAATGTTTAACATCTTAATTCATTTAAAGCCAAATAACATATTAACATCTGCTTTTGGATTCGATCTGTTGTTTTGATTGAAATATATGAAGAAAATTCAAACTCACACAGCAAAATAGTGGGAAAAGGGTTTGGTCTTTAAAAAGCCTTTTCAGATCATTCCAGATACTACTTTTTAATGTCCAAAACTCAACACATGATAGTTTCTTAAAGGTTAGTTGCCATGCAGAACTGAAGCCATATCAATGAAATTTTCAGACCCCGTTACATTAAAACCCACTGGTCTATCTAATACTTTGAATTGATTTGTTACCCCTGCATGGTTTTGTAATTTCCTGCATTGGTCTTTTGGAAAATATTGGTTCAGAGATTTATGCAGAGCTTCCAAATGTTAACATACTTCACTATACAGTATCAAAATCCTACTGGCTATTCCTAAATACTGAGAAGGTATCAGGCTCACGGTGGTGGATACATGTTAATTGGCAACAAACACCATTAGTTTTTTCCTTGAAGTCACACACTCACTTGTTGTTGTTGTTGTTTTAGAAAATGTATTCCAATTCTCCAGATATGAATAACCATAGTTTGTCTGTCGTTCTTTGAGCAAAAATGGTTCTCTATTGGAGGGAAAAAAAGTGTCCAGCCTTGGCCAAGTAGCTCAGTTGGTTAGAGCATCATCCCAATAGACAAGGTTGTAGGTTCAATCCCCAGTCAGGGCACATACAAGAATCAACCAATGAGTGCATAAATAAGTGGAACAATAAATCGACATTTCTCTCTCTCTCCCAAATCAATAAAATTTTTTAAAATATTCTTTATTATTAATTTTTCACTCACAGAACTCCAGGCTGAATATCACTAGACAAATACACACACAATTAATTTCTGGAATTGTCTCCCATACCCTCTCACAAAATTTGGCCAACTTATGCCTCAGGGAGTTTTCCAGTTCAACCCCATACCCCAACTGGAGATAAATAGAAACACTGAAGTCTTCTGGTTTTAGCCACAGTCCCAAGGTGCTATTACAGATAGATTTGTTGGAGGTCACTGTTGCTGGGTTAGAACAAGAGTAAGATTACTGCACATACAGTTCTGGGTGTGGTTAAAACGTGAATTTGTATGCCTCCTGGCCTACAGGCTTTGTTCTTTTCTTTCTTTCTGCAGGGGTTCTCTTACACACTTCAATAAAAATATATCTTCTATTCAGAATCTCACTGGAAAGCAGGTGGTTTGAATGAGTAGTCCTATTAACATAATAAGTTACTTACTGAGTCTACAATGGAGAAACCTCAACTCTGGGGCTACAACTCAAAATAAGTATTATTTCAGGGTAAATAAACAAATTACTTGGCTGGCTGTGAAATGCTTAATTCTTTTAATAATCATAATTACAACATGGAATTTTTAAAAAACTATTTACTTTTTTCCAAATATTATTTCAAATATGTATTTTACAGACAAGGGTCAATATGGGTCATAAATATTCTATAGAAGAATGCATTTTATAGACATTGGAAATAATTTTAATAAGAGGAATCACTCATATTTATCTAGATGTAGCTATGTTACACAGGAAGATTTCAGCATCCAAAGTGCAAAGACAAAATGTGGCTTTTCTTGCCACACAAAATATTGACAATCTCCCCTGTAGCCTACTCTTAATTGTTAGTGGGATGCCAAATAGACAGCATACTGACCTCTATGGCTCCAACGGACAGGCAGGGCTCAAGCATCAGAATGAATTCAACTTATAAACAAATTAATTGGCCTTGACCCTTACCAAAGCCAAAGTCCAGCCAGAGGCCCATAAGAGATAAATACAAAAAGTGTCACTTTTACAAGGTTGTGCCACTTAACACTATTAAACCTAATCAATCCAAATTAAAGCTAAGTATACACCCATCACTAGTTCTGTCCTCACCCTATCCCATTTTTATGAAGGCTCCATGTTATAGCTCCAGTTCATCAAGGAGAAAGAGGAACATCCAAGTTCTCATGGGCCATCCTAAATCCTCTGTCCAAACCTGTTTCTACCCTGGCCTCCCACCTCCCACTCTGAGACAAGTCAATTTTACTAAAGAGGTAGGGCTTCTGTCATCACCTTGTGGAAATAAGTTGTAAATAACACCAGAGAGAGGTCATTCCATGAGCAGCATTTAGCTTTCAGGCAAAGGGATAAGGCCCTCCCCACCACAGCCCCTCCCAATCACAATGAATTTCATACTGCCCTCTACCCCTATAAAGAGCTCCCATCTAAAAGCTCCCAACAACAGCACACGGTGTTGATGTTACATTACTTGAAGAGAAAGAGAGGAAGATATAAGTATATAGTTTTAATAAAAAACCCCATGCACAATTAAACTAGGTTAAAAGCCTGGAGAATGCTAAAAGCAGTAACAAGTACAGGAGGCTGCAGAGCAGAGTTTGGGTGCGCCCTTCCTTTGCAGTCAGCAAATGCTGGAAGTAACAGGAGATGTGACTTCACTTGAGCATTGGAACAACATGGACTTTTGCTTTACGCTGTATTCCAAGACAATAACGCTGCTGGTGGTGAAGTAGAACACCATGACCTCAGCAGCGGGCAGAGACTCAGTGTGGAGCAGCAGCACCCAATGGTCCAGGCCCAGAATACCAGAGGCCGGTTCCGGGAGCTCCTCCGAGCACTTCCGGGTGGAGGTTGGGTGGCGTCATCTAACAATTGTTTTGAAGTGGCCAGTTCAGTTCACAACCCAATCATAAATGCTTTACCTCAAGACAGTCATTGTACTCCATATGGAATAAGTGTGTCCATTTCACCACATGGCATACTAAAAGATATGTCCTCAAGGGTCAAGATTTAATAGAATTCATCACTTTTACTGTTTCCCAAAGGGCATTTTTAAGGGAAACTGGCATTTTTTTTTAATTGAAAGCACATAGAGAATGCCATGTCTACTGGTACAGTTGGATGCCACAGCCTTGATTTGTGCTAAGGCACCAGTAGTTTTCACCAGCACTGCTTTTGTACCAGAAGTGCCAGTTCAACTCAGTTTATTCCAGAATAAACCATGAAATTAAAAAGTTATTCTACACTACTTTGGCCTTTACTTGTGTTTGCTGCCAAGCATGCACTAAAAAGCTATTCTTTGATGATTGGTTTGGCGCTGATACAAAATGGCCAATCCAGCCATAACTACAAATTCTTCCATTTGTAAGGCAAAAATACTCTTCTGCTGTTTTTTTTTTTTAACCTCACCTGAGGATATGTGAATTGATTAATTTAGAGGGAGAAAGAGAAACATCGAAAGGAGAGATGAACTTCAATTGGTTGCCTCCTATACAGGCCCCCACCAGGGATCAAACCCACAACCTAGGTATATGCCCTGACCAGGAATCGAACCTGCAACCTGAGTCGACAGCTGCCTTTATCTTTTCTCCCAGTCTCAGGGGTCTCCAGGAATGGTCAGCTGCTCCAAACTCCATTCCTTGCCTCTGAACGTGAGGTTCCTGCTCCACAGTCAATGAACCGGATTTCACAAAAGGACAGCCATTGGATGATGACAACTTCCGGGCAACAGCGCAAGGGCATGTACCTTGGTTGTAGGTGCATCCCCAGTAGGGGGTGTGCAGGAGGCAGCTGATCGATGTTTCTCTCTCATCGATGTTTCTGACTCTCTCTCCCTCTCCCTTCCTCTCTGTAAAAAATCAATAAAACATATTTTTAAAAGTAAATAAAAGACACTGCTGCCTGCTGGTGTGACTCAGTGGTTGAGCGTGGACCTATGAGCCAGGAGGTCAGGGTTTGTTTCTGGTCAGGGCACATGCCCAGGTTGCGGGCTTGATCCCCAGTAGGGGGACTGCAGGAGGCAGCTGATGGATGATTCTCTCTCATGATGGATGTTTCTATCTCTCTCCTTTCCTGTCTGAAATCAATAAAAATAAAGGACACTGCTGCCCAGGCTTACCTTCATGTCCCCTGGGTTCTCCCACATCTTATTCTGTTTTAAGGACCAATCATGCTTATCAAACACATTTGCAAGGCAGTCTCAGCTTTCAATCTTCTGGATCATTAAATAACACGTGTTTTCTTAGTAGTGAAAACCCAAGGCAAAATCAGGCACCTCCTAACTACTGGGAGTTGAAAAGCACCTGCCTTCCTGAACTCTCACCTAACTTCCACAGTAACCCTGAAGCTGGGATCTTTACTCCATTTCACAGGATGAAGTGGCCCGCCCTAAATCCGCAAGACCCTAATTACCAAGAGAGGAGGGGAGGAAACCAGTTTCATTGAGTTTCAAACCCTCCTTCCGTCACCCGCCCCTCTTCCCCTCCAGAGAAGCGGTGTGATCAGGTACCTAAGAAGACAAAGAGGAAACACTCTGTAGGTTGCGCAGGAGGCATCTTCCTCCGGCTTCAGGGAGGATCCGCCTGGAGGGCTCAAGGCCAGGCGCCGCACTCCCTTGCTTGTGTGAACCTGTGTCCGCTACCATGCCAAACCTCAAGTTTCTCCATCCTTGGAAAAGGGGCAATGATAGGACCACCCAATTAGATTGTGGAAAGAATTTAGCAGTTCTTCTCAGTCATCGTAAAGATTCCATTACGAGCTGGTAAACGATGATCCGAAAGAATCCCGAGCGCTAAGAGTGAGCTAATAGTCTCAGGAGGTCCGGCACACCTGCCCGGGAGAGGTAGCCAAGAAGCCTCGGAGACTAGAGCCCCACGCCGTTCTCTGGAGTTCCCGGTGCAAAGATGGGATCCCACCCTCCGGGGAGATGACCGATAAACCGATTTTATGAGAACAGCCGCGCCCCCGCCCCTATTCCCTGAAGAGGGGATCGGGGGGACGGGGAGAATGGGCGCCCTTCCCCAAAGTGCAAGGGACAGGGTGTCGCGCCCTCCAGACCCCTGCAGAGCCCGGGCGCTCCCCACAACCCCAGCGCTGACCTCCCTCCCAGCTCCGCGGCGACGACTGGGGACCCGCGCTCATCCCCGGGAGCGCATAGTTACACCGATCCCGACAGCCGGGCTAGGGGGCCCTCGCGACGTCGGCCTTCGCTCCCCAGGATGGCCCCCGCCTCCGCACTCACTGACCTTCTGACGAAGTAGCCCAGACTTGCGGCGCTGCGGAGCCAGCACGTGGCAGGGAGCCGAAGCGCAGCGAGCAGAAACCCTAGCCGGAGCCAGGCGCGCGGCACCTTTATCCTCGCGGCGCCCAAACCCGGCCCCCCTCCTCCCCCCACCCGCGGATTGGTGTCACCCTTTGTCGACGCCAGGTCACCTGTGGGTGGGGCTTGGGAAGGGGAGCGCGCGGGTGGAGACCGCAACCCTCTCCCTGCGGGTCCCCACGGACTCCTGGCCGCGCGCGCACCCCTCACGCCGACTTCTGTCTGGGACCCACCTGGTGGAGAATTCGGGGACCGCGAGGGGTGCGGCAGAGTCCCGCGCGCAGCGACTCCCGCAGCGGCGCTGCCAGCCTGCCCATCTCCGTGTGGGCACCGTCAGGGTGGGGCAGCTTCCAAAAGGCCTTCCCCTAAACGGAAACCGGCCCCTCTGCAGCCCCACCCCCACCCCCACCCCAACCCGTTCAGGATGGCATTGGTGGCTCCGCAGTGGACGTGGAAAGAATGCCACGCAGAAGAGAAAGCTGGAAAAATTGAGGAAAAACCTAAGACGGAAGTGAGGAGATAGGGCATGGAGAGACCTTGAGCGAGTCACTTCACCTTAGTTTCCCACGTAGGAGAAACGGCTGTCAAATTGACCTCCAAAGCCAGGGACCAGTCGAGTCTGCATCACCTGGGAGCTTGTTAGAAATGCCAATATGAGGCCCCACCCCAGACCTGGGAGTCAGAATCTCCCGGGGGCAAGGCCCAGCGCCCTGTTGGAACAAGACCTACCGGTGATGCGGTCGCTCTGAAGTTTGAGAAGCCGCAGTTAAGGCACTGGTTCTCAGACCTCGCTTCATTTTAGTATCACCAGAGGGTTTTTGAACCGCACAATGCCCAGGCTGCACTCAGAACTAATAAATCAGAATCTCACTGAGGGGGTGGGGACGGGAGGGAGTAGAAGTATAGGATATATATTTTTTGAAATCTTAATTACAGACTTGTAGCCTCATAGAGATTATTAAGGCCACTTAGACCCACTTCACAGTGGAACAGGCACTCCAGCCAGAGCCATGAAGCTATTTGGTCAAGGCCAAGGGGACCAGAATGCTGACCCAGGTACTGGGTCCCTGCCCTTTCTAATACACATCATATCATGGAGAGTACTTTTTGTTTTCTTCAAACTTTGTGGTGGGGTCGGAGATGACACTGAACTTACTCCGAGTGGGGTTGCAGGCAGGGATTTTGCCAAGTGGAACAACCCACTGACATTGCTCCTGGTCTGGTTGGTTGGGGTGGGGGGAGGGGAGAAACTGGGCTTCAACATTGATTCCTGAGGACAGGGCAAGGAGGAGGGTTGATTTCCAGGGGACTGAAAGGTGGGTGGTTTCAGCTACCTAGCATCTATTTCCTCTCTTCCCCATGGAAATAGTCTGGCATGAACACCATTAGCCTTCTGCCTCGCCCAGCCAAGGGCAGACACTTCCTCCAGACGTGAATCCTGATTGGAATGACAGAGAACCTAAAGACAGCAGGTGCTGTCCCTACCGCAGAGGCCCTCCAGAGTCAGTCCTGCCCTTGGCCACTGCCTTGGGTTCCTGCCCCTTTCCAGGCTGGTTCTCCAGCCTTACCAACCAGTGTGTCCCTTCCTCATATCCTTTGGCTTAAGTCAGCAAAGTGGGTTTCTGTTAAGTGATACTATTCAGACTTTCCCTGCATTGTCAGGATTGAGATTTTGGCTCTGTGGGAGCACTGTTCCTTGATCCTGCTCGACTACACCAACTGTGGGAGCACAGGTCTTCGGACGCCAGGTATTAGATGGAGAAGACACAAGAAGTCATAGGCATATATAGGAGAGACTTTATTGTAGACCAAGTAGCCATTGCTACTATAGGAACCATCAGACAAAGTAGTTCTTCAAAGTGACCCCGCCCACCTGGCTGGTCAGTGGCAACTTATATACACGCTCAAACCAAGAGACTTTGTTTCAGGAACATGCTCAAACAAGAGACTTTGTTTCAATTCCTGACGCTCATGCTACATTAACATAAATAGGTTACATCCTTGCCTGCACACATGCATATGGCAAATTGGCCTTGATCATCTAGTGTACTCTGATTAGGGTTCCCACAGGCTCTCAGATCACACACCCAAATAATAAATAAAATAAGTATCCTCCAGGCCATCTTATATAATAAAACCCTAATATGCAAATCGACCGAATGGCAAAATGACTGGGTTGCTATGATGTGCACTGACCACCAGGGGGCAGATGCTCAACACAGGAGCTGCCCTCTGGTGGTCAGTGTGCTCCCACAGAGGGAATGCCGCTCAGCCAGAAGCCGGGCTCATGGCTGGCAGGAGGACATCCCTGGAGGGGTCCCAGACTGCAAAAGGGCACAGGCTGGGCTGAGGGATCCCCACCCACAAGTGCACGAATGTCGTGCACCCAGGCTCTAATATTAATATAAATAAATAACAGAAGGAAGGAAGGAAGGGTAAGGGACAACTATTTCCTTTTATTTTTAATCTTTACCCGAGGACATGGTTTTATTGATTTTTAGAGAGGAAGATAGAGATGTGAAACATTGATCTGTTGCCTCCCCCTTGACTGGGGATCAAAACTGCAACCTTTTGGTGTATGGGATGAAGCTCCAACCAACCAAACCACCCAGCCAGGGCACAACTATTTCTTGCAGAAGAATTCCTACTAATAACTGTGGAAGGAATGAGGGAAGTAGACATTCCCCATAAGCACCCACAGCAATAATTGCTGCAGGCAAGATCCACAGAGGGGTGCTCAGATTAATGGGTGATGACTTCAAGGAGAAGCAGGTATTTGCATAATCTCAAGGTATATCTCCCAAAATAGATGTTTATTAATAACAAAGGGAAAAATAGTAACTTGATGGTGAAGAAAACTGGCAGTCATTCCCTTAACCAAGTTACTAAGGTTAACATCATCAGAAATAAGACTTGCTGACATCACATACACAATGATTTGATTCACTGGGAAGAGCATTTCACCTCTGTCATCTCTTTCCTAACGATGCAGAACCCCAATCTGTTGTAGGCAGTGGGAAGGGCACCAGGTGTGTGATTAGTGGGGTCAGACCAAACAACCTGGGTTCAGCAACCTCCGTATATGGGCTCTGGCTAGGAAAGAATTCAGATCCAAGACCCAAACTATAAGAGAACATTTATTTGGTAAAATCACAGAGGGAGAAGGAGTAATTTCTACAAGAAATGAGCTTAGGAAATAAGTTATAGGGGCAAAGGAAGGGCCTGTGGAGTTGGGGAGTGAGGAAGCAAATGGTAACATGCAGGAGTTGGGGGTGGGGGAGGCATGGGCACACTTCCAGGAGGGAGAGCCCACTGGCCCTCTGTTCTAAGGGTTTTAAAGGTGGATATTTTAGGGGAGTTCCTGGGGAAGAGCTCAGTAGACTACTCAGTAGCTTTCCAGGTATGGCTATTCAGGGTTGTTGTCTCCACTGATTGGCTGGCACCAGGACAGTAGGTCATTATTCCATGCAGCTGGTCCTGAGGTCAGTTGTGGCTGGTTTTGTTGCTTATCTGGGCCTGGAGCTGAAATACAACTGAGGCCTAATGTTATTTAGGGAGGAAAGGTCAGGAGATCCAAACCTCAAGACCAGTGACAGGCTAGGGGAGGAAAAGTGGCCCTGGGGGCAAGGTCCCACCCTACAACTGATTGTCCATTGCTAGGCACCTGGGGCTTTCCATCCTGGTGACCTGCACCTGGCCCATAGTCCTGGCTCTGTTCATGTCTGTCTAACTGCCTACAACAAATCTAATTATGAGAAAACATCAGACAATACAAATAAAGGAACATTCTACAAAGTAACTGACCAGTGCTCTTCAAAAGTCTCAAGGTCAGGTAAGATAGGAACTGTCGTAGGTTAAAGAACAGTGTGTGTTACATGCTACTGAGTCAGCTATGACTTCTAGTGACACTGTGAACTGTGATGTCCACAATGTCCTGTCCTCATTAGCCCTGCTCAGCAACTGTAGACTCATGCCTATAGCTTCTTTTATGGAGTCAGTCCACCTCATACTTAGGCTTCCTCTTTTGACTAAGTGTAAAGTAGGATCCTAGATTGGATCTTGGAACAGAAAAAAAATTAGTTGAAAAACGTTGAAACCCAAATAAGATTTGTAGTTTAGTTTGTTTTTTGTTTGTTTGTTTGCTTGTTAATCCTTGCGCAAGGATATTTTTCCATTGATTTTTAGGGAGAATGAAAGAGAGCAGGAAAGACAGAGAGAAAAATCAATGTGAGAGAAATATAACACATTGATTGGTTGCCTCCTGCACGAACCTCAACCAGGGCCCAGGCCAGGGAGGAGCCTGCAACCAAGGTACATTGAACCCAGGACTCTTTGGTCCACAGGTCGATGCTCTATCCACTGAGTCACACTGGCTAGGGCAAAAGCTTCAGGACAGAGGACCCAGTGCATTCTCCCTCGGTAAGCATGCCCATGCCTTTTCTCCTCCCCTCCCCCAGGCATGTTACATTAGCTTCCTCACTCCCAAGCTCCAAGGGCCTCCCTTTACCTCTATAATTTATTTTCCTAAGCCCATTTCTTCTAGGAATTAGTTTCTACCTCTGTCATTTACCCAATAAATGTTCTCTTACAGTTTGGGTCTTGGCTCTGAATTCTTTACTAGCCAGAACCCAAGTACCACGGTTGCTAAACCCAGGTTTGGTCTGACCCCACCAGTCTAACACCGGGTGCCCTTCTGCCACCTACAACACTTCTAAGAAATGATCCCTGTCTTGCTTTCTCTCACCTTCATGTAATTTTCCTTACATTCTCTTCTTAGTCTCAAATGCATAAAAGAAACTGCAAACTGTTATTCTCAGAAGCATTTTTATGTCTGTTGATTTCTTGCTTCCAGGCATATCTTCAGTTTGACTCAGATAAATTTTTATAAAACTTCTCTACAGGCTTGGACATTCTTAGGTCAACAGATGAAAGCAGTGCTGGTAACATTGAAAAAAAAAAATCACCCAAGACATTTTCTGTAATTCATAACCTCTTGCTAGAAAGAAATTAATATTTCTGAAATAAATGCTTAAGGAATTCTTTAAGACTTGCTCTGACAAGCTAGCTACCCACCTCCACCCACCTCCCCAGTAGTGACATTGAACCAGACTTTTTCTTTAAGCATCTGGCCTAACAATTGTTATCAAAGCCAGTGGTTCTCAAACTTTAGCATGTGAGAGAATCACCTGGGGAGCCTGTTAAATCACATGATTCTGGTCCCCACCCCAGAGTGCCTGATTCAGTAGATACAGAGTGGGTTCTGAGAAGGTATTTCTAGCAAGCACCCAGGGGAGGGTCATGCTACTGGTCCAGGGACCACACTTTGAGGACTGCTGCTCTAAAAATTAATACACTTTTCCAATTTCTTATTTGACAATGTTTCCCCTGTAATGTTAGCATATCAAATAGGCCTAATTAGCTTAATTCCCTTCTTTGCTAAAGAGAGAGTTCCTTTGAAATGTTTCAGGGATCCTTATGAAAATGTCAAAGTTGCCAAAACCGGTTTGGCTCAGTGGATAGAGCGTCAGCCTGCGGACTGGGGGGTCCCAGGTTCGATTCCGGTCAAGGGCATATGACTTGGTTGCGGGCACATCCCCAGTGGGAGGTGTGCAGGAGGCAGCTGATCGATGTTTCTCTCTCATCGATCTTTCTGACTATCTATCCCTCTTCCTTCCTCTCTGTAAAAAATCAATAAAATATATTAAAGAAAATGTCAAAGTTATTTTCAAGTTAAGAAAAAGAGAATTTAATTTTGAATTTGGGGAAAGTTTATCAAACATATCAAAAGTTTTAAAACACTTGGTCAAATAAATACCTAGGTCACTATGAACTAATATTTATTTAATCATGGCGACAAAGACTTTGCAGGCAAATACAGAAAGTTAAATGGTTGTAAGCAAAATTTAGCTCTTTTAATATTAAGACTTGGTTTACCTAAACAGTCAAAGACCTGATGAGACAGGATAGGAAATAATCCTATATAATAAAGAGATAATATGCAAATTAACCCTCATGCCCTCACAAGATGACTGCCTATGACTAGGCTGGCAGGGGCGTTAGTGAGAGACGACCAAACGACTGAACAAGCAGGCTGTGTGGGGCGACCAGGCTGGCAAGTGGCCATGAGGAGTGACCAGGCCAGCAGCGGGGAGCAGTTAGGGGCGACCAGGTCGGCAGGGAAGGGACAGTTGGGGGCAACCAAGCCGGCAGGGAAGGGGCAGTTGGGGGTGACCTGGTCAGCAGGCAGGTGAGCGATTAGGAGCCAGCGGTCCAAGATTGTGAGAGGGATGTCCCACTGCCAGTTTAGGCACAATATCCGGGATCAGGCCTAAACCAGCAATCAGACATCTCCCGAGGGGTCCTGGATTGAAGAGGGTGCAGGCTGGGCTGAGGAGACCCTCGCCCCTGTGCCATGTTCCGCTCCCGTCTGCTGGTGGTCAGCACATGTCATAGCAACTGGTTGTTCCGCCGTTCGCCCTATTTGCATATTAGGGTTTTATATATATAGATTGGTTCCTATTTGTGTGTCCTCTATGTTGACCACTTTCTCTCTGACCTTTGTGCTTATTATTTTCACTCTTGGCCTTTCATGTTTTTGTTTAATAATTTTTCAGTTGAATCTAGCTTTCCTTGAGTACCTCATAATTCATCTTTTTTTTTAATTTTAATAAAACTTTATTCAGATTATTACAATTGTTTCTCCTTTTTCCCCCCATAGCTCCCCTCCACCCAGTTCCCACCCCACCTTCTGCCCTTACCTCCCCCCCACTGTCCTCATCCATAGGTGTATGATTTTTGTCCAGTCTCTTCATGAACCCCCCATACCCTTTTCCCCCTGAGAATTATCAGTCCACTCCCTTTCTATGCTCCTGATTCTATTATATTCACCAGATTATTCTGTTCCTCAGGTTTTTAATTCACTTGATTTTTAGGTTCACTTGTTGAGAGATATGTATTTGTTGTTCATAATTTTTCTCTTTACTTTTTTCTTCTTCCTCTTCTTTAAGAATACCTTTCAGCATTTCATATAATACTGGTTTGGTGGTGATGAACTCCTTTAGCTTTTTCTTATCTGTGAAGCTCTTTATCTGCCCTTCAATTCTGAATGATAGCTTTGCTGGGTAGAGTAATCTTGGTTGTAGGTTCTTGCTATTCGTCACATTGAAAATTTCTTGCCACTCCCTTCTGGCCTGCATAGTTTCTGTTGAGAAATCAGCTGACAGTCGTATGGGTGCTCCCTTGTAGGTAACTAACTGTTTTTCTCTTGCTGCTTTTAATATTCTCTATTTGTCTTTTGCTCTTGGCATTTTAATTATGATGTGTCTTGGTGTGGTCCTCTTTGGATTCCTTTTGTTTGGGGTTCTGTGCGCTTCTTGGACTTGTAAGTCTATTTCTTTCACCAGGTGGGGGAAGTTTTCGGTCATTATTTCTTCAAATAGGTTTTCAGTATCTTGCTCTCTCTCTTCTTCTGGCACCCCCATAATTCTGATGTTGGTACGCTTGAAGTTGTCCCAGAGTCTTCTTACACTATCTTCAACTTTTTGGATTTTTTTTTTTTTTTTTGCTTTTTGCTTTTTCGGTTGAGAGTTTTTTGCTTCTTTGTATTTCAATTCTTTGACTTGATTTTTGTGTTCCTCTTGTCTGTTTTTGGGTCTCTGTATAATATTTTTTATTTCAGTCAGTGTATGTTTAATTTCTAGTTGGTCCTTTTTCATATCTTCGAGGGTCTCGTTATATTTATCGGCCTTTTCTAGGATATTCTTAAAAAGCCTTATAACCATGGTTTTGAATTCTATATCCAGTCGTTTGTTTTCCTCCATTTCTTTCGTTTGTGATCTGATTCTTGGACGCCGCATTTTCACTGCTTCCCTGAGTTGGTAAGGTAGATTTGTGTGGTAGGTTTCCAATATGGCCCAGTGGGTCTGCCTCCCCAGTTAACCTGAGGTGGACACTCTTGGTGCACCTCTTTGTGGACTGTGTGTACAGCCTTGTTGTAATTAAGTCTTTATTGTTGTTGGTATCACTGGGAAGAATTGACCTCCAGGCCAGTTGGCTGTAAGGATCAGCTGTGTCTATGCTGGGAGAAGTTCGGTGCTGGAGACAGCCTTATAGGATTAGACTTGCCAAATTGCAATAGCCTCTGTGCTCAGCTTGGATGGGGTAGAGTCTCAGTCTTGGCTTCCTGTCAGCCTTGCCCTTGCACACACGTGCGCACCTTCAGACCTCTGCCTTCCCGGGTCCCGAGTCTCCGCCCGAGAGTCCAGACCCCCCCCACAAGAGCATGGGTCCCCAGGGGCTCGCCTGGAACTGGGGTTCACTGCAGTCAGAACTGGGGCTCAGTGCAGTCAGGAGCCTCTGACTCCCTTCCACTAGGGAAAGCCTGTGGCAACCTCCGCAGCCTTTGTGCGCACTGGCGCGCGCGCCTTCACACCTCCGCCTTCCCTGGCTCCTGAGTCTCCGACCGAGAGTCCAGACTCCCCCCACAAGAGCGTGGTTCCCCAGGGGCTCGCCTGGAACTGGGGTTCAGTGCAGTCAGAACTGGGGCCCAGTGCAGTCAGGAGCCTCCGACTCCCTTCCACTAGGAAAAGCCTTTGGCAACCTCCGCAGCCTTTGTGCGCACTGGCACGTGCGCGCTTTCAGTCCTCTGCCTTCCCCGGCTCCTGAGTCTCCGCCCGAGAGTCCAGACTCCCCCCACAAGAGCGTGGGTCCCCAGGGGCTTGCCCGGAACTGGGATTCAGTGCAGTCAGAACTGGGGTTCAGTGCGGTCGGGGGCTTCCTTCCCCCTTCCGCCAGAGAAAGTCAGCCAGGCTCTCAGCCGCCCTTCCTCTCTGCGCGCATAAAGACCCTTTGCCGTACCTCCAATTCTCTGTGAGCTTTTCTCTTTCCTTCTAGTTGTAGAATTTTCACTCAGCCAGCTTTCCTGTGGTTCTGGATGGTGTCCGTTCTGTCTTTTAGTTGAAGTTTTGAAATTGTTGTGCGAGGCAGCAGTTTAGGTGCTTACCTATGTCGCCATCTTGGTTTTTTTCCTCATAATTCATCTTTAAGATGACTTTGCTTTTTCTGTACTCTTCAAATTCTTTTCTGAGTTCATTTCCCAAGTACCTTCCTATTTTATTTTTGAGCCTGTTTCTGTTCTGAGCTTTGTAATTTCTCATTTGAGGTGTTTTTTCATATCATGTCTGGAAGTTGTGTTTTTTGTTTTTAATCCTCACCTGAGGATATTTTTCCATTGATTTTTTTTTTAGAGGGAGTGGAAAAGAGAGGGAAAGAGAGAAATATTGATGTGGAGAAACACATCAATTGGTTGCCTCCTTCACACACCCTGATCAGGGCTTGGGCCGGGGAGGAGCCTGCAACCGAGGTACTTGCCCTTGACTGGATTCGAACCCGGATCCTTTGGTCCACAGGCCGGCTGCAATTTTGTTAAAAGGCAAATATTCCTTTTGGAATGTGTTACAGTTTGCTTTTTTTTTTTTTTTTTAATGTTTCATTTACTTATTAGGGGATAATTTTTATCAGCTGAAATTTCTCATTTTAATTTTACAGTTTTGTATGATGCCACCTGTTGTTTCCTGTTCACTTTGTGCTTTTAAAAAATGTTTGAAATAATTTCAAATTTATAAAAAGGTTTTCCTTCTATAAGCTTTATAAGTTCTTTAAAGAATACAGACCAGGTATTTTATAGAATGTCCCTCAATTTAAGTTTGCCTGATATGTCTTCATAATTAGATTCAGATTGTGCTTTTTATTTATTGTTTTGTCTTCGCAAAAATGCCACAAAAGTGATGCTGTGTTCTCAGTGAATCATATCAGAAGGCACATGATATTGATTTGTCCCATTACTTGTGGTGCTAATTGTGCTTGGACAAGGTGCTATCTACAAGGTTCCTTCATTGTAAAGTTATTCTTTCCCCTTTGTAATTAGTAAGTATTTTATGGACAAATACTTTGAGATTAGATGCTTTTCCTCACAAGCTTTATCCTACTAGTTTTAACATCCACTGATGGTGACTGCCTAGGTTAGTGGTCGGCAAACTGTGGCTCGCGAGCCACATGCAGCTCGCGAGCCGCGGTTTGCCGCTCTGTTGACTAATGAGTTTGCCGACCACTGACCTAGACTCTCGATTCCAATAATTACAGGCTGTTGTTGTTCCTTGTGATTAAGTCCCTATCCCAGTGGTCGGCAAACTCATTAGTCAACAGAGCGGCAAACCGCGGCTCGTGAGCCGCATGTGGCTCGCGAGCCGCAGTTTGCCGACCACTGGCCTAGGTCAATTATTACTGTGATGATTGCCAAATAGTGACTTTTCTAATTTCGTCATTCTACATTTTATAGCTGACAATCTACTCTGAGTAGCTTTCCTTTTCCCTCAATTATTTATTCATAAAAATACATACCAAGTAAACAGTATGTAAATACATACTCCTAATACCTGTGAAGTTCTTAGGTGGAAAAGTCATCAAGTCTGCAGCTTGCCCTCAAATGTTTCAGCAAAATAACACACACACACAAAAACACATACACACATTAACTCAAGTGAAAAAATGTTAAGTTATTCAATTTAGGTGAACAGTATATGGGAGACCACTGTATTGCTTTGCAAGATTTTTGGTTGGTCTGAATTTTTTTAAATAGCAATTTTAATTGAAAACTACCACAACCTTCACAAATATTTGAAAAAAATTAAAATCAGTCTATAGACTTAATTTACCAGTTTTTGATTATATTTCAAATTTTATTCCCATTGTCTATAGAAATTTAAACAGTAGCATCTGTGCAACAGTCCTCTGAGGCAGAACACCATACACAGATCTTACACACTAAGATAACAGTACCACGTTCGACAAGACTGTTTCTGGGTTCAGTAAACCAAGCCTGACAAGCCAACTCAAGATGAATGATTCCAGTTGTAGGACATAGTGAACTTATCATTTAGGGAACATTATAAATAATATTAAAGTGTTACACAGACTTATGAAAGTTCAGTCTTTTTCCCAAAGACTATATAGACAGGTTCATAATACAGAAACCTGTACATTACAGCACTCTGAGGTTTAGCAAAGCATACGTTATAGACACATTTGCCATACAGTGCAATTTTATTGTATGAGACATGAATAATAGTGCAGGTAATTCCAAGAGTCACATTCAAATATATCAAGAGTACATTCAAATACCCGCTATTGAAGAAATACATATTCTTTTTTAATAACTAAGTTGTGCAAATACAACATTTTTAGTGTAGATGGTGATAGAGCTATAAGGATTCTAAACAACAGAATTTTGAGTGTTTGTGAAGAATAATCCACCTCTCCAAAGATAGATGCATTGTAAAAGTGAAACAAATGTTTTGGGCAGACAGACAGACACAGGCAGTGCTGTACAACTTGTTTTTATTACAGACCACAAATGTAGTTAATCTGTTTACTCACAGATGATCAACCAGGATGACTCTAAAAGTCAGCAAGTTCTCATCAGGAATTATTTTTCCCACTATGTTTCACTAAGTTAAGCACAAGCTAGAGTTCCACAGTGTCATTAAAAAATAAAACCTTGGGTTTTGTAGAGGAAATTTAGATAAGAAGTCCAGATTTTCTACAACCTAATCATAGAGTTTCAGAGGGTCTCTTCTGGGCTGTTGGTTTAAAGGAAGAAGATGCTGTGGACACTCTATTATAAAGACTGAGTGAAGGTAAAAGCAGTTTTATTCGGTAAAACAAAATTTAGAAAACTGATATTGTCAGAAAATTAGCATTTCATATCATCTGAGAATAAATAATAATGGTGAAATCAGTCTTTTAATTTTTTTTTTGTTACGATGGTGAATTAACATAAAAACACTATCTGGTAATAACTTAGGATATCAGCTCTGGGAGGGAGGGAAGACCTGACATGCTAAGGAATAATAAAGAACTCATCTATATTGCCTTGAGGTATAACATAAACCTGGATCAGATGTACTGAACAACTTCATTCTCTGGTAAATTTCATAGCTGCCAGAACAGAGGATCAACTATTTAAAAACTGTTCATTTTTGGTCCAAGAAATAACTTTCTGATAAAGAGTGTTCATAACACCCTCATACACTTTTCATTCATTAAATCTGGATATGGATAAATTACCAAAACTTTTGTCTCAGGTTAAGATCTTACAATAAGTGAACCTGATAACCCAGTTAATACTGACAATTAAAATAGCTAATCCTGAAACCTGATTAACTACAAGACCTATATCTTTAAGCAGATTTTTAAAATATAGCAAAATGTTCCTAGTTTTCACTTAGGGAGACAATCACTGGTTAAATCTCTTCTATGATACTGATTTTTTAATTTCATATAAATATTAACTGAATCAAAGGCTATATCTCACTAAATTTCATCGTTGAAAATGAAAAGCAATGACACATCATCTCTTAAGTCAGCTTTCAGAGTTCAAAGAAAAGTTTTTTAAATTCCCCAATGGGATCTGAAATAACTGTTTACTGTCTTCCAAAATTTTCCTAACAATCACTTTAAAATCTTGCTTCAAAGGCTTAATTTTTCTTAGAAATTAAACACATTTATAAGTTGTTTAAACCTCTTAGATTTTAATTTCTGCTTGTTTTCTTACCATTAAATAAAATCAAAATGAAATTTGACAAAACAATTAATTGCCAAAAAGTCTAAACAGGAAAAGTTTCAGCATTTTTATATTATCAACCATGTTTTTCTGAATTAAAAAAAATCAATAATTTAAATATAAAGATCTTTGTATGCTGACAGGAATGATAGCAATCCTTTGTATTTTTAAGATCTTTGTGGGGAGTACTTTTTGCATCCCAAAAATGTAAACCAGCAGCCTTCACTACAAATGAATACGGAAGATGCCTAATATATAAGAACTCACTTATCTCATTTGATTTTTATTGACTCCTATGGGCCAATTTGCTTGCTCACTATTTCTGCCATCATTCTCTTCATTAAAGATTTTAAAGCCACATTTGTCAAAGACAATTGTCCAAACTTAATGTTTTAACAAGTATCTTCTCAAGAGTATATCCATTGTATGGTATTCTTCTTATCCAACGGATGGGTAACTTAATAGTATTACTAACAATGCTCTTTGCTATATTTTTAATGCACTTGTTTTTGACAGAATCCTTGAGTTTGGGAAAACCTTAATATTCACATAATTAGATGACTCCTTTGAAAGTGCACTCTTTTACACCAAAGTTTGTTTTTACAAGCTATAATCAGAACTGTGATTTGGACAACTTATATATATAAAAGCCCAAGTGACTGTCCGAACGTTCGACCGTCCGACCGGTAGCTATGACCACAATGACCACCAGGGGGCAGATGCTCAACACAGGAGCTGCCGAGCTGCGGTGACTTGGCAGCTGTAGTTCTTGGGTGACACACCTGGAACCAGAGAGGAGGGAGCCTGATTCCGGGGCGTGTCACCTGAGAACCGCCCTCTCGCAATCCAGGACCCCTTGGGGGATGTTGGAGAGCCAGTTTTGGCCCAATCCCCATAGTCCAGCCAAGGGACCCCACCTATGCACTAATCTGTGCACTGGGCCTCTAGCCTCTAATTATAAATTAATACTAAAATGCAAACTTTTCCGAACAGCTTAAGACTGCTATTTCAATAAAAGAAATAAAAAGAAATTAAAACACTATGCTATTGTACTCTGGCTCACACATAAAATGTGCATCAGGAAGGTGGGTATAAATTAATGGCATACAATTTCTCTATGACCAAACCTAATAAAAACTCCATCTAAAAGTTAAAACCCATAGAGGCCCTATGGCCAATCAATATCACTAGTGGGGAGCCACTTTTAAAAAATTACTAAAAAAAGGAAATGTCTAGGCTTTCTATTAACAGAGAAGGGGCACCTTCTTCATATTTAATCTTGAGACAAAATTAGAAGAAAACAAAAAAGTCAGCTGCCTGAATAAAGCAGCAAGCAATTTTGAGGGGCCATAAAAAAGCTAGGGTGTTTTCCTCTTTTAAAAAATACAGACTTTTCACACAACACAGAGGTATATATAACAGGACGGTACACCTCCTTTGTTCCTTGCCTTAGCCTTCTGGTGAGGGCTTTAATGCCCGAGATTCACAACTACAGCCAAGAAAATAAGCCGAGAACAAAACGGAGCTGACAGGAGAAGGCAGGCACATTTACCAAAAGAGTTCTGACTATGAATTGTTGTCCAGCCTTTTGCTTCAAGTCTGAAGAGACAGAAAAAATATAAAACTTGGGCAACCGGAGATAAAAGAATTTGCCACTTTCTAAAGCTTCTGAATGTGGCCAGAGATTCTGATAGAGTCAATTTTTAAAAATTGTATTTTTAGTTCAATACATAGCTCTGAAGCAGGGTTCAGATTTGGTATGTTTTACACCAAAATGGTTATTATAGATGGGGTAGAAATGGTATTAATGATTATTTTTCAACAATCTTCTTAAAGAATAACTGGAATTGACAGTATTTGTTAAAATGAGCAATTCCACAAAACAGAAACGGAATGCACTGAATTGCAAACTTTTAGAGTTTCAGGCATGAACTAGCACAGCATAAATAGTCATCACTTTTCCTATAACATTGAAACATTTCAATCTGAAGTTTAAAACATAGCTGCATCATGTTCATAAACTTTCACCTCCACTTAAATTACATTTGCCTAACACATAATGGACAAATCAGCAGAGCCCAGATAAATTTTCAAAAGGCTCAAACCACCATGAAAGTTGTAATTTTAGTATTCGTAAACACTTAGAATACTTAAAAATAAAACAAAACACAATAAAACATACACATATATACATAAACCAGTGCAATGAGAATGTCAGACAAGGGCAGTGTATCTCTGGTTTAAAGAAACCATATTTGTAGCTTAATTATAACAAATTAACATCTATTATAAAATGATGGTTCAATGTTACATCCAGCATCTGATACATATTTAATATGTATGATAAAAACCTGAAAAACCAATTCAACAGTAACAATACCATACCAGTAACAAATTCCTAATTTATTTCTATATTGAACATACTTTTACTGTCTACTGTTAAATTTATTTCTTAAGGTAAATAGCAGAGGACTATACCTGTTGCCCTTGTAAAAATAATTTACCTTGAATAAATATTCAGAATTTCCTCTCCTGACAAACCAGAGTGAGACTGAACCCATCTTTGTTAGTCCAAAACTATTTTAAAGAGAATGGCAAAGGTATTGGAAATGGCATGTTAAACATAACATTCTTGGTTTATCCACCATTTCAGTTTTGAAAAATATTTATATTTTCAAAGTATTTAAGTGTTTGATCTTTTTTTTAAACTAACATATCCCCTAAAGAGATTAGTCATAACCTTGACTGGTCTGAAGCACTGTTTGGAAAGTGGACACAGAAAGCTTATGATGAAATGGTGCATAACACTAATGGTATTACATAGGTCACCTGGTTCACATAAAATAACTAGCACCTCCTTCCTGCTCCCAAAGTAAAGAGGCCTAAGAGGCCACATAAAACATGTGTAATTATAGTAAACTGCATTCATAAAGTATTGAGAAATCCATTAGATTAGAGGGTTCTCACATCTAAAGCCTAAGTTCAAGGCTACTATGTAAAAGTGAGCTGAAGATCAAAAGGGGAGAGGTGGGATATGGGTGTGGGAAGGTTCTTACACAGGTGTGGGGACATTTTTCAGGGACTCTCCTGAATCCCATCCTTAGTCTCCAGTTCTGCCAACTGCCTCCTAAGGAGATTTACTTTTGCTTGTAATTCCTTATTATATTCAATGATGTTAACCATTTCTTCATATGCTTCATCCAAATACTTGGAGGATCTGTTCCAACGCAGGAAAATACCTATTGAGTCCAGGAAAGGAAAACAGAAGGGAGAAAGATACATACAATGGTTAACACTAAAGGTGTGGATAATATATAATTCCATGTATTAATTTTTTCACAGTTCACATCTATGTTTTATTATATTCTAAAATACACAGGAATCTCAAGCTATTAAAAGAACACAACTGAATAGAGTATTCAAGAAATCACTATTTCTATGTACATGCTCAATTCTTCACCCTCCCCCACACACAAAATTATGAAATATATCAAAGTACTGTTCTCTAATATATTCAGGAAAACAAGCTGATAATTTACAATGGCATAAACTTTCCAGTTTCATAACAGAAATCGTTCCCCCCACAATTATAGAACTTTATTCAGACCCGTGAGACCTTCTACATGTGTGAAATCACTTTTGCTGGAAACATAAGTTACAGTAAAAGCAGAACCACAGAAACTTACTTAAAAGACTAAAGTTCATCTCTCTCTCCCTCTCCCTCCCTCCCTCTGTTACTAAATAGGCAGTCTTTCAATTATGCAGGCAATTGCTTCTTTCCCCCAAATAAAAATTATCATTTTATTGTGGACTAAAAGTAGACATTTTCTCTCCTCTACATAGACCCATGTTAAATATATCATCTCAAATTAATGGCTTAAACATATCCAAGTAAGGAGGAACAAAAACTTTCCAAGTTGGCAACACGTCAGTGGCTGGCAGGTTTACAAATGTTTTATGGTTCATTAAAATACACTCCATAAACCAAACTCCAAACTGCCATGGGCTCTAATGAGTCTTTTTTTTAAAAAAAAATGTTTTTATTGATTTCAGGAAGGGAGAGGTAGAAAGGGATACAAGCATCAATGATGAGAGAGAATCACTGATTGACTGCCTCCTGCATGCCCCCTACTGGGGACTGAGCCCACAACCCGGGCATGTGACCTGATCGGAAATTGAACTGTGATCTCCTGGTTCATGGGTTGATGCTCAACCACTGAGCCATACTGGCCGGGCAAAAGTCTTTCTATATATGTCCAAATGCTACTCTCTATCAGAAAGGTAGAAACATAGCTTAAAGATTGACTGACCTGTGTTGATTTTTCCATATAAATGAGCCTATTTTTAAAATCCTGTTCTTCAATACAGGAATTACTTAATGGTTAACTATAATGTAAATATAAACAGCAGAGAGAGATTTTAAGGCTGAAGAGCAGTCTCATTATACACTCCATATACCTACCATGAGAAGATTTTATGTAACACAGAATTTCTTCCAGTTCTAAGCTGAGGAGACACTAAATACATATGGAAACTCTGTTCTTAATAGAGTGATAGGAATTCATTCACATAACAGCAAAGATTTCCTCCTATCACTTAATTCCTAAACTCTCAGTAAGATTTGGTAAAAACTAGTTTAGGTCATCCAACTCCCAAATTTGGCTTTTCTCCCACGTAAGCTAGTCTCTCATTTCAGTTATTAAGCATGACAGTGGCTTTAGGTAAATTGTCCCAGAAGTCTTAAACAAGAAGTACAGCTGAAATCTCCCATTTGAGAAATCACTTACCCTGCACCTGTGACCACCTACAACACTCAAGAGAGTAAGCAAAGAGAAGTTCTGAGCAGCCTCAAATTCCCAAAGCACTAATGCTCAGGCTTAGAGAACCCCGAGACATTCTGAGGCCATTTCCCCACAATTCTGATGAGGGGACACCTCAACAGATAGGATTAGAAGCACAGACTGAGGAGGAAGAAGGCGGATGTGAGAGCGGACGTCCAGAGAAGTGACAGAAAACAGACTGGATCTCGAGCCAAGAGAGCCAAGCAATCTGAGATCCTTTGACACATATAGAGGGCAAATTGCTGTCCACACATGAATTGTCCTTGAGAGCATATCAGAACACAGTAGAATAACACAGTAGATGACATTTATGGAAATTCAGTTCAATTTACCAAACAGCTGGCATCCTTGTGTATATGCCTGATGCTGTTTTACTACAAAGATGAATAAAGATATACCTTTAAAAAATGATTACAAATAAGTTAAATGGTATATTTCAGTCTTTCTTTAATGACTGGCTAATATATTTTAGATAAATTTTGGCTATTTTTAAAAAAACAGGCTTTGGTATTTAAGAAGATAAGCTTCAGGAGTCTGAAAAATGAATGTAGATGAAACACCTTTAGAATAGATTTGAAAATTAAGCACGGATTATTGTTCCACACGGGCAATGCATTGATGGATGGCATCTGTGACAGTGTAAACCCTAACTAGAATGGCTAGCTCATTCCCCCTTCAGTAACATGTAACAGAAGAGCCTACCCTAATGACTGCTTAATAAAGGAAACAGAAACCATCTCCTAGGAGCTTACAATTTATTCCTCTCCCAACTATCTACCAACTTTTCTTATACAAAAAGTAATGTACTTTCCCTCATTTCCATTAGGATGGATTCTACCAGGGGGTGAGGGTGTGGGGTGTGGGGTGTGGAACCCAACAAGAAAGTAACAACTCTTGGCAAGGATGTGAAAAAATTGAAATCCTTGTGCACTGTTGGAGGGATTTTAAAAAGGTGCAACCGTTATGGAATACAGTATGAAGGTTCTTCAGTAAATATTGAGAAAAAAATACACACAGGTCTGAGAGTGAGGTCCACCTTACCATCTTCAAATATCAACAACAGCATGTCCTCACAGACAGCTAAAAGCTCATCCTTGACTAATGATAAAAAGTTTGCAAAGGATGCATGGCTTACCCTCCCAGAGCTGAAGACTCTGTGGAGCAACCGAAGGCCAGATGACAAGGTTGTTGGCTTCAAAGAGAGGATTGGTGAATTTACTCAGTTCACTGGGCTGATTGACCCAAGACCACAGAGACATCGTTTTCTGCTGTAGTTTCAACTTACATCTGATCAAGGAAAAAATTGCCATTACAGCAGTTAATTTATAACAACTATCAAATGCTCCTCCTAATAGGACAATTTCTTTTCTGTATGTTAGACGGTGGAATGCAAGATTTTTAGTAGCGGAATAAAATGTTGTAAAATAAAAGTATCTTTTAGAAAATTCAGCACTGTAATTCTCAAAACAACAAAACCAGAAGAAGGAAAAAACTAGAATCTGGTCATGTCATACACAACATTGTATCTGGGATTGTATTTTAACTCAAAACATCTAAATAGATTAAAAATAAATATGTATCTTGATATAAATATAGATTTAATCTCTATTCATTTAAAATGAGCAGTCTTCACAATAATCCCATACTACATCCCCAGGAACCAGGCATGATGAGGATAAGAAACCAATGCACCACTGCTCCCTCCAGCCCCCTACCCCCAAACCCATGACTAGCCAATCACTGCACTTTTTCAGGCTGAGCCCACCCCACACAGCTTAAGAATCCTCCTCTATTAAATGGGAATCAGAATGTGAGAGAAAATCTATTTGTGACCCCTATATTGAATGTAGGTCTGAGAGATATTAATAGGTACTACACCAAATAGAATCCATAGTCAAATATATTATTTAAATGCCGAATTA
The DNA here is from genome assembly GCF_963455305.1 of Plecotus auritus. Taxonomy (NCBI): domain Eukaryota; kingdom Metazoa; phylum Chordata; class Mammalia; order Chiroptera; family Vespertilionidae; genus Plecotus; species Plecotus auritus. The sequence continues at coordinate 78,386,043 of NC_137773.1, forward strand.
AAGTTATATCCACTGCTTTAACAGAGAAAGGCTACAGCAGGAGTAGGAAGACGTGTACTCTAGCCTGACTTTTGCTGACCAGGGGCCAGGTGGATGAAAATTTTCATCCTAAATCTATAAAACCGGATGGAGGGTGCAGTTATATGTTAAGGCTTCTTGCAGATGTAAAATACTATAATTCTATGTAAAGAAATTATAATTTAAAATAGTTTCCCAATTTATTCAAAGCTTTTTAATCAGTATATGGATTGATTTTAATCTAATGAAACAAAGTCGTAGGATAGGCTCACAATAAGGATACATACACTTCACATAATTTATACTAACTGTAATCTCTACCATCTTATAAATAACACTAGAGGCCCAGTGCACAAATTTGTGCACAGGTGGGGTCTGGCCAGCCTAGCCCCAATCAGCAGATCAGGGCCGGGCCTGTCAGGAGGAGGAGATGGTGGGAGGTTGGCCATCCAGCCCGCCCCAATCGGGCCAATCAGGGCCGGGCTGGCCTTGGGGGAGGGCCTCGGGCAATTGGCCAGTGGGCCCCACCCCCAATTGGGGTGGGGGGAGCAAACTGGGGGGCAAGGCCGGCCATGGGGAGGGGCTGCAGGCAGTGGGCCGACCAGCCCTACCCATCAATGGGGTGGGGAGGCTTATCAGGGGCCAGCAGCCTGAGGGAGGGGCTGTGGGTGGTTGGCTGGCCAGCCCTGCCCCTGATCAGAGTGGTGGGGGGCCAATTGAGGGCGGAGCTGGCTGGGGGGAGGGACTGTGAGTCTATCAGGGTGGTGGAGGCTGATCTGGGGTGGGGCAATCAGGGCGGGGCCAGCTGGGGGGAGGGATGTGGGCCGATTGGGGTGGTGAGGGCCCATCAGAGGTGGGGCTGACTGGGGGGAAGGGCCGAGGGGGGGTTGGCTGGCCACCCAGCCCTCGATCTGGGTGGGAGAGGCCGATGAGGGGCGGGGCTGGCTGGGGGGAGGAGCCGCAGGAGGTTGGCCAGCTGGCCCCTCCCCCAGATCGGGCCAGTTCACTGGCTGCAGTGGACGTCATAGCAATCGGTTGTTCTGGCGTTCTGGTCACTGGCTTTTTATATATATAGATTAATGCAGAAACAAATCTTTTAGGGAGTGGCCAAAACAACATAAAATGGAATGGCCTCTATGTGAGCAGTGTACCCACCTTTCACTTTCATTGTTGCCCAGAAATGTTCCAAATTGTGAGGCATAAGCATGCTCAAAGAGCATGATGAGGAAATTCTCATTAAATTCAAAAGAACAAGGGAACTGACGAAGTATCTGCCACACACAATCCAAGAAGAGAAGAAATACAGGCGACTCCCACTTCTGTTTACTATTACAATAGGCCGACTGTGCACAGCGCTGTTGGAAGGGGTGACCAGCCTACGAGAAAAGAGGGAAATGATAAGGGAAAGAGGGAAAAGATAGTCAGACCCTAGTGAGATTCCACATTCTATTAACATTATTTAACAGGTGCAATGAAACTCCTATTAAATGAAACATAATATAATTTTGGTGACTGTTATTTAGATTATGATTTCTTGGTTTAAAACAATTTCCAAATTCTTAACCATAGAACCCAAACTGTCCTTGGAATGCCAAATAAAATAATGAATAAACTTATAAATATTTTGTCTGTGTAATTTGGAGCATAGTCAAAGAACTTAAGCTTTTCAGGTACAAAACAAAGGGCAGTTAACACCTTCTATCCATCCAAAGCATTAACACATAATAAATCCAAATTGTAATTAGAAGGGCCAGAAATTATTTTCTCCAAAGATACTTCCATTTCCAAGATATATTTAAACATTTATTTTTAGTTACAATTGTTAACTAAGTTACACAGTGTATGTACATTCACAAATTAACCTCTGTCTTGGAGGATTTCTGCCTAGGTTATGAGGCCTTTATTTCAATTTTCATCCACAGCCTTATGATAGCAGTGTTTTGTACTAAGGATAAACAGATGAACTGGGCAAGGTCTCTGACCTCAAAGAAGTCACTTTATTTTGGTCTAGTTCAGGAAAACAAGACACAAAGAAAATGGACCTAGCCGAAACCGGTTTGGCTCAGTGGATAGAGCGTCGGGCTGCGGACTGAAGGGTCCCGGGTTCGATTCCGGTCAAGGGCATGTACCTTGGTTGCGGGCACATCCCCAGTGGGATGTGTGCAGGAGGCAGCTGATCGATGTTTCTCTCTCATCAATGTTTCCAGCTCTCTATCCCTCTCCCTTCCTCTCTGTAAAATATCAATAAAATATATTTAAAAAAAAAAAAAAAAGAAAAAGAAAAAGAAAATGGACCTAAACATCAAAACGTCATACATCATATCCACACCCACAAACCAGGATCACGAAATCAATTATTAGCTGTTCCTCTGCACACAAAATAGCTTTTCTCACCTGCAGCCACTCTCTTTCTATCAAGGCCTCAAAACCACGGATGGTCCTGCTTCTTGGTTCCAAGATGATCTGGGCCAGGGAGGTCACCTGAAGTGTGGAATCAGTTCCTTCTGTTCCATGAATCAATATGGATGCTCCTTCCCTGGTAGGAAAATTCAGAGTACAAATGGGATACTCCCAACATGGTCAATCAAGTCTGCTAATAATAAACATTTACTGAATACAAAGTCTTATGTATTCCGTACTGTCCCATAGGGTTAGAGTCTAAATAAGGCATATTGAAGACAGCTCCCTGGGGAAAAAAGTAAAACTATAGTATGAGTCCCAAATTTCACATGGCAAGAATCCCTTCAAGCTATAACAAATTTTTACAGAATTTTTTTAGCTAAAAATTTTCTACCTTTACAAAAACAAGCAGTCCTTAACACACACAGTAGGCACTTACCTTTTCTGCTTTAATAGTTGATTAAAGACTTTTCTCATCGAACCTAGAAACATACTTAAAATTATTTTTCTGTATCTCTCTGACCTTGATTCTACCGTTTCACTATCAGCTAGCTGACTATAAGGACACCTTCATCAATTGTAATGGGAAACAAGTCTTGAACTGTACTTTGAGAAACATGAAACAGGAAGAAACATTAAAAATGTTTTAAAAATAAAACTGTCAATATAGAAAGGAAGTGGCGATGATACCATGACACTTAGGAGTTTGTCTGGGACCTCAATATTCTAAAGAGAGTGGGACAAAGTATCAAAAACTAAATTAACTACATCTCCCTTCTCCTTCTTCCATGTCTTACATTGAAATGACAGTGAAGAAAATTTTGGGCAAAAAAAGAAAAGAAATTCACCACTTTCTCATAAAAGTTTCATGTTTGGTCATTACTGTTAATTGTCTTCACATGTACATATATACTTTGTATAGCTGCAAGGAAAAGTAATTTATTATTATTTCCACTTTTATTATAAATACTAGAGGCCCAGTGCACGAAATTCGTGCACGGGGTGTGTGTCCCTCAGCCCAGCCTGCACCCTCTCCAATCTGGGACATCCCTCTCACAATCCAGGACTGCTGGCTCCCAACTGCTCGCCTGCCTGCCTTCCTGAATGCCCCTAACCGCTTCTGCCTGCCAGCCTGTCACCCCCAACTGCCCTTCCCTGCAGGCCCGGTCAACCCCAACTTCCCTCCTCTGCCGGCCTGGTCACCCCTAACAGCCCTCTCCTGCAGGATTGATCGCCCACAACTGCCCTCCCCTGCTAGCCATCTTGTGGTGGCCATCTTTGACCACATGGAGGCAGCCATCTTGTGTTGGAGTGATGGTCAATTTGCATACTACTCTTTTATTAGATAGGACAGAGACCCGGTGCACGGGTGGGGGCCAGCTGGTTTGCCCTGAAGGGTGTCCTGGATCAGGGTGGGGGTTCCCTTGGGGCGTGGGGTGGCCTGGGCAAGAGGCCTGTGGTGATTTGCAGGCCGGCCACACCCCCTGGCGACCCAAGTGGAGGCCCTGGTATCAGGGATTTATTTATTTTCTATAATTGAAACTTTGTAGCCTTGAGCGGAGGCCAGGGCCGGCCAGGGCAGGCAGGAAGCTTGGCTTCCTCCATTGCCAGGGGCAACCCGAGTCTCCTGCTCGCTCTAGCTCCGTTGCTGCCGCCATCTTGGTTGGGTTAATTTGCATACTCACTCTGATTGGCTGGTGGGTGTAGCAGAGTGATGGTCAATTTGCATGTTACTCTTTTATTAGTGTAGATTTTCCCATGTATCTATGCCATCTTTAGAAGTACTGTATTAATGGTTATTAAATATTCTATTACGTGATTAACTACAATTTATTTAATCCTATGATTGGATAATAAGGTTACTGCCAATAATAAACAACTGCAGATGATGCACTTAGCTTTTTGCCTTTTGCTGAATTGAGTTCTTAATTTGAAAATAAGACTCCCTGATGTTCACTTATGGCTAGGCCAGCTGTGGGCAAACTATGGCCCGCGGGCCGGATCCGGCCCGTTCGACTGTTCTATCCGGCCCGCGGAGCCGAAAGAGTGGAGGGTTCTCTTGCTCTCCCCTCCACTCCTTTACTTTGAATTTATATTAGTTCACACAAACACTCCATCCATGCTTTTGTTCCGGCCCTCCAGTCCAGTTTAAGAACCCATTGTGGCCCTCGAGTCAAAAAGTTTGCCCACCCCTGGGCTAGGCTAACAACCTCATTTGTAGTATGAAATCTAATGAGTAGCCTGAAAAAGGTATGAGCAAATATTTTAAGGCTTCTGATATATACTGAATTTATATCTTGTTATCTGTGGTATATTCTGAATTTAATTTACTTAAGATCAATTTTTACATGTTTAGTAATTAAATATAAGGGCAGATTTTTATGGCGGTACAAGTAACAAGCTAATATATATCAGAAAAGGGAAACGAAACATTGCAAAATAACCAAAATCTTCAACTTTCCTAGGAGTGTGGAAGTTCCTGTTTTTTTAAGGAAGCAGCTCAAACTAAACGAAAGTGGAGTTAACAAATACTGTTCTGCACCTAGACCTGCATCATCTCACTATTGTGGCTGAAAACTTGGACAAATGGTGATAAGTGTCTACTACAATTCATGTTTCATAAGAAAACAGGAGCCTCTGGTATTTATCACGTAAGGGGAAATCTTTTAAACTTAGGCTAAAAAGAAACAAAACCCTTAATATATGCACCTCATCATTCTGTATTATTCATTTCCCATATTTTATTAGATAAATGAGCTTCGTCTAAAATAAAAGAACAGTGACAGCCTGGGAATCCTGACTTCAAGCCCATTCTTGGTTCTGTCACTAACTTACCATGTGATTTTAAGCAATCCATTCTATGATCCATTTCTCACTAACCATAAAAAATTACATATATCGTTCCCTAATTTGGAAGCATCAATAAAATAAATTAGATTCTCAAAGAAAAGTGCCATCCAACTATGTGGTGGCAATACTTATACCTACCTATTGTTTCAGTGGGAATCCCCTTCTTAAAAAGGGCATGCTAAGCTTCTGCCACAATTTATACCATCCTTCTGCCTCTGTTCAAGTCTTCTGCCTCAAGTCTCAAGGATTAGCAACCTTCAACTGAGTGAATAAACTAAAATCACTTCATATACTTCACATCACTACCATCAGGTTTTCTCAACTTGAGATCCTGATATAACTGCACACATTGAGTAGTTTGTAATAAGATATCTGAGATTAGAAAGGATTATTTTACTGTGTAACAAAATTATATGCATCCTTTCATTGTTATTTCAAAAGTAAGAAGGCAAGTTTGGCCCTCTGAGAAGACATAGAAAAACTTTTCTTTCTCACAGTTTCAGAAAAGGAAAACTGGTAGATTAATAATTTAAGGACTGTATAGAAAAAAGTTAGGTCTTTGGTACTTAAAAACCTTGTGTCATCAAAGACATATATGTACATGGTTCACAATTCATTCAACAAACATTAATTATCAATTAAATGACGAACTCTATACACATACTTCATTGATAACTGAATGCCACTGACTATCTTATATAGTAATTTATAAAATGATCTGAACATGAGATATAGAATAGGCCCAAACTTTATTGAACTTCACTTTATTGCACTTTGCAGATATTGCATTTTTTACAAATTGAAGGTAAGACCCTCTACCAGCATAAAGATTACAACTCACTGAAGGCTCAGATGATGGTTAGTTTTTTAGAATAAAGTACTTTTTAATTAAGGTAGACACTTTTTTTAAAAAAGAATACTATTACACACTTAAAAGACTACAGTAGAATTAAACGTAACTTTTAAATGCATTGGAAAACCAAAAATTTGTGTGACTTGCTTTATTGAGATAGTATTTGCTTTATTGCAGTGGTCTGGAACCAAACCCACAATATCTCTGAGACATATGTTAATATATAAACATGTATGGATAAAAGCAAAGTTTAGTTAGCAGTGCATGTCCCATTCTGGAGCACTGAAATGTACTTTACCTGTCGATACACTGAGCCACTAGACAGGCAGTTGTCAGAATCTCTTTGATGTGAGTCAGCCAGTTGGAAGACTCCAATTTACTGAGCCATCGGTCCATGTTATGAGTTTGGTCATTACAAGCTTCCACAAGTTTGACTAAGCTCTCCTGAAGAATGTGATACCTTTCAAATATGAGGAAAAGAAAAACAAAACAAAAACAATGAAGGAAGAAACCAAACCAAAAACTCAGCCTCCAATCAATCTAAGAGCAAAAGTAGCTCAAAATACTATAATATTTACCTTGCTATACAATAACCTAAAGATTAAATAATGAAAAGATAATATTTCAACATGATTGCAAAGATGCTTAAAATGCCTGTCAAGAAGGTAACTGATCCTCATCTAAATAGATTAAACACTAGTCGAAGGGCGGAATTATCTGATTGGGGAGAGAGCCAGGTCAGAGACAGCACCACTGACATCTGCAATCCTACTCCAATGGGTCTACCCGGAACTATCAGCAGGGGTGCCCAAAGCCAGCTCCGACTCCCACCCATCTACCCAGAAGTACCTATAAACCACTAATTGCAAGCATAAAAAAGAGAGATAGAGGAAACAAGGTGTGAAAATAGGTGGGTATGGGGGAAATTAAATGTCTAAAGTCTTTTGACTAGGAAAATACAGTTATCCATAGCTTATCTGGATAAATTTGGTGACCACTGATCTATAAATAGAGGAGCAGACCTTGTGGGGGATGAAATTTCAGAGCTGACTTGCAGAAACAGTGCTATTTGACTAAAACTCACCTGTGAGCATCCAAGGTAAGTTTTCTGTTCATCTTACAAAACACGATGACAGGATAGCCAGTCAATTTTGGACTCTAAGTTAATGTTTAGATTCATTTGGAAACTTGTAATTTTTGAACAGCTAAGGGTTCACCCACTCTAATTAGCTTCAAATAAGAGCCCATCACTGTCTCCAGAATCTTTTACCTCTCAATAGACTTATGAATCCGCCTCCACTGGGGATAATGAGCTTCTTGCTCAAAGCCGCCTCCTTTGGCTCTAGCTTGCTGAGCTACATTTAGAGATCGAGTATCAATGATGTATCCACGCTTTCCTGCTCTGAGGGTAGCATTTATCAGCTTCTCATCTTCTTTGCACCGTCTCCCATTTGTGCCAGTCAGTGGCTGACCACTTCGCATAATTACCTAGAATCACAATGTAAAACTTAAGCCCTAGCTGGGTAGCTAAGTTGGTTAGAGCATCACCCCGCTACAACAAGGTCACAGGTTCCATCCCCAGTCAGGGCACATACAAGAACCAAGCAATGAATGCAGAAATAAGCAGACAAGAAGTTAATGTTATTTCTCTCTCTTTCTCTCTTCCCTTTTCAAAAAACTTAATAGTAGCTGCATTTAAAGTTAAGTTTTTGAAAACAGAAGTAAATTAGCTAGCATTAAGAGTATTTCAAAAACAACTGGAGATGGATCTGATCCCAAAACAAAGATACATTTCTATTTATTGACAAAGTTAATAACTGTAAAACAAAAATAAGCCTTGCACTTTCAAATGATTTTTCCTCCCATTATCTCAAAATACTTTCACATAATAAATTTTAGTTCCTTTTTAAGATGAGGTATTATAATTCATTTAGTCAGTGAGTAATTATCCAGTTGATCTAGCCCTGTAATGAAGATAATAATGGCCTATGCACCAGTAAACTTTTGCTTCAACTACCTAAACTTAGGGCTGGCAAGAATTATAAAGAAAAAGGCACCAATTGCAAAATAAAAAGTTTACCCATTATTCTTGTTTTGGGAACCATTTTCAACATCTTGAAAGCTGCTTGGTGTTATTTATCCTCCAGTGGCCCTCTTCCATCCTTTTCAGTATTCCAGGACTTAACCACTTGTCTCCAAATATTACGAACTATATATTTTGAAGGTTTGCTTTTGAAACTTTTCTCAATAAATCAATAACTATTACACTGATCTCTACCTGGTGAATGGCTTAGAGTTATTTCAACTTCACGCCCTTGTATACATTATTATCTTAACTACCCTGAAATTTAACATGATCAAGAAAGGTCATCCACTGGATGACAATAGCTAACTCTCAGATGGCACTCACTATGTAAATGGACACTCAATATATTTAACATCAATTATTAAAATACTTTGTAATGAACCCCAGTAAAAACAGATATACTATTAAGCAAGCAGAATAGACAGCCTGATGCAAAAATAGCAGATTTTTAGAAATCTTTTTCCCCTAAATATCCGTGTTTGACTTAATACCAGGGGAAAAGAAAAACAGGTGGTAATAATTTATCCACTAATTTACTATTGGTCTCAAAATGAAGTTGTTCATTGACTGAGAGAAAGTAGAGGACAGAAACAGATTTAGAAAATATTTAAGAAACAAATACTTGTCTATTCAATTCCTGATGCCCATGTTTACTTATTGTGACTAATGACATGTGCCACTTTTCTCCCTTTTGAAAATAAAAACTTCTGTTCAATTTACCAGTATCTTACCATTATTCTGATCAGAGAAATTTATTTTTCTGCCTGAGAACATTAATTTAAATAGCACATGAACATTATTAGTTCCCTTTGTATTAAGTCCTGAGGATAAACCTAGCTGGGCTAAGTTTATTCCTAGGTATCTTAATTTCTTTTGTGCAATGGTAAATGGGATTGTTTTTTTAATCTTTCTTTCTATAAGTTCACTATTGGAGTATAAAAATACCATAGATTTCTTGGCATTATTTTGTATCCTGCTACATTGCCGAATTCATTTATTAAGTCTAATAATTTTTTGATGGAGTCTTTAGGGTTTTCTATGTACAGTATCATGTCATCTTTGAATAATGACAATTTTACTTGTTCTTTTCCAATTTGGATACCATTTATTTCTTCTTCTTGTCTGATCGCTGTGGCTAGCACTTCCAGTACTATGTTGAACAGGAGTGGTGAAAGCAGGCATCCCTGTCTTGTTCCTGTTCTTAGGGGAAATGGTTTTAGTTTTTGCCCATTGAGTATGATGTTGGCTGTATGTTTGTCATATAAAGGCTTTTAATTTGTTGAGGTATGATCCTTTTATTCCCACTCTGCTGAGCGTTTTTATCAGAAAAGGGTGTTGGATTTTGTCAAATGCCTTTTCTGCATCAATTGATATGATTATGTGATTTTTGTCTCTCAATTTGTTTATGTGATGTATCACATTTATTGATTTGCGGATATTGTACCACCCTTACATCCCTGGAATAAATCCCACTTGGTCATGGTGTATGATCTTTCTAATGTAATGCTGCATCCGGTTTGCTAGAATTTTGTTGAGGATTTTAGCATCTATGTTCATCAGGGATATTGGCCTGTAATTCTTTTTCTTTGTGGTGTCTTTATCTGGTTTTGGGGTTAGGGTAATACTGGCTTCATAGAAAGAGCTTGGAAATGTGCCTTCCTCTTGAATTTTTTGGAGTAATCTGAGAAGGATTGGTTTTAGTTCTTCTTTGAATGTTCGGTAAAACTCCCCTGTGAAGCCCTCTGATCCAGGGCTTTTGTTTGCTGGAAGCTTTTTGATTACTGTTTCAATTTCATCAGTAGTTATCAGCCTATTCAGATTTTTTGATTCTTCCTAATTGAGTTCTGGAAGCTTGTATTTATCTAGGAATGTGCCCATTTCGTAGAGGTTGTCCAGTTTGTTGGAATGAAGTTGTTCATAGTATTTTTTTTTTTTTTTACAATCCTTTGTATATCTGTGGGGTCAGTTGTTACTTCACCTCTTTCATTTCTGATTTTGTTTATTTGGGACCTCTCTCTTTTTTCTTGGTGAGCCTGGCTAGAGGTTCATCAATCTTGTTTATCCTTTCAAAGAACCAGCTCTTGGTTTCATTGATCTTTTGTATTGTTTTTTTGGCCTCTATGTCATTTATTTCTGCTCTGATCTTTAAACTTAACTAAGGAGGTAAAAGACCTCTACTCTGAAAACTACAGGACATTGAAAAAAGAGATAAAGGAAGACATAAACAGATGGAAGAACATACCGTGCTCATGGATTAGTAGAATCAACATCATTAAAATGTCTATACTACACAAAGTAATCTATAGATTCAATGCACTCCCCATTAAAATACCAACAGCATATTTCACAGACTTAGAATGAATTCTCCAAAAATTCATCTGGAATACAAAAAGACCCCGAAGAGCTGCAGCGATCCTGAGAAAGAACAAAGTAGGAGGGATCTCAATACCAGATATCAAGCTGTATGACAAAACCACTATTCTCAAAACTATGTGGTACTGGCACAAGAACAGACATATAGACCAATGGAAGAGGACCAATGGAATAGAATAGAGAACCCAGAAATCAACCCAAACCACTATGCTCAATTAATATTTGACAAAGGAGGCAAGAATATACAATGGAGTCAAGACAGTCTTTTCAATAAATGGTGCTGGGAAATTTGGTCAGATACATGCAAAAAAATGTAACTAGACCACCAACTTACACCATACACAAAAATAAACTCAAAATGGATAAAGGACTTAAATGTAAGACAGGAAACCATAAAAATACTAGTGGAATCCACAGGCAGCAAAATCTCAGATATATGCCAAAGCAATATCTTCACCGATACAGCTCCTAGGGCAATGGAAACTAAAGAGAAAATAAACAAATGGGACTACATCAAAATAAAAAGCTTTTGCACAGCAAAAGAAACCCTCAACAAACTAACAAGAAAGCCCACTGCATGGGAGAACATATTTGCCAATGTTATCTCCGATAAGGGTTTAATATCCAACATTTAAAGGGAACTCATACAACTTAACAAAAGGAAGATAAACAACCCAATCAAAAAATGGGCAACGGACCTAAATAGATACTTTTCGAAAGAAGACAGAAGGAAGGCTGAGAGACATGAAAACACTAGTGACCCGGTGCATGAAATTCGTGCACATTAAAAGGGGATTAATTAGAGGAAATAATTTAATATTGCTATTTGCCCTTTCTCTATAATAGAAGTATCAGAGATGAAAGAAAATTAGTAAAATGTATATGAAAACCTTCCTCCTGTCAGAGTCTGGGGCTCAGCATGGGACCCAGAGTCAAGTCCCCGCCCACTCACATGCACCTCAAAATCGCATGAGACCCAGACCTGGCTGGGCCCCCTCATTGGGCGAGATCCAGACCTGGCCAGTCCCACCCTTGTCAAGACCTGACAGGCAGGGGGCATAGCCTAAGGTCCCCTGGCCCGGCGCCAGGACAGGGGGTGTGGCCTGAGGTCCCCCAGACCAGAGCGGGGGGCATGCCTTGAGGTCCTCAGTCAAGCCCTGCCAGGTGGGGGTCACGGACTGAGATCCCCTGTCAAGCCCCGCTGGGTGGGGGGCATGGCCTGAAGTCCCCCGTCAAGCCCTGCTAGGCGGGCGGGGCACAGCCTCAGGTCCCCTGGCCCAGTACCAGGAGGGGGGCACAGCCTTAGGTCCCCCGTCAAGCCCCACTGGGCAGGGGTGCAGCCTGAGTTCCCCCAACACAGCACTGAGGGTGCACCTTGAGGTCCCCCGTCAAGCTCCGCTGGGTGGGGGGCACTATCTGAGGTCCCCTGTCAAGCCCTGCCAGGCAGGGGGGGCACAGCCTCAGGTCCCCTGGCCCGGTGCTGGGGCGGGGGGCACAGCCTAAAGTCCCCTGTCAAGCCCCACCTGGTGGGGGGCGCGGCCTGACGTCCCCTGGCCTGGCACTGGGGTGGGGGGAGCAGCCTGAGGTCCCCTGTAAAGCCCCACAGGGGTGAGGGAGGGTGTAGCCTTAGGTCCCTGCTGATTGCTCCTTAAGGGAACTTGGCCTCAGCTGTGGGTGCATCCATCTTTGTGACAGAATGATGGTCAATTAACATATTCCCTCTTTATTAGATAGGATGCTTAAGGTCACTAATTATCCGAAAGATGCAAATCAAAACGACAATGCAGTACCATCTCACACCTGTCAGAATGGCTATCATCAACAAATCAACAAACGACAAGTGCTGGCGAGGATGTGGAGAAAAAGGAACCCTTGTGCACTGCTGGTAGGAATGCAGACTGGTGCAGCCACTGTGGAGAATAGTATGGAGTTTCCTCAAAAAACTAAAACTGGAACTTCCATTTGACCCAGTGATCACACTTCTAGGAATATATCCCAAGAAACTAGAAACACCAATCAGAAAGGATATATGCACCCCTATGTTCATAGCAGCACAATTTACAATAGCTAAGATTTGGAAACAGCCTAAGTGTCCATCAGTAGATGAGTGGATTAAAAAACTGTGGTACAGCTACACAATGGAATACTATGCTGCCTTAAAAAGGAAGGGACTCCTACCATTTGCAACATCATGGATGGAGCTGGAGAGCATTATGCTAAGCGAAGTAAGTCAGTCAGAGAAAGATAAATATCACATGATCTCACTCATTTGTGGATTATAATGAACAACATAAACTGATGAACAAAAACAGATCCAGAGACAGAGAAGCATCGATCAGGTGCTCAAACCTCAGAGGGAAGGTAGGGTAGGGTGGGGGTAAGGGGGAGAGATCAACCAAAGGACTTGTATGCATGCATATAAGCATAACCAATGGATGCAGACAACAGGTGGTGAGGGTGAGGACATGATTGGGGGAGTGGGGGGGGGGCAATGGGGAGGTAAGGACACATATGTAATACCTTAATCAATTAAAAACACACACACACACGCACACGCGCACACACACACACACACACACACACACACACACACACAAAAAAAAAACCTAACTGGGCTTTTCTAAAGTTGAGCAGCATCACAGAAAGATTTCAAAGTCATATACTGATCACAGAAAACACTCTACTCCCAATTCCCTGAATTTTAAATGAAGGAAGTCCTAGCAGGAGTGACTAACCACTTCAATGGACAGGTACACGGAGAAGGGAACCATTTCTAGGAAAAAAATCCTCAAACCAAGTCTTTCAGTAGACTAAGCAGCAGTACTGTACACTTACCATTTCATTTTTTTTATGATAATAGCTGAGTACCGGGAAGCGTCCTCCATGTCGAAATGTAGCCACCTTCCGAAGAGCCTCATCATCAATGGATTTCGGCACTATGACAATTGGCGGATAAGAGGGGCAGACTGCAAATTCCTTATTAACATAGCTTAACCTCCAGTCACTGGTCTGAAAAATACATAATATTTCACAGCTAGTATCTCAATGTCACAAAATAATCTGAAAAAATTTAAAGGACCTTAGAGATCAACTTTCATACAATGAAGAAATTTAATAGAAGGATATCTATCAATAGTTAGATACTTCCAGAGAAAACGAGCTCCATTCTTTAGTCAGCTTTCTGCAATGCTATGTATCCCCAGTTCCTAGAAAGTTCTTCCTCATATTTAGCAACATTTGTTGCTCTATAACTTCTTCTATTGGTTTTTACTATGATTTCAGTACAAGTTCCCTATCTTACATGACATCCCATCAAATGTGTGACAGACAGTTGTTTCTCCCTTTGTCTTTTATTCTCCACGTTAAATATATTAAGTATATCCACGACTATCAGGGCCAACACATCATCTCATTCATCCTTTTTTGGGTACCATTAACAAATTAATGGTACTCTTAGAGTATAGCAACAGAAAGTCTGTAATACTTCGTATAATGTTAAACCAGAACAGGCGAGACTAGAGTTACTACTTACTTCAAATCCCTTGTTCCTTTCTATTATTTAAAAAAGAAGAGCCCTAGATGGTTTGGCTCAATGGATAGAGCATCAGCCTGTGGACTGAAGGGTCCCAGCTTCAATTCCGGTCAAGGGCACATGCTTGGGCTGTGGGCTAATCCCCAGTACAGGGCATGCAGGAGGCAGCCAATCTATGATTCTCTCACATCATTGATGTTTCTATCTCTCTCTTCTTCTCCCTTCCTCTCTGAAATCACTAAGAATACATTTTAAAAATAAAAAAGGAGAAAGCCCTGGCTGGTGTTGCTCAGTTGGTTGAGTGTTGTCCCGTGCACCAAAAAGTTCTATTCCTGGTCAGGGCACATGCCCAGAATGTAGGCTCGATCCCCAGTAGGGGCATGCAGGAGGCAGCCAATTGATGGTTCTCTCCCATAGATGTTTCTCTTTCCCTCTCCCTTCCTCTCTCTCTCTAAAAAAAACACATACAAAAAACAACAAAAAAAAAACCCAATAAAAACATATTTTTAAAAAATTAAAAAGGAGAAACCAGGACAAGGTAAGATGCTGAGTTTAGTGTTATGAGAAAAGCCATGAGTAAGTCAAATGTACCTTATCACTCATCAAAAGGAAGTAAAGTAAGGTGTTGGGTTATTTCTCAACTATTATTCATAGTTCTCTCAAAAGTTACTCACAGCTGAAGAGTAGAGCTCAAACTCTTGCTCAGGAAGGAAAGAATGCCAGCCATCTTCTATCACTTCAAACATGGGCCGGTAAAAGAAAGGGTACATCAAAGTGATGGAGTCCAGGGTAGATAATGCCTAGGGGATAAAAAGGAAATAAAGAAAGGAAAAAGGAACATACCACAATTTAAAACACTTTCTAACTGCCAAATTGGTATTAAACAAACATGACCTACTAATGATGGGCATATTTGTCTAACATATTTATCACTATATACAATTATAGCTTATTGAAGCTAATTTCTGTGCTTCTGGAATCTAACAAGATATCTGGCACATAACATACACTCAATTAGCATTTGCTGAATGAACAGAATTTTAAAATGTGCATACCTGTTCTAGGAGAAAAATGAAATAAATCTTTGACATCATTTAATAAAGCCTAATAAAACAGTTTATATATTTTTGGGGGGCCCTAGCTGGTTTGGCTTAGTGGACAGAGCATCAGCCTGCGGACTGAAGGGTCCCAGGTTCAATTCCAGTCAAGGGCATGTACCTTGGTTGCGGGTACATCCCCAATAGGGGTGTGCAGGAGGCAGCTGATTGATGTTTCTCTCTCATCGATGTTTCTAACTCTCTATTCCTCTTCCTTCCCCTCTGTGAAAAATCAATAAAATATATTAAAAAAATAAAATAAATAAATAAATATTTTGGGGGGATCAGAGAACAAACAGGTTTTGGTAGTCAGTAAAGCCTTGGCTCAAAATCTAGTTATCAACTATATAAACATTTTAAAATAATTTAAAATCAGCATCTGTGCCCAGCTGGCATGGCTCAGTGGTTGAGTTTGGATCTATGAACCAGGAGGTTATGGTTTGATTTCCAGTCAGGTTGCGGGCTCCATCCCCAGTAGGAGATGTGCAGGAGGCAGCCGATCAATGATTCTCTCTCATCATTGATGTTTCTATCTCTCTACCTCTCCCTTCCTCTCTGAAATAAAAATATCTTTTAAAAAAATAAAATAAAATCAGCATTGGTTAGTAACTGTAAAATAGGGTGATACAGCTTAGCAGCCAAAGAGTCAGACTGGAGTCAGAATGCTGGATTCAAATTCCAAACTCGAGTGCAATAGTAATTAAGTTATATAACTGCTCCATGCCTCATTTTCCTCAGCTGTAAAATTGGGGAAATAACAGTACCTACCTCATAAAGCTGTTACGGGCATTCAGAGAGAGAATGTGTGGGCCTAGAGCAGTTCCTGGCACATAATAAACTCTAAAATAATTTTAGCTATTACATGGTCCACATATTATATACTCCACATATGCTTCATCAGTGTTCACTCCCTACCTAGAGTGATATGCCATTTGGTCAGGTATCAGCATATCTTTATGCTACACTGACCCATTTTCAAGCCAGGACAATAACTCTAAGGTCCCACAATGAGCCTATAATCATCTGCAGCACTTGAATTCTGGGTGGCAACACCAGAAAACCTGACTAGACAGGAGCAACGGACGGACAGAATATCTTCCATTGAGTGGCAATTTCATCCTTTGAGAGGGTAATTATGGAAAGCATTTCTATGGCTGAACAAAAAAGCACCAAAATCAATGAACGTAATTCAAACTGCAGTAATTATGGGGACACACACACCTGGAGGTCAGAGGGCCCAACATCATGCTAATACCCCAAAACTCTCAGAATGAAGCTACCTCCTTCTAGGTCATAGAAAGACCAGACACAAAAGGATGGGTATACGACTTATTAAAAAAATAGACTGAACATGTCATTCATCAGTTTAACAAAAACATCCCCATCCAAAGTTGTTCTTCTTTCTGTCCATAAATCATGAAGACTTCCTCGAAAGCTCATAAAACAGAAAATATGGAGAAGCATGGCTCACTAATCCATTATCTACTTCTACATGTCTTTGGCTGCCAGTCACACCAAACAGAAGCAAAAAGCCAATATCCATATCTGATGTAGGCCAGGGCTATTATTAGTCAGTTCAAACATTATTTTATTCATTCATTTATTTATTTTTAAGATATTCTTTGCAACATTTAGAAAAAATTTTACTAAAATACAATTGATAAATAAAACTGTAAAATATTTAAAGTGTACATTATGATACATACACATTGTGAAGGGATTCCTCCCCCCATTGAGTTGATACACTGTCACCTCACATCACCTTTGGCTGTTGTTTTTGAGAACATTTAAGTTTGACTCTTTCAGCAAATTTCATTCAAACAATATAGTGTTTTGAAAAATAGTCACTATGTTATACATTAGATCCACAAGCTTTATTCATCTTATAGCTGAAACCACTTTCTATTCTCTATTTCTATGATTTTGGCTTTACTTTTTAAGATCCCATATATAAGACAAGTACAATGCAGTACTTGTCTTTCTCTGTCTGGCTTATTTCACTCAGCATAATACCATCCAGTTTCATCCATGCTGTCGCAAATGGCAGGATTACTTTCTTTTTTTAGGCTGAATAATTTCTCCCTCCCTCTCTCTCTCTCTCATTTTCTTTATGCATTCATCCATCAACACTTAGGTTGTTTCCAGACCTTGGCTATTATGAATAATGCTGCTATGAACACAGGAGTACAGGTATCTCTCCAAGATAATGATTTTGTTTGGTACATACCCAGGAGTAGAACTGCCGGATCACAAGATAGTTCTATTTTTAATTTTTTGAGGAGCCTCCATATTGTTTTCCATTCTGGCTGGTACAATCATTATTTTAAATGCAAGTAAGTCAGCACCACTCTGGCAGGCAATAAGCACTTGTAATTATATTTTATGTCACTAGAGATAGGGCTTTTCCTTTAAACATATTAATGGTGAAAGAACTAAAAACATTTCAACCCCCAAAGGCAGTTGAAAGTATATAAAAAACAGCTTCATGAGACTTCCTGCTACAATTTAGAAAACTGAGCATTTGCCAGTTATCCTTCCAATGGGATTCTATTTGTGGCAACAGAATGTATTTGAGTATATGGACTCTTGATTACAAAGAATAGCTCAACTATGCTATATAAGAGTTTCACTTATTATTCCCAAGTTATGTCAAAATGTATTTGGGGGAGGGAATTGGAAGACAGTAAAAGGCTAAAGGCCAAGTTCACTATGTGTATTTACTAAACTGTTAAAAAAAGAAGAAGAAGAAGAGGGTTCACATTCTGACATCAAATTATGAGAATGGCTCATAATTTATGGCTTCTTTTCAGCCATAATGACTTCCATATAATCAGTCATTTTCTATAGAGCATTCGGTAACATCTACAGCTAACTAAAAAACTGGTTAACATTACTTAGCTAAATACATGCAATCAGAAAGAAGAATAATAAGCCTTGCCCTATTTCTTCACCACTATGCTTCACTATGGGCAACTTCACTAACACCCACCAATCAGCTATCTTATAAGTTAGAAAAGAGATAAGAAAATTGTAGACAGATCAATGAAAACCCAACCCCACAAATGAAAACAAAACAAAACAAAACAAAAACCACAACCTAAAAACCACATGCTTAACTGCAGTGGGTCAGCAGCATTCTCCTGCCCAATTAACAGGACTGTATTTCAATTTAACAGCCTAGAAGTCATTGGCATTTCTTACTCATGTTAGTGAATTCAGCCAAATCAACATTACTGTGTTACTTCCAAATGACAGATATGTAAGACAGTTTGGCTCATCTTCTCATTTCCTTAAGTAAAATTTAGCAAACTCAGAAAAATGTTGCATACCAATTTTTGCAGTACCACAACAGTTGTTCCTTTATTATTCTCTTCATGTTAAAAATAAACCGAAATCCTAGTTACAGATTTTTAAGCCTTTCTGCCCCCTTGTAATAGTTAACACGTTAAGCGCCAAGCCTGTTTTGTCTTCCCTTCCATTTAGCCCGAGATAACCGATTTCGCCGATATGCTGGCGGCCTGAGACTGATGAGGTCCAAATGGAAAGTAGTGTCAGTCACCGGTGTCTGACATGGTGCTTAACGTGTTAAAGCAATAACATTTGTTTCGGACACAAAGCTCAGATTAGTCACTTAAAGACAACAAAAATCAGCATGTCTCTATAGTTATCAAGAAAACATAAACATAAAGTTAATTGCTACAATTTAGTAGCAGTGATTTAAAATAAGGCAATTTAAAATTTAAGTGTATACCAATATAGTTGGTTAGAATGGGGAAGGATATAATGTGAGCTCTTCAATTTAAATACTAAATTATCCAAGTAAAATTTCTATTATTTATAATCTGAACAGATATTCAATATTATTTAAACAAATAGAAAGCAAACACATCCTATCTTAAGCAAATCTGTTATATGGAAATTCAGATTTACTAAAAACAAACAAGAGATAATAATCACTAGTGATAATTACTTCCTTTATAAAAGAAATAACTTTTTTTAAAGTCTCACCATATACATATACATATACATATACATATACATGTACATGTACATGTACATGTACATACACATACAATGGAATATTATTCAGCCTTAAAAGGTAAGGAAATTGTCACATGCTAAATATGGATGAACCTGGAAGAATAAGTAACCCTAAAATCCTATTACATTCCTATAACAACGAATCAGGGTGACGCTTTTCCTATCAGTCTTCAATATTTGAGTTATAGAACAAGACCAAATATTTAATGAAGAGCCACAATGAGTCAGAATATAAGGCTTTTTTTTTTTTATAACTATTTAGTTTCAACACATTTTGCTTCCAAAATACTTACCTCAATGGAACTGGCTATATTCAAACATTCCTCCATTCCAGGAATATCCAACTGAATTATTCGAAAATCTTTACACTTTATGATGATGGTACCCAGTGGCCCCACAAATCTGTAAAAAATTATAAATTATGGTTAAGAACATACAGGTTTCTAACTTTAAGCATATGATTATTTCTGTGAAAAGAGAATGTAGTTATAATCATCATCTATATTCAACTATTCAACTTCCTTCTCCCTAATTAATCTAAGGAAAAGTCAATCCTGCAACATAAAAATGTGAGCCACAAGTTATTTAAAATTTATATTGAAAAAAATTTCAAACATAAAGTAATTTATACTAGGCCAAATCATTTAACAATGATTATTTGGGGCCCAGCCAGTGTGGCTCAGTAATTGAGCATCAACCCCAGGAATCAGGAGTTCAAAGTTCAATTCCTGGTCAGGATATACCTGGGTTGCAGGCTTGATCCCCAGTAGGGGGCATGCAGAAGGCAGCCCATCAGTGATTCTCTCTCATCATCGATGTTTCTATCTCTCTCTCCCTCTCCCTTCCTCTCTCTGAAGTCAATAAAAATATATATTTTTAAAAGCTAGTATTACTGTAACAGTGGTTTGTAACTGCACTTCTTGTTTTCTACAAAATTTAAGAGACTAATGCATTACATGAATTATTAGTTTATGTTTTGGGGCACACAACACATAAAGATGTAATTCTGTAACATTAGCAATGAAAAGGAGGTGAGGACAGAGCTGTAAAGGGGTAGAGTTTTGCATGTTACAGAAGTTAAGCTGGTATAATTTCATATTAGAATGTTATAACATTAGGATGTTAAATGTAATCCCCAGTGTAGTCACAAAGACAATAGCTACAGAATATACTCAAAGGTAAATGAGAAAGGAATTTAAACATTTCACCACAAAAAATCAACTATATTCAGGACAGTAATTCAGGCAATGAGGGACAAAGAAGCTATAAAGCATATAGAAAATAAATAACATTAACAAAAGTCCCTTCTTATCAATACAATAAGGTCTCACTTAATGTCATCAATAGGTTCTGTGACTTTAAGTGAAACAATGTTTAACAAAACCAATTTTACCATAGGCTAATTGATATAAACAAGAGTTAAGTTCCTACGGCATCTCATCAATATTATTAACAAAACGACACTGAACACAATTATGTTATTCAAGGACTTGCTATAGGTACTTTAAATGTATATGGGTTAAACTCTACAATTAAAATATAGAGATTGGTAGAATGGTTAAACACACATGATCCAGCTATATTCTGTCTTACAAGAGATCACTCAGTTGAGATACAAAGACAAACAGGTTGAAAGTGAAAGGATAGAAAAAGATATTACATGAAAACAGTAACCAAAAGATAGCAGGCTATACTAATATCAGACAAAATAAACTTTAAATGAAAAATGGTTCAGCCTGGCCACCGTGGCTCAGTGGTTGAGCATCTACCTATGAACCAGGAGGTCACGGTTTGATTCCCGGTCAGGGCACATGCCAGGGTTGCGGCTCAGTGCCCAGTAGGGGGTGTGCAGGAGGCAGCTGATCAATGATTCTCCCTCATCATTGATGTTTCTATCTCTCTCTCCCTCTCCCTTCCTCTCAGAAATCAGTAAAAATATATATTTTTAAAAGAATGGTTCAAAGAGACAACAAAAGATATTATCTATAATAATAAAAGCATAATATGCTAATTAGAACAGACAGCCGAATGACCTTCCAGACGTCCTTCTGGATGATCTTCCGGACAAAGAGGCAAGCTACCGAGGCTGTGAGGGCCAAGGCCCTTGCACGAATTTCGTGCATCAGGCCTCTAGTATTTAATAAAAGGCTCAACACAGCAAGAAGATATAACAATTATACTGAGACTGAGAAATTCACCATAGTGTGAAAATTAAACAACACACTTTTAAATAACCAATGGATCAAAGAAGAAGTCACAAGGGAAATTAGAAAATACTTAGAGACAAATGAAAACAAAAACACAACATTACAAAACTTATGGTACACAGTGAAAGCTGTATATATTATATATACACGGGATAAGGAAGTAGTTCTTAGGTAAGACTTTAAAAACACAAACCATAAAGTAAGAATTGACAAAATTTTCATTAAAATTAAGGACTTCCGTTAAACAAAGGACACCATAGGAAAGTTAACAAATAGGTGAGAGACTAGGAGAAGACATTTGCAATATCTAAGTGAAGAATTAATATCTAGAGAGTATACAAGGAACTGGCACAAAACACAAAACAACAAACCCAGCTCTTCACATAAAGAAAAACATTTTTTTAATTGAATTGCTAACAAATGTATAAAGAAATACTTAAACTCACCAGCAATTAGAGAAATACAAATTAAAACAAAGATATATATTTCACAATCATTAGACTGGCAAAAATTAGGAAGACAATAATACCTAATATTGGTTAAGAATGTAAGAGAACAAAGTAGAAGAGTCATTTTGGAGAGCTGTCTAGCATTACTTTGTGAAATGAATTATGCATCTACTTTCTGGCTCCCTCCCATCCTAGGCACAATCTCAGGCACATGACTATAATGGGACCCAAGTATGTTTATCAGAGTTGTTTGTGATAACAGGGAACTGGAGGTTACCTAAAGGGTCAGATAAAGGTTGTAGACTCTTTGGAATTCTATACTTCAGTCAGAAGCAGTGAAATGGATATACACAGCAATATGAAGAGATCTTAAAAAAGAGTACTGAGTTAAAATGTTGAGAAATAGAAGATCTACAACATGATCTTACTTAAGTAAATTAAACTCACACATGAATGTGTGCACACACCCACACACAAGAGTGCTATATATTTTATAGAGATACACATATATCCAAGGACAAACAGCAACACTTAACATAGTTACCTAAAGGGATTGAGGATGACATGGAAAATTCTAGTGAAAATTAGCACTAAAAGAGAATAAAACAAAACATTGAAAAAACCTTATAATGAATCAATCATGGAAATGAGTCATCAAATGAGTAGGAGTAACTCAAGTGTCTATATCTAAGGTCCATAAAAAAAGAAAAAAAGTACAATTGAAAAACTTGTGTACAACCTTGTCTTCTGAAAAGATCAAATAAAATCATATATACAGTGTACAGGAAAGTATTTTATAAGCTTTAAAGCATTATTCAATATAAGCTTCTACTAGATATGAGAGGGGTTGTCTTTCTCTTATGTGATAGAACTGAGATTCACAGAGGTTAGGTAGCTTGTCCAAGGGCACCTATCTAACAAGAGACAAACTGGAAGAGTCATCCTTAATACTACTCTCCCTCTCACACCCCATTTACAATTATCAGCATGGCATGGCAGCTCAGCCTTGGAAATACATCCCAAATCTGTCTGCTTCTCCACTACTTCCACTCTGTCACTATCAACTTTAAAAAAATATATATTTTTACATAATTTTTTTTCTTGATTTCAGAGGAAGAGAGAAGGAGAATCATCAATGATGAGAATCATTGATCAGCTGCCTTCTGCACAGCCCACACTGGGGATTGAGCCCGAAATCCAGGCATATGCCCTGACAGGGAATCGAACCGTGACCTCCTGATTCATAGGTTGATGCTCAACCACTGAGCCATGCCAGCAAGGCAGTCACCATCACCTTTTACCTGAACTACTCAACAGTCTCCTAACTGGGCCTGCTGCTTCCACTCCTGCTTCTCTAGAATCCATTTTCCACCAGAGGCCAGAATCATCTTCTAAAAAGTCTATCAACTGCTACTTCCTTACTTTCAACTCTTCAAGGGCTTCCCATGAAAATCATCACAATGGCATTTAAGGTCCTGCTTATCCCTCTAACCATAGTTTCTGCTGTCCCAGTAGCCTCTACATCTTGCTCACTGCCCTCCAGCCACACTGGCCTCTTTGTTTTTCCTAGTTCATGCCAGCATGTTCCTGTCTCAGGTCTTTGTATCCACTGTTCCCCAGCTGAAATGTTCTTTCCTCTGATATTTACATTGCTAGCTTCCTCCATTCATTCAAATGCCATTTGTCTTCCTGGCATTCTTGATCCTCCATCTTCCTTCCTGGCACTTATTGCCTGACATTGTTATATATTTACTAGAGGCCCAGTGCACAAATTCATGCACGGTGGGGTCCCTCAGCCTGGCCGGCGATTAGGGCTCATTGGGGCTGGCCAGCCAGAGGGAGGGACTGCGGTAGGTTGGCTGGCCAGCTCCAGGAGGTTGGACGTGGAAGTGCACTGACCACCAGGAGGCAGCTCCTGCATTGAACGCCTGCATCATAGTGACTGGTCAATCGGTCATTTGGTCAACTGGTCGTAACGGTCACTTAGGCTTTTATATATATAGATTTGTTGATTTATCTGAATGTCCATCTCTTCCACAGTACATAAGCTCCTCACCTGTCTTAGTCACCACTGCATCTGCAGGTCCTCATGGTGCTCAGTACAGAGAAGACACGTTGAAGTGAATATTTCTTGAGAGCAACAAATCACCTCTGACCTGACCACCTAGCTCAGTGGTCGGCAAACTGCGGCTCGCGAGCCGTGGTTTGCTGCTCTGTTGACTAATGAGTTTGCCGACCACTGACCTAGCTCATGCTCTTTCTATTACATCATGCTGCTCTCCAGGAAAAAAGAGAAATGTGTGTACAGCTTGTCATTTATCCCCTAACAGATTAAAAGGCCCATGTCTTATATACTACCTTAAGCCCTACCAGACCCAGCATGTAGTAAATGCTAGGTAAATATGATGAAATGAAAGAGTGAAAAGCAACCATAAAAAGAGTTAAGTCAGAAAGAAAAATGTAAGTCCTGGCTTTAAGGAACTAATATATGTAACTATCCAAATACAAATTTTAACATAAATTTATGAAAGAGCTATAATTAAAGAGCTATAGGATTTCAGTTAGTTGTGGGACTAATAGAACAATCTATGAAAGAGATGGCAGTTAAAATGGTTAAAATGAATACTGATAGATGGGTAACAATTGGATGATAGCCTATAAACTCCTGAAAGAACTATATTTTATTCACGTTAGTGTTCTTAATACCTCACAAAATATCTGCAATATGACATTCAATAAATGTTTAAGAAACTTGGGAGGAGCACGGCACTCCCTCTATTTCTTCAGTATCAGTATAATATAGACATGAGCCCTGGCAGGTGTGGCTCAGTTGGTTGGAGTGCTATCCTGTACACCAAAAGGTTGTGGACTCGATTCCTGGTGAGGTGGATGAGCAAAAATAGTGAAGACTGGCTAGTAAAAAAAAGTTAATGAAAGGGGATGGCAAGAACTAAAGGTGAGAAAAGTAGGTGACAACAACATGTAGTGTCATGAATGACAATCTTTATTATGCAGGCAAGGAGAGAACACTGTAAACCCTTACCAGGAAGTGATGATATGGGGAGTCTAATAGGAATCCTCTGTTTGAAAAAATAAATTTATTACCACTTCACTCATACTGTTTAAAATTCTACCATTAGAAATTATTTTCTTTTAAGGCATAACCTTGTTAGGAATCTTAATATCCAAATTCTCTTGAGAGGTAATAGAAAAAGCCATTGTCATTCATTTATATGTTAGTATTAAATTGAATAATCAATTTATCTTCTGACTAGAGTAAGTACACAGCCATTGGGGAAATTGGAATTTTGACTGCAGATGGAAGTACAACCTTTTTGACTCTGAGACACAACTTTGGAAAGACAGAGTGCAAAAACAGAGGTTAATTAATACCTTTGCTTAAATGACAACTCTGTTCTTTCCAAAAGCAGAACTGAGTAAAGAGAAATAAAAGACATTATAATCTACCATTGTGGGAAATATTAAATGGATGGCACAAAAGGTAAGAAATAAGGAGAAACGTACATAATGAACTGAACATTTTGGGGTGGGGTGGGGTAAGGTTTTGTGGAATTTAGACACTACATACTGAGTTGAGTTTTCTTCAAAAGTGGCAAATAATGACTTTTCCTAAATCACATTGAATCACAACTTCATGCACAATTATTATTCAAAGAATACGATGGCACAAGAAGAAATTTAAAAAGAAAATCACAGAAATAGTGTTATCTACCAAAAATAATATCAGGATAACAACCATGTGATAACCCTGGAGATTCCATCCAGATTTAAGAGAAACCAGGGATCTCATGTGGATGGTTTTCTGCTAAAACTCAAATCTTCAATCTAGGCCAGAGAGGGCTTATTTTGCTAGCTGGTTTGGAAAACACTGGGGCGCGTTTCAACCTACGGATCCCAGGTTCCCAGCGGAGTAGGGGGTGGGATGAGCACTCACCGCTTGTCGATGGCATCGATGTTTGAATGGAGGAGCCACAACTCCTCCGTGTTGTCCTGCCGGGAGGACAGGATCAGGTGGTGGCCAGTTAGGCACAAGGTCCCCTCAACGGCTGGATAGAACGGTCGGTGGAGCACCACATTGTCCACCCGTGGGGTCTTAATCAGCTCCGCAAACTCCATGGTCCCCAGCGGCCGGAGCCAGGGGACTGCCACGTCCCGGAGATGGAAGGCAGTTACACCGCAGGGCTGATGAGGATGACCCGGTGCAGGGCTGGCCGGAGGAGGGGCGGGGTCCGGGGCGGGAAGGCCGGGCCCCGCCCCAGGCCAGGGTGGGCTCGGCGAGGCCTGCGGCCACTGTCACTGGCTGCCGGGGTGTTTCTGCCGCACCTCCCGGTCCTCCGCGGACCAAGGACTAGACCAGAGAGAACGTCCCCGTGACAGGCCCAGCAGCCGCCGCCCAACCTGGAGACCTGGCCTGGGTGAGCGGGCCGCGAGGAGAAGGCGGAAGCTGTTTAGGGCCAGTTTCCAAGTCCCAGCCGCTAGGGACTCCTGGCGGAAGTAGCTGCTCCCAGCCGGACCTAGAGCAACTCTGGGCGGAAGCGACGGAGATCGAAACTCGGAAGACAGGAAGTCAGATCCGGAAGTCGGTCACCGCCTGGGTCCGTGGAGAATGTCTCCAGAAACATAGCCCAAGTCAAAGATTTGTGTTCCTACTAGGAGAAGGCTCTTCTTTGCCTTCATGGCCACAGCTGTACCCCTCACACCCTTAAAATATTCCGTATCTGAAAAGGCCGGGGAAGATGGGACGACGAGAAGAGGTCCCTGACCTCCCTCCCTCAACTTGAGTAGTAAGCCCTCCAAGGGCTCTTCACAGCGCGGGGCTGCCATTAATTGTGGCGATTTCCATCCATTCGCCGTGAAGAGATTGCAAGTGTGGGATGGAATCGGTGATTGTGACCCCAGAGAAGACGCCAGGTGTAGGGTCCGGACGGTGCAGTCTCCCACAGAGCGCCGCGCTAAGGCGCTGTGACCTTGAACAAGAAAAGAAAAGCATCCAAAGACCTATGAGAGGCCCTAGGTATAAATACATACAATGCACGGAAGAGGAGGTGATCCTATCTTGTGAGGAAGTTCAAGTGACTTGCTAAAACACAATTAATTTGTAGCACGAACTGGACTTCAATTTAGATCTATGAAATACAAGGCATTGGGGCTTTGGTCATCACTGCTCCGCCTCCCCATTAAATCCAATCAACCAAACTACTCCCAGGCACCTAAATTATGCCAGAAAGTTACTTTAATTTTTCTTTCCTGGGTGCTTCCCTCTCCTTTTAAACTGGCGTTTTTCATTTTAAAATAGGAAATTAGAGGTGAATATGCAAGGATTTGAGTCCTGGTCTACCGTCATTTTATTAACTTTTGAAATCCTCACCATGTAGTACAGCAAGTTGGCTCAAGTCTCACAGCTCAAGTCTCACAGCAAAGACAAAGTGCCTCAAATCTCATCTGATTATTCAACACGTGTTTCTGCTTCTGTCCCTGCCCTTCCTAAAAGGTGCAGTTCTTAGAACCTCTTACAGATTGTTACAGCTGAGAGTCCAGTTTTATCTGCAAAAGAATAAACTGTAACTAATAGAGAAGGGGGAATAAGGGGAAATAACTTATAAAGTTATTTTTATTGGAATTTTTGTTGTCCTTCCACTATGTGGTTCATTATAACAATTACCAATTGTGGAAGGAAGAATTTATTCCAGGATGAAGAGTAAGGGAAAGTTTTATGGAG
Source organism: Plecotus auritus (assembly GCF_963455305.1). Taxonomy (NCBI): domain Eukaryota; kingdom Metazoa; phylum Chordata; class Mammalia; order Chiroptera; family Vespertilionidae; genus Plecotus; species Plecotus auritus. Next base: position 78,413,689 of record NC_137773.1, read on the forward strand.
AAGGTATCATTTGAAAGGAGGACCTTGAAGGATGAGTAAGATTTATACCCTAAATGAAGTATAACCAGTTTAATGATGTCTACTAGAGGTAAGGAAAAATTATTCATTAATTTCACTACCTTTTCTTTTAGTTTCTTGGTGGGTGGGGCTATGAAAAGATCATTGTGTCATTAAATTTTAAAATGTTTAATATTCCATAAGGGTTTAAAAGTCTTTTTCACCATGATAGAAAACTGTCAATATTATGCCGAATTGTTATTTAAAAAATCAGAAACTATTAGACAATTACATCTATTTTGGGTTGAAGCTTAAAGCACAGAAAGCCTTTGAAGTCTGAAGAAAACAAACATTGAGTAGTAAATAGAGGTGGTGAAGCGCACAATATGTTAACTTACTGTATGAACAGTAGATGGCAGTAGAGTTTGACAGTAACGAAATAGGCTTCCATTCTATTAAAAAGTATTCAACATAACTATAGTCAAACAAGTTATTATACAAATTGCCTGGATATAAGGGTCTCAGAGGAACCAAAGAAGATGATGGCATTTATAATGCAAGTAAAACACTCAACACCTTACAGATGTTATTCTTTTTATCATCTTATGAGATAATAAGTGACATGGATAGATGTTATTCTATCAAATAGTCAACTAGCATGCATTAAGTGCCTAGTTGGTCATCAGCATTGTGGGAATGAATTCAATAGGTTTTACATGGCCCTTGCTCTCAAAGTAATAGCTAATTTGGGAAGGCCAACACACCCCACACATTTTACAAAAACAAAACAAAACAAACAAAAAGAGAGTGCTAAACTTTGAAGTACTGATTTACCTTACTGGTTTTGTGTTTCTCTACTATGCCTTGAGTAGTGAGTAGAAATTGAAGCATTTTGAAGGTAGTTTGAAGAAAATAGGTCAACAATTGCCAAAAGTAGCAGGAGCATCTCTGATGGAGAAGACACTACCTATCTGTACCATTGATGAGTAGCTCTTCTCCATGTGCTTTGTTATTATGTGTGAACTATGAGCAACTGAAATGAACCTGATAACCTCATGCCCTGTCTTTCTTGTGTTCTCTATCCCCTTTATCCCCTAAGCAAATCCACCACCAAATAAATTGTTGGTTGTATTTTGTAATAGCTTTTGAATTCCCCCACTTCTCTCAGTCTTCAAGGCCACCTAGTTCAGGCCACCATCATTTCTCACCTACTGTTATATAACAGAAAAAGCCTCTTAGTTGGTCTCCTTTCTTTGAGTGGGGTTCCCCTTCTTCCCATTTTTCCACTTGCCAGCTAAAGCCCTCTTTGCTGTTCTAAATTTATTTTTCTTTTCTGCACTTGTAAGTCCCTTTGTAATTTATTCCCTTAGGCAGTTATCAGCATCAGAGATCTCATCTCTCCTACTCTCCATCCAGTACAACAGCCCCAACCCCTATTCTGTACAATTTTCATGCCATTTATTCTTAAATAGCTTACAATTTCTTCTTGAAAATTTTGCACCCAGTTAAAACCTTGCTACAGATACCAGCATCATCAGCTTTCTCTGGAAACATTGTTAGAAATGTTCCATTACAGAGCTACTGATTCAGATTCTGCACTTTACAAGATTTCTAGATGATTTTTATGCACATGAAAGTTTGAGAAATTGCTGTTTAAAGAATCTGGGTGTTCTCTCTGCCTGGTATATACTCATCTCACAATACCTTGTCCCTTGACCTGTTAATTCCTATCATCCTTCAGATTTCATATTAGATGCCACTGCTTCTGGGAAGCCTTCCCTGATTTTTCCCTCCAAAACTAGTTCATACTTTTGAGTGATTACTCAGTGTTCTGGACATTATGATAAATGCTTTACATGTATTGTCTTATGTAGTCCCTTCACAATTTTTTGAAGTTGTTTATTATTGTCCTTTTACTTATAAGAAAACTGATGCACAGTGATCTTAATAACTTCCACAAGGTCAGACAGTGATAAGTGGTATAATCAGGATTCAGACCCACGCTGTTGGGTACAGACTCTGTGCTTTTCACCACCCTGCTACATCACCACCCATGAGATCTGAGCCCACCTTGGTTACTCTCTCTGATTTTACCTCTTAATAAATTGTATTGAAATAGACTTTATATATGTCTATAACATTCCACTAGATAGTAATCTCCTTGAAAGCAAGGACCATTTCTTGATTGCATTATGCCCAGAATCTTAGCTTAGCGCCTATACATAGTAGCCACTCAATGTATATTTTTTTTTTTTACTAGGAACCCTGTGTTTTACTTAATATATTCCACTCTGATCTCTCCTTTCCCACACCCCAATCTGAGCGACTTTACATATTATTGCCAATGTTTACAGCAGCACTTTGGTGAGAGTAGAGGATGATAGTGATAATCTGTTAAGTTTGGTCACTGTTTTACAATTCGCAAAGTGTTTTCAAATATGCTTTCACATGCGGGCCTCTCAGTGGCCTGGTGAAGTCAGTATGAGAGGTATTGTTTCCAGCTCAGAGAAGAAGGAAGAACTGCGGCTCATTGACAAAACCAAGCAGTGAGGCACAAAGGCAAAGACAACTCTTTTGCATCCAAAACCTGGGCCCTTGCCATCACACTAATTTAAATTAGACTTAATTTTCACAGCTTTTGTCTGTTAAGGTTCTGAACTGTAAATGTTGGGGGAAGACAACCATTCCTTTTTTAAAAAACATATTTTTATGGATTTCAGAGAGGAAAGAGAGAGAAACATCAGTAATGAGAGAGAATCATTGATTGGCTGCCTCCTGCATGCTCCACACTGGGGATCAATCCCACAACCCAGGCATGTGCCCTGCCCAGGAATCGAATCGTGACCTCCTGGTTCATAGGTTGATGCTCAACCATCGAGCCATGCCAGCTGGGCAGAAGACAGCCATTTTTAAGCAAAGGAGGGCAAAAGTTTCATCAGGACACAGCAACAAAGGGGAAGCTCTGGCAAATGATATGATCAAAGAGTCTGTATTCAGATACTTCATTCTAATAGCCACATTCCCTGTGTCTGCTTCCTGTGTGTCAGTCACTGAGCCACTTCATTTTTTGAGACCAATCCGAAGAACAGGAACCTAGCACTTCAGAAGAAAGTGGCAAACTGGAAGGAAGAGGGACTATTGCTGTTGTGAATAAAATAAGTCAGCCCAAACATAATTGCTTAAAACAACATGAAGCAGTTGGTAGCTAGAGCTGGAATAGTGGGAGGAGGAAAGGCTGAAGCAGCTAGGGACTGCTTAGGCACCTCTTTCTGCAGTTCCCCATGGTCTCCTTGGGACTTAATTTGGTATTCCTTTAGTACCCTGGCCTCAGGGCAGGTGGGCTGCATATATGGCAGCTGAGGGTGTCAAGAATGCGTATTCCTACTCTGGCTGGTGTGGCTCAGATAGTTGAGCATCATTCTGTGCACTGAAGGGTTGCCGGTTCGATTCCCAGTCAGGGCACATGCCCAGGTTGCGGGTTCGGTCCTAGTTGGGGTATGTGTGGAGGCAACTGATTGATGTTTCTCTCTCAGATCAATGTTTCTCTCTCTTATTCTCCCTCTCTCTCTAAGAAAATCAATAAAAAACATCAATAAAACATCTATATATCTATGTATGTGTGCATATACACACACACACACACACACACACACACACACACCACACACACACACACACACACACACACACACACACTAGTGGCCCAGTGCATGAAATTCGTGCATGGTGGGTGGAGGTGTCCTTAGCCCGGCCTGCACCCTCTCCAATCTGGAACCCCTCGGGGGACGTCCAACTGCCGGTTTAGGTCCGATCTGAACCGGCAGTCAGACATCCCTCTCACAATCCGGGACCTCTGGCTCCTAACCGCTTGCCTATCTGCCTGCCTGCCTGCCTGATCACCCCCTAACTGCTCTCCTGCTGGCCTGATTGATGCCTATCTGCTCCCCTGCCAGCCTGATAGCCCCCAACTGCCCTCCCCTGCTGGCCTGATCGCCCAGAAGGCTTTTATTAGTATAGATATTTTAAAAAGAGTATTCCCAAGAGCATAGCAGAAGCTGAATCAACTTTTGTGACCTATGCTCAGATGACACATAATGTCCCTTCCACTGCAGTTTATTGATCTTAAACAGTTAAATAACCCATTCAATTTCAAGGAGAGAGGACATAGACATATATCTCCCAATAGGACCAGTGTTAAAGAATGTATGCCTCAGGGATGAAGCTGGCAGTGGGAAACACATGTGAATGAACTCGACTTCCCCTATACACACTGGCAGCTGGAAAGAGGAATGAAGAAAATATCCCAAAAGTCAACACAATCTTTTTGTCAAAGCGCTTTTCTGCTCATAGCCATAATAAAGTGAACTAAGAATATGAAACTACATTTAATTAGATATAATTAAAATAAAGAGGCACATCTAAAAAAGGCATAATTAAGAAGAAAAATTTACTAGGTGGGAATGTCAACAATGCTAATCCAGTGATTACTGTTGGAGTTTATTTTATTGACACTGAACTTAAATCAGGTTCTGTATCCAATACAGTCAGGAAGCAACCTCAGTCTGCTCTCTACCCTTTTAGTCACACCTTCCTAGCTTTCCATTTCTTCTTTCCCCACATTATTGAGGGGAAGCTCTATATATAATTTTCAGTGTGACATATAGTTTTGTTTTCAATTCTTTTTTTTAAAATCTTTATTGTTCAGATTATTATAGTTGTTCCTCTTTTTTCCACCCATAGCTCCCCTCCACCCGATTCCCACCCCACCCCATGCACTTACCCCCCCACTGTCCTCATCCATAGGTGTATGATTTTTGTCCAGTCTCTTCCCGCACCCCCCACACGCCTTTCCCCCCGAGAATTGTCAGTCCACTCCCTTTCTATGCCCCTGATTCTATTATATTCACCAGTTTATTCTGTTCATCAGATTTTTTTATTCACTTGATTTTTAGATTCACTTGTTGATAGATATGTATTTGTTGTTCATAATTTTTCTCTTTACCTTTTTCTTCTTCTTCCTCTTCTTAAAGAATACCTTTCAGCATTTCATATAATACTGGTTTGGCGATGATGAACTCCTTTAGCTTTTTCTTATCTGTGAAGCTCTTTATCTGCCCTTCAATTCTGAATGATAGCTTTGCTGGGTAGAGTAATCTTGGTTGTAGGTTCTTGCTGTTCATCACTTTGAATATTTCTTGCCACTTCTGTCTGGCCTGCAAAGTTTCTGTTGAGAAATCAGCTGACAGTCGTATGGGTGCTCCCTTTTTGGAAACTAACTGTTTTTCTTTTGCTGCTTTTAATATTCTCTCTTTGTCTTTTGCTCTTGGCATTTTAATTATGATGTCTCTTGGTGTGGTCCTCTTTGGATTCCTTTTGTTTGGGGTTCTGTGCACTTCCTGGACTTGTAAGTCTATTTCTTTCACTAGGTGGGGGAAGTTTTCTGTCATTATTTCTTCATAGTTTTCATTATCTTGCTCTCTCTCTTCTTCTGGCACCCCAATAATTCTGATGTTGGTATGCTTGAAGTTGTCCCAGAGGCTCCTTACACTATCTTCATATTTTTGGATTCTTTTTTCTTTTTGCTTTTCCAGTTGGGTGTTTTTTGCTTCTTTGTATTTCAAATCTTTGACTTGATTCTTGTGATCCTCTAGTCTGCTGTTGGATCTCTGTATAATATTTTTTTTATTTCAATCAGTGTATGCTTAATTTCTAGTTGGTCCTTTTTCATATCCTCGAGGGTCTTGCTAAATTTATTGGCTTTTTTAAGAAAATTCTTGAAAAACCTTATAACTGTGGTTTTGAACTCTATATCCAGTCCTTTGCTTTCCTCCATTTCTTTCATTTGTGACCTGTTTCTTTGTCTCCGCATTTTGGCTGCTTCCCTGAGTTGATAGAGTGGCTTTGTGTGCTAGGTGTTCTATAGGGCCCAGTGGCTCAGCCTCCCCAGTTACCTGAGGTGGACATGGTTGGTGCACCCCTTTGTGGGCTGTGTGCACAGTCTTGTTGTAGTTAAGCCTTGATTGTTGTTGGTATCACTGGGAGGAATTGACCTCCAGGCCAATTGGCTGTGAGGATCAGCTGTGTCTACAATGGGAGGACTTCTGTGCTGGAGACACCCTTATGAGGCAAGACTTGCTTCAGTGGGGCTTTGGTGCTCACTGAGTCTGCCCCCTGAGTGTGTCCCTTATGGATCTGAGGAGTTGTAATCTGGATGGTCCTACTCTGACCCTTGGGTACACTGGTTCTTGGATCTGCAAGGAGGTGCTAATGTAGCCGCTGCCTGAGGCCACCCAGCCGGAGCTACGGAGAGATCTGCAGATTCCTCTTCTTTGTTTGGGTTTTGGAGGTGCCCCGATGAGGCCCAGCTGTGAAGCAGTGCAAGCTGTTGTGGGGCCTTGGGCCTTCTTTTGGATGTTCTGGGTCTCTCTGACTCAGCTGCAGTTTGATAGGTAAGTTTAGATTTCAAAGGACCAGGCCATTCATATGCAAAAGCTTCTGCGCACAGCTTGGATGGGTTGGGGTCTCAGGGCGAAGCAAACAGCAATGGCTTCCCATCAGTCTGCCCTAAGAGGCCCCCCAGGTCTCAGTGTCCCTTGGTAATCGCTGCAAGCACCTCTGAGAGAAAGCCGCCCTCGAGTTCTGCCCACTGCCAGACAGTCCAGTTTCTCCCCATATGAGTCTGGGTCCCCAGAATCTCACCCGGAACTGGAGTTCAGAGCAGTCGGGAGCTTGTGTCTCTCTGCGGATTGAAAAAGCCAGCCGCGTACTCAGTTGCCAGCCCTCTCCATGCGCATGCACCTCTGTACCTTTGCACTTTACTTCCGCAGCTCCTCTGAGTCTCAGTGTGCTTTTCTCTTCCCTTCTAGTTGTAGAATTTCCACTTAGCCAGCCTTCCTGTGGTTCTGGATGATGTCTGTTTTGTCTTTTAGTTGTAGTTTTGAAGTAGTTGTGCAAGGCAGCAAGTTCAGGTGTTTACCTATGCCACCATCTTGGTTTCTTCTCTCCTTGTTTTCAATTCTTGAGTCTGTTTTATAGACTATGACACCAGTTCCACTTTCCCCTCCTATGTCTTCTTTAATTTTCTTCCCTTGACTTTCCTCTACTATCCTTTTCTTTTTCATCCTATTTTGCCTTTCTCCCAGCTTTTTTTCTCAGAGATGACCACCTCAAGGGGAAAGCTATACAATAATCACCCCCACAAAAATGAGGAAATAGGGAGGAACAGCCAGGGACTTGCCCAAAGTCAGGGAAGTGAAAAATTACAAAACCTTTGTCAATGTAAATGTCATTAAGCCAGATGTGTCTGTGAGCTGGCAGTTATTGAAATTAGGATTCTATCCTCTGCAGACTGGGAGACAAGGACTCTATCCTTCCTGAGGGTTGCATTTCAAGGAATGGCTTTGAGGTCCTTGAGGAAGACATGCCTGAGTTGTAGGAGGTATACATACATCTCAAAGGACAGAGGAAGGATCCACAATTCACAATAGACTCCCCAAACCCTTATCTATGAGAGATACATTCTAAGACCCCTAGTGGATGCCTAAAAACATGGATAGTACAGAGCCCTATATACACTGTTTTGTCCTATACATTCATACCTATGATGAAATTTAATTTATAAATTAGGCACAGGTAGAGATTAACAATCTATATATATAAAAAGCCAGCGACCAGAATGCCATAACAACCAGAAAGACCAGTTGCTATCATGCCCACTGCAGCCAGTGAACCAGCCTGATCAGGGTAGGGCTGGCCAGCCAACCTCCCGCGACCCCTCCCCCCAGCCAGCCCCTCCCATGATTGCCCCCCCACTCCAATAGGGGGTGAGCCAGCGGCCAACCTCTGACCACCCATCCCCCCGGCTGGCCCCATCTCCAATGGGCCCCCCTACTCGGATCAGGGGCAGGACCGGCCAGCCAACTACCCATGGCCCCTCCCCCAGGCCACTGGCCCCCGATCAGCCCCCCAATCAGGGGCAGGGCCCACTGGCCAATAACCCATGGCCCCTCCCGCCAGCTGGCCTGGCCCTGATTGACCCTGGTCAGGGCGGGCCGGCCGGCCAACCTCCTGCCATCTCCTCCTCCCGACAGGCCTGGCCCCAATCCACCCATTGGGGCTGGGTCGGCCCGACCCCACCCTTGCACAAATTGGTGCACTAGGTCTCTAGTAATTATAATAAAATAGAATAATTATAAAAAACAATAGAACAATTATAACAATATACTGTAATAAAACTTATGTGAATGTGGCCTCTCTCAAAAAACCTATTTGTATTATACTCACCTTCTTTCTGTGAACATGTGAGATGTTACAATGCCTGCACAATGAGATGAAGTACTCAGAATGGTGCACAACTTAAAACTTATGAATTGTTTATTTCTGGAATGTTTCATTTAATATTTTTGGACAGTGGTTGACCGTAAGTAACTGAAACCACAGAAAGCAAAACCACCGACAAGGGGAAGCTACTGTAAGTCATTTTTAGTAAAATCTCAGTAAAGGCAGGTAAAGGGCCTATTATCAGATGTTGACTGGGACAAGCAGTAAATTCTTTGGTAGCCTTAGTTTTTTTTTTGTTTTGTTTTGTTTTGTTTTTTCAGGCAGGTGCTTTAAGATGGCTAGGGTCATCCTGAGGATGAGACCTTAAGCTGTTAGAAATCATGTTAGGGTTTATCCAAGGCTTTAATGTGTGTGTGAATGTGTAGTGATGGTGGATGAAATCATCTGTGCTGAGAGTCTGCAGCTTTTATAGGCCAGGGTTGAGTCTCAAAGGATAAGAAGGCTCAGAGGGTCTGACTAGAGGTCATAGAGAGAATCTTTGTCATCACTACCAAGGAAACATAATTTTAAAAAAATCCTCACCCTAGGATATGTTTTTATTGTTTTTAGAGGGAGAGGAAGGAAGGAAGGGAGAGAGAGAGAAACATCGATCTGTTGCCTCCCATACACCCGAATCCTGGATGTGTGCCCTGACCGGGAATCGAACCTGAGACGCTTCAGTGCACAGGATACATGGGACGACACTCTAACCAACTGAACCACACCGGCCAGGACAGGAAACATTTTTTGTTTGTTTGTTTTTTGGGGGGGCTCATCAGGGAACATAATTTTGTAATTGGCCTCATACACTGTACCATCAAATTTTAATCTGAAAATTGAATATGGTCACATAATTACTTGGTTCACACTTGACATTCCTTTCCTCATTCCCTTCTTTCTCTCATTTGTGATATTCCTGATCATGTTAGTTTCTCACTAGACTTTATGCTCTTTAGAACAAAGGTCTAAATCCCATTTACCTTGGGGCTTCTTCCCCTCTCAGAGCTCCTCGCTGTGCTAGGTAGGCAAATAGAAGGTACTCAACAGATGTCTGTTAGTTAAATAAAGAAACAATAAAAAAAGGCGGGGGGGACCCATGTCTGTCATTAATTCTATAAGGCCAGAAAGTAAAGTTAGGGAAGCAATGTGAGAGAAATTCTTACAGTTCTAATTGGAAAGGGTTTATTTTAGACTTAAAGTTAACTTGTGGGTCCTTACCCCCAATATATTTATTTGCCTTTGTTGTCTAAAGCACTCATTCTTACTTAGAGATTAAAAAGTGTTATTACCCATCCTGGCCACTGGTAGGTTAGTTGTCTTTGGAGTAAGACCAACATTTTCTCCCATATGTGTACTTAATCCTAATGTCCTTAAGCTAACATCAAGCTACGGAGGTGGCCTCTGCAGATCCTATTAACACATGCTACTAGTTACATAGTCTTGAGATGGTCACTTCTACTCTCACTTACTACTCTTGACTCACCTGCAAGATGAGGATAGCCATATCTACCTAACAAAGTTACAGTAAGCATCAAGTTGATTATGAAATAAAACTGTAAACTGTAAAGTGGCTATGGAAATATAAGATCAGTGTGATGTTTAGGTTTCTATTATGACTGAGTGTGTTACTGTAATGATGGTACTTTCAACTCATGTGACATTTTCTACATTGTTATAATCATGCAGAAAAAGAATTTGAGGCACAAATGAGAGAAGGTAGCAAGTCATCATCATGCAGAGGAAAATAGTGGAGGAGGATCTAGTGATGCCAAGCTCTGTGCTTAGCCACTATTTTCTTTTTTTTTGCGGCGGGGGGGGGGGGGGGGGGGGGAGGGGTGGACTGAAGGCAGGTATGGGTTGAATTGTGTCCTCCCAAAATTTATATGTTGAAGTTGTAACTCACAGTACACCTCAGAATGTGACTGTATTTGGAGATGGGGCCTTTAAAAAGGCGATTAAAGCCCTGGCCAGGTAGTTCAGTTGGTTAGAACATTGTCCTGATATACCAAGGTTGCAGGTTTGAGCACATACAAGAATCAACCAATGAATGCATAAATAAGTGGGTCAACAAATCAGTGTTTCTGTCTCTCCCTTTCCCTCTCTCTCAAATCAATCAATAAAAAAAGGTTATTAAAATTAAGTGAGGTCATTAGGGTGGGGTCCTGATCCAGTATGACTAATCTATACATATAAAAGGCTAATATGCAAAGTGTCCCTTTGGGAGTTCGACTGGGAGACTGGGAATTTGATCGCCCACTATGACATGTGCTGACCACCAGGGGGTGGCGCAGAACAAAGAAAGGCTCCAGCTGGCAGCCAGAAGGCCCCGATTGGCCCTGATCGCCGGCTAGGCCCAGGGACCTTACCCGTGCATGAATTTCGTGCACTGGGCCTCTAGTACCTTTATAAGAAGAGGAGATTAGGACACAGATACACACAGAAGAAAGACCATGTAAAAACACAGGGCGAAGACAGCCATCCAGAGCCAAGGAGAAAGGCCTCAGAAGAAACCAACCCTGCTAACACCTTGATCTTGGACTTCTAGTCTCCAGAACTATGAGAAAATAAATCTCTGCTGCTTAAATCTCTCAGTATATGGTAGTTTCTTATGGAGCTCAAGTAAATTAATGCAATTGTATATATATATATATATTTTAGTATTAGAGGCCCCTCGCAGCCCTGGCTTTGTCCAGAAGGTTGTCCAGATGGTCGTTCTGCTGTTTGGTCTAATTAGAATATTAGCTCTTTATTACCAGTATATAGGAGATATAGGATATATATATATCCTGTCTTCATATATATATATATATATATATATATATATATGGCAGATTATGAAATAGCAAGAACCCAGACAACTCTGGTCTCCTTCACTCCTCCATCATGGTTCTCTATGTGACACTATTCTTATCTCTGTCTCATATTTGGGTCACAGCTCATCAGCTTGTCCTCACAACTTCCTCACAGCTTCCCACAGTAGCCATTATCCTGCACACAGGCTTTTGTGTTTGTTCACTGTGGGAGAAGTTAATCATTGAGGGAACCTGGGAATGCTGTGGACTAAGCAGAGGCTGGATCTCCAAGTCCATGCAGCTTTCCCAGGGGGCATTCCCTGGGGACAGCAGTTGCCAGTGGCAGAGAAAGCCTACTGTGTGGGCCAGGTGGTGCCCTGTGGCAGCCCAGCATTCTCCCACAGGCAGTCAACTCATTGAAAGATTGTGGAGCCCTGCCTCAGCATTACTCAACTGTGTGGCCTCCATAATTCACACAACTCTCTGAGCTTCAGTTTCCCCATCTATAAAATGAAGATTAACAGTCTTCCCAGGGCTGTTGAGAGGATTAAATAAAATTCAGTAAAAATTATTTACAATGCATACAGTGTTCCAAAAAGGTTATGTTCCTAACACACAGCCTGCTGCTTCTCAACTATTCATACAATTGAGAGCAGCGCACTACTGTTTGCTGTTTGGCTAGGCACCTTCCCTTTGACTCCTAGGGCTGTTCTGGTAAACTTTATATTTGTGATTGGGAGAAATGGAGAGATTGCCTGAACGTTCCTAGGAGGATTTGCCGAAGCCTTTCTGTGACCACTTTTATGGATTCCAGGAAGGGGTATTTTGATAGTCTACCTCATTGAGGAGTGACCTGCACAGATCCTCTAGAAAATCAGGTCTGCAAGGCAGGAGGATGGCCTGCAGATTCGGAGACTGCTTTCTACAACTGATCTTACCCTGCTTTTGCTTGAGAGCCTCCTCTCGCCTGTCTTCATCCTATTGGGGTTACCTTGGCAGTGATAGCCGATCATTATTGGTTGTAGGCAGTGTTTCTTGAACTGTGGAGTGCAAAATATTTATATCATTAAACCTGGGGTTGGGGTGGGGCTTGGGGGAACAAGTAGATTCGCGGGCTTCTTCCCAGACCTATGGAATCAGAACCTCTGGGAGCCTAAGCTTGTTTCACAAGTTCCCCCAGCTGACTCTGAAGCTGCAGGAACCATCACACCTTGATCATCACACATTGATACAGTGAGTGTTCAAAACGATGGCTAGCATATGTGAATGATGGGGAATGTGGGGCAGCCAGCTTGATATTTGTTTTTGTGTATCATTTTGCTTCTAAAGCTGAACTCACCAGAGTTCCTAACACACATTCCTTCAGTCAGAGCCCATTGTCCACTGTACCTTTCCTTTTATACTGTTTGAATCTACATAATTGAAATTTAGCCTACTTAGAACTAATCACAAAAATAAATTCTAGTTAGAAATAAAGCTCTAACTATAAAAATAACCAAAACTATTGCCTTCTATTTTTAGCAATAACCCCCATATATAGGTGTAAACACCTATAAATGTATTTTTAAAACAAGTTTTAAATGTTTTTAAAATGACAAATTATTAAAGGCATATAGTTGGCCTGGCAAAAAAAAAACACACACAAAAACAAAACCCTTAAAAAACAAAAATAATGGAAATCATGAATGCAGAGAAGAAAACAAGGATATTGAAGCAATTATTGTGTATGGAACATCTAAGGGCCTGGATTTTCCACTTAAATCATTTGGTTAAGGGGGAAAGAAGACAAAGTCTAGTGCCTACACAAGTGCGAAGTCTATCTGGAGACCATCCTTCATAAGGCTGGAAACCTGGAAGCCATACCTCATTGGGTAATCCAGGAGAAAAAAAAATTCACCTCTTTTAAGGAGATAGAAAAAACAAAACAAAACTTGTCTATCTTGACTTTACCTGAGTCAAGGGTACGCAAATATGTTTAAGAGTTTCACCCTGAGAGGTTTACATTTCACTCTCACATAGGTTTAGGGTCAGAATATATACTATCTGAGAATTCTGGAAACACTTAACTGATAATCTAGTTTAAAGATATTCTGGCTTGCTAATCTATCAGGTGCCTGCAAAAGCAAATGCAAAAATTCACTCGAGGAATGCACTTCAAGCTCAAGTCAAAGAATTAATGTAAATAGGTTCCATGGAAGAATATCACAATGTATCAAATTGAAGCTTACATTTATATTATTAAAATGCAATCATACTTACTGAAATTGTTTACAGCTTTGAACCGCAAAAGATTTTTTGTGGAATATTTTATCACTGACATTATCCAGAATTGCTGGCACCTGGCAACCTAAAAAAAACCCACAAAAACAACAACAACAACAAACTGGCTTTTAGTCAGTTTTATTCTTGTGTTTAAATTCTCTACAAACATTGCATCCGTTACTGCCTGCACCGGGGGAAGGCTGCTTCCACAGCTCTGTCCTTCATCTGCTGCTGTTCTAAAGTGGTGGCCTCAACACTACAAGGTTATGCATCTATCTTTATTTAAACTGACAGTCTTGAAGTTGAGCATTTTTATTTTAGGTATAAGACCTAACCTCTCAACAGTGAAGGGACAAACAAATGTAAACTCTGCTAAATCCCTTTTCTCAGGCCCCAATGCTTAGGATTTTTAGAGCATGTTTTACAAATTGATAATTGGAGAAAAAACTGAATAGCCTTTCAAGTTCCAGGACAGTGTCTGGCGCCCTCTGGGGGACAGTTTGAAAATAGAGCAGATACTGTAGAAAATAATAGCATACACTGTTTTCTAAGTGTCATGCATTGGGCTAAGTTTTATATGCATTAGCTCATTCTTACAACTGTCTACAAATTAGGCATCTGATTCTAATTTAACAAGTATAGAACTAACTCCCAGAGGTCAGGTAAATTAACGACAGCTACACAGCTAGAGAGTGGCAGAGCTGGGATTTGAACCTAGTTTTATCTCATTCCAGAGTTCAAGCTCTTAACCCCCAAGAACACACTACCAGATCTATATCTCAGAACCTGGAGGCTTGAGGAGTGCAGACCCCAAACTGTGCTTCCAGAACTATAGTTACTTGCACAACTGCTCTGGTAAGATCTAAAAGTAGTTTTTTGATGTTCACTAGAGGTTGTAATTTTCTCTCAAAAATAAGCCACTGTGGCTTGGTTTGTCATTATTTTCTTGCTATATTTTTGTTCCTTTTGTGTCTTAATATGTTATGACCAGTTCATAGTAATGGCCTTTGGCGTCTAGCAATAGTAACTCTCATATTTTAAAGAACATTAATAATATACTTCATCTGAGGCTTCCCTCAGCAATCTTAGGGCCATGAAATTGAAGTGAGCCAGTTTTGGGAGGAGCTTGGGAATTGTCCGACTTAGTGGTTTTTGCAATGTGGGCATCTTGAAGAACCCATGGAGGAGGTTTTGGTTCTCACAATGATTGGAAGGTGCTACCATGTTTAATGGGAGGGACATTGGATGCCCTGCAACGCCCAGACTGGTCACACAGGGAGGAATTTACCTGTGTCCCATGCGACTTCACAAGAAACTGCCAGACATTCTCAGATAGAATGTCTGCTTCAACCTACGATGAATTTCAAGATCTGGGATGTCCTTTCTGCAATAATTTATTACTCTTACACCCCATGTTATCACAAGGAATTATTTTGACACTGTGCTTCTTAAAAAAGGCCTGGATAATTTGCAAGAATATCTGACCTTGTTATTTGCTTCTACAATCCATAATTCATCTTGGCATCTTATTCCTACTTAACGTATTTTCCACTTTTTCCTATCATTTACAAATCAGTCAGCTCTGTAAATACTTAATACTAAATGTTGCCCTCTGTCTAGCCATTTTTCTGCTGACTCCTGATCTTCTGGCTTTTATTAAATCTCAGCTTATTCATTATAAGTAGGGGCAAGAAACCACTTCCTAATGTTTGGCAGTATAGTTCTGTTTGTCTTAAAATATAATATATTAATAGAAAATTTGAGATATAGTAAGGCCAACAGATGAGAGATGACTGCCGTTGAAATAATGGATTGTTATTCACAATTCCCAAGAGGAGGGGCCACACTGAGCTAGGGGAGCCACAGGGGGAAGCACCAGAGTTGGTCAGGAGGCAGAGAGAGTGAGGGGAAAATGTGGGTAAGAGTCTTTATTGTGGTTTCCATGGGAAGAAACAAGTGGGGCAGGAAGCAGATTTAGAATTGGCTAGTGTAAATAATTTCAGTAGATTTGGGGGCCTGGGACTATCTCCAGTTGCCTAGTACCTGGCCTTGGGCTGATTAGAGCAAGAGGAGAGTGTCCCACAGTGTGTGAGGCAACAGAGGAGGTGGTTGGGTTGTGGGCTGTGGACTGGTTGGTTTGTATTTTAAAAGCTCATTCTTGGGCAACTTGCTTACTATCTTTAGGAATTGGCTAATTCTGGGAGGGGCAGTCCTTTCAGGGTCAACAAGGTGCCAGATGTCAAATCATTAGTATATAGAAAATAAAAGACATGTTTAATATACTGCCCAGGGCTTTATATATATATATATATATTTTTTTTTTTAAATATATTTTATTGATTTTTTTTTTTTTTTTTTTTTTTTTTTTTTTTTTTTTTTTTTTTTTTTTTTTACAGAGAGGAAGGGAGAGGGATAGAGAGTTAGAAACATCGATGAGAGCGAAACATCGATCAGCTGCCTCCTGCACACCCCCTACTGGGAATGTGCCCGCAACCAAGGTACATGCCCTTGACTGGAATCAAACCTGGGACCCTTCAGTCCACAGGCTGATGCTCTATCCACTGAGCCAAACCAGTTAGGGCAGGGCTTTATATATTAAAATATGTATTATTTTGTTATAACCTATTTACTCGAATTTCCCATTTAAACTACAGTTAAGAGTTCAGAGCAGCTTTCATTTTTTATTTTTTGTTAATCCTTACCTGAGGATATTTTTGCTATTGAATTTTAGAGAGAATGGAAGGGAGCGAGGGGAAAGAGAGAGATCAGTGTGAGAGAGACACATTGATTGGTCACCTTCCACATGCACCCCAACTGCAGGGGTATCACACCTACAATCCAGGTATGTGCCCTTGACCAGGAATCGAATCTGAGACCCTTCCACGCATGGGCTGATTCTCTACCCATTGAGAAACACCAGCCAGGTCCAGAATGGTTTTTAAAAATTATGTCTGTAGGTAGTTATATCTATGACATTCCTTTTAGAATAGCAAAGAGGATGCTACAAATGTTTATTTTAAAACTAGAGGCCCAGTGCATGAATTTGTGCACCGGTGGGGTCCCTTGGCCTGGCCTGTGGGGATTGGGCTGAAACCGGCTCTCGGACATCCCCTGAGGGGTCCCAGATTGTGAGAGGGCGCAGGCCAGGTGGAGGGACCCCACTGGTGCACGATTGGGCCGGGGAGGGACATAGGAGGTTGGCCAGCTGGGGAGGGACCGTGGGAGGGCTCCAAGGCATGTCCTGCCCCTCTCACTTAGTCCTGATCGGCTGGACCCCAGCAGCAAGCTAACCTATTGGTCGGAGCATCTGCCCCCTGGTGGTCAGTGCATGTCATAGCGAGCGGCTGAGTGGCTTTAGCATATCATTAACATATTATGCTTTGATTGGTTGAATGGCCAACCGGTCAACTGGACACATAGCATATTAGGCTTTTATTATATAGGATGTCCTTTTGTAACTGGCTTATTCCACTTAGCATAATGTCCTCAAGATTCATTGATATTGTACCACATGTCAGAATGTCCTTCCTTTTTAAGACTATGGGATTTTATTTCTAATAGTGGTACAGCCCTGAGCATATTATAGCCAAAGGGAAAGTAAACAGTAAAGAAATATGGACGATGGGAAGGTTATGTCATGGAGGAAGGCACTTCAGAGTAGAGGGAGGGTCTGGTTTGGAGGCGAGTAGACCTGGGTTCAAATTCTGGCCTTTGTGCTGCCTGATTTGAGCATTTCACATCATCTCCCCCATATCAACTTCCTTGTATGTGAAATACATTTAGTAATACCTTTTGTTTTGTTGTTGTTTATTGATTTCTAGAGAGAGAGAGAGAGAGGAAGGGAGAGGGAGAGAGAGAAATATTAATCAGCACCCTGACCAGGACTGAACCCACGACCCAGGCATGTGCCCTGACCTTTCGGTGCATGGGGCGATTCTCAACCAATTGAGCAACACTGTCCAGGGCTGTGATGTCCTTTGATAGAACCACTGTGTGTGTAAAGATCCCTACACAAGGGAGCCCACTTGCTTTGCCTTGTGTCCTCCACAGCTGGATACTTGGAAGGATTGTGTTATTTAAGGGGATTTGCCCTCATTTTCTGCAGGAAGAAACAGAGGAGAACAGAGGAGTAGAGAGGATATGTGAGCTGCCCAGGATCCTAAAATGAGGACAGGAAGAGCTGTGATAGAGACCCATGTTTTTCTGATTTCCTAGCCCTGCTGAGGGCTCCAGGATGCCTTTCATGTAAAGTAGGGTTCTCCTCTTTTCTTGGAGGAGAGGCACCATCTATCTTCCAAAAGGGAAAAAAGAGGGTGTGGAAGTCAACTTGAGGATGAATGGAAGGACCTCATCGCTATGGGTGGCTGGTGGGAGGGGGAGAGGTTTGGTAGAGAAGGAGCCTGAGAGATAGCAGGTAACTACCCTAAACCTGTGAAAGCAAGATTTATGAGAAGGGCATACAGGATGCAGGACTAACAACAAGGAATGAAGGCTTGCAAGACTTGGAGAGGACACCAGATGCTGCTCAGAAATCCATGGTTAGCTGTTTAGTCTTGCTTGAAGGCAATGAAGTATAGTTAGTCCTTAGTTAACATCATTGATAGGTTGTTGGAAACTGTGACTAAGCAAAATGATGTATAACAAAACCAGTTTTATTATAGACTAATTGATATAAATAAGAGTTAAGTTCTTATGGCATATTCCTGGTCACAAAAACATCACCAAACTTCTAAATATAGACCTAAAACACTTCTAATATTAAACATTAAAATAAATGTGAACTCTGCATACATTCAAGAAAGATTAATAAAAACAAGGAGATTATTATTTTCCAACCCACTTTTCCCAGGGTTACAGGTGGCCGGAGCCTCTCCCTGCAGCTCACAGGGTACAAGGCTGGCATCC
The DNA here is from genome assembly GCF_963455305.1 of Plecotus auritus. Classification (NCBI taxonomy): domain Eukaryota; kingdom Metazoa; phylum Chordata; class Mammalia; order Chiroptera; family Vespertilionidae; genus Plecotus; species Plecotus auritus. Next base: position 78,431,964 of record NC_137773.1, read on the forward strand.
ACCCTGGACAGGACGCCCTTCCATCTCAGGGCAGCTGGGACCCATCCACACTCACTCAGACAGGGACACAGCAATCACCTGATGTGCACATGTTTGGGGAAGTGGGAGGAAACCAGGGTCCCCAGAGAAAACCCATGCAAGCAGGGGGAGAACCTGCAAACTCCACTCAGTGGCCCTGGCTGGGAATTAATTTTTTCCTCTCATCAATGTTATACCGAAATGCCTGAATGAAATGATGTTATCTGAGGACCTGCTGTAGATGGAGGCAGTTAAGACCTTTCCAGATGCCAGTGAGCTGAGGACTCTGAGTAGCCATCAACATGAGCTCCATATCCTGCAGAATAGTCAGGAGGAAAAGGCAGAGCCCCTTGACGCATGTCTGGTATCTTTTCTCCAGGACAGTAGCAGGAAACTGGAGCACACGTGCTTTTCAATGTACACATAGGACTTTTGGTGCATCAGACAAATATCTGTTCAGTGCTCTTAAGCATCTGCCAGCTATGGAGTTTCAGATGCATTCCTTAGATAAGCGGGTTGTTGTGTTTTTTCTTTTCCATTGCAAATCACTGAATGACAAAAGCACAGATCCTTGCTGGGACTGTGGAATGCTGGCAGTGTTACCCTGAGGCTGCTATGTAAGGAAAACATTCTGCTGAGTCCTTTTGGACAACATGGCTTCATGCACTCATTTATTTCACACCCATGTTTTAAAATAATTCTTTTTTGGCTGAAAATGTATTTTCACTGAAGATAATAGACGGAAGTTGTGGGCTGGTTATATTCTCCAAGGGACATTCGCATATGTGCTACATTTCCTCCTGAATCCCACCCCCTCTCTCCTTTCCGATTTTCTGTCTTTTTCTGGTTCTGAGGAGGAAAATTAGGAAAGAAAATGATGCCTATATAATATACCTCTTACTCACCTCCCTTCCCCCAACCTTTTTACAGGGGAAGGTGGGTAATCTTCTGACCCCAGTTCTACTTTGTTAACCATTAGGGGCCTCTCCTTCACACCTATCCCACATCTCCAACCCTCAGACCTTGCCTCCTCCCATATGGATCATTACAATACCTCTATCTCCATGTGGTCCTGAGATCTTTAGTTTTGCCTTATAAACCACTGTTTGTGCTGAAAGCAGGGTGATCTCTCTAAAATCACAAGTTGGGTTCTGCTACTCTCCTACTTCACCCTTTCGTGTCTTCCCATTAGCTACAAGGTAAATTCAACTTCCCTACTAGCCATTCTTCTCTCACCCTTCTCCCCTTCGCCAATACTCTACATGGTTTTAAGTGGTTTTCCCTCATTGTTCACCTGGCAAACTCCTAGTTGCCCTATGGCATGTGTCTCAACCATCACTTACTCTTGGAAACATTTCAGATCTGAACTGATCACTTCATCTGAGGCTCCTTTGCCTAGCATAGCCCCTGGGGGTCTCCGATGTTGGCACTGCTTGACTGACCATCTGGCTACAAGGACTGACCTTCCTCTTCTTTGCATCTCCAACACCAGTCCAGTGTTTGATTCAAAGTAGACTCTTTAGCCTGACAAGCATGGCTCAGTGGTTGAGTATCGACCTATGAACCAGGAGGTCATGGTTTGATTCCCAGTCAGCACACATGCCCGGGTTGTGGGCTTGATCCCCAGTAGCGGGGGGTGAAGGAAACAGCTGATCAGTGATTTTCTCTCATCATTGATTTTTCTATCTCTCCTTCTCCCCTTCTTTCTGAAATCAATAAAAACATATTTAAAAAAACACAAAGTAGACTCTTTAAAAGTATATGTTGAATTGAAAAGCTACATTAAAGAGGTTTGGCTCAGTGGATAGAGCATCCGCTGCAGAATGAAGGGTCCCAGGTTCGATTCCAGTTAAGAGCATGTACCTTGGTTGCAGGCACATTCCCAGTAGGTGGTGTGCAGGAGGCAGCTGATCGATGTTTCTCTCTCATCTCATCGATGTTTCTAACTCTCTATTCCTCTCCCTTCCTCACTGTAAAAATCAATAAAATATTTTTAAAAAATAAAACAGGAGAAACTAAGATGGCGGCATAGGTAAACACTTAAACAGATGCCTCACAAAACAATTTCAAAACTACAACTAAAAGACAAAACGACATCATTCAGAACCACAGGAAGGCTGGCTGAGTGGAAATTCTACAACTAGAAGGAAAGAGAAACGCACACTGAGACTCAGAGGAGCTGCAGAAGACAGAGGTACGGAGACACGCGCATGGAGAGGGCTGGCAACTGAGTATGCGGCTGGCTTTCTAAATCTGGAGGGAGACAAAAGCTCCCGACTGTGCTGAACTCCAGTTCTGGGTGAGACTCTGGGGACCCAGACTCATTCGGGGAGAAACTGGACTGTCAGGAAAGACAAAAGCACACTGAGACTCAGAGGAACTGTAGAATGCAGAGGTATGGAGGCATGCACGTGGAGAGGGCTGGCAACTGAGTACACGGCTGGCTTTCTCAACTGGGAGGGAGACAAAAGCTCCCAACTGCGCTGAACTCCAGTTCCAGGCGAGACTCTGGGGACCCAGACTCATTCGGAGAGAAACTCGACTGTCTGGCAGCGGGCAGAACTCAAGGGCAGCTTTCTCTCAGAGGTGCTTGCAGTGATTACCGTGGGACACTGAGACCCAGGGGACCTCTTAGGGTAGGGCTGAGGGGAAGCCATTGCTGTCTGCTCAGCCCTGATAGTCTGCCCCATCCAAGCTGAGCACTGAGGCTTTTGCAAGTCTTGTCTCATAATGGTGTCTCCAGCACAGAAGTTCTCCCAGCATAGACACAGCTGATCCTCACAGCCAATTGGCCTGGTGGTCAATTCCTCCCAGTAATACCAACAACAATCAAGGCTTAACTACAACAAGACTGTGCACACAGCCTACAAAGGGGTGCACCAACAGTGTCCACCTCAGGTAACTGGGGAGGCTGAGCCTCTGGGCCCTATAGAACACCTAGCACACAAAGCCACTCTATCAACTCAGGGAAGCAGCTGAAATGTGGAGACAAAGAAACAGGTCACAAATGAAAGAAATGGAGGAAAGCAAACGACTGGATATAGAGTTCAAAACCACGGTTATAAGGTTTTTCAAGAATTTTCTAGAAAAGGCTGATAAATTTAGCGAGACCCTCAAGTATATGAAAAAAGGACCAACTAGAAATTAAGCATACACTGACTGAAATAAAGAATAGTATACAGAGATCCAACAGCAGACTAGAGGATCGCAAGAATCAAGTCAAAGATTTGAAATACAAAGAAGCAAAAAACACCCAACCGGAAAAGCAAAAAGAAAAAAGAATCCAAAAATATGAAGATAGTGTAAGGAGCCTCTGGGACAACTTCAAGTGTACCAACATCAGAATTATGGGGGTGCCAGAAGAAGAGAGCAAAATATTGAAAACCTATTTGAAGAAATAATGACCGAAAACTTCCCCCACCTGGTGAAAGAAATAGACTTACAAGTCCAGGAAGCGCAGAGAACCCCAAACAAAAGGAATCCAAAGAGGACCACACCAAGACACATCATAATTAAAATGCCAAGAGCAAAAGACAAAGAGAGAATATTAAAAGCAGCAAGACAAAAACAGTTAGTTACCTACAAGGGAGCACCCATACGACTGTCAGCTGATTTCTCAACAGAAACTATGCAGGCCAGACGGGTGTGGCAAGAAATATTCAAAGTGATGAACAGCAAGAACCTACAACCAAGATTACTCTACCCAGCAAAGCTATCATTCAGAATTGAAGGGCAGATAAAGAGCTTCACAGATAAGAAAAAGCTAAAGGAGTTCATTACCACCAAACCAGTATTATATGAAATGCTGAAAGGTATTCTTTAAGAAGAGGAAGAAGAAGAAAAAGGTAAAGATAAAAATTATGAACAACAAATACATATCTATCAACAAGTGAATCTAAAAATCAAGTGAATAAAAAAATCTGATGAACAGAATAATCTGGTGAATATAATAGAATCAGGGGCATAGAAAGGGAGTGGACTGACAATTTTCGGGGGGAAAGGGGTGTGGGGGGTTCGGGAAGAGACTGGACAAAAATCGTACATCTATGGATGAGGACAGTGGCGGGGGCTGGGTAAGGGCAGAGGGTGGGGTGGGAACCGGGTGGAGGGGAGCTATGGGTGGAAAAAAGAGGAACAATTGTAATAATCTGAACAATAAAGATTTATTAAAAAAATAAAGAAATAAAACAAAAAACAAAGGAGGTTTGGCTGGCTGGTAGCAATGAGAGGTCCCACCCTCTAAGGTTATTGGCAGGGTCACTCCAATTTAACAAATATTTGTGGATAATTCACTCTGTCATGTGCCCTTTTGGATTCATTGTGACCAAATGAATGAACAACATTCCTTCAATTAATGAGCTCACAGTTGATCAGTGAGGACTAGCAAGAAATATCACTAATAAAAAATGATAGGTTCTATACTAAGGGTAAAAGCAAAATATTTCAAAAGTTTTTAACCATGGCTGTACATCGAAATCTAGGAATTTAAAAATATATATGAATGATTCCACTTGTATGAATTATCTAAAATGGTCAAAGTCATAGAAGCAAAGAATGGAAAGGTGGTTTAAGGCACTAGAGGGAGGGGAAAAAGAGGAGTTGCTAATCAATGTGTATAAAATGTCAGTTTTTCAAGATAAATTAGTTCTAGAGATCTGATGTACAACATTGTATTGTACACTTAAAATATACAATACTGTATGGTACACTTAAAAGCCTCTTTAGAAGATAGATCTCATGTTAAGTGTTCTTATGGAAAAGGGGAAAGAAAACAAAACAAAAGAGTCAGTGCTGCCAAACAAGATAGAAAAAATATTATTTAAGTTAAGTTATAAATAGGTATATTATTTCTCTGGATTAAAGTATATGTATTTGGCCTGTATTGGTTATCTATTGATGCTTAACAAATTACTCCCAAATGTGGCAGCTTCAAACAACAATAAACCTTTATTATATCACACCACTTTGGTGGGTATAGAATTTGGGAGAAGCTTACCTAGGTGGTCTTGGAAAGATATACCATATTCTTGGATAGAAAGAGTTAATATTTAATGCAATTCCAGTTAAAATTCTAGCAAGGTGTGTGTGTGTGTGTGTGTGTGTGTGCGCGCGCGCGGTTTGAGCAATCAGAGCATGTATAGGATCTCTGTAAGCAGTGGATAGAAAAATGGAAGAGCCTGAAGAAGGGCCATGCCAACTGAGGATGGCCAGAACCACAGCATGAGTGTCAGGGATAGCTCCTGCCAGAGCTGGGAGTGCTGGGATTGGAGAGTGGGGAGTTAATGTACAAATCCATCTACCTTCCCCAGACTTCTCTTTCTCTTCCTTCTTGTATTCTTCCTTCTTGATCCCACCCTGCCTCTTTCCATTTCATCTCTTTTCTTCCTTCTTCAGCCCTCCCCACTCCCTTCCCTTTCTCACTTTTTTCTTGAACTTCTCTGCCTTGCTTGCTACTTATCCTTCGATTCTGGGTTGCTGTGAACATAGCTGTTTCTCCCTGTAGTCTTCCCTTCCCTGGGAAGACTCAATAGTCCTTCATGGGTTCAATCCCACCCCAAGGGCCCAGGACCAGCGGTGACAGGAGACAATGCAATATTGCTTGGCCAACCCTCACCTGAGCTCCACTTGTCTTCAAGGGACCATGCAGGGGGCTACAAGAGCCCAGCGGAAAAATGAGGTCTCTGTCCCCAAGACACTAGGGGCAAAAAACACAGAGGGAAGGGATGAGACATGGTAGAAAGCGAGAAAATGTTATGAGACAGGTACAACGGGATTCCACCAAAAACCTATACAATCTGTTGCCTTTTCTACCTCCTTTTTATCATTGCCTTTGTCCATTGCTCACCTGGATCCTTGCTTATCTGGTTTACTGCTGAGGCCTCTTCAGACCTTGAGCATGCCTCAGCATTACCTGGAGAGCTTGCTCAAACACGGAGGACTAGACCCCACCCCCAGACTTTCTGATTCACCAGGTCTGAAGTGGGCCTGAGAAGTGGTATTTCTAACAAGTGCCAGGTAACCCTGTTGTTGCTGGCACAAATACCACACTTAGGAATTACTGTTTTCATTGATCTTTGCTTTTATACTCTAAGCCATTCAATTACAACCAGTAATGAGTTGTTGGTTGTTGTTGTTTTTAATACAAATCTACTTATGTTTTTCTTCTACTTAAAATCAGCATTTTTGCCTTTGTTTTAGGGGCCACATAAGGACTCACACCCAGCAGAACTACTCACTGATCTGCTCTCTTTGCTTCTGAGGCTCTGCTTATGCTGTGTCTTCTCCCTGGGATGTCCTTCCCCTCTGTAATGCTTAACGCCTAGTAGTCTTCAAGAGCCCTTAGTTCCCCACCCATGGAAACCCTTCCCACTCTACCACTCACCCATGTACCCTAGCACCCTCTGCCTACAGGCATTCATCACTTACCACACTGGCATATCTTCCTGGCCTTTCAATTCTGCCTTCCCCACTAGATTTTGAGCTCTCTAAGGACAGGGACAGGCCCAGACAGTGTCTTGGTTTGGGCAGTTCACACATATGCCTGGATTATCCCTTTTCTGTCCCATCTTTCTCTCTAAGCTCCCATGGTGCATATATACTTGTGTTTATATATTTATTCATGGCACCAGATATTGGTAACTCACATAGTTGTATACCACTCTCCTGAAGTAGCAGCCTCGAGCCATTTTTGATCAAGTCTCACTAAGACATGGGCCCAGCGTCTGAGTGTCTGCCGTTACACACCTGCCTGGCACTGCAGGCCCTTCTAGAAGGTGCCACAGCAGATGTTTTAAAATGTGCCTTTATGCTTCTGATATGGCAACATTTCTAAAAGCAGTGTTGCAGCGTAGTGAGCCTTTTTACGCAGTCTAGCTAAACCCAACTGTCCTCTGTCCTCTTCTGAGAATAAGAGGTGCAGAGAAAATGGGGGAGAGGTGAGCTGTAAATGTAAAAAAAAAAAAAGGCATATATTTATTCCTTAGGATCTTCAGCAGCACAATAGCAGGAGGCACTATTTAAAACTCTTGGATAATTCGATCTTAATTATATGGTACGCAGAGACACTAATAAGTTTACAAATCTGCCAGCAACACTAAACACATATGTCTTAGAAAATGCTACCCTTTTCCTTGCTTATTGTAGGACCAGGAACTTGGGTAATTGTGAGCAATTAAGAGGGAGTGACCAAACGGTGATTCAGAGGACTCCTCCAGCAACAAAGACACCAGGGAAGCAGTCTGCTGGGTGGGCAGAGGATCTAGGGGCTGGGGAAGCAGCCTGGAGCCCAGAACTTTGGGGTTGATTCATCACAGCTGAATGTGTTCCAGAAAAGTATGCTAGGAGAGCCAAATAATGTCTTTCTTATCTCACATGGATACCAAGAGCCACAGTGATGCTCTGAGAAGAAAAATGCCATGTGGCAAACATAAGCTTTCACTCCCAGCGGCTCATGCTGTGGTGGAGTAGAAATGGCGTGGGCCTTGGGACCCAACAATGTGCAGGACTCCAAACGTGGGCCTGTCACTCAGCAGCCAAATGCCACTGTGCAAGTGACCGTGGATGTCCTCAGCTACTTCATTGTAGAAAGGGGAAATAACTCATGGGAGTCGTGTCATAAGTAATTGATATAGCACATGTACAACCTCAAGGAGATGTCCTGGCACACAGTAGATGTGTAATTAATATTCATTAGTCTCCTTCCCTGCCTGCTTTCTTCAGAGGAGGATAAAATGCTTTTACTAAGCATCATCTACGATCCCCACATTTCCTGGCCCATGGAAGGTGCTTCACCAATATTGGCTCAAAGAAGGAACAGATCATCAGTCAATATTGTTTCCTGCTAAATCAAGAAACTAAAGTACAGAGAAGCTAAGTAACTTGGCAAAAACACTTGGCTAGTAGCTGATAAACTGGCCTTTAGTCACAACATGGGGTGGGGTCCAAACTCAACATAGCCAAATTCAATATGATGGAACCAAACTATAGTATGGGGCTCTGTCCCTTGATCTTTATTCTGAAGTTGCAATATTTTACAAGAATGTTTATTCCAAAGAGGATAAGAAGAAATACCCCAAATGCTAAAGGAGTGGAAAGCCTGAATGGCTTCTTTGGATAAAAGAAACTTTGATTCTGTGGTCTATGTGTTTTGGCAGATTAAGTTGATGTTTGATTATAAACCCCAGGGTAAAAGGAAAATAAATATGTTCATGAAATTCAAAAAGGGAAGAAGAGAAAAAAAATCAGTAATGAATACTCTGATGGTTGCTGTCTGGGAGAGTCTAGATCAAACATGGCAAAATCGAGGCTCGCAGACCGCAAATTTGACATGCTTGGTCAGCCGTGGGCAAACTACCGCACGCGGGCCTGATCCGGCCCGTTGGGCTGTTCTATCCGGCCCGCGGAGCCAAAAGAGCGGAGGGTTCTCTTGCTCTCCCCTCCGCTCCTTCACCAGCAGCAGTGTTAACATGGCAACGTGACGGCCGCAGCTCCTTCTTCTGAGTGGGAGCATTTATATCCGCCCATTCAGTAGAAGGAACAACCTCTCAATCTTCCAGAGGCTCCTTGTAATGCCCGCGGACGCGTCCCCCGACATCACCCTGGGAATGCGTAGACACGTTATCGTGGTGATGTAGGGAGACACGCCCCTGGAGAGCACAGTATCAGAGCATTAGCTAAAAAGGAGACCAACAACACTGTTCCCACTGAAGTTGATGTTTTAAAGACCAAAAACCTTTCAACCCAGTCTACATTGCCATCTACATCTACGTCCTGGGCATAATTTGGAAGTTGCACTAAAGAAAATGTTTAATTTACTGTTTACACATTTGTTCTTTTCTATTTGTTTTAGTTTTAAATTGTTTTATTATATTTAAGTTTAATTTGAAAGGCTTTTGTACCTTTCCTTTGTTAGGCAATTTTATTTTGCCTTTGCCATCTTCAATATAAGGTATGTTATGTTATTGTACTATGATTCCTCCATTTTTTGAAGTTTCAAATTATAATAATTAGTGTTTAAATTCTTCTTGTTAAAATGTTTGAAATGAATAAAACTATTGAAATAAAAAAAAAAAGACCGTACCCTTTTATGTAATGATGTTTACTTTGAATTTATATTAGTTCACACAAACACTCCATCCATGCTTTTGTTCCGGCCCTCCGGTCCAGTTTAAGAACCCATTGTGGCCCTGGAGTCAAAAAGTTTGCCCACCCCTGGTCTAGATAGATCTCACCATGGTACCCCTGTGCTCAGAGGCCGGCAGTGGGGAGCTCCCCGTTTCCCCAGATCCACACCCCCAAACACAGCACACTCTACTCTCCTGTTCTGTCTGAATCTAACATGTTTGCTGGCCTCATCTCTTCTGCCTTCCCTGCCTGCTCCCTCACCTAAGCCACATAGCAGAAGGTTACTGTGGCCTGAACACCTTCTGAGCTATCCTGCCTGAGGCCTCTGCGCCCTCCCCTTCTTTACATGTTCAGAAATAATAATCAATCTTGAAAGGCCAATTGAAATGGATAAATCTCCTCTAAGTCCTTTCCTAGCACCTTGGCAGGAAATGATTGCTTCCTTGGCAGTCCCAAAGGACTTGGTAGTTTTCTTGTTCCATTCATCAAAACTGCCTTTTATTAAACTGACATTTATTTGTAAATGTGTGTGACTTCCCTCTAAAACTGTAAACACCCTCTTGGTCCCTTACCTACTGCACCCTGCACATAATAAGTGCTCAAAGAATGCTAATTGAGGGAAAACAATTTAAATGTCCTCAAATAGAGGCCCTGATGAGTCGGGTATGGTCCAGGCATGCAGTGGGTTTTATGCAACCATTACAAATGTGATATGTGTATTTAAAGATACAGAAGCATAGATATTGACATTTACATTTCTACTGTAAATGACCACAGCTGCTCATGGAACATTCCACCTGCTTTCAGGCATCTCCCTGTCCCCTTGCAGTGAGTTAGGTGGAGCCATGTGTGTGGGTGAATAGCTAATGGAATGTGAGCACAAGTGTCAATTAGTAAATACAATTATTCTACTAAAGCAAAGAAAAGTCCATGCATGATCCTCCAAGCTTTCTTCTTCCACCCTGGAGATCAAGATGACCATGGAGTCCAGATGGTGCAGCTATGCAATGGCAGTGCCTCCAACTGGGTGCCCAAGTGACCACTTGGAGCAGAGTTATAATAAATATGTTCCCAAAGTGAGAACTAAACCTTTGTGATGTTAAGCCACTGGGGTTTTAGTGAGTGACACACAAAACAGGGATGTTAATACTTCCTTTACAGGCTGTTGTGACGATGATATGACATTATAGTACCTAGCATGGTGCTTGGCATATATAGGCACTTGCTAAATGATACTTCCTGTCTCCCTGTCTATTCTCCCATGTGGTGAACTTCAAACTGTCCATTAGTAAATACAGGTATTTAGCAGAGTAGATGTTGTGATGGAGGATTTAGAAAAATCCCAGACCATGTCCTGTTGCACTTACTCAAAATCCCAGATGAGTTGCCATGGAGGAAACTCTGAAAGGACCAGCGGGAAGGCTCTGGGCCTCCAGTAGGGATGCAGGAATGGGTGCCTAAGGGTGCCCCAAGTTTAATGGCTTGACTTCTGTTTTATTTGCACTTTCTTATCTAATGGAAACAATTAATTCTTGCCTGAGTGGGGCAAGAGGTCGAGGGAAACAGAAGAATTCCTGGACGATCCCCGTGGTGCCTAGGGCAGAGAGCTAGAGGGCTGTGTGTGGGGATGAAGGTTATGAAAAGGGGTGAGTCGTAGGAGGCTCACCAGAGAAAGAGAAGTGTCACGTTTAATCCTATTTGTTCTATGGGAGTTTCCACAGCCAGACAAAGGACATCGTATCTAATGCCCGGTCTCACACACAGACGTCCAGGACAGTTTTTATGTTCTTTTTAAACTCTGCACACACTTGGCTGCACAGATTTGAAGAAGGACAAAGGTTGTTTTAATGGTGTTAATGGGGGGTGATGGGCGAATCATAATCTTTTAACCAAAATGGTTCACTCATTTGTGTCAGCTATTGAAAGCAAAGACTCTTTGGTAGGTATAGAAAGAAAGGAGAAAAGGATTTGAAATTGCTTGCCACCCACCTCCTCCACAGGAGTGCTGAGTGCATTAATGAGGAATGTCTCAGCGCTGTGAACGCCCTGGAATAAAGTTGCTTTGCCAGTTCCAAATATTATTGTGACTTGTTTAGGCAGAGCTGAAGGAAAGATGGGGGTGGGAGGCTGGCTACTGCATGCAGTGTTTTTCTTTCGGGGCTCCCAGGTTGTTCCAGAAGCAGAACTACTGCTGAGAAAGACCCCAAGGAGAAAGGAACACATATTCTGGATTCTTCTTCCCACAATGTGCTTGACTTTCTGGGAGACCCTGGTCTACATTTGGTGCCTTGCTGTGGCTTCAAGTGGTTTCTTTTAAACTTAGTTTTGGAAGGACACATAGAGAACTGAAAATAACTTGAAGCTTGTTGGAAACATGGAGGTAAATAAATAAATACCATTAGAATAATAATGTAATGAAGGTAGAACATAAACATTTTGTATCATCTTCCTTGCAAAATAGCTTAAAATGCTTCCAAGAAAGGCTTTTGTTGGTATAGAGATGTGTGTTGAGCTACTGAAATGAATTTGGGTGGCAGATAATAGTGACAGTGATAGCGACTGTCTTGTATTTGTAAAGCAGGTTAGAACTTACAAAGCACATTCCATGTGCTCTATCTTCTGTGATCCTACAGGCACTGAATTCAGGTAAGCAGGTGAATGTTACTGTGATTATCTCCATTTCATAGATAGAAACATTGAGCCTCCCCAAAGGGAAAACTCTGAGAAAAATACTAAATTGTTCCAACAAACACACACAAAAAGAAACATACCCCCCCTCAAAGCAAAATAACCAAGAAAAATAACAAAGATGCCTACTCAATCGTTTTTTAAATGTTAGAAGTGGTGAAGAAAAGCTTACAGAGATTTCAGCAGTGATTTATTTTTAATTTAATAAATCTTTATTGTTCAGATTATTACAATTGTTCCTCTTTTTTCGCCCATAGCTTCCCTCCACCCGGTTCCCACCCCACCCTCTGCCCTGACCCTCCCCTCCCCACTGTCCTCATCCATAGGTGTACGATTTTTGTCCAGTCTCTTCCCACACCCCCCACACCCCTTTCCCCCTGAGAATTATCAGTCCACTCCCTTTCTATGCCCCTGATTCTATTATGTTCACCAGTTTATTCAGTTCATCAGATGTTTTTATTCACATGATTTTTATTTTATTTTTATTTTTTTAAATAAATCTTTATTGTTCAGATTATTACAGGTGTTCCTCTTTTTTTTCCCCCCCATAGCTCCCCTCCACCTGATTCCCCACCCCACCCCATGCCCTTACCCCCCGCCACTGTCTTCATCCATAGGTGTAAGATTTTTGTCCAATCTCTTCCCGCACCCCTCACACCCCTTTCCCTCTGAGAATTGTCAGTCCACTCCCTTTCTATATCCCTGATTCTATTATATTCACCAGTCCATTCTGTTCTTCAGATTTTTTATTCACTTGATTTTTAGATTCACTTGTTGGTAGGTATGTATTTGATGTCATTTTGTTGTTCATAATTTTTATCTTTACCTTTTTCTTCTTCTTCCTCTTCTTAAAGAATACCCTTCAGCATTTCATGTAATCCTGGTTTGGTGGTGACGAACTCCTTTAGCTTTTTCTTGTCTGTGAAGCTCTTTATCTGACCTTCAACTCTGAATGATAGCTTTGCTGGGTAGAGTAATCTTGGTTGTAGGTTCTTGCTGTTCATCACTTTGAATATTTCTTGCCACCCCCATCTGGCCTGCATAGTTTCTGCTGAGAAATCAGCTGACAGTCGTATGGGTACTCCCTTGTAGGTAACTAACTGTTTTTCTCTTGCTGCTTTCAAGATTCTCTCTTTGTCTTTTGCCCTTGGCATTTTAATTATGATGTGTCTTGGTGTGGTGCTCTTTGAATTCCTCTTGTATGGGGTTCTGTGCACTTCCTGAACTTGTAAGTCTATTTCTTTCACCAGGTAGGGAAAGTTTTCTGTCATTATTTCTTCTAATAGATTTTCAATATTTTGCTCTCTCCTTCTGGCACCCCAAAAATTCAGATGTTGGTATGCTAAAAGTTGTCCCAGAGGCTCCTTACACTATCTTCATATTTTTGGATTCTTTTTTCTTTTTGTTTTTCTGGTTGGGTGTTTTTTGTTTCCTTATATTTCAGATCTTTGGTTTGATTCTTGGGGTACGTTGATCTACAGTTGAGTTTCTGTATATTCTTTATTTCAGACAGTGTATGCTTAATTTCTGACTGGTCCTTTTCAATTTTTTTTGGCATTCTCATTAAGATCCTTAAAGGTCTCACTAAGTTCCTCAGCAGTTTTTAGAAGATTCTTGAGTAACCTTATAAATGTGGTTCTGAATTTTATGTCATCCAGTAGTTAGCTTTCCTCCATTTCTTTCATTCATGACATGTTTCTTTGTCTCCATATTTTGGCTGCTTCCCTGTGTTGATGGAGTGGCTTTGTGTGGTAAGTGACCTATAGGGTATTTAGATGTTAGGTATTTAGCGTCACCTGAGGTGGACGCTCTTGGTACAACCCTTTGTGGGCTGAGTGCAAAGTCTTGGTGTAGTTAAGCCTTGATTGCTGTTGGTACACTGGGAGGAATTGACCTCCAGGCCAATTGGCTGTGAGGACCCGCTGTGTCTACAATGGAAGAACTGTTGCGCTGGAGACACACTTATGGTGCAGGACTTGTTTCAGTGGGGCTTTGGTGCTCACTGAGTCTGCCTCTTGAATGTGTCACTTATGGATGTGAGGAGTTGAAATCTGGTGTCTCACACTGACCACTAGGTACACTGGCTTCTGGATCTCCAATGGGGTGCATGTCAGCTACTGTCTGAGGCCAACCAGCAGGAGCTACAGCAAGAACTACAGTTTTCTCCTCTTTGCTTGGGGTTTGGAGGTTTTGGAGCTGTCTGACCCGGGCTGCAAGTTTGCTAGGTTAAGCTATGATAGGGCAGGCCATTCATATGCTAAAGCCGCTGCTTGGAGCTTGGGTGGGTTTGTAGGTTGTGTGGGGCGGGGTCTCAGGGCGTCACTAGGCTAGGGCGTGGTAAACAGCGATGGCTGCCAGTTAGCCGGCTCTGCGTCTCCGACTGCATCCCCACGTCCCGTGCCCCAGCGCAGTAAACTATTATTCCTGCACCCAGCCCTGCAAGCAAGCCACTCTCACTTTCCGACCCAATGGCAGACAGTCCAGCTTCTCCCCGCAGGAGTTTGGGTCCCCCGCATCTCCCCAGAAACTGGAGTTCGGAGTAATCGGGAGCTTGTCTCCCTTTGGGTTGAAAAAAGCAGCGCTCCCAGTAGCCTGCTGCCAGCCCGATTCGCATGCCTCCATACCTCAGCTTTGCAGTGCTTGTGCACATCTCAATGCTCTTTTCTCTTTCCTTCTAGTTGTAGAACTTCCACTCAGCCAGCTTTCCCGTGGTTCTGGGTGATAGACGTTTTGTCTTTTAGTTGTAGTTTTGAAATTGTTGTGCGAGGCAGCAGTTTAGGTGTTTACCTACGCCGCCATCTTGGATCCTCCTGTTCACTTTATTTTTAGATTCCCTTGTTGATAGATATGTATTTGTTGTTCATAATTTTTATCTTTACCTTTTTCTTCTTCTTCCTCTTTTTAAAGAATACCTTTCAGCATTTCATATAATACTGGTTTGGCGGTGATGAACTCCTTTAGCTTTTTCTTATCTGTGAAGCTCTTTATCTGACCTTCAATTCTGAATGATAGCTTTGCTGGGTAGAGTAATCTTGGTTGTAGGTTCTTGCTGTTCATCACTTTGAATATTTCTTGCCACCCCCATCTGGCCTGCATAGTTTCTGTTGGTAAATCAGCTGACAATCGTATGGGTGCTCCCTTGTAGGTAACTAACTGTTTTTCTCTTGCTGCTTTTAATATTCTCTCTTTGTCTTTTGCTCTTGGCATTTTAATTATGATGTGTCTTGGTGTGGTCCTCTTTGGATTCCTTTTGTTTGGGGTTCTCTGCGCTTTCTGGACTTGTAAGTCTATTTCTTTCACCAGGTGGGGGAAGTTTTCGGTCATTATTTCTTCAAATAGGTTTTCAGTATCTTGCTCTCTCTCTTCTTCTGGCACCCCCATAATTCTGATGTTGGTATGCTTGAAGTTGTCCCAGAGGCTCTTTACACTATCTTCATATTTTTGGATTCTTTTATCTTTTTGCTTTTCCAGTTGGGTGTTTTTTGCTTCTTTTTATTTCAAATCTTTGACTTGATTCTTGCGATCCTCTAGTCTGCTGTTGGATCTCTGTATAATATTTTTTTTTATTTCAGTCAGTGTATGCTTAATTTCTAGTTGGTCCTTTTTCATATCCTCAAGGGTCTCGCTAAATTTATCGGCTTTTTTTAGAAAATTCTTGAAAAACCTTATAACCGTGGTTTTGAACTCTATATCCAGTCCTTTGCTTTCCTCCGTTTCTTTCATTTGTGACCTGTTTCTTTGTCTCCGCATTTAGGTTGCTTCCCTGAGTTGATAGAGTGGCTTTGTGTGCTAGGTGTTCTATAGGGCCCAGTGGCTCAGCCTCCCCAGTTACCTGAGGTGGACAATATTGGTGCACCCCTTTGTGGGCTGTGTACACAGTCTTGTTGCGGTTAAGCCTTGATTGTTGTTTGTTGATTGTTGTTGGTATCACTGGGAGGAATTGACCTCTAGGCCAATTGGCTGTGTCTACGCTGGGAGAACTTCTGTGCTGGAGACACCCTTATGAGACAAGACTTGTAAAAGCCTCAGTACTCAGCTTGGATGGGGCGGAGTCTCAGGGCTGAGCAGACATCATTGGCTTCCCATAAGCCCTGCCCTGATAGGCCCCTGTGTCTCAGTGTTCCGTGGTAATCACTGCAAGCACCTCTGAGAGAAAGCCACCCTCGAGTTTTGCCCACTGCCAGACAGTCCAGTTTCTCCCTGAATAAGTCTGGGTCCCCAGAGTCTCACCCAGAACTGGAGTTCAGCGCAGTTGGGAGCTTTTGTCTCCCTCCTGGTTGAGAAAGCCAGCCGCGTGCTCAGTTGCCAGTCCTCTCCACATGTGCGTCTCAGTACCTCTGCCTCCTGCAGCTCCTCTGAGTCTCAGTGTGCTTTCCTCTTTCCTTCTAGTTGTAGAATTTCCACTCAGCCAGCCTTCCTGTGGTTCTGGATGATGTCCGTTTTGTCTTTTAGTTGTAGTTTTGAAATTGTTGTGCGAGGCAGCTGTTTAGGTGTTTACCTATGCCGCCATCTTGGTTTCTCCTCAGCAGTGATTTTAAAACAAATTTTGCTTTTCCTTTTTGCTTAAGGAAATTGATATGATTTGGTGCAAGAGAGGGGGAACCAGCCTTTCCCGCCCCGCCCCCCCTACCCCCATGGAAGAATGGAATATGGAGAGGTATAGAGGCTGGAGGGAACATAGTATTTTGCTCATCTGAAGATACAATAAACTCAAGAGAAGGCTCTTATATAAATTAGTAGAAAACCTCAAAGCCCATGATTAATTTAAATTTGACTCAAGAAGCAATTAGAAGCCTGCACAAGTTTGAGAAGGTGTGTGACAGAAGCAAAACACCTGAGAGAGATGACTCCTAGAGCATACCAAGCCATGAAAAAGGGGGAAATGGATATGCAATTGGGAAGCATGGAGGGAGAATGAACTCCAGGGAAGACAGAAAGGAACCACACTTGTCTTCAGATCAGTAGCTGGGTGGGAGGAGGTATGTTGGGTCCTGACAATCAGAGTTATCTAAGAACTTACTGAAAAGACAAAAAATCTCATCCTCTACACCCATCCTGCTCTCATACCCACCTCTCAAGATTCCAGGTAGACTTTCTAGGGATTTGGTGTCGATGGGAAAAGCTCTCCACGTGATTCTGACATGGGATACAAAGAAGGATGAAAAATAAGATTCCCGTCCAAGGAGATCTTAGGCCTGACCCATGAGTAGATTGAGATTAATGAGAACTCCAATACTCTGTGCTACGTGGTATGATGAAAGTATGTAGAGAAAGCTCTGAAAGTCATGTGAAGGCATGATCAGCCTACATAGAGAAGAAAAGGGTCACAAGATGAGTTGTTCTTAACCCCGACAGCACATTTCAAACAACCAATTAAATCATGCTTTCTGTGGGGATGGGGCCTGGGTAGTAGTACTAGTATTTTTTAAAAGCTCCTCAGATGATTCTAGTGCATGTAGGGTTGGCAATAGCTGTTAGAGATCAAAGTTACCCCAGCCTTTCAAGGAGGAGTAGATGTTTTTCTAGGCAAAAAGGGTAATGAAACTGACATAGGCACAGGCACAGAGACATGAAAGTAGCATGCTTGGAGAACAGGGAAGAGTCTAGCATGGCTAGGACTTTGGTAATGAGGAGGAGATACTGAAAAGGTAAACTGGGGCAGCAATGTGAAGATGATGGTGTTAGTAGTGGTGGTGGTGGAGGGGATTAAGAGAAGGAAGAGGAGGAAGAGAGGAGGAGGAGGAGGAGGAGGAGGAGGGGGAGGGGGAGGAGGGTGAATATGGATGAAAAGAGACATAAGGATGCCCAACTTTTGACTTAATTTCTTTGCTTATAGTTGTGGTAAAGCAATGGCTAGCGAGTCTTTGAAAGTACTATGCTTGGTAGCCACAAAGATGATTGTCTTAATTCCTCCCTCCCTCCCTCCCTCCCTCCCTCCCTCCCTCCCTCCCTCCCTCCCTCCCTCTCTTCCTTCCTTCCTTCCTTCCTTCCTTCCTTCCTTCCTTCCTTCCTTCCTTCCTTCCTTCCTTCCTTCCTTCCTTCCTTCCTTCCTTGTTAATCCTCACCTGAGGATATTTTCCCATTTATTTTTAGAGAGAATGGAAGGAAAGGAGGGGGAGAGAGAGAGACATGGATGTGAGAGAGACACATCGATTGGTTGCCTCTTGCGCACACCCAGACCAGGGCTAGGATGGAGCCTGCAACCCAGGTACCTGCCCTTGACAGGGACTCGAACCTAAGACTCCTCATTGAGTGGGCTGATACTCTAACCCAGTGGTTCTCAACCTTTCTAATGCCGCGACCCTTTAATACAGTTCCTCATGTTGTGGTGACCCCCAACCATAAAATTATTTTCGTTGCTACTTCATAACTGTAATTTTGCTACTGTTATGAGTTGTAATGTAAATATCTGTGTTTTCCGATGGTCTTAGGCAACCCTGCTAGCGGTTCTCAACCTGTGGGTCGCGACCCACAGGTTGAGAACCGCTGCTGTAGAGGAACTGCTGCTGTAGAGCCTAAGACCATCGAAAAACACAGATATTTATTTTTTTTAATTTATTTTTTTAAAATATATTTTATTGATATTTTTACAGAGAGGAAGGGAGAGGGATAGAGAGTTAGAAATATCGATGAGAGAGAAACATCGATCAGCTGCCTCCTGCACACCCCCTACTGGGGATGTGCCCGAAACCAAGGTGTGCCCTTGACCGGAATCGAACCTGGGACCTTTCAGTCCGCAGGCTGACGCTCTATCCACTGAGCCAAACCGGTTTTGGCCACAGATATTTACATTACGATTCATTAACAGTAGCAAAATTACAGTTATGAAGTAGCAATGAAAATAATTTTATGGTTGGGGGTCACCACAACATGAGGAACTGTATTAAAGGGTCGCGGCATTAGAAAGGTTGAGAACCACTGCTCTAACCACTAAGAAACACCAGCCAGGGCTGTTTTAATTCTTCATGAGTTTTTTTTTTTTTTTAATAAAATGAAAATTGTCAGGGCCCACTTTCCTTCCAAAATACCAAAGTGTGAGCTTATCTCCCTTTCCCCCATCAAAGATTAGACGTGATTTCAAGATTGTCTACCCTTCCAAAGTAGGAATTTAAACCCCTCCTACAACTTTTTGTAACAATTTCAGGCAGCATGTACATATATTACACACATTTAAAAGCAGGCTTTTTTAAAGCAGTTTCAGAAAATGAGGTAAGTCTTTGCGCCTTGGGGTAAAGGGAACACTGCCAGTGGGCTTTGTCCTTCCTCCCCCACACCGCTGTTCCTTTGTTTCCCTGTCTTCCTGAAGGGCCTTAATATTAAAATGAAGTTTATTCATAGCTTTTACTCAAGTTTATTTCTGTTTTGAAATTGAAAAGTGGGTGAATAAAAATTAATATTTAAACCTTTTAAAGTCTTTAAAGTAAGTTGATTTTTACATGTATGTTCTTAGATTATACATTTCTTTTCTTTCTTCCGCTGTGAACCCATAGCTCTTGATGTGAAGAACACAAACACATGCACTGTTTCCAGATGGTAGTAAAGATTAATGGTGGGCAGGAATGTTGAGGCCCTGAGGTTTACAGATGCTTGATTTTATTTTTAGATTCCTCAGATGGATTTCCTTCTTCACTTCACCCGTCAAACATTCAGTGAATACCCACTGTAGACCAGGCTCCCTGAGGGTGGGAGTAGAGATGAATAAGGCAGTCCTTGATTGCACCTCACCTTCCTAATAACTTTAAGATGAAATAGGGGACAAGATTATTTTTTACATAATGAAACTGGGGCCCAGAAGGGTTAAGGACATGGATCAAGGCTAAACAGGAGTGGATCCAAGATCCTTCTATCTTTGGAGTGGTGCTCAAATCAAATCCTTACATTGTGTGACATGTTTCAATAGTACTTGAATTACTGAGGAGGTGGTGGCAACTGACAATTTACGTTACTATAATGGAAAAAAATTGGCATTTCCATTATGTAGTATTGTTTTGAGATTTTAAAACATGAACTGAAAAAAAAATGATAGAACCTGGTGAAGCAGTTATTTAATGTAGGAAATCAAATACTTCATCCTTAACTATTTCTTGTTAGAGAAGAACAAAATGTTACATTTAACAAACGTTAAAATTATTTTTTAATTTTTAATGAAACACTTTCCTTAAAATCCTTTTATAATTACAAACACATAAAAAGTATTAATTGAGCAAGGGACTGTTAAATTCCATATGGTTTTCACATATATTTTAAAAATTTTAAGTAGGAGCATTGATAACGATCATTTTATTTTTTCATATAACTACCCTAAAATTTTCAAGTACCGCCCTGACCGGTTTGGCTCAGTGGGTAGAGCGTCGGCCTGCGGACTGAAGGGTCCCAGGTTCGATTCCGGTCAAGGGCATGTACCTTGGTTGCGGGCACATCCCCAGTGGGAGGTGTGCAGGAGGCAGCTGATCGATGTTTCTCTCCCATCGATGTTTCTAACTCTCTATCCCTCTTCCTTCCTCTCTGTAACAAATCAATAAAATATATTTAAAAATAAATAAATAAATAAAATTTTCAAGTACCTTGAAAATATTAAACAGCAAAATACTAAAATCCTAGATGATGGGGAATCTTTCTGGCCTAACCCAAACCTGTGTTTACACCTTGAAAAATTCTTACCATATTCTTTTTTTTTTTTTTTAAATAAATCTTTATTCAGATTATTACAATTATTTCTCCTTTTTCCCCCCATAGCTCCCCTCCACCCATTTCCCACCCCACCTTCTGCCCTTACCTCCCCCACACTGTCCTCATCCAAAGGTGTATGATTTTTGTCCATTCTCTTCATGAACCCCCCATACCCCTTTCCCCCTGAGAATTATCAGTCCACTCCCTATCTATGCCCCTGATTCTATTATATTCACCAGATTATTCTGTTCCTCAGGTTTTTAATTCACTTGATTTTTAGGTTCGCTTGTTGATAGATATGTATTTGTTGTTCATAATTTTTCTCTTTACTTTTTTCTTCTTCCTCTTCTTTAAGAATACCTTTCAGCATTTCATATAATACTGGTTTGGTGGTGATGAACTCCTTCAGCTTTTTCTTATCTGTGAAGCTCTTTATCTGCCCTTCAATTCTGAATGATAGGTTTGCTGGGTAGAGTAATCTTGGTTGTAGGTTCTTGCTATTCATCACATTGAAAATTTCTTGCCACTCCCGTCTGGCCTGCATAGTTTCTGTTGAGAAGTCAGCTGACAGTCGTATGGGTGCTCCCTTATAGGTAATTAACTGTTTTTCTCTTGCTGCTTTTAATATTCTCTCTTTGTCTTTTGCTCTTGGCATTTTAATTATGATGTGTCTTGGTGTGGTCCTCTTTGGATTCCTTTTGTTTGGGGTTCTGTGGGCTTCCTGGACTTGTAAGTCTATTTCTTTCACCAGGTGGGGGAAGTTTTCGGTCATTATTTCTTCAAATAGGTTTTCAGTATCTTGCTCTCTCTCTTCTTCTGGCACCCCCATAATTCTGATGTTGGTACGCTTGAAGTTGTCCCAGAGTCTTCTTACATTATCTTCAACTTTTTGGATTTTTTTTTTTGCTTTTTGCTTTTTCGGTTGAGTGTTTTTTGCTTCTTTGTATTTCAATTCTTTGACTTGATTCTTGTGTTCCTCTATTCTGTTTCTGGGTCTCTGTATAATATTTTTTATTTCAGTCAGTGTATGTTTAATTTCTAGTTGGTCCTTTTTCATATCTTCGAGGGTCTCGTTATATTTATCGGCCTTTTCTAGGATATTCTTAAAAAGTCTTATAACCGTGGTTTTGAATTCTATATCCAGTCGTTTGTTTTCCTCCATTTCTTTCGTTTGTGATCTGATTCTTTGACCCCGAATTTTCACTGATTCCCTGAGTTGGTAAGGTAGATATTTGTGCTAGGTTTCCAATATGGCCCAGTGGGTCTGCTTCCCCAGTTAACCTGAGGTGGACACTCTTGGTGCACCCCTTTGTGGACTGTGTGTACAGCCTTGTTGTAATTAAGTCTTTATTGTTGTTGGTATCACTGGGAAGAATTGACCTCTGGGCCAGTTGGCTGTAAGGATCAGCTGTGTCTATGCTGGGAGAAGTTCGGTGCTGGAGACAGCCTTATAGGATTAGACTTGCTAAATTGCAATAGCCTCTGTGCTCAGCTTGGATGGGGTGGTGTCTCAGTCTTGGCTTCCTGTCAGCCTTGCCCTTGCGCGCATGTGCGCTTTCAGTCCTCCGCCTTCCCCAGCTCGAGTCTCTGCCTGAGAGTCCAGACTCCCCCCACAAGAGTGTGGGTCCCCAGTGGCTCGCCTGGAACTGGGGTTCACTGCAGTCAGAACTGGGCTCAGTGCAGTCAGGAGCCTCTGACTCCCTTCCACTAGGGAAAGCCTGTGGCAACCTCTGCAGCCTTTGTGCGCACTGGCGCGCGCACGCGTGCGCACTTTCAGTCCTCCGCCTTCCCCGGCTCCTGAGTCTCCGCCCGAGAGTCCAGACTCCCCCCACAAGAGCGTGGGTCCCCAGGGGCTCGCCTGGAACTGGGGTTCACTGCAGTCAGAACTGGGGCTCAGTGCAGTCAGGATCCTCTGACTCCCTTCCACTAGGGAAAGCCTGTGGCAACCTCCACAGCCTTTGTGCGCACTGGCCCGTGTGCGCCTTCAGACTTCTGCCTTTCCCAGCTCGAGTCTCCGCCCGAGAGTCCAGACTCCCCCCACAAGAGCGTGGCTCCCCAGGGGTTTGCCCGGAACTGGGGTTCAGTGCAGTCAGAACTGGGGTTCAGTGCGGTCGGAGGCTTCCTTCCCCCTTCCGCCAGAGAAAGTCAGCCAGGCTCTCAGCCGCCCTTCCTCTCTGCGCGCACAAAGCCCCTTTGCCATACCTCCAATTCTCTGTGAGCTATTCTCTTTCCTTCTAGTTGTAGAATTTTCATTCAGCCAGCTTTCCTGTGGTTCTGGATGGTGTCTGTTCTGTCTTTTAGTTGTAGTTTTGAAATTGTTGTACGAGGCAGCAGTTTAGGTGTTTACCTATGCCGCCATCTTGGTTTCTCTGTAATTCTTACCATATTCTTAAGGGATCCTATAATTCTTCATATCTTAACTCACTCCTGAGCTTCATTTAAAAAGGAAAAGTAACATGCCTGGCCGGTGTGGCTCAGTGGTTGAACATTGACCCAGGAACCAAGAGGTTGCCAGTTCGATTCCCGGTGAGGGCACATGCCTGGGTTGCAGGCATGATTCCCAGTAGGGGGCATGCAGGAGGTGATGAACAATGATCCTCTCATCAATGTTTCTATCTCTTTATCCCTCTTCCCTTCCTCTCTTTCTAAAAATCAATAAAAACATTTTTTAAAAAATAAATAAAAAAGAAAAGTAACAGAAAAAGTTCTGAGCTGTTGAACAGATGCATAAATTGTTATACTTTCCCTTTTTACTCACTCCTATGTTCTTTTCTTCCTCTATGCAATGTCTTCTTTTTCCCATTCAATAGTAGAGATAATTCTAATAACTTCCTTAAATTAATCTAAGTAGATAAAGTGTAGTTCATTAACTTCACATTTTATGTTTCCAAAGTTGAAAACTTACCCCCAGTGGTACTAAGGACTCCATCCCATTCCCTACCCATCTTTGACCACTTCTCTCATTGTTGTTATACTTTGTCTGCTTGGTACGCATACTGCAGGGAGCATCAATCCTTGCAGCCAACTTACAGATGAACCTGGATTAAAATCTCAGTTTCACCCCTTGTTGGCTGTTAAGTTAGGGAAATCACTTAAATTCATTGCATTTTGGTTGTCTCCTGGGCAAAATGGGAATCCTTTTTTTTTCTCTTCAGGAGGGTGAGTAAAAATTAAAGAATAATGCATGTTAAACTCCTGGCCCAATGCCTGCCTAGTACAGAGTAAGTTCTTAATTGAGGTGAATTTTTCTGTCTCTGCTTCTAGTAAGCAAATAAATAAACAAGCAAAACCTTCTTACTCTGGACACTCCCCTCTCTAACTCCTCTTTGTTTTAAGTTACTAATCACATTCATAGACTCTTTATTCCTCAACAGACATTTTCTTTTTCTTTTTTAAAAATATATTTTTATTTATTTGGGAGAGGGAGAGAGATAGAAACATCAATGATGAGAGAGAATCATCTATTGGCTGCCTCCTGCATGCCCCTTATGGGGGATCGAACCTGCAACCTGGGCATGTGCCCTTGACCAGAATCAAACCTGGGACCCTTCAGTCCACGGGCCAATGCTCTATCCACTGAGCCAAACCAGCTAGGGCCAGACATTTTCTGATGTACATGTTGTGAGCGCTGGTTCTTATTTCTATTCTCTAGGAAAAGAGCATTTATATTAACTCTTCTCTCCTTTGGGAAATGCTAGCTTTCACTTCTGAAATGTGAATCTTTGGAGTTTGAAATAAATAGTTTAAAAGTCAGCTGGTTTGCAATTTTAGCCACATTTAAGTAAGCTAAGGTATATTTTATTATTTCTTTTTATAATAGTGAAATGATGGATGCTTTTATCAGTTAGGTAACCACCCATGGGTATACTGGTAAATGATATATTTGTTGGTTCTGGACTTTTATGGGATTTTCTGCCCAGGCTTCCTTTTCTTTGAGAAACCCAACCTTCCTGGGGCCTACCCTGCCATGTTCTTACCTGAATTGCTCTGCCCTTCGCTCCAACAGTAATTGATTGACCAGGAGAGGGCACCTAGGAAGCAGAGCCCATGAGCTCTTGTTCTAGGAATTTTGGCCTCAGAGCAAAAGAGGTAATTGATATTTCTCTGCTGGTGCAAACGATAAGATGTGAAATTTGAGAACAACTGTGCACATATTTCCTACCACATGGATAAATCTGGTGAAACAAGTAGAGATGAAAAATAGAGATGAATCTTGGAAGTCTCAGGTGCTAGTCACTACACCTGTTCCCAAGTGAACTTGTAGTTCTCCAGCAGTTAGCAGACCTTGGGGGCTGCTTTCTTTATTCCTGACATAAAGCATTTTAAGTGTGGAGGTGGGAGAAGAAAAAAGGAGGAAAGGAAATAAGTTTCTCTTCTTTGGGAAAATGCTCTCTGGAGGTAGTTGATTTTTTTTTAAAAAATATGTTTTTATTTATTTCAGAGAGAGGAAGGGAGAGGGAAAGAAAGATAGAAACATCAATGATAAGAGAGAATCATGGATCGGCTCTCTCCTGCCCTCCTTCTGTGGTTCAAGCCTGCAACCGAGGCATGTGCCCTGACTAGGAATTGAACCGTGAACTCCAGGTTCATGGTCGACACTCAACCACTGAGCCACACTAGCCGGGCAGACATTACCATTTTTGATTGAAAAAATATAACTACAAAATAGGAAATAAAATTCTTAGAACACTGGGATAGGAAAAAGCATAAACACTCATGGACACATGTATTTGTCATATGTAACTGAAGAGTAGTGTGAGATCCTAATTAATTTTTGCTTCTCTCAATTTAAGCAGATAATTCATCATCTTAGGAAAGGCAGCAGCAGACAGGAAATAGAGCCTAGCAGGGTTTCCCAAAACCAAAAAGGAAAATTTGCCATTTGGATAACAGAAGGGAGGACTGGTGTGTTGGAAGAGCAGAGATCACTCTGTAATTTCTCTGGAGTGCAAGGTGGTGGTGCTGGTGGTCTCAAATGGTGCAAGATGTGCTCAGGACATGGGACTATGGTGGATCATAGCTTTATGGAGCCATCCTGATACCCCAGCATTGCTTAAAAGCAACAGAAAGTAGTTGGCCTGAATGGATAGGGACCTCAGGGCCAGAGATAATGCTCTTATCTCTGTGTGGAACACTGGCTGATGGCCACAAGCTCATCGTTCTAGGCTGTTATGGGCTGAGTTGAGCTCCCCACTGCTCAATTCATATGTTGGAACCTAAATGTGTCTGTATTTGGAGACAAGGTCTTTAAAGAGGTAATTAAGTTAAAATGAAATCGTATGGATAGGTCTTAATCTAGTTTTACTGGTATCCCTATAAGAGGAGATTAGGACACAGACACACACAGAGGGAAGACCTGTGAAGATACAAGGGAAAGACAAGCCAAGAAGAGTGGCTTTAGGGAAAACCAACTCTGCTGCCATCTTGTTCTTGAACTTTTAGCTTCCAGAACTGTGAGAAAATAAATTTTGTTGTTTAGGCCACACAGTCTGTGGCATTTTGTTATGGCAGCCTGAGCAAACTAATACACAGGCATTGACCTCATGTGAGACCTTAGAACCTTATCACATCCTGGGGGGATCACTCCAGGATGGCTGAAGTGGAAAGCTTGCCAATCTTTTTTTTTTTTTGTACCATGTGTTATCTTCCTTTATCTTTTTAAATTTCTTTATTGATTAAGGTACTACATATGTGTCCTTATCCCCCCAATACCCCCCACCCCCCCACTCATGCCCTCACGCCCCTGTTGTCTTTGTCCATTGGTTAGGCTTATATGCATGCATACAAGTCCTTTGGTTGATCTCTCCCCTTTACCCCCACCCTCCCCTACCTTCCCTCTGAGGTTTGATGGTCTGATGGATGCTTCTTTGTCTCTGGGTCTGTTTTTGTTCATCAGTTTATGTTGTTCATTATATTCCATAAATGAGTGAGATCATGTGATATTTATCTTTCTCTGACTGGCTTATTTCACTTAGCATAATGCTCTTCAATTCCATCCATGCTGTTGCAAATGGTAAGAATTCCTTCTTTTTTTACAGCAGCATAGTATTCCATTGTGTAGCTGTACCACAGTGTTTTAATCCACTCATCTGCTGATGGGCACTTAGGCTGTTTCCAAATCTTAGATATAGTGAATTGTGCCGCTTTGAACATAGGGATGCATATATGCTTTCTGTTTGGTGTTTCTAGTTTCTTGGGATATATTCCTAGAAGTGGGATCACTGGGTCAAATGGGAGTTCCATTTTTAGTTTTCTGAGGAAACTCCATACTGTTCTCCACAGTGGCTTGCCAATCTTTTAAGATTAGGACTTGAAATATAAATTCACTTGTTTAATGGAAAATAAAACCTTATTTCTTGCACACCTAAATCTGAGCTCTGTGATTTAAACTTGGTACTACCAATGCTATTTTGTTTCATGTTGATTTTTCTACATCATATGTTGAGGGCTCTCCTTTCATTTCTGCTGTTTACTATTCGTCCTTATTTTATGTATCTCTCTTTTAGAAGTCATTATTTTATGACCCATTGTGAAGTTGTTCAGAATCACCTAGTACATTTCTTACTTCTTTATGCTATCCAGGAAGCTTGGCTATACTGATTTTTGTGTTAAGTGTTCAAAACCATCTATACTAATAAAAGAGTAACATGCTAATTGACCATACCTTCATGACGCCCACCAGCCAATCAGGACTGAGTATGCAAATTAACCCAACAAAGATGGAAGGTTAATTTGCATATGCAGGCGCCGAGAGGCCAGAGGCGGGGCGGGATGCTTGTGTCATTATCATGGCAATGACACAGGCATTCCGCACCACCCCAGCCGCTCCCGGCCTTTGGGCAGCGTGGGAAGGCGGAAAGGCAGCTCCAGCCAGAGCGAAGGCAGTGCCAGCAGCCAGGGGAAGGAAGGCCCATTCTTGCATGAATCTTTGTGCATTGGGCCTCTAGTATGTATATAAAATATATGTATATAAATTTTTTACCCTTTGGAAATTTTTCACTAAGAAATTCTACTATAGAGAAGAGACTCGGGAGAAGGAATTAGTAACCAAGCCTCCCAGTTTGCAGCTGATCAACTGCTACGAGGCAAAATGAACCAGCAATAAACAGTGAAAGCAATGGAAAAGGCTTGAGGAGTTTTGTGATCTTATCAGCAGATGGCAAGTATAATTTAATGTAGACAAACTAATAATTAATTGGGGAGCAAGAAGGCCAGTCCAGTGATGTGTCTAGGCAGAAAATAATCCTCTAACACACAGATCAAGAAAAGGATTTAGGGATTATTCTTGAAAAATCATTAAAACTATCAGTCTAGTGATAGTTCTGGGAACAAAGGCAAACACAGTGTTAGCAAAGAGCAAGCACAGAAACTGGAGGTGGTACCTGTTAGTTTAAAAAGAACTTGTTTGATCTAGTCAGGAATATCATCATGTTAGCCATTATTATGTAAGAAGGTGATAGAAGAATGATAAAAACCCAACAATCAAATTTATCAATTTATACAAAAGGGATGCAAACTCAAATGCCTTCAAGAACCAAGCAGCTGGATAATGTGTGAGTTGTCATGGTAAGACTTTGGGGAATGGTGGGAACTAGGTCAGAATGGAGGGTACTTAAAGACTTTCAGATTCACACACATAGGCATGCAAACAGGCGCGCGCGCGCGCGCACACACACACACACACACACACACACACACACACACACACACAAACACACACACTGTAGTGGCCCAATAAAACATGCATGCCTGTCCAATTCAGCTCTGAGGCCACCAATGTGAGTTCCTGCCTTAGAAAGTCTAAGTGCCTCTCTTCTGATCCCCCAGCCCTAATCTGAGGGTACCTGGACAGTAAGACTGTATTTTATTCAATCTTGTATCTAGCACGGCACTGAGCATATTGCTTTGCCCCATGAAGACTGGTTGGAAATGTTGCAATGATGAAGAAGCTCTAGGCTGTATATAGCAGAAAATGCTACTGACAATTGCTGTGCCTGTTACATCGTGGCTGCTGTGTCTGAAGCTGCATGTCTAAAAGAGCTCATGAGTGGGCCCCTAAGCCCACTCTGTGCTTGACTCAGCCTCACAGGACCTAATTTGCATGCAGTGTAAATTACGTATGTCACTGTTATATATAATACTGTGTTTTCTCTCCTATCTGCTCCTCCCACAAGCTCGGCCTTTCTTCCTCCCAGATCTTTCTCTTCCCCTTTTCAGCAATATAAGAGATTTCTCAGTTGGTTTTTCCTTTTCTGTCCCCTCATCCTGGTTTATTTTCTTTACTGCTCTTTCTCATTGTACCTACGCCACAAAAGATGGGTGGCAAAAACAATCTCAGTGGTGTATGTCCTCGGGGAGTGTGATATTCTGGTTAGCAGAGTTTGTGTTGAACTGACATTCTACTACTCCTTTGAAATGCACAATTCTTTTCTGGTAGGTAATAGAAATTGATTAACAAGAAGTTTGTTAGGCTGATCTTAATGTTTATTTATGTTTAAATTGTGCACTGATATATGCCGAAAAAAAAACCCCTATATAACAAAGAATAATAATGAAATGAATACTTGTGCACCCACCACTAGAACATTAAAATACTCTTGAAGCCCCAATATTTCACTTAGTGTTTCTTTGAATGTCTACCTATCCTGCCTTAGGATCATTATTATGAGCATCAATTATGACTGTACAATACTATGGATGCAAAGGGTAATGATTTTGTCAAAATATAAAATAAAACTCTGAGTTGTTTCTTGAATCTGTTGCCCCTTCTTCTTCCCAGATGCCACTGCTGTGGTCCAGACCCTGAGGAGCTCATTTAGACCATGACAAAGCCCCCTCATTTGTCTCTCTGTCTCCCCTTTCACCCAAGGTTGAACCAGCAACTGGAATAAGGGGCAGGCTAGTAGGGTAGCTATGGGTAGAGGAATTCAGTTTGTAAGAGGCATGAAAATATTTGAATTAATTTGAAATATGGTGCCAAGTAATTGAATTTTTGTATAACTCTAAATAATTAGCATCATGTGAATGGACTCTATTTATATGCTGTATTAGTTTTCTGTCATTCCATAATAAATTACCACAAACTGAGCACTTAAAACAATATACATTTGTTATCTCACCGTTTCTGTGGGGCAGGAGCATGGCTGGGTTCTCTGCTCAGCTCTCAGGTGGCTGTAATGAAGGTTTTGGGCTGGATTGGGTTCTCAACTGGAGACCTGACTGGGGAAGAATTCACTACCAAGCTCATTCAGTTTGTTGGCAGAATTCATTTCCTTGTGGTTATATCATTGTAGGGCCTGGCTTCTTACTTGTGTCCTAGTCTTAGGGGTCACTTTGCCACATGGGCTTCTTCAACATGGCTATTGGCTTCATCCAGCCCATGAGGAGAGTCTCTAGCTCCAGCTTGCTAAAATGGAGCCTTATATAATGCCATGTAATCCGGGAGAGAGGCACCATGTCACTTCTTCCATATTCTGTGGGTTAGAATCAAATCACATTTCCCCCACATTCAAAGGGAAGGGATTACACAAAAGTGTGAACACTACGAGGGGAATCAATGAGAGTCATCTTAGGGTCTGTCTGTATATATGCCTAAGTACACAGTGGTTTGGAACAGAAAAAAATCCTAGTCAGGCAGATACATTCTGTTAAAATTTCTTCCCAAAGATTATAATTAACTACAAGTTGGCATTCTGCTGAAATTTTAAAACCAAATAATGCTTTGTGTAGTGCTATTTGGAAGGAGTGACTAATTTTGGTATCTAAATTTTAAATCCTTTAATATGTTCCCCCAAAGTGCTTTAGTTTAGAAAATCAAAAAATAGAACTGTCAATTTTTAAAAAGATAATTTATTTGGTTTAGGCTAGGAAAATTTTATCTGTTTCAGAATGATTTTTATTAAAAAAATATTAGTTTCTCCTTGTCTTCACTAATGAATTAAACCAAAAGATGCTGGTTTATACACACACCAATTATTATTTTTTAAAATCTTCATTGTTGAAAGTATTACATATGTTCCCTTTTTCCCCCATTTGACCTCTTCCAACCTGTCCCTGCCCCCCACCCCAGGCCTTTACCACTCTATTGACTGTGACCATGGGTTATGAATATATGCATACAAGTTCATTGGTTGATCTCTTCCCACCCATCCACCCTCCCCTGCCCTCCCTCTGAGGTTCGACAGTATGTTTGATGTTTCTATATCTCTGGACCTATTTTTGCTCATCAGCTTATGTTGTTCATTAGATTCCACATATGAGTGAGATCATGTTTTACTTATCTTTCTCTGATTGTTTTATTTCGCTCAGCATAATACTCTCCAGGTCCACCCATGCTACTGAAAATTGTAAGAGTTCTTTCTTTTTTATAGCTGAGTAGTATTCCATAGTATAAATGTAACACAGTTTTTTAATCCACTCATTGCTGATGGGCACTTAGGTCTTAGCTATTATAAATTGTGCTGCTATGAACATAGGGTGCATATGTTCTTGCAGATTGGTGTTTCTGATTTCTTGGGGTATACTCCTAGAAGTGGGATTACTGGGTCAAATGGGAGTACTATTTTTAATTTTTTGAGGAAACGCCATACTGTTTTCTACAGAGGCTGCATAGTCTGCATTCCCACCAGCAGTGTGCCAGGGTTTCCTTTTCTCTACATCCTCGCCAGCACTTGTTTTTTTATTGACTTGTTGATGGTAGCCATTCTGACAGGTGTGAGGTAGTACCTCATTGTCATTTTTATTTGCATCTCTTGGATGATTAGTGACTTTGAGCATTTTTTAAATATGCCTCTTGGCCTTCTGTATGTCCACTTTGGAGAAGTGTCTATTTAGGTCATTTGCACATTTTTTAATTGGGTTGTTAATCTTCCTACACATACCAATTAATTAGTCAGCTTAGGACACCCACTTGTCAACTTTTGCTCTAACTTCTACACTCATCAAAGTTATTTGTCTAAAATGCAAACTTGATTTTATCACTTCTCTGATTTCCCACTCCCTATAGGATCAACGTTAGAGTCTTAAGCCTGACATTTATGGATCTTCAAAAATTGGCCTCAGTCTATACTTACCCTCTTCCTCTCTTTTACACTTCTCCCTGCAAACAAAGCTGTAGACACACTAAGCAGTTCACGAGCTCTACTCCTCTTCCATGTGCCTCCCTCTGCACATGTTATTTTCCCTACTTGCATGTGTCCATCCCCTTCTTTTGGAGTTCCAAAGACTTGGATTTGCTTGCTTTTGGATTCCTTAGGTAATGTGCTTAATACATAGTAATACTCAATAAATATTGACTTAATAAATATCTTAGATTCTTATTTTTTAAAATGAAAGATAAGATAAAATGATGGTTCCCTGTGGCTCAAATTTAAAAAAAAATCATTACACAAACAGAGAATACAAGAATGCATCTAAATAAATTAGAATGTGTGGCAGAGATTGTAAATGCTACTGAATTTCAGAAGACAGTATCATTCTGTGTTGGAGTCATTAAGGACATTTTGTTGCTGAAGAAGGTGGGGTTTGAAACAGGTATTTAAAGAAGAGAGTGATTTTGAGCTATTGCTACCATGATACCTTCTTCACAGTAGGCCTGCACTAAAAGTTTATTGATTTGGATTTTTAAATTGAATAATAGACAAAGAGGAGAAAAGACTTTGTGAATGAATAAAAAGCAAAATCAGAAGTTCCAGTGCAGCCCTACCAGTGTGGCTCGGTGGTTGAGCATTGACCCATGAACCAGGAAGTCATTGTTCGATTCCATATCAGGGCACATGCCCAGGTTGCAGGCTCCATTCTCTGTGGGGGCATGCAGGAGGCAGCCGATCGATGATTCTCATTATTGATGTTTCTATCTCTCACTCTCTCTGAAATCAATATATATATATATATATATATTTAAAAAGCTCCAGTGCAGGAATGAGCTGGATATGTGTGGACAACGAGGACATTTTCCTGATAAGGGTGAGTTCTAGTCAACAGTGAAAATTAATTTTGGCCATGTAGGTTGGGAACAAGATTATAGATCTGAAAACTAAAGGGTTCAGTTGGATTTTGTACAGTAGGCAATAGTGAGCCATTACATATTCTCACACTAGTATGATAGTATTTTAGGTTTATTAGACTGATGATGGTAAGCAGGCTAGATGGTAAATGAAGTCAGGGATAAAAATAGTTCCTTATACTTTTTACATCTCCTTATGACTTATAAAGCACCCAATGAACCTACAGGTTCTTACAACAAGCTTTGGAGAGAGGTAGGACGGATATTAATATTCTTATTCTACCTGAGGACTGAGATTTAATTCAGATTTCTGTAAAGTCATAGAACTGGTAAATGGTGTCACTGAAACTCAAACTACTTTTTGCCTTTTACTATTTAAGCTCAGTCATTAAGAAATAGAAATGAGGAGATAGCAAAAACTGAAAATGAATGATCTATGCAACTTTATAAAGTATGTGAATCAGCATAATCCACTATAGGTAGTATTAAATGTCATGGCCTGGATATAAGGAAATTTAAGCCCTAATCCTTGAGTTAATGTGAACTAGTGTGACTTTAAATAAATGTCTTCTAAGCGCAACTTCATCTTCCTCATCTGTAACATGGGAGTTGTACACAAAATGCTCTTTAAATTCATTCTGCCTCACTGGTCTTGGAGTTAGTGAGTCATCAGCTAGAGGTCTGGGATAACCAAGTGAGGCTGCTATCACAGCAGTAAGAAAATTGGAGGACAGAGTCAATTTGAAGGCTAGGGATGGTGAGTTCAGGTTTGCTCATCAGGAAGAAGTTATAGAGAATGGTAGGCAGAATAACAGCCCTGAAATATGGCCACATCCTAATCCTGGGAATCTGTGAATATGTTACCTTACATGGCAAAAGAAGTTGCAGGTATATTTAAAATAAGTATTTTGAGATGGGGAAGATTATCCTAGGTGATCTGGTTGGGGTTTTATAAGGGGAACAGGGAGAAAGGAGCATCAGTTATGAGAGCTGTGATGACCGACGCAGAGGTAAAGTAATTGCTGCCTTTGAAGATGGAAAAGGAACATGCAGGCAGCCTCTATATCTAGAAAAGCAAGGAACCCCCAGAAGGAACACAGCCCTGCTGACACCTTGACACCACTGAGACCCATTTTGGACTTTTGACTTCCAGAACTGTAAGATAATACATTTGTGTTGTTGTAAACCACTAAGTTTGTGGTGATTTGTTATAGCAGCCTTAGGACACAAGTATAGGGAGTGACTAGGGAGGGAAAACTGATGTTTATTTAGCATTTACTGTATACCAGGCATTGATATCACAATAAGCTTGTGTGGAGGACAGTATAACTATTTTACACATTAGGAAAATAAATCTGAGAGATGAAGTAGCTTGCCCAGATGACATAGTAAGGGGCTGATTAGGGAATTCAGACTCAAGACTGTATGGCTGCTTGTTCCATCACACAATTTCTAGTTCGAAGGGCAAAGTTCTCAAGAAGTCTACACAGTGCTGAAAACCAGGAAAAATGTGGTATAAATTACTGGACCAGGGACTTAGGGATGGGGAAGACTTTCATAAAAATCTGGCTACATTAGGCTGGGAAGGGCTAGCATTGACCACTTATTCAACTTTTTATATACGTTATTTCATTAAACCACCACAAATCACACTGAGACAAATTTTATTCTCTTGATTTTTATGGTTCACAAACTGAGGCTTAAATAAGAAAGCACCTTGCTCAAAATCCTATAGCTAGTTAATGACAGAGCTGTAACTTAAATACAAAGCTTAACCTACTGTGATTTAAAAAAACAAAAGAGACATATACTAGTACCCACCTCTCTGAAATGGCCTGTATGATTTGATTTGTTATTGCTTCCTCTTCATTTTCTTTTGGTTGAACATGAATAGTTGATTTCACATAATTTATATGTATGTATGATGAATTTAATGTACTCTGCTCTTTGGGGAGTTAACTTATGGAGTTCATTATCCTTACTTAGACAATATAGTGGATAAAAATACAAGGAACTTCAAGAAGGCTTTAAGTTAATTTATAGATGTCAGCATTCTTAACAGAGAAAAAAACCTTTATGAACTACTCCCTAGTGGTGTTACTGTCCAGAGAGAAATACAGATGTGCCTAACCCTTCATTCCTACCTATCTGTGCACCACTAATGTGTGTGCACCTCTCCCCGCAAAAAAAAACTTCCTCCAAACAGTTGTTGTCTTTCTCCCATTCTTTCTTTCTTCACACCATTCATCCCCACCACTACAACCATCCTATAGGTAATTCCTTTGTTTCTTGGGTATCTTTCCTGAGTAATTTATGCAAATACAAGCAAATAAGAATAGATAACCTTAACCCTGTCCCTTTCTTTTTAAATCTTTAAATCTTTATTGTTAAGACTATTACAGATGCCCCTCTTCCCCACCCCCCATTGCCCTTCTCCACCCAATTCTCACTTTCACCACCATATTGCCTGTGTCCATAGGTAATGCATATATGCATATAAGATCTTTGGTTAATTTCTTCACTCCCCACTCCCTCTGAGATTTGTCAGTCTTTTCCATGTTTCTATGTCTCTGGTTCTATTTTATTCATAAGTTTATTTTGTTCATTAATTTTGATTTTTAGATACAATTGTTGATAGATAGGTATTTATTGCCACTTTATTGTTTATATTTGCTTCCTCCTCCTCCTCCTCCTCCTTCTTATTCTTCCTCTTCCGCCTCTCCCTCTCCCTCTTCTTAAAGAATATCCTTCAACATTTCACATAATACTGGTTTTTGGTGATAAACTCCATTAGCTTTTTCTTGTCTGTGAAGCTCTTTATCTGACCTTCAATTCTAATGACAGCTTTGTTGAGTAGAGTAATCTTGGTTGCAGGTCCTTGCTATTCATCACTTTGAATGTTTCTTGCCACTCCCTTCTGGCCTCCAAAGTTTCTGTTGAGAAATCAGCTGACAATCCTATGGGCACTCCCTTGTCGGTAACTGTTTTTTTCTTGCTGCTTTTAAGATTGTCTCTTTGACTTTAGCCCTTGGCATTTTAATTATGTGTCGGTGTGGGCCTCTTGCATTACTCTTGTTTGGGACTTTCTGCATTCCTGGACTTGTAAGTCTATTTCTTTCACCAGGTAGGGAAAGTTTTCTGTCATTATTTCTTCAAATAGGTTTTCAATATCTTACTCTCTCTCTTCTCCTTATAGCACCCCCATAATGTAAATGTTGATACACTTGAAGTTGTCCCAGAGGCTCCTTACACTATCTTCATATTTTTGGATTCTTTTTTCTGTTTGATCTTCTGATTGGGTATTTTTTGCTTCCTCATATTCCAAATAGTTGATTTGATTTTCAGCATCTTCTACTCTACTGATTCCCTGTAAATTATTCATTATTTCAGTTAGTGTGTACTTCATTTTTGACTGGTCCTTTTTCATATCTTTGAAATTCTCCCTAAGATCCTTGAAGCTATCAGTAAGGTCCTTGAGCAACCTAATAACCATTGTTTTGAACTCTGTATCCAGTAGTTTGCTTGCTTCCATTTAATTTAGGTCTGGAGATTTCTCCTGTTCTTTATTTGTGACATGTTTCTTTATCTTCACATTTTGGCTGCTTCCCTGTGTTTGTTTCTATGTATTAGGTAGAGCTGTTATGTCTCCTGGAATTGGTAAAGTGGCTCTGTGTAGTACGTGTCCTGTAGGGCTCAGTGGCTCAACCTCCCCAGTCACCTGAGCTGGACACTTTAGGTGTGCCCCTGTGTGTGCTGTGTGCAGTCTTATTGCAGTTGAGCCTTGATTGCTGTTGGAGTCACTGAGAGGAACTGACCTCAGGCCACTTGGCTGTGAGAACCAGCTGTGACTACAGTGGAAGAGCTGTTGTGCAGGAGATACTGCTATGGAGCAGGACATGCTTCAATGGGGCTTTGGTGCTTACTGAGTCTGCCTCTTGAGTATGTTGTTTGTGGATGTGTAGAGTTGTAATCTGGTATGGTCTGAAACCGTCCACGGGGTGCACTGCCTCTGGGGCCTCCCGGGAGGTGCAAAGTCAGCCACTTCCTGGGGCCACCCAGAGGGAGCTATAGAGCTATCTGCAGATGGCTGCTAGTTGTGTTGGGCTTAGAAGTGAACAGATGGGGCCAAGCTGTGAAGCAAGGCAGGCTGGTACTAGTGTCGGATCTTGGGCTTTTTATTGAGAGGAATGGGGTATGCTGATGCCAACTGCTGCTTATTTGAGAGATTTTAGGAATGTCTGAAGCCTGAGCCAGGACAGGCCATTCATATGGAAAAGCCACTGCAAACAGCTTGGGTGGGGCTGCAAATTGGTTGGGGCAGGGTCTCAGGGAATCACCAGGGCATAGCAAACAGTGTGAGTCACACTGATGGAAACTCAGATATGGCTGCCCAGTCAGCTCTGTGATGGGGGAGGTCTCAGCATAGGCACAATGATCCCTATGAGCACCCAGCTTGGAAGAAAGCTGCCCCCAAGTTCTTTCTCCAATATCAGACAATCCAGTTCCTACCCATATGTCCCTAAATCTCGCCTGAGCTGTTGCCCCAGCACTGGAGCCCAGAGGGATCAAGTCCAAGTAAGTCCACGTGCCAGCCCTTTAAGAGGGACTGCCTGGGTCTCCAGTAGCCTCTGTATCACTCAGCCACAGGCCCACTGGTTTTTACAACCTGAAGTTACAGGGCCTTCTCTTCCCAGCTCTGGAACCCTGGGCTGGGGGTCTTGTATGGGGCTGAAACCATTTACTTCTCATGGGAGGCCTCTGCAGTGGAGTTTTCCCTCCTGATTAAAAACACACCACACGTGAGTGTTGGACCAGCCCTTTCTGTGCCTCTGCCCCTCCCACCAGTCTTGACATACTTTCTTCTTTCCTTTTCTAGTTGTAGGAATTCCATTAATCCAGACTTCAGACTGTTTTGAATGATGGTTGTTCTATATTTTAGTTGTAATTTTGATGTGGTTGTGGGAGGCAGTGAGTATTGGCATTTACCTACACTGCCATCTTGGTTCTCCTCACAAGGAAAATTTACCCTCCCCCTTTCTTACAGAAAGTGCTTTATTGCTTTGCATCTTGCTCTTTTTAAAAAGTGGATTATTTATTTATTTATTTATTTATTTATTTATTTATTTATTTTTCACAGAAAGGGAAAGGGAGAGAGAGAAACATCAGTGTGACAGCAAAACATCAGTTGGCTGCCGTTTGCACCCGCCCCCACACTGGGGATCAAGCCCAAAACCAGGGCATGTGCCCTGACTGGGAATCAAAGCAGCAATCTTTTGGTGCACAGGATCACACCCAACCAACTGAGCCACACTGGCCAGGGCAAACCTTGCTCTTTTTTTTTGTATAACAAAGTATCTTGCAAACTCTATATCACTAAAAAGAAAACTATAAAATTTCAGTATCACTGCATAGTATTCTATCAACTAGTTTCCCTTTGGATTGACAATTGGTTTTCTTTTCTCCTTTTCCGCCCCCCTTTTCATTGTAAACAATGCTACATGAATAACCTTGACCACAGGTAACTTTGGACATGTGTATATTTATAAACTCCCAGAAGAGGGACTGGTGTCTTGGAGAGTGATTGCATTTTTAATTTTGACAGATAGTGCGACATTTCCTTCAATAGAAATTGTACCATTTTGTAACACCAGCAGGAATATATGAGAGTGCTTGCTGAAATTTCATTTCTTAACATCAAATACAGAAATGGAGCTTCAAGGGATAATGGGTTCTATGAGCTTACTCTGCAGTGTTCAAAGAAGTCCTATTTCTATAGAAGACAGTAAGATACAAGGAATAAAATTGATAAGGATGACATCCCCCTGATGGTTTTGAGGTTTTACTCAGGCTCACATTAGGAAAATCTTGTGAAGAACATATGAGGAAGTCCCTTTGTAATGCTTTTGCTAGGGCAAATTTTCATGTTGGAATTCAAGTTTTCTGTCTCCTGGATGTGTTATCAGCCATCATAATTGAGTCTCTCCAGTACTAATACAGTAACACTGACTTCATTTCTAGGGAAGAGTAACTTCTTGGCCCAGGGCAATGGTTTAGGCTTTGGAATTAAACCTCTCATGGATGTGACTATGCCTAAGTTATTTGGTAGACTCAAGGCTGTTTTCTAGACCATTAATATGGGGATACTAATCTCCATGCATTTTGGAATAATATTTGGGACAGTGTATAATATATAATAGCATTCAATACTAATTTTCCCCTCTTTGCTGTTCTGAAAACAGCAGAGAATCAGGAAGAAAAACCCCAAAGGTTTCTCTAAACAACCAAAATCTATGCCACAATTTCCATATATTGTATCTGTCATATTTTACTCATGGAATAGGCTCTAAAAATGGACTCAGTATTATTTTACATGTTTATAGTTTGGCTTCCCAGCCTATATCTGAGTGGAAGTAACAGGAGTCAAAGTTGTTAACTGACTGCACCATGAAAAGCAGGGATTAAAAAAAAATATTTGTAAACAACAAAAAATGTGTCTAGTAGGCCTGGGGTGGCTCCTTAGCAGGCCCATGGAGTCAGAGCTTCTTAGCATAAAACCACCTTAAAGTCAAATCATCAGGAAGGGGTTAACTGGTGTGCTGTTAAGAAAGCAGACCTTTGGGCAATGCATTTCTTTTTATTAATTGACCACACCCCTTATTACTAAAGAACAGAGGTATCTCTCTAATACATCAATGAGTTTTATGAAGTGTAAAATACAATTTGGGGGGGACACTTGGAAGGGTAAATTTCAGTTATCTGGAAAATTAATTTTATCAATTCATTCATTTAACCAATATTTATTGAGAGCCCATGAAGTGTTCAGTACTGTGCTAAGTGATGAACTTACTTGGAACACTTAATTGCTCCAAAATTCAGGTAAAAAAAAAAGTACCATTCATCGATCACACAGTCCAAATTTATGTTAACCTTTCAGTGAGTCTCATGATAGCTGTGTTATCATTGTAAGATATTTTAATTTTAGAACCTCCTGGGTTCTACAATGTATCACTTCCAAATAATGCAGAATAAAATTGTTGAAACAGCAAATGTAAAGTTGAAATCACTTGATAGTCTGTGATTCTTATAAATCTACTTGAAACTTCAATTGTGAAAGCACTTTTGACTCAATTTCATGTCAGCCTTATAGAGTGAGTGTAACTTACTTAACTAATTTCACTAGTAGTTTATGTTCTTTTAGGGCAGGGAGAAATATGAATCATAAATCTGCCATTACTGCTTGCTTTTGAATCTCATTTCGTAGCCTCACAGGCTTAAATGGAGGAAATATATTTTAAAACACAAATTAATTGTATCTATTTCCTATATGTACTTAAAATATTTTCATTTATTAGAGATACCAAATTTGAATGATACAATTTAAGCAACTATATGTTGGTTCTATGCTAATATAATAGCAACAACAATAGTGATAATAATAACAATAATGATAATGGCAGTTACCATTTATTTAGTGTTTATTCTCTATTACTATCTATCAAGTATCATGGTGAGAGATTTGAATGGATTACCACTTTTAATTTGC
Organism: Plecotus auritus; assembly: GCF_963455305.1. Taxonomy (NCBI): domain Eukaryota; kingdom Metazoa; phylum Chordata; class Mammalia; order Chiroptera; family Vespertilionidae; genus Plecotus; species Plecotus auritus. Next base: position 78,472,010 of record NC_137773.1, read on the forward strand.
CCAACAACTTTTCAAAGAAAGCCCTATTATTATTTCCATTACCTAACGTAGGATATTGAAGTTTAAAGATGTCAACTCTCTTGCTCACATCATTCACATTATTTCAGTGGAATTGGGATCCAACCCTGGGCAATCCTACTGTATGTTTATGCCATCTTTCTCAGGTGTTATTAATTCAAATTCAGCAAAGAAAGAAACAGAACCCCATCTATATGCAGAAATAACCCTTTCCAGCTGGCTAGAAGTATTACTACCATAGAACAAGAGACTTAAATCATAGTATGAAATAAAAGTCTATAGCTATATGACTTGTTTCCAAAATATTTTGGAATTATTCCTCTGCCCCCCAAAACAAATGACTGGTGTAAAAATTCTCAATGGGTACTTTCTGTAAAGTCCTTTACAAGCTTTATTTAGTTTGGCATAAATACTCATGGAAAGTTATGTCCTGAAATGTGGAATCCTCACCTTTCCCTGCCACTCCCAAAACTTAACAAAGTGCTATAGAGTTAAATATCAGACATCAAAATAGCATTACTAAAAATTTCAAAGGCACTTTTCTTCCACAGAAACTCAATGCCACCTAATTTGTCTTCAGCATTCCAAAGTAAGTTATTGGCATTATTAGAAGGCTTTACTGAAGGAGGAAGTAGACAGAATCAGAAAAATGAGTACAAAAATTCAAAAAGGTCAATGAGAAAAATGCGTTTAATTTTTTTCTATTTTTAACTTCAAAATATTCCTTTCACCAGACCAGTAACAACTATAACCATGTAGCTTGCTTTATATGGCTTCAAATATACTTTCACTGGAAGATTATTATAATTCAAATCCATTCAGTGCTGCTTCACTTTTGTAATTTGTTAGTTAAGATTAAATAGTTTACCCTGCACCTATTTTAATGACATAGCACGTTGATAACATTTTCACTCATTTAAAGCTATGTTTGCTGACAGAGCCTTAGCACCAAAAATTCTAAAAGGCAATCTTCACACATTCAAATAGCCTGAAAAGTAATCAATACAGCTTAACCCCTTGCTAGTTCTGAATTTTCCAAATTAAGGTCACAGAATTTTAAAATCTCATACTTAAAAAAAAGTTGATAGAAATACATCAATGGGGGAAGATGATACACTCAAGGTCACAATGTGCCAATTAAATCTTTGCTCCAACATTCAAGATGCAATCAGGTTGATGTTTAACTGGATTTTGCCTGGAGTTTTCTTAAAGGAACTGTGAAAACTTTATTACAAAAGATGGTAAAGTTGTCAGTGACAGGAAAATCAGGGGTCAACAGAGGTAAAAGAGGAAGGAGGTATTTAAATAGAAGTGAGAATCAGTATGTTGTGAGTAGGAATCTAAACTGACTTATGTAATTTCTAAAGACCCTCAAACGAGAAAAGAATAAAAGGTACTTTTGAAAGAAAAAAACACACAAAACAGCCAAAGAGGTGAGACACAGCCATTTTGATGGGGAGGGGGGGTGTCTAACTATACAATGAGGTCATCCTATCTCCCGGAAGTGACACGTAATCACCTGCTTTGCACTAGCTCCGCCCCTTCCTCCAGAGGTCCCGCCCCTCCGCCAGCAGCCGGGAGGGTGTTAGGGGGCGTTTCTCCAGGAGGAAAGCTGTGAGCTGCGACGCTGAGGAAGGGGACCCCAAAACGTCTGGCACTGCCCCCTCCAGGGATCACTTTGGACCGCCTCACTCGTCCCAGCAGGGTTCAGAAACGCCGAGGGGTCAACCTGATGGGTTTCGGGGTCAACGGAAGAGGGGAAGGGGAGCCCTGGCGGGGAGAACCCCCCGGCCCCCCGCCCAGCAGCTGAGGCATAGGAGGGCGGCCATCTTGGCCGGGTGGGTAGGGCTGGGGAGCTACGGGCGCCGTGTGATTGGGGGGCTCGCCCGGAAGTGACGCCAACTACCCGGAAGCGGAGGGGGTTCCCTGGCCCACTCCCCCCTCGTTCGTTTGCTCCCCCGCTTCCTCCCCGCCCCCCTTCCTCTCCATTCGTTTTCCCCCCCCTCCCCGTTCCCTGCCTTCTTTCCCCCCCACCCGTCCCTCCCCCCCCAACCTCCGGAGCTGGGAAGAGAGTCAAGATGGCGGCGAAATCCGATGGCGGTGGCGTGGGGGTGGGCTTCGCCCAGCTGCACAACCTGGACGAGGCGGTGGGCAGCGGCGGCGAGGAGGACGGGGAGCCCGGGGGAGGCGGCTGCGGCGGCGGCGGAGACGGCAGCGAGCCCGGCGAGAGCAGCTCGCTGCACATCTGCCACTGCTGCAACACCTCCTCGTGCTACTGGGGCTGCCGCTCCGCCTGCCTGCGCTCCCTCCTGGGCAAGAAGCCGCGCCGCAACGCCGCCGCCGCCGACGGGGGGGACCAGCCGCTGCAACCGCCCGGGGCCGCTGGCGCCGACCGCCACCCCCCGACGCCCTCGGCCGCGCGGCCGCAGCCGCCGCAGGTGGAGCGGCCGTGGCTCGACTGCCTGTGGATCGTGCTGGCGCTGCTGGTCTTCTTCGGGGACGTGGGCACCGACCTGTGGCTGGCCCTCGACTACTACCGCAAGGGGGACTACGGCTACTTCGGGCTGACCCTCTTCTTCGTGCTGGTGCCGTCGCTGCTGGTGCAGAGCCTGAGCTTCCGCTGGTTCGTGCAGGACTACACGGGCGGCGGACTGGGCGCCGTGGAGGGGCTCAGCAGCCGGGGTCCCCCCATGATGGGGGCCGGCTACGGCCACGGCGCGGCCCGCGGCGGCCCGGGCGCTTCGGCCACGCCGGGGGCGCAGCGCCTCTGCCGCCTCTCCGTGTGGATCTGGCAGTCGGTCATCCACCTGCTGCAGATGGGGCAGGTGTGGAGGTAAGAGCACTGCGGGGATGGGGGTGGGGGCTTGGCCAGCGGTCCTGCGAAGGGCCCCGCGGGTGAGGCCGGGGCCCTACGGGGCGCGTTCCGCCCTCGAGGTGCCTCGCAGGTGGGCCCCTCTGACGGGCTGGGCCCGGGGTCTTGAAGGAGGTGTTTAACGCGCACTTCCCCTGGCGTCTCAAAAAGACCATCTTTTTGATCTGGAACCTTGGCCACGCCTTTTGGCCCAGGGAGGCCCAAGTCCCGCTGTTTGTCTGCATCCTTGGTTCGCACTTATCAGAGACCCTGCCTCATCCTTACCCTCCCCCATCTCTGTAGACCTCGGTATCCCCGTGGTTCCTTTCCCCTGTATCTTAAGATAACCAGCCGATAGAGCTTTTTATCTGCACCCCAGCTCTTCTCCTGGGGCGGGGTGGTGGTGGTGGTGGTGGTGGGGGGAACCTTCCTTCTTCCAGCCGGTTTGCACTCGGTTTTGTCCCCCGGTGAGACATCTTCCCCTCTTCCCCCGTCTTCTCTCCTTGCAGTGGCCTGTGTGGGGCCCTGTGCAAACCCCCTTGCCTCTTTATTTAGCACTCCCTTATTCCACGCCCCCTCCCCTCCCCCCTTCCTGCAATCCCATCCCCAGCAAATGATTCCAAACCGCTGCCCTCCTTGAAGGAAAAAATGACTTTTTTTTTTCTTCTGGATTAGACGTGCCCTTTTCTTAGTGACAGGTAAAACTGTGTAGTGTGCGATGAGTGTAAGCGTTTGTTTTTAATTCTCACCTCCAGAAAATCAGCCACCTAGACACCTATTCTGATGGAACCTTGGTTTTGGTAGCCAGGCCAGTGTGTAGGTGATTTACATCTACACAAGCCCTAAGCTTGGCCCTGCAGCACTTTCGAAACCCTTTTGTAAATTTCCCGTGTGCCAGGTGAATCCCTCAAACACCATTTGCAGATGTTCTTTCTGCCAGCAGCCTTAAATGGCTAAACTAAGGAAATGATCCTATTAAAACCTTGGTAAATCTGTGCTCGCAAACTTAAATCAGCTTGAGTGTATTTTGGGAACAGTGAGTTGTAGGTAAGAGCATTTTCAAGAGAAAAAAAATCGTATTGAAGATGAATTACACAGAGCTCTTGAGGTAGATTGCTTCTGTGAGAAGACATTTTGCCTTGATTGTTCTGACTCCTCCACCTAGGAGATTTTAGGTGCTTAGTATTTTAGTTAACTAAGATAAAGTTCATGTCTTTTGAGTTTTTGTGCAGATCTCTGTTCAGAATTTCAAATAAAGATGTTTCAGAAAGCATGGGATTGAGTTAATGAAATCTTGAAAGTGACTGTAAGAACTCTGTCCCACAAAATTTACATGCAAATTCTGAATAGGGGACATATGAGTGGTTTCCTGGTCCACCCAGGGTTGTTTATTGCTGTTCTTGAATTGAACCAAGCAACCTTTTTTTCTAGCTGTATTTTCTGTAGATAATTTGTTTCCTGCTGATAGCTTTATAAGAAGAGGGGGGGGGGGAATGAAATAGAAAAAAAAGTAGTTGACTTTCAGCTATTTTGAGCATAGCTTGTGAAGTAAAATTTTGAAAAATATTTTGAATTTGAAATCTAAACTTAAAACACCCATAAACCCAATACTGAATCTAAGGTACTGGGTTTGATATTGGGGATACCTATTTTGATTTCTTGCAGCTTGATAAGGTATAAAGGAATACAGGGGGAGAGGGACAAAAACTGGAGAAGAGAAAGATTTTGAAATAGTAGCAAACTTTTAACAGCATGTATTTAATAATTGAACAAGCTGAAGTCACTTATCTCTTTCCATGTCTTAGACTCCTAAGTGTGGGCATTCAAAAGCTTGGTGTCAGGTTAAAATTCCTGAGAGAATTGTTTCTAATGTAATCCATCCTAGCTATTTATTAGTAGTAAGCTTTCGAGATATAATGAAATTGGAGTTCAGTTTCACAAAATTTTTAGGTAGGGTAATTTTCCCTCAACCGACCTAAATCTTAATTGTATTTGGGCAGAGTAGAAGTCCAGATTTTGGAACAAACTGACAAGTACATTTTAAGTGTAAATTTAGCTTTTATGGTTGTTTAAAAGGGCCGTGCATTATTTTCCCAGACCTTCATTGATATTTCAAGGTCTACAGACATATATATGTTTGTGTGTTTTTTTTTAAATATGTTTTTATTGATTTCAGAGAGGAAGGGAGAGGGAGAGAGAAACATCAGTGTTGAGACTCATTGATCAGCTGCCTCCTGCACACCCCCCACTGGGTATCAATCCACAACCCGGGCATGTGCCCCAACCAGAATTGAACAATGACCTCCTGGTTCATAGGTCAACGCTCAACCACTGAGCCACACCTGCCGGGCTATTTGGTTTGTTTTAAAAGATGCATGTGATTTTATTGTCTGAATTGTTTTAGTCTTTTTTTTAAGATTAGAATATATGTCTAAATATTTCATTAAGTTTTAAAAGTATAATGTACTAAAAGAGATGCTAATTCAGTGAAGTTATTTATTCTAACATAGCAATACTTCAGAGGAAATACTTTCTGAGGAAGGATTTTATTTTTATTTTTTTCCAGTAAGCTGGTTGTGCTTGAAAAACTCCAGGAGCAGAGTCAGCTCTTTAATACCTGCTAGGCATGTGGCTTGCATAGAAATTCATATGGAAAGCTTAGGAGAAAGGGTTTTATTCTTTTCTTGTTTTAATCTCTTGGCAAATTACTTGTCAGTGTGTGTAAACATACATCATCTTAGTTTTTACTGCAGCTCTTTTGGGGTTACAGTTGTTCTCTTATTCATATTAATTACTTGAATTTTGCTATTTTATGTGGTCATGTTATATAAAGGTTAAGATTTAGGAATTATATCATTGATTTGGGCCACATAAGAAAAGATATTGGTGAAGTTGTACATAGTTAAAACTGATTCCACTAAACCATGAGTACCTATCTCTTCACATGCCTTTGTTTTTTAAATGTAAAATTATTTGACTTTGGCTTGGACAAAGCACAGTGCTTAAGAAAATTTAGTTTTCCTTTATAGTAAGGTGGTAAACTTCTATGCATGTTGACTTTCTTTTCAAGATGGAAGAATCTGGACATCTCTTTCACCAAAAACTTTGCAGATTGTAAGAAAGTATTTTTGGCTGGGCCAAAATTGGAGCATGGAAGGGTACTCTGTAGGATGACTTGGTCATGACCCTTCTTTGCATAGCACTACTGGGATTATTTAATGCATCTTTTACCCTCACTAATTACTTAACATGTACCTTCCTTTGTAGATGTATGTGTTCTATTTTTCAGTTGCTTTTCCTAGGGGTAACAGGTATATGAGTCACTCATACTGGGAATATGAGTCACACTGGGCCTCAATTCAGTACAATGTGTTGTTATTAGAAAGTGAGATCATTTTCTTGGAGGGTTAGACTTTAGGAACATTTTGATTTAGTTTGCATATTGCATTGTTGTATGTAAGTTTTTCCTTCAACATATTAGCCTTTCTTTGATTTTGTGCTACATTTAGAGGGTGCTTAAGTGTGTTGGCAGTTCTCTGCAGTCTAGAAGCAACAGTTCTTTGAAATTTCATCTAATGTCATAGCCAAATCATTAACCTCCCTTTTTATTTATATTTCTTATGAGTATGCTTTCACCCTTCTGTTTTACAAAGTAAAAGAGGAATTTGCTTAAGATCTTAATCGTATTTGTGATTTTTAAAGGGAATATCAGCTTCCCTTTCTCTTGGGGGATGAGAATGGGGTAGAGGGTTGCCTTCAAGGGAGAAAAAAGAAAAAGGAGTTTCAAATATTATAATGACATCACATATCTGTGAACAGTAAAGCTTTGTTTCAGTATTTTTTGTTTGTTTGTTTTTAAGACTTTGGTCATAGGGACATAGCTCTCTAGATAATCAGCAGTAAATGTTGCTGGGCTGGTGAAGACATAAATATACTTTTTAAATGTGTAGGGATTTTTGGTATGCTATGGGGCTTTGTTCTTATTAAATATTTTAGAATAGTTGTTTTTTAACTCTGGCTGAGAATAGAACCTACTACAGCTTTAAAAAAATACAAAAAGAAAGAAATGCTCTAGCATTGCTGGGCCTGCTGAAGAAGAATCCCAAGGTGTGACCTAAGCAGTGTTATTTTTAGAAGCTCCACAGGTGGTCAGATGTGCAGCCAGGTTTCAGAAACACTTTTAGAATTGGGTTTCAGGCTTGTTTCATTTGGAGATTGTTATTGGATTTGTTCTTAATAAATATGAACAATAAATATGATGGGGAACAATTGGGAATGGAATGATTTGGTAGTCTGAAGTTTGGTTCCTGGACAACACCATAACAAAATGACTTTGAAACACGAGTGTCTAAAAGCACTTGGGGCTGTCTCCAGTGTATGCACTTATGGTACTCAGTGTTTTTTCCTTTGAGCCCAAGTATGCATCTTACCTTTTTAAAGGATTCCTAAATTCAGAGCAGTTTTCAATCAGTGTAGCCCACTTCTCTGCCTTTTATGTGATTCAAATAGTGCTTTTATGATTATGTTGAATGTAAAAGATATATTTTAATTTTAAAGTGATTCTCTTAAGTAGGCTTGAGGTAAACATAACTGGGATTATAAGAGGCATTGGACTAAGCGATCTGTAATATTCCTCTATCTCTAAGATCTTGTGATTTAAGAAATTCATTCTTATGGGGATGGTGGACTAGTTATAGTCACATTAAAAGATTATATACATGTATTTGTGTGTGTGTGTATGTCTCTTTAAAGGGGCTTTATATGTCTGCCTGTTACTGGGTAGGAATTTCAGTATTGTAAAAATATAATTGTTTTTCAGTGTATCCATAAATTTAATGGAATTCTGGTTCAAAATTCAATGGAATTTTTTGAGGAGAAACTGATCTGAGAAAAGTAAATGTGTTTTGAGTAGTCAAAAAACCCTTGAAAAAAATGTTGAGATTTATCTTAGTAGAAAGTGGATGTGCTTTAAAGTATTAAGAATTTGAACAATGTGCTCTGGCAGAGGAATTAAGCATATAGGTAGCGAAGCAGAAAATGTGAAATAAATTGACAGGTTCGTGGGAATTTAGACAGTAAAGGTAGCACTTCCAATCAGTGAATGGGAACAAGATCATTTAACAAATGATATTGTGGCAATTGACTATCCAGTTAGGGGAAAAAGTAGATCTCTACATAAACAAAAATTCTAAAAAAAATGAAAGATGCAATAAAATATTAAACTGTGAAAACTCTAGAAGAAAGTATATGATAATTTTATGCTCTTGCAATGGGCAAGGCATTTTGATACCATCAAGAAAAAAAGGACAAATTTAACAACATAAAGTCTCATCTAGTTATCCTCACTTGAAAAATTATAGAAAAACATGAATTAAATTTAGACAGGGAGCTAGTACTTCCTAAAGGAGAGTGACTATGAAGAGAACAACTCTGAAGATTATTTTTGAGTGAACAGAAACAGTAAAAACTTGACATTTATGATGAATTTTTAAGGAAAGGTTATGAAAAAAATGCCATACTGTGAGTAAAATTGCAACTAGTGATAAAAGATAGTTATTTCCAGGATGACCTAGGAACAAAACCTCAAAATCTGTATTACAGAAGTCTAGCAGTCCAGAAATATAATAGGCACATATCAGAATTCACAAGCAGTTCGTTTCTTTCTTTTACATCATTTGCTTTGATTTTTCAAACTTTATCCATAAGGTCAATTAGTTAGGCTTATGTAATGGATAATTTCTGGACTGTTGAAAAGATTCTGTAGGATGCAAAAAGAAATAAACTGTAGTAAATTTTGCTATTTTCACCATGGATTGGTTTGCTTTTATGGTATGCTCTCTGCAAATAATTTGGGGCTAAAACTTTAGTTTACTCCCCAGGATATTTTGTTTATTTACTTTCTTTTATTCAGAAATTCTGGATTTCTTATTTAGCTCTGAATGAGTTAAGTTTAAAAAAAATCATGAAAATATAGCTTCATTTAAAAAGTTCAATGAATTGTCTGTTGCCTGAAGACATTCCACTATTCACCACTATCAGATATTTTAACAAATTAAAAAGCACAGGATATTTCATGGTATCACAGGAGTAGGGAACCTTTTTTCTGCTAAGGGCCACTAGGATATTTATAACATCATTCTCAGGCCATACAAAATTACCAGCTTAAAAATTAGCCTGCTATATTTGGTCAAACATTTAATTAACACACCCCTACTGCCTTGGCAGGGCCAGACCAAATGGTTTCGGCCTGTGGGCCAGAGGTTCCCACCCCTGAATAAAGGGAACATTGGAGTTGAGAAATCAGATTTATCATTCTACAAGTTACCAAAAACTCTGATAGTAGTTTCCTCGTATTGTATTTAGCAAATAAGGAGTTAAATTGATTGATCTTTAAGGTTCTTTCAATTTTGAAAAGTCTGTTATGGTATTGGTATTATTAATACTCTGAAGTTTTAAAGAAGGAATTTCAGACTCTAATTTGAACAATTAAAATATTAAAAAAATGTATAGGTTCTCCAGGAATTGTTTGAAGTCCTGTCATATGTTATTTTGATTTATTGTTAAATACTCATTATTTTTAGTCACTTTGCTACCTATGAAGGCATATATATCTCTCCTGTTAATGTTAAAATTTATAATAGATTAGACTTCTTGAGACACTTGTTATGCTGGTTTATTAGCTAATTTTGTGAATTTGAAATTTTAGGTAAAATGAAAGTATTTTACATTGCTCATTTTTTATAGTTTTCTGTTTAAAAAATTTCTTTTTTTAGAAGAGCAAGCAAGAATTTATTGACTGCATAAAAACACATTTACTAGTAGGACAGTGAAACAAAGAAGGGCATAGAAGACGCAACAGGAGAGCCCAGGCTGGGCTGCTTTGGCTCACTGGGAAGTCAGAGAAAAGGGGGCCTTGGAGACAGGTTCAGTGGGGTTACCCCAGGATGAGCTGCCACTACCCATTGCTCCCCTGGTTGCAAGTCTCTTGGGGTCCCTTGGAGTTTAGGAGATAGGTTCCTATGGGGGAAAGAGAGAGGAAAGGGCAGAGGGAATGGTCCAGGCGTGCTCCTTGAAGGAAAGTGAGTCTGTTGTAAATTTCTTACTGTTAGATTAAGCTAAAACAATGCATATATTCAAGTTATACATTTCGGAGGTTTATTTGAATTGTTTACCAAGATTTATTTCTTTATTGGAGAAGAACCTCAAAATCACTTACTGCAATTTGATATGTATTTTCTAACTTTGAAAAGTTAGTGTTAGTGAGTTTAAAAAAAAGGTAGTTTTAATGTCAATTGTGATCTGTTTTAGAAAGAGTTCTTAGTGAATTTTCTTGTTTTTTGTTCTTCTAAGATTAAGGTATAGGTACGTTTTTGGTTCAAGCTGAATTTTTGGGAAAGATGGGATTTGCTTGGTGGATTCAGTGACTATAGTTACAATGACATTAGTACATCTATACTGATAAAAGGGTAATATGCTAATTAGACCAGGAGACCTTCTGGACAAAGCCATGGTGGTGGGGCTGAGGCAGAGGCGGTTAGGGGCCATCAGGCTGGCGGGGGGGGGGGCAGTTGGGGGTGATCAGGGAGGTGGGGGGGCAGTTGGGGGCGAGCAGGCCAGTGGGGGCCGTAGCTTCTGGCTGAGCGGCACTCCCTCTATGGGAGTGCACTGACCACCAGGGGCCAGCTCCTGTGTTGAGCATCTGCCCCCTGGTGGTCATTGCGTGTCATAAGCAACAGGTCATTCTGCCATTCAGTCGATTTGCATATTAGCCTTTTATTATATAGGATACCTTAAAACAAACCACAGTGTCCTAAGATATTTTGCATATTGCTAACAAAAAGTTTCTTCTTGTATAGGTATAAATATCACTTTGATACTGAAATATCAAACAAGTAGTTTTTAAAATAACTTATTTTGAGTGTAACATTTTTGCCTTTTTTTTTTTAATTTGAGGAAGCTATTTCTGTTTTATCTTGGTCATCCATTTGTAGAACATGGTTTGTATACTCATCATTCATTTCTAGGAAGAAATTTGAGGAGTTCACAGAAAGGTAAACAACAGTTTTCTTCACAGTACTTTTGGAAGGGAGGTAGAGTAATTATTGATAACCCTGGCCGGATGCTCATAGGTACATGAAATGGAAACTTTCTTTTTCACCATTATGCCCCCTTTTTATTCCATCTTAAATATACTGGAAACATAAAGAAAGATGGCAAAGGTGAGGAAAACACCAAGTCCATGACTTGAGAAGCCTGCCAATAAAAGAGCGCTGGCTGGGAATTAGGAACCCAGGCTCTTCCAGACAGCAGACACACTCCACCTTCTCTCTTCAGCCATGTTTCTTAGAGTGGTCAGAGAACCCTCTGTTTGGGAATAGGCCCAGAGCTTGTTAAAATGTGGATTTATGGGTCTTCCACAGGATTAAGGAACTAGAGCCTTGGAGTGTGGGGCCAGGGAATGTGTGTTTTTGCTCAGCTTTTATTATTGAAACTTTTTAAAAAAATACGTATTTTATTGATTTTTTACAGAGAGGAAGGGAGAGGGATAGAGAGTTAGAAACATCGATGAGGGAGAAACATCAATCAGCTGCCTCCTGCACTCCCTACTGGGGATGTGCCCGCAACCAAGGTATATGCCCTTGATCGGAATCGAACCTGGGATCCTTCAGTCCGCAGGATGATGCTCTATTCACTGAGCTAAACTGGTTAGGGCTATTGAAACTTTTAAGCATACAGACTAGAAAGAGTAGTATTTTGAACACCTGGATTCAGTAAAGACGTGTTTAACATGTATCATGCAGTTGTATCTCTCCATACTTCACTTCAAATAGTAAATAGAGTAATTCTCCATAGCTACAATATCATTACCCTATCTAAGAAAATTAACAGTAATCCCATAATTATTCCATAATTCTATAAAATCATCTGGTAGCTGCTTCACATTCAAATTTGCCCAGTTGTCCCCAACAATGTCTTTTATAGTTTTTTCTACCTGCAAACAGAGATCTGATCTAAATTTATGTATTGCCTTTATGTTTCTTTAACTCTAGAACATTCCTCATACATTTTTTTCCTTTATGACATGGACCTTTGCAGAGTCTAGGTCAGTTTTTTTGTATCGCCTAATTGTTTCCTACATGTGTTGTCTATCTTCTGTATTATAGGTAAACTGTAAGTTGCATCTAGGGTCTTGATTATATTCAGGCTACATATTTTAGTCAAAAGTACTTCTTATACTTTATATATGCATTGTATCAGTAGGCACATGATACCTCATTCATCCTATTAGCAATGCTAAGTTTACCTCTTGATTAAGGCTCTGACTGCCAGATAAAGGTACATCTTCCTGATTGCAATCAGTAAGTAACTCATGGGGTAATATTTTGAAAAGGTGTCACTATGCTGTTTCCTAATAACCTTTTACCTAGTAGTTTTAGTGGCCATTGAGAATCCTTGCTTGAATCGGTTATGAAATTGTTGGTGGGAAATGAGATTATATTTTAAACAAGATTTTTAGTAATTCTTCCCTTCTCTAAAGTTTGAGAGCCATTTGCTCTAATGGAATCCGGACCTGAGAGAAAAAAAAAATCTGTCCTGAAGAAGTTACTATATGAATCTAGGCACTGTTGTATTTTCAATGGGTTGTCAGAGTTTAAGCTTCATGTTAGTTTTGGAGGAACAGAATCAAAGTTTATGCCTCGTGTTCCCTGTGTTAATAGCAATAAACTGAGTAAGGGCTAATAGAAGTATTAGGGAGAGTGGAAGAGACATGTAGAAATCACTAAGGAGGAAAGGAAACTATAATATGTTGAAAATTCTGTTTTCACAAATATTGTCTCATTTAAATTTGCTTGTTTTTCAGGCCTATTTTACAGGTGGTGGTATGAATTTAGAGAGGTTAAGTAATCTAAGTCACTTAACTGGTGGAGGAAGGCTTTGAAGTCAGATCTCACTAATGGCAAAATATGTGCAGTTTTTCTATATCAGGCTTCTCTTATAATGGTCACGAGGCTCTTCTCACTAATTACTTGGCTTTACTGTGGGATTTTGCTGTTCTGGCTTATTGAAAGTGGAGGAATGATATTTTTGAACCACTGGGACCTGTCGAGGAGCAAGTTCTTTGAGACCTCTGCAGAGACTAGGTTAGGCTTATGACTCTTTTAACTGATTATAACCACTAATGTGATTCAAATTATTTTCAGCACTTTACCCCAATCTCTTTCCTAGGGTAGAGCACCTTCCAGTCCTGTGATATTCCACATTAGAAGGAATTTTTAGGGTTGACAATACGCTCTTGGCCATTCTTCATTCCTGCAGGTCTCACCTAAATGCTGTACCCATATGTTGGTTGGTTCTCTGTTGACCTGTTGGAAACACCAAGAGCAGCAACACTTCTTTCCTTAAGGGTTTAAAGCATTTGTTTTCAAACCTTGGCTGTGCATTGGAGTTACTTGGGGAGTCAGATACTTGGGTTCCATCATAAGAGATTATGGTCCAGTATGTTTAGGATTGGCCTTAGATCCTATATGTTTTATTAATCCTCACCCGAGGATATTTTTCCATTGATTTTTAGAGAGAGTGGAAGGGAGGAGGATAGATGAGAGAGAGAAACATTGGTGTGAGGGAGACACTTAGATTGGTTGCCTCCCACACGTGCCACAACCCGGGCCTGGGGTTGAGCCTGCAACCGAGATACATGTCATTGACAAAAATTGAACCTGTGACCCTTCATTTCGTGTTCTGACACTCTATCCACAGAGCCAAACCGGCTAGGGCAGAACCTATATATTTTAAAAGACTGTGTTTTCAGTAAGTTTTCCAAGCAGTAGACAGACAGGGATGAGAACCATAGTTGTATAAGCTGATTTCTACCAGTATTTACAGTGTTCTCAATGAGAAGGAGTTTATATTAGACTTACTGGGAATATTTTTTAAACTTAAGCACCGGGCATGTCAGATTAAGAGGGATGGAATGTATAAAGGAAGCTCTGACGATGATTTTATTGGAACACCAGTATTTAGACAGTCTCTGATTGGACCTTACTCTTAGCTGGAATGGGTTGATGAAAGTGTATATTAATAAAATAGTAGCTATATTTGCTGTATACTATGGCATATGGGTTGTCATATACTATAGTTAAGATTTAGGATACTGTAAAGACATTTAACATTAAACCTGTACGGTATATAACTGAATATTCCTTTGACTCAGAAGTTTCTTTGGAAGTTTGAAGAACTTCAAGGTTATTATTAACACAAATGATCACTGTTGGTATTTCAGAAGTGCCAGGTTAGAGGTAGTTTACTGTGTTGGGAAAATTGATATTCAATGAGAGTTAATTTCATGTCTCAAATTTTCAGAAATGTTATATTTGTTGAAATCGGTGCCAAGGATAGGATTCGTAAAAAGAAACTGGTGAATGACAGGGGAGAATTGACCTAATAGGTATTAAATGAATATCAATAGAGATGGAAATGAAGGGAGCAGAGAAAAATGACTTACCTACATTTTGTTTGATAGATGCATTGTGTTGAATAGCTAGGGGAGTGGATCGGAAGGGGTCATATAGTGTTTTATTTTACTACTTCATGCTGGTAAGGACACCTAAAATCTACACACACCAAAATAATATCCTTTTGAGCTCCATCTAGGAATGTACTGTGGCAGTGGTGAGAAAACCCAAGGTCCTGGGGGAAGCTCATCAGAAATCCTAGGAGAGGCAATGGCTGGCAGAGATGGGACACAGGATATATAAAAGCAAGTACAGTGTAGAGTGGGTTGGAGTCTCTGTGATTATGGATCAAAATGAGCAAAACTCCAAAGCTGTCAGTTTGCTTGGTCATAAGGAATACAGCTTTGGAGATGTCAACTAAATAGTAGTTATAAATAGCCCTGTATATTTAGGATGCTTCCATTTTGCCTTCTGTAAAGCAGTTTTCATTAAAGCTGACTCTGAAGGAACAGATTATGCCTTGCAATAAAGAATTTATGTATTCAAAATTTAAGCAAAATGGTTTTGCTGAGACCTAGTGAGTAATGGTGGGCCTTCGGGTTGGAAGACAAGAGATTCCACAGAAAGGATCTATTACTCCATTTGCAGATTAAACAAAAATTGTCAAAACAAAACTGACGTTAAAAGCAATTACATCTGTTTGAAGCATTTTTGGACTCTATTTGAGGTTTCCATTATTTGATAGGTACCACATAAATTTTAGATAGTTTTCAAGGTGTAGTAATCTAGGATTAAAGGAGATGGTATTTGTCAGGTACATTACAGGATATTGAATGGGTCGCTATGAGATCAGAGTTTGTCATTTTGCCTATTTGCTTGCCATTTGCAGTTCACCATTTCAGTTTGTGGTTTGCTCATATCTACCGTAATGTGATAATATGCATTCATGAAAAATCTCTCATTCTGCAAAATCACACTAAAAATAATAGGGCTGTAGAAATATAGGATTAAGGTGAGACTACTTAAAGAAATGTAACCTTGTAACCAGAGCATTAACAAATACATGACAATCCAAATAAAAATGCTAGCACAGTAGATGGTGACGTATGCACTCAGTATCATACCTAGGTGACTCCAGGCTTTATTTTATCCTGGAACATGCTTCTTTTCTTTTGATATGTAGATTCTTGTAGGGATTAGCTTCTCCTGGAGGCCACTGTCACCAAAATTAAAGCTCTGATCCATGGTGTAGCTTCTTGTGTGCCCATAGCATCATCAGGTAATGAAAAAATGGATATTGAAGCCACTAAGTCAGCTGTCACTACTTGTACCAAAGGGAGGCACTTTGGTAGGATTCTCACTGTTTTTCTTAAAGTCTTCATTATTTCCCATTATTTGCGAAAAATCTTGCCTTTGATAGCTTCAAACATTAACATGCTGGGAAGATTCACTCTTGAACCAACAGTCTTTCCTCATCACACTGTTGTCATTCGCATTTTGCCAGTCATATGTTGAAGGCATCCATGTTACAGAAGCATGCACTGTGGCATGACTGATACAGTTTTGAATCTGTGTGAATGCAGCTCTTGAAAATGTCAAGGTTCTATTGTTTGGGGAAGTTCTAGTTTTGGAGATACTGCAGTGTTTCAAGGTTAAGTGAAATGTATTGCACTTCTCATGCTTTGTTGGCTCTAATATACAATAAAGAAGTGAAGAGGGGCTGTTTCAATCCACTTTTAAATTTCTGCTTTTGTAACATAGTCATTAGATGGAATGTGATAATGTCTCAATGCCATATCAGCACTTCGAACTACATATATGGAGCAGGAATGGTTTTAAACTTTAGTTCATTTGAAAGGGGGTTATAGTGAGGCTTTAAATTAAAATTCATCTGAGCATACAGTAAACAGAAAAAAAATGCAACAGTAGCCAGTTGTCAAGGACAAGACTGATGGGTAGAATAAACAGACAGCTTACAGCAATATAAACAATCTGTTTTCAAAGTGTTTTTTTCTTTTTTAAGAATGCTTGGGAGAACTTCCAAATTAAGTAGAAGTTACTTAAATATGAAAGGCAGTGAATATACAGCATGTTTGTTAGTGACTATTACAGTGTTTCCTCAACTATAATAACACAAATTTCTTTAGCTTAACACAATAGAAATGTGTTGTCTACTGTGGGTCCCCTGGCAGATGATGGCTTTGACATCCTTTAGGGACTCAACACTCAGCATTCAGCCAGTGAAAAGAAAGAAAATGTAGAGAAAGAATAATTGCTTCTTAAAATCCCTAACTTGAAGTGACACACATCACTTGTGGTGACATTCTATTGTAGAGAAGTAGCCCTGTGACTGTACTCAGATTAAAGGAGGCTGGGGAATGTAGTTCTGCTGAGGCAACAGTTTTGTATAATTCTGTGCTTAGCCCAGGTACCCTTCAGATTAAAAGAGGTATAGTGTCTCTGTGTGTGTGTATACGTGTGTACTATTGATTAAAGGGTAAAAGAGACAATTTCTTTTTAAAAACTTTGATTTATGTTTTAATTTAATATTTTACAATATGCGAGCCATGTCAGGCCTCTCTCTCATTGTGTCCTTTAAAAAAATACAAAAACTATTTTTAGCCTGAGGATCATACAGAAACAGCCCATCCTCTATTTCAATTGGTCAGGTAAAACAAATATTTAAATTAGATTTAAAAAGTATAACAAAGTTTAATCATTTTAAGTGTGATCCATATTAAACTAAAATATAATGAAATAATACTAGATTTTTAAATAAATTTTCTTCAGATGAAATTACACTAAGGTAAAATGGCTTTCATAGACGAAATAAAAAGCATTATGGCTCTTATGCTTGAGGCTTGTCAGTTTTCAAGTTTTAAAAAGTATTTCATCTGGTTTAGGACAGTTTGGGATATGTGACCCAGCTAAAGTAACTTTAACAAACCATGTCCTATACCTGGAGACCTTGTTCTGCACTATTGCCCAGGTTACTACTTTTACTAGTAGAAGTCACTCTTTGTTTTTCATGTGTTAATTTACAGGCCACCAAACATATAACCTAAAATTTGTGCAAAATTTATACCTAAATTTGGAAATTTATACTAACTGTATATGACTAAAGCTTAATGAATTCTGTTTGGTTTGTGTGTTAATAACCACATGAATTTAAATCACTTAAAATTTCCTTGAAAAGGTGTTAAAGCATCTAAATTTAATGTTAAACTGAAACCAAAATGTTTTCATCAAAACATGTCAGAATATTTTATACGTTCTTATAGAAATCCAACAATATTTAAAAAATAGAGACCTGCTACTCTAGTATTGAAGGTTTAACAGTTAATGTTTTTAAGATATTCTTTTAATTTCAAACATTATTTAGGTTACATTTTATGAAATTCTTAATTGGCTTTTTAAAATTAGGTTACTAAAACATTAATAAATATATGTTTATTTAGAGGCTATTATTTAATAATTAAAATTCCTCTACATAATCTTACCACTAGTTGAAACTGTACTGGTGGTTTAGATAAGGATCCTTGATTTTTTTCTTGCAAACTAAAATCTGTGACCTGTATGGCTAATAAGTAATTAATATTTTCTTAGACTATTGTACTTGAGAGATAAAACTGAAAATTATAGTTAGAATAAAAGTTATACACTGAGTGACTCTGTCTGAACCTGATCAAAATAAGTACTGTTACACCCATGGATCCCAGAACATAATGCTGCTGTAGATGTTACAATGCTTACAATGTGTTTAAAACCTCATTATTGGGTGGCGGGCCCACGGTGCAATGTACAGATCTTGTAACATGGAAACCTACACCTGAAACCTTTATGTTCATGTTGACCAATGTCACCCCAATCAATTGATGAATAAATATTTTTTTAAAAACCTCATTTAAAAATTTTTATTTATTGATTTGAGAGAGAGAGAGAGAGAGAAAGAGAGAGAAAGAGAGAAAGAAACATTGAATTGTTCCATTCCTGTATTCATTGGTTGCCTTTTTTATGTGCCCTCACTGGAGATCAAACCTGCAACCTTGGCATATCGGGACAGTGCTCCAACCAACTGAGCTATCCTGCCAGGACCATAAACCTTTTCAATTTTCAATTCATAAAGCTCACTTGGGTGGACTCTCCAAAAATCTTATTTAGTGGCATTATAGTAATATAAATTAACACAGACCCTAGGGTATTTTCTTAAGACCAAGTAAAAAATGAATTGCTTAACTTTAAATAATAGTTACTCTTGATTGACATGGATATAAACTCAAATAACAATTTTTAAATCCAAAAAATAATACCTCATACCTATTCGGATAGCTTCTATAAAAAGACTAGAAAATAACAAGTATTGGTGAGAATATGGAGAAATTGGGACCTTTGTGCACTGTTAATGGGAATAAATAGTGTAGCCATTATGGAAAACTGTATGGTGGTTCTTCAAAAAATTAAATATGAAATTACATGTGATCCAGCAATTCCATTTCTGGGTATATACTCAGAAGAATTGAAACCAGGTACTTGAAGAGATATTTATACACCTGTATTCATAGCAGGATTATTCATTATAGCCAAAAGGTGGAAGTAATCCCAGTGTCCATGAATGGATCATGGATAAACAAAATGTAGCACATACATATAATGGAATAGTATTCAGCCTTAAAAAGGAAGACAATTCTGACACATGCTACATCATGGATGCACCTTGAGGACATGCTAAGTGACATAAGCTGGTAACAAAAGGACAAATGCTGTGTGATTCCACTTTTATGAGGTACCTAGAGTAGAGTAGTCAGATTAATAGGGACAGAAACTAGAATGGTGGTTGCCTGGGGTGGGGGAAAGGAGGAATGGAAAGGTTGAGATGATGAAATGAGTTCTATGGATGGATGCTGGTGGTAGTTGCACAACAATGTGAGTGTACATCATGCCACTGAACTGTACCCTTAAAAATGGTTAAGGCAGTAAATTTCATGTTATGTGTATCTTACCACAACTAAATGAACAAACAAACCCATCAGATATTTTCATTTCTTTCTAGCCCTACTCTCAACTTAAATGAACAAACAAAATCTTCCTCTCATGCTCAACCAGGACTGTAAAGGGGAGTCTGAACATGGAACCTGAGTTGGGCTTCAATGATGGGTAGGAATTCAACACCAGAGTTTTGAGAGGGGAGAAATAAGGCTCTATGATGCAAATACAAGTATAAATACACACACTCACAACACTCACTCCCCTCCCTCCAGCCCCTAAGGAAGTATTTCATTGTAATGCTACCTTGAAAACAGCTGCAGCCAACTTGGGTGGCTTGCTTGTGACAGTTCCCCAAGGTCTTGTTTGCTCAGGTGGTGGTTTCAGTCTCTTGCCTTTGAAATGTCACATGAACTGAAAATAATGTAGAGGCTTATTTTAATCTGTTTTCTTTGTAGATAAAGTCCAGGTATCTAGTGGGAATTAGTACATTAATAATCAGTTATTTGCTTTTTATAAAGAAAGCATCCGTCAACTTGTAGTCCAACTATCTCAACCTTAGGTGGCTCTTTTCTAGCTAGATGCCTGCTCCTTGGGCAACTGGACTCCTGTAAGCTCAGACAGAACCATTCAGAAAATAAGATTTAAAGAACACAGGAAGAGCTCACTTGGTACTTGAGCAACTGTCTTTAAGAGCTTTGGCTCAGTTGTATTTACAGCCGAAGTTACAGTAAAACTAGAAGTTTTCTGTTTGATCCAAGCTCCTCCCCCCCCCCCCCCCTTTTTCTTTTTACTCTCTCGGATGTTTGCGCTTAATTTTTTTTCTTTTATGATTTTTCCATGGTTGGGATATGTTGTATCCTTTTTGTTTTCAACTTTAATGTGTCTATACAAAAGTTCTTTTTTGGTTGAGAATCAGGTTGTATTCTTTTATAACTGCCCGATGACTACCTGAAGTCAAAGAAGTAAGACTTTTAATGAGGTAATCTACTTTTAATACATTTATTTTCTTGGGCCACTTGTAGTTTGCAGAGTTTCAAAATATTATTAATTTTTGAGGTTGTGTAGGTTGACCCCAGATATGATAAACTTTCAAAAGATTATACTAGAGTAGACTAATTCATTGCTGTGTGTGTGAAATTATTGATTTGACTGGAATACATATTTATGGTCTGCTAGTAATTTTGTCCTTAATAGTGTTCTTTTGGATAACCTCTCCCTCCATAAGACAGTTTCCTATAATTTCTGCCTGTAGGTTGGAAAACCTGACTCCTACCCAGTCACTATGGCTCAGTACCCTGCTCTCTGTGCTGTAATGATCTGTTATCTCTGTTATAAAACCAAGTACATGGGATTGGTTCCATGTGGTTTGCAGTTAAGAAGCACCTCCAATTTCATTCCGGTTTCTATGTCAAAGAGGCCTTGGTTTGGGGTGGGGGAGGGGCTTACTTTGGTGTGCACATTAGCCCATTTTGATAAATTTAATACATTTATTCTATCACGGTTTGGGAGACCAGAAGTCTGAAACCACGTTGTCAGGAAGACCATGATCCCTCTAAGACTCTGGGTAGAATCCTTCCTGGCCCCTCCTTAGTTTCTACTTTCATTGTCAAATGGCATTCTTCCCTCTGTATTTGTATCCAAATTTTCCTTTTCTTATAAGACAACAGTCATATTGGATTAAGGCCAAGCCTACTCTCATATGACTCCATCTTAACTTATTATTACATTTGCAACTACCCTGTTTCCAATAAGGTCACATTCTGAGATACTGGGGGTTAAGACTTTCACATATCTTTTTGGAAGACACAGTAAACCTATAAAACTTGTGTTTTTTCTTTAGCATAGCAGGTTTTAAAATTTTCTTTTATAGTTGACTCATTGTCAGTCTGACAAAAAAATGAAGGCATTTTGGGCTTGGGTATAGATAAATCTTCAAATAGGGAAATTAGGTGTTTATGAAAGTAGCTGTATTGAAGGTTACCAACAGGTAAATAAATCTCTAGTTTTGCTGTAGGTTAAACAGAGTCTTTGTAGCTGGACTATAATGTATAACGTTACCTGTTCCACCTAACTTCATATTATAACAAGTGGAAATATGGTGGGCTTCCTTATCCATCACTTTAGCTCTGCAGATAATGAATTTTTCTCTTTTCATAGTGTCTTAGGCTTAGGCTTTGAAACTGTTTGCTGAGTTCTCAGAGCCTTGGTTTGTCCATTGGTAGAATGAGAATTCTACCTACATGGTAGGGTTGTTCAAGGTTTGGATGAGATGATGTTGGCATAGTGTCTGACACATGATGTGTTTTACTCTGTGGGAGTTGCCTTCTCCTCCTCTCCATCTTTTCTTAGCCTTGGCCATGCTCTGAGTGGCTGTCAGCGGAGCAGCTGGAGGCCGTCGCGCTGCCAGCAGTAACATCTTGCTGCCAGTGGTGCCAGACTGTGCCCAGGGTTGAACTGCCTAAAAATAGCAACCAGGAAGACAGCCAGAGGAGGTCTCTTGCTCTGATTTAGAGGCTTTTTGGGGGGTTTTCTTTGAGAACGTTATTCATGCTTTATTAAGATGCACTAATTGCCTGTGGGTCTCAGTCCCACCTGGTGAGGTGCTGTGGGTGCCTGGGAGTGGACCTCATCTGCTTTCTACCAGGTTTTAAATAGTCTTTGGAATTTGCACTCAACCCAAGGTGAAAGCTTAAGGTTTTCTCTGAGCATGCATCTCGTCTTGGGCATGCTTGTTGCTTTCTAAGTTTCCCAATACACATGGGTACTTTTGACTGCCCTAATTTCACAAAGCAACTCTCTTCTTGACATTTCCTCCTAGATCTCAAGTGGTCTAGTGTATGTCTCAACTGTGATCTTTTACCTCCAGTGTCTACAAATTGTTCCTCTACTTTAAAATGTTTACAAGCAATGCCAGTTACTTCTCCAGCATGGGAGGGTTTGAGTTAGGCAAAACAGACTGCACCTGTGTCGTCCTTCAGGTGGCTCCCAGACAGGTTAGGACAGAGTTACATAATAATTTGCAAATCAGGTTGACTGTTTTTTCTGGAACCAAGGAGCAAGTTCTCATTCTGGGAACATAGTCTGCTGCTGCACCAGAGATGGGGTAGGGCAAGGACAATTAAAAATGCCACAAAACTTGCCTACCATTTTAAGTTAATGCTCCCTTGATTCCGTGTAGAGTTGATTGCTACAAATCTTTGTTTTTCAGAGCTCTGATAAACTTGGGTCTGGTAGTTGGTGCTTATCTTTGATGTTATGGTATGGTGGGGGGAGCTTGGAGCTGCCTACTCCAACATTCTCACATTACCTTATCAGATTTGGTTCTCTTGTGGTAGTCCACTTTAACACCCTTGGAAGTCATTTCATTCTACCACTCTACAAATGCTGCAGACAGGAGATGCCTCAATTCTTGACAGGCCCTCTTTCTATATCTCCCTGGAAATCATAGTTTCTGTTAAGCTATTTCAGTATTGTTGACTGAGTAGTTGTGTTAATACTAGTATTTGTTCCTATTAAATATTAGACTAAATAAATACTAAATATAAGATTTAAAGACAGTTTGGTGCCTTGTGATCTTTATATTTTAAGGCCATATTTTTGGATTTTTCCTCCTGTACAAATGCACTTCTGAAATAACCCAAGGCAGTGCTAAATATGATTTGATTTATATACAGTTTCATAGTTATGCATTTACTGGAAAAACTAAAGTACAGCTAAAATGGTCTTGTATCTATTGGTGAATAGTATGCATTTATAACCGGTTCACAAATATCCAGTCAGCATCATTTGGTAGAACATTGGACAGCGATCACTGCTTGTGGCTTTTTAAGACTTTCTACCCTCTTATGTAGCATGAGATAGCATAACAGTGTATTCAGAAGACAAATTCTCGCATTATATATGAACTAGAAGTGACCATTTGGATAAGACTTTGAGATCCTTAAATTCAAGAATGTATATTTTTCTGGTGTTCTTTGCCTGCTTTTGTTCTTGATCAATCATTTTGACACTTCATTGGGAGTCACTGTTAATTTTTAGGAGTAAAACCTAGGAGTTAACATGTTGCATTTATTCTGAAGACTGAGTTGGGGAAAAAATAGAAAACAGTTGGTAATAAATTATGGTTTGTACTAAGTGAACCTGAGGCTGCTGTGACCCTAGACTGTATGCCATCTTACCACCTTTTCCTTATTGCCCCTTACCTTGTTTGTTTAGGCATCATTTTGAAACACAATTTGGTTATAATTCTTCATAAAAGCATAGGAGTTAGTTGATCTTTACTCCTCTGCTTAAAATAGTTATTGCCAAGGGAAAGGTTGGATAACTTACTATTGACATGTTGCTTCAGGGGATTTTGGATTGAAGGTGTATTTTAACTCCATTGGTATATCTAGTTCTTTGGTATACTCACACATGCACACAGTATCATTTCTCAACTCCTCATTGGGGAGGTGAGGTTACCTTTGTTTTGCAAATTAGTAAACAAAACTTCAATGGCATTGTTTCTTGAGTAAGTGATGGTGGTGTTCTAGTAGTCTAGTTTTCTTAAAAAAATTTTTTTTTTAAATTATTGATTTCTGAGAGGAAGGGAAGGAAAGAGAGAGATAGGAACATCAATGATGAGAGAGAATCATTGGTCAGCTGCCTCCTCATGCACACACTAGGGATCGAGCCTGCAACTGGGCATGTGCCCTGCGACTTCCTGGTTCATAGGTCGACACTCAACCACTGAGCCACACTGACTGGGCTTTTCTTTTTTTAATTTATCTTTATTATTGAAAGTATTACAGATGTCCCTGTCTCCCCCCCACCATTGACCCTCACCCCTCACCTCCACTCCCCCCTTCCCATCCTCCATAACTTTATCACGCGATTGTGTGAGTCCATGGGTTATGCATATACCTTTTGAGACAGCTTGCAGGGACCTGGAGAGTATTATGTTAATGGCAATAAACCAGTCAGAGAAGACAAGTATCACATGATCTCACCTATATGTGGAGTCTAATGAATTAACATAAACTGATGAACAAAATAGATCCAGAGACATGGAAGCATGAAACAGACTGATGAATCTCAGAGGGAAGCGGGCTAGGGGACAGACAGTTGGGAAGAGATTAATCAAAGAATTTATATGTATATATGCATAACCCAAGGCTAGTTTCTTTATATTATTTCATATCTCAGGAATGGATTTTGAGAAATAGTTTATTACATGGTTAGAGGAGAAGAACAGTGGGTATAGTTAGAAATTAGTGGATAGAAAAGGGGGATCCTACGAATGAAAGACCTTCACTGTTATGACGTGTGTGTGTGTGTGTGTGTGTGTGTGTGTGTGTGTGTGTGTGTAATTTTAGGTCATATTCCTAATGTTTTAATGTTTGGTTCTTTTGAAAGGAGCCTGTTAAAACAGCAACTTAAAACAAGAACTACCTGAATTTTCACTTCATTAGATTTCATTTTCTTTTTTCCTTTCGGACCTTTCATTTTCCCCAGAGGAATCTATAGGGGAGAAGACTTAGAATAACATAAATGTAGGGGCAGCACAACCAAGGGGAAAAGGCTAACGATAGCACTGAGTAAGTGCTGGGAAAAGAGCCTGAACACCAGTGGGGGAGAGAAGGGAAAAGTAGCAAATGCCTAGAGTAATTGACCTCATTCTAGCATGGCTGCTATGACACACAATTGCAGAGTTTGATATTGTAAAGGATCAGAGAACTGTTGGCTCTGCTTGAGGCACTTTCAAACCTCACTACTGTACCTGAATTGAAGCGGAAGCCTGCAGGACCATTGGCTTTCTGACTGTGAATAGGCCGACTCACTGGGGAAGCAAGCAGGAAGTAGTGCTGACCTGTTCTCAATCATTCTTCCCCATTGTAGACAGGGAGATTGTAAGGGTAAAACTAACATGAGAGTGACTCCTTCAAAAAATTATTTTTACCTTACCAGTCAGAATCATGTGTCTGTAACTTGCTGAGATAGCTGGGTTGTTGACTGGTTGTCTTTTTTATGGCTGTTTATCCTGTTGTTTTGCATGTATTTTTTCAATAAGGGCTGGGCCAGGTACAACAGAGATTTAGAATGAAGTACAATTTAAACTCTTCATTTAATTCTGTGACTGTAGATATCTTGGACAGGTCAGTGAACTATGACTCAGTTCCTCAACTGTCAAGTGAGGTAACAATAGTACATCTAACTCATCAGGGAGAATAAATGAGTTTATGAATCTAATCCAGGGGTAGGCAAACTTTTTGACTCGAGGGCCACAATGGGTTCTTAAACTGGACCGGAGGGCCGGAACAAAAGCATGGATGGAGTGTTTGTGTGAACTAATATAAATTCAAAGTAAAGGAGCGGAGGGGAGAGCAAGAGAACCCTCCGCTCTTTTGGCTCCGCGGGCCGGATAGAACAGCCGAATGGGCCGGATCCGGCCCGCGGGCCGTAGTTTGCCCACAGCTGGCTTAGACAGTGTCTAGCACAAAATAAGGGCTGTATTAAGTGTTGTTGTCAGAAACTGAAAAAGATGAGTAAGAGCCTATGCAAACAAAATGGATATGTATTTTATCCTACCCGAAGTAGTGATTCTACTAAATTCAGTATGTATTTTGTTACTCAATTATTTATTTTTTAATTTTTGCCCTTTGATTTTATTATGGGGCTTAATTTTATCATGGATGTCTATCTCCAGCAGATACAGAACATACATAATTATGTGAACAAGGAAAGACATGGTACATGAAGATTTTTTTAATACTATGTCAGAACCTGAAAAATGACAATGGCAACAAAAGAGACAAAATCTCTGATATACCAAGTCATATTTTTCCTGCAATTGTAATTATGTCTTAGAATTAAGTGCATATGGAAATAGAGTGTGCAATAAATGCTACATGTGTAATGCTTATACTTTATACAAAACAGTATTTTACAAACCATCTCATGCTTGAAAGACTGATAATTATTAGGACTGACCCTCAGAATATGGTTTAATATCTTCTAACAAATTTTTATTAAATTTGTTGACTTTTTGATAATTTTAAATGGCCTTATTTTATTAGAAAGTAATTTTAGCTTATGATTACTGTTTTTGCTATCTTCTATAATAATAAAAGCGTAATATGCTAATTAGACCAGACCCAAGCCGGGCTGCGAGGGAAGTCTGGGTCCCAGGTGCCTGCTAGCGGCCAGAGGGAAGCCCCGGTCCCTGGTGCCAGAGGGAAGCCAGTGCCGGCAGCCAGGGGAAGGGAAGGCCTACTCTTGCACAAATTTTGTGCATCGGGCCTCTAGTGGTATTATATTAGTAAAGTGTTCTATTTTCCCTGCTTTCATGTACATGGGAAACAAATTGGACATAATAAACCATTTCTCTTTAAGAAAAGCTGTTTTCTTTTTCCTA
The DNA here is from genome assembly GCF_963455305.1 of Plecotus auritus. NCBI lineage: Eukaryota > Metazoa > Chordata > Mammalia > Chiroptera > Vespertilionidae > Plecotus > Plecotus auritus. Next base: position 78,498,711 of record NC_137773.1, read on the forward strand.
AAGTGATCTTTTTGGAGGCCTATGTCCAAAAAGATTGGCTATAATGAGAATAAGTGACGAATGCATAGAAGTGTCTTTGAGGTCTTAAACGCTTATACAATGTAGTTCTGCTAGGACTCAGCCATTGCATGTGACATTGCTGTTAATGGATAATGGTTTAAAGAGCTATTGAAAACATTGTGGCTCATTACCGAGCTCTTTTTCTGGCTCTCAAGTGTCAGCCAGACAGACCAACTTAATTAAAACTCTGGAGGTAAATGGCTCACTGGGTTAACCAATAGGCCTTTTGTAATAATGTCTTAAAATTTTTAGAAAATTAAAAGGCACAGATTTATATACCTGGTAAGCCAAAAGAAACCAAAAAAGTGAAGTTTCTCTTTTGTAATTTATGGAGAAGAAAGTGTGTTTTATAATTTTTTAAGTTCCAATTTAGCTGCCTTTCTGTGAAATTTGAAATGAAACTACTTAGTACCTTATTATAATAAAAAATTAGAATTTTTCCTGTATTTCCACAATTGATCAGAGCCACTCCTTAAGTTGTAACCTTGGTAAATCTTAAAATATCATTTGGAAAATTCAGGCCATAAACCTTCCGTGAGTTCGGGATGTCAGAGTATAGCTCTTGTGGGCTAAGAGAAGGAAAAGGAGACGCTTTTCTGGGTTTACTATATGGTAGGTGTATATATTCCTATTTAATATAGCCCATGTACATTATCTGCTTCTCCCTCCTTCCTCTTAACTTTTTTTGTACTCTTAACTCTTAGATTTATTTCTCTGTTAATTTTTTTAAAGCATTCTAGATGCTTTCATTGTTAGCTTCCTTTTATTACTAGATAGGTTCCTGTCTTGGAAAATAAAAAGATTTTTTTTTTTTTTTAATCTTGGGCATGTCACTCAGTTTTTCTGGCTCACTGTTTTTTATTTAATATATGATAGAGTTGGAGTGGGGTTGCATGGAGGGGGTCAATGAGGGGAAAAAAGGGGACATATGTAATATTTTCAACAATAAAGATTTAAAAAATATATATATGATGGAGTTGGATTACTTTTCAGATTGACATCCTGTGAAGTAGGATAAAATAAGATAGATTTTTCTGTAGATCTTTCTCTTGTTTTCTTTTTTATTTTACTCAACTCCATGTATTTGCCATGACCTGAATAACTAAGTGACAATTCCTTTAGGCAGGCTAAACCTTTATTCTTTACTTTCCTTTTTTCTAAGTTAAGCCAACTAGAATTTTGAGTGGCAGGTACTTGATAATATAGTTTAATAAATATTTTACCATTGTATAAATACATTAAATATGAAACTCCTACTGAGAAAGATTTGTAATAGCTTCTAAAGTAAATTAGTAAGATTTATTAAGGGGCTGAAAATGCTCCCAATATTGTAAAGAAGTGTAAAGGTCCTGGAATTTGTTTACATTATGTACATAAAATTGGATCCATCCTAACCATGGGACCAAATATTTTGATTGCAGTTTGTGAGATTTGCAAATTTCAGTTGGGCACAAAGGGTTACTGATGTCCTAAGTTTGTAAGGACATTATGAGTAAAGACACTAGATAGGAATTAGGCTGGGAGATGGGGTGGGATGGGAGAGTTATGGATAACTTTGGGATATGGATACTGAGTAAATTTATTGAGGAATGGAAAATGTCTCAAGGTAGGTAGTGGTGGTGGAGAGATAACTTTAAATCCTAGCCAGAAGAGTTTAGATTGTGGGTAGGTAGATATTGGAAATCTTTGTTTATTCTTAAAAATTAACACAAAGAAGGGACCTTGTCTCTTCTAGTCTTTAAATGTTGTTAATTTGATTCTTAGAGCTTCTGCAGCCATCTTATCACCCTGTGAGGATTGTAAATTGCATTCCATATCCTTGAATTTAATTTCTCCTAGGTACTCTGCTTAGATCAGGTCCTATTGGCAGTTTTGATATGATTGTATGTTTTAATGAGTCTTAACCTTTGCTATGTTCTAATGTGGTCATAATATTTTAGAATCTTAAAGTTAGAAGAGTCCTTGGAGAGTAGTCTGCTCTATCTTCCTAACCAGCACAGGAACCATACTCTTGGTTTTTGAAGTGATTGCTCTGTTTCTGCTGGAATGCATGAACTATTTTTAAAGACATCTCTTTCCATTGGTAGATTTCATTTCTTTGGCTAAAAGCTGCCTTTCTGAGCTTTTTTTCAGATCCATTTTCAGGATTCCAACCCATTAGAGGGACAGTTATGATGCCCTCTTCTAAGCTTTCTTTCTCAGTCTAAATATTTTACTTTCTCTTACTTTGTATTTCAAGGTTTCCCCCATTATTCTTCCCTATCTTTTGATTATTCTACATCTTAAGACCCAGAATTGAACATAACAATATCCTTTAAAAAACTCAGTTATGTTGTTTTTAGCAGCAAGCAACAGAAAACCCCTTCTTACCTGGCTTAAACAATAAGGAAATTACTGTTTTCCATTTAGAATTGGACATTTTCTTCATATTTGAGTATTGCAGAAATTAATTCATTTTGAATATTTAAATGAGTAGCATATCAATATAGTTAATAGTATTGTCCTCCCTCGATGATTCATAAAATAATGATGTGTTCTTCCATTGGTATGTTTTTATATTTGATGAAACATGACATTTTATTTTTTAAAAATATATATTTTTATTGATTTCAGAGAGAAGAAGGGAGAGGGAGAGAGAGATGGAAATATCAATGATGAGAGAAAATCATTGGTCGCCTGCCTCCTGCACACCCCACACCAAGGATTGAGCCTGAAACTCGGGTATGTGCCCTGACCAGGACCTCCTGATTCATAGATCAATGCTCAACCACTGAGCCACACTCCCGGACAACACATTATTTAAAATAGCAGGAGGTCTCATGGATAGAGTGGATCCATGATTAGCAATCTCTTTTTTTTGCTTTGATTATGTCAAGACCCAGCCTGGCAGATAGGCTTGCCCTCACAGGGTTACAAGATGGCTACAGCAGCTCTGAGCATTGAATCGTTAATCAACAATATCTAAAGGCCAGGAGAGAGAAAGTTATCCCCTTCTTTCTGTTCATTTTAAAGAATAAACAAAATTTTCCAAAGTGCCTCTCCTTGATTAGAATTGTCACATACCCATTCCTCAACCAGTCATTGACAAGAGATAAGGAGTCACCATTATTAGCTTAGTGGTTCTTCGTCAGTGGTTCTCAAACTTATTATACCAGAATGACCTGGAGAACTTCTTAAAACACAGGTTGCTGGGATCCACCCCCAGTTTTAGTATTTTTTGCAATGTGGACTGAGAATTTGCCTTCCTCACAAGTTTCTGGGTGATGCTGATGCTGCTGGTCTAAGGAATGGAGAGGTAGGCCTGGTCTCCCTTAAAGTGCATAGCCATATAAAATCAAGCAAGAAGTGAGGTAGGCAATTGTCTATTTCTGTTACAGCCTACATCAGTGATATTCCTAGTTGGTGTAACACACTAAAGTGTGGTCATTACTGTGGGTTTATACAATATATATTATTAGCAGTAAAATAAGTTTCAGGAATGATTTGCTTAAATCATGTAGAGTAGCTTAAGTAGATTCAAGATAAAATTTGTTACTCTCTGACATGCTTTCTTGAGAGGGAGAGAAAAGGGTGACTATTTGTGACATCATGAAGAGTGTGCCCCTTTGGTAGTAAATAGTGTATATTAATAATAGTTGATGTATATTAACTCATTTAAACATCAAGGTGAATTCATCACATAGGTACTGGTAATAAATACCCACATTTCACAAAGGAGGAAACTTAGACCCAAAGATGTTAAATAATTTTCTCAGTGTCATACAGCTAGTAAATGTTTTAGCCATATGTTCTACTGAATTCTGTCAGATGGGTCCTCTGTTGCAGAAAGGGTAAGGTGGAGAGGTTTACTGTATATTTTTGGCTTATGCTAGTACAGTGGGATTAGTGTTCTGATAATTACTACCTCCCTCTCTCCTTCCCTTCCTCCCTAGCTTCCTCCCTTCTTTTCTTCTCTGGCTCATTTCTACCTGTATTTGTATAATAGGTAAATTTGGACTTGTGTAGAACTTAAAACATTATGTTAGCAATGTCTGCTAGCTTTTTGCCTTCTATGAAACTTATAAACCTGTTTCCTTAGTCTTTTTGTGCATATTTGGGGGAGAGAAAATTGTGTAGATCAGATTGTGCAGAAACCTATGGTTAAATACTTATTTTTGTTGTTGTTGAATGTTATGATGTGGAGGCTAATTATCTTCGTAAGGGAGATTATGTTGGTCAGAGCCTTTATGGCCAATAATGAACCAAACACAAAAGTTTTTAGTTGCTTCAGAACTGTTGAGAAAGCTAAAAAAAACCTCTAGGCCAAGCTTCTAGGCATGACTCCCAAAAGCTGACTGAAAAACCAGGCTGCCTCAATTCTTAAATGCCCTGCTTAGCACTCTAAGCTGTAGCCATTGTGAACAACTGATCATGTTCTCTCATTTGTAGGTCTTTGTGTAAGCTGTTCCTTTTGCAATCATCTTTTCTTGGCTAATGCTTCTTATCCTTCAGGTCTCATTCTAAATTTTACCTAAAAGTTTTTACTGATCCTTCTATCTTAATCTCTTTCAGACCATTCAGATGCTCCTGCTTTCTGCTCCCATTGTATCCCCCTATCATGGTATTTAATCTTTTATTATTGCTCATTGGTCTGTCTTTTCCCCACTCCTCACTGTGTCCTAGCATAGCACAACATGATGCTTGAATATAGTAAGTTAAGTGATTTAGATTTTAAAAGCCACTGATTGCACATTTGAAGCTTCATTATCAAGAAATAGATGCCAATCACTAACTTTTAAGTTGCAATTTATAATTTTCATAATTGTAATTGACTTGACATATTTTTGCTTTGGTTTGAGTTTAATACCTTTTGTAGTCTGTCTAATGTAACTTAATGGAGAAGGGACAACTGATCTATTTGCTAATAATTTTATGAAGTTAGGAACTGGAAATCTCAGAAGTTTGTAATACAGATAGACTCTTAAGAAAAAACACTTGTCTTTGAATAATTTTAGGTTTACTGAAAAATTGTAAAGACAGAACAGAGATTCTCTCACCTCCTCACCTGGTTTCCCTTGTGATGGTTCATTTGTCCAAAGTGAGAAACCAATTTCAGTATTGCTACATTACTATTAACTAAACTCCAGGTTTTATTTGGACTTTACCACTTCTTCTATTTGTGTCTTCTTTCTGTTCTAGGGCACCGAATTGCATTTTGGTGTCACATCTCCTTAGTCTCCTTACCTTAGTGACAGTCTTGTTTTTCATGACCCTGACAGTTTTAGACATCTTGTAGAATGTCCCTCAGTTTGGGTTGATCATCTTTTCATGATTAGACTGAGGTTGTAGAATTTTGGAAAGTATACTTACAGGGGTACAGTGCACTTCTTGTCATTTATATCAAATGGCTTATGTCACTAATATCAAGGGGTGCATTATACTTATATGACATCATTGCTTAACCTTTATCACTTGATTAAACTGATGTTTGCCAGGTTTCTTCACTGTAAAGTTCTTTTTCCCACTCTCTTCTTTGAAACCAAGTCACTAAATAGCTCACCCTCAAGGACTAGGGTGGGAGGGGGACAGAAGGGGTGGAGACTTAAGTGGTATCTCCTTGTTATTTAGAATTCTGTAAGCAAGATTGGTTTCTTCTCTCCTCTAAAATAAAATATTTAGATTTATCACTGTGAAGTCACTTTGTGAATATATGACATATCTCATTTAAAAGAGAATTCAGCTAATTCTCACTTGGTGAATACTTGCTGGACATTTTCCCTCTTAGATCTATTAAACTATAGGCCACTAAGGGGACTCATTTTTATGGTGACCTCTTTTCTTTCTTTTTTAAAAATCAGGCTTCAGTATTATTCGTCAGTTCCTAATCTGATAGATACTATTTATAAAGGAATAGAACCTCTTATGAGGGAAATTATTCCTAAATAAAGCATTAAAATGTAGCACATGTTTGAACATAGATTTGACCCTATGCTTAACAAAAGGAGATTTTGGTCACAGTTATAATGCCCTTTGGGCATGGTATTAATTGATTTTGGAAATTAATTTAAAATGAAACTTCATTAGACAGCCATTACTCTTGAATTTTTATTTTTTCTGCTCTAAATCCTTAGTGAAAGCATATGCTCTATAGTAAAAAACTGTAAACTGAAGTTTTATTGTTGAAATATTGCCTGGTATTGTAATGATAAATAACTTGCATCTTAAAGAAGCATTCTTTTCTTTTGTGATGGATTTTTGAAAAGATATATCACTAAAATTGCATAATTTGTACTAATAATTGACTTTGAAACCTTTGAAGTCAGTATATTTTATGCTTTTGGATTCATTTACTCAGCAAATATGTGCTGAGCACTATGAATGTATAGCAGTGGATAAGAAAGACTTGGATCCTGTTCTCAAGCTAGTGCAGACAAATTGAACAAGAGTGGTTAAATGCTGCAAAAGATGGAGTGTATGTGTGAGCTTACCTTGTTTGTGGGAAGGCATCAAAAAGATCTATTTAGTAATGTGAAATCTACAACCTGAGGGATGAATAGAATCTGGGAGAAGAGGAGGGAAGGATGGATGAAGCAGGGGGAACAGTTATGAAGGAAGGAGTATGCCTGGGGAGTGTGGAGTTCTGTACAAGCAGACCCAGAGGACTGAAGTGTGCATATGCATGGGGAGAGCAGGACAGTGGTGAGTAGAGCCACATGATGAGGGTCTTTGTAAGGCTTTTGACTTTATCTGAAAGGCTCTCCAGAAAGCCATTGATGACAGAAGATCAGATTCGCATTTTGAGTACAATCACTGCGGTGTAGTGGAGTAGAGTGGGGAAATAGATTGATGGAAGGTTTGATCTAATGTGGGGAGGCCAGTTAGCCTTCTGTAGTAGTCTCTGCGAGGGATGACATTCGGTGCTTAGTGAGAATTTGGTGTTAAGCTCTATCTTCTGAGAGACCACTGAAATAGGTGAAAATTTCATATGTGTATGAAAACAAACAACATATGTCTCCTTTAAGAAGTGTAAAGGTTTGCCTGGCTGATGTGGCTCAGTGGTTGAGCACCTACCCTTGAACCAGGAGGTCACGGTTTGATTCCCCATAAGGGAACATGCCTGGGATGCAGGGTCGATTCCTAGTAGGGGGCATGCAGGAGGCAGCTGATCAGTGATTCTCATCATTAATGTTTCTCTCTCTTCTCCTTTTCTCTCTCTGAAATCAATAAACATATTTATAAAAACAGAATTGTAAAGGTTTGTAGTGTATGTATAGTTCTCGAATCTCATTTAAGGATCCTGAATTTCATTAAGAAACTATTGTGAAATCTTTATTAATTTTTTTGTTTTTTTGTGGGGACGGTCCCCTCGTTTATTTTATAAAATGAAACTAATATTCAAATTATAAGGTATTTGATCATACTGATTTAAAAATCAGGTTTTTCTTTTTAATTTTAAACATATCAGACTACCACTCTGGAATAATTGACGCTTAATTAACTAGTAAGCAGGGAATTCAGTCCATCCAAATGTTAAATAGTGCCATTTAAAATTTGGAAGCCTGAAGCAAGATAAGGCTGTGGTGGCCATAGCCAAGCCAAATGGACTCTTGTTGAGTAATAAAATAAGGTTGCAAAATGAGTACAGTTCTGAGGAGTATCTCAACTGGAGAAGCAGGTGCCAGTAGTGTGGGCCTCAGGATGAAACCATGGGGCTGGCCAGAAGATTTTTGTTTTCATCTCTAATAGTGCTCCAATAAATACGAAGTTGTGCTGGTAGAAAATCTTTTGTATCCCCTTATTTGTCTTTTCCTTCCTGAAAGGAGTAGGAACTTACATAGCAGATTTATCAAAATATGATGAGAAAATTTTAGAATTCAATTTTGAGTCCCTAAAGGAATAGATTGCCTTACTGAGAAGATTTAAAGAGGAGGATAGAAACAGTGGAGAAAAAAGAGAATGGATGGGAGGGTACTTTGCTTTCTATTAACCAATGGGTGGGTAGACTATATTTATCTAGAACAAAGAAAAAGAGATTACACATACTCTGGAACAGCGGTCGCCAACCGGTGGTCTGCGGACCACTGTTGGTCCGTGAGGTCCGAAAGGTTGGCGACCACTGCTCTAGAAAACATATCTTTGCAAGAAAACTATAAAAACACACGGATTAATGCCAGGCTGCAAGTTTTGAGGGCACAGTCCCCAAACTGCCCTCACTTCTGACACCAACTTCAAGTTCAGGGGGTTCCCAAAACCACCCTCAGGTTCATTAATTTGCTAGAAAGGCTTACAGAACTCATTGAGAGCTGTTATCCACACAGTTTTAGTTTATTACAGATCAAAATAAGCCAAAAGAAGAGAGTCATTGGGCAGAGCCTGAAGAGTTCAAGTGCAAAGCCTCTGTGTTTTCTAATGTGCAGTTAGGATGCGTTACCCTCCCAGTATTGATGTGTGACGGTACGCACAGAGTTGCCAACCAGGAAGCTCACCCAAGCTTTGGTGTCCAGATATATTTTGGGGGGCTTCATTATATGGACATGATTGATTGGTTGATTGCCCATGGAGTTGAACTCAAGTTTCCAGGTCTAATGATCTTTTATAACCCAAAGCCCTTGCCATAATTTGGTCTTTCTGGCATTGCCAGTTCTCACCCTGAGACTGTTGATATGGCCAACCTACTCTAAGATCCAGTATAACCAGCCCCTACCCTAAACAAGGACACTTTGGTCAAATATAACAGTTTGCCTCCCAGAAGCCAAGGCAAAAGCCATACCTCTTTTTGGGCAATGCCAAATTTATTGTATACACTTAGATGTTAAAATAATTGCTTTGAGTTTTATATTGAGATTGGTATTGATAGGGGCCAAAGAGGAAACAGATCATTTAGGATAAGATTATGTGCAATAGTCCCAAGGGAGTGTTGGCTTGACCCCAGTTGATAGTGGTAGGGGGTAAGGTAATAAGAAATTGCTCCAGTCTGAAAATATTTTGAAGGAAAGGGCCAATTTGGATGTATGTATGTACTATGAGAGAATGAGATGAGTCCAAGATACCTCTTGTGGCTTTTGGCTTGAACACCTGCAAGGATGGAGATGCCATTACTGAGATACTAGAAAACCAATTGTCCATCATAAGAATTAGGTGGCTCGCACTACTACCAGTCCTATGCTGATGGTATATTGCAACTTATTAAAAGAAAACCATTCCTTGTGTTTCAGATACTTGACAAAAACCAAAACCTGTTGTACTTTATAAACCCCACACCAAGGCTCCAAATGAACAAAAGACCAACTTATATAATGTTAATACTCTCATATTCATTCCTCTTTAATAATATTATCAACATGATCTAAACTGTATTTAGGTATTTTAACTTATCTCTGAATATCACCAGTAGTAGAGTTTCTAGACCTAAAGTTATTCATCTTATTGAAACTGGTCACATTTTCAGAAGTTCTAGTTCTGTATATTATCATGCTACATGCACAAGTTATGTCATATTTCTTTATTTCTAGCAGAAGAAATAGTTTCTTCATGCTCTCTGCTGATGTAACAAATCAGTTTATTTGAGTCAGTTGAGAGCATTTAATTTAAAGGAACTGTTAATATAGAACTCAGTTGTTCATTATTTTCATGTAGCTTTCCTCTACTTTGATGATGGTTATTTTTAGGTTGAATTTCTTCATTGAGTTTAACTGTGAATGTTGTCAGTTAGTTATAATTCACTGGACAGTGTAGAATAAGTGTACTCTAATTTTAATTTAAAAAATAAGTAAAAATATTCTTCCAGTTTTATTAGTATTACTCTGTGTTGATGTTATGATCGGAATAATACCAAACCATTTGGCTATCCATCATCTATATCAGTACATAATTTGTCACCTGACAAATTTATCAGCGAGAGTTTATGCTATTCTCAAGCCCTAGTAACCCAGTAATATATTTTCTACGTTATGGAAAGTAAAATGGTTGTTTAAGACTGTGACTAGATGAACTCAACTCTAATTACATTTAAATTTATTTATAACAGTTAAAAGGATTAACTAGAAAATATTCTTTTCATGAGCAAGTTGAGGATCAAATTGTCTTTTCTAAGGTTTCTACTCTGGGTTACTAACTTAATTCTGTTCATTTTGAAAGCATATAGACTGGTGAAATAAAACAGCACATTGATATAACTGAAGTTAAAGTGATACAATGAGACTCTTTGGTCAGATATATACTTTTATTAGGAAAAAAGTTCAATTAAAGTTCTTCAGGTGAAAGAAATCTCATCCTGGTAGTGACAGATGGGTGTGCATTGACTTTTTCTCTCCCTTTTTCCCTTACTCTTCCTCTCTCCTTTCTCCCTCTGTCCTTCCCACAATTTATTATATTTAAAAATATAATATTAGGCCCTAGGCGGTGTGGCTTAGTGGATAGAGCATCGACCTGCAGACTGAAGGGTCCTGGGTTTGATTCCGGTTAAGGGCACATACCCGGTTGCTGGCTCGACCCCTAGTAGGGGGCATGCAGGAGGCAGCCAATCAGTGATTCTCTCTCATCATTGATGTTTCTCTCTCTCCCTCTCCCTCTCTGAAATCAATAAATGTATATATATATTAAAAATATACATAATATTTGCCTAGCTTTAATTTATTCCAATGTCTTAACTGCCCTTACTGCTGGTAAATTATTCTTAGGATATTATTTGAATTCTGTATACTTTAGGAAAGCCTATGTATGCTCTTAATGTAAATTGAGGGCTAGTCCTTATTTGGAAGTTTTAGCTCAGTGAATTTTGACAAAGTGAATACTCACATATGACTAGCAGCTAGATCAAGGAACGCAAGTCACAGAAATATCCTTGATGACCCTTTAGTCACTAAATCTACTCTTCCTTCTTGTCCCCCACCCCCACCCACAAGGGTAATCACTGATATATTTTTTTTAATCCCCACCTGAGGTTATGTTGATTTTTTTTAATTGATTTTAGAGAGAGAGGAAGGGAGAGAAACATCAGTGTGAGAAACATTGGTTGCCGCCTGTAAGTACTCTGACTGGAGACCAAACCTGAAGCCTACCTAGATATGTGCTCACCTGGCCAGGGCATGATCTTGTTTGTGTTTCCACTATTGAAAATTGAGAAATTTTTATTTTGGATATAAGTTCTTTATCAAGATATATGCTTTGAAAAATATTTTCTCCTAGTGTGTGGCTTGTCTTTTCATTATAGAAATAGTATCTTCTAATGAGTGAAGTTTTTATTAATTTTGATGAAATTCATTTTACTTTATTTTTTCTTTTACGGATCATGCTTTTGGTGTTGTATTTTAAAGATCTTTGTCAAACCCAAGAACACAAAGATTTTTTTTTCTGTTTTCTTCTGGAGGTTTCATTTTTAACTTTTTTGTTGTTTTTAATCCTCACCCAAGGATATTTTTTCCATTGATATTTAGGGAGAGTGGAAGAGAGTGGGAAAGACAAGAGAAACATTGATGTCAGAGAAACACATTGATTGGTTGCCTCCTGCATAAGCCCTGAGCAGGCCTTGGTCCGGTAGGAACCTGCAACCGAGGTACGTGCCCTTGACCAGAATCGAACTCGGGACCCTTTGGTCTGCAGGCTGATGCTCTATCCACTGAGCCAAACTCGATAGGGCTGGAGGTTTCATTTTTAAGTTTTACATCTAGGTCTGATGATTCATTTTAAGATAATTTTTGTGTACGGTATGGATCAGTTTTTTTGGAGGGGAGGAGGGGCATATCAATCAACATCTAACTGCTAGTACCATTTATTGGAAAGATTATTCTTTCCTTGGCCAGTGTGGCTCAGTTAGTTGAGTGTCATCTCATGCACTGAAAGGTTGCGGGTTTGATTCCTGGGCAGGGCACATGCTGGGGTTGTGGGCTCAATCCCACTGTAGGGTGTGCAGGAGGCAACCAGTTGATGTTTGGCTTTCACATGATGTTTCTCTCACTCTCTTCCTCTCTTTCTAAAAATCAATAAAACAATATTTTTTAAAAATCTTAAAGAAAAGGTTATTCTTTCTTTATTGAATTACCTTTGTACCTTTGTCGAAATCAGTTGACCATAAATGTATGAGTCTATTTCTGAACTCTGTTCCGTTTCATTGATTTTTTAAAAATATTTTGATGCCAATAGCACACTCTCTTGATTACTGTAACTTTTAAAATTAGTCCTTTTAAAAAATATATCTTTAATGATTTCAGAGAGAAAGGGAGAGGGAGAGAGAGAGAAACATCAATGATGAGAATCATTGATCAACTGCCTCCTGCATGCCCCACACGGGGTTGGGGACCACAACCCAACATATGCCCTGATTGGGAATCGAACTATGACCTCTTGGTCCATAGGTCAGTGCTCAACTACTGAGCCATGCCGGCTGGGCAACAAGAACCTTGCTTGAAAAATGTAACTTTTTAAATATTAGATGCCTATCCAGTGTTCTGTTCCTCAAATAAAATGGTTCTGATTCTAACTCTTAGTTGTTTATACTAGTGGGAAAAGATGGTGGGAAAGCCTATCTGCCAACATTTCAACAGGAGACTTAACAGAGATCTGTCCTAAGTATTCATTGTGATTCATTGTGGGAAGTACTCACAGGATCTTTTGATCTTTGCATTTATAAATTTTTCTGGCATGGGTATTAAGGGACGCCAGGTTTTATTTAGCAGGTGTTTCCATATAGTCAATTTCTAAGGCAGAGACAGACATTCTCCTTAAGAATGTTGTTTACATTGAATACAGGGACAGGAAGTCCTCATCTTGCTGCTCTTCCATCTTCTAAGCCCCTTCTGTCTAACTGCCCTACCTGAAGCAAGCAGCAACCTCCTATCTTTGAAGATGGAAGAGCGCACGGTTCTACAAAAGGAGATGGCATTATCTGATTAGGTCTATGATGTAATGGATGGCATAGAGTTAATTATGTTTTGAGTGTGGCATGGTTATGAGAACTGACATTTCCTTGGGAATAACATTTCTTGGTTTTAAAAATCTGATAATTATTGGGGACAGGGAGGGTTTTGTGCAAAGGGTATTTAAGCTTCTTTCCTATTTGCAAAGGAGGGAGGGTTTTTGGTGCTCCGCTAGTGAGACTTTTCCCTGTAAAAGTTGGTGTTCTTATGCACACAGTTCTTCCAGTACTCAAGCCTTACTGAATCTTAGCCTATAGTGTTGTCAACATTTGTTTCTTTTCAAATCTCCCAGGAGACTTCTGAGGGAGGCGCCATTCCCTCCAGTTCCCGGTCTGCTCTGCCTTACATTTTTACAAGATATAGTTGGGATCCTCAGTTTTTATCTCCTCTCCATGAGGGTAGCCTTAAGGATATTCACATTTGGCCCAAAGATCTGAGTAATGTCCAAGGTTCAGAGTAATGATTTGTTGTTCCAATCCACCTCCAACTTGTCTCTCACAAAGAGGTGCTCTGTATGAAGCTGGCACCATATTTTTATAGATCTTTCAAAATGTGATTCTAGCTGGTTACAAACAGAACAATGGCAGCACTTTAGTTCTGATGCCTAAAAACACTAAAACTTAATAAATGTGCATTTAAATTCTAATTCCTGGTAGCCATTTGCACCCCCTCCCTTGTGTGCTTGTATTTAAAGCCAGTTATATTCATTTGCTTGCATTATAACCTTCAGTTTAGTATTTCCCTTTACTGTAACGTTAGATGTCAAATGAATTTCTTTTCCTCATTTTCCTCACAGAGGTTTTTTATCTTAAAAATGTGTAAATTTACTTCTGACCCTTCTTTTTAACTTAAATCTTTTTAGTCTGACTTGAGCAGATTTTTGTCCTTGGGGTATTTATTTTTGGCTTTTCCAATTGAAAGATGTTTTCTTTGCATTATCACTTTACAGGTGGATAAAGTGTAAGTGACAGAAACTAATAAAAAGTATACCAAGAGTATATATAGGAAGGGAAAAAAATGAAGAAAGTAAAAGTTAAAGATTATGCCATTAATAGTATGACAGAGGTTTGAATAAGATTTAGATTAGAGGAATTACTTCAGACTAGAATAGAGTTGTTTATACAGTCGCTCTGCCTAGTAGATTATTTGATTGTTTTAGATCAATGCTTTTCAAAGTGTGGCCCTGGCACAATAGCATTCTGTTAGAAATGCAAATTCTTGGGCCCCACCCCAGACCTACTGAACCTGAATCTCTGTGGGTGGGGCCCAGCAATGCTGAAGTTTAAGATCCACTGTATCAGAGTTTAGAATGTAGAGAAAACATGGCTCTTAGGGTCAACAGTGCTAGGGAGTAACGACTTCTCTTTTGTTGGTCATGATCCATGTTCGTAGATATAATTCCAATGGGGGAAAAATTCCAAAGATTTGATATTGTAATTGAATTGAGCATTTATGTGTTCTGGTTCCACTCAGTGAGCACCTTGCGTTTTCTATAGCTTTACAAATCTCAGCCTTTCTCTGTGTTTGTTACACAGACAGTACAACTATACACTGTTTCTATTTTGAATCCGGATTATGTCTCTTTAGATTTCTATGTGGAAATGTGTGTGTGGATTTAGGAACTGAATTTTACTTGAAAGATCTATGTTACAAGGAAAAGATTCATAATTAAAATAAAAGGCATGATGGAAAACATTGAATTTTTCTTTTAAATTTATGCTATGGAAAGGAAAAATCCTTAGAAACATTGTTAAATCTCATGATCTCAGTAAGAGCTAATATTTCAAAATTGTTTTGAATGGTTTAGCAGTATAAAATTGAAAAGGGTAAACAAGGATATATAGTAAAAAGTCTTTCATCCTTGTCCTTTAGTCACTGATTCTCTTCCTCTCTCTCAAGTAGTCAATGTTGTTTGCCTGTCCTTTTATAAATGTACTAGTATATACATGCTATTTGTATATATATTACTATCCTATCTAATAAAAGAGTAATATGCAAATTGACTGTACCTCTGCTACACCCACAAGCCACGCCCACAAGCCAATCAGGAGCAAATATGCAAATAAACCCAACCAAGATGGCTACGGTCACAGAGAGCAGGAGGGAGGCTTGGGTTTCCTCGGCAATGGAAGAAGCCAAGCTTTCCGCCTGCTCTTGCCCGCCTAGGCCTCCACTCAAGGCTACAAAGTTTCAATGATAGAAGATACATAAATCCAAACAGAAATGGCGGCAGCCACGGAGCTGGAAAGAGCAGGAGGCTAGGGTTGCCTGTGGCGATGGAGGAAGCCAAGCTTCTGCAGCCCTGGCCAGCCCAGGCCTCTGCTTAAGGCTACAAAGTTTCAATTATAGAAGATACATAAATCCCCCCCAAAAATGGCTGCCGCCTCGCCTCGGAGCAAGCAGAAGGCTTGGCTCCGCTCCAGGCTACAAAGTTTCAATTGTAGAAGATAAATAAACCCCAGATACCAGGGCCTCTGCTTGGGTCGCCAGGGGGCGTGGCCGGCCTGCAAACCACCACAGGCCCCTCACCCAGGCCGCCCCACGCCTCAAGGGAACCCCCACTCTGATCTGGGACACCCTTCAGGGCAAACCAGCTGGCCCCCACCCATGCACCAGGCCTCTATCCTATCTAATAAAAGAGTAATATGCAGATTGACCATCACTTCAACACACAAGATGGCTGCCCCCATGTGGGTAAAGATCCTGCCCCCATGTGGACACAAGATGTCCACCATAAGATGGCCAGCAAGGGAGGGCAGTTGGGAGGGACCAGGCCTGCAAGGGAGGGCAGTTGTGGGCGATCAGGCCAGCAGGGGAGGGTAGTTGGGAGGGACCAGGCCTTCAAGGGAGGGCAGTTGGGGGCGATCAAACCTGCAGGGGAGGGCAGTTAGTGGTGACCAAGCCGGCAGAGGAGGGAAGTTGGGGGTGACCAGGCCTGCAGGGAAATTCAGTTGGGAGGGACCCAGGCCTGCAGGGGAGAGCAGTTGGGGGGGACCAGGCCTGCAGGGGAGGGCAGTTGGGCGGGGGGGACCCAGGCCTGTAGGGGAGAACAGTTGGGGGGACCAGGCCTGTAGGGGAGGGCAGTTAGGGGTGACCAGGCCTGCAGGGGAGGGCAGTTAGGGGCAAACAGGCTGGCATGGGAGCAGTTAGGCATCAATCAGGCTGGCAGGGGAGTGGTTAGGGGGTGATCAGGCTGGCAGGCAGAAGCGGTTAGGGGCAATCAGGAAGGCAGGCAGGCGAGCAGTTGGGAGCCAGCAGTCCTGGATTGTGAGAGGGATCCCAGATTGGAGAGGGTGCAGGCTGGGCTGAGGGACCAGGCCTCTAGTATGTGTGTGTGTTGTGTGTGTGTGTGTATATATATATATATATATATATATATATATATACACACACACACACACACACACATATGTATTTACTTTTTGCCATAAATAATAACATACTATACCTTTTATGATGGACAAATACATTTTTTGAAATCTTTTGCTATCATTGCTATTAGTAATATTATATGTTTGCCATGCCTGCATACACATATGCACACACATCTTATCTTCACACATTAGTATATATGTAGAATGAATTTCCAGAAGTTTACCGATTGTGTCAAAAATTACATGAATGTGTAATTTTGATATATTGTCAAATTGCCTTTCATAATGGCTGTACTAATTTGAATTACCACCAGCAGTGTAAGAAGGTGCTTATTTCTCCATACCTTCACCAACAAAAAGTTTTGAATTTTTGCCAGTCTGGTTGGTGAAAAATAATTTCTCAGTATTTTTTTTTTAATCCTCACCTGAGGAATGATGATATTTTTCCATTAATTCTTTTTTTTTTAGAGAGAGTAGAAGGGAAGAGAGAGAGAGAGAGAAACATTGATGGAGGGAGACACATTGATTGGTTGCCTTCCCTGTACCACCCAACTGGGGCTGGGGATTAAACCTGCAACCCAGGTATGTGCCCTTGATTCAGGAATCGAATCCGCAACCCCTTCGGTCTGTGGGTTGATGCTCTAATCCTGAGCCAAAATGGCCAGGGTTGACAGTGAACAGTTTAACAGCACTACTCTCCCCCCAATAAATAAAATGAAGCCAGCCACTAAGTTTTACTTTACCTTAAATGCTAAATGCTAGTCCAGTTCTAGAACTGAAAAGGACTTGTCTTTCTAGAAGTACATATTTTGAATATCTAATGAGATTTTTTTTTTTTTTTTCCCTGTGGCCTTGAGTAATTAATTTTACTTTATTGTCAGGCTTTTTTTTTTTAGAAATGTGGTCAGGGATTTCCTACACAATCTGGAACTAAGAATTTAGATTTGACATTTGAGCTTTGTAACTTGAGTATTCCTTTTTCTTACCACTGTTATATATCAAATAAATGAGATTTTTAACAGTGAAGATTAAAGGCCCTGGCCGAGTTGGTTAGAGCGTCGTCCTGATATGCCAAGGTTGTGGGTTCCTTCTCTGGTCAGGGCATATATAGGAAGCAAAAATAAAATAAAAGTGAAGATTGAATTGGTTTCTCACATTTATTGTGAACAGACAGAAAAATGTAAAGATCATTCTTTGATATAGTTCTTGACTTGTCTGGGTAGAAAATATTCATTTTTATCTTGTTTCCTTGTCTTCCTTTTCACCTTTATTAAATAAATTAGACACAAATGCAAGATCCAAAAATAGTAGACTTAGGATGAATTAAAATTTAGGTATAATTAAGGTATTACAATTTATATAGCATTTGATACTAAATGTATGTAATCTTTAAAAATTTTTTAAATTGAATTTAAGAGAGAGAGAGGGAAGGAAAGAGAGAGAGAAAACACGCATTTGTTTGTTCCACTTATACATTCATTGGTTGATTCTTGTATATGCCTGACCAGGGATCGAATCTGAAACCTTGGCGTAGTGGCTTGACGTTCTAACCAACTAAGTTACCAGGCTAGGACCAATGTATGTAATCTTTTTAAAAATGGTATTTTATAATTGTCCATGCCCCATGAATATTCTCATTCAATTTTAGTCAGTTATTAACTCTTTTAAATGAGATGGTTTGAACATCTAATAGTCTACCTGTGGAAGTAGAAAGCAGATTTTTCCCTTTGATAACATTTAAAACCAAGGATGAACCACTCAAGAAAGATTTGATGATAAGATTTTTTTGAAAGTCCCATCAGTGGAACAGTATAAAAAAAATTACTTCAGTATCTGATTTTACCAATATGACTGCCGTGATAAACTTTAGTTTTTAACACCAGGAGTATTTTTTACAAAAAGAAGATAGTCCCATCTCCCCTAATAATCTGTCTTACTAAATTGGGAAATCACTTGGCAAATGAAAAGGAAGTATTCTTTGAAGACAGCAATTTATCTTATCCTCACTTTTGAATTGTTGTATCTGTTTTAGAGTACATGGTACAATAGGAAATATTTATTAAGGTGATTGTCTTTAAGAAAAGGTTAGTGTGTGGTGTGCTCTGTTGTCGAATGGGGAAATGTGCAGTACACAAAAGCTTGCTTTCAAAATGGGTGAGCATGAAGTTTCTGTGCATAAAATGATTTAATTGAAGTTAGGAGAGCCCTCAGTGATAATCTAATTTAGCCCATCCTCCTAATTTTATAGCCACAGAAACTTAGACTCGGAGCATTTAAATAGCCAATGCAGGACTCAGAGCTAGTTAGTGTGACAAAGCTGGCACTGGAGCTGGAGCTGCTCACTGGTGGGTGATCCTCACTGTACAATGCTTGTGGAGTGACATGAAGTCCCTTGAAAAATTTACCTATGTGCATTTCACTGATTACTGCATGACTACCTCATAAATCAAAGCAGTGCTGGAAAGACAAGAAATTTTAGGTAATAGCAATCTTTTTGAACCACGTCATGTGTTCACTGGAGATTGAATTCCTAAAAGATACCTGCATTGTGGCTTTGACTCCATTCCACAGTAATTTTGTCCTCTAGTCAACTTTGCTCTGTTCATTTTCAATTAGTTAAAAATACCATTTTTATATTCTTTTGAATTCAAAAAGGGTGTTTCACATTTCCAGGTACATAGCTGTCTTTGACTAACCTTTTGTTAATTTTCAATTAATTTTTAATTCCCTTGCAATTTGGCTAGTTGATTTGGGTGGTATTGATTTTTCTTTGGAATATGCTAAGATTTTTTTCATTGCCTTAATACAGTGGTCGGCAAACTGCGGCTCGCGAGCCACATGCGGCTCACGAGCCGCGGTTTGCCGCTCTGTTGACTAATGAGTTTGCCGACCACTGCCTTAATACATAATGTTTGTGAATATGCAAATGTATATTTGGAAAGAATGTGAATTCTCATTAGGTACATATATATATATATATATATATATATATATATATATATATATATAATGTAGCTTATGGATCTTTCAAATCCTTTATATCCTTGCTTATTTTTTACTTGCTTGATATATTGATTTCTGAGAAAGATTTTGCTATGGTCTGAATGTGTGTGCCCCCACCAAATTCATATGTTGAAACCTAACCCCTAAGGTGATAGATTAGGAGGTGTCTTTGAGAGATGATTAGAGGTCAGAGCAGGAAGCTCTGCTGTCACAAAGGGCATTAGTGCCTTTATAAAAGAGACCTGAGAAAGCTTCCTCACCCTCCTTCTGTCATGTGAGGATACAATGAGAAGCCTGCACCCAGCAGAGGACCCTTACCCAAACATGTTGGCACCCTGATCTTGGACTTTCAGCTTCCAAAAGTTGAAAAACACTTGATAGACTTGATATTCCAGTGATGTTGAAAGTTTGGACTAGATGTTCATAGCTTTAGGCTTAACCCTTTCAAAACAAATAATGAAGCACTCCACAGTTGAGATGGAAGAAGTTGGGATCCACCTAGCTTCTCGATTTGTGTCCTCAGCTCTGCCAGGAGCTCTACTTCTTTGAGGGGTAAATGTGGAGCATTGTTTCTCATCGTCTTCTGTAGCCCATTTTCCTTGCACTAAATATGTTGTCTGTGCTTTATAGTTTCCAGAGGGAAGGAGGTAGGACATAATTATGTTTTAGCTTAAAAGAGCTTTTCTGTTGTTTATATGCATTGATTTATGAAGGGAAAAAAGTGTCTTAGATGTCAGAAGTTTTGTTTTACTGTAGTCATTTAAATACTTTTAACCTTTTAGATTAGTTTTTTTTCTTTTAAAAAATGGACCAATTATTCCAGTCTTATGCATGGAGGATATTGTAGGGACACAATGAAATGATAATACTTTGGAAAATAATTATAGTGGCAGGCATTTATTATAATCGTTTTGTGCTATTTGAATTAATAAGTTGTGAGTACAATCTTTTTATATTGAGTTCAAAATAAGTAGTTCATTATTAAATTACTGTCGTACTACTCTTTGAATTTCAAGATGGTAGTGAGAAGCTAAGTAATTTAAAATACTAAATGAAATAGCAATGAATCTACTTTTATTTATTGTGGATGTTCCCAGAAACATCAGATTCCAATCATTCTCATTGTTTAATTGGGTTATCTTATTTTATATTAGAAATAAAGGCAAAAAAGATATGAATTCAGGTTTCAATTCCTAACCTACCTTCTATAGCAAAAGGTGGTATGGAAAGAGAAAAGGACTGTCCACATATTATTGTGAAGCTTCTTTTTGAACTTAGTTGTTGTTTTGTTTTTCTCATAAAGTGTATTTGGCTTAAGCTATCCGTGCAGGCTACCGTGCATGGCTAAAAATAAGTTAAAAATAATGAGTCTTGTATTCCACATTACCACAACATTTCCGAAGTTGTGAGATGAACTCAAAAGTAGACAAGTGTGTCTTCTGGAATGGTGACATAACTGATAACTGGTAGTTTCGTGAGGTTCTTTTTTTCTTCTCAGATTAGACTTCTGTTTCTTTCACTCTCCCAAGACCCATTCTGGTAGTAAGACCTTTTCTGATCCAACTCCAGATTCCTCCATTTCCTTGCCTAACAGGATTAAAAAACAAAACAAAACATGATTAACCCTGAGCAATTAGCCAATAGGTGAAAATGGATCTTTGACCTTTTATGTCCCTCTTTATGCTACATATTTCAGATATAATTTGTAGGGTTCTTGTTTTCAGGTAGCCATATTGATCTTTCTTGGGTAGTGATAGACTCCAGATCTCCTTTATTATACTCCTTCACTAAAAAGTATCAGTTCTGTATGTTTCCTGCCTGTCAAGCTCCTGTCTGTGGTGATTAATTTCATATTCATCTCTGGAATTGTGTTCACAGATGTTTATATGCCCTTCCCTGCCCCTCCCCCACCTTTATTTAAAAAACAAATTTGGGAATGCCTGAAGACAGATTTTGGCCCTGTCAGTTGTACCATGGGTACTAGTGGCCTCTGTGAGTGCCTACTGTATTTAGAAGTGAGGGTTCACTTTTGCCTTTCCCCTGCTTTTGCTGCTTGGAGTGTTAGTACTTGTCATGCCTCTGGTCCTAGACTCAATATGCAGGGCCAGCTTCATGGGCAGGCAACTTGTGTCGTTGCACAGGGCCTCACACTTGATTTAATGTTTTCCCATTACATCTTGATATTCTTAATTTTTTACAAGGGCCCTGCATTTTCATTATGTACTAGGCCCTGGAAATTATGTAGCCGTCCCATTAATAAGCTTTTATTCGTTGCCTTCTTTCTCTCCTCCATTTGCTTCTAGCTTTCCCTAGGGGCTTTTAGTGCTGCCTCATAGCTCACTATCTTCTGCTCACCCCACTTTACGCACCCCACTATCCCCTCGTATATGACTACCGCCTATCAGTGGAATCTACAGAAAACCACAAATAAGAGTTACTTAACTATCTAGCTGGTGCCCATGAACTTTACCTGTTAAGATACTCGCAGCTGTTTAGATTAGTCTTCCCTTGGGAGCCACAAATATCATTCCATTGTTTACATTTTCATTTGGGTCCTTTAAGTCTTGGACTATTAATATTTTTAGTATTTAGGTAGCTACATATCTAATATTGTGTGATATAGTCTGCTTAAACCAGTGTGATGGGAAAGAACCATTTATTTGAAACTATGGAAAAACTCATGATTGTTAAGGATCTTGAATACTTGCCAGTAGATCAGGACTCCCAGCTAGGCAATTGTGTTTGAAATATTATGTAACACAATGTATGTGAAATTACTTTGCAAACTCCAAATTTTTGCCAAGTGCCATTTGTCTTAAAAATAATTGTTTATCATTTTTGTGTACTGTTGGTAAGAAAGTAAACTAGTATAACCACAGTGAAAAACAGTGTGGTGTTTCATCAGAAAATGAAAAATAGAATTACTATATGATCCAGCAATTCCACTTCTGGGTATATACCCAAAAGAATTAAAAGCAAGCAAGGTCTTGAAGAAGTATTTGTATACCTATGCTCCTAGCAGTGTGTTATTTACAATAGCCAAAAGGTGGAAGCAACCTAAGTGTCTATTGATGGATAAGTGAATAAACAAAATGTGGTATATAGGTACAAATGAATATTGTTCAGCCTTAAAAAGGAACGGCACATTAAAAAACAACATAAATCTGGAAGACATTATGCTAAGGGAAAGAAACCAGACACAAAAGAGCAAATACTGTAGATTCTACTTATATGAGAGACCTAGAGTAGTCAAAATCATAGACACAGAAAGTAGAATGGTGGTTTTGAGGGGAATGGGAAAATGGGCAATTATTGTTTAATGGTAACAGTTTCAGTTTTGCAAGGTGAAAGGAATTCTAGAGATGAATGGTGGTTGTAGCACAACAATGTAATATACTTAATACTACTGAACTGTACACTTTTTAAAAATGGTTAAGGTGGTAAAAAAAAAAAAAGGTACTTAGTTGTATATTTTACCTCAGGGAAAAAATAAGGAAAATAATAATTCTCATCATGTTGGGGAGAGACAAGTGGGGGAAGATACAGGTGAAACAAAAATGGCAGAGTGTTGATAGTTGCTGAGTCAGGGTACATGAGGGTTCATTGGACTAGTCTGTTTTGTATACATTTGAAATTTTCCATAATAAAAAGTTTTTGAAAATGATTATTTGCTATTCAGTTTCGAAGGCTATATTTGTTCCCATTGTGAGCAGAGTGTCCACCCAGTTATGACATGTTTTAATTATTAGTCTGATCATCTTTTAGACAATAGTCTCTTTCTGTTAGCAGGACTGATACATCAAAGGCCTAGAACATCCAAATCCGCTAAGAAAATTAGACACGGGAAAGCAAAAACATACTGATGTGTATATACGTGAAACTTCAATGTACAAAATCTTGTCTTTAAGCCATTTAAAAATGGAGGATGAAGCAAATTAGAATTTAAAAAAAATCAGTATGTTTAAATTTTATAGAGTTCTTTCTTTTGGTTATAAAATACATATCATATGGGGATTTTGTACAACATTGATGGAAGTACACTTTTATTTGTATAGAAAATATCTAAGTTTAATTATATGGTGGGTTGATTCTGAGCATAACTCAGACCATCCTATAGACATAGAAGAACTGAAATATCTACAGCTCATGTTAGAGGATGTATATTCATTTTTATTTTATTTTTTGGACTTTTTTTTATTAAAGTATAACCTTGGGGAAGGAGTTAAGGAAAGGATAAGAGAGAGAGAGAGAGAGAATATATATGCCTTCAAATATTCATCAGCCATCAGCTTTTCAGTTGTGTCCCTTTAGAGTTGTGGTCTCCACTAATTGGCCAGTGCTAGGGCAAGGATCCTGATGTCAGCCATGGCATCGCTAGTCTGGTTTTGTTGCTTTTCTGAGCCTGGAGCTGAAACACAATGGGGCCTAGATGTTATCCCTAGGGGTTAATGCTTAAAGGCCCACTGGGGAGTCTGGTGAGGCCAATCTTTAGCCCCTAAGGGAATATGGGCAGAGCCCTTAAATGTTGAACCTAGCAAATTGTATATCTTGCCCTACTTAGCAGAATAAGGTGAAAATAACGTGGTGCCATACAACTAGGTACTGTGCTAAGCACAGAGATGGCCGGCCCCATGATCTGAATGTTGTGTCTGTGAACTAATCAACTTATACTAGGACATTTATTTTAAAAAATTTCTTGTTTGAGTTCATAAATATTTCATCACTAAGAGAAAAAATGAGGCTAATCCATAAATTAAGGCCATTTCAAATATGCTTCTAATAGAGAATCTTATTAAATACTAGAGGCCCGGTGCACGAAATTCGTGCACGGGGGTGTGTGTTCCTTATCTCAGCCTCCACCCTCTCCAATCTGGGACCCCTCGAGGGATGTCCGACTGCCCGTTTAGGCCCGATCCCCTACTGGGGATCCCAGTAGGGGATCGGGCCTAAACGGGCAGTCGGACATCCCTCTCACAATCCAGGACTGCTGGCTCCCAACTGCTCGCCTCCTGCCTGCCTTCCTGATTGCCCCTAACCACTTCTGCCTGCCAGCCTGATCACCCCCTAACCACTCCCCTGCCAGCCTGATGGATGCCTAAATTGCTCCTCTGCCAGCCTGTTTGTCCCTAACTGCCCTCCCCTGCTGGCCTGATCACCCACAACTGCCCTTCCTTGCAGGCCTCGTCCCTCCCCTGCTGGCCATCTTGTGGAAGACATCTTGTGTCCACATGGGGGCAGCCATCTTGTGTGTTGGATTGATGGTCAATTTGCATATTACTCTTATTAGATAGGATAGATGCCTGGTGCATGGGTGGGGGCCATCTGGTTTGCCCTGAAGGGTGTCCTGGGTCAGGGTGGGGGTTCCCTTGGGGCATGGGATGGCCTGGGCGAGGGTCCTGTGGTGGTTTGCAGGCTGGCCACACTCCCTGGTGACCCAAGTGGAGGCCCTGGTATCTGGGATTTATTTATCTTCTATAATTGAAACTTTGTAGCCTGGAGCGGAGCCAAGCCTCCTGCTCGCTCTGTGGCCACAGCCATTTTTGTTGGGATTTATTTATCTTCTATAATTGAAACTTTGTAGCAGAGGCCAAGGCAGGCCAGGGCTGCGGGAGCTTGGCTTCCTCCATCGCCGGGGGCAACCCAAGCCTCCTGCTCTCTCCAGCTCTGTGCCTGCTGCCATTTTTGTTGTGATTTATTTATCTTCTATAATTGAAACTTTGTAGCCTTGAGTGGAGGCCTGGGCCCGCCAGGGTGTGCGGGAAGCTTGGTTTCCTCCATTGCTGGGTAAACCCAAGCATTGATTGAAACTATCAGTGCTCTCTGTGGCCACAGCCATCTTGGTTTGATTAATTTGCATACTCGCTCCTGATTGGCTGGTGGGCGTGGCTTGTGGCTGTAGCGGAGTGGTGGTTAATTTGCATATTACTCTTTTATTAGATAGGATGGTTCAGTTGTAATTAACTTTTTTTAAAAAATATATTTTATTGATATTTTACAGAGAGGAAGGGAGAGGGATAGAGAGCTAGAAACATCGATGAGAGAGAAACATCGATCAGCTGCCTCCTGCACACCTCCCACTGGGGATGTGCCCGCAACCAAGGTACATGCCCTTGACCGGAATTGAACCTGGGACCCTTCAGTCCGCAGGCCGACGGACGCTCTATCCACTGAGCCAAACCGGTTTCGGCTGTAATTAACTTTTTAGCAGCCTATTTTCTGCCAGGACTGACTTATCAGATATGTAAATTTTGAACACCTATTATGTACAAAATATTAAGCAAAATACTGAGAGAAGTGGAAGGTTAAAAATCAGTGACAGCTAGTGCTTTCAAGCTCAGGATACAAGTCATTTCAGAAACTGAGTAATTGGTTAATGAGAATTGAGAAGATTCAGTGTAGTATTAGTAGTACACAGCTGGCTTTAAGACCTATAAACTTCTGAGTGAAAGCACTTTGTAACATTTGTCTAGATTAAAATTTAGTTGGACTTAACATGAAAAATTGTGGAAGGTAAGCTAACTGAGAAATGTATTTATTACTTTTGATTTAAGATGAACATAGAGCTTAAATTGAATCAGATGCCTATATATATTTTTGTGTAATATACCATATTCCCACAAAATTAAAGAATTTAATTGGTATACTTAGAACCAGAGGAGAAATGCAAAACATTAATCAATAGTATTGACTCTAGTGATAATGTATTCTATTTAATTTAATGGATGTATATGAATGGTATAAAAAATTCATAAATATTTGTCTTCATTACATTATAGTTAGGGGCCAGTTCTTTAAGTATAACTTGCAGCAGACTTTCTGAATTTTAAATTATGGCTTCAGTTGAAGTAAGTACTTTTACATTAAGTGATTTTTTTTGAAGGTGCTTGGCTGATTTAACCTTACACAATAGTCTGAGATTTATATTTGGGATTGAAACTATCAGTGCTCTCCAAATGAAGAAGAATTAATTATCAGGATTAATACAGGATTTTGAAAACATAAGCTTCACACTAAAGAGACCAAATGATGCCTGGAGGTCACATGCAACTTTAGGCTTCTCATTTAAAACAAATGGATTCATTCTGTCGTGACATATGCAGCCCTCTTCCTGTCATGGAGACATAGAAATAAAACTTATATTCTGTTTCTTTAGCACGAAAGACCAAACTTGAGACCAAAATATGGAAATAGAAACTAGGACTCACTCCACTTGTGAGGTTCAGAAATACATCTTTCATATTTGCCATTTGACTTCCAGAGCTTAGAAACATTAAATATTTGTTGAATGAGTGAATGCCTTACTTTGATTGTAGAAACAGATTAGTTTGTCCTGTGCTGCCACCACTGCTGTTGGAACTAGGAGTTCCAAACAGTCAAAAATATATTTCTCAGGGCCAGACCATTGTTCCGGTTCAATATTACACTTTCTGTTAGCGGTGAAAGGGCACCAGGTCACCAGGTAGTGTCAGACTGGACCTTGATTAGCAACCTCGGTACTTGAATTCTGGCTAAGAAAGAATTCAGAGCCAAGATTCAAACTATAAGAGAAAGTTTATTTAGGAAGTCACAGAGGTAGAAAAAGTGAGCTGCAGAAGAAATGAGCTCAAGAAACAAATTACAGAGGCAAAATAAGGGCCCTTGGAGTTTAGGAGAAAGAGAGAGGGCAAGGAAAATGAACCTTGGGGAAGGGGTTAGGGAAAGGATGAGAGAGGGAGAGAGAGAGAGAGAGAGAGAGAGAGAGAGAGAGAGAGAGAGAGAGAGAGAATATATATGCCTTCAAATATTCATCAGCCATCAGCTTTTCAGTTGGGTCCCTTTAGAGTTGTGGTCTCCACTAATTGGCCAGTGCTAGGGCAAGGATCCTGATGTCAGCCATGGCATCGCTAGTCTGGTTTTGTTGCTTTTCTGAGCCTGGAGCTGAAACACAATGGGGCCTAGATGTTATCCCTAGGGGTTAATGCTTAAAGGCCCACTGGGGAGTCTGGTGAGGCCAATCTTTAGCCCCTTGTTCCTCTTCCAAGTGGTCTACTACATGACTAGCCACATACCAGGGGAGGGTCCGAACTGCTTGACAGATATGAAAGGTCACGAATCTCAACCTCATGACCAGCAATATGCTAGGGGAGGAAAGGTTACCCTTGGGGAGAGGTCCTTGTTTTCCCATTTACTGGGCACCCAGGGCTTTCCACCCTGGCAACTAGTACCTGACCCATCATCTTTGCTCTGCTCATGTCTTTCTGACCGCCTACCACATTTTTTCTTTGCCTTAATTTATATGCTGAAAGAAGAGCTAAGTTGCTGTCTAAAGTCATTAGCTTCATTAATGATATTGTTATATTTAACTCTGTAAAAAAAAATGAACGTTCTACAGTCTCAGGAGATGAATAAAATATTACTCTAACTTTGTAGTATCACCTTGGAATTAAATTGTTATTATACTCAGCAGCTGATGGGATGGGGAGAGCACCCTTCCATTCTAAATAGGATTGTGATGCTCTGGATAGAAATGTGTACATTTTCATCTTTCTGTGATAAAAATTGGCTTTTAATGTTTTGTATTATAGTATCATGTTGGCAATTTCATTCCATGATTATTCATTCACTCACATGTATTTTTATTTTTAGCTCTAAGCGAAAGACATGAGGCCTAAGACTGACAATGAGGTTGTTTTGAGGCCATCTGATTTCTGACTAGAAGGTGTGTGCGATCGCCTCGTCCTGAAACCACTTCAAACAGAATGGTAATGGCAAAACCTAAGAGAAAGAGAGGCCTTCATGTTTTTCCATGCCTGTTCTCCTACCCAATTCCTTCCTTTTTAAAATTAAAAAAAAAAAAAATGTTTTAAAATTGTGAACAAAAGGTATTAAACAACATGCTGACAAGTCATAACTGAACTGATTCAAATGCATAACAAAATGATTAATTAAATCTTTTAGAGTTGTTAAAACACACTTTTTAAAAAGTGAGCTCTACTGAGCTATTTAACTAGCAACAAAATACTTATTACATGGAAACACCTGAGCCATTATAAACTTGCAGATTGAAATCATTTTCCTCCTTTAAAAACCAGTAGGGTTTGCTCTTAAACGGCACTCTAGATTTCATAAGTTTTTCCGGCTAGAAAGTAAGGATTCTTGCCACAATTTTCTCTTTTCATAAAGAATTTTGATGTTTTATGTATGTGTGTGTGTTTTTCTTTTTAAAATGTAAAGTGCCTATTAAGAATGTTAGTTGTATCAGTTAATTTTGCTTTAATTATCATATGTATTTTAGTTCAAAATATATTTTATAATTGAAGGTAATAGTACTTTTTTCATTATAGTAAAACTTTTTTACTGGGGGGGGGGGGTACTTGTCCTTATTAAGTTTATGCCAATGGACCATGTCCTGTTAAATATGTAGACATAGCAAGGCTTATAAGGCAATTACTAGGCTTTAGATCTTCTGGGAATAGCATTGTAATATGCAGGTTCTTTGCCCAAATTTAGATTTTATACTAACCCATTCTTTCAGAATAAATGGTTCTTTATGTTATTTCATTTCCTCTTCTACATGTAGCAGTGTTAATAGCAAAAATAGTACCACAAGTTTACTTATATTTAGCCTAAATTATGCATTCGTTTTAATTGATGAGATAGTAGGAAAATGAAATTGTCAACCCGTTCTAGAGGATAATACAGAGGGCAAATTCTATGGAACTGACAACATTTCTATATATTTTTAAAGTCATGCTTATTTTCTTCTAGGGGCTCAGTTGTCACTATAGTTCTATACATGACCTTATTTCTCTACAAACAGTATTTTCTTACAGTATTGCCAATGGCATTTTACAAACAGTATCTTTTCAGATGTTGAGTGATTTAAAATTTATATAATGTGTTTTATTTGTGTATGTGGCTTTCTGTGATGATAGACTATTCACATGCCATGTAAATCTAGCACTGTTTAGTTTGAGAACAGAATGATTTTATATCTATGATTTCAATTTATACTTAAATAAGCCAGCCCAGCCTTGTTCTAAAGAAAAGCAATGTACAATAGGTTGTTTCTTTGTTTTACCTTATTGCCTGATGTGTTTTATTCTTCTGGAAATGTGAACTCTGAACTCTTAATTTTCTGTGGAAAAATTAAATAGGTTGAGGTTGGCTTAAGTAGCATGGTTTTTTGTTTGTTTTGTTAATCCTCACCCAAGGATATTTTTCCATTGATTTTTAGAGTGGGAGAGAAAAACATCAATTTGAGAGAGACACATTCATTGGTTGCCTCAGCATGCGCTCCCCGATAAGGGCCAGGGATCGAGTCTGCAACTGAAGTACATGCCCTTGATGAGAATCGAACCTGGGACCCTTCAGTCTGAGGGCCGACACTCTATCCACTGAGCCAAACCAGTTAGGACTACATGGCATGGTTTTTTACGCCTGTAGTAGAAGAATTCTTTGTATAGTATACTTTTGCATATTAATGTTTTTATGATAAACGATTAATAATTTTTTATTTTTTAGAAATTCTCATTACTTATTTACCCAAACAGTTTTTTTTTTTCTCCAAAGTAATAGTTGACCCTTTTGGAGGTTGGAAGAACTTTGAGGATTATCTTTCTTATTTAATATGCTAAAAGTTAATGTGATAGAAGGACAAAGTCTTTAACCACTGTTAATTGGCTAAAAAAATATTTTTAGAGGTGTGAGTTACACAGGAATGAAATCAGTAATTTTATTTATGTACCTGAATGTCTTTCACCATAATGGTAGTTTTTAAAAGAAGATAAAGACAGAACTAATGCCACTTTAATTTAAAGCTTGAAATGGTAACGGTAAAAATATTTTGACCCAGTAAGTGTTAAATAGGTGAAGTGTATGAGCATAGTTTAATATTTATTTTCTTATAAGTAAACTGCCTTGTTTTTTAAGCAAGACTTTAATATTAGACTTATAACTATAAGATGAGAAAAAAACATAAATTTTAAAATGTCATTTTGAAAATTATAAAAGTAAATACTGACCTTTTCTAAGAAAGTCTTTTCCTTTTGACATTGTTTAATTTTTTTTCTTTTCTGTTTTTTAGGTTTGCAATTTTTTTTGGTGATGGCATGTTCAGAATCTTGGATCCCTAAGTTGAATATGTTGGAAATATTTTAGGAACTCTGGATATTGTTGTTTTTGTATATATAATGACTTAATAGGTGAATCAGTAGGTTTAATAAAAAGTATATAAAAGAATAGGATTATATTCTTTATTTCTAAGTTGACATGCATGTCTCAGATTCTCCACTCTCAGTGTTAGTGTCATACTCCAGGGGCAGTTCTCTTTTAAAAATTTGGGGGGGTTATTTTCCCAGGCAGTTGATATATTTCTCCCATGCTGATTTGGTCAGTTTCTTTTTCTTTATGTCTACCTTCAGTGTAGCTTACTTAGATCAGAGGTAATTATTGATCAGGAAGAAAAAAAAATCCTAAAGGTGGTAATTATACAATTTTGGCCTAGAAATGGTCTCAGAATGGTCTATGTTAGAATATGCAAATTCTACCCAAATTATATCCAGACATACTGGTGGCAAAATGCTGCCAATTTTTGAATTAGATATTATATGTAGCACAGAAGTGCTAATGAAGAGGGGAAAAAAGCTGTTCATTTTCACCTCCCTTCTCTCTCCCTATGGTTGGATGAATGAATTGGTGGAAAGTAAAATGGCCAAAGAGTAGATAGTGCGAATGAAAAGGATAAGAAGCAGCATTTTAATCTCGAAGGATTATTTCCTCTTAAAAATTGAAAGTTGGTTATATTTCAAACCCGAAACACTAATTCAAAAGAATATATGCACCCCTGTGTTCATTGCAGCATTATTTACAATCGTCAAGGTTTGGAAGCATCCCAAGTGCCCATTAGTAGATGAGTGGATAAAAAAGCAGTGGTATATTTATATAACAGAACACTACTCAGCTGTAAGAAAGAAGGAAATCTTACCTTTTACAACAACAACATGGATGGACCTGGAGAGTATTATCCTAAGGGAAATAAATCACTCATAGAAAGACAAATATCATATTTTTTCACTTATATGTGGAATCTAATGAACAAAATAAACAACATAGAAACATACAGATACAGAAAACAAACTGATAACAGAGGAGAGGGCAGTTGGGGGACTGGGTGAAAAAAAGTGAAAGGATTAAGTAAAAAAAACAACCCAAAGACAACAGTATGGTGATTACCAAAAGGAGGATGCGAGAAGAGGGTAAAGGGGATAAGTGGTGACGGAAGGAAACTTGATTTTGGGTGGTGAACATATAATATACAGATGAAGTGTTATAGAATTATACACTTTATTTGGTTAATTTTATTAACCAATACCACCCCAATAAATTCAAAGGAAAAAGAAAAGACTGCAGATGTCAGACTCAGTACTATCATGTCAACTCTTCCCTGAATTTTCCACTCTCCCAACCTACTACTCTACATGTTTTGGAATTGTCAGCCCCCACAATTGTGTGGCATAAACTTGTTCCTTAAAGTCAACCTCTATTTATCTTTCTATACATACATACATACATACATACATACATACACACATATACATACACTCACATATTCATTTATCTATATCTATATATATGTATATACACACATGTATTTATAGATACACACATATTGCTATCGGCTGAATATTTGTGTTCCTCCCCAAAAAATTCATAAATTGAAAACCTAATCCCAAATGTGATGGTATTTGGAGAGGGGGTCTTTGGAAATTAAGTCTTGAGAGTGGAACCCTTGTGAATGGAATTAGTGCCCTTATAAAAGCGACCCCAGAGCACTCTCTTGCCACCTTCTGTCATGTGAGGTTTTAGGGAGAAGACAGCTGTCAGTGAGGAAGTGGGCTCTCACTAGATACCACATCTGCTGGTGCCTTCATCTTGGACAACCTGGTCTCCAGAACTGTAAGAAACAAATGTATGTTGTTCGTAAGCCAAAAAAAGAAAAAAAACAAAAAGAAAGTTATCTATATTTCATACACCTCAACATACTATTTTAAAACTGTAGTTTATTATCATGTAGACCCAGAATGTGAAAACTTGGGCATTCTTGATCATAGGAATGAATGGATGGAGACCTGACCTGATAGGAGAGGCAGACAGTCCTTGGGTGACTGGAGTACTATTATCTGTGGTTGTCTTTTTCTCTGGGATATTCCTGCTAGAATTAAGAAATTTGAGGAACATTCTGGGCATATAAGTTATATGTATGGTCAAATGTGACTGGACTGCCTCCTTACTCTTTATTTTATTACAGTTTTCATTCACTTTTTTTTTTTGTATTAGTTTCAGATGTACAGCACAGCAGATAGACATCCATACAGGTTATAAAATGTTCCCTCCAAGAGTTCAGATGCCCACCTGGCACTTGCCTCCCTATTCTTTTGATCAGAACCAGGGAAAGATTGATTTTTAAGACCATAATCAAAGCAAGTGAAAAAGGATCAAAAGGAAAGGATGAGGAGAATTGAAGGAATTGTAGAAACTGAGTGGTAGCTCAGTGGAATGTTAATGTATTAGTTTATTATTGGTAGATTATCCAGTAATACAGAAATAGGTGTATAACAGAAGTGTTAAACATTTCTATTTGAGGGCTTTTAGAAACTAAATAGGCTATACCAGTGGTCGGCAAACTGCGGCTCGCGAGCCACATGCGGCTTGCGAGCTGTGGTTTGCCGCTCTGTTGACTAATGAGTTTGCCGACCACTGGGCTATACCATAATTCCCCCACCCCACCTTCTTTTTTCTTTTAAGGTGAATTGGCTGTTACTTAATAGATGACGTGATGAAAACATCAGAGTTTTAAAAATCTAAATGTGTATTGCCTATTTAGCTGCTTTCCCATTACAACTGGCTTTTAAAAAACTCTTCTTCTATGATACTTTTGTCAATAGAGGTGTTTCCTCTTAGCCAATTCTAGCCACAGTATTGACTGGGCCTTGGCATTTGATATGCCCAGAAGGAATTAGGGAGGAAAAAACTTGGTCCCTGCTGGAATGAATATTTTAAAGATCTTCTTAGATTCTGAACACTGAGTACAAATGAAATAGACCCAAGAGAGGGAAAAGAGCTTAAGAATAAAAAATGAGGGGGGGGGGGTTAGGTGTGGGAGGAACTCATATAATAAGTAGCCTAAGGGAAAGGAATAATTTCCTGGAATTACGTTGTAGAGAGTGGAATCCCTGGGACAATAGGTACTGTGATCTTTATTTGGGTAGTTCATATTAGCACTGTAGTATTTTAGGGGTAGTGGCAGGTGATCTTGGGAAAATACTAATGTATTTCCTAATAATGAGTTTGATTTTATTCTGCTATGTTATAAATGGGTACATGGCTCAAAGGTGAACTTAATTCAAAATAAATATCTTAGATATCAGAGAAAAATTATAGAAATGGGTCTTTTGTCCTTGTCATATGACTTTAGAAAATGTAGAATGCTGAGCATAGTAGAGAGTTGATGATGTGGATACAATATTTGATGGTTGCTTTCCAGAAACTTCTGAGTAAAATTTTAAATGTGCTTCATGTTGGCTCAGTTGTACTATAACAACATTTTTAGTGTGTGTCTCATGGGAAAATCTGTACCTTCCTGGGTCTCTGCATTTCTTAGTCTGGCACTTCACTGTGAGAATTCAGAAACCTAACTATCCAAGGATGACAGATCTTTGTAAGTTTGGGTACAATAAGAACGTAGAGACAGAAACAGAAAAAGTGAGCCTAGAAAAGTGGTTCTTTGTATTTTGGAAGTTTTAGACCCTCTTCTGAATATCTGAACCAAGCTATGGATCCTTTCCCCAACAAAACTAATTTCTTGGGTAAAGGTTGTCAGGTCAGAAAGATCATCTTCATTTTACTTCTGACCTTGCTCTGACTTGATTGTCACTCTCCGTTAGTGCTTCTCTGAGACTTTTGAAGGTCACTTCCTGCCTTACACATTGAACTTAAGCCATACGTTCAGAGCTTTATAATGCAGTAGAGCAGAAATTCTCTGCAAAGGGCTGCCGCAAAGTACAAGTGGTGAAAACAGAGCCCAAGGCATGAAGATGTAGAACAGCCTCCTAGATAGTAACTATCTCCAGCTGCGTTAGGGGTGCTTATTTCATGGTCAGTGAATGTTAATGTTTTATTTTTTTACATGAACGTATTTTTTCTAAAATGCCTACTTATTATAAAGGTGTTTTTTTTTTAAATCTAAATGTGACATTTTCTTCTATCTTATGATATCAAATTCATGGTGTAAAATGTGTACTTCAAATCAACGCAGTAACAGGAAGTTTGTAATTCTGTTATTTTGTGACTCTGAAATTTTTAGCACGTTTTCAGGAAAATTATTGAGATTCCCAGGTAATTCTTTATTCCTTTCATGTTTCTGGAATGTATGATTATTTGTGAACTTTATTAGTCCATTTATAAGTTTAGAGAAAACTGTCCTCAGTTTGTATTTTGATACAAAATGGGTGCATTTGATTTATATTATTAGAAATGTGTTTCAACCAAAAAAAGTCTATACGAGCGGCTCTAATCTCCAGTTTGGAATCTCATTTCACGTCCTTGTTATATCATTCACTGGGATGTTTCTGCAAAACTCAGCTTCACTGAGGTCATCCTTGAAAAACCAAGAAAACTGAAGACACTGACGTGGGGACGACTATAGAGCTGGATGAGCATCATCAGGTTGACAGCACAGCGCACTCTGGACACAGCCGAGGCTGCATGGCTTTTGTGCGTGGAGTGTAATTTGACTGTCTTTTATGAATTGGACGTATCTTTAACATAAGAAAAACACAACTTGAGTCTTTAAGCCATTTCTGTCAGTACAGTATACTCCTGATTGCTGACATGGGTGGAGCAGAGCCTGAAAATTAGTATCTTGTATTGTGGGTGTGAGGGTGTTTTTGTATTTCCTTTTGGAACATAGTGTTTTGGGCTTTTACAACGTGTGCCTCACAATTCCACGTCCCCTGGGAGAGGAGCCTGAGCATCTGTGTCCCGATGCTTGTTCTCTGTCCTTCCTTTTCTGTGCTGTCGATTTTAATGTGGGAGAACATCGGGTGCATAAGATTCCCAAAGTGATCAGAATCCTATTCTATCCTGCTTATCCTCCCACCATAATTTATTAAAAACATTTTTTATTGATTTTTAGAAAGAGGAAGGGAGAGGGAAAGAGAGAGATAAACATCAATGTGATGTGACAGCAGAACATTGATCGGCTGCTTCCTGCACGCCCCCAGCAAGGATGGAGCCTGCAACCTGAGCATGTGTCCTGACCAGGAATCAAACCAGCAACCTTCTGGTGCACAGGGTGATGCCCAGCCAACTGAGCCACACCGGCCAGGGCCTTTTTGCATAATTTTGCATTTTCTTTCAGTTCTTCTAAATGTTGCCTGATTTTAGTCCCTTTGTTAGGTCAAGATGGAATTATAACTGCACTGTTCAGGCTTCTCCCCCCCATAGTCCTGCTTTATTCTGCCTGTTAAGTTGTCTTACAGTAAAGAATCCACTTACATTCTTTCATTTCCATCTCCCTTTCTTTGGGGAAATAAAATAGAACTTGACTTAGAGATCTTGGCTGTCTAAGGTTTGCTTGTAAAAATTCATAGCATTGTATTTAAAATTCAGCCTTTTAACTGGTGTTGACAGTAGCCTCCATTGGACATCTCTGTGCTGGCACTCTGCTGGGCGCCCTTGTCCACTCCTCCTCTGCACTGCCCTGTTCTCTTGAAGCTAGGAGTAGGCCTCATAGTGCCTCAGGCCTGGGAAGACCTGGGACTGACTTCTGTGTAAGCCTGCTAGTTCCTGCAGCAGGAGTTCGTGAGGTAGTTGAGGTGATCCATGTGTTCCCCTCTGGATACTGGTAAAAATGGATCACGTGCAGAGGAAATGTTCATGTCAATAATATTTGGAAAGCAAGTTTTATCCAAAAAAGGGGGGGGGGCAAATTTTAGGTTAACATATGAACCCAACACATTGGCTATTCAGGTGTGTCCTACTAAAAAAAACCAAACTTAAAAACCATTACCAAATTACTGACATATTTAAAATGTGATACTGCTCTAAGAATTTATTATATGTGTTTTTCAGAAATACGTGCAAATACGTTTTGTGTAAAAGCATTTTCTGTATATAAAATTTTCTGGCTCTTGCTCTAATAAATATTAAACTTAAATGGTCTTATTATTTAAAACTTAATAGTTTGAAATTAGTCTTTGAGTAAAACATTTACTTTTCATGTAATGTACAAATATTCTTAGAACAAATATGCTTTAGATATTTTTTTTTCCACATATAAAAATATTGTAAACAGGGGTCATATCTTCAGTTAGAGTTTCGGAAAGTTTGGCTTTAAGTACCAAATGCTTGGGAGTGGGTTGGCTGGAAATGCATATTGAGCTTTTCTGTGTGTGGCAAACTTTGTCCAAATAAAATAGCTTTGTACTCTGAAGGAGATTTCAGTAAATTTTTGTTCAGAAAACTGTGCAAATTAAGGGAGTTAAATATGTGCTGCAAGTTAAGGAAATGAACAACATGACCTGTAAATGTGATTGTATAAGTGGTCTGTAACCCTTTTCTATCCAAGTCAACAGTGGTAGTCAGTAGGAATGGAGTGGGGGTGGGATATATAGTTTGAATGGAAAAGAAAGACCCCCATCTGGGATCAGCAGTGTTGTGGGTCAGTGTATGTAAGCTGTGCCCTGGGACCTGAACCCAAGGTCAAGGAAGCTTGGTACTAGAAGTTTCTCTCCACAGTTCCTGAATGACCACCAGAGAGGGGTGGGTGTGGATCTGAGGCAAAATAGGAAAAAGACAGTCTAGGGACTTCAAATTATTTTCCAGTTTAAAGATTGTTCTTTAAATTTCTATGTCCTTTACTGTATGTCCTTATGTGGTAAAATAAAAGGCTTGTCATCCCAAGTTCTCTAAAGACATCTTAAAAATATTTTATTGGCTTTAAGGCTGGGAGCTGCTGTTTCTTTGAACCATGTAATAGCATACTAGAGGCCCGGTTTATGAATTCGTGCACCAGTGGGGTCCCTTGGCCTGGCCTGTGGGATTGGGCCAAAACCGGCTCTCTGACATCCCCTGAGAGGTCCTGGATTGCGAGAGGGTGCAGGCCAGGTTGAGGGACCCCACCAGTGCATGATCAGAGCCGGAGAGGGATGCAGGAGGTTGGGTAGCTGGGGAGGGACCATGGGAGGGCTCCAGGGTGTGTCCGGCCTGTCTTGGTCCCCATCAACCAGACCCCAGCAGCAAACTAACCTACCAGTCGGAGTGTCTGCCCCCTGGTAGTCAGTGCATGTCATAGCAACTGGTTGACTGGTCAACTGTCTGCCCTCTGGTGGTCAGTACATATCATAGTGAGCAGTTGAGCGCCTTAGCATATCATTAGCATATTACGCTTTGGTTGAACGGATGACCGGACACTTAGCATATTAGGCTTTTATTATATAGGATTAAGGTCCCAATTGTTTCTCACACAACCCATACCTCACAGGACTGATTAGGGTGCCAGAGAGCAGTTTGGGAAAGTTTTGGTAATCATCTTCAGCATTTCTGTATGATGGGAGTTGGGGCAGCTGGTATTATCCTGTTTCAACCAACGGTGGTCTGGAAATCTCAACAGGTTCAGTAGTTTTGTGTGAAAATGAACTGAAACCAGATAATGAGCGATGCACTACAACACAAACCTTGAAGAAATCATTTAGACTACCTTGCAGATAATTTTTCTACCTGCAAAATAGTTGCCAACCTACAAAAACTTCTACACTATAAGATGACCAAAAATAGTGCAATGGTTATAACTGATTTTATTATTATTTCTGTTTATCTCTAATATCGAGTTTAAGATTACCTTACTATGCCATGGTCTTGTGTGACTAGACTGTTTTTTATTAATTTGCCTTAAAGAACAGGACAAAAGGATCCTGGAGAAGGAGAAACTAAGGATGAAC
Source organism: Plecotus auritus (assembly GCF_963455305.1). Lineage (NCBI taxonomy): Eukaryota > Metazoa > Chordata > Mammalia > Chiroptera > Vespertilionidae > Plecotus > Plecotus auritus. The sequence continues at coordinate 78,537,021 of NC_137773.1, forward strand.
CCATAATATATTAGGGTTCTTTGATGATCATCTTTATCTTCCCAGTGGAAGGGCATTTTTTTCAGGAAAATGTAAACTAAATAACCAGTTTTTATATCTTGTCCACTTATGTGCTAGACACTGTGCTAAGTAATATAGAAAACGTGGCAAGGAGTGAACTTCCAAGAAAGACACTGAGCATTCTTCCTTTGATGTCTTTAAGGTGAAGGTTCTTCCTTCCTAAGTCAGTGCTTGTAGGCAAGTTCAGAGGAAGTCAGTGATCTCTAGTCATGGTTTACAATTCTCCAAAGTACCTCCATTTATCTCCAGAGATAATGCAAAATTCTTACTGAATTGCTCATTAGGGAAAGCTTGCCATATCCTACATTAAGGATTTTCCTTAGAGACTTTCTTTGGAGACCCAACTTTGAATTATTAAACCCAGGGCTATGATTAGTAAGGCAGACACCTGCTTCCTATATTCACTGGGACTTGAAAGCAAGAATGGAATTACTAAATAAAATGACATTGGTTGGAGGGATAGTTTAGACTGCATTTGCTGTATTCTGTGCATCCTGTCCCTCGGGTAGAAAACTAGAGTCAAGGGCTTTTAAATTTCTCAGTACTGGAAGGCATTACTTTGTCATTAAAATTTTGGATGAGGTATTTTGAACACTCAGTTTTGTAGCAGAGAAAAAATGATAAATCAATGTGTATTGATTGAAGTAATTTCTCCTAAAATATGGCCAAAAATTGTGGTAGATTTGTAATTTTTTGTTTTGAAGAGAAAGCCCAAATTACATACTGTGGATCTTTGATGACACAGTTCAAAGCGGGGAATTTAGTTTGTTTTCCCTCTCCCAATATCTCATTCTTGCACCAAACCAAGTTACATTTTCAGTTAAATAGCACCTCCGAAGTTTTCCCTTAGGAATTAGGATTTTCTTAAGCTCTTGAGTTGCCTCTTCAGGCCCCATTTCTGAAAAAAATGCCATGAAATGAGTTATGCAACTTTAAAAGCCCCATTTGTAGAACCTTACAGAAAATATTAACATATTCACACCATTGTAGGGTAGTTTTCCCACTTTTCAAATGAAGAATTAGGAAGGCAGGCATGGTTCCTGGGCTGATCACTGGTATAGGGGCTGAGTGGCAGGATTGAATGTCTGAGCAGCTGAGTTTCCTGATGATTTCAGAACGTCTAAGGCAGGTGTCAGAGCGTCGCTTTTCATACCTACCAGCATAAGCAACTCCTGTTTGTTTGTTTTTAATAACATCCTCCCAGAAAGTCAATGCAGCAAATTATAGTTTTTCCCTTCCTCTAGGTTTTATTTTTTGATTTATCTGTTTGTTAAAAATGAGGATAAGAAGTTGGGTTCATTTCCTCTAAAAAATTGCCGTCAGCAGCTGACCTAGAATTCCATCTTGTACCTCAGTATTATATACAGGATGGGGCAAAAGTAGGTTTACAGTTGTGAGCATGCAAAACAGTTTATTCTTGTCGTATTATTTGTTAACTAGAGGCCCAGTGTATGAAAATTCATGCACTGGAGGGGGGACATCCCTCAGCCCAGCCTGCCCCCTCTCACAGTCCGGGTGCCCTCAGGGGCGGGAGGTGTCTCGGTGATCAGGGAAAGGCAACACCCCATCACACCTCTGCTGCTGCCACTGCCTTCAGCGCAAGCTTTGGCCAGCCCTGGTTACCTGAGCCTCGGGTGGCCCTGGGCAGCTGGGCAGCCACCATCCAAGGCTTGCCTGCACCTCAGGCCAGCCCTGGGTGGCTGGGGGCTAAGGGGACTGGGGGACTCCGGAGGCAGGTGCACGGAGTGGGGCTGAGGGGACTGGGTGCTGCCATCTTGTGGCTATGGGCGCCGCCATCTTTGAGTGAGTGGCAGTCAATTAGCATATTCCCTCCTTATTGGCTGTGGGCACCACCATCTTTGAGGGCGGGGCAGTCAATTAGCATATTCCATCCTTATTGGCTGTGGGCGCCGCCATCTTTGCAACAGCATGAGGGTCAATTAGCATATTCCCTCTTTATTAGATAGGATTATTGTATTTTCGATACAAACAACTCTAAACCTACTTTTGCCCCACCCTGTATAATACATTAAGTCCTAAATTCTGACCAAACAAAAGGATAGATTGGTCTGGGTGGAGCAAAAGATTCTAAAAGCCCTTTTACCTTTTCATGTGTAGTGTCCTCAGACCTTTCTGGCTCCCTTTGGTAGTGAATTTGATGATCACCTTTTGAAATTTAGAATAAGAATCAGAAAGAGTTGATAAAAGGGAAGTAGGACAGGGATGGGGTAAAAACCCATAAAGTGCAGCAAATACTGGATGATGAAGATGAAGTCTTATTGGCTTATCAGTCTGTGTTTATGATTGAATGAGTCAGGGCTGAGCACTGCACTTGAACTCTTGCCTCATCCATTTCTTTTTTCATCCTCATCTTCCTCTTGTTGATGGGAACTTGCATTTGCAAGAATGGAATGTTACTACATGATTACACTGGTACCTAGGTGGGCATCAAATTATGAGTGGGCATAATCATATCCTTAGACTCCGCTGAATGAATGAAAAGACTACATTTCTCGACAGTTGGAAATTGTCACCATTCTTATTTCCCATTGTCCCCACTTTTTTCAGTATGAGAGTCTACAGCAAAAGAATTTTCTCCAAAAGTTATTTGGCAAGAAAAGTTGAGAAGAATGATATAGTTGGACGTGGCATTTCAGTAAATTATTCATTCCTGCAACATATTGATGGGTGCTTACTGTGTTCCAGACACTGTTCTGGGCTCTTGGGAAACAGCACACAGTGCAGAGTTTACATTCTGGCAGAGGTAAACAGACTCAGAAGCCAACCGTCTTACTGTAGAATAAATGGATAAGAGCGGGGGAATGTGCTTAGGACACAGTATAGGGTAGAGGAGCAGGTCTCAGTTTTTGTGTTGTGTTTTTTAAAAATACATTTTGTATTGATTTCAGAGAGGAAGGGAGACATAGAGACATCTATGAGAAAGGATCATTGATCATCTGCCTCCTGCAGGCCATCCCCCTCCCACCCCACTGGGGATTGAGTCCGCAACCCAGGCATGTGCCCTGACTGGGAATCGAACTGTGACCTGGTTCAAAGGTCGATGCTCAACCAGTGAGCCACACTGGCCAGGCAAGATCTCAAGTTTCAAAGAGAGATTAGAGTAGATTTCATCTGGAAAGTGAAATTTGAGAAAGATGATGGTCATACATAAACTGGAGCTGACTGACAAGTTTATCTTAAGGAAGAGAGAAGACAGAAGGCTGGGAAATGGCCAACAATTGTTCACTGCTTTTCCATTCACTCTTTAACCTGTACTGGAAGTGCTGGCTCTGACTAAATGTAACTGTGCACAGTCCCTCTTTTTTTTTTCTATTGTCATTCCTCCTGCCTAGATTTGCTTTTTCTAGGGCCCAGCCCAGATGGCATTTCCATGATATTGTTTGTGGAGGTAGGCATGTCATAACAAACTGGACTGCATGGCTAACTGCAACCCACTTAAGTGTGCAGAGGTTCCATTAGAGATGACTGGGCTTTTCATTGGGGCCCTAAAGTGTGGGCCACATGTCTAAGGGCCTATAAGGATGACAGGCCAGGCTGAGGGGACCCCAGGAGCTAAAGCAGGCAAGGGTGAGCAAGGTCTAACTAACTTCAGGGTGATTAAGATGGGAAAGATCACGGAGGATCCTACATTTCATGCTAAGGTGTAGGGCTTTGAATCCATAGGCAGGAGGGAACCACTGCTGTTCTCTGGGCTTGTCCCCAGTGGCAGTGTCCACTGAGTACAGTAGAAATTTGTTGTTTTTTTGTGGGTTTTCAGTTTATGATTTCTGGCACATGAAGACTGGCAGAGAAGGTGGTTAGTGATAATTTCCTCTCTTCTGTCTCTCAATACCTGCTTTTCCAAAATGCAGGTAACTCTCATTCTCAAAGTATATGAGTTGTAAAAGTTTCAGAAGGCGTAGAAGAATCACACTTCTCTATCTCACTACTGTTGACATTCTGACCATCGTCAGTTCAGACTTCTTTGTTCTCAGCCACACGCAGTGTCCATTATCCCTGTGGACAGCATCCTTTGTAGCAGCCGCTCTGTGCAGACGTCAGCAACTCCCTGTGGCTGGAAGTTAGGTGGTTGGTTTACAGTTTTCATGCAGGTTCTTTGCAGTTTTTCACTCTTACAAACTCAACAAGTATTCTCCTGCATAGTATCTGCACATACCCGATTTTCTCCTTGATGTAAATTATGAACACTAAAAAAATCGGGATGCCTATAACTGATGCCAATACTAGAAAGTAGTATGGCAAGACCTTATGTCTGAGCCCTGTGTGTGTGTGTGTGTGTGTGTGTGTGTGTGTGTGTGGCTTATCTCTTCAGATCTGCTTAATAACATTTCACGGCGGGTTAAGGGAGGTGGCATTCCCCAATCGGGCAGGCGAGGGGACTCTGGGACTCCCTCGTCCTTGGTGCTGCAGCCACACGGAGCACCTGCATGTTTGCCACCAGCTTTCAGAGCACTGACTCCGAGGCCAACACCACAGAAGCTTTTGGAATATACGATGATTAGCATGTATCACAGCTGAACTAAAAATGGGACTTTCTGGTTTCCTCCCATGAAACTGCCTTGATTCCAAGTTTAATTAGGCAGATCAGACACAACATGTTTTGCTGAGAAGTTGAAAATCATATGGCACAATTCTGATCTATTTCTTGATGTAGGAAGCCTTTGCAAGGGTTATGCGTATTTAGTCTTTTCAGGGGAGCGTGCCTTCTGGAAGTGGTCTCATTGGATTACTTGGTGGCGGTCTTCTCTCTATGCCGTTCTCCCCAACCACTTTTCATTCATCAGGTGGTTCCTGATTAAACCGTTGTGCACTGAACACAGTGAGTAGAACTCAGCGTTAAAGATTCTGGTTCCTGCCCTGGCCGGTTTTGCTCGGTGGATAGAATGTTGGCCTGTGGACTGAAGGGTCCCAGGTTCGATTCTGGTGAAGGGCACATATCTTGGTTGCAGGCTTGATCCTGACCCTGGTCTCTGGGAGGCAACCAATCAATGTGTCTCTCTGTTTATCCTCCTCCCTTCTAATCTTTCTCTTAAAAACAACAACAAATAAACCAACAGAGAAAATATCCTCGAGTGAGGATTAAAAACCCCTTCCCCCAAAAAAGAAGAAGAAAAAAAAAAGATTCCTGTTCCTGTTGTGTGAAAGGCTTGACTTAAGTTGAAGTCAGAAATTCTATTCTCTCCTCTTAAAAAAATGAGTGCTATTAAAAATTGTAGCTATGGGCGGGGGGAGGGGGAGAGGGGGGCGGGCAATGGGGCGATAAGGACACATATGTAATATCTTAATAAGGAAGAAAAACTGTAGCTATAATCACCTCTCTGCTCATCAGCCAGCCGCTTAGTGCATCCCCTTCCTTTCTGTCTCAGGGTCTTCACACTGCTGATCCCTTTGCCTAGAATGCTCCTCCCCAGGTGCTCACATGGCTCCCTGCTTCATTTAGCTCTCTACTCAAATGTCCCCTCATTAGGGTTTCTCTGACCAGCCTATTTAATGAAGGTGGTCAGAGAAACCCTCTCATTTTCTTCCTTATTTCCTCATAGCAATGACCACAACCTGACATCAAAGGCTCGTCTCCTACAATATAAGCTCAGAGGGGGCGGTCTATGTTTTGTTCCTGGCTGTTTCTTCAAAACCTAAAATGATATCTGACATGTGTTAGAAACTCAATAATGATATATTTGAATGAGTGAATACCGTCCTGCTCCTACATAGGGAGTTGTGGAGAAACTTGGAGCTTTTAAAGAGTCTGGGAGGAAGTCAAGGACATATAAAAAGTGACAGCCACCTTAGAGAAACTGGCCTCAGGGCCCCATTTCATGTCCAGCAGTGCCATTCCTGCCTCCAGCTCCTCTACCCGAATGTTCATTCACTTAAGGCCATTAGGCCTAACATTCCCCCAATTGGAGGGTGACTTGTGCTAAGAGTAAGCACTGCCTTTAAAAAACATTTTAGTGGGCCAAAACCGGTTTGGCTCAGTGGATAGAGCGTCAGCCTGCGGACTGAAAGGTCCCAGGTTCGATTCCGGTCAAGGGCATGTAACTTGGTTGCAGGCACATCCCCAGTAGGAGGTGTGCAAGAGGCAGCTGATCGATGTTTCTCTCTCATCGATGTTTCTAACTCTCTATCCCTCTCCCTTCCTCTCTGTAAAAAATCAATAAAATATATTTAAAAAAAACATTTTAGTGGATTAGTACATTCAGTACATTTATTGAGCAACAGTTATGGTGCCAGGCATTGTGCTAGAGGCCAGGGCTGCAAAAGTCAACTGGATAGTCTCACTGAGCTTAGAGTTTTCAGAGTGTGCATTTGGTTGGACAGGATTGCCCTCCTGCCATCTCCACAGTAAGAGAAGAGCCCTGAAGGAGAGGGTGCTCTGCTCAGCGGGGAGGAGAGCTGTAACGTGGAGCTCAGGTGTTCATGGGGAGGTGGTGGGCTGTGGGTGTGGCATGTGGTCTTTGGGGCAAAGGAGGGCAGAAATGGGAGAATGACAACATGTCTATTCAGGACTTTGCTTAGACTCCCCCAGGGCTCAGGGAAGAGAGAGGAAGCTCTCAGGATTCTTGTTTTCTCCTGGACCATATCAAGAAACAAAATATTAGGATGACCACTTTCTGTGTTAGATTTCTATGGACTAAAGTCTGAAGCTAATAATTTAAAGTGTTTCTATGGGTGAATATCCAAAAAGTTCAAGGCATGAAAGTCTATTTAAAAAAAAAATTGAAACACAGCGAATTTGTATCCCTGTCCTCAAGATTCAAAAGAAGGAAAAAGAGGAAAAATCTTCATTCCTCCAACAATGCAGATAGAATAAAATTTAAGGGAACAAGATTTCTAAGTGATTTTTTTCACTTATGCAAGCAATAAATAAATAATCAATCCTTCAAATACTCTAAAAGAGGTATCTTGAACTTTTCTGTAAGGAATATTTCATTGGAAAGGGATGTAGGACCATCCATGACCATGTAATCCTAACTTGTAAGAAGCTTGGGGTTTGCATGGAGACAGCTTTCCTGCATAGCTCTGTTGAGACAGATTCCTGTCCTCTAGCAGTGAAATGAGATACGGTGCTGGAGTGTACTTTCTGACACCTAATGTTCTAAGGGTGAAAAGTACATAAGGTATTAATAGCATCAGGAAAAACCCAGGACTGGTAAAAATAGGACCTCGTATTCATCCTGTCCACTGGGTCCCCTGGCTCACATGCAGCTTTCAGAAATAACGCCGGTGCTCAGACCTTCTCAAAGTGCGTGTGTGTGTGTGTGTATGTGCGTGTGTGTGTGAATAATCTGGGGACTTAGTTCAATGGCAAATTCAGATTCAGTATTTCTGGAGACTTGGAAACCTGTTTTTCTAACAGGCTCCAGGAGACGCCAGTACCACTCACTAGTCCACATGTTACAGGCAATAGTAAGGCTCTAGCTTTCCAAGAACTTTCACATGCACTTAAAAATTACATTTTTAATGAGTTTTGCAGAGAGAGGAAGGGAGAGGAAGAGAGAAAAACATTGATGTGAGAGTGGAATGTCCATCGGCTGCCCCCTACTGGGGATCAAGCCTCAACCTGGGCATGTGCCCTGACTTGGAATCAAATCGACAACCTTTCGGTGCATGGGACTGACTATGCCCAGCCAACTGAGCTACACTGGCCAGGGCCACATGCTTTTTTTAATGGAAACTCTACAACTACCCTCTAAGTTGAGCAGTGCTGCTGGTGTTACCTTCTTTTACACATAATAAAAGTTTTCAAGAGGTAGATTGTGTAAGGTTATGCTAGAAGCCACGTTTTCTAACTCCTCCTGGAGTGGTTCTAACTTGGTTGTTGCATCATAAATGGAGAAGTGGGGAGCAGGTGGGGAGTTGAAACTAAAATGACGTTTTTGGAACCTCAATAGAGAAAATACACACATATACTGTTATTATGTCCCCTGAGGTCTTAGGAGTGAGAGCTAATGTACCAGGGGGTACAATGGTAAAGGTTATGTGAGAGGTCTTAGACTTGCCATTTGTAGGCAACAAGAAGACAGAGCTGATGGCGAGTGTCCTGCTGGTGACTAACTTAACTGTCTTTGGGAAAATCAGATTTAACTTGACGATAGGCTGCCTTCCATCTTCCAGAAGAACTTCAGAGCTTGGTGGCATTGATTTATGGAGCACTACTCCTGTCAGATGGTACCAAAACAATGTGCAAATGATATGCAAGTGGGCTAAATCTCACTCAAAATTTGCCAACCGGAAGCACGATGTCTTTATTCCAGCTAGATTTGAATTTGCTCTTTGGGTAACTTCCAGTGAGGTCTTGATTATGCTTATTTTTCATATGGTGTATGCTGAGAAATGGCTAAACACTGTCAAACAAAGAGAAAGAAACAAGCATAGAAATCCAGCACAGCATTTGTGAGCCTGGGTCCTGGGCCCCAGCAGGTGAGAGGAAGTCTGGGTTGGCCCTTGAGGCAAAGTGAGCCTCGTATGGCCCTTTATTTTTCCTCATGAAAAGGCTGCTTTGTTAGTGGTGTTGTCTATCTTCCTTTTGTAAATTGTCTCAGGCATTTGCTGCTAAGTAGTGCAATGATAGCACAAAGATTTGATTCATTTGGTATCTTATTCAGCTCAAAAGCATGAATGCCTTGGTTTCTCAGTGTTCTAATGGTGTCTTGTAAATGTAATACCTGCTCATGGCAAAAATGTTGTAAATTAAAGGAAACTCTAAAGAAAGAAATCACCATACTCCTATCACTCATTCAGTGGTAATTAATTATCACTTTGGTTAGCATCATTCATGAACATTTTAACAAGTTGAGATGATGATGCCTATTAAGTTGTTGTTGCTATTAAAGGTTTGTAACCTACTCTTTCACTTAAGAATCTTGGAATGAATGTTTTCCCAAATTTTGAAATATTATTGAAGAGTTTTGTGGGTTTTTTTTAGTTGGCATTCCAGCATATGGAATGTTAGAGTTTAGCCAGCCATCCCTAGTGATGACCATTTAATTTGTGTCCTGTGGTTTAATATGTTATGCTGCAAGGGAGAATCCTTGTATTAAACCTCTGTACATCTCTCTGATTGTCCCCTTAGGATAAATACTGAGAAATGGGATTACCAACTTAAAAAATGCAGTTAAACTATTTGTTGGATGAATGATGCCTTTTGATATATATTAGCAAAGCATGTTTTAGAATGGTTGTCCAACGTATGTCCTTAATTAGCAGTGCACTCTAGCTGTTTTGGATATTATTTTTAAACTCTGCCTCTTTGACTGTTTAAAATGATATCCCTTTGTTTTCATTTGCATATATTTGCTCTCCAGTGAGACTGAGTTTCTTACATCCATTTCTTTTCTTTCGTGAAATGCCTCTTAGGTCCTTGGCTCATCTTTCTCTTGAAGTTTGCTTTGTTCTGTTGTTGTTTAATGATCTCTGAAAGTGCTGTCTATATAAAGATATTCACCTCTGTCCGTATTTTTTGACATTCAGAAAATTTTACACTTTCACTGAGTCAAAGTTATCAATCTTACTGTTTTGTGTTTTCTTCTGCTTTTACATTTAAAAATATTTTCTCTGTCATGAAATAAAAGGTTCATTAAAAATGGTTTTAATTGTAGGCTTAATTGGAAGACACCGGACTTAGGTATTGGTAACAAGTATTTTGAGAAAAATACAACCACTGATTGAATGTGACCTGGTCTTAACCAGAGGTGTACATCGAAATCATCTGTTAGAGGCATTTGTTTTACTTTATTTTTATTGTTGACACTATTACAGATGTCCCCATTTAACCCTTTGCCCTTTGCTTACCTCCACCAAGCCCTGCCCCCCTTCCCTCTGGCCATCACCACTCTGTTGTCTGTCTGTGAGTTATACATATAAGTTCTTTGGCTAATTTCTTCACCACTGTTTGAGCTTTAAAAAATTACTAATGCCTGGGCCACAACCCAGAGCCATTGAAATGGAAACTTAAAAAACAAACAGGCAAACAAACAAAAAAACAGTTACACAAGTCCACAGACTTAAAAGGAGCATAGTCAAGTTGCACATGATTTTATTTTATTTTTTTGCTTGCTTTGAACATTAAATTTTATCGGCATACTGGGTGTGTTTTGGCTTACCTATCACTGTCTGATAGCAATGAAGGTCGGAGTGCTTTTGTGAAGAAGGGGGCTCAGAACAGTGTGCTGGGAGCTCCCTGCAAAATCACAGTGGCTCTCTGAAAGTGCCCATCTCAGTCGCTTCCAGTGGTGAGCACGTGATTGCTTCTGAGTTCCATGGCTGATTTCGCATGCTGGCCTCAGGAGTCACTGCTCTACTGCAAGTGGATTTTTTTAAATTAGAAGAGACAATATATTCACAAATGTATTATATTTGAAGAACATATACAGTAGAGTACATAGGACATATTAGAAGATACAGTGTATTTACAAATTATACATGTAATATATTTGTATACTTCTAAAACCAAGATCCATTATTCTTTGATATTCAGTAGTATCTCATTTGAAATGGGGTGTAAACCTTGCAAATTAGTATTTGCAACTTGGGGAAAAGAAAGTCAAACCAAAATGGTCAATTTTATATCTTTGTGCAAAATTAAATTATGCTCATTAGTTAACATTGAAAATACACTCCTATTTCTCTAGCCTGGAGTTATCTCATTAAAAAGTCTTATAAGGAAATTTGCCTACATAGCACCCTGCATGTTAAAGAGCAGCCAGGCTGTCCATAGGAGGTGGCAAGTCATGGACAGGCCTTAGCATTGGCAAGGAACTTAGCATCTCAGAGACTTGGAAATGGTGGTGGTGATACCTCACAGGGCTGTGAGGAGGAGCAGGTGTGGTAATTTAAGTCTAGTGTTTGGCAGCTGGCAGCTACTCTATCAATGTTGGTCTCACCATCCCCAGTGTGTTCATTGCACTGGGTAATTTGAAATGGGATGTTTTGGGGGTGAGAAGCAAGAGGCATAGGGTTCCAAGGAGCGGTCCTGGTCTGTGTTTTAGGTCCCATGATCAATTTGAGAGAGAAGTTATATATGCCTCCAACAAGGTAGATCATTTCAATACACTGGAGTAGAAAGTGCTGGATTTTGTGTAATGGATAATACATTTATTATTTATAAGAAATCCAAAAAGTGGCCTGAAGTGGTTACTACAATATTTTTATATCATTTTCCTGTAGGAAATGCTTAAACCAGATTTGAATACATCTTAGATAATTTCAAGAAGAAGAAAGGTCATGTTGCCAAAAATATCTATTATAACAAAGAGTCTAAGAGTACGTGAGAGGGGACTAGTGCTGGCAGGACAAAGCTCAGTCCACACTAGAGCACTGAAGGCAGGGGAGGCGCCGAACTCATGCCAGAGGAAGTTTTCTTGCATAACCATCTCTGTGCTGTGGTTGAGGTTATGAGACTTGAGATAAACAGTGGATGGGAAGGCTGAGGTGGCCACAGACTTGGCCACTGTAGCCATTCAGGGCTACAGGGTGGCATTCCAGCAGTTGTGCCAGTTCTCCCTGTGCTGAGAGCCCTGGGGCCAGCCACTGTGATCGCACTCCACATTGCCTTCTGTAAGATGACGGTCTGACAGGCTGAAGTCTGTGGTCTTCAGGCCTCTTTCAGCTCTGACATGCCATAATGAAAACTGATTTATTGATTATTCCGGGCCAGAAAAATTGAAAGAGGTTAAAAGGAATCCTGAGTTCTTTTCTGGCTGAGGTTCCTCCAGAAGCAGAGCAAAATGAGCTTTTGATCACCATCAAGGGGGAAGAGTTTATCTTTGGACCTCTTTCCAGTCTACTTGCTGATCTTTGCAGGGCAGAACCATGGACAGCTCTTGGCAAACTGCGCTAAGCAGTTTCTCCTCCTCTTTTACCACCCATTATATCCCGCTCCCCCTGCCCCCCAGCAGTATTTCTCATACACAGCTTGCCGAGGATACAGATCTTTCCAGTCAGGGGCCCCACCTAACCACCTTAAATTTAGAGATGGTCTCAAGGTCAAAGCATTCCATGTACAAAGTCCACAGTGGTGTTTACAGAATTATTACTCTTCATTTTGCTCAATGGATACTTAGCCAATATCTCTTGTGTTCAAAGTGCTGTGCTGGGTTCATGGGCAGTACTTTTTAAACTTTAGGTCTCCACCCAGTAGTGGTCTTTAGTCTCAATTTAATTGTCTACAACCAGAATTCTGAAAATAAAACAAATAGAATAAAATAAGTATCAGTGTCTCACACATAGTACAGCTGTGTATTATTTAATAAAACGTGTTTCAGTTTTACATTTGTAGGTGTGTGTTTCTGTGTGTTATGAATTGCAGTGGGGAATGTATTGCCCACTGCACTGTGGTTAGAAAAGTTTAAACCAATGTTCCCATCTCACAATTCCTTACCTGCAATTCTACATTCCAAACATGAAAAAAATTTTAAAGTTTGGCACAAATTCATTTGGCAGCAAAACATGACCTAAAGTGATTTAAGGGCAATTATATCCTTTCTTTATCTGACTTACTGTTAATATTTGGACACTTAACTGCAGAATGGAGTCATACCTTTGACCCAGTGGGCATGTTACATTCAATTACTTTCCTAAGAGACAAAAAATTCTAAACCATAGGATCTTCCACAAGAGCGTGTGGACCTGTATAAGGGACATAATAGTTTTCATTCATTCAGCAAATATTTACTGAATGCTTACTATGAGTTTGACATTGCACTGGATGTCAGATACGGAAGAAAGAAAAGTTAGTGCAAGATGAATTCTTGGAGAATTTAACAGTCCCATGGGTGGATAGATTTGGGGCCACCACAGCGGGACTTCAGCATTCTCCTTTCATGTTCTTTCTCAGTGTTAGTTCACCCAGGCCCTCAGCTGCAGGGATTTCTCTGCTGATGGGTTCTACGTTTCCTACACTACATTTCCGACACGACTTCACACCAGCATTTCAGTTCAGCCCATTTAAAAGCCGACTGCAAACTCCTTCCTCCTATATCACTATATCCTTAATGGTACCACTGTCTTCCTCACCTAGACACAGCCTTATCCTTGTCCTTGACCCTGTCATCCAGTCATTTATTGATCAATTTCTGTTGATTTTTCCTGCCAATAACCTTTGCCTCCTTTCCCTTCTCTCTAGTCCCAGCGCCACCTGTTGATACTGGGAATTATCACTTGTCAACTGGCAGATTAGATGGTGTAGAAGTATAGTTGGGAGAAGCAAGAGTCTTAGGATCACAAAGACCTGGGCTCAAGTTGCACATCTTCCCTCTTCTGGCTGAGGGACCTTAAACATGTCACACAGGATCAGTTTTGTTTTGATAAAATGGAACTGATGGCCTTAGCCTCTTTGGCTCAGTGCATAGAGTGTCAGCCTGCAGTCTGAAGGGTCCCGAGTTCGATTCTGGTCAAGGGCATATGCCCAGGTTGTGGACTTGATCCCCATTAGGAGGCATGCAGGAGGCAACCAATTATTGATTCTCTCTCATCATTGATGTTTCAATCTCTCTCCCTCTCCCTTCCTCTCTAAAATTAATAAAATATATTTTTAAAAATGGAACTGATGATATATATTTCATGAGTTATAGTCAGGAATAAAAATATACACTCCCAAAATAATATTAAAAGGTAAGCTACCGATTATGTGCAGGTATTTGTAGGGCATGTAACTAACAAATGGTGAATAAGAATTTATAAAAAACCTCCTTTAAACCAATAATGGGGGAAAAGACACAATTTTTTAAAATGGGCAAAAATATGAATAGGCAGTTTCTAAGGAGGAAATAAGAAAGACCAATAAATATATAGAAAGAGGTTCAACCTCAATAGCAATCCATGAAATGCAAATTAAAACAATGAAATACTATTTCATATCTATCATACAGCACAAATGTTGGCAAATATGTCAGGCAATAATAACTCATATTGCTGGTCCATATGTAAACTGGTCCACCCTCTTTAGAGAGCAGGTTAGCAATCCTATATAATAAAGAGGTAATTTGCAAATTAACCGTCACCCCCTCACAACATGGCTACCTACAACCAGGCTGGCAGTGGGGTTAGTAAGGGATGACCAAACGACTCGACAAGCAGGCTGCGTGGGGCGACCAGGCCGACAGGGGGTTTAGTGAGGGACAGCCAAACAACTGAACAAGCCAGCTGTGTGGGGCAACCAGGCCTGTGGGGGGGCTGTGAGGGGCGACCAGGCTGGCAGGAGGGGAAGTTGGGGGTGACCAGGCTGGCGGGGGGGGGGGCAGTTAGGGGCAACCAGGCTGGTAGAGGGGGGCAGTTGGGGGCAACCAGGCCGGCAGAGGGGGGCAGTTAGGGGTGACCAGGCTGGTGGGGGGCAGTTGGGGGTGATCAGGCTAGTGAGGGGGGCAGTTAGGGGCAACCAGGCCAACCAGAGGGGGGCAGTTGGGGATGACCAGGCTGGCGGGGGGGGGGGCAGTAAGAAGCTACCAGGACGGCGGGGGAGGCAGTTAGGGGCAACCAGGCTGGCAGGGGGTGCAGTTGGGGGTGACTAGGCTGGCAGGGGGGGAAGTTGGAGGCAATTAGGCTTGCAGGGCGGGCAATGAGGGGTGACTAGGCTGGCAGGGAGGGCAGTTGGGAGCGACCAGGCTGGCAGCGGGGGGCAGTAAGAGATGACCAGGTCGGCGGGGAGGGGGGCAGTTAGGGGCGATCAGGCTGGAACACAGAGGTGGTTATGGGTGATCAGGCTGACGGGGGGTGGGGGGCAGTTAGGGGCGACCAGATAGGCAAGCAGATGAGCGATTAGGAGCCAGCGGTCCAGGATTGTGAGAGGGATGTCCGACTGCCAGTTTAGGCCCTATCCCCGGGATCAGGCCTAAACTGGCAGTCCGACATCCCCCAAGGGGTCCCAGATTGGAGAGGGTGCAGGCTGGGCTGAGGGGACTCCTCCTTCACCCCCCATGCATGAATTTTGTGCACTGGGCCTCTAGTATCAAATAAAGTTGAAGATGTTTATACCTACACCTAGTAATTCCACAGTGCCAGGAATGTCCTTTGCAGCATTGTTTTTAGTGACAAGAACATTGAAAATAACAAAAACATTCATCAAAAGGAGACTGGCTATTCAATGAAATCCTATACAGCAGTTAAAGTGAATAAATTAGAACTACATTCACAACATCATAGATACATCTAAACAATGTTGAGTGAAAAAGGCAAACTGCAGAATACAGTATGAAACCATTTACATAAAATTTTAAAACATGCCTAACAGTTTTATTTACATATTACATGTTGGCATAAATGTATGGATAAATATCTATTTAGTTTATGAATAAATATATATTAAAGTTTGCATGAAAATTATTAACAACAAATAGAGTATAGTAATTACCTGAGGAAGGGGAATGGCATGGAGACTAATACCGAGAGGGTTTCAGTTATAAGCAATTTATTTCTCAGAAAATGAAGCTATTAATGCAAAATGTTAAATTTTGACAAAGCTGGGCAGGTATATAAGTTTTCCTTGTATTATTTTCTTTACTTGTGTCCCTGAAATATTTCATTGGAAAAAACATACAACCCCAACCTGGTCCTTAGTGAGTGCATAGTAAATATTCCTTCTGCTCCATTCAGAAGGGTTCTAAGATTTTTTTTTTTACCTGACTAGTCGAGTTCCATTCCCTCTGTCTGGCATTCCAGATCAAACAAGGTCCAAACTCCCTTGTTTGTTGAGGCTCTCATGGCCCTCCATTCCCTGGCTCCAGCCTCTCTTCATAGCCTTACGCTGTAGTGCTTCCCCGCAATGGACCTGATGTTCCAGCCCTGGTGTCCCAGGTCATGCTTGGTGCATTCCTGCCCCTTTGTCTTGGCTTGTCTGGTTTTCTTGGCTGTAATTTCCTTATCGCCTTTCTCTGGTTGTACAAACCCAGCCCCCTCCTACCCCATCTGTCCGTCCATACATCCATCTATCCCTTTACTGAGCATCTTCTATGTGCAAAGCATATACAGCCTGCCCTGATTTGCTCTGCTACAAATAATCACAACTTTCACTAAAATCTCTCAAATGACTTCATCCCTTTAATGTGGTATTCATCTTATGAAAATTAATTTTATCTTTCTAGACTAGGCACTGAAGGGCAGGTACTATCTTATTCAATTTTAATTGCACTTATGAATGCTCATTCAGTATTGGTGGAAGAAATAAATGAGTTTCAGATTGTGTGTCCAAATATTGAAATCAATGTTAAGATTATGGTTTAATCCTTAGCACTTGAGTCTAAATATTTAGTGTCTTGAGCTCATCGATTTTAATAAGAGTACCATGCACTCCCTTACATCTTCGTCCCCTGCCTTCACATTTACTGAGATTCCAGTTTCTAGAGCTCCAGGCATGATCTCATTTCTCTAGGGACTTCGCATTTATTTAGAGAAGGAAACAGTGCTGCAAAATACTAGTAACATGACAAGGCAGTGTGAGGGGTAGGTCAAATAAATGATGCTGGCATCATGATCTGAAACCGCCCTTAATGAACCGGCTTGTCTTATGTTTGGCTGTGTAAGACTGGTTTTGAGAGATTCATCCTTTTGCAAAGTAATCTGGGTCAGAATTATCATTTTATGTCAGCCTGGGTTTCTGTAAAATCCACCCCTTCTTTTTTGGCTCAAGTGGATACTTAACATCTCTATTGCATGTAAGCTGATACTCAGGTGTGATTTGGAGATGTCTTCTGATACCACAATTTTACGAGGTGTGAGCCTGAAATCTTTCTGACCTGACAATGAATGGAATTTTCTTTGCGCTTTTTCAAAACAGGTGTCTGTGAATTCTTAAAGCTACTTATATGTCCCTCACACCTCCTTCTTTCCAGTGCACTGCTGGAAAACATTTTTCAATCTCACTGGCAATTTTTTATGTTTCCAACAACCAGTCACAGGTTGTTTGTTGCCATGGTTACTCCTTATCCAGGTGAGCTATTTGAAAACTTTGGGTTGGAAGGCATCTTGATGTTAACTTCACTCTTTCCAGGACAAACTTCCCTTTTCTGCCTTTGGCCTCTGCTGGAATATTTCTGGCGATGGGGAACTCACCATTTCTCATTGCTGTTGACCTTTACATGTAGGATTAGAGACTCACAAGTGTCTCTAATGGGAGGGTTGAGCATAATGGGAGAGTTGGGTTCTCCCCAGCAGTGGGGCCCACACAGCATTCCAGGGAGACCCCGATCTTCCTCGGAAGGTTCAGGATCTGCTGGCAGATCCCAGTCTTTTGGGACATTGGGTCTATGGCAGCTTCTTTGAGTCATATCATTATTGGAGTTCTGGCATCAAGAATGCTGGTCGAAGTCCTTTAAGAAGATTGCAATTGTGTTTGGCCTCTGGAGCGGCAAAGAATAGAATGCAAGTCTGGCTGGCTGAGGGAGCGGGGAGGGGCCGGAAGAATGAGCATGAAAGTGTAGGGAGAATTTGGGCTCTTACATACAGATTGGACAGGAGACAAAATGGCCAGGGGGGAGCTGCAGAGGCGCTGACACAGTCCCTCCAGCTGGTCAGTGTTGCGAATGTGACCCTGGAACCTCCAAGCATCCTGCTGCCCAATCAGTGTGTCTAATTGGCTTAGATAGTGTCACGTGCCCCCCACCACCACTTCTGTTCCTAGCAGAGGAAGGTCAGGATTGGGTAAGACAGAGTCATATGCTCCCCCACCAATTTTGTTTCTAGGAGAGGAGAGTCGGGATTGGCTGAGACAGAGTCACATGCTCCCCCACCACTTCTGTTCCTAGCAGAGGAGGGTTCGATGAAGCTTTCTACTGCCAGGTGGGCAGCCGCCACCACCTGCTACCAAGACGGCTCACACTGGGGACTGGGAACCCAGCAGATGGAGACATGGCTGCTGGACTGCCCAAAACACCCAACAGGATGTCTTTGAGTAGCAAACTTTGAGGAAGTCCCAAAGTCATCATTGAATATGACACCGTCTGAAAACAAAGAAAAAATAAATTGCTTTATTCTTCCCCATTCTTTGCTTTGAGCTTTGGCATGTCTGCTTTTGGCTGAGGAGGGAAATGCGAGTTAGTAACGGAACCAGTGCCAACCTGGCCCTGCCTAATAGGGTCCAGCGACCGTCTGCCAAGAGGAGGCGGGGGCTGGTGTTGGGAGGTATTGCAGGGGATGATCGAGTTCAGCCTGAAACCGGGTATGTGCCCTGACCTGGAATTTAATGGTGACTGCCTGGTTCATAGGCCGACACTCAACCACTGAGACACAATGGCTGGGCTTGTGATATATATTTTTAAAATATATTTTTATTGATTTCAGAGAGGAAGGGAGAGGGAGAGAGAGAAACATCAGTGATGAGGGAGAATCATTGATTGGCTGCCTCCTGCATGCCCCACACTGGGGATCCAGCCCGCAACCTGGGCATGTGCTGTTGGCTGGAATCGAACCCGGGATCCTTCAGTCCACAGGCCGACACTATACCCACTGAGCCAAACCTCTCATATGCTAAGGCTGGGCTTGTGATATTTTTTAAAGGCCACTGTTGTAAACACAACTGGGGTTTAAAAGCTGAACGGCAGTAATGGATTCACAGCCAGCTTAAGTGGAAGAGTGGGAGCTGGTTGCTAGATAATTAATAGCTGCAGTTGACTGGATGGGAGGATCTCATAGACAGAAGTCATACCTAAAACACTGAAAGACTTACAAGAGGCACAGCCCCCTGAATATCAGTGGGTGCTCCCTTAGGGTGGGGCACTCAGGCTGGGCCAGGAGAATCCTTTAGTTGCTGAACTGTGATTAGTTCCAGGAGGTAGGGGGTGGCAAGGAGGAGCTCTGGGGCAACAGTTCACCAAAGCAGAGGAAAATTGGTTCCTACTTAATATCAATCCCATGTGTGTCATTCAAAAACGGACAGAGATGCAGTCTGTGTTTCCAGTGCTTTATTCTCAGGGAGCTCGGATTTGAAAATAAATTTGTCCTTATTCTGTATGGGTAGATGATAGTTGGATTGTTTCCTCTCATATGCCAGCCTCAGTCTTCTCACTTCAGTTAAGAGCAACACAGGCCTCAGGGTGAAAAAAGATGGGACCCAGTCTGCCTCCTCCACACCGTGGCTAGGTAACTGTGTAAACCACTAACCTCTTCTGTAAAGTGGCCTGATGGTACTTCCCTTTTAGGGATATTGTGAGCACTCAATAGGATGGCATAGGTAAAGCATCTAGCACTGTTCCCATGCCAACCAGGAATAAGTTATATCTTGGAGAAAGCATAGCCTTTCAAGAAAGACAAGACTGGCTTTGAATCCCAGCTCTACTATTGACTGTCTGTGTACTTTCAGGCAAGTTAACGTCTCTGAGTCTCGATTTCCTCATCATAAAAGTGTAATTCTTACCTGTTTCACAGAGTCAGGACAATTAATGGAAATGATGTATGAAATTGTCTAGCACAAAGCTAGGGTCATAGAAGAGGTCAATAAATGGTAGCAATTATTATTGTGTCTTTCCTTCCCTTGGCTATTTCTAGTAGATATGCTGTCATGGTGATGGTGGGTGTTGCAGTGACGGTATTTGCAGAGGCACTTGATATCATTGGTGATGGAGACTGGGAAATGGCTGAGCATACTGTTCTAGCTCCAAGCATGGAAGGCTATAGCTCTGATCCTTCTCACTGCCACGCCACTCCCACTCCATCCCCCAAATTCTGTCTAAACTTGGAAAGTAGCAGTCCTTGGAGAGATACTATGCAAGGCTTTCAGATTTATGGATGGATCCTATTTTCCTGACTAGGTTGACATGCAAGACCTCTTTTTATGAAGGCACCACTCTAATTTCAAAGCAAAAGAAAAATATATATGGATCTGATTTTTAAAAACTATTGCCTTATATAAAATGCATACTCAAGTGTTGAAGATGAAAAGTATGTAGATGTAAACATTACAGCCAATATCTGCATCTGGCAATATTTTAAAATAAAGTAATTAAGTGGCTTTTGTACCACTCCAATGCAAGGGAACAACTTTGCACTGGTGTCTTCGTGGTTATGTTCCATCTAAGTGTGATGCTTCTTGTGAAAGGATCCTGTGTGCCACTGCAGAGGGGAAAGGACAATAGACTGTGGGACCTCAGCATCCTTGTCAGGGCAATGCCGGATCTTAGTGGCTGACCTCTGAGAAGTTGTCTTCCCATATACCATGGGGCCATTTATTCTGGTCTAACACCATGGGTTATGTTTTAGAAATTTAGGGAGTTCAATTTACATTCTGGTCATGCAAGAAGAATTTCTGAAATGCTACACATTTACACTATGTATAATATGTTGGTCCTAGTGTAACTTGGAAATTGGTGTTGGTTTTATTCTGTCTTGTCAGTTAAATGCTAAGATTATATTGAGAAGATAGATTGCTAATTAGGGTGCTTTTGGCTACAGGAACAGAAAATGAACTTTAAAGTAGCCTATGTAATAAGGAAAATGTATCATGTCATTTAACAAGAAGTCATAGGTAATGTGATTCTAGGGTTGGTTAATTCAGTAGCTGAAATATGGCATCATAGACCCAGGTTCCTTCCATCTTTTTGCTCTGTCCTCTTCAGAAAAGCAGGCTGGCTCACTTTGTGATTGCAAAATAGACTTCATGTTTCCTAGTATAATTTTTAGATATGACAGTATCCAGAAGAGGAGGTCTCTTTTCATGTAACTCTCTTTCAGAAGGAAGAAACCTTTCTATAAGACATGGACTTCCGCCATGCCTCAGTGGCCAGAATCCAGCACATTGCTTTGTCTAAAGTTAATCCCTGATTGGAGAAATGGTGTTGCTGAGATAATGTAGGTGCATTAAAATTTACCTTGAACTTGAGATCAGTCATTTCCCCTGAGGGGAGGAAATTTATCAAGATCAGAGTTCTGTTAGCACAGAAGGAGGGGAGAAATGGAAGTGGGTGGTTTAATAAAGGCAGTCAAAATGTTTTTCTCTGAGACAATTGCTGAATGCTTCCTCAAAGGGTGGATTTAGCACCATTTAAACATTGAAGCCCCTCACTGTGGTGTTACAGGATTTGGTAGGAGAAAAAGAGGCATGCTATAGAGAAAGACTTATAGAATGTATAGGATTTCAGACTCTGAAACAGTGCGGTAAGGGTAAGACCGAGAATGAGTATGTGTTGGGGGTTGGGGTTGGAGTTAATGGGTTTCACTGGTTACACTTCCAGCCCTAGCCTGAAGGCACATATCTGTGGGAGGCAGTCTCCGCCTTGGAGCCATTCTCTGGAGATGTCTAAGGGCAGGACTGATCCCTGCAGGACAGGACTGGCCAAGTGACCTCCGAGGCCTCTGTTCTGTTTCAGTTATTTCTGGCGTTAAATCTTTTCAGAGGATGCAGGTGGCAGCCGCACCACTGCCTCTGTTAGCAGCAGCCCAAACTACTGCACTGACTCTTTTTTTATTTGAAGTCTCGCCTTTCACTGAGGAGGAAGCAGGATCTAGAAAAGAGATAGTATCAGAGTGGGACACCAGAGACCTGGCTGGTGCTTCTGCTCCGCTGGGGATTCACTTTGTAGCTGAGGTAAGTCACTTAACCTCACCGTGGTGCTTTCTAGTGTGTGCAACTCGACTTAATGCTTAAAATGTAAGAAAGAGAGCTTTTTACGCTTTCTTACATTTTAGACGTGTCGGGCTAGGCTTACCTTAATGCGGGCTGGGCAGGATACAGTGCCTTCATCCCACTGGGCTCCTTTGCAGTGAAATGTCTAGAGTCCTGATGGCCGCCTCCACATTTCATGCTCGCCTCTGCTGCAGGCTATAATTTGTGGGTAACAACAGTAACAACTAGCACAGCTTGAGTACCTACTGTGTGCCAGGTGTATTGGCAGCCTCGGATTTGGGCCCTGGCTTATTAGTGCTTAGGTTTCCAGAAGTTTCTGGGTCAGCCAAGTTCAACTTCTGTGTTTACCTGTAGTGTAATTTTCTGTCTCAAATAACATATTTATATTGAAGCAACCATTCATAAACCACCGAGTCAGCATATTAGCAAGAATCTGGGTCAGGGACATGCATTCTACTTTGTTAAAACACGTTTGGCTTCCTCTTCTAATTCTTCAACTGAGGGACAGCCAGTGGTGGTGTGAGCATGCGTGGACAGTGTTCTCTAGGGGACCCAGGCCCACCCACCAAAGAGGAGACTTAGTTCCTTAGTTCCTTCTGCTGGTGCTGCTCAGACTTTAGTGAGCGTTAAGAACCCCCTGGGGAATTTGTGAGATCTTGGGTACCACCTGTAAATATTCCAGAGTCCCCACCTTCAGACACTCCAGGTTCCCCACCTGCACACACTCTGACCCAATAGATTTGCGGCGAGGCTCGTGTGTTCTCACAGCTCTATAAGTGATGCTGAGGCAGAGCCTCTGTGGACCCAGGTTGGCAATCACGGGTCTTCCTGATGTGCAGAATGCAGCCCATTGAAGCAACCAAAAAGACCTTTGACAGAACAACTAAACCAGGACAAACTGAGTAGATACCTAAGTGCTCTGGAGAGGTGGGGACTGGTGTAAATGGCCAAGGCCACAGAACTCCCAGTAAGCCTTCCGCTGGGACAGGAAGTTTGAGCTGAGGGCTGAAGGAGGTGGAGGAAAGTTGGCAGTATGGAGGTTATGCACCTCCCAGCTGCACACTGGCAGCCTGAGGAATAGTCTTGAGTCTTTGAGTAGAGGTCTGTGGGTGGTCTGCCCAGTGGCTGACTAAGGCTGGACCAGAAAGGTGAGGTTCCTAGCAGCCTGACCTCTGGGGTGGTCTTTCCATCCCTGGTGACTATCCACCCTGGCATTTCCCATTGTTCCATCATCATCCATGTTCCACTCTTCCACCCTGGCCAGCACCATTAACCCCTTTGGATATTTTGGTGATTGTATCTATAAAATGAGAAAAACTGGCTCTTCTCATGAGATTGGTATGAAGAATGATGCAGTCATAACACACACATACACACACACACACACACCCCTCTTTCATGTTAACAAGCATGCGCTTAGCACTCTACTTGGGCTCTTGGGCTGTCCCCTGCGAGGGGCTATGGGCTCCTTGAGAGCAGGAATGTACACACAGCACCTGGAACACAGAACAGGTATGTCATGAACACCTGTTGAATCAGAAAGGGAGCTTTGCCCAGGCTATAGAGATGGTGCCCTGGGAGGTACTTCTCTGTAAAGGTCATAGGATGAGGTGTAGGTGCTGATGCTAATGGAGCTTTGTGCACACTGCCCCGGGATGACGGGAAGGACAGCAGTGCCGGGGGTCCGGAAAGCCTGCAAGGAGAGCCTGGAAGACAGAGAAGGCAGTGACCACAGGGACAGAGGAGGGCTGGGGTAAGGCCATTCCAACCAGAGGGAGAGCTGAGAGTGAGGAGCAGTTTAGAGGTGCAGCTGGGATGCTGGGGGCACCAGATTGCAAAGGCTTATTTTCGAGGCAAACGAGATTGGGATTTGCCTCATGGATAGATGAACGTTGCTTAGATTCCATTATTCAGCAGACACTCCATTTCATAGGTGTAAGCCAGTGTTTCCTTAGGAGCCGATGGGCTGCAAACTTGTGAGGAAGACGAAGGACATTAGAGGTCTCTTCCATCTAGTGTGTGAGTAACCCCCTTGTCCCGAAGCTGGTGGCAGTCCCTTCTCTGAGTCTGGGGAATAGCTAAACTGTTACTGGCAAGTGCCTCTTTGTAAAAAGGAAAAAATAGATCCCACACATGAACTCTGAAAATAGGTGAAGTCTGCTACCTTATTTCAAACACATTTGGACTGAATCCTAAATAGGCCAGTCTGGTGGGTGTAGCTCTAAAGTTACACCTTCATCTCATCGTTAAGATGCGCTAAATGTTTCATTAGCGTGAGGTGCTATGTAACATATGAAGAACTTTGTGAATGTATATTTTCTCTCCTCCCCTCAAGGTAAGATATGCTTTGTGGTAAATAGTGCAATGCTTAGAGACAGGAAAGTTTTTATTTTTAAATTCAGTATAAATCATATCTGAATTCCTGGAAGTACTAAGTGATCCAGGCTTGGATCTGTGTGTACGCAGAGAAGTCCAGCGGGGCTGAAATTGTACGTGGCAAATTGCTCTGAGCTCTTGAGAGCACTGGATACACAGATGGTGTCCTGGCCAGATTTCCTACTCCCTTGGTTTGGTAAATATCAATGGTTGAAGTCATAGTCTATTTAAGTCAGTAATTATTGTTTGTAGAGGACAAAACTGTAGGAAATGGGATCTGGAAGATACACTGGCAATTAAATACAAATCTATAATGAGTGTAACCCGTTACTTAGAGAATAGTTGTGGAAACTGAGACTTGGGAGGTATGCTGAAGATCATGGGCTGAGTTGGGGCAGAGACAGGACTTAGGAACCTCCAATAAAGACCCCCCTTTTTGGGGGGCCAGATTCCTTATTTTCTATTTCAATGTTATTTATTGTAAAAGTAATATGTTACTAAAGGAGTTTAAAAAAAAACCACCTCCCTACTTCAAAAGCTTTAAAATATATTTCTGCATTTCCTCGCAAAAATTTGAAACATGTAGTTGTTATCGTAGTGGGCATACAATTCAGTTCTCTGTTTCCCTTCTTAATTAATATTCAAATCACTTCCCCTTATGGTTATATGCTTTCCATAATCACTTTTATGATAGCTCACCAGAGCTCTCTTTGATGTACATTCCCTTATTGTTTGAACACTTAGGTTATTTTCAAATGTTTAACTTTGACCTATAATGCCGGCATGAACATATGCATTTGGTTTTTTCATGTTCCTTGCCCTCTCCCCCCATTGAAACACTCCCAGGCACTAAAGGGGAGATCCAGCTCATCGCTGGTGGAGTTTTATACTCTGAACCAGGTGGGAGTTGATAGGGAAAGCTTTGACCCAAGCTGGGGGACACAAATAAGTGAGAAAAACAAAATAAAGGACTAACAAGAATAAAAATGAATAAATAAAGCCCAAAGCTCAGCCTATCAAATCCCACTGTTGCCGGGAGCATTAAAGAGAGGTGATGACTTTCCCTGATGCTGAAAGTGGGGCCTTGGTAGGAAGAAGGAGGAGGGTGGAATTGGGCTTTTGCTGGCCACCAAGTCTCGGGGAGGGAGGTCCCAGGAATGGCCGTATTCTGCAGGGGCAGCCTCAGAGGTCAGCAACAGCAGAGCAGGGGAACCCTAAGAGAACATCGGTCCCACCCCCGGGCTTTGCCTGGCTCTACCTGCTCCACTCTCTTTTGTAGGAAGCTATAAACACACCAAAGGCCACCACCAGGGACCCACTCTTATCCTCTGTGGCTTCGTTAGCTCCTCTTTAGTTCTCGAACCCTGAGGGATCAGGGTGGCAACGTGGCCCAATCCCTCTTCAGGAAAACTTGCCGTGTCCACTTAACATGTGGGCTTTGTCGTATCGGTAGGGAGTCCCAGTCCAGGGGATCTCAGGAAGGGGGGCTCTGGAGCAGAGGGCTCTTTGACCTGCTCCCAGGCTGCAGGTTGACCAGCTGTCTTAACTACTAGTAAGCCCCTTTCAGCTTTGCCTGGCTTTCGCTCCTGCCGATATAACATGGTATGAAGGGATTGCACGTTATTCTGTGAGTCCCACCCCGACTTTGTAAGATTATCTGGATTCCCAGTTGTCAGCAAAGTCATACAGAGAGTGCAACGGGGATTTGAAGATGCCCCCTCCCTCACTCCCCCAAACAGGAGTGGGCCACCGTTACTATGTTCAGAGCTAAAATCATCTCCTCCAATCTCCCACTTCCAGCTCCCCACTTTTGGCCACACAGCGGCATATCCTGGCTGTGGAAGGAGCCAACTGTGTCAGCAAAGCCAAAACTGCCCTGGTCTTTCAGGTTCCCCTCCACCTGGGGTCCCAGGCCATTTGTGTCCTTCCAGGTCTCAGAAGAGAGGGCAGGTGGGCAGGGCATCCTTAGGTGGTTCACTGACCAAGGCCCTGCTTCTCTGGCTGGTGGCTGCCCATCCCGCTGCTAAGGAAGAGGGGCATGTGCTTATGCTTCCTTTGACCGAGGCAATGAGGCTGCAGCCAGTGGCACTAGGGGAAGCGGTGGAACCTCCATTGAAATATTGCAGAGTAAGCCCCCTGCTAATTAATACACATGAAAGCTTCTCCATCTCTCCATTAAGCAGGCAGGGCTTATTCTTGTTTACATCTTCTTTGATTGTAAGGTTCCCTTTCCACTTGATGGTCAGAACTCAGGGTGGGGGTCCGTGGGGAAAAGAGAGAATCCTTGTCTAAGCCTGCTGATGGGGAGATTCCTGGGAGGGAACATCCCCAGGAGAGGAAGAAAGGCAGATGCATTTATTTTATTTATTTTTTTTGATGTGCTGCAAGAATTTTTATTTATTCATTTATTTTTTGTTTTTTGTTTTTTAATTTTTTTAATTTAATAAATCTTTATTGTTCAGGTTATTACAATTGTTCCTCTTTTTCCCCCCCATAGCTCCTCTCCACCAGGTTCCTACCCCACCCTCTGCCCTTACCTCCCCCCCACTGTCCTCATCCATAGGTGTACGCTTTTTGTCCAGTCTCTTCCCGCACCCCCCACTCCCCTTTCCCCCCAAGAATTGTCAGTCCACTCCCTTTCTATGCCCCTGATTCTATTATATTCACCAGTTAATACTGTTCATCAGATTTTTTATTTCCTTGGTTTTTAGATTCACTTTCTGATAAATACGTATTTGTTGTTCATAATTTTTATCTTTATCTTTTTCTTCTTCTTCCTCTTCTTAAAGAATACCTTTCAGCATTTCATATAATTCTGCTTTGGTGGTGATGAACTCCTTTAGCTTTTTCTTATCTGTGAAGCTCTTTATCTGACCTTTAATTCTGAATGATAGCTTTGCTGGGTAGAGTAATCTTGGTTGTAGGTTCTTGCTGTTCTTCACTTTGAATATTTCTTGCCACTCCCGTCTGGCCTGCATAGTTTCTGTTGAGAAATCAGCTGACAATTGTATGGGTGCTCCCTTATAGGTAACTAACTGTTTTTCTCTTGCTGCTTTTAATATTCTCTCTTTGTCTTTTGCTCTTGGCATTTTAATTATGATGTGTCTTGGTGTGGTCCTCTTTGGATTCCTTTTGTTTGGGGTTCTGTGCACTTCCTGGACTTGTAAGTCTAGTTCTTTCACCAGGTGGGGGAAGTTTTCAGTCACTATTTCTTCAAATAGGTTTTCAGTATCTTGTTCTCTCTCTTCTTCTGGCACCCCCATAATTCTGATGTTGGTACGTTTGAAGTTGTCCCAGAGGCTTCTTACACTATCTTCAACTTTTTGGATTCTTTTTTCTTTTTGCTTTTCTGGTTGAGTGTTTTTTGCTTCTTTGTATTCCAAATCTTTGACTTGGTTCTTGCAATCCTCTAGTCTGCTTTTAGGTCTCTGTGTAATATTTTTTATTTCAGTCAGTGTATGTTTAATTTCTAGTTTATCCCTTTTCATATCCTTGAGGGTCTTGTTAAATTTTTCAGCCTTTTCTAGGAAATTCTTGAAAAACCTTATAACCGTGGTTTTGAACTCTATATCCAGTCGTTTACTTTCCTCCATTTCCTTCATTTGTGACCTGCCTCTTTGTCTCTGCATTTTGGCTGCTTCCCTGAGTTGATGGAGTGGCTTTGTGTGCTAGGTGTCCTATAGGGCCCAGTGGCTCAGCCTCCCCAGTTACCTGAGGTAGACACTCTTGGTGGGCCCCTTTGTGGGCTGTGTGTGCAGTCTTGTTGTAGTTAAGCCTAGATTGTTGTTGGTGTCACTGGGGGGAGTTGACCTCCAGGCCAACTGGCTGTGAGGATCAGCTGTGTCTCCTCTGGGAGAGCTTCTGTGCTCAGCTTGGATGGGGCGAAGTCTCAGGGTGGAGCAGCCTTGGTTTCCCATCAGTCCCACCCTATGAGGCCCCTGTGTCTCAGTGTCTCGCAGCAATGGCTGCGCGCACCTCTGAGAGAAGGCTGCCCTCGAGTTCCGCCCACTGCCAGACAGTCCAGTTTCTTCCTGAATGAGTCTGGGTACCCAAAGTCTCACCCGGAACTGGATTTCAGTGCAGTCATGAGGTTTTGTTTCCCTCCCGAACGAGAAAGCTAGCCGAGTGCTTGCTGCCTGCCCTCTCTGTGCGCCGCGAGTAAGCCAGCCGTGTATTTGGCCGCCCGCCCTTTCCGCGCGGGTCTCTGCACCTCTGTCCTCCACAGCTCCTCTGGGTCTCAGTGTCCTTTTATCTTTCCTTCTAGTTGTAGAATTTCCACTCAGCCAGCTTTCCGGTGGTTCTGGAAGATGTCCACTCTGTCTTCCAGTTGCAGTTTTGAAATTGTTGTGCGAGGCAGCAGTCTAGGTGTTTACCTATGCTGCCATCTTGGTTTCTCCGCATTTAATTTTTTGATTAAAACTAGTTAAATACTTGCAATTTTGATGGGTGATCAAATCATATTGGAAATACATTGGGCCAAATACACTTGTGAGGAACTGCTGTGCAGATAGTGGAAATCATTTAAATAAAACTCCCATCCATGTTAAGACCTTAATCAAGGGATAACCTGTTTGACATTGGATCACAGAGAACTGTGTAATTCTGCCCCTGCAGGAATAGATTTATTCAATTTGCCTGATTAATGCATGAGGAAGCCAAGGTCATGCTCAAGTTAAAGTCCATCTTCTGGATTTCACTGGCACTGTTCAGTTTTCTGTGGGAGCAAAAATTTTTAGAGTGTGATTTTAATTTCTTTCTCAGTAATCCTAACTTTTCTCAGAATTTGTTTTTCTATTCTTCGAAACTGTCCCATCTGGAGGTAGATTGTCTAAAAAGTAGGGATATCTCTCCCAGTCCCCTAAAAGTTTCCTATGTTACTGTTACCGAACCTTGATGGTTTCAACTTGACTCAGAGTTACACAGGAAGGGATTTGTCCCAAATAACTACAGACCGCTGGGTTTTCTTGAGGTATTTACCATTGATATGTCCTCGACCTTTTGTCTTTTTATTATACGTCCTATTCTCTGACCCCCAGTTTCCTCATGTGGAAGATGGGGGTAATAACAGGTCCATTCTCCTTCCCAAAGAGGTTGACAGCTCAAAGTGCCTGGAAGGGCTTGTGTGAACCACAGAGAACAGCCAGCCACAGGTGGACTTTGGAATCGTTGTATGCCCTCTGGGGGTCGGGACGGTGTTTTCTTTCCAACTCAGTTGTATGCTTTTTGTGGGCAAAGGATGTCTGTCTCGTCCCTCAGTTATTTCTTGGCCTGAGTCAGTGCTCAGCAGATTCCTTGGCCGACCAGCTGGGCAGTAGAGGGTTGTGCAGACAGCTCTGGAGACCAGCCAGGGAGGCCTGCCTGGTTTGTCACTAGGACGATGAGCTGAGGACAGACTTGAGCTAGTGGAAAGCACTGACTTCATATTTCCAAAGTTTTTATTATTACATTCTGATGGGAGAAATAGATACATAGTTAAACTGTGAAAATGAGCCTAATGATCAGGTCAGTGGAATTGCAGAAGATGTCTCTTTTGACATGTTCTGATTTCTTTTTTCCTTTTTCCTTACCCTCCTCCTAAAATCTGTCCTTTCTCATAAAGAGACAGATTTTTGATTTGGCATAAGCTGTAGCTTGGACAAATTGAGCGAGAAGAAATCTCTTTTTATTAGCTTGCTAGGAGGCTGTCTTATCATAGGGACTAAAATGACCGGAGAGGCCCCGGGCTCTTTTAATTAGGCAGAGAACAAAAAGTATATGTCAATTACAAAATGCAAGTGGGCATTTTTTCTTGCTTTTTGAGGTGTGTCTCTGCCAATATTTTAGGGTATTGCTCATTTGTGAAAGTTCCCAAATCTCAAGCAGGCACTCTCCTTTAGGGGCATTTGGGCAACTTTTGGATTTTTGTAAACCTTTATTGGTTATTTTATTAGAAAATGTTATGTAGTTTTTGTAACAAAGCTCAGAGTGTCTACAGTAATACCATATTATCTTTCTTCCTCGCCCCTCTCCCTGGCTCCCGTCCCCAACTCCCCTTACAAAGTTGATGGCCGGTAACTATTGGTGTGGCATAAACTTCCAGACTGTTTTAAACCTGTGCTTAGCCAAACTCATGTACAGATACATAGATTTTATTTTACAAAAGTGGGATAATTGGGAACACATTGTTCTGCAACTTGCTTTTCTCACCGTGGACATTTCTCAAGTCAGAAATACAGTCTACCTCATTATTTTTTAAAGCTGCATTTATTCTGTTGTTCGATAGCCATAGTGAAACAATTTGGTGATGCACCAAAATGTATTCATTTATTCCCCTCCTGATACACATTGAGGTCCTATCCCCCTCCTCCTTCCAACATCCGCACTTCCTTTCGCCGTTGCCGACCTGCAAGGAGGATGCCCACACACCGCTGCACACATCGGGCATGCCCTGCTCAGAGGCACTTCTCCCTGTGAGCGGGTGGCTGGAAATCGGCGCTGGGCCCTTATGTCCTGTTTTCCACCCCTGAAGGAGCAGAGTTCAGGGTGCAGAATGGTAGGCATTTTTAAGGTCCACTGTTGCCCCGTTTTTCTGTCTTTGCTTGCTCTCCCCTGTGGTCCTGGTGTGGCCCATGGTCCTCTTTTGCCTTGGCCATCAGCCTAAGTTGGTTAGAATACACTGCTCATGGGGACAGGCCCTTCGGGAAAGTATGTTTGCCATGGGGGCTGGATGAGAAGGCTGGGTGTCCACTCTGATCCCACAGCCTGGAGGCTGGCCACCTGCAGGGCTGGCTGGGTGGGCTCCCTCTTACCAGTCTTGGCATTCTAAGCACCTCCAAATAGGCTCTCCATGGCCCACTGCTAGGACCTTCCCGGACTGCCATTGAGACCAGCCTTTGCTGCCACCCTGGGCACAGGGAACCCCAGGCAAGAGAGGCTGAGTGGGTCCACACCAGTCAGTCATGAGCACTCATCAGTACTGCACCTAGTGTCCCCAGAGCTCAAGGAAAACAAGCAGCTGGTGTGACAGAAGACACCGAGGGGGGCCCTTTGTTAGGTCAGATGAGTGGTCAGAAAAGGCACCTGTCAGCTGAGCGAAGAGCAGGGGCCAGTAGGAGATGAGCTCAGCAAAGTGTGATCCAGGAATGGTGATGGTGGATGAAAGGGCCTTGGGTGGGGGATCCTTAGGCTGGGACGATGGGCAGCTCCAGCACTGGCAGCAGGGTGCTGGACAGTAAGTGAGGGGACCACAGCAGGAGGGGAGGTGCCAAGCGGCCAGACAATGAGGATCCACCAGGCCTGGATCAGCTGCACGCCCACATCTCACCAAATGGTCCCGGTGTGGAACTTCTAGGACAGAAAGAAATACTTTATTTGGGGGATCTTGAGGGTGGAGGCAGAAAACACAAGTCTGTCCACTCGGAGACAAGAACGCCGAGTGCCATGTGGTGCTGGTCAGAATGTGAGGAGCTCAAGTGTCAGTGGCACCTCCACTGTGGGGACAGGGCACTCTGTATGGGGCTGGGCCATGAGGGTGGGCACTGGGACTTGCAGAGAGTGCACTGCCAGGGAGTTCAGGGGTTTGGCAGAGGGGACAGGTGTGGCAAGCAGCAGAGGCACTTTTGGAGCAGAGATGCATGAAGGTGGAAGAGTCAGGCCTGGCCCAAAGCAGAAAGCCTCAGGGCCTGAGATGAGTGCTCTTGGTTTGTAGGAAAGGGGATCAGGCAAGATGCTTTGTTCTGAGCTGGTTTGTGGTGGGAGTAGTGGCCCTTGCCTGGCTCATGTGTGCTTGTGGCCCTGCTATCTAGTAGCTTACATTTCACTCCCTCAGGATTCAGAGGGGAGGTACTCTAGCCAGGACCCTGTCCTGAGCTGCAAACTGTCAGGGCTAGGAGGTCACCAGGCTGCCACCTGTGTCTAGCCCCAAGGCCTGGTCAGATCATGTCCTCCCAGAGTGGGGCTCACCAGGAACTGCCAAAGTGGAACCTCGTGGCCAAGGTCACATAGAGGACCTGGGGAGAGGGGATGCTCTATAAAGCCTCCAGCATGACCCTCTCTGTAGCCAGAGAACATATCCTCTCTGGCAAAGGGGTGAAAAGAAAAAGAACTGGAATCTGACCAGTGTTCTCTGTCCAACGCTCTATAGTCCCAGGGGTCACAAGAAGGGAGTTGTGATGACCAGGTCCTCTCAAGGCTGCCCCTCATATGGCCCCCGCCCCTGATAGAGGTACATGCACTTCCCCCCCTAAACCTTTGCTTCCGTGGGATTCAAAGTGACCCGAGTTGTCTGGTGATAGGACATAGACTTCCTCCACACATGGTTGGCAGCCTGGTGGGATGGTGGAGAAGACACTGGTAGGAAGGCAGATGGAATCCGGGTTTAGATTCTGGCACTAGGAGTCCACAGCTGTGTGGCCTTGGATAAGTAACTAGAGCCCTCTGGGCCTCATTCCCTCATCTGTAAAATGGTGACAACAATCCACAGTCTCAAAGTGCCCATTAAAGTTGACGATGCCAATAAAGTCTCAGGGCGAATAGTAAGAAATTCAATAAGTGTCAGTTCTCTTTTCCCTTTGGAATTCCTTCCCCTACTTTATCCTTCCAAATGAAATTTTAAAAATAGGTCTGTCTTCCCAGTAGACTCAGTGAGACTCAATAAACTCTAGAGTAAGGTACCAAGAGAGGTTGCAGAATATGTCTCCCCAGAGACCTTTAACAACACAGTTGTCTGGAGTGATGTGGGGTCAAGGTCAAGGTCAATGGTGAGGCCCCCTCCATCTGAGGGTAAGTGTGCTGCTCACACCTGCCCACCTGCAATCTCCTTCTCTAGCCCTGCACCACCCCTACCTCCCTTCAAAAAGGCCCAGCTTGGCGACCAGTGCAGTTGAACGCTGGAAGAGGGCTTCCACGTTCAACTTCTCTCCTCCAAGTCCCCTGGGGTCCTGATTCTGAGCAGCAGAAAAGGCTAAGCGTGCGAGGGTTTCCCCCTCCTTTAATTTTAGCAGCAACTGACTGCAGTGGTTGCCATGGGGACCAGAATCCATGCCCAGATTCCTTCTGGAGCTGGGAAGACAGTGGGGCTCCTCCGAGAGGTTGAAGGGTTTCTTCTTTGTGAAGGTGCCTTGATCTTGGACTTCCAGCCTCCAGAACTGAGGGAATAAATGTCTGCTGTTTATGAGCTACCTAGTCTATGGTATTTTGTTATAGCTGTCCAAATGGCCTAAGAGAGAGGGCGTTTATTCAACAGAGTGGTCAGCTTGGGCCTCGCAAGAAGGTGACACTGAGTTTGGTAATGGAGTCAGCCACGTTGATACCTGGAGGAAGAACACTTCAGACCTGTGCTTCCCAACGTGGTAGCCACTGGCCGGGTACAACTGTTGAGCCCTTGAAATGTTGCCGGTCCCCATTGAGATGTGCTGTCAGAGTAAAATACACACCAGATTTCAAAGACTTAGAATGAAAGAAAAGAATGTAAAATATCTCATGAATATTTTATATTGGTTACATGTAGAAGTGATAATATTTGGATATATTGGGTTAAGGTATAATATTAAAATTAATTTCACCTTCTTAAAAACTTTTTTTTAATGTGGCTACTGGAAAGTTAAATTTATACATGTGAAATGTAAATTTGAATTATGTATGTGAAAGGGCACTTACATCCATGGCTTGCATTTGTGGCCGGCATTATTTTTCTCATAGAGGATGCTTTTCTTTCTTTCTTTTCTTTTTTTTTTTTTTTTAGAAGTTATCTACTTTGAGAAGTTCAGATAATTTTATTTTACATTTTAAATATACTTTTATTGATTTCAGAGAGGGAGAGGGAGAAGTAGATAGAAACATTGATGAGAATCACTGATTGGCTGCCTCCTGCACACCCCCTACTGGGACTTAGCAGGCAACCCGGGCATGTGCCCTCACTGGTATCGAACTGTGACCTCCTGGTTCATAGGCTGATACTCAACCACTGAACCACCTTGGCCGGACAAAAGTTCAGATAATTTTAAAGTTGTTTTTCCGGCCTCCTGTCTTCTCAGAAATGAAGAGCTTAAATAATTAAAAAAAAATATTAAAAATTCTCCCATTCTTCTCTAACTGTATAAATATACTGGCTTTAATATAAAGTTACATGATAAAAGGGTCCATTTTTAAGGGCATTAAAGTTTTTTTGTGGAAAAACAAGAAAATGTCAGTATATCAGTGTTTAAAAAAAAAGTGAGATAGAAAATCAGGGCTCTTTCTAGAGAAGTCTCCCAATTGTTCAATTATAATTATTTCTTATAAGATATCCAACTGGAATACAGGATGGATCTGTCCTACAGCAATCTAAAATACAACCTCTTAATATACATATAGAAAATATATGTTTTAACCAATTTGGAAGGAAAGCAAAATCTTGATTGTAAAGTTATCATTTTTTATCCCAAAGTGGATTCGATAAGAGGGTGGAGGGTTGAGTCTCTCAGGCTGATGTTTACATCACTGATCCCTTTTGGGACCAGGCTGGAGGGCTGGCATTCCATTGGAAGGATGTGAGGCACCTCCTGCTACAGAAGGAATTAATAAATAAGGAACCATACTTGCCACCTGAAGAATTCTTTAACATTTGAATATCTAGTTAGTACAGACCAAGACTATGCCTTGATTTTCCATTTGTGGGAAAGTCACACTTTAAGTCAAAAATTTCTGTTCTGCAAACCCAAACCATCATAAATTGTCAGAGACTGTAGAATTTATATTATGGTATCTTCTCAAAAGGATGAGAAAAAAAGTTCTTCATAGGAGTTTTTTCTTTGTCTTAAATGTCAATGATCACAAACACTTCTGGTTTCTCTTCAGTATAGACCTGCATGGCTGAATATGTTATTGCCTTGACTTCAGTTCCCTGAGGATGCTTGGACAATGAGAATTCTTCTCCCCACCCAATTGACCGTAATTTGAAATTTACTTGATCAAGACTAAGTACTTTCACTTCCCGGGGTATGAAGAATTCATCAGCACTGAACTTATAAAGCCACTCATCCAAAAAGTGAAAAAGAAGAGACTGCAAATCATCTCCTTGTGTTTCTACTTCTATTGCTTGGAGGGGCTCCACTGTGTCAATATCTGTCATGTAACCAAACATGGCCATTGCACATTGCTCGAAAGCTTCCTCCAGAGTATCTCCCCATGCATGTAACTGGACATCTGCTGTATGGTCCAAATACTCGTACTTCCGACTGACTGGAGGATACTTGGCCTTGGTTGCCTTCTGCTTCTCATTCAAATTGTAGTCCCGAATATCTTCCTCTTCCTGCGCCATGACTGCAGCCTTGGACATTCCACTTCCGCCTTTCGAGGATGCTTTTCTAGGCAGGGTTTGCTAAGCTGGGAGCAGGCCTGGTCTGGGCGGGGATACAAAGAAGGCCAGGGTGGTGGATGCAGTGAGGGGGGAAGGAGCAGAGACTCATGGATTTTGAACAGAGGACTGACATGGGGCTAATGGTGTCCTGTCTTCATCTGCTGGTGCTGCTATAGTAAAGTAGCACAGACCAAACGGCTAAAACAACAAATTTGTTTTCTCACAGTTCTGGAGGCTGGAAGTTCAAGATTAAGGTGGGAATAGGTTTGGTTTCTCCCGAGGTCTTTCCTTGGCTTGCAGATGGCCATCTTCTCGCTGTGTCCTCATGTGACCTTTGCTCTGTGCACACAGACCTGGTGTCTCTTCCTCTTCTTGTAAGGACTCTAGTAATATTGGATTAGGGCCCCACCCTTTCCACCTGAATTAATTCCCTCTTTAAAGGCCCTGTCTCCAAGTACTCACATTAGGAGTTACGTCTTCAATAGAACACAATTCAGTCCATAACACACCCTTAACAGCTATGTGCTCCTTCTGCCCACCTAGTATGAGGGAAGATCACTTGTGGGCAGGACCCTTCCTGTCCCCAGCTCGGGGATGTGGTCAGCAGTGTGTGAGAATGAGCATCCGGCCCCTAACACCCTTCTTGCCACAGCTGTAGGCCCTG
Source organism: Plecotus auritus (assembly GCF_963455305.1). Lineage (NCBI taxonomy): Eukaryota > Metazoa > Chordata > Mammalia > Chiroptera > Vespertilionidae > Plecotus > Plecotus auritus. The sequence goes on from NC_137773.1 coordinate 78,573,006, forward strand.
GGCAACCCCCAGAACCCTCCAGGAGGCTCTCCGAGGTGCTTCCTAAAAGGGAGACACCAGGGAGAGCCTTCTTGAGACCCCCTAGGTACAGGCCCTCAAAATCCAGGACCCCACCCAACCCCTCGCAGCCACCCTGAGGAGGGGCCGTTATTCCCCATGCTTTCCAGGTGGTGCTTGAAGAAATGAAGCGACATGCCCAGGGTCACACAGTGAGAAGAGGCCACGCTGAGGCCCGTCGGATCCCGAGTCTGTCCTCCAGCCACTGCCTGGGCTTCTGGGCAGCTGGACGCAGCTCTCCACTCTTTGAAGGAACAGTGAGTCAGACTATTACTTGTAAAGGACTGGACTTCCTCGTCCCAGGGGCTTGGGAGTCATGGTTGCAGTTGGTGAGTGGACACTCTTCTGCACATCCACTTAGGGCAGGAACACCTGTGCTGGCTGAGCCCCAGGTCCGGGCTGGACTAGCTGACCCTTCCTTCGTACCCGCCCCGGCTTTCATCGGGTGCCTGCTTTGTGCTTGGGGCCCTTTCCTGTCATGATTGTGTTCTAGCTTCAATTGATAGGTTAGAAAATTGAATCTCAGGGAGGTGAAGGAGGCAAGGCCACATGGCTAGTGTGACCCTCGCCCAGCTGCTGCTGTCACTCCAGCCCGTGTGCCCTTTCCAGCGTCCCATGGAGACATCACATGTAGCTGCTGCTGTAGAGGTCAGGCCAGTGACCTGATAGCCAGGACACCTGGGTTCAAGTTACTTTCTACAAAAAAATTAAAAAAAAAATGTTTAACTGTGGTAGAATACATATAACAAAATTTAAGCAGATTCACGTTGCGCAACCATCATCACCATCCCTCTCCAGAACGCTTTCATCTTGCAGAACAGAAACTCCACACCCGCTGAACAGCAACTCCCCGTGTTCTGTCCCCAGCCCCGGGCGACCACCATTCTCTTTTCTGTGTCTACGAATCCGAGGCCTCTAGGTGCTTCATGTAAGGGGAATCATACAGTATTAACGCTTTTGTGACTGGCTTACTTCACTTCAGTTCATCTGCATTGTAGCTCATGTCAGAATTTCCTTCCTTCTGAAGACTGAATAATATTCTCTTGTCTGTATACACCACATTGGTTTATCCATCCACTCACCATGGACACTTGGGTTGCTTCCACCTTTTGACTGTTGTGAATGGTGCTGCTATGAACATGGGTGTACAAGTATCTCTTGGAGATCAAGTCACCTCGTTTAATCGATGTGCTGGGAACAGGGATACCAGCCTGTCTGCCTCTCAGGTTGGTTTCAAGGATAAAGTTGCGAATGTGTGGAATGACTTGTGAAGTGTAAAGGACTACCTGATGGGGTGGGAGGTGGTCTTTATAGTCCTCCCCCATCATCAGCCTGACAGGGAAGGGTCAGCTTTCACCAAGAGGAAACAGGCTTGGAATATTTTCCTAATCCCAACCCTGGGAGGGACTTCATTTGGCAGAGAGGAAACTGACCCAGACCCTAATGAAGGGGTGGCTTGGAGGGCAGATTCAAGCCCAAGTTCATGGTCTATGTCCAGTCTCTGTTTACTTCCCCAATAGGATGAAGCTTGGGGACAGAACTTGGCTCAAATTTCTAAACCAGAGACCCACGGCTGGTGAACGGACCCACCATTTTTTCCCCCCGAACGCAAGTCTTATTAGGGTTCCCACGCTCCTTCCTCCAGATGTGAGGGGCCACTTTGTGGGAGTGCCTGCAGGGCTGCAGCAGCACTGAAATGGCCCCTTCTGCAGCCGCCCCCCCTCAACCCTTCCCTGCCTTGCCCAAGGCCTCAGCTTCCCAGGAAGGTGCCACGGGCCTCTCGTCCTGTGAACCATTTGGAACCTCTCTTGTCCCCAGGCTCTGCTCCGAGGCCAGGCTGGCCCACCGTCCTGTGGGAACACTACTGTGGTTTCCGCTGAACCTTTAGTGTGTTTTCCCAGTGCTCTGTCACCCTTCCTCCCTCCCCCTGGTCTCAGCGCTGTTTATTCTCAGCCTGCTCCCAGAAGACTGCTGCCTACAGATGCTCCAGTGGTGAGAACTTCATTCACTGGGGCCTGGTGCACAGCCACTACTTGGCAATTTTCCCTTGTTGGCCAGGGCCCTGAGGCAGCACCCTTCCCACCCCCAGTGTAGCACATACAACTTTGCCATCTTTGTTCATCGCTCATACTGGACGGTGAGCTTTGTGGGGCAGCGGTGCCCCAGTGCTCAGCATAGCTCTGGCACATAGCAAGGGCTCAGAGAATGTTTCCTGATGGAATGAAGGCTCCCCTCCTAGACTACATGCTCCAGAGTATAGACCTGCATTTCTTTCTCCACCCCCAACATCTGGCATAGTGCCTGGTACCTAGCCAGGCCCAGGAAATGATTGATTGAATAAATGAAAAAAAAAAATGAATGAATCATGAGGCCAGAAGCCTGTGTCCGCTCAGAGCAGGGCAGAGCAGTGCCGCTGAGTGGATCTTGCTGCCATGTCATCAGATGCTGTACCTGACAGTGGGCCCCGGGCCCCTGTGGGTGGGGCTGAGGTTGGGAGCCCCAAGGTGGGAGAAAGGGCAGGGGAGGCAGAGGGATGAGTCAAGCAGAGCTGCCAACCGTAGCTCCATGTGCCTGGCTCCTCTCTTGTTGCTGCCGGAGGCGATTCGGAGCAGATCTGTTGCAATGTCCATGAACCTCCGAGGTAGGACATTTGAGAAAACATCCGGCTCCCCATCTCCATTGTCCCAGAAATAGGCAAACCTGCTTCTTTTGAGTCTTATCTTCCTGCTCAAATGCCTCGGCAACTAAAAGTCTAAAATTCCCATGATGTCACCCAAATCTGCTTCAATGCTTTTTTCTCAATTCTCTTCTTCAAACCAGCCAAACAGACCACTGGGTGTTTTCAGTTTGTCTGGCTTATTTCCTAGAGGCATTCTGGAACCCACTGTCTGGACTTCTGGCCTAGTGAACGGGCCAGAGAGCCCGGGTCACCAGCTGGGGAACTGCTCACTGGTGGCCACCCAGATGGGAGAGTCTACCTCGGGGCCTTTCACCCTGAAATTCCTCGATCCACACTGGCCCCTCTCTGTCTGCCAAAGGCCTGCATAACAGCTTCTTGGCAAGGTTTCTACTTCTTAATCTATTTTCACAACCTGTGATTGAACTGTGTGCAATGCAGGTATCAGAAGTTAGTGGCATCTTTTAATTCTCTATTATTGATGAAAAGTTTTGGTCTGGAAAGAAAAACTGGGTTTGGGATTGATTTTCATCAGCTTAATTCATCTTCAGTATCGACTGGTGCATATGTTAGAACGAAAGACTAAATCTGGGCTGTTTCAGATGAACAGGAATGTTATTACCGAGCATCTAAGTTTGGGGAGCAGAAGGGCACACCTGACTCTCTGCATATTATGACAGTCGTTCATGTCCCTCCATGAGGTCTTAGCGGGCAGGTGCGTCTCTGATTCTCCTTCTGGCCTCCTTAGACCCAGTACAGTACCTGCCACATAGTTGACTCCCAGCCAGCATTTGTGAAGCACATTTGTTTAACAGCCCTCAGAGTTCATCACAGCCCTTAATTATTGCTCATCAGGAGGGAATCCTAATGCTCAGATGGCACAAGTGTGCATGAATGCCCTGGGGAGTAGGATTCTGGGAAAGGTATTGAATATCAATCCTACAAGCCAATAAATGATTATTCTTCTCAGGAAAATACAGTCGAGACCCTAATTTTGGATGTGCTTTAGCATATAGAGGCAACTTTAGCAGGCAGCTTCTGACATAATTTAAATATCCTAGCCACAGCCATCCTGCCTTGAGACTACCAACACCCACATCCTCCCATCCCCACACCAACACCCTCCTGTTGTTGCCTGATAGGTCTGGCTCACTTTTCCTCCACTCAGAGTCCCTGGGGTACAGCCAAAGGGGGTGGAGAATGGGGGCAGGGAACATAGAATTCTTTTCCTTCTCTCTCCACTCAACATGAGACCTGGGGACAGAAACTCTGGATTTGATTCTTGGCTCCCCCAGTGCAGGGCCCAGCTTGGGTAAGTCCCCAGAGCTCTCTCTGGACCTGCAGACCCCATTGTGAGATGTGGCTATTGAGACTCATCTTCCTGCCTTTCTGGTGGGCAATTTGGTTCCACATGGGGGACCAAGGGAGGCTCCCTGAGAGGTGCCAGCAAACTGAGTCCCATAGAAAGAACACAGCAGAGGGGGTGGGAGAGCAGAGCAGGAAGAGGAGCATCTGCCCACAAACCAGGAGTGGGACACATGTGGGCCAGTGCTGTACTCACCCTGCCTGGGGTTGGCCTGGTAAGGGGGTGGCGCTGGCTGGACATCCATAGAGCGAGAGGACACTGCAGGTGAGAGATGTGACAGGAGCCAGGTGGAGGAGAGCTGAGCTGGGTCTTGGGGACAAAGGACTGCAATGCCTGAAGGGTCTCCAAGGCCAGAGCCAAGGCTCTGTGTTGTAGTGGGAGGGGGTGAGGCTCCTTCCTGGACCCATGGGGGAGGAGAGAGCCAGAGGGGAGGAGACAGCTCTCATGGCCTTTCGTGGGGTGTGCCTTTTATGGTTTCCCCCAGTGCATTGGGAGAGGAGTGTTGTGTGGTTGGGATTTTGAAGACCTGAGTGCATGTCCTGGGTGAGCCTCTCTGAGCCTCAGCTTTCTCATCTGGCAGATGGCCACAATGATGATAATACTTCATTACAAAAATTGTAATAGTTGGATCTCTTTTAAAATAATTTTAATTGTGGTATATCACATGACACAAAATTTACCATCTCAACCATTTTTGAATGTGCAGTTCGGTGGTGTTACATGTATGTACATTGTTGTGCAGCAGAGCTCCAAGCTTTTTCATCCAGCAAGACTGAAACTCTGTCCCATTAAGAAACTCCCTGTGCCCCCTGCCCCCCAGTAACCACCGTTCAACTTTATGAAGTTGACTTCTCTAGAGACCTTCTATACATGGAATCATGCAGTATTTGTCCTTTGTGACTAGCGTATTTTACTGAGCATAATGCCTTCAAGGTTCATCTGCGTGGTAGCATGTGTCAGGATTTCTTTCTTGTTAACGGCTGAGTAATATTCCATCGTCCAGTTCTTTAGTGTGTGTGTGTGTGAGGATCAAAGGGCAGTATATGAGAAAGTGATGTATAAACTCTGGTCTGCACGTGCTCTGGAGGAAAAGCTCTTCACAGGACTGGCCTCATTAACTGGTGGAATGAATCACGGTGGAGATGAGTTGAGCTGGGCACAGGAAGTAGTGAGGAACAGAGGGGAGGAGGAGCGAACAAGCACACTGTGCATGGCATGGTCTCGCTTGGTGACTATGCGATAGCCTGGGTAGTGTCTTCTCTACTGGATAGATGTGGAAACCAGGGCTCAGAAAGGTTAAGCCATGTTCCCAAAGTTACAGAGCCAGTAAGAGTAAAACAGTGGCTAGCATGGAATGCTCCTGTCACTATACAATCCAATCATCTGTGGCTTATGTGCAAAAACAAGAATGGTCTATGTTTACACAGGAGAAAACTTGCAGTGTATTCCTAAAAATGCCCTAGAAATGGTGGGCTGCATAGCAACTGAGCAGAGCTGAAAATGCTCTGTGGAACAAGCAGATACTAAGGCCAATTTAAGAAGGGGGGGGGGTCAGCCCAGGCAACGTGGCTCAGTGGTTGAACATCCACCTATGAACCAGGAGGTCATGGTTTGATTCCCAGTCAGAGCATATGCCCAAGTTGTGGGCTTGATCCCCAGTGGGGTGCATGCAGGAGGCAGCCAATCAATGATTCTTTCTCATCATTTGATGTTTCTATCTCTCTCTCCCTCTCCCTTCCTCTCTGAAATCAATAAAAATATATTTAAAAAGGAAGAAGAAGAAGAGGGATCAGGGACAGAGGCTGTGCAAGATGCTGGGATATGCCATGAGGAGCAGGGAGTTATTGTACAGACAAGAACAGCTACTGACTGCCAAAGAACACACTGGTAGGATACCCCCTTGGGAGAATGCAAGTCACCCTTCAAAAGCCAAAGTCAGGGTGCAATGGGGAAATCTACACAGAGTCCTCCATTGCAGTACCTAAGAAAGTGGGAGCTAGACATGGAGGGTCAAGATGGCAGAGACCTCAGAGAGTATGAGGACCCTCTCTGCCTGCTTCTTTGCCATTTTATAACTGGATGAATTGAAGCTTAAAGAGTGATCCAAGAACCCAGTTCTCTTGGCCACCAAGGTTAGTGCTCTGCCTTGACCTGTTGCCGTGTTTATTGGGCACCTGCACTATGATTAGTTGCTAGGGAATATATACAAAAGCTTACTATATATTTTAGCACAGATGCTCTGTAATAATATGGTAGGAGTCTGATGAGTGCTCTGGGAGGTCAGTGGAGGCAGTCCAGGTTCAAGGTTGATATCAGGAAAGACTCCATGGCGAAGGTGGGACTTGAACTGTGCTTAAAGCACGGAACCTGAGGGAGGAGGTTGTTCCAAAGCCAGAAAGGAATAAAAAGGTTCCAGTTAGACACAGAGAACAAAGGAGGATGTGTGTCAGCCATGATGGTTTCTGAGACTAAAAAGGGCAGGGTTGCCCTAACTGGTTTGGCTCAGTGGATAGAGCATCGGCCTGCGGACTGAAGGGTCCCAGGTTCGATTCCGGTCAAGGGCATGTACCTGGGTTGCGGGCACATCCCCAGTAGGGGGCGTGCAGGAGGCAGCTGATCGATGTCTCTCTCATCGATGTTTCTAACTCTCTATCCCTCTCTCTTCCTCTCTGTAAAAAAGTTAATAAAATATATTTAAAAAAAAAAAAAGGGCAGGGTTGAGTGGGAGCTGGAGAGAAACATTCTCCAGCAAAGGTTCCCTGATAAACTATCCAGGGACAAAGCAAAGAGGAGAGCTGGTGGCATCTGACAAAGTCTTTGCACTAACAAAGTCTCAAGAATGGCATTTGTAGTTACAGGCATTTATTTAATGTGTATTAAGGAAAACTTTCTGCAACTAGCACACCAATGCTTTGATTCCCTGGGATGATATAAAATTTATTAAGTAAAAATGTTAGTAGAGTTAAAGAAAAATATGTAGACAAGACTACAGGTGGTATGGCTGGTATGGTGCATATCAAGGTCATGGTACCCAAGAGACTGGGGAACACTGAATCAGAGGATAATGGAAAGGTGCCCGCCAGCGTGGCTCAGTGATTGAGCATCCACCTATAAAGAGGAGGTCACGGTTCGATTCCTGGTCTGGACATATGCCCGGGTTGTGGGCTCAATTCCCAATGTGGGGCATGCAGGAGGCAGCCAATCAATGATTCTCATCATTGATGTTTCTATCTCTCTCTCCCTCTCCCTTCCTCTCTGAAATCAATAAAAATAGATATTTTAAACAACAACAACAGAAAAACAAAGAATAAAGGAAAGGCATGTTGGAGGTAGAGAGCTGGGTAATATGGTAAAGCCATTGGACAGTGGAGTACACCAAGGGATTTGAGGATTATGTGATAAAAACCCTTGGAAGGTTCTTTTTTTAAAGATTAAGGAAAATGACAAGACCAACAAGACAACTTCTTCTCTTAGTTCATAGTTAGGAGGCAATTATCTTTGCAACTGCAGTTAGGAAAAACTCATGTCTGTGAGCCTCCCATGTTTCCATCTTTGCCATGGGTGCTAGGAAGCTCAGAGCTCAGTTCTGTACGCAATTGTGTTCATTCACTTGAGTCTAGCTTTTAAAAGGAAGTTATAATGGTTCCTCCTTCCACTCACATATCCCCATTTAGCATGTCTCTTGTCTTTATTTTTACGATTTTTTAAAATTTATGCTATGTCATTTCCTTTTAGCAAATAAGCAGAAGGTAAAGAAGTATTTTAAAAGCATTTCCAAGACATTACTAGTATGCTTTCTAATGGTAACCATTGAGATCTTTGTCAGTCCTTCTGGGTCTCTTTTTGCATTGCCCTTGACTCTACTTGCATTGAAGGTCAGGGCTCAGTTTTATGCTTAATGGCAGCAACTACCCTTAGTCTAGGAGACACAGATCCATCGATCTCATCTCTTCCTTAATGTGATGCATCTCTTCACATGCTTTCATGTTATAAATTATTTTATTACTAGTGGCCCAGTGCATGAAATTTGTGCACATCAAAAGGGAATTAATTAGAGGAAATATTTTAATATTGCTATTTGCCCTTCCTCTATAATATAAGTGTCAGAGATGAAAGAAAATTAGTAAAATGTATATGAAAATCTCCCTCCTGTCAGAATCTGGGGTGCACTGCAGTCCCCAGAATCAAGTCCCTGCCCACCCATGCACACCTCGAAATTGTGCAGACCCAGACCTGGCCGGCCCCATCCCCATCAAGCCCTGCAGGGCAGGGGTGTGCAGCTGCAGGTCCCCTGGCCTGGCCTCAGGTCCCCCGGCCCCGACGCCAGGGCAGGGGGTGTGGCCTCAGGTCCCCCGGCCCTGGGCAGGGAGTGCAGCCTTAGGTCCCCTGGCCCTGGTGTGAGGGTGTGAGGGCGTGATGACCATTTGCATATTAGCTCTTTATTATATAGGATTTTTGTGCCTTCTATGTGCCTTCTATTTTTACCACAATTCTTTTGGGAAGTGAAGGGAGCATAAACACCTGGAGGAAAAAAGAATGAAAGGATGGAGTATGTGAGTATTTGAAATGTCTAAGGAGAGTTGATAGAAGTTGATGCATATTTCTTAAGATGGCAGAAAATGGAATGTTTAAAGAGGTGAAAGTTGGGAACAAATCATGACAATTCTTGCAATGTCCTTCTGGCTAAGCAATTTCTTTTCTTTTCTATAAGTTGTTATGCTTTCTTTCCTGAAAGATGGTGGGGCTTTCCCTTGCCTTAGCATGGTGAGAGGTAAGGACACATGAGGTCAGAAGACAGTGGGCTCCCACCACAGGAGGTAGGAGAGTGAGAATGATAATGGCCAACTAATTTTTTATTAGTTATCCACATGGCTCAACTTAACGAAGGCAAGAGATGAGCAAGAATCGGAAGGGAGGCTTTAACTTCTCTTCCCTATTTGAAAGATTAATGGGGAGGGGATGTGTCACAGAGAAGAAGTGGGGTTTGTGGTTGGAGTGCTGGGAAGGGAAGAAGAAGGAAACCATTTACTGGAAAAGAAATAAGAAACAGGGCCGAGTGAAGAATGAGACTGGAGGACTCAACGAGGCAGTATAGGGAAGTGAAGTGTGAAAGAGATATAACCAAAAACACAGTATAAATGGAGGCATCGATATGAAAGTCATTGATATGAAAGAAAACTTTAGAAGGTTGAGTGAAATAGTGGGTTGGAGAAAGCATCAGTAAGCTTTTTGTCAGACCTGATGGCAAGTTGAGAAGATTTTAAGGGAAATTTTGAGCTCAAGGAAAAAGTTTGAAGAGAAAGAGATGTATTTACTCCATCTCTTAATGAATAAAAATTGGGTCCATCGGTTACATTCAAGTGTCTGGCAGAATAGCCCCTAAGGGGGAGAGTTGATGAGAGGTGATTAGTGAGTATCTGTGGCCAGGTCCAAATTACAGCCGGCGACGGGTGGCAGTGGAAATGTTCCAGAAATTTACACTGAGCCAAGTGTGTCTGTGGCTGTCCCTGGCATGGCCTCCTCCCCACAAATTCACATTTGACTCCTACCTGGGTATAGTCCACCTGGCCTGTCTTGTCATGTACTATGCGAGTATTAGTCAGGCTAGTGTTGGAGGCTGTAGTAGATGATGCCAGAGTGTCAGTGGCTTCAGAGGACTTAAATGGATTTGTTATCCACATAAGAGTACAGGTTGATGGCCTTCCATGTGGTCATTCAAGAACCCAGCCTACTCCATCCTCCATCTCCAGGGGTGCTAGGATCCTTCACCTCTAGCCAGTGCATTGAGAAAGAGGGTGAACAGTTACTTGTGGGCCTGGAAGGGATGTTCACTTCTTCTCACTTCTCATTGGCTAGAGCTTGGTCACATGGCCATACTGATCACTAAGGAGGCTGGGAAAGGCAGTCCAGCTGTGTGCCCAGGAATAATGAGGAAATCATTTTGGTAAATACATATCTGTTGATGTCATATCACAGTATTTAAGAAAAATAAGTGAAACTCAAACTTTAAGACCAGGTCTCATGGGAGGGTAATTATGTTTATTGCTGTGGGAGTCTTTGCTCTTTTGAAGGATTCAGCAAAATTGTTCTATATAGAAACCCTTGGCCTGTGTGCATTTAAGAAGTCTCTCCATCCTCACTGTGTTTGGGTGCTGTGCTGTCCCAGGCACGAGAAGAGAGGTGATGTGGATGGAATGACTCCTGATCCCTGAAGCCAGAGATCATGAAGTCTGCACATCTATTTATACGTTCTTACTGGGGGCTGAGGGAGAGTGGGGTAGGTGAAGAAACAGACAAATTGAGGCCTCAGCCTCATTGTAGCACTGATTCCTCTGGTAAACATTTGGCTTGCAGATCACATGCTCACCCCCTGGTCTCCTGACAAGCCTAGCAGATCCTCCCCACCCTCTGGCCTCGGCTCTCCAGATTTCTTGGGGTACGTGAGTCAGTGTTGCTCTCTGACAAGCCCACATCCCATCCAGAGGCAGGCACCTCCTATGCCATGGACAGAGTGACTTTCCAGCTGTAGGCCCCCTCCAGGTGGGCCTGGGCAGGACACATTGGGAATGCAGGACCGCCCAGTGCAAGCACCTTCTGCACCCGCCCTGCTACACTACCAGATTGGATCTGACTTGCTGTCTGCTGTCAGCTCTGGTTGTTCTCAGCATCCTCGTTATCCCAGCCTGTCCATCCCACGAAATTCTGTGTTTTCAGATTGCTTTCCCCTGGATGCATTCGCCTGCTGCTGTCCTGGTTTCACCCGGTACAATTCCTGCCTGCTCTTCAGAGGGCGGAGCATGGCCCGGAGATGCTGGCCAGGGAGCTAAGAGCAGCAACATCTAATCCTGGCTGTGTCCTTGTTTGACCCCCACATACCAACTCAGACTCATTTTAATGGCCTCAGGTTAAGTCCTTGCTCTGGCACTGACAGCTGTCCTCCCTCCCGCCTTCCTGCTTCTTCTGCCCAGCCTCCCTCCTCCTGCTCAATCTATGGGCTGAGGAGATTGAATGGACTCTCCCTGCCCATGGCTGCCTGCTCCCTCCAAGAGGAGACTGGATTTTTAATCCTCCCTCCTTTGCTCCCACAGCACCCTGGACAGGGCCCTTTCAGTCCTAACCTTGGGCCCTCTGTTTCCATCTTCTAGATAGGATTGGGGTTTGGAGTTCTCCAGGCAGGGCTGTCTTTCAGGGTGTATTGAATGAGTGAATGAATGAATGGATTTGCACTGAGGAAGAGTGGAGGGGGGTGGGCTTCTCTTCACCCACCCAGACTCTGGGGTGGCCCTGATTGTCTTGCATTTCTATCCAATGGGATTGTGAGAAAGTGACTCACCTCAGTATGTGTTCACATTTTTACTGGTTCAGGATTTTTAAAACGGCACCCTCCAAATGGCTTGGCTTTAAGTTTTCACCATCCACAGTGTGAGCAAGGTGCCATAGCCCAACTGTTTCAGTCTGAGACCAGGCCACTTCCAACCCCCTTCCCTTGGGCCTTTGCAGCCAGAATGCGGGCTTCAGACCTGCTTCCAAGCCCAAGCTCAGTGCAAGCACCTTCTGCACCCGCCCTGCCGCACTTCCAACTTGTCCAAGATCTGGGACAAGCTGTTTCTCTTCCTTGAGTCCTTATTTCCATATCTGCAAAATGGGGATAATCACGTACACCATTCAGAGTTGTTATTAGGGTCGGTGTTGGGATTGAAAGAGGTGTTTCCCTTATGGCACATGTACTGTCATTGCAATTGCTTTTAATTGCTTCTCCTCCACTATAAGGCCTGTTCTCCGCTCCATCCCCAGGGCCCTGTTCATGGTGCAATAAGTATTTATTGAATGGATTGCCAGAAACACCAAACTTAGCACGTGGCATAGAGTAAACAGGCAATGAATAGTGGTAGTTACTGCCTTTTCTACACCCCCTCCTGGAATGTGAGTTCCTTTGTGGACAGAAAGTATGATCTCCTCCTTGTCATTACTTTGTAACCTCTTCAACTCTTTGTATCTGGGGAAAAAAACAAACAAACAAACCAATGACGATGTAGAAACAAGCCCCTGGGCACCAGAAAATACAGGACAAGTGCTTTCCACCACATCCCTTGGAGAGCATGTGGGGGTGATCCCCAGCTCATGCCCAGTTCTGGCATCATGAAGGCCCCACAGGCTTACAGAGAAAGCAGGTGGTCTCAACTCAGGCGCTGTCTAAGGCTGGTGTGTAGTAGAGACAGGGAGGAGGGGCAGAGGGGAAAGCAGGGGGCTGTCAGGTTCTGCAACCCCCAACTCCCTACATAGCTGTTCCTCCAAAGCCTTGCTCTCAGCCACCTCAACCCAAAGCTCCTCAGAGCCTGAGTGAGCATCTTCCACTTTTGGGTTGAAAGCCAGCCCTGCTGAGACCTGCACTTGGGCGAATTTGCCTGGGGTTATTCTCCCATATCTCCACCTGTTACTGAGCCCACTCTGGGGCTTGTGGCTGCAGGGTGGACCACCAGGAGTACACTTACATCAGAATGATTTACTTTTTAAATTTATTTCAGAAATAATACATGTTGGTTGCAAAGAATTTTATGAAGACAGAAAATTCCAAAGATGAAAATAAAGTTTACCTGTTTTTGTATAGCCCAGAAATAACCACTATACAATTTTTGGCTTATCCTTTTATTTTTTATTTATCCTTTATTTATTTACTGGAAACCTGGTGCACAAATTCATGCACAGATGGGGTCCCTCTGAGTGGCCTGCAGGGATCGGGCTGAAACCCGCAGTCCAACGCCACCTGCAGCTCCTACCTACTGCTCCCGCTCATCCTGGCTCCACTGTGCCTGCCACAGGCTTGCACCCAAATAGTCCCAATGGGGAGAGGCTTGCGCTGCTACAGTAGCGCTCGCCAGCCATGAGCCCTGCATCTGGCACGCTTCCAAGGGGAGTGGCCTGCGGGATAGGGCTGAAACTGGCTCTCTGACATCCCCCAAGGGATCCCGGATTGCGAGAGGGCACAGGCCAAGCTGAGGGACCCCACTGGTGCACGATCGAGCTGGGGAGGCACTGCTAGAGGGCTCCAGGGAGTGTCCGGCCCATCTTGCTCAGTCCCGATCGGCCGGACCCTGGCAGCAAGCTAACCTACTGGTTGGAGCATCTGCCCCCTGGTGGTCAGTGCACGTCATAGCAGCAGTTGAGTAGCCTTAGCATACTATTAGCATATTATGCTTTGATTGGTTGTTCGGTTGTTCTGCCGTTCGGTCTATTTGCATACTATCCTTTTATTATATAGGATTATTTTGATTTAAATATACATATATAATATAAAGACAAAATTGGGATCATAATATATATAACCTTTTATGGTATACCTTTTGACTTATGAACATTTTCAAGTATAATAACTATTTTTACAGCAGCATTTTTAATTGACTGAAAATTATCTATAGTACATAGATATAGTTGATTACCCTCTTATTGTGATACATCCAGATTGGTTCTAGTTTTTTGACTATTGTGATAAATATCTTTGTGTCTGTATGTTGTTTGGAATTTAGAATTATATTTATCAGGTTAATTCGTAGAAATAGAAATATGGATAGACTGGCAAAATTTAATTAAATGGGCAAATTCTGCCTTTTAAAAAGTTAGTTCATACAATTTATATATGGAACGACATAATTGTCAAGAACATAGTGCCTTCTCTTTGAGGATCCTTGGTTATATTTTCTCCTGAGAAACTAGTTTTTGTTTGATGGACACAGAGAATATTGTACGTAATCACATCTCGTCTTCATATTAGTCGGAGAAAGACAAGTATCATACGATTTCACTTCTATGTGGAATCTAATCCAGTTTATAGATTTTTAGAATATTTTGTGTGCTACCCTCACCCTAGGCTTGGCTTCTCTTGCTTTTCTGCCCAATTTTGTCTTCACTTATTTTTACATGTTTTGATATTGCTATACTATGTGTATCCTTTAAAAAATTTTATTGAATTTATTGGAGTGACATTGGTTAATAAAATTATATAGGTTTTAGGTGTACATGTCTATAAATACATCATCTGTATACTGTATTGTGTATTCTCCACCCAAAGTCAAATCTCCTCCCATCACCATTTATAACCCTTTTACCCTATTCTACCCCCCACCCCCACTTCCCTTTCTTTCTGGCAATCACTATATTATTGTCTGTATTTTTTAGTTTTATTTTCTGTTTTTGCTTAATCCCTTCACCATTTTCACACAGCACCCTCCCCCCAAGTCCCCTCCCCTCTGATAGCTGTCATCTGTTCTCTGTATCTATGAATCTGTTTCTACTTTGTTAGTTTATTTTGTTCATTATATTCCACATATAAGTGAAATCATATGACACTTGTCTTTCTCTGACTGGCTTATTTCACTTGCATAATATTCTCCAGATCCATTCATGCTGTCGCAAATGGTAAGATGTCCTTCTTTTTTTTTGACCGAGTAGTATTCTATTGGGTAAATGTACCACAGCTTTTTATCCACTCATCTACTGATGGGCATTTGGGCTGCTTCCAAATCTTGGCTATTGTAAATAATGCTGCAATGAACATAGAGGTGCATATATTCCTTCGAATTAGTATTTTGGGTTTCTTCAGATATAGTCCTAGAAGTGGAATCACTGGCTTAAATGGCAATTCCATTTTTAATTTTTTTGAGGTTATTCCATACTGTCTTCTGCAGTGGCTGCACCAGTCTACATTCCCACCAGCAGTGCACAAGGGTTCTCTTTTCTCCACATCCTCTCCAGCACTTGTTTGTTGATTTATTGATGATAGCCATTCTGAGAGGTGTGAGGTGGTATCTCCTTGTGGTTTTAATTAGCATTTCTCTGATGATTTGTGATGTTGATGATGTTATTTTTCAAAATGCTTTTTTTGAATGAATTTTAATCCTTTTCATCTGCACTCAGGGCTGTCTGAAAGGGGATTCCTGAGTTGGGTGAGAAACTGGACATTCTGTAAGATGCTTAAGACCCATCCTATCACCCACAGAGAGAATACCATAGCTTATGTTTATTAAGTGCCATCATTACCTCATTTAATCCTTAATGCGCCCTAATAACACAGATACTTTTGTTACCAGGGTCCCTGTTCGAGATGGGGTCACATGGCTTGTTAGAGGCGGTACCAGACTGGGACTTGGGCCTTCGCTGGTGGGTTGGAATGAAGGCAGGGTGGAGAAGGGGGAAGGGTGGCGGGACAGGCAACATGCTGGCTGACCCTCCACACCTAGTTCCCGGTCCTCCTCAGGTCCCAGGTCCCCTGCAGCCCCTTCTCCTAAGCGGGCAGCAGCGGCCATGCGCCTGGAAGAGGAGCGTGTTTCTCTCACAGGCAGAGCCCCGTTTGTAAACAAACACTGGGGAGCCTCCACCCACCCACGCAGCAGATGGCTCCTCAGCTGCGGTGCAGGATCCCTCCCTCTCCACTGATACGCAGAGCTGCAGGGCAGGTGGCAGCGCCCAGTGACTGAGCCCCAAGGAACACAGTCCCACCCCCTTCTACTCTCTGGAGGCTGGAGAGAGGAAGCGTGAGCCGGGGGTGGGGAGGCCTCTGGAGTGGGACTTTTTAAGTTTCTGATGGGCATCCATTTATTTAATTACATTAACAATTTATGATATTCAAAGATGGGGAAACTGAGGCACAGGGTATTAAACAGTCTGCCCTGGATATATAGCTGGTGTACAGCAGAGGCGGGAGTTGAACCCAGACCACTGTAAACCACTACTGGCAGGTGTTTCTTACTCAATATCTAGAAATGGTGAGACATGAGTGGCCGGATTTGGGGGGTTGGGCCATTCATGCTTTTGCTCTCCTTGGTGCTAGGGGTCACCTCCAGCTAGAGCCTTCATTGAGGGACCTCAGCAGAGGCACTTAGGCTCAACCAATGACAGCTTGCTCAGTGTTCCTGAACTTTGGTGGGTTTCTAAGATCATCTGTGGAGCCTGTTGACATGACGAAAGCCTGTCCTGCTGGCTCAGAGTCTCAGGGCAGGGCAGGTGGGGCATGTTTCCCAGCTCCCACAGGGGTCAGGTGTGGACCAGAGTAGAACTGCTGGCAAAGCTGACATCAGCCAAAGGCTAACTTTTTGAGGAATTGTCAGACTGTTTCCCAAAGCAGCTGCACCATTTTACACTTTTAAAAACTTATTTATGTTTTTATTAATTTTAGAGAGAGAGGAAACATTGATGTGAGAGAGAAATATTGATTGGTTGCCTCCTGTACCAACCCTGGGCAGTGATCGAACTCACAACCTTATTGGTGTACAGGACGACGATCTAACCGAGCGACCCGGCCAGGGCCATTTTACATTCTCGTGGGACCTCTTGGAACAGAGCTGCTTACACACCTGGACTGTCACATGCAAGAGAAACCGAATTATATTGTGTTTGAGTTATTGCCTTTGGAGGTGTCTTTGATACAGCAGCTCAACATCACCGTAATGTACCATCCCGTTGAATCTTTTTACCAGTCATGGGAGTAAAAGGAATAAAGCCAGTATGTCTGGTCTGGTATGAAACCTGCATAATATGGAATGGTCTTGCATTTAGGTGGGAGAATGCCACAATCCATGCATCCATTTGTTTGTTTATTCATCTATCAAAATTTAAACTCTGATGATTTGCCAAACATATTACCTAGAGCCCCCTGCCTTCAAAGATCTTGTAGTCTAGCTAGACAGCCAGGCACTTGGTTTAGTAGGACAGACCTTGGGCATGGAATTCAGGCAAAGCTGGATGGGGTCTGGATTCTGCCTCACTTGCTGAATGAAGGGTCTGGGCCAGTTAGTTCAGCTCTCTGAGCCTCAGTGTCCTCATCTCTAAAGGGGGATACTTCCCTTGCAGGGAACTTGTGCCGATTAAGAACTTGTGTGTGAAGTGACTGGCCCGTGGGAATTGCTAGCAGTGGTTGTTGTTGATAACCCCTCACAGTGTCCTATGCTGATGTCCAGTTAGGACAAATGAACAGAACACTGAGGGGGACTCAGTGGCTTCTCTGGAGTGGGGAGGAGGGACTGGATCTGAGGGCGGGGAGAGGCTTACTTGGTGAGGAGGTATGGGAAGGGCAGAAGGGGCAAACAGTGCAAAGGCAGAGAAGTCAGGAAGTTCATGGCCTGGTTGGAGAAGAGTTCCAAGCCTTAAGTGGGTAAAAATTGGAGTCTGTGTTCCCCGTCCCTATCTCTGTCCCCCTCTCCAGTCCAGCGCTAGCCTGGCCCTGGGCTGCTGTGGCTTCTGCCCAGGAGGGGTAGGCCTCCACAGCCTTTGAGCCCACTTCCTCCTCCTCATCCTCCTCCTCTTCCTCCGCCTCCCCCCCCCCCCCACTCCTCCTCCTTCTCCTCCTCCTCCACTGGAGATGTGCAGCTCTGCTCACTGAGATGCAGGCTTTAATCAGAGCTTAAGACCAGCCGAACCCCCAAGGATCTTGTTTGCCTGACCTGATTTTGTAAAAATCCAGCCTCCATCTGGGTTTGAGGGTTGTCCGTGCTGCCTTATGCATTAGGGACAAAGGAGTTGGGTTTTTCCATTTGCATGAAAATCAGGAAGAAGAAGATGATGATATTAATAATATAATAATTTTTTATTGAATATTGGTGGGGTGGGAAGAGCTCAGCATGAGTTAACAGGGGAGCTAGACTTTGGTCTTGATCCTGTGAGTCATTCTCAGCCACTTTCCTCTTCTGAGAAATGATGGACTTGTGTTGGCTGCTTTTCCTGACAGTCTGAGATTCCATAAGGGACCCTGGACTACACCAACCAGTTTACCATCTCTAGAAGCCCTGATCCTGTGCTTGAACCCACCCTTTCACCCACCCAGTGACCCAGGGTGAGTCCTCTACCTCTCTGAGCCTCTGTTTCTTCCCAGAGGTGGTCTCAGGAGGACAAGCAGGTGTGTGAACTAGCAGGGCTTTACCCCTGGAATGCATGTCTGGGGAACATTTTCTTGGTGGAGTGAGCCCCAGGCCTAGTGAACCAACTCCTTGAGCCAGAGAGCACGTGGTCCCTCGGCTGGGCTCTGTTAACCCGGTCCCTTATCTTTTGTGTTCTGATGCTTTGAGATCCTGGGCCTTACTGACCTGGAGGGACTGCCCCTCCTAGGGCTAGTCAATTCCTGCAGGTAGTAAACTGCTCCGCCAGTGTACTTTTCAGATACAAATCTGCATCCCCAACCACTGCTTTCATTGGGCTCTAACTCTTGGGGCCTCTATTTACCTGCACAAATCACCCAGGGCCACGTACCAGACAAGAAAGGACAGCCCCAGTGTCCCAGAGCCACTGAAGTAACACTGACACACTGATCCTAAAACTGTTTCCCCTGCCTTGCTGGTGTTTCCTACAGATAGAGACCCTCGTCAACAGTTCCCGTTCTTTTTCTGCCTCCTACTGATCCTGAATGCCCCCTACCCCCATGGCATAGCTTACCCCCTCCTTTTGGGATCTGTGAGTAACAAACTATCTTTTCAATGGCAGTCATCTTTGGTCTGTTGGAAAGTCAGATTTTTCTATCAGTACACTATATTTTAAAACATGGTCCTCCTACAATGATACATCTGCTGCTTCCAGACCCTCCAAGTAGCAGAGTTCCTTCTCTGCAGTCAGCCCTGTGGAGAGCCAGGTGTCCTCAGGACCTCCTGGCATCTGCTCTAGCCATCCCAGCCAGCCTGTACATATGCAGCCTCATCTAAGAGTGTCCTTGGTCTGGAGGCTAAGTTAGAATGTTCAGTGCCAGGACATCGAAAGTATTAGGTATATTGATTTAAAACAATTCTGCATATACTTTATCCATCCATCTATATCTGTGTCTACCTCAAAATCTGTTAGGCACTGCCTCCGTGGTTCAATCAGCGTAGACAATGCAATTTTAAAGCTGTGTTCTTTCTCTTCATTCATTTAACAAGTGTTTATTGCACATTCGTTGTTTGTAAGGTGCTGCATGTGCTCTGGGCTGGGATTCAGATCCCTGCTTTGTGTCTTCAGGAGCTCACCATTTAGTTGTAGAGGAGGATGTGCATATAATAAAAGATGTTTTAAAAGTGGTTTAAAAGCCCAAGGCCCAGCTGAAGGGATCAGGAAGAGCTTCATGGAGGAGGTGGCATTTGGCTCAGTGGATAGAGCGTCGGCCTGCGGACTGAAGGGTCCCAGGTTCGATTCCGGTCAAGGGCATGTAACTTGGTTGCGGGCACATCCCCAATAGGGGGTGTGCAGGAGGCAGCTGATCGATATTTCTCTCTTATCGATGTTTCTAACTCTCTATCCCTCTCCCTTCCTCTCTGTAAAAAACAATAAAATATATTAAAAAAAAATAAAAGGTGAGCTTTGAAAGTTGAGCAAGGGGAAGACCTAGGATTGGGGGGAGGAGCAGAGGGTCAGGAGGCAGCATGTGGGATGGGGGTGGGGCTTGGATGCAGAGAGTGATGTCTGAGAGCTTGGGCTTACAGTCAGTGAGGGCTGGGTCCTTCCTCCTCGTCCCCAGTGCAGGGACCAACAGAACTACATGCTGAACAGAACTACAGTGGGCTGCAGCTCCCCGCTGCACAGATGCTGTGCCCTTGGGGAGTCATTGAGCTTTCTCACACGTGTGTAATGAAAATAATCAAAACACCTAGCTCATGGTGCTGTCATAAGAATGATTGGCGTGAGGAAGAGAGAATATTGGACATACGTAACTTTTTTCATCGTTAATTCATTCACTCATTCACTCACTCATGAAACACGTGGTATTTGAGGCCCTACTGTGTGCCAGGCCCTGTGCATTTCAAGGCAACAAACAAAATACAAAATCCCTCCTTGTAGAGCTTATATTGCAGTGTTGGGGGAGATGGAGAAGATGAGAAATAAGTAAAGCATAGTGAGTTAGACAGTGACCAGGGGACAAAACAGAAATAGAGGGTACTGGGGATGCCATATAGAGGAACCAATGTTATTATTGTTTATCATCAGTTTGGGTGGGAAATCAGTTATATGAAATGGGGAGAGTTGCAGGAAAGTTTTTGTGGAGAGTCGGGTCTAGGGGCCCCAGCAAAGGCTTTGAAAAGTGGTGACCTGAGCTGTGCGTCGGGACGGGGAGGTGGCTGCTCCTGTTCTAGGATTGAGGACTCTGGCAGTGGGAGAGGACAGAGGAGGATGAGGCCTCCGATCTGGGTGGTGGGCACCAAATGAGACAGAAGCCACCTTGCCCGGGGGTTCCTTGGCATGGCCCAAGCCGGCCTGGGCTGGGAGAAGAGGCAGGGCTGCGTCAAGAGGCGTGGCTCAGGACACAGAAGCTACATCCTCTCTACTCATCAGGGCGTGGGGCCTGGGAAGGTGAGAGAGGCGGGGAGGCTGGAGGGTTGTGAAAAAGGGACTAATATCTCCCTTTCTTAGTGGGAACATAAAGAGTAGGAGTAATCTTTAAGTTTCCCCCAAATAAACAGCGATATGAACTGTTGCTTTGGCGTGGCTGTCTCTGTGGACCACTCGGGTTCTGGAAGTGTCCGATTAGGGGAACGCTGGGGTCCGATGGGGAGAGGCGCTTTTATGAGGTTCTCTTGGTGGAATTGCCTTGGTGGCATAGCCGTACATCTCTAAACCATGTGTCAAGAGCCTAGTTATTTGTAGAGAAACTTCTTCCTGCTCTTAAGCCATTTCCAGGTGAAC
Source organism: Plecotus auritus (assembly GCF_963455305.1). NCBI lineage: Eukaryota > Metazoa > Chordata > Mammalia > Chiroptera > Vespertilionidae > Plecotus > Plecotus auritus. The sequence continues at coordinate 78,593,738 of NC_137773.1, forward strand.
ACGGGGAATGTTTACCCAACAGTTCTCAGAAGAGCCTTGTGAGCCGCTGGCGTCGGGAGCAACTCAGAAGTTTAGCAACATGGAGAAGAGAGAAGATCTGGGGAACCGAGGAACTTGTGGGAAATGTACATGACAACCATGTAAATAAAGAACTTCCCAGTAAATGCATAAATAAGAAGCAGGCAGCAAGCTCCTTGGAATAGTAATCAGGCTTGGCTGGTTCTGCTTTCCCCAAGTTTGATGGGAGCGGCAGGATGCCTCCATCTATTTTCAACAGAGGAATCACCTCCATGTACGTTACTGCCTGAGCCACAGAGCAGGGCTCAGTCACGCAGAGAGCTGTGTGTCCGGGCAGAGACCCCCGTGTCAGAATTGCGTTACCATCCCCTTGTGTGGCACCCAGCAGTGGGGGCGCCCATAAGAAAATGCAGAAGTACAATGAGTAGTGTTCTGAGAGTGACAAGGGCTGTAGAGACAAAGCCAGGGAAGCAGATGGAGTGTTTCAAATAAGTCTGTTGTTGTTGTTATTGGACATGTGGTCTGGTTGGAACACAGTGTCCGGGGGCCTGTGAAGGAAGTAAGGTTTGACCAGTGGTGTGACAAGAACTGTCATCCATGGTCCTCAAGCCAGGACAGGGGCCCGAGAGAGGCTCTCTCGCTGCCCTCGCCTTTGCTTCTGTCTCTGTGCGGTGGGACCCATAGGCCCACGGTACTGACTGTCCCGGTGGGTGAGGTTGCTGTAAGGCCATGTGGATCACTTTAGAAAGTCCTAGATGAATCCAAGATGTCCCGCTCCTTCTGTTGCCCTTCAAGGCCAATTTGGGGGAAGTAGAAGCTGACTAGAGCCAAGATGAAGGTATTTGTCAGACAGAGATGCCCTGGGATATGGAATTTGGGGGTGATGGGCCAGACTCCCCAGAGGAGCCAAGCTTGAGGTGGAGGGGATGGAATAGGCACCTGCTTCCCTGCTGGAGCTGAGAAAGGCCTGCTGCTCTTACGGGGCTGGGAACCCTCCTCCCATAAATGTCCAGGCAAACCCCCTGGATGTGGCCATTAGCTCTGATAGCCCTTCCCACTGCCCTCTGGCAGTCCCTTTTTCTAGAGAGAACACAGGACCTGCCCCAGTCCCAGGCCCCTGCCAGCCCATAGGGCCTTTGCATGAATTAGAAAAAGGGCCCTTAAATATATACAATTTTTATTTAAAGAAAAGAAAAGGGACCTTTCCTTGGGTAACTCTTTTAAGTTACTACAACCTGAACCCCCTCTCTGAGGTGGACCAGCCCACAAATGTCTAGGGAACTCTAAGGCCTGGTGGGCAGCAGCCCTGGCAGCCCCCACCCTCTGATCCTGCACATAGCCCAGCAATATCACCCATGGTCCACCCGCCACTCCCTTCCCTTCTTCCCACACACTACCAAGGTGAGGCAACTCTTCCATATTGTTGTCTTTTTGTAAAAAAAAAAAAAATTTTATTGATTTCTGAGAGGGAGAAAGAGAAACATCAATGATGAGAGAGAATCATTGATTGGTTGCCTCCTGCATGCCCCACAGTGGGGATTGAACCCAGACAAGTGCCCTGACAGGGAATCGAACCGTGACCTCCTAGTTCTTAGGGCACACTCAACCGCTGAGCCATGCCAGCCATATTGTTCTCTTGGTGGAGGCGGGAACCGGGTTTCCTAAGGGGCAGGCAGGAAAGAGAAGGGACGGCAGATCCTGTCCAGAGCAGAGTTGGGACACGGGCTTGCACTGACGCGTCCACCATGTGCATTTGTGTAGGGGGCTGTCTCCCCTGTAGCTCCAGGACTCAGCCAGGAGACTGGGAACCTCTGTATTGACCACACTCTCTCAGATAAATTGGTACATGTCTGTAATGGAAATAGCATCCCTCCACAAGACATTGTGTCCTTGGGCCATGCACAATCGTAACACCTGTACATGGGTGCCATCTTTGTCCAGGGCACACAGCCTGTGAGTCAGGCTTCACACACAAGCCTCATGGCTTCTGGCGGTCATCGGTGCAGAGTTAGTGTTAAGATGGGATCACCATGACCTATCTTCCTCCTCTAATCTTGGTCATCATTCAGTGCCCAGATGTGGCTTTCCTTGGTCCAATGGGGAAAGGCCATGTTTAGTGGAAGGAGGGGGGTGGGGTCCCCCTCATAGTTCTTTCTTCCCCTTGAAGGAGGAAGGAAGGCAGCTCCAGTCCCTTAAGCTGCTGACTTCATTAAAAGAGCTGGATTTATAAGATATCATTGCTGAGTCCTACCCACCTTCAACCATGGCAGTTTGTGTTCTTGGAACTTGCACCCTTTGATTCCCCATCCACTATTTCCACCCTATTTTGTTTATCATATTATCGCAACAGAGAGAATTTAAAGAGGAAAAGTGTCCACCACAATTCTACCTTTGTGGCACAGTGGTCCAGCATTCTTTCCATCACTGTGTTCCCGTGAGAGTGCGCCCCTGTGCACAGACTTATATCCCTGGATTCCAGAGCATGGAAGGATCTCTAGAGAATGTCTACCCCCTCTCCTGGCTGTGGTGGGGTGGGGTTTGCCTCCTCTCCCCTGGAGAAGGGTGTGTTTGTTGGAGGAAACGAAAAGGGAAAAGTGAAGTTTTATGTACTGGGGGGTGTTTTTATTTTTATCTACAAGGCAGAGCAAGTGAATCTTGGTCCCCATGGGAATTCTCAGGAACAGACTGCTAGGAACAGATTTGATCAATGAGCTATTTCCAGACAGAACGAGCCATTGATGAATTCCTGCACTGCCCTGTCAGTCGGTTGGGGCTCATCAGTTTGTGGGAACAGACCAGAGCCAGGAAGGGGAGCAGGGTGACAGGACCAGGCTGTGGTCCTCCCCAGGAGACGCTGCCTTTGTTGCTCCCTTGCACTGTCTGGGAATGAGGGAGAGATCCCCAGAGCCAGCTTTCTTTCTCATTAGCCCAAGAGGATCAGGGATTGGTCTTTGCCTGTGATAGATGAGTTCACCATCGGTGACATGGGAGAGGGGAAGTGTGCAAGACTGGAGGACACAGAGTTACTGAATGCAGAGACTTTAGAAATAAAGTGAACCTTATCCCCCAACCTTTGCCCCCTGCCTTTATTCATAGCTGAAGAATGAGGCGTGGAGGAGGAAGTGATTTGTGCAAGATGACACACCGTGCCCATCTCAGCGTGACAGGTGAAGGGCAAGCTCAGCGTCTGCCCCCTCCAAGTTCTTCCTCACCTGTGACTTAACAGCCTTTCAGCCCTGTGACCAAGAACTCCCTGAGTTAGACCACAAGGAGTGTCCTAAATTGGCTCCAGGGGAGACTCCCTGTGGTCAGAGAATGATAATTCGATGTGTTTGCGTTGAGCCCTGGGGCTGGTGACTGAGAAGGTGCCTGGTGCTGAGGGCAGGTAACTTGCAGAAGGTCAGCTAGTGGTTCCCACACAGCAGGTGAGATTGCAGAGTCCAGGTCCCCCTGGAAGTCCTGATTCGGAAGGTGGGAGAGCTCTTCTCTGAGAGCTTAAGCAGGTTGTCCCAGCAGCTCTGGGCCAGGCTGGCAGGTCTCTGGGTACAGAAGGGGTGCTGAGTGAGATGATGTGCAGGGAAGGGCTTGCTGTCCGAGGATACACACACATGCATGCACAGGCATGCACATGTAAACACATGCATACACACACACATACACACACATGTGCATCGTTGCTGCTAAAGGTAATGATAACACAGTTGTTTCCAAGGGCTTTTAACTGAGCATTTTTAGTCCAGATGGCTTTGCTGTCTGAGTGGTTGGATTCCTGCTGACCTCACCCCCTCCCTTCGACTTCCAGGCTTTCTCCCATCTCCCTCCATCTTCTGTCCCTCTGTCCCTCTTTCTGCTCTTATCTGAGGCACTGGGTCCCACACCTGTTTATCTCTTGATTTGCCTGCTTTGGGGATAAAGCATGTATCACTGGATATGTGGACGTGGCTTTGTCTCATTCAGCCAGTGCAGGGAGGGGAGCAAGTGAGTGGAAAGAGGTGGTGGTGTGTGAAAGGGACTGGGAGTGGAGAGTGAGCCCACGGGTCCTTGGCTGGGACCCAGGGGCCTTCCTGCAGTGACTGTAGAATGGAAAAGGCAGGCAGCAGACATAAATCAAAACCTTGGATCTGCTACTGCAGAGCTGTGTGTCGCTGGGCAAGTCATATAACCTCTCTGAGTATTTGTAAAACGGGGATCATGGTCCTCCCTGAGTTGTTATGATTAAATAGGTCGAGTAGGATGGAGCTGGCCATAAATTACAAACCCGGGCTGGAGACAGGCACAGAGCATCCCACCCCAGGCTTCCCTGGCTGAGGGCACTGGGGCTTCGGTGATGGCTCATAGACACCCTTGTCTTTTTCTCATCATTCAGGGCTTGGAGAGACCAACTGACTCACTCTAGCCAGGACTTCGATGTGGCCACCACGATTGCTGAGATCAGCCATAAACTCAACATGAGCCAATGGTTGGTCGTGCGCCTGAAATGATACCATTTCTCTGTTGCTGATGCTGCACTCTTTCCCCTCTCTGTACCTGGCATGTTTTTCTGTGCTACTCAGGCCAGCGTAATTGAATCCGTCCTGAACAGATCTATGGAACAGACACTGCACGTCATGCCAGCCCCTGCAGCCCAGCCTCCGGAGCAGGGTGGCAAAGTAATCCTGGCATTCCTTTGCAAATATTTACATTCTGCAAGTAGAAATCAAGAGGGACAGAACATATTTCTCAAGGTCACATAGCAACTACTAGCAGACAGCTGATATCTTGATGTTAAAGCAAGGGGCCCTGAGAAGGCAACACATGCTGTATAGTCATGCCTCACTTAATGATGGGGATATGTTCTGAGAAATGCACCATTAGGGGATTTCATTGTTGTGAGAACATCAGCAGGTACTTATACAACCTAGACATATAGCCTACTGCACACTTGGGTTGTATAGGATGGCCTATTGCTCCTAGGGTACAAGCCTGTATAGCATGTTACTGTACTGAATACTGTAGGCAATTGTAACACATGGTAAGTATTCATATATTGAAACATCTAAACACAGCAAAGATACATTAAAAATGTGGTATAAAAGATAAAACATGGTACACTTGTATAGGGCACTTATTATGAGTGAGTGATGAGTGAAAGTGAAGGCCTAGGACATCACTGTACACCACTGTACATCACTGTAGACTTTATATGTACTATACACATAGGTTATGCTAAATGTGTAAAAATATTTCTCTTTATTCAGTAATAAATTAACTGTAGATCACTGTCACTTTTTTTTACTTTACTGTATAAACTTTTAATTTTTTAACTTTTCAATTCTTTGGTAATAACACAGCTTAAAACACAAACACATTGTGCAACCACACAAAAATATTTTCTTTCTTTATATCCTTATTCTAGAAGACTTTTTCTACTTTAATTTTTGTTTTCACTTTTTAAACGTTTTTATTACAAACAAAGGCACACATATGAGCCCAGGCCTCCTCAGGATCAGGATCATCAGTATCACTGTCTTCCACCTCCTCGTCTTATCCCACTGGCAGGTCTTCATGAGTGAAGACACATGGGGAGCTGTCATTGCCTATGAGAACAATTCTTCTGAAACACCTTCTGAAGGGCCTGCCTGAGGCTCTTTTAATCTATCTGTCTATCTATCTATCTATCTATCTATCTATCTATCTATCTATCTATGAGAGAGAGAAACATCGGTCGCCTCCTGCATGCGCTCAGACCGGGAATTGAACCCGGGACCTTTCGGTTACGGAAAGACACTACAACCAACTGAGTCACCCAGCCAGGGATGCCTGAGGTTCTTCTTGAGGAGGTGACCCTCTTTTCAGAAATAGGCCCATGGTGGTTTGCTTGGTTTGTTTGTTTGTTTGTTTGTTTGTTTTTTTATCACAGATTTGCTTGTAAGCAGATAATGCACCATGAACATTCCTCTGTTCATGAAAATCTTGCAGAGTTGAGGTCCATGTTTTCAAACTTTTTAAGGAGCTTGCAAAAGTTTCTGCTAAAGCTTTCGCTGTGAATTTTCTTGGGAGCCTTTCTTTTTCCTCTCCTGCAGTTGCCTTTTCTCTTGCCTCTTCAGCTATGTGTTCCTGTCCCAGTCTCAACAATTCCTTATTACTTAATTCCTCAGGAATCACCTCTAGGAGCTCCTCTGCGTCATCCTTATCCATGCCAGGTTGAAGTTGGTTGCTATTTCAACCACAGCTTTGTTGATTTTTGCAATCTTTGTGCTACAACTCTATGATGGCTATGACGTCACTAGGCAAGAGGAATTTTTGAGCTCCATTATAATTTTATGGGGCCACCATGGTATATGTGCTCTGTGGTTGACTGAGAAGTCTTTATGTAGAGCATGATTATAGTTCCTATTTGGCGATGGTAAACTGAGGCATAGAAGGGAATGTCCTTTCAGCCACTCTGCAAGGTACACAGGCAGGAGGACACTGCTTCTGTGCTTGCCTTGAGTTGGCTCTGTTGCTCCTCCGTAATTCTTGAAGGATTAAAAAAGGTAAATAGGAAAAGGTGGTAGAAAAGTCTGTCATCAGATTTGGATAACGTTTTCTTTTTTCTCATTCCTTACTAGAAGAAGGTACCCTTTTGGTTTTATCAGCCGGTGTCTCCCTTGGAGCTGCCCTCAGGAGCCCCTGGGGGAGGTGGGAACATCTGGCAAGCTTTGCAGTTCTGTCCCGAAGAGGTGGGTGTGATGCCAAGGCCACTCTGCTGCCTGTTGTTCAGTCTCCTCCTCTGGAGTGTCCCAGTAAAGAATCAGCATTGGCTGTTCCAGCTGGCCCTGCGAGGTTTGGGTCTTTGGGCCATTCTGTCTCCTGGGTGTGGGGCCACCCCTGGTCAGTGCCAGCTGCAGCCCCTGAAGAGAGGCCCAGGGAGCAGCAGCCAGCCCTGAGTCCAGGCTGGGTTCTTAGCATCTGCTTCTATTTTAGGCATTGCTCTCTCTGCAAATAGCATAACACCCAGCACCAGCCTGAGAGGAGCTCTGAGCCCTTCTGCCCAATGCTGTCCTGAGAAAAGGGGAAGAGATAGAGGTTTTAGATACTCACCAAATAAAGTGAGGCAGCGGGAGATGCCAAGAGAAGATGGCATGAAGCCACCTGGCCCATTCCAGCCATGAGGACCCCAGCTAAGACATTGACAAGAATAAGCTGCCCCACAGCAAGCCGGTGAACAGGGTACCCCTTCCCATGGAGGGTTTCTGAGCTCCCCAAAGCCCAGAGTTATTTACTCTCCCCAGGAAAGTTTCTTGCTGCCCAAGCTGGCCACTTTTGCAGGGTGACCTCCAAAATGCCGGCCGGGGCAGCAGTCACAAGGATCTGGTTCTGACTCATCCCCAGCAGACTCCCTCTTGATCTCATTGATAAAAACCTGCAGCCACTGCCGCCACTGTGCACCTGGGCAGCCAGCCAAGCCCAGCTTCATTCACTGAAAGGCAGCAGGGCTGGGGGGAGTCGGGTAGGGAAGTGCAGGGGGAGGAGGCCAGGAGGGAACAGAGGCCTGAGATTTGGTCCCGACTAAGTGGAGCCATGAGCACCGTCCAGCGGGTGGCCACTTGGAGATTGATGCTCCATGGGTCAGAGAGAAACCCAAATACTGAAGGCCATAGGCCTGCTAGAGGATCCAAGAGTAACCCAGCCACGGTACTCACCCTCTGTGACTCCCTTCCTGCAGAAGGCCTGTGGGGACCAATTGGATCAGTTCTTCTCAAACCTTGGGGCACATCAGAATTCCCTGGGGTGCTTTAAAAGATACAGATGTCCACATTCCACCTAGAAAATCCAACTTAAGAGTTGGCCCCAGAGCCCTAACTGGTTTGGCTCAGTGGATAGAGTGTTGGCTTGCGGACTGAAGGGTCCCAGGTTCGATTCCAGTCAAGGGCATGTACCTTGGTTGTGGGCACATCCCCAGTAGGGGGTGTACAGGAGGCAGCTGATCGATATTTCTAACTCTCTATCTCTCTCCCTTCCTCTCTGTAAAAAAATCAATTAAAAAAAAAAGCGTTGGCCCCAGAAATCTGTATTTTTAGCCCATTCGCCAGGTGTTTCTTGGGGCCCACCAGCCATGGCCTGACTACTGTAGCAGGCTCTGCTCCCCTCCAGGTGCCAAGACAGGACTCAAATTGAAGCCGAGCCCGAAAGCTACAAGGCTCAACAGCTGCTCATCGGGATAACACATTTGGGACCTACAGATTGCTTCTGTTTAAATCTCCACTCATCTCATGGTTATAGTAGGACAAATGCAGACCACACCCGGAATGGGCATGTTGGCCTCTGGTTACTGCCTGTCACTTACAGGCATGCCTCGGAGATACTGCCGTGCAGTTCCAGATCCCGGCAATAAAGCGAATATCGCAATAAAGTGAACCACGAGTGTTTTGGTTTCCCTGCGCCTGTAGAAGTTATGCTTACACTGTACTGCAGTCCATTAAGTGTGCAATAGCATTGTGTCTAAAAAACTATGGGCCTCTATGGCAGTTATTACACTTCAGGCTTCTTCCCACCTAAGTCTCCCCGGGCCTCACTGGCTCCAGCTGGGCTCTGGGTCCTCCTGAACTGGTCACTGTGGCCAGGGCAATGAGGGCTCCGAGTGGCCCGATGTGAGTGACCAGGTGTGAGTGACCTGCCTCCTGGAACAGAGACTGGAGATGAGTGGAGAGTTGAGGGGTTTGGGAGGCTTCCCCAGTGGAAAATGGGTGAACATAACCAAGTAGCCAGAGTAACAGAAGCCCACCTACCCTTCCCTCCCCACCCCCCGGCCAAACTAAACAAAATTAATTATTTCTCCAAAAATCCCTGAAGGACGGAAACCAGTAAATTTACTCAATGACTAGAATTACTTCTCTGAGTCCCTGAAGTATACTCCTCCCTTCTGCCCTCAATATATTAGTGTCCTCCTGCATCACAAATGTTTCCTGCTCTTGGCTTTAGTTATATTTAAAATACCCGCGTGACCTTGGTGAACCCCCTGACATCATGGGGATTCAAATCTTTTATCTATAAAATGAGAGGGTTGGCCTAAGGTACTAATATTCTCACATTTTTAAAACAGAGGCATATTTTTTTTCTCAAATTAATTTCAATACCAAGTCCCAAAGTAATGTTGTTCATATAAAAAAGGGTCCCGTAAGTTAAAACTTAGAATATTCACTCTTTATTAAACCGGTAAGTGAAAAAAATTAGTGCACAGTCACCTGGAAGGTTTGTTAAAATACAGATTCCTGGGCCACACCCCCAGAGATTCTGCCTCGACAGGTGTAGGGTGGAGCCCGAGAATTGGCACTCCTAAAAACTCCCAGGTGGTGCTGACCCTGCTGGTCCACCCTGAGTAGTGAGATTCAAGTTCAACAGCTTGCAAAGGACTTGGTCAGATCTCTGCGGAGAGATTCTTCCTTTAAACTCCCATGATTCGCTGAGGCTGGGCAGAGTGTGTATTGCTCTAGGTCCCCTCCTCTCGTCTGGACTAGGTGACCACCCAGGAGATGGGACTAGAAACTTCTGACAATACACAGATTTGAAATCAGGGATTATAGTTAATACACATCAGTCTTGGCATTCAATTATTTCCATTTTTGCCTGTGTGTTTAACATAGTATTAAGAAAATTCTGATCAGCTCAGATAGATAGTTGTAAATGGTAGGAGTTTTCTAACAGCTCTACTTATACTTGCTGAGCAATTTCCTCTGGAGTGAGACAGAGCCAGAAACTCGACAGAGGAGGATTGGATAATTTTTGTTTCATCGTAGAATCACTATACAACATTCTTCCCTCAGCATAAATATGAATGGGGTAATAACAAGTACAAAAGCTGCAAAAGGCACCAGCATTCTCTGGGCGCTGATGAGAGCGGGGTGGGTTGAGCATTTTCTGTGGTGGCACAGCTGGCTTTCAGACCGAGTCTGGAGGTGTCTGAAGCATCTGCGTGCCTGGCATTCCCTGAGCACAGCAGCCGGGAGGGTGCTAGGGCGCAGGCGCCTGCGTGGGGCGGGCTTGGCGTGCACATCTCTGGGCTCACAGACCTCTACATAGCCTCAGCCATCTCCTAGGGAGTTCAAAGGTGAGAGGCTCCAGGGTCGGGCCTGCACACATGTGACATAAGCTGGTGGCCCAAGTTCATGGCATTGGTCAATGGCCTCATAGAGTCACTACGTATCAATATTTGGTACATACCTTTAGAGAGTGAGGAATGGTTTTTATTGTGCTTCAAAAACATAGTTATGTCAATGAAACCTGGCTCTAATTTCTGTTGAATCCCCCCAACCTAAAGATCCCCCCAAATTTTGAGAGCAATGTTTCTCAGATTTTACCGTGCGTCAGGGTTGGGGTACCAAACTCTCAAAATTTAGTGCACAGTCACCTGCAAGGTTTGTTAAAATACAGATTCCTGGGCCACACCCCCAGAGATTCTGCCTCGACAGGTGTAGGGTGGAGCCCGAGAATTGGCATTCCTAACAAACTCCCAGGTGGTGCTGACCCTGCTGGTCCACCCTGAGTAGTGAGATTCAAGTTCAACAGCTTGCAAAGGACTTGGTCAGATCTCTGCGGAGAGATTCTTCCTTTAAACTCCCATGATTCGCTGAGGCTGGGCAGATTGTGTATTGCTCTAGGTCCTCTCCTCTCATCTGGACTAGGTGACCACCCAGGAGATGGGACTAGAAACTTTCTGAGAATCTTAGGCTCTGAAACACCCTTCTCTCTACTGGTAAGGAAGAGACTTTCACAGGTGACTTCTAATCAGACACCGAGGAACCCTGGACATAGGGTCAGACCTGCCTTTTTCCTTGCTGTGAGCTGTGGCACTTTGAGGAAACCACTGACCTCCCTGTTCTCAGTTTCTGCAATATTAGCCCATTACTCTCCTCGCCGCCTCCACCACAGGATGCCGGGTCTGACAGTGTTTTGTAAATGACCCACCACCATCTGCACACATGTAAGGAGCTGTTACTATCAATACCTGTGAAACCCTTATTCGTGCTATTTCTGGGCACAACCGGGCATTTCAGGCCTTTGCATTCTTCATCAAGATCCCCAGAATATAGCCAGGGTTCTGGAAGTTTAGCTGTAGACCAGCACCTGCGCTCAGGCCTCTGGGGTTCCTCTCCAGGCTGCCCTTTGTATGGATGGGCTGAGCCCAGCTCACACCTTTCCCCTAGGAGGTTGACCAGCCTTTTTGGGAGCAGAGATTTGGCCGCGAGCCTCCATCTCTGCTGGGGCCGAATACTTTGCTCAGAGCCTGAGGCACAGAGCTCTGCGGTGCTTTGATCTCTGGGCTCCTGTGTGGCTGATGAAGGGCCCGAGCTGTCACAACACGGAAAAGAGGATGTGATGATGCTGCTGATGCTGGTGGTGACGCCGATGGTGCGAGCTGGAAATGGGGTGCTACGTCATCGTTGTCATCATCATCATCATCATCTGAGCAGCCACCAGATAGCTTGTACTTATGCTGGGCTGGGCGCTGGCCTGGGTTGGCCATACTTTGGCTCTCAACCTCAGGGAAGCTCCCTAAGGTAAGTGTCATCATCTCCATTTTACAGATGAGGAGACTGAGGCTCAGAGAAAATCCGTTACTGGCCCAAGGTCACACTGCTACTATGTGTGTATGGATCTGAAACTCAGAGTTTTGGGGGCACCAGCTGGTGCTACCACCTCCTTCTCCCACCTGGCCTCTCAGGGTTTGGCCAGCACATGAGCAACATGCCCCAGGAGAAGCCTGCCTTACTGATTATTGCAAGGGAACGGACAAGGCTGGGCTGTACGTACAGGGATGAGCATGCTGGGTCAGGAGAGAGCACAGAGCAGCCCTGGTCACTAAATGTCACATATACAACCATTCAACTTGTTACCTCTGTCCCCATCAAAGGCAGGAGGAAAGTGGGAGGTAGGACAGGCCTAGGCAGTTTGTAACTGTCCCATCTGGGGCTTCCCTGGATGCTGGTACCTTTAGGGGCCTGAGCTCAGAGCCAAGGTCATCTCCCATTCTCTCCAGTTTTAAGCTGTTGTCGGCTGCCCTTCCTAGAGAGCCACCCATGGCTCCCTGTTGCCTATAAGATAGAAGCATAGCTGCTCAGCTCAGTGTCAGGCCCGTATTCTCTGGCTCCCAGGTCTTGAACCTCTTGGGGCCCCATCCCACCTGGAGCTCTAGACAAAAGGAGCTTCCTCCTGTTTTCCATAAATGTCCTCAATGTCTCACCTTTGTGATTTTGCTCGTGCTGTTCTCTCTGCCTGCAGTATGCATCACTTTATTTTGTTTAGCAACTTCTGCTGGTCCTGCAAAGCTCAGTTAAAGTTCCTTTCCTCTAAGCTGTTTTCCTTCACCTTTGAGATCCTCCATGCCGCCTGCCTTCCCCACCCATTCAGCCTCTTCCATCTAAACTCCCGCAGCCCCTCCTCTGTTCCCCTTGCCTGGCAGTCACCCCTGCCCCATACTCTTCTGTTTTCCCCTACCCAAGTTGTGTGCTCCCTGAAGGCAGGCATTTGGTCTGATTTAGTTTTGGTCTTGAACAATGCTCTGCAGACAACTGGCACCCAACACATCAGTGCTGAATAAATGACAGGGTGTAGCACACTGCTTTTGGAATTAGAGAGTCTGGGTCTAATCCTGGCTCTGTCATCCTGGCTGGCTGCTTGTTCCTCTCCAGGCCTCAGTTTCCACTTTTGTAAAATGAGGAAGTTGGACTCCATGGGTGGTTTTCCACCTTTAGTGTACCTGAGACTTACTCAGGAAGCTCGTTTAAAATGTATATTCCCAAGCCCCCTACCGAGAGTCACAATCTGAAGTTCTAGGGTGAGCTTTGGTATCTGCACAATTCACACACACCCAGAGAGCTTTCTGGTGCCGGTGGTTTTCAGACTACTCTTTGAGCAACTCTGGTCCAGGTAGATTTTGAGGCAGGTCCTGTCTGAGTCTGAGAGGCTGATAGAACTGTGAGGGGAAGAAGGGGCTGTGGAGTGGTGGCCACAGTGGGTAAGGCAAGAGACAAAGTCATCGTCCCTACCATCATCATCATCACCATCATAATTATCTTCATCACCATCACCATGATCACCTTCATCATCACTATCCACATCACTTCCATTATCATGTCACTATCATCATGATGATCATTATCACCATATCTTCATCATCATTACCAGCACCATCATGATCTTCATCACCATTGACACCATCATCGCTATCACCACCATCACCATCACCATCAAAGCCATCACCATCACCATCAAAGCCATCACCATCAAAGCCATCACCACTCCTCGGTGCTCACTAGGGGCCAGGGCTTGTGGGTATTACTTCCTTCAATCTTCCCAAGAGCCTTGTGACTTGGACCCCAGGAGTAGAGTACAAGAGGCAGGGCTCAGAGGGATGCCTGTCTGTACCCTGGAGCAGACCCTGGGGAGTCCAGTGTGCGATGGCCCAAGGTCCCAGGCCATTCTGCTGTTGGAGTGGGCCCGTGCCTTCTCTGTGAGCCTGGAGAGAGCAAATAGGGTACTTGCCCCTTCAAATCCATTGCTTTACCCACTGCATCACTATTACAGGCCTCCTTCGTACCAGATGCCAGGTTTGAATTTGATCCAGACCAACTTATTTTTTTCCATTTTCATAAAACAAAAATTTTATTTTTCCTTTCCCCAACCCCTTCCTCCCCAAAATAAACTCCTGGGAAAATAGCATGTGGAGCTAAGCCTCGGGCCAATTTGTGTCTTTGTGCGCAGCACGCACACTCCATCTTTCACACCACAAACAGCTTTGCTCTGAAAAAATATGTTTTCCCTCTACAAAACTGCCATTTTAGGGCAACATAGAAAGAGACTATTTTACTCTTTCTTCCCCAGGAAAACCCCACCAAGATGTTGTTTTCCTTTGCTTTTTCTGGAGGGGAGATATTTTTTGACAGCTTTCGTCGCTAATCTGGCTCTTAGCCTTACGTCTGGTGCCAACTTGTAAAGGAAGCAAAGGAAAAACTAGATGAGCAAAGGCAAAATTCTCATAGAGGGGCACCAGAACCCCAGAATTCAGGACTTTTCAGGGACCTCGTGGTAAGCCCAGTCTCCTGACGCCCTGAGAATACCTTCTGAGGACCCAGGATGGGGACACAGCTATGGCGGAACATGGGTGCCTGCTGGGGGTCCTGATTTACACCCATTCAGCAAACATCCCACCAAACTTTCTTCAAAAAAATATTTGTATTGATTTTTAGAGAGAGAGGGAGTGAGAGAAACATTGATATGAGAGCAGAACAGAGATATCGATGGGCTGGCTGCCTCCGGACACCCCCTACCAGGGTTTGAGCCTGCAACCTGGTCATGTGCCCTGACAGAGAGTCAAACCAGCAACCTTTTGGAGCACAGGACAATGCCCAACTAACTGAGCCACACCAGCCAGGGCCAGACTTTCTTTTTTAGGCTGGAGATGGGTGGGGTGTTGGGATTACAAAAACAAATCAGTCATGGACTCTACCTCCATACTCTCGTCTCAGACAGAGTGGAGATTTGTCTATGAATTTCCTATAACACTGAGTAGAAGGTGAGATGTACTAGAAAGCATGACTCAAGTCTTAGTTTATTTGAAGTTTGTGTTAGCCAGGGGAGTTAGGGAGGTGTGGAGTAAAAGGTGGCACTGGAGCTGAGTCCAGACTTTCCTGAGAGGTTCTCTCCAGTACATCGAGATCGGCCCCCATGAGAATGGCCCCCACTTGCCCTCCTTCTTTCTGGCCCAGCTCAGAGCCAGTGCCTGCTTCTGTGTGGGGCAGCCCTTTGGGTGCTGAAAGACGGCTACTGAGAATTCCCAAGTCTCTGCTTTTCTGGGCTTATTTCCTGGACCCTCATGCCTCGCGGTTCTGTTCTCATGACCCATCTCCACGGGTGGGAGCGGAGTGGAGTGGTCCTTTCCACTCTGGAGCCAACTTCCCGAGCCAGGAGCCTCTGTGGGCTATGCTTTTTTTGTGCAGCACGAGGGTTCTTGCTTTGGGCAGTCCAGAAGCTCTGGTCCCATGGGGTTGATGTTATCAGGGCAATTGTCCTGGCATGGCTGGACTTGGGACCATCCGGAAGGCCTATCGACAACCAGATGGAACGGGAAGAGTGATGAGGACATTCTGGGCCAGGGAACACTCAGAGGTGGAAATGAGCCCAGTTTGGGCAGGCACGAGAGAGGGAGATGGCTGGGCTGGGGCAGAGATCTATGCAGAGTGAGCTGGGAGGGGATAGGGGAGGACCCAGATTTACTGCAGACTGTGAATACTAGAATAAAGAGTGGACTTAATCTAATGAGCACTTGGGAGCCACAGCAGGTTGTGGAGTGATGTGTCTGTTTTGGGTATAATTTTTGTTGCCGATTTGTGTAAAGGGGAGACACCAGGCACAGGGGTGATTTCCAGGTGAATAAGGTAGGTCCTGGCTCTTCAGGAGCTTACAACTGTGTAAGATGGAGAGATGTACAGGGGGCATCCCAGCCCAGAGGTCACTTCCCAAGGGTTCAAATCCTACCACTTCCACCCACCGGCACTGCAGCCTTGGGGGCCACTAAACATGTCAGAGCCTCAGTTTCCACATGTAAATGGGGATAATGATAGTACCCACCCATAGGGTTGCTATAAGGATCAATGGGATGATACACTGGAAGAGCTTTGCCCAGTGCCCAGCTTGTATCAAGTGCTTGCCATTAGCATAACTATTATTAAGGAGCAAAGGTACATACACTGAGTTGCTAACTGCTACCTGCAGGAGAGCCAGTGAGCTTGGATAGCTGGGGTCTGGGCTCAGTAGGCAAAGAGCACTCAGGTGGAGTTCCTAAAAACATGAATAACGTGGTGTCGGCACATCGCAAGCACTATGGGCTTTCACCCATTGCTGGTGGAATGCAAAACGGCGCAACCACTTTGAAGGACAGTTTGGCATTTTCTTACAAAACTAAAGCATACTCTCACCATATGATCCAGCAACTGTGCTCCTTGGTATTTACCCAAATAAATCAAAAACGTATGTTCACACAAAATCCTGCACATGGATGTTTATAGCAGCTTTATTCATAATTGCTAAAACTTGGAAGCAGCCGTGATGCCCCTCAGTAGGTGAATGGATGCATAAACTGTGTTACATCCAGACAATGGAATATTATTCAGCAATAAAAAGAAATGAGCTAGCAAGCCACGAAAAGACATGGAGGAGCTAAAATGCATATTACTAGGTGAAAGAAGCCAATCTGAAAAGGCTACATATAAGGTGGGGCAAAAGTAGGTTTACAGTTTGCATGGACAATAAGACAATAATTAATAAATACCAATACAAGAATAAACTGTGTTGCGAGTACTTACGACTGTAAACCTACTTTTGCTGCACCCTGTATTGTTTGATTCTAACTAAATGACATTCTGGAAAGGTAAAACTATGGAGACAATAGAAAGGTCAGAGGTTAGGGGGAGCGAGGGATGAAAAGGTGGGGCACAGAGGATGTTTAGGGCAGTGAAGCTATTCTGTATGATACTGTAATGGTGGGTGCATGTCATTGTACTTTTGTCCAAACCCATAGGACACACAACACCTAGGGAACCCCAATGTAAACTGTGGCCTCTGGGTGATAATGATGGGTCAGTGTAGGGTCACCCATTGTAACAAATGTAGCACTCTGGTGGGGGTGTTGGTAGTGGGGGAGGCTATGTGTGTGGTTGGGGGATAGGGGAGATGTAGAGTATATGGGAACTCCCTGCACCTTCCACTTAGTTTTGTAGGGAACCTAAAACTACTCCACAAAATAAAGTCTGTTATTTTTAAAAAGTAACGTGGCTACACAGAAGCCTAGTCCTCTTTTCAGATAGTGAATTGATTGAGCAATAATTTGTGTATTGACTGTTCAGCAGCTGCAGCATCGAGCACAGGACATGCAGGGAGGAGGATGTGCCTCTGCCCCCAGGAGCTGCTCCCATCTTGCATGTGACAGACACTCAAGGGCTGCCACAGGGGGAGCAGCAAGCCATTCGAGGTGGGGGCTGGTGCCGGCACCAGGGAGGGGGCTCCCAGCCCAGCCTCAGGAGCTGTAACTGGGGCCATGGATGGAGGGGTGATTTTGTGGATGCGAGATATAATGGTGACTGTCCCCACTTGAAAGCCGAGCACATATTCTCCTTCTGTTCTTATTACACAACGTCAGGGAGGTGTGAGCTCCATGTTACAGGTGAGGACACAGGTGAGACCTTGAACCACGAACACAAATGGGTTGCTAAAGCCTAATGTGCTGTGACCTGGGTCAGTTCACACTTCTCTGAGCCTTAGTTAGCTTATCTTTAAAATGGGGCTCATGCCTATTTTGTAGAATTGTGCTGAGAATTAAATGATAAAGTGGATATGAATGCTCTAGATTCATGCTGGCCAATAGAAATATAACGTGGGCCACAAGTGCCAGCCACTTTGGGAATTTCACATTTTTTAATAGCCACATTCAAAAACACACAAAGGCCCTGACTAGTAGCTCAGTTGGTTAGAGTGTCATCCTGATACTTCAAGGTTGCCCCAGGAGCTGCTCCCAGGTTGGACCCTGGGTCAAGGCATATACAACCAATGAATGCATAAATAATTGGAACAACAACTCCATATTTCTCTCTCTTAAATCAATCAATAAAAAATTTAAAAACCCAAAAATGTGAAAAGAAGTAGGTAAAATTAATTTTAATAACATACAGGGTTGGGCAAAAGTAGGTTTACAGTTGTTTATATGGAAAAGACATGCAAGTTATGATTATTACAATAGCTTTTTTTTAAACTCAAAATAATGTTACAATTGCTTGACCAGAGTGGCTCAGTTGTTTAAGCGTTGTCCCATGAACCCAAAGATCACCAGTTCAATTCATGGTTAAGGCACATGCCTGGGTTGCAGGCTCTATCCCCAGTGTGGGGCATGCAGGAGGCAACTGATCAGTGATTCTCTTTCACCATTTATGTTTCTCTCCCTCTCTCTCTCCCTCTTTCTTCCTCTCTGAAATCAATAAAAATATATATTAGAAGAAAAAGAGCATGGCACAGTAAACCTACTTTTTGCTCACCCCTGAATATATAATGTTTTATTTAGCCCAATATATATAAAAATATTACCATTTAAACATATAATCAATATAACATGTATTCATGAGACATTTACATTTTTGTACTAAGACTTGGATATCTGGCGTGGTTAACACAGCACACCTCATTTCAGATCAGCCACGTTCCCGGTGCTCACTCGCCACGTGTGGCCACACGCTGCCATAGTGGAGAGCACAGCTGGTTTATAAATATAGGCAGTTTCTACTTCTCCCTCTACAAGTGGGAATAACAATATCACACCCCAGAGCTTCACTAATTACTCGTCCGGTCACACTCTATCTAGCGTGTATTAGTATTATTAGATCAAGAGCTTTATTTCACGCGCCACGATTGTATATTCATAAATTCTAACCCATGAATTTGAGAGTTTGCAATCACGGGCTCATGCAAACATGGGAATTAGTCTTTTGTTCCCCAAGCAATCTGTGTTCACCTCTTTCAGAGCACTTACCAAGCCTGGCATGTGTTCGGATTAGTTGCATGAATCTCTGTCTCCCCCAGTGCTGTCCTGACTCTAAATTCTTGGAGGGAAAAGATGTGTTTCCAGCATCCTTCTATCCTCCACCAACCCCTCCTTGCACCCCAAGGGTCTAGCTCTGAGCTGGCCCTAGCAGGTATTCAATAGGCATTTTATGAATAGGCTCCATCAAGCAAAGTATCGGTTCCTCTTAGAAGAGAAGCATATTATAAAGAAAAGGCTCTAAAGTCAGATTATGTAAAAACGTGTTGAAAGGCAGCAGGGACATCAAATGTAACCACTGAATTGAAGTTTTTATTCCAGTGGACATGAATCTGGTTGAAGAGAGCACAGGGTTCCGGCACATGGGTGTGTGTTTGGGAGATGAGGCCCTAACAAAAGTGTCTGGAAATTTGTCACAGGCATTTGAACTTCTGATGAAATAAATTCTGTCTCATCCCCGCGTGACACATTCAGATCAGCTCAAGGGCCTCCTGGGGGGTGTGGTGGGGGGTGGGAGCACCTTATTCTCCCTGTTTATGTCAGAGCCCTCGTCCTGGGGAGATCTGACCCCTGACCCCTCCTGCAGGCTTTGGATCCACAAGGACTCAGAGATAACCACGCTGGAGAGTAGGCTTTCAGCAGCTTAGTGGTGACCATGTGACCAGGCCATTCACGGTTGCTACCTCAACCCAGGACATGCCTGCAGCCCTGGGAAAGAGGACAGTCCATTTCTGGATGTTCTCAGGGCTCACAATTCCCACCCCTTTGCAGCCATCTACTCATCTGTACTGTCTCTTTAAGAGGCATCGATTCTAGACTGCTGCACCATGAGGCCAGGAGAGAAGGCACCTTTCAGCAGGTAATGGAAATGGGGGGCACCTGAAGGAGTCTGTTGATTTGGCCTCGTGGGCAGAGATGTGATAGTGCTGGCGTGGGAGTGGATGAAGCCGTTGAGCAATCAAGGCATGAGGCAGAGGCCGAGGCCAGCCACATCCGTGCTAGGGAGCAATATTTGCATTCATTAATAGCAATGATGAAGACTCATGCTACCACTCATCAAACACTTATTATCTGCCAGACACTTTACTAAGCGTTTCACCTGGATCGCTTTCTTTAATTCTTGGTGCACCCCTCCAACATGGGTTCGGTCACGTCCCTATTTCACTGATAAGGATACAGACTCAGAGGTTCGGTAACTTGTCCCAGGTCACTCAGGTGGGCAGAGGCTGCTGGGGCAGGGGCACAATAGGAGTTAACAAACACACACACACACACACACACACACACACACACACACACACACCTACCTCTTAATGCGCATGTTGTCTGCAACAAGGCAACAATAATTTATTATCATTTCATTTAAAACCATGGGAGAGGGAATTCCTCTATTGCTTCAGTGAAGAAGCAAAGGGTGGGAATTGGAAGTGAGTTGTAGTTATCTGGGATGGCTAGTTTAGATGTGTAGAACGTCTTTGGGAGAGGACTGTCTGCCTATTTTGTAATGTGCTTGTTGTGATGCAGGTGAAGATACGGTTACAAGGGCTTTCCTAGGTTCATTTGCAATCAGGATTCTCCCCACCCTATTTTTCTTGTGAAGTTTTAAGTTCTCCTTCTACAAGTGTCCCCACCCACCCACCTGGGGAAAAACAGTGTGCCTCGGAAATGCAGAGAGATGTAAGTTGACCCAAGTTCCTTCGGAGGGACAGCGAGCTCCAGGTACTGCAGAGGCAGGGGACTAATTCTCACCTGGAGGAAGGAAGGCGTCTGTGCAGAGGGCACCTTTGGGAAAACACTAACTGAAAGAAAAGAGGCTTTAATAGATACTGAAGGCATAGGCCGTCTCTGGGTGTGGGATTCCTCAACCCTAAATAGAGGGGCAGATGCGGCTAATAGATCTTTATGTTCCTCCTCCCACCCCCACTCCCAAGGGACCATCTTAGGTTCTAGAATTGAAAGCATCTCTTTAGAAAGTAGCCCACACTCCTCCACCCCAGCCTAGGCATCCATCCCCTGCCCCCTGCAGTGTTTTTTTTAAACTGTGGCCTGTGGACACCAGTAACAAATGCCTTCCAGGAGCCTGTGAGGAGCGCCAGCCACCAAGGAGGCAGAGTGGAGTGGGTCGGGGTCTGCAACAGCGACCTGGGTGGTGGCGAGGGTGGAAGTGTGGGGGCTGCACAGTGGAAAGAAATGGGGACACCGTGCTGGGAGGGTGAGCAGTCCTTCCTTCCGCCCCAGCACTTTCTCACCTCCAGCCCTGACTCACTGATTGAGACAAGTTCCTGTCTCTGGTTTTTGTTCAGCACATCAGAGGCTGAGCCTAAGCCTTTGGTCTGGAGTTTGAACAAATTGGAGCTGAAATCGCCTCAGCGGGGTAACTGGGAGCGCTTACTGTCAGTGCCAATGCCGCTGTGCATGGAAAGGGGAGGGAGGAGTACACTTTTTCCCGGTGGACCTGGAATGCAGGAGCCCAAATCCAAGGAGCCCCAGGTTGGAGATGCCTAGCTGTAGCCCTAGGACACTGAGGATGTTTAAAAGGTGCCGGATGAATTAAATATCGATTAATTAAATATTCATAACAAATATAGAAATGGAAATGATCTCTTTATTTTTGTCAGTTGCATAGTATAGTTACAAAAGTCCAAGCTTTAGGGGAAAAAACAACTTGGGATCTTGGTTCTACCACTTACCATTTGCAGAGCCTGGGGCAAAATAATCCCTCCGAGCCTCAGTTTTGGCATCTATAAAATGCGAGCATTCAAGCTTACTGGTAGATGTAGTTGTAAGGGCTGAAGAACATGGCACATGGGTCTCCTCAGCTCCCACCGCCCACTTGATCCCTTGATTGAAAGGCCTGCAGGCCTTTCCCAGGAGTGCTCATGGGAACGCTGTTCTACAGCACCTTTTCCTAGACTGCTTGTGCTTTTGGCCTCTCTGTTACCTGTCATGATTACATGAGTGAGAAGGGTTGGACTCATTAAGACAGGAGCTTGTCTGTCTAGGGCGTACTGCCTGTGGACTGCAAGGTTTCCAGGGCCGTTTTGGTTACATTCCTTGAAAAGTTCCCCAGTGAGCTGCAGACTCCATGAGGTCAGTAGCTTTATTTCCCTTTCTTTGTTTTCTGCAGTGTCCAATCCAGTGTTCAGCTGGAGGCAGGGGCTAAGTCAATGTTGCTGGGAACACAGAAGCAGCCAGTGATAATGGTGGTGAGGGAGACAGGCAGGAAGAAGGAGATCTATATGGAATAAAGCCAAGTTCAAGGAGACAGACGCACCCTAAGAGCTCCTTGAGGGCAGAGTGTGTCTTATCACATAGGTATCTCTCTAAGGCAGTGGTTCTCAACCTTTCTAATGCCGCGACCCTTTAATACAGTTCCTCATGTTGTGGTGACCCCAACCATAAAATTATTTTCGTTGCTACTTCATAATTGTAATTTTGCTACTGTTATGAATCATAATGTAAATATCTGTGTTTTCCGATGGTCTTAGACGACGCTGCTAGCAGTTCTCAACCTGTGGGTCGAGACCCACAGGTTGAGAACCACTGCTGTAGAGCCTAAGACCATCGGAAAACACAGATATTTACATTACGATCCATAACAGTAGCAAAATTACAGTTATGAAGTAGCAACAAAAATAATTTTATGGTTGGGGGTCACCACAACATGAGGAACTGTATTAAAGGGTCGCGGCATTAGAAAGGTTGAGAACCACTGCTCTAAGGGCTAGTTCAGTCTTAGCCTAGTGGAATGAGCAGTAAGCAAGGAAGGAAGATTTGAGGCTCTGATAAGTTGTTCCTTTTAATATATATATATATATATATATATACATATATATATATATATATATATACATATATATATATATATATATATATATACACACACACACACTGAGTGGCCAGATTATTATGATCTCTGAATGTATAATAATCTGGCCACTCAGTGTGTGTGTGTGTGTGTGTGTGTGTGTGTATGAGGCCTGGTGCATGAATTCGTGCATGGGTAGGATCTAGCCAGCCTGGCCAGGGGGAGGGGACATGGGCGGTTGGCTGGCCTGCCTGCTGGTCGAACTCCTGGTCGAGGGGACAATTTGTATATTAGCTTTTTATTATATAGGATATACACTGAGTGACCAGATTATTATGCGTTCAGAGATCATAATAATCTGGCCATTCAGTGTATATTGATTTCAGAGAGGAAGGGAGAGGGATAGAGATAGAAAACATCAATTATGGGAGAGAATCATTGATTGGCTGCCTTCTGCATGCCCTCTATTGGGAATCGAGCATGCAACCCTGGCATGTGCCCTGACCGGGAATAGAGTTGCGACCTCCTGGTTCATAGATCAATGCTCAACCACTGAGCCATGCCAGCCGGGCTGGTTGTTCTTTGGAGTAAAAAGTACAGCAGGACCAAGAATTTATAGCAGTTATGAACTCTGATGTTCTTAACAACAGAGTCTCCATGGATTTTGGAGCTTTTGTGACCTTGTGACCCTATGTGACCTTGGGCTTCTCATCACAGCTTCCTCTCACTTTGTAAGTTGGGGCTTTTTTCTGCTTGAGAGGGGCAGAAGGCTAGAAGCTACTATGAATTGTGCTGAGCTCTGAAGACGTAAATAACTATCGATTAATATTTGTGTTATGAGTGGAAACCATTACTTAAACAAGGCAGTGCCTGTGCCCACGGGTTTGTATACTAAGAGCATCCTTAATCTGATAGAATCTAATGGAAGCCTGCAGCATTAGAAACTTTCGGCTGCATGCCTTGTTCTTCCCCTCCTTATCACAATGAAAGTCCAACCTTGTCACCCACCTGATTGTAGGAAGAGGAAAGACAGAGTTCTTTATTCACCTCTCCTTCCCCTATGAGATTCTGTAGTGTCTTCTCTCGGAGACTAAAAAGTCTTAGCACACAGAGTCTATAGGATGAATTTATAAGAAAAGCCCCAAGTCTCTCCCCAAAGAAGCTGCTGTATGGAGGTGGGTTAAGGCCTAGGGAGACTGTGGCTCAGTGTGTCTTTAAGCCGGAAGCATTGATCCAGTAGGCTCCCCAAGGTCCTTTGTAACAGGCTAGCCTGAATCCTCATTTCCCACCAGCAGATAGCATCATGGTCATACGTAGCTCACCCTTACATAGTACCTACTGTGTGCCAGCCACCGTTCTAAGCACGTCACATATATTGACTCTTCAGATCCTTACAGAAGTCCTATGAGATACTCTTATTATCTCCATTTTACAGATGAGAATACTGACACACAGATCAACTGATTTGCTTAAGGTCATACAGCAAGTTTTGGGGAAGCATACTTTTGTAAAGGTCTTGAGTGTATTCTAAAATCCTCAAATTAGGAGAAAGCACAAAGTTGGCCTGAGAAACTAGTCCATAAATGCCAATCAAGGGCTCCTTGGCCGGGATTGCAAGTCAGGAGTTCTTTAGGGGATGGGATGTTCCTGTCCTGGAAGTTCCCACAGGTTTTCTCCCTATCCAGACCACACCCCGGGACATGTGATACTCCTTCCCAGGCAGAGAGCACACTGGCATTTGTTTTCTCATTGAATCTCATAGATGCCCTGTAAAGTGCTGGTAGAACTCTCCACTTTACAGGGAGGTCACAGAGAGCTTAGTTTAGCACTGGGCTTGGCCCAGAGTAGAGACTCAATTCTAATTTGCCAAATTAATTCTTTAATTTTTTCAATTACAGTTTACCTTCAACATTATTCTGTATTCGTTTCAGATGTGCAGCATAATGATTAGACAATCATGTACTTTACAGAGCGTCCCTTGATATTTCAAATACCCCCTTGGCCCCATACTTAGTTATTATGATGTTATTGGCTATATTCTTGAATGATTGGATATTTGGATGACTGGATGGATGGGTTTTTGTATGGATGGATGAATGACAGGAGAATGGGCTCTGATCTTGGTGTGAGGGGCGCACACCTGAAGTCTTCTTCCTGCATTAAATCACATTAAGTGGGGCCAATCCCTGACTCTATGAGCCCAAACCCAACTCTCAAGACCTTTAGTTGAAGTCCCCCCATCCCATTCCCACCTTGCCAAGTCCCATGTCCAGGAGTCAGGGCAGATACATGCCCTTCTGAGAGGCCAGGGGACTGGGACCAGGGTGAGTGGGAGTGTGGCTCATCCTCTCCTGTCATCTGCTCCAACTGGGCCTGGCTTTTGCATGCCAGGCCCTGCCGGGGGGAAGGGAACCGCCTTCCCTCCTTGACATTGATCTCTCAGTGGTTGATCCTCCACTATTTATAACCCACTGCCTTGCTGCTGTGCTTTGGCCCAGCTGGGAAGTGAGCGCCATGACCTCTGATCGGATTTCTTTTTTCTCGGTTCAAGTTTAGAAGGAAGTGAAGCCTCCTCAGAGGTCACAGCTTCTGAGTCCCACGGGTGCCCAGTCAATGCTTGTACTCTTAGCTGAAGGTTGGAACCAATTAACCGCATTAGCCTTGCCTGCAAGGGCTGTATGTGCAGGCTCGGCTGGGGCCTGTGAGGTTATGGCCCCCAGCCTGGGCCAGCTGTGTCCTGTGGGTCAGAGCCAGCCACCATGCTGCTCACTCCATCACTAGGTGAGGTCCTTGCCAGGGCTGGGGCCTGGGCCTGGGTGGAGGTGGAGCACCATCCAAGCATGCTAGCAGCCTGTTTCTGAGTTTCTTGTCTCCTTTGCTCGATGCCAGGGAGCCCTGTCTGCATCCCCAGAGAAGGCCCAGCAGCCTAGCTTCCTTCGGGCAGCTGTCGCTCTGAAGAGTTGGGATGGAGGAAGTACCACTTCGATGGGTGGACCAGAGGGGAAAGATCCAGCCACTTTGCTCTTATAGCCCCATTTCTTTACTAAGGGATCGGGCTTCTATGGGTTAGTGCAGGATGACTGCCCACCCAGGTTGTCCTCATTTATCTTTGGTGAAGGTCTTCAAAACCAACTTAGAGAGGAGAGGCAGGGTAAGTCAGTGCTGTGCAATTCACATTAATTTTGGTCCCATGCTCTCTGAGGGGAAAAAGGACAGCAAAATAAAAACATGTTTGCCTTTCACGGACCACATGCCTTGGGGATGGCTGATACACTTAAGTCTAAATAATTCAGGGCAGACACTGTCTTCTTCTTTTTTTTTTTTTTAATATATTTTATTGATATTTTACAGAGAGGAAGGGAGAGGGATAGAGAGCTAGAAACATCGATGAGAGAGAAACACCGATCAGCTGCCTCCTGCACACCTCCCACTGGGGATGTGCCCGCAACCCAGGTACATGCCCTTGACCGGAATCGAACCCGGGACCCTTCAGTCCGCAGGCCGACGCTCTATCCACTGAGCCAAACCGGTTTCGGCAGACACTGTCTTCTAACAGGAGTTCAAAAACTATGATTGGGAAGAAGGAAGGAGGGATTAAATTTTAACTGGGGGAAAGAGAGGGGCAAAGGGGCCTGAGGAGTGGGCTGAGCCTTGAGGGTGAGAACAACATGAGGAAGTGGATATGGAGTGAGGAAGGCCCAGGCAGAGGGTCAGCTTGGGATGAGCATAGTGGCTGGAGAACCTTTGGGAAGCAGGAAGTGGTCTGCTGAGGCTGTGGCATGATGGGGGTGTGGAACTCTGTTGGGGGCAGCAAGGATAGTTACTAGGTAGATCATGAGCTATTTAAAAGGGAGGCCCAGGCCAGGGTAAGGAGTTTGAGTTTTCTTTCTTGGCACAGGGAAGCTATTGAAGGTTTGGGGCAGGAGAATAATGAACCATGTTTCAGAAAGAGTATGTTGGTGCTCTGTGTGTGTAACTTTGATGAGAATGATAACATTTGACAACAAGCATCTCTTCCAAATGTATTCTCAAATATACTAGTATGTGCATTGCCTGGAAGAGTGGGAATTCTATAGACACGAAACTCTGATGGTAGTTCTCAGCCCCTGCCTTCATGCTCCTTGTCCCCCTCCCTCTGAAGACCTGAATGTTATGGAGAGAAATACCAGCCTAGAGTCCCCATGGTGGAGGAATCTGTCATCAGGTCTCCCCCTCCCTACCATTGCCCCCATCCTGAGTTCACGCGGGGAAGGAAGGCCCCAAGATGCGGCCTGTCAAATACTGCACCTCTGCAGGTAAGCGGCTGTGCACAGGCTTTCATTGCAGGAGCAATTTAGACATCCAGGTCTCATCAGAGAAGGTAGGTCTGACTCCTTGGGATCACTATGGTAACCAGTTACACATCTCTGCTGGTGGCAGGAAGAGAGCCAGGAGCTGAGTCACCCTGAGGGGGAGGCTGAACCTGGGTGAGTAGGAGGATTTAGGTCAGAGAGATGGAAGGCCTGCTTTGACATTGGAGCTTCTCCCATAGGACGGCTGATTGACTCTCAGAGGGTCACGTGTCCATAGTTTGAAGACCTGGCCAAGAGGCCTGGGGGTTCACCCTATGTCACCTAAAGTACCTGGGTACGGGCTAGGCAGAGGACATAGGAACAGAAGAAACAGCCTGGCTATCAGGGGCCCTCTCAACTTGGCCTCCGCCAACCCTTTCCTCCTCTCTGAGCACCATCTATACCCAGCACCCACCACTGCCTCAGGGTGCTGTGATCCAGTCCCACCCAAACTGTTTCCCATCCCAGAGAGATTGGGCTTTCCTGGTGCCTCTACCTGAAATGCCTTTCCTTCTCCTGGAATCCCCAACCCATTCTTCAAGACCCAGGTCAAATGCTTTCCCTCCCAGGTGCTTCATAATTCTCCATCCTTAACCTCTTCCAGGGCACCTATCACTCGGAGGTACTGTGTGGGAGTCTGATGCCCACCAGAATGTCAGCCCCTAGCGAGCAAGCACATGCCCTGTGGGTCTCCGGGGAGGATCCAGCAGTGTGCCGCTACTTCAGGTTCAGCGGATGCTTATTGAGAGAATGGATGAATTAATCCGGTGGTGCCGCAGGCAAGCCCGGCAGAATTGGAGCTTTGCTAAACCATCTGCAAGCAGCACTTGGGCTTCCAGGCTAAGCTGCTGTTGTGGTTAATTACAGAGGGGCTCAGAGCACTTTACAGTTTTCACAGCTTCTGCAGCTGGGACCCTGCAGCTTCATTTCTATGATGCTGGTTGTGAAAGCATGAGTACTGTCCTGGCCCTGGGTTCTGGGTTGTCCCCTCAGTGTATATAGGTATATGTATATCTGTATGTATGTATGTATGTATCTAAAGATCATCTATCTACCTATCTCTCATCTCTCTCATCTCTGTCTATATTGTCTAATGTATCAATCATCTATAGCCATCATCCATCTATATCTATCCATCCATTTATCCAATCTCTCTAGATTGATCTATCTATCTATCTATCTATCATCTGAAAGGTGACTTGCTTAGGATTTGGGCGCTGGAGGATCTGAGAAGAGGTGGAAGCGAGGAAGGAACTGGGTAAATAGAGGATAAGGAGGCTAGATTGGCTGTGGGTCTTGCAGGCTCCGCTCGCAGGAAGAGATGAGGGGGTGGGTAGGCAGAGATACGCTGGTTCCAAGCCTGAGTGTGGAGGAGAGGGACAGAGAGCAGGCAGGGACACAGAGGAGCTCCTACGTCAGCTGCAGAGGCTAAGGCGCGGGGTGGGGGCTCCAGGGGGGATGATGTAATTCTAGGCCAGGACAAGTGAGGTGGGGAGGGCTTCCGTGCCGCAGCCAGCGGGCGGTGGCGCTCCTGCGGGTGTAGTGGGACTTACCGGCGACAGCCCACGCGCTTTGGGGTTGGAAGGGCTCAGGCGAAAGCAACCAGGCTCTGGGCGAAGCCGGAAAGGTCTTTGACTCCCGGTGTGGAGGGATCTGGAGCGAGAGTGGTGCCTGCGCACCTCGAGCACACTCATCCTAAGTCGCCAGCCGGGGGCGCACGACGTCACTCGAAGCTGCTGCACTGACTTGCTGGGTGGAGCTCAGACTTTTCACCCGGGCAGGGGGCGAAGGGCAGAGAGCGAAGGGGTCAGAGTGCGGGTGGAGGAAGATCCCACCGGGAATCAGGATCTTCATCATCGGGATCTTCATCGAGTCTCGCGTCCATCCCTACCACCCACCCTGCCTTGGCGCTTGTCCCAGGGGAGGTGCCCAGGTCATGGGGCCCAGGGGTCGCCCTGAGGAGGGCTCACTAGACATAGGAGGTGATGGTGGGTGGACTTCATCTGGGCCAGTGGGCTGCAGGGGTAGGGTGGGGTGGGGTGCGGGAGCAGGAAGCGCTAGGTGTTAGCCAAAGGTCTGAGGAGACTTTGTCCAAGTACCTCTGCTCTCCCTACCCGTCCCACAGCAGCCGGGTCAGGGAGAGCCGAAACTTAGAGAAAGAGCCTACGTCAGAATGGTTGCAAAAGCGCCCAGCCCACCCTCTCAGTACAGGTCAATTTTCCCTCTTTCAACTTCCATTTTCCTTTTCTCACCCCCACTCACGCCCCTGGTCTCCCTCCCGCAGCCCCTCCCCAGCTTTCTCTACCCCACCCCCCTTCCTTCCATTTGTGAGCTCAGCTGGTCTCTGCAGGGCTGGCTGTGGGTCTCAAGTTCAGCCAGCCCTGTGGCCTGCCCGAGGCTGGAGAAACCCAGAGCCACTTGGCCTGGAGCCCATTCCCAGCTTCAAAGACGCTCAAAGGAAGACAACCCTCTTTGCCAGACCTGCTGAGTTTCTCTGCCAACTCCCCCTCCCCTCCCAGCCTCTCCAGGTACCCCTCTCCAAGGTGAGGGGGTTTCTAGCAGCTAAGAGCAGCAAAGAAGCCCCAGTCCATTTAGAAACATCCTTGCTGCTATAAGTATTCCCCTCCCCCCAGGCCGTTCCTAAATAAAAAATCTGGACAAAGGAAGAATAACCCCTTTTCACAGATAGTTGGGCATCCTGGATGTGCTCAGAGGGTGAAAATAAAGGTGCAGCAAGCAGGGGTTTAAGAACAGTCAGTGCCAGGAGAAACAGTGGAGCAGTTGAAACTGGTACGGAGAGAATTTGGATTACAATAAATAAATAAATAAATAAATAAATAAATAAATAAATATCTCTGGGCATTGCCCCAGAGTGAATACACCCAGCTATACAGCTGTAACTAGCACCTTGCAACTGCACCACATCTTCCTTCCAGCCCTAACCCCAGGATAATAGGGGCCTGGCTTCTCATCATGGATTATTTTGCCTGTTTTAGAAGTTTGTAGGAGTGGAATCATACAGTATGTGTGATTATCTTGGGGAGGCCTTCCATGTTTTGTCTGTGGTTGTACATGTTTCGGAATTTGGATATGCTTTCTAACAGGACAGATAGTTTTCCCATCCAAGAGAGCAGAGAGGCAGCAGTATGGGTCTTTCTTGTCTTAGATTCACCCTACTGGGGGCTTTTTCGCCCTGTCCCCTGGAGCTTTTTCCTGGTGACTGCAGGAACCTACGTTCCTGTTGCCCACTAGTCAAAGGCTTTACCCCAGATCTGGCTGAGTGGCCCACGATGCTGAGACGAAAATTTCTCCGAGCATAGTTGCCTTTTCTTTCCCGAGCAAAGGCTCGGAGCTGAGACTAACTCTGAGAAGTGATGCTGAAAACGATGTTCTGGGGAACCGTGCTCTTCTTGGCCTCCTGGAGGGAACCAAAGAGGGAGGGAGAAGCAGGGAGGGCCAGGGCTCCAACCTTAATTGAAAGGTTTGCAGGGGCCAGTTGTGTAATTAGTATCTTTGGGAGCTCGCAGGGGGATTTTCCTGCCTTTAAGGAAAGAACATTTGCTGGCCTACACAGGTTAACAGCTGCCCTTTAAATATTTTCCTTTTGTGGTTAGCTCCGTGCCTGCTTTTGAAAATGTGGTCATTTTTAAAAACAAGAATCAATTTCTCCCAGAAGGGATGTGAAGGGTTGCTATACTCTTTGGGAGCCTTTTTCCCCCCTCATGCATAATAAAGATTGAGATTATGTAGGTAGGACAAATGCTTAGGGGCTCTGAAAATATGGATTATGCAGATGAGCTATTTCAAGACCTTTAAAAATGCTGACCCTGTCCCTGAGTATTTACTAGCTGTTAGAAAATGTGGATTGTCTAAATGAGCATTTGGGGACCTTTAACACTCAGATTATGATGGATAAGGAGATCTTCACACATCCCTTCTGGCCCACTAGGCCTGTCTGCTGCGTGAGTAAAGCAGGGTTTGGACAAAGCTGAGTTTTCACACAGTGGCCTGGGAATGATTTGGGCCTGTCATGAAGGCCTGGATGTTGGAGGATCAGAGCAGATGCTGGAGGAGGTTGGTGGCCTCACAGGGATCTCCCTCCCATGCTCCCCCAGGACTGGCTTGGATACAGGGGGACAGGAAGACAGGGCCATAGGCAGCATGCCTCAGAGGTCCTTCTATAGCCCCCTGACTTCATATAGCAAATCCCTTCTACTTAAGGGGCCCCTCTTAAGTGGCTTTTTAAAATATGTTTTTATTGATTTCAGAGGAAGGGGGATGGGGATAGAGAGAAACATCAGTGATGAGAGAGAATTGTTGATCAGCTGCCTCCTGCACTCCCCCTACTGGAGATCGAGTCTGAAACCTGGGCATGTGCCCTCCTGGTTCATGGGACAATGCTCAACCACTGAGGCACACTGGCTGGGCTTAAGTGGGTTTTGATTTTTGTTTAATTCATTCTGCAAAGCAAGGGTAGAGCATTGCTATAAATGTGTGGGCCCAGTTTCCATACTAATTCCGAGGACACACTCCCCTCTCCACTAGTTCTGGATGAATGGATGGCGTGGTTCCCTTCAGCAACATAGATCCGGGCCAGATCCAGGCACTGAGGTTTCACAAAAGGGCTGGTTATTAAGTATCTCTCTTAATATATATTCCTGGTGACAAATTGCTGGTACGAAAGTCAGTTATCCTTTGCCGTTTGGGGCCTGTGTCGGCCAGGTTGAGTGAGACAGCCCTTTCAGGTAGCTGGAAAGCCACAGACTAGCATTTCAAATAAACACACACAGCCGTGTTTCCTGGGCATTACCTCTTTGGCCTTCTGAGTCCATCTTCCTAGACTGCACTTTGTGAAGTGCGGTGGTAAATCCTTCTCCGCCACCCCTGCAGACCTCCTTTCCTTTCCTCCTATAAACCACATGGTGGCTCAGGTCAACCTTCTCAACTCCTATTCCCACATCTACCTACGTCTAATAGGAAGCCTTGGGTAGGTTCTGTAAATTCTCTGAGCCTTGGTGTCTTTCTCTGTAAGGCAGAGGTATTGATGGTACCTGCCCCTAGGGTTGCTATGAAGATTAAATGCCTGGTGTTTAGTAAGCAGGTAATACACGCCTCCTTGGGAACCTAGGTTCCCCTTTCAACTTGGCCTCCAACCTGCTGTGTGACCTTGGGAAATTCACTTCCCCTCTCTGACCTCATTTTTATCTTCAAACTGAGAGTAAGGGTGGTCTACAGATGTAGAAGGGCTCTTATGACTTAAAAGCCCAGACACTGCCACTCAGCAGGGCACTCACCCCCTCTTTCCTGGGGGGTCAGCGTTGTCAGCAAGGCCTTGGATGAAAGAGTTCTTGGGAGTGCTGAGGACTTGAGAATGGAATTGCATGTATTACCACAATCCATTAGAGGTGACCTGGCTTGAGATAGAACGTATTCATTTCTGGTAGATAGTGGGGAAGGCTACTGAAACCAAGATAATCCAGAGAAAAGGGGGACACTAGATTGGAGAGAAGGAGAGGACCATGGAGGGAGCACATAGCTGGGGCGTGGGAACATGGAGGGAAGGGAGTACCTTTTCCATTGTTTCCATTTCTACTGCTCTTCTCCCTCCCCCTCGGTGCTGGAAACTCTTAGGTAGACTAAGAATATTGTTTAGGTTACCGTCAATGACAATGATGATAATAATACCAGCAGTAACAACTACACTAATAATGATAGCATGCACAGTTGTTGAGCTCCTACTGTGTATAAATGGTGTGAACACTTTACTGTCATGTAATCCTTCTTATGAGGTAGGGGCCATTATTCATCCCATGTCACAGATGAGAAAATGGAGACAAAAGGAGGTAGAGTAACTTGGCAGGTGAGATGTACCTGCACAGCTGTTCTCTAGCAGCTGAGATCCCAAAGAGGCTTGGGCCTTACCTTCCCATATGTCCCCACATCAGCAGTCAGGGTTGGGTATGGAGTGTGGTGGGTTCCTGTGGCCCAGAATGCCAGGCCAAGGATAGCTTCTGCAGGGCTGGCCATAGGCACAGTAGAAATAGGTGGGCTTCTCCCTATGCTCTGATAGGGTTCAATGCCCTGCCTGCCATGTGCCAAATTCTCCTCACTAGGGTCCTTAATAGGTAAAGGCTCCTGTCATTGGCACACTGATGGACCCCACGCTTGCAGCATGGTGTCCAGCACAAACATGCCTGAGCTATTTCATTGCACCCAGAGGTTTATCATGCTACTGCCCCACTACCATGTATGGCCCTTCAGGGGCCCCTTAGCCCAGCACTTTCTTGGTTCTAGCCACACCTTACCCTTTGCCATGGCTGCTTTCTCTACTTGGAATGTTCTTTTCCCATTGCTCTTACTGCCAGCCCCCCCTCACTCCCTCCTTCAGATACCTCAGGGAGGCCTTTTCATCTGTTGAAAATCACAACCCCCTGACCCCAGGTGTTCCCTGTCCTCTCTCTGCTTTATTCTTCTGGGCAATACTCATCACCATCTGTATCACTTATTTGTTTATTGTCTCCTTCTGCATCCTATCTAATAAAAGGGTAATATGCAAATTAACTGTTACACCATCACAAAGATGGCGGTGCCCATAGCCACAAGATGGTGGCGCCTAGTCCTCTCAGCCCTGCTGGAATCCCCCAGTCCTAGGGGGGCAGCCGCTGAGAGCAGGCAGCATGAGTGGCCTGGCATAATGCTTGCTTCATTGCTGTGGCGATGAGGCAAGCATTCCACCCTGGCCACAGAGGGCCTCTGGGAAGTGGGCACGGAGCGCCTGGGTGGGGGGGGGAACACTTGCTTCTTTGCCCCGGCAATGAGGCAAGTGTTCCGCGCCTGGCCGCGGATGGGCCTTTGGGCCATGGAGAGCCTCTGGGCAGCAGGCGCAGAGTGGCCAGGCCCTGCAGAGAGCTACTGGTGCACAGATTTGTGCACAGGGCTACTAGTCCTATATAATAAAAGCCTAATATGCAAATCGACCAAACGGCAGAATGACTGGTGGAATGACCAGTAGCTATGATGTGCACTGACCACCAGGGGGCAGATGCTCAACACAGGAGCTGCCCCCAGCCCACAGGCCCCAGGCCAGTCAAGACAGATGCCAGAAGGGGGCCCCAGTTGCCCTGCCAGTTGCCCCACAGATTGGCCCTGATCGCCAGCCAGGCCTAGGGACCCTACCCGTGCACGAATTTCGTGCACCGGGCCTCTAGTTAGATTATAAATTTCATGCAGCCAGGGGTCTTTGTCCCTTTTGTTCTCTGGTGTATCCTTATCAGCTAGGACAGGCCTGGTACTAAGTAGAAGCTCCATAAGTATTTGCTGAATGAACGAACGAATGGATGACAACATTCAGGACTCTCCTCAGTGCCCATCTGTTCTGTGGCTGCAAGGCAGGAGGCCACCTCCCCTGTCTGGGGAGCCTTGTTGGTCTCCCTTGAGAGTCCACATGTCCTTTCTCTTGGTTCCTCTGGCATCCCCCACTTGCTGGTGTAATGGCACTGTTGCCATTGTATTATTGTCATGGCTTGTTTCCAGGCCAGTCTCTCTGCATAGGTGGAAGCTCCCTGAAGGGAATGTAATGTGTGGGAGGAAGCATGAGTTTGGAGCCAGAGTGCAAATCCCAGCTCTATTGGTAACTGCTGTGGGACTTGGGACAAGTCACTTACCTGTTCTGAGCCTCAGTTTTCTCATCTGTCAAATAGGGTGGCAGGGTTGCTGAGAAATATAGAGGCAATGTATGCAGTGTGCATAGCAAAATGCCTAGCATCTACTAGACATGGCATGGCATAGCAGAGGGTTACGAGTGAAAAACGGCCACATCACTTGTTTCAGCCTCACTTGTATTCCTTCTGTGATAGGAAGCTTCTGAGTGTCCCATTTAACTTAGCATCAATGTCATGAAAGAAAAAAAAAGAGGGGTGGAGACCTCTATTTTAGACTAAAGGATAATAAAGAGGCCTGACAGTGGGATGGAAATCATAAGCCTTGATATTGC
The DNA here is from genome assembly GCF_963455305.1 of Plecotus auritus. Lineage (NCBI taxonomy): Eukaryota > Metazoa > Chordata > Mammalia > Chiroptera > Vespertilionidae > Plecotus > Plecotus auritus. The sequence goes on from NC_137773.1 coordinate 78,628,432, forward strand.
CCCCCACCCCCGCCCCAAAAAAGAAGAAGAAGAAGAAGCTATGTAGGACATTATTTGAAAACAAGGAAATTTTAAAAATATGGACTAGTTAAGATGTTATTATTGAGTCATAAGTACCGTTCTTGGCTGGGACTTTAAAGAAGGGTGTTTAATGAGTGCTGATTGTGGGCTAGGCATTGTGTTAAGAAAGCATCGTGCTTGTGCTGCCTCACCCCATGAGACCAATATTATCCCATTTTATAAATGTGGGACTGAGCCTTAGAGGAGGGAAATAATTTTCCCGAAGTCACACCACTATGAAGTACCTGGGACTAGTTACTACTATTACTATATTATAATAAACATTTTATTTTCGAGCAGTTTTAGGTTTACAGACTTATTGCAGAGGTGTTACGGAGCTTTCCCACATACTCCACACCCAGTTTCTCCTATGATTAGCACCTCACATTAGTATGGAATCTTTGTCACAGTAATGAACAAATACCAATACATTATTATTAGCTAAACTCCATACTTTATTCAAATTACCTTAGTTTTCTCTAACGTCCCTTTTCTGTTTCAGGAACCCATCCAGGGTACCACATTGCTTTTAGTCACCATGTCTCCTTACATCCCTCCAGGCTGTGACATTTCTCAGACTTTCCTTGTTTTTGATGACCTTGACCGTTTTGAGGAGTGCTGGTCAGGTGTTTGTAGAATGATTTGGACCAATTTTGAGCCCAAATTGTCTTATTTCATAGCTGATGTTATTTCTACTAGCACCTATTTCTTTTCAGAGAGAGAGAGAGAGAGAGAGAGAGATTTATTGATTGATTGTGGAGTGATTTGCCAAAGTCCAAGAAGCTACAGGATAGGACCAACCCACATCTATTGACTTTCTGGTAGAGGTATAATTTGGGCCTGGCTCCTTGTCTATGCGAACAAACCCGCTTACACAGTTTTAGACAACAGTTTAAGAAGAATGGCTCCTGCTGTTCTACAGTATCACCCAAGCCCACCAGCCTTGCTCCTTTGGGCATGTAAATGGGTATCCCTCAGCCTGGGAGAGGCCCACCAGGCCACGGTGGGCATGGCTGCTCTTTCTCACTGGGCCAGGGGGCCCTGAACAAATTGCTTTGCATCATTTGAGCAGCTTAGCCTGTGGCTCCCCCAGGGCTCCCAGCAGCATTTCAGCCCAGACAGATGTGTTCCAGCTGCTTCAGGATTCTTTAGAAAGCCTGTGGAATCCCCTGTTGGAGCCAAGGACAGGAGATGGTGGGATGCAGCAAGCTGAGGAAGAGGGAATGAGAGACATCCTTGGGAAAGTTAGCAGTTTTTTTCCATGGGCTGCCCGCACCTGAGTGCCTGGCCTGCCTTTGACCTTTGGGGTACATGGCAGAGCTAAGTGGGAGGCAAGGCTAGTGGGCTCGGATGATCCTGTTGAGCAGTGATTTTCAACCAGCGTGCTGAGGCACACTGGTGTGCCACAACAATTTTTAAAACATGCAATACTTGACTATTTAGTCAGGGGCACTGATCTCTTTTCCCTTAGATTGTCAAATAAAAATAAATGACAACAGCCAACTCAGAATAGCCGTCCAGTGTGAATAAATCAAAATTATACCTATTTTTCTTGTCAGATTGGCAAAATATATCATTTTTGGTGTGCCCCAGAATTTTAGTAATTAGTTTATATGTGGCATGAGATGATAAAGGTTGAAAATCGCTGCTGTAGAGGGACCAGACTAAGGCGATTAGGCTGGACTTTGCAGGCAGCTGGAGCCATTGAGGGTGTTTGAGGAGGAGAGTGCATCAGGAGAGTGAAATGAAAGAACGGTTGGTTAAAGCAGGCAGCTTGTCCATAGGTGTTTCACAAGTGAGGTGCAGACCTGGAGCTGGCAGGACCTGGTGGGCACTGGGCTTCGCTGCCCTGTTCCCTGGGTGAACACACCATCCCTGAGGGCAACAGTCAGAGAAAGGCAGGCCCATACTTCCTCCTTTCTCCCCTGGGCAGCATCCACTCAGCCTGGGTTGCTGTGCTCCGGGCCCTGTGAGCCCCAGCCCTGCTATCTATTGCTGTGACCTCAAACTCCTGTCCTGCTGGTTGCCACCCCTCTCCCCCCACCCCGAGTTTACCTCTTCTACCCCTAGGGAAGGGATGTAGCCCAGAGAAACGAAGCCAGGGTCTCCACAGTATCCACAGCACTGCCCTAGTCCACCCTTGCACCCACAACAAGTAGATGAGACCTGAATAGAATTCTTTTCCTTTTGTTTTGTTTCCTGCTTCTTTCACCAAGTGGGCTTTGTTGGGGGACAGGAATAGCTGACTGTCTTTCTCTGTGGGTTTGGTGTGATATGTTCTGCACCTGTCCCATCAACATTGACGGTGATCATGATGTTGATAGTTGGGTGGAAACTGTGTTAACAGCTTTATTTCTTTAAAGCTGTGCATGTAAAAGGCTGCAGGGGAGGTCTGACCTGATGGAAGGGAAATATTGACTTTCAGGCATCAAATGATCATTGGGACACAGACTTTGCTGCCAGACCAAGGAAAGCCTTTACATTATCTCCTGGTCTTGAGACAGACATATTACTTAAGATGCACTTGACAGCAAGGAACAGAATACCCAACTATCAGAGGCTTAATAATAAAGGCATTTAATTGTCTTCCATGACAAGATGCTGGAGACTGGCATTTCCGAGAATGGTTTAGAAGTTCAAAAATGTTAGGATGTTGGATTCCCATCTCTGCAACAATCCTGGCCTGTCCCTCATAGTCTTAAACCAGCTGCCACAGCTCCAAGCCACAGAGTAGCATCTCAGTCTGGAGGCAAGAGGAAAGGTGTAAAATGAGCCTTTTCCTTAGCAACTCTTTGCTTATTGAAGAACAAAATCTTAACCCAGATACACCTAGCAGGGTTCTTTGGCCAGAACTTGGTCCCATGCCTACTTCTACACCAATCACCAGAAGAGGGTATCAGGATTAACCACTTGGCTTAGATCAATTGTTTTTCATCCCCTGGATTAGGTGAGGCGCCTGCTTTCTCCATGTTGCCACTGGACCACAGATGGGCTTCTGTAAACTAAGAAAGAAGGACATGGCTGCTTGATAGGCAACCTACTGAGGTAGTCACAGAAAGTCCATATCCTGCTACATAGAGAGGTCTATAAGGTCTTCAAGGAATGAAATGTGCAAGTTCTGTCTGTTGTGGATCTCCAGGCTTTCTCTGGCCTCTGAGCCTTTGCAAATGCTGTTCCTTATGCTTGGAACGCCACACTCTACTCCCCTGGGCCTGGCCGGCACAAGTCTGCAGGCACCAGCTCTTGGATAAGTCCCCTTTGGCCTGGATCATGTATCCCGCTGCTGTGTCCCCCAGCACTCTGTCTTGCTCCATTCCATTTGGCAGCTTATTTTTCTGTCTCCCATGAGTAGAATGTACATTCTTAGAAGAACAGGAAAGTATCTTGGTCATATTGGTATCTCCAGGGACTTGTATGTCATAGGCATTCAACATCTGGGTAAGGAATGAACAATGAAAATTGTAACCATGGGGGCACCATACTGTTCCTTCTTCCCCAGCTGTCCAAACATATGCCTTCTTCTCTAAGCCAGAGTTGCTTGCATGAATGAATGAATTGGCATCCTGCTGCAGAGGCCACCCAAACCCCTCTTTTGCTTCCATACTTTCCCTCCCCAGCCCATTTCTCACTCTGCTCCCTAACAAATCAATCATTTGATCAGTCTCTGTCTTCCCTATTTTTTTCTCTTTAATTGAAAACATTTTTATGTAAGTTCATTGTAGAAACTTTGAAAAACATAGATAATGCAAAGGAAGAAAATAAAATATAATCTCACAGTTCAGAAAAAATACTGTTAACATTTTGATTCAGATCTTGTAATATTTTTGCTAGAATATACATATATATTTAAATACAGGATCATAATATAACATTATATTTTTTCTTATCCAACACATAGCATATTTCCATGTTAATACATACCCATATCATTTTTTAATTGTGGTAAAACACACATAATACAAAATTTACCATCTTAACCATTTTTAAGGACATATTTCAGTGGCATTAAGTACGTTTACATTGTTGTGCTACCATCACCACTATCCATCTCCAGAAATGTAAAACTCTTGGGAAGTACTCATTAAACCCTAACTCTCTATCACACCGCACCCCTCAGCCTCTGGCAACCATCATTCTACTTTCTGTCTCTGAATTTGATTACTGTAGATAAGTGAAATCATAGAGTGTTTGTCCTTTTGTGACTGGCTTATTTCATTTAATATAATGTCCTCAAGGTCCATTCATGTTGTAGCATGTGTCAGAATTTCCTTCTTTTTTAAAGCTGAATAATATTCCATAGAACATTTAGACCGTCTCTTATTATCCATTCACCCATCCATGGACACTCAGGTTGCCTCTACCTTTTGGTTATTGTGAATGGTGCTGCTGTGAACATGGGTACACAAATATCTCTTCAAATCCCTCCTTTCACTTCTTTTGGGGATAGACCCAGAAGATGAATTGCTGAGTCATGCATTTCATCATTTTTAATGACTACTAAGTGTCCTGTTGTATGGATGCGCAACACGTTCATTTAACCAGTTCCCTATTGCTGGCCTGAGAGGCAGTTGCCACTTTTTATAAACATCAGAATAACAAAATTTCTTGTCAATATACCTTTGCTCCACAGTGAGATTTTTAAAACATAGATTGGGGCATTTCACTGCCCTGGCTCAAGACTCCCAGGACTCCTCCTAACTCACAAGTCCAGGGAGTGAGGCCCTCAGCTCGGGTCTCAGCTGTCACTGCCCCCTCTCCCTCACTGATCACCCCTCTGGCAATGCTCCAGGACCTGCTGTACCCCAGCTGTGCGGCATTCCTCTCCACTCCCTGTTTTAGCATGTGTTCTTTCCTCTCCTTGAAACACATGGCCACCCCTCTTTTCACTGGAACTTGAAAGCCTTCCCAAAGGTTCGCCTTGACTATAGCCTCCTCTGGGGAATTCTTGCTCACCGTGCCAGGCAGAATTAACCACACCCTTCCTTATACTCCCCAAACTCCTTACCTATGTCTGTTAGAGCATTTATGACAGGTTAGCACAGTTATTTGTTGATGGAGCCAGCCCAGAATAACAAAAAGAGGGAATGTTTTGCAGTCTAACCGACCTACTCCAGAATCCCAGTATGACTTTGGGTAGGCTGCGTGGCTTCTCTAAGCCCCACTTTGCTCATTTGTAAAATGGGGATCATAATTCCCACTAAAAGGATTGTTTGAGGATTAAAGAAAATGAATGTAATCCCCGGTGCTGACATAGATTAGGTATTAGTAAGTATCACTATGGTAACTCTGATGACAAAGCTATTGCCAATGATGGTGAAAATGAGGTGATGGAGATGATGATGATGGTGGTGCTGGTAGTGGTGGTGGTGGTCTTGATAGGGGTATGATGATAGAGTTGATGGTGATGGTGGTGGTGGTGGTGATGGTAGATGGTGGTAGAGGTCGTGATGGGAGGGGTATGATGACAGGGTTGATGGTGATGATGGTGGTGGTGATGGTGATGGTAGTGATGTTGGTGATGAGAGGGGTATGATGATAGGGTTGATGGTGAAGATGATGGTGGTGATAATGATGATGGTGATGATGATGCTGTCAGTGATGAAAATGATGTACTTGTCCCTCTATTAGAATGTGACTACTACTAGGCAGGCGCTGTGCAGCTTCATCTCTGCTTCCTCGGTGTCTGCATAGAGCTAATATGTAATAAAAAATATATTAATTACTTCCAGGCTGACTTACTTTGGGGGGGGGGGTGGTGGTCCTTCCTGGAGTAACCTGTTAAGCCCCAGATGAGCCTCCCTTCTGGGTTCTTCCGTGGCTGAGAACTTTGTGAGCTGAGGCAGCACAGCAGGTAGAACCCTCAACTTGTAGTTATAATGTTGGGGTCTGCCCTCAGCCCTGCCTTTAACTAAGCCTGTCACCTCCCTTCTTTGGGCTTTGGAGCCCCCCTGTGGGTCTCCTGTTCAAATCCCTGATTGAACTCTGTTTTCTATCCAAAGATGCCTTGCTCTGTAACTCTACGGAGATTCCTTCCACGAATGGGCTTCCATCCCAGCTGGAATGGGCACCAGCACCTGTGGATGGAGACTGTGCTCCATTTCTCCTTTGCCTCCCTTCCCTGGCACTCCAAGTGCCCGGTGCTGTGCTCAGCACAGAGCTCACATCTTGGTGGTGATGGTGGTGGGACTGGGTGGAAGAGGACAGGCCTCGAGGTCCCAGAGCTCATGTCACCACCATGGCCTGGGCAGTCCATGGTCAGTAGGTGAGAGTAATTAGTTGTCACCTGTGTATCACTAGGGCACATTACCGAGGGCCTCCTGTGTTGAGTGGGAGGGAGAACGGCCTCTAGGACTAGACATTTACAACACCTTATTCCTTCTCACTTGCTATATGTAGGTCAATTGGTATTCTCTACACCTTCTTCCCCTGGCGATGAAGAGAACTACAAACACTGCTGAGCGCTTGGGCTTTTCGAGGATTATGAAGCAGTTGCATGTGTCTACTGCACGATTCTTCCCCTGAAAAAACTCACAGTCTGGGAGGGAAGATCATACATGGACACAAGTAATTACAATACAAGGAACATGGGCCATCAAGTGCTTTTGGAATTCAGAGGGGATAATCCCTGTGGAGGGTTGGGTTGGACTGGCCCTCCCAGGAAAGGGGAGGGTGAGGTGTTCCTGGCAGGGGGATGACTTGGACGAAGTGCACAGAGGCAGGAGTGGTTTGAAGTGATTTGTGCTTTCCCAGCAGGAACCTCCAATGTCTACAGTAACGTCATGGATTTATATCCTGGGGGCATCTACTAGAGAAGAAAGGCAGAGGCGTTCTAAGAATCCCATAGGTCTGATTAGAAAACTGTGGTCTGTTGAAAGGAAGTGCTGTAGGAGTGAGTAGGAACTGTGGAAGTCTGAAGTGCCTCGGGACCTGAGGGCCCTAAGGTCATCCCAGCCATAGGTGGGACCAGATCTGGAGCCCACCAGTACTGCTTGCCCCTGACTGGCTGTGAGCGGGTGAGGTTCTGAGGCATGCAGAGCCAGGAAGTTCCTTTCCTACGCCATCCCAGCTTCTCTTAAATACACGGCTCTCTCTTTGCTCTCCTTTCTTAGCTTTGGCAAACTTCCAAGATGCGAGAGTGACAGCAGCCCCTCATCCCTGAGGAAGCCTGATGCAGGGATGATGCAGAGTGTCAGAGCCCACCTGGCTGGCCCAGAGTTGGCATCTCAGCCAGTTGGGAGCTGGCTCTGGAAGATTGAGGAAAATCTTTCTTTACACGTCAGACAAGTTGCTGCTCAGTTGGAATAAACTTGTGTCTTTGTCAATGAGATAATAGTTGGACTGGCTGAGAATCAAGGTTCTCTACTTCCTGGCTGTCTACTTTCAGCTTCTATCTTGAGGGATTCTTGGGATAGTGTGTGAAAAAGAGGCCACTTCCTAGCTGGGTGACTCTTTTTAATTCTCTGAGCTTCAGCTTCCCCATCAAAAATGGAGTTCTGCCTTCACAGTGTTGTTTTCGAATTAAGAGGAGAAAATATATGTATGGCTTCTAATACTTAGTGTCTGCTCAATAAATATTAGTTCTGTTTACTATTTGTGCTAAATCATTCTAGAAAGACAGTGGTTATTTTGTTCTTTCCTCCTCCTAATTCCAGATTTTAGATACAGGATTTGTTTAAAGTTGGAGGAGGGATACTCCTTCCTAAGTAGAGAAGCAGAGGCTTGCAGTGATGCAATAACAGAGAGAATCTCTAGGAAAGAATAATGATGCTCCAAAGCATGTAATATGTACATATCGAAGTGTGGTTATGCGCTCAGCGAGGAAGTAAACAATCTATCATGATGCACTGCTCCTTGTTTCTCCTTTGCACAGCCTTTCAGCCTTGTGAACACTTTGGCTGCAGTGACTTTCTGTTCACTAGAGGGCGACAGGGCAGTGAGGTTGCATGTGGGCTCTGTTCTGGGGTCTTCTCATATAGCTTCAAACAAGCTTCTAAGTTCACCATCCAAAATCCGTGGAAAGCAGACAGGACTAAGGAGTAAGGAGGGCTTGGTTCCTATCCAAAATATACCTTTAATTGGCTCTGGGAAAAAGCACTTCACCTGCAGGGGTCTTTTTCTTCATCTGTAACATAAAGTGTGTTGGGTTAGGGATTCCTCAAGGCTCCTCTGTCCTTGGTTGTCCTCAAAGATGGAAATCTCTGTTCACTAAACCCATAGTCTGGGCAATCATATGGAGACAGTGAAATCAGACACCTTCCTCTCCTCTTTCTCTTAATCTTTTAAATTGTTAGTTTATAAGCAACATGAGAGTTCTCCTAGTTGCCCTTAGATCTTGGGGTTCTTAGAGACACCTTCTTGATCCTGCCCCAGGACTTGCAACAAAGCCTATAGCTGAGCGTCTCATGCTGAGGGTCATTGGTGGGGTCTCTGCACACATGAATGCTCACCCCACCTGCAGGAGAGCCAGTTCCTTTCAAGCTTCCTCTCATCTCATTTATACAAACCAAACCAGAGGCAGAACAAGACTCATCACCTCCACTTTTTTCAAATATGGAAGACAGCTTTTTTTCAGAACTTGTAATTTATTTTGGTGTCTAGAAAGATAATTTCTCTCCCCCCCCCCCCCACCGCCCATCCCCAATAATGTCAGCCCAAGTCTTCTCTTTTAAAATTAGAAATCTGGTGACCATTGATTTATTTCTTTAAATATTTTATTCTGGAAATTATATAGCATAAATAAAAAGAAAACTCTCAACAATAAGTCCTCTACCTGGAAACAATCTATCAACATTTCACCTAATTTTATTTTAGTTTTTCATTCACATTAATGAAATCATACTATAGACACAAGTTGCATGCTGATTTTTGTCTCTTAACATCATATTATGAGCATGTTTCATGTCAATAAAATAGAATTTAAATGCCTACACAAAGCTTCATAGAAGAATCATTATTTGGCCCTTTCCTGAAGGTTGGACATTGAACTTGCCTCCAGGTTCTCGATGCCATACATAATGCCATGAGTGAGCCCATTCACAAACATGGCAGCTCCTTTACACTGAAATTTCGCTAACTCACTGTTACCAAAGCATGTTTGATGAGTAAGAGTAAGACAGCTGGGCATAGGAAAAGGAAGAAAAGGAGCAAATATTTAAGTTTCTGTTACCTTCCAAGTGTGGGGTGGAAAGTACTTTCTACGTTACATTTGTCTTTAGAACAATCATAGGCGCTTTTACAGATGGAAACTGACTGTGAGAGATTTAGGAATTTGACTGTCAAGTCACACAGCTAGTTAGCAGCTGTGCCAGGATTTGACCTTGAGTTTGTCTTATGACAGAGTTGGCTTGTCCTTAACCACCATGCTGCTTAGAGGCAGAAGGAGCAGGGTCTGGGCTGGGCTGCAGGGATCTGGTGGGCCCACAACCAACAAAGGGTGCTCAGATCATGGGGGTTGGGGTGCTTGACTGCAGAGAGACCAGGGGAACTGGAGCCCACTTGGGGGCAGTGGAGGAAATGAGCACCCAGCTTGGAGAGCCAGGGCTCAGGCTGAGCTCTGCTGGAAACACAGTCCGGGGCCCTGCTTTATCAGCTCCTGCTCTTGTCCACCACTTTCCTCTACCACTCCTAATAAATCAGAGTCACAATTTTTGGCTTTGTACTCATAAATTTGAAGTGCAGTTCTTACTAGGCCTGTCAGTAAGATGGAGAAGGGAGGGTGGAGGTAGAAGTGAATTCTAGGAATCGGGACTATTTTTAGACACATCCTCGTTATTCTAGATCTTGCAGGTCACTGGTACCAGAGAAGAATTTTGCAGACTTGACAGCTGGTGTTAAAACAATTAGGCTCAAAATGACAACCCAGGGATGTGTGTGTGTGTGTGTGTGTGTGTGTGTGTGTGTGTGTCCATTCTTCCTCTTTCTTCTCCTTGGGGAAACTTTCCTGGGCATCTTGGGCAGGGCCAGCTGGGTCAGTGGGAGGATGTGTGATCTTGGGAGTGAGTTTCGGACTGTGTCCTGGGAGAGCTGATGACACCCCTCTGCTGTGCATGTAGATATCACCCCAGACCTGTCACCTACCCCCTGCCCCCTGGCCTGAGTCTTCTCTTCTGTAAACTCCAGGATGGGATTAGGCCTTCTCTAAACTCCCCTTCACCTCTGGCTTCACCTCTGGCACACATCCTGTGATTGGAACTGCAAATGCTTGTTGGCATGCTATTTTATGGTCATTACAGCTCCCTTCCCAGAAACCCCCCACTGGCCTTGATCATGTCTACCTCACATTCTATTTAAGGCTAGGCTGTTGGTTAACATGGAATTCTCTGGGAGGGCTAAGAGGCAGCTTTGTCTAGTTTCTTGTCCTTCATGTCCTCAATCACTCTTCATTATCTGGACACAACCTGCCTTTTATGTTAATGTCATGCTAGGCAGAAAGAATTCTCTCTTATTCAGGGGAGTGTCACCCTTTTTGTTCTCTTTAGAACTTCACCTGATTGGATGAGGCCCACCCACATTAGGGAGGGCAATCTGCTTTGCTCAGTCTGATTCAAATGCTAATTTAATTCAGGAACACTCTCATAGATACTCAACATCCTCACAGACACCCGGAATAATGTTTGACCAACTGTCTGGGCACCCCATGGCCCAGTTAACACATTCAATTAACCATCTTAACATACAATAATTTTTACCCCACCCATACACACATTGTTTTTCATGGCCCCCCTACATATGTTCATGTCTGTAGGCAATTGCTATTCTTTCCACCTGGAATGGCCTCCTTCCCATGATCCTCAGCTAAGGAAGAAATTCTACCCATAGTGCCTTCCATACTTTTTCACCACCTAGAAGGAGAGGGCAGGGCTTGTAATACTCTGAGGTGGCTAAGATCATAGATATGGAACCCCACTCTTTGGATTTACATCCTGGCTTTTCTACTTACTAGCTCTCTGGCCTTGGATTCATTTGTATTTCATTTGCTTGGTCTGCATAATGGACGTAATAATAGTACTGATTTCACGGGGCTGTTATGGGGATTGAGTGAGCTGGAACATGTAAAGCTCTTAGAACAGCATCTGCACACAGAAAGAATGAGATACTTACAAGGCATTACTGATGTTGCTATAGTCCCTGATCTGAGCATGGTGCCTGACATATACCAGATGCTCCCTAAGTCTCTGTTGAGTGGAGTCATTTATAATAAAATGTATATAGAGGATAGGAAAGTCAGTGCAGCTGGGGTGGTTTTAGTGAAGAACTATGGAGACATTGGGTGTCCTCCCTGGAGAGAAAGTACAAATGATTAGGAAGGTTGTGGGGTGCCTGTGCGTGCATGCGTGAGTGTGTCTCTGTGTGTGTGTGTATGTGTGTGTAAGTGTGCACATGTGCCTGAACCTGTTTGGTTGGTGGAGAAAGACGTTGCTTATTACTTTCTTTTTCCCGTCAGTCCAGTGCCTTTCTTAGGGACTGAAGTTGTCTTTGCACAACAGGCAGGGATGTTTCCGTTTATACCATCTTTGTCTACAGGAGACAAAAAGCTAAGAGAATGGGGATGGGTGGGTATAGTGTTTTATTTTTCTTCAAAGAGGAAAATTGCAAAGGAAACCTGTAATTGGGAAAATTTTATTTCTTGCTCTCAGCAATATAGAGATGTGCTCTGTTCCTTTACACTTAACTTGGGCTGAATGTGAAAAATGTAAGAGAAAAGCAGAGACTATAGAAAAGCAATTCAAAGCCTTTCCTCAAATTAGCTGGGAGCAGTCAGAAAATATTGTCAGAAGACAGAAATCACTGACAAAGGAGGAAAGTGCTTTCTAGAGCTTTGGACACCCAGCTAATACAAAGCTTAGCATCCCCACTGTTCTGCACACCACTGGAAAAGCCTCTTAATAGAAATATAGATAATCACGGTGCGTTGCAAAGGTCTATTTTAGTCAATATCTATGAGAAATAGTATTGATCTGAGAAGTTGATAGTGGATAATGTTATTAAAGGAAGTACATAACTTTCTAGGTATTGCTTCCTTTAAAAGTTCTCTCTCCATTTATATTTATGTGGATCTGAAGCATAGTCTCCCAGAGCTTTAGTCTGGAAAGGCATCTTAGAGAGGGTCTGTTTCAACCTCCATTTATCATCTAGATAAGGAAACTGAGGTCCAAGAGAGTGACTTGCCCAAGGACACATGGCCAGTGTAGATCACAAGGATTACCACTCTTTTGTTGATTCCCAGAGAAGATATGTTACAAAGAGATTCCAACAGTTGGAGCCAAACCAATGAAGGGAAGTGTGAGACCTGTAGGTAATTGATGAATGGTGAATGTGTGAGTGGGTACAGCTGTGCAACCTCTCAAAATCCCATAAAACAATGGAATACCATACTAATTCCTGACCCTGTCAGGATGGCCAAGCCCAGTGGTTGGCAAACTGCGGCTCGCAAGCCACATGCGGCTCTTTGACCCCTTGAGTGTGGCTCTTCCACAAAATACCACGGCCTGGGTGAGTCTATTTTGAAGAAGTGGCATTAGAAGAAGTTTAAGTTTAAAAAATTTGGCTCTCAAAAGAAATTTCAATCATTGTACTGTTGATATTTGGCTCTGTTGACAAATGAGTTTGCCAACCACTGGCCTAGCCATATTATTCTCAGTACTGCTGGTAAGGGCAAGCACAAACCTACGTGGAGAATTGACTAGAGAACAAACAGACTTTTGTGGAGTTTCTTGGCTGTGATGGTTCATGTTATATGTCAACTTGACTGGGCTAAGAGGTGCCCAGATGGCTGGTAGAAATAATATCTGGGTGTGTTTGTGAGATTTTTCTGGATGAGACATCAGCAGTTGAATTGCTGAACTGAGTAAAGAAGATGGTCTTTGGCCTGGCTGGTGTGGCTCAGTGGTTGAGCTTCACCTATGAACCAGGAGGTCATGGTTGAATTCCCGGTCAGGGCACACGCCCGGGTTGTGGGCCCAATCTCAAGTGTGGGGTATGCAGGAGGCAGACGATCAATGATTCTCTCTCATCATTGATGTTTCTATCTCTCTATTCCTCTCCCTTCCTCTCTGAAATCAGTAAAAAATTATTTTTTTAAAAAAAGAAAAGAAAATAAGATGGTCTTTGGTCGGATGTGGATGAGCCTCATGCAATTTCATTGAGGGCTTGCTTAGAACAGAAAGGCAGAGGAAGGGGGAATTGCTCTCTCTGCTTGATGCCCTCAGACATCAGTCCCCCTGGTTCTCGGGCCTTTGGACTTGGACTGAAAGAATTACACCACTGGCTTTCCTGGTTCTCCAGCTTACAGGCAACAGACTGTGGGACTTCTCAGCCTCCACAGCTGTGTGGGCCAATTCCTATGAGCAATGTTCTCTTCTACATATATCTGCATGTATCCTGTCTGTTCTCTGGAGAAGCCTGAATGATACATAGACATAGTTTCACCCAATCCTCACAACTACTCTATGCAGTAGGCAGAGCAAAGCACCCGCACCCCCTTCTCAGTCACAGTGCACAGTCCCCAGCCCCAACACATCTCATTCAGCATATTCTTGGCACTGACCATCATCCAGGCTGGACTAAAAATCATTCTCAAGAGTATGGGAATGGGATCTGTGGTAGATGATAAGGAAAGAGAGAAAAGTTGGAGCAAAAGCAGTTGAAAGCTACTGGCCCTACCTGGTTAGAGAACTCTGGTTATGGAACTGGGTTCCCACTGGGTACTGACATTCCCATGAAGTTCCCAAGACCCACAGTCCCTCAGGCAGAAGCCCAGCTGGGTTCCCAGGGAACTCTAAAGCAGGGAGCTCTTCCCCAGCATCCAGTCTAAGCACATAGGTGACTCTGCCTAGATTCCTTTTCCAGCAGGTTGCCAGCACTTTCCTGGGGGTCTCAGCAAGTGAATGACCTTCTAAAGAGCCCAGAGACCAGGTCTGGGTGTGCAGTATTTCAGTAGTGATGTGAGGGGGAGGTAGTCCTTTCCTTAGGGTGTGAGAACTTCAGGGCCCTCAACTGTGGGATCCACCATGAGGAGGAACCATCTTGAGAAAGCCTGAGGAGATTGATCATGGGGAACATAGGAGGCCCCAAAGCCCTGTCTTTGAGGGTGACCTGGAGAATGGCTATAATGTCCTTTCTGGGGCCATCCAGCTCCCTACTCCCTGGATGAAGGACAAATCCTCCACCAGGCCCATCTTCCTCATATTTGTAGCATCTCCACTGAAGGAGGCTCCTCTTTCTCCCTTAATTTCACTCTCTGGCATGTCACAGCCTCCAAGTAGGCAGCTCTCCTGATTTCTAGTTCAGCCTTGCAAATTAATAACTCACATTTAATAGCTCACAAATTGACATTTTCTTATCTCCCATTTCTTATCAGCATATACTGGTAGTAAAGACAAAAATCCTTCCTTGTCTATACATCTTGCATGGTCTCTGCTTGTTGAGGTGGGTGGCTTCTTGCAGTGGTGGTCTAGCCTTCCTCCCCCTTGATGTAGGATTTTCTCAAAAAATGCTGTCCAGATGCAAGGAGGCCTTGCCATGAGATTGTTTAATGTAATTCAGGGGTAGAACTTGTCTGTGAAAAGGCTTGGCAGAGATGTGACTGATGATAAAGGAAGTTTGTTTTCTGTTCATCCCCACCCGTCTTCTCTTCCCTATCCTGGTGCGTTTTCTGTTCTTTTCCTGGGCTAAGCTGCGGGGTGGCGGTGGGGGCTCATGAGCTTTAGAATTAGATTTTTATTTGCATTCTGGCTCTACCATTTATTAGTTTTTAAGTTCAGACAAGTTACCAAAATATTCAGAGTTAGTTTCCTATCTGTAAAATGGGTGATTTTTCTCTCCTGTAGTTGTTCAGCTGATTATATGGAGTAATATGTGTATAAGTGGAGAATAGGCACTTAGTAAATGTTAGTCTCCTTAAGTCCCAGAGGCATCTGAGTGTGGGGATAATGTGGAAGTGACATTTAGGTCACTTTTAATTCTGATAGTTGAATCTAGTTTCAAGATTTGATTCTTAGCCCTGGACGGTGTGGCTCAGTTGGTTGGAGCATCATCCTGTATACCGAAGGGTTGCAGGTTTGATCCCCAGTCAAGGCACATGCGAAGGCAACCAATCAATGTTTCTCTCTCACATCGGTATTCTGATCTCTCTCTCTCTCTCTCTCTCTCTCTAAAAAAAAAAAAAAAAAAAAGATTTGATTCTCAGAGCAGCTGTGACCTTATGACCAGACTGAAGAAAATAATCTCACAGAGCCCCCACCTCTACCCCCCGGCCACTGCCCTTCTTTTGGCAGAGAACCTCCTGCTGGTCTCCCACTAACCTTCAACTTTGGGATGGCCAGATCCCTACTAGTCCCAGCCCAGGTTCCTACCTGGGAAGCAAGCATAAAGCTCCAGAGGGCTAAGCTGAGTGCCTCCCTCAGGAGCAAAGCTGGGAGCCAGGCCTGGGGATAATGCAGTAACTCCAGACAACAGGGTATGAAGGTGTTTGACAAGCCTAGGCTTGATTCAGATTGCTGCTGATTTCCCCAGGGACTTATTCCTTAGGAGCCCCCTGGCATGGTCACATTGATGGGTGGCCACATTGCATTGTGGGTACTTTGTGGATCGACTTTAGCTCCCAGCTATGGGTTGGGGTCAGGGCCCAGGGGGCTGGGAGGGCTTTCAAGGGCTCAGCCAAGGAAGCTACAGTTTCTACTATGTTCTGGCTACAGCAGGTAAGTGAAATACCAAGCAGGATCTAGGCCTTAGGATAGGGGCAGACTGAAGCTAGGTGGGCAAAGGGGTTTGCTGAGCTCAGAATTTATTCCAGATCCAACTCTGATTGGCATGGGGTGGACTGAGGCTGCAGGTGTGGGGCTTATAGGTGGGGTGGGGAGCCCCATGAAGAACCCCTTTGGAAGAACCTGGCTTTTGGCTGATTAAAAGTCCAGTGGATGCATTTCAAAGGACAACAGAGGAGGAACCAGGATGTATGAATGGGTCAGGAGTCAGGTGTGGGGGGGTAGGGTGCTCCATGACAAAGGGACTCCTGGCATGGGGTGAAATTAGGCTGAGGCTAGGAGAGGAGCAGAGGAAAGACATAAGAGACAGCCTCTGAGCCTCCTTCCTAGTAGGTACCACCCTCTTTCCACCCTGTCTCAGGAGCTTAGTTTGAGGGATACCTGCAACTTGAACCTCTGAGCATTGCAGTGTGTCCACCTGAAGACATAGGCTGGGCCGGATCATCATTCAGCCCTCCACCTGCCTGAGAATCACACAGATGAAGGGGACGCCCATTCAGAATGAGAGAGGTGGGAGCAGAGGTCCACAAAGCTGGGTCTGCGCCTCCTCCCCCACCTCACCAGCTCTTTCCCACCCCTTTCCTTCATGCCTGCCTTTTATGACGTCACCTCTCGCCACTGCCCTCACACCCCATCCCCTCCTGCTATCTGCTCCTCTGCTTCCGGACTGCAGGGCTGCTGCTGCAAGTGGTAGGTGCTGATTAAGATGGATGGATTTGTAAGAGGCATTCAATGTGACTAGAATAAAAAGCACCACAGCCTTGCCTGGATGTGGGCATGCAGCCAGAAAGTAGCATCACTCAGGAGATTACTTTACTATTGCAGCTTGTCCTTAAAATAGCATGTGCCCCTCCATGTTCCATTGTGGTTGCTATTTATGTAAATGTAGATACACACACTTATATACATTTTTAAGAAGATATTTTTGTCTATTTTCCACCTACCTCTTCCCTTCCTTCTTGTTATTTGTTAGTGGAGATCAGACACCAGTTTTTAAAGGAAGTGTTAAGGATCCAAGGTCACTGGGGAAAGGTGACATTCTCCGACATTCTGGGGTGGTTTGCTGCTTCAGGTCAGCTTAAATGTTAGCACCATTCGGGAACTTAGTGGAGCTGGGCTTGAGATCACAGAGGTCCATTTGGGGGTGCCTTTCTAGGGGCCATGGATGTGCGCCAAGGACCACCCCTTCCTCTCATCTCCTGTGAACCAGTCACAGCATCACCTGTCCTTTTGGAGACTCTCTCCAGATGCAGAATTGACTTGCTTGATACACAGTCACTGCTTGGTTAGTAGGGTGGAGGAGGTCAGGGAATCAGTTCAAGGTCATGGAGAAGTGGAGGATCCACTCCCAGGGCCTTTCTCCTGATGTCCAATCTGGGCCTCACTTTCTGATAGGAACAAGAGGGATTACATTTCCCTTTAACACATCCTATCGGTTTTAAAGGTTCAGAAGCTGCTACTTGTTTAAGGTTGAACCTGAAGTTGCTATCTACAGAAATCAAGCCCTGGCTTGGTGGCCTCAGTGGCTTGGAGCCAACATCCCATACACCAAAAGGTTTCCGGTTTGATTCCTGGTCAGGGTACATACCTAGGTTTCGGGTTCAAGCCCCGGTTGGGAGTGTACTAGAGGCAACCAATCAATGTTCTTCTCTCACATCCATGTTTCTCTCTCTCTAAAATCAATAAAAAACATATCCTCCAGTGAGGATTAAAAAACACACACCGAGACCTTGTTTATAAATAGTGCCAGTGAGAAGCACACCTGCCTCTCGAGGTGAGGAGAGGGCATTAGGGATGAGTTAGACACAAGAGCTTCAGCATCAAGTCAGGGGGGTGGCTCTGGATAGATGAATTCTTCATTCTATTAGTAGCCACTAAAATCTGTTGGTCTGTGGCGTGTGTGTGTGTGTGTGTGTGTGTTTGTGTGTGTTTATGGTTAAATGGTGCTATAGAATTTACCACCCATCTATTAATTTTTTCTGTAAACGCTTTAAAAAACAATTGACAGCTGAACAGCAACAGGCTGGAAGATGATGATATCATCACTCTGCTATTTATAGATCTTCATTCCCTGAAGAATGCAGATCCTGATATTTAGATTGTGAAGGCCTGTGGGTAGGACTCCTGCCCAGTTTTGTGCTTCCTGCTGTACCCATCACATGGCTGTCTCATGACATCGTTAACCACCTGTTTATAAACAGAAAGCTGAAATATGGAGCCAGGATGTAAGTGGAAAATGGAATTATCTAGTTCTGTTTTCCCACTTTCATTTTTTTTTTTCACTAGGCTTTACCCATTTCATATATTTGGAAGCAAAAGCAGAGAAGAACAGTGTTTGAATCTATTCCAATTTGGATGTATGGTCTTAAAAAAAAAAGAAAAATGCTGTCTTATACAAGATGAGGAAAGAAAGTTAAGAGTGAATGGAGGATAACCCTGGCCAGTGTGGCTCAGTTGGCTGGGCGTCGTCCCATGCACTGAAAGGTTGCTGGTTTGATTACCGGTCAGGGCACATACCTGGGTTTGGGGCTCGATCCCCAGGAGGGTGTGGGCAAGAGGCAGTCCATCAGTGTTTCTCTCTCTCCTCTCCCTCTCCATTCCTTTCTCTCTAAAAATCAAGAAAATGTTTTTTTTAAAGAGTGAATAGAAGATAGATATAGAAGATAATTTAATGAAAACAGTAATCCTGCAACTTTACCTTTAATTAAATTTAGACTAGAAATCGTGATTCTGGTCTGATCTGGGTCCAGAGGTGACCCTGGGTCTTCCTTTGTGTAGAAAGTCTCCTATAATCTTCTTTTATGCTTATTTGAGCTGTTGTTTTGTTGCAAATCAAGACCTGTGGCAATTCTGAGGACCCAGAAAAGATAGACTCATCTTGTTCAGATCTTAACATCCAAATTGATCTTGAAATATAACATATTTCTTTCAATCCTCTCAATAATAATGATCCCCAGCTAGTCAGTTAGCCAGAGGATCAAGGAAGAACTAACTAGAATTTAAAGGGGAAAAGGAAGGCAATTAGCTTTGAATACTGAGAACCAGTTTGGGGCCAGAGCAGGCTTTTCAGCACCATGGCCAGCAGCAGCCCCACTCTGTACTGTAGTCCTTGTATCCAAACTGTCCTTTGTGCTGGACAGTTCTTTGCTAACATTGCATTGGAAATCACTCTGCAAGTATAACCACTCCCCATTCAGACACATGGCAGTTACAAAAATTTTGTTTGTGTGTTTTAACATAGTGAGCCTGTCACTTTTACAACCTCTTATATAAAGTGGGGCCAATCATTATCTCAATCAGCGTTTGACAAGGAATGCCACTACTATCCAGGAGAGAAGGCTAACTTCCTGTGGATCACACGTGTAGAAAGTCTCCTATAATCTTCTTTTATGCTTATTTGAGCTGTTGTTTTGTTGCAAATCAAGACCTGTGGCAATTCTGAGGACCCAGAAAAGATAGACACACGGGTGCCACACGGGTGCCACAATGAGCATAACCTGATTCCCAGTGTGTGATCTACTCGGCAGACTGTCTGATCATCTGCACAGAGATGGATTAAGGCTGAATCGTGACATTTTATCTGACTCTGTCACATGTAGCAAACAGTTGTCAGTCAAAAGATCCCAGGAACGAGGGGCTAGTTTGGCTAGATTATTTATTACATAACCCCTAACAGACTACTTAGTTTGTGACCCAGATGGGATATTTACATGTACATTTTGTCCCTTGCATCACCACAATATTATTAATAATACTTTTTGAGCACATACCGTGTGCTAGGCACTCTGCTAAGTGCTTTACATGCATTATCTCATTAATTTTTATAACTTCAGTTCCGTGAGGTAGATACTGATATTGGCCTAATTTTATGGCTAAGAACTGAACTTTAGAGTGGCTAAAAATGTACTAAATGCTACATACCCATCAGGTGGTGGAGCCAGGATTTGAACCTGTTTTTCCAGCTACCCTGCTATCTTGAGAGCCATCATTGCGGCCTCTTCTCTCCTTTCTCTGATTTCTTTCAATTACTGAAATGGATCTGCTATTAAGAATTATATCTAATGCTGATATTGGTGATCACATGTGTCACATGATTTGTTATTTGGGCCTAGCCAAGTTTCAGCTACCTCTCACGTCCAATTGTAAGTCATTGTGCTATGACCACCACCACCCCCCCCCCGCCCTCTGGCATTCTTGCTTTCTCAAGACAGTTCAACCAAAGCAATTATAAGGAAAGTATTAACCCATGTACAATTTTTGTCAGCCTTGGTGGTATCTCACTATTCATTTTCCTTCGTCCAAGCAAAAATGTCTTTCACTCCTATTCAACCACTGGGTTCTCCAGGTGAGGACACTCACTTGGATATTGCCCCTCATAGCATCATTCAACTCCTTATATAAAATAACCTCCACCTGGCTCAGGCCCTTTACAAGGCTGCAGATGTCATCCCTCGGTCTGTTTCTTGGTACCTGACACAGATAGTGGTGATGAATCTGCAGAAGGGCATAACATGGATGGAGTCGAGGTTCTATTGTGTGTGGGGGGGGGGGGGAGGAGAAGAGGTTATTCTGTGAAGCAGAACTGGGACAGTAACTCTCTTTGACCTCTTTGCTTCCTTTAGCATCCTAATTGGTGCCAATGTCTGTGGTTGGGATACATTTAATACATCTTGGCTCTGAGCTGCTGATAGGCCTGAGAAGAGGCCTGGGGCTTTCCTTGTATGTCATATATGGCAGAATCTATAGTCTTGCTCCTCAACAGCTCTCATTTCTGTATACAGCTTGCATGAATAGCAGAAAAGGGGTGGGAGAAAATGGCATTGAGCTTCAACTCCCCCCTCTTTCAGATTGTGGGTTACATTTGCATGACACTGGTGGTTATCAAGTCTCCTGGAAATGATGGTGGTGTCCAAATGGTGTCTCTATGTCTGCATAATGTCTACAAAGTCTTCTGGGACTTTCCAAACAATGGAAAGCAGAAGACTCCAAAGAAGACCAGGATTCACTAAATGAATGTCTAAATCACTAAAGGTCTCAGGGAGAATGCCTGAGTTCATTCATCTATTTTCTGACTCAACAAAAATTTACTGAGCATCTCTTTTGTGCCAGGGGTTGTGCTAGGATCTGGGGAGACAGTAGCAAACAAACATTAAAAGTCCATGCCCACCCTAACTGGTTTGGGTCAGTGGATAGAGCATCGGCCTGTGGACAGAAAGGTCCTGGGTTTGATTCCAGTCAAGGGCACATGCCCAAGTTGCGGGCCTGATCCCCAGTAGGGGGCATGCAGGAGTCAGCCGATCAATGATTTTCTCTCATCATTGATAGTTCTATCTCTTTCTCCCTTTCCCTTCCTCTCTGAAATCAATAAAAACATATTTTTTTAAAAAAATCCATGTCCTTATAGAACTTACACTCTAGAGGGGAAGTCTAATGACCTGGGCCACCATAATTTATTGAACAATTCAGCCCCCTCCCCCACTGACTTGAAATGCCACCTTTGTCATTTATTATATGCCAATATGCTTTTCAGTCCATTTCTGGGCCCTCATAATCCATTCAGTTACATTTGCATGACAATCCATCTGTATCTTACGTGTCAGGGCTATACTGTTTTAACTACTATGTAAAGTTTGTAAAAATTTAGCATCTATCAGTAGTGTCTTCTTATTACACCTATTTTATTCAGAAGTTTCCTAAGGATTCTTGTTTATTTTTCCCTGTGAATGTGAGAATCAGTTTATCTAGTTAAACAAATATCTCTTCATATTTTTTATTGGAGGTCACATTAAATTTACAGATTAACTTAGGGGCGATTTAATATCTTTACAATATTGGGACTTCCTATCCAAGAACATGGGATGCCTTTCCATTTATTTAAGTTTTAGTAGAGTTTTACTGTTTTCTTCATATACATTTCCTCATAGGTATATTCCTGTATATTTTATAATTTGTGATATTTTTATATTATTGTTATTTTCTTTCATTTACTGGTTGCTTTCATTTGGAAAGCTGATAATCTCTGCTTGTTAATTCTGTACTTAACAATCTAGTTGGATTACTTTACACTGGGGATTGAGCCCGAAATCCGAGCATGTGCCTGACTGGGAATTAAACCATGACCTCCTGGTTCATAGGTCGACAATCAACCACTGAGCCATGCCGACCGGACTACTTACTGGTTGATTCTCTGGAGTTTTCACCTGAAAATAATGATAATTTTACCTTCTCTTTTCTGATTTTTATATTTCGTTCTTTTTCTGTTTCTAGTATCTTCAGGCCAATGCTAAGAATTTGTATTGCTAATAGACATTCTTGGGATACCGCTAGTGTTTCTCAAATAAACATAATACAGCTTTTGAGTTGAGGTAGGTGTGTGTGTGTGTGTGTGTGTGTGTGTGTGTGTGTGTGTAAAAATTTTATTATATTTTAAGATAAAAAATAAGAGTTTTACTTTGATTCAAGTGGATGTTGATGCCTTTCAGTATCTATGGAGATGATCATATGATTTTCTTATTTGATCCATTAATATGTAAAATTATGGTAATAATACATTTCTGTATTTGTGGAATACAAGACTCATTTGTCTAAGATGTGTCTTTCTTTTACTGTGCTGCTGGATTCTGTTTGCTAATATTTTAGAGTTTGCAATAATATTTCTAAGTAAGATTGGTCTGTAGCTTTATTTATGCTTTGTCTTTCTGATGTCAATATTATGCTAATTTTATAAAGGAATTTGTAAGCTTTCCCTTTTTTCTATGTTCTAGAATAGTTAAAATTGCATTGCAATAATCTGCTTAAGGATTAGATAGGATATTTTTATAAAATCATTTGGGCCCAGTATTTTTCCCCCACAGGTTCCTCTCTGTGACAACTTTTGTTCTATGATAATTTTTCTCTTTACTTTTTATATCTTTGCAGAGGGTTGTTTTTGGTAATTTTTACTTTTCTATAAATAATGCATTTTATTCAGGTTTGCAGGTTTAGCTGTGTAGAACAGAGCAAATAAATCTTGTATGATTCCTTTCATGTCTTTTGTATCTCTGTTTCTCCATCACCATTTCTCATTTTGTGCAATTGTGCTTTCTTCCCTTTTTTCTTGATTATGATAACTAACAATTTATTTTTCCCCAAAGAAGAAGCTCTTAGATTTACATATCAATTATACATTTAAATATTTTATTAAATTTTTGTCAATATTAATTTTGCCCTTTAAATTTCCTTACTTTTATTTTATTACATTATTTCTCTTTCTAAATCTACTTCTTTCATTTGATTTTTATAAACTTTTAAGTTAATTGGTATGTACTCCCATTTTACAGCTAAGAAAATAGGCTTAGAGAAGTTAAATGACTTGCCTAAGACCACATAATTAGAAAGGAGCAGAAATGGGGCCAACCTACCCCAGGTGCTCTTTTCCCAGCCTGTCCTTGGGCCTGGAGCTGACAAGGGTCTGTACCCTCCAAATACCTTCCAGTTATTCTGCCAAATTCTGTCCTCCTCCAGCCACTTCATCCCTTGCAGCTGCTGCAAGAAGGTCACAGCATGTGGAGGCTTTGAGAAACGCCAGGGCCCTAATTCCAGCCACAGATCAGTTTCCCCTTCTTTCCTAGACTTGCATGCAAGTCACTTCCTGTGAGCCTGAACAACTGACTCCAGAAACATCTCTCCTGGACGGTGGCCTTTTCGCCAACAATAACTTGACAATGAACACAAAATTTTTGTATTTTTCTCTTTGTCACAACTGAGCCACTAACATTCCTTCTCAGCCTTGAGGATGAGTTAAACTAAGTGTAGGACCCATTCAAAGAGTTATGGAGAGGCACACATGTGGGAGAGAGGGTTGCCAGTAAAGAGCATGGCATGTGCTCTGTTTAACAGAACAGGGATCTAAGCACGGAGAGTTAATGTGCCGGACACTTTTGAAGGCATTAAACCATGACATCTTAGATAGAGAAGCCAGGACACATATTGCCCTAGACCTTCTTACTTGTGAAAGTAAACATTTCTTGTTTTCTGGGAAATGACTTTCAACTGGGAGAAATCAAAGGGCAAGTCCAATTTTCACTGTATCTTTTATTTCTCTTTACTTTGCTGCCATATATTAATGTTGCCTCCTGCCTTTGCCTTTGAAACAGAGCTGATTGGAAAGGCGCTGTGAAGAGTTGTGTTGACTTGTGCAGACTACGCTGGGATGGACTGATTGCATCTCCACCTTTAAAATCCTTCCCCCTGTGGCAGCCTTGACAGGGCAGCATCCGAGGCCTCTAGGCTGATTAGGGTTTTTAGTGCAGGAAAGTTTGTTTGGATGGATGAGCCTTATTTTATATAGGCTCAGCAATGAGCCTTTTGAATTCTGAATAGCCTTAATCCAAGCCATGGGCTTTTTCTTTCTAAACAATTAGCCTTTGGAATAAAAGCACAGTTCATGAATTTGCCCCTTTTCCCATCAGCCATCATTTGGATTTGAGATGGGACACCTATATATAATAATAGTTACTATTATTAACCTCAAAATGGTGGTATTTCCACTGAATGAAGAAGGAATAATCAAAAAAAGACTTAAGCTAGCGTGTGAAGGATTAAACTTCATTGTAAGGAAGAAATTGCAGGGCACCAGGGTAGTCAACCACTAGAACAAGTTATACCCGGAAGTTGGGCAGTGTCACTGTCTGACATCTTTAGAAGGAATGTCTTATTACATGGAAAGTGCAGTCGGTACTAAATTCAGAGGTTCTTTCTAGATCCCTGCCCTTATAATACTATTAATTTTTAGATTCAGGGTTGGAAATGCTAGACTATCTTTTGCTCTTAAATGATTTCTGTTCAATCCCTCCAGGGGTCCTGCTAGATCTGGCTACTGCCCCAGAACCTGTCATCCTTTTCCAAAGCCTTGTTCTCCTCACCTTCTATCGGATCTGTTCCCAAGCCTTTTTGCTCCATCTTGGAAATGGCTCTCTGCTTCACCCTTCTTTGCTGTGCCCTGGTTCAGGCTACGATTGGCCCCAGCTCAAATACTGCCATGGACCCCCAAACCACATAGATGATGGGTAGAATGAATCCTGCCATAGACGGATTTGCTAGGCAACATAACAATGGCCTACGGGAGAGTTGTCCAGTTGCCTCTGCAGCCTGGGAGGGTGCTGGTGAGCAGCAGCCCTATAGCAGCACCAGCATACTGAGCTTGGGGCACAGATTTGGGTGGAAAAGCCCCGGCTACCTGGGGCCAGGCCTGGGGATGTGGGCTTATCCTGTAAAGATGGGGGTTGAGGCTGAGGGTAGCCACCTTTGTTCAAGCAAAGAACCAATGAGAGAAGAGAGGATGGCCAAGGATAGAGCTGGGCTAGGAAGGGAGAGAGGAACCACATTTCCTTCGTTGTTAAGGTCAGAGACTAACACTATATCTAGAATAGCTACTGAGTCAGGGGTCTGGGTGCCTATCTTTTTTAGAAGTAATGCATAAGGGTTCTTGATAAAAACCTCAGGTGATAAAATACACCTACTCCCTATTAAATTAGTCTTTAAAAAATTGTCCACCCTCCCCTACACACACCATATCACATGCATTATTTAATTTGTTTGAGATGAAGTGCATTTCTCCGTATGTATAAATCCATGGAAATTTATTAAGTCTTGACAAGAGTTATTGAATGTTATATTAAGTTTTTCAAATCAGCAGATGTTGGATGACTGAAAAATTATTAATTAATGTGTAACATTAAATACCAATAAATTGCATGGGGCATTTATGAACTATCTTTGAAGGTCATTAAATATGCATATCAGGTAATAAATCTATTCTTCCCTATAAATCTGTTCTGAATCTGGTGAGTTAAGTTTTAGGTGATAGTGGTGGGAGGGCTAGACTGTCGCTGGGTGTCACGGGGACCCCAGGTGGTACCCAGGAACCAGAGGCCAGTACCCTTCTGTTTCCTTCATTCCCTCTAATGAATGGGAAGGAGGCTCAAGAAAGTGGACTTTTTAGGTTTTAGATGTCAAGTAGAAAGAGCAAAATCCAGAAGTTGGAGTGATGTGGATGACAGTTTCTGCTCCAAAAAGCCACCGAAATAATAGCTGCCATTAGTTGAGGGCCTACTGTGCACTCTGATTGCAGTTTTGAAAAAGTAGCCCATCTCATCCTTACCCAAACTCAGGAGGTCAATACTAACCCTAGCCACAGAGATTAAGTACCTTTCCTCAATTACTTATTCATTTCAAAGCCCCATCACTTACCATGACCCCTCACTGCCTCCATCCCAGGACCAGCCTCAATTATAGATTCCTTAACAACAAAGAGATATTCCCACTCATACCCTCTCTGAGAGTGGTGACAACAGTGATAATAAATTTGGGTCGTACAGGCCAGCTGTCCTGGTTGTTAAAGGCTGTTGGTTCTTATTTACTGACTAGAGGCCCAACACACAAAATTCATGCAAGAGTAGGCCTTCCTTCCCCCAGCTGCCAGCACCAGCTTCCCTCTGGCACCCGAGACCCGGGCTTTCCTCACAGCCCCGCTTCATCCGGAAGGTTGTTCGGAAGGATGTCCGGTCTAATTAGCATATTACGCTTTTATCATTATAGATGCTTGTACAGTATTGGTTATAACATATTTTAAATCCAGTCCAGGGTTGTTACTTAGTCTTGTCCCAAATTCCTCCAGTGATGGGGACTCACCGCCTCCCAAGGCCCATTAACCAACTGTTTGGGTTATTAGAAATTTCCTTGTTTCTTTTTTAATTTTAAATTTATTGGGTTGACACTGGTTGGTGAAAAAGGTGCAAAAAAAAAAAATTCTCTTGCTTCTTAACCTGTACAGTGGACTGGATTTTTGGTCATTCTTCACATGTATTCTCCGGATGGCCACCAGGAGGCAGTGTTGCATGGGGCGGAACTAATGGGAGCCTGAGGCACAGGTCATCATGCTCCACCACTGAAAACCTGCCAGGTCTCCGCAGGTCACTCTTCCTGGGCTCCACCTTAGTAAAACAAGGGTGCTAGCTGGACAGCCTCTGTGGCGGCAGCCATCCTTGGGAGGCTGCGAGGCTGTTCCTAATGGGAGCTTCAATGAGATGAGGTCTCGTGGGGGAAACTAGGGATCTCCGATATGAACTCAGAAAACCTTATTAGCTTTGTGATCTTGGGTATGCCACTTGACCTTTTTGGAGTCTGTTTCCTTTTGGGGGGCATCCATAGACCTTGGTAGTCAGTCAATGTTTTGTGGCCCAGGCCTTAGTTAGTTGGTAGAGCAAATGCGCCAAGTAAGCGAGGAGTCTCAGGATCTGCGAGTTTCTGATGGCACGCGTGTTTGGTCACGACCACTATGTCCACACACTCGTTCCTGGTTCAGTGAGCCCTCAAGTAAACTGCTCAGACAGCGATGCGTTCTGCTTTCAGGGAAGATATGTCGGTCTTGGAGGCATTAATTGTCACAGTAATTAACTGAAAAATTGTCCTAGGTAGCCTAATGAGACACACACACACACACACACACACACACACACACAGAGAGAGAGAGAGAGAGAGAGAGAGAGAGAGAGAGAGAGAGAGAGAGAGAGAGAGAGAGAGAGAGCTGGCTTAGGACTAAGGAAGCCACTAAGCTGCTTCAATGGCTTTTGTGATGTTCGTTCCACAAACATTTATTTATTGGGGTCTCTTCTGTGCCTGGCACAAGAATAAAGAAAGGAATGAGATGCAGTCTGTGCTATTGGCCTGTGGAGTTGGAGCTCCTGAAGGCAGGGTGTCTTCATGCACTCCCTGTTAGCACCTAACAGACCCCAACAAACATTTATTGGATGAATGAATACAGGATCACTAAAGTCGCTGGCAGTTCGATGGAGACAGCAGCATACACAGATGGCCCTAACAGGGCCAGGAGGGATGCAGAGGTTGTCCCATGCTTGGTCCTCTGACTTGTGGGTTCTTATCCTACAAAGGAGGACCGGACCAGGTGCTGTTTGAGGTCCCCTAGCTCTCTGCGACTCATATCTCCCTTCCCCTCTCTGAAATCAATAAAAACATTTAAGAAAAGGGCTTCCCATTCACAGAGGCCCTGTCATCATATAGGATGGTAGCAGGAGAGGAGGAGGACCATGCCGGGCCCTTTGCTTCTATTCACTCATCCGACAATTATACTTTCCCTTCATGACCTCATAAATCCTCCCCCAGGGAAGGGGCAGGTGTGGGCACGTTCATATTTCCTATGAGGGAGACTCAGAGGATGAAGGTCCATGTGGCAGAGCAGGGATTTGAACCAAAGCCTCTCAGAGCAGAGCATGGTGGATGCACAGAGACCATCTCACTGCCCTCTGCTCCTAATTGGAGTCTTGGCCTCCTGACTCCCCAGCCTGTGCTCCCACAGGAGGCTTTGCTTCCCCTGTTATGGAAAATGTGCTGGAGCTGGGTCTTCCCTTACCTCCAGCCCACAGAGGATCCCGCAGATCTGCAAGAGCACGCACTGTGCTGGGGCGTGGGCCGGAGTGCAGAGGTAATTTCCCTTCTTTCAGCTGCTTCCCGGAGCCTGGTGGGCGCGGGTGAGGGAACACTCCCGCAGAGGGAAAATGCCACGGTTCTGGCCCACTCAGGGGACAAAGGTTGGAAACACGTCGCTTAGCTGTTGTTTGCTTTTCATTGTGACTTTATTTGAACCTGAGAGCTGGGGGATAATACCAGAGTGACTTTTATTCCTGGACAGCAGTCCGCCTCGAGGCTGCTGTGTGTTCTTTGCTGGAAGAAGCAGTTCTGTTGCCTCCTTGTGAGTGGGAGAAGGGGGAGCAGCCTTCACACTCCTTCCCTCAGGACTCTCCATCCCAGGGAAGCCGAGGGGACTGTTGGCCAGCAGGTGGCAGCTGGTCCCCTGTAGCTATTGGCTCAACTGCTGGAGCCTTGCCCAGGTTGATCAGTTCTGGACCACTGGACTGAAGAAGAAACTGGGGTTCAGAGAGGCTAAGCAACTCCCCGAGGTCACATGCCAGCAAGTGGCATAGCTGGGATTTGAACCCAGGCATCCTTTTTTTTTTAATTAAAAAATTTTAAATTGCGGTAAAATATACATCACATAAAATTTACCATTGCAAACACATGTAAGTGATCAGTTCTGTGACATTCACATTGTTGTTCAGTCATTGCCACCATCCATCTTAGAACTTTTTCATGCCCCTCAATGAAATGCTGTACGCATTAAACAATAACTCCTCATCTGTCTTAGTCAGTTCAGGCTGCTATAACAAAACACTACAGACTCAATGGCTTAAACAGCAGCATTTATTTCTCACAGTTCTGGAAGCTGGAAGTCCAAGATCAAGGTGCTGGTCGATTTACTTCCTGGTGAGGACCATGTCCCTTGCTTGTAGCTGGCTGCCTTCTCACTGAGTCCTGGCAGGACCTTTCCTCAGTGTGTGTGAGGGTGGGGAGAGGTTGAGCTAGCTCCCTCTTCTTGTAAGGGCACTAATCTCATTGTGGGAGCCCCACCCTCCTAAACTCATTTCAGATTAATTACCTCTCAAAGATCCCACCTCTTATTACCATTTCACTGGGGTTAGGGCTTCAACATATGAATTTCGGGGGGCAGGGTGGGGAGACACAGACATTCAGCCCATAACTATCCTCCTCCTTCTCCTTGAATCCCAGCCTACTGGCATTGAGTTCTGTGCTCTTTCTTCTTCCACTTGCCACAGATGGAATCTTTTCCTATGAAACCAGCTCCTGTAGAAGAAATAAAATCTCAGTGGAGTAACATTCCTCAGCAAGAGGGACAGGGGAAGAATGAGGATAAAATGACATCGTTTTAAGGTGCCCTAAGTGGTAATCCAGCTAGTCACCTGTCACTCTCTCTCCCACCAAAGCTGGGGGTAGGGATGAAATGAAAAATAATTTTTCCTGCAAAAGGAGACAGCCCAGAATGTGGCTGAGCCGCCCAGTGACTGGGGCCTGGCAGGGCCTGTGGTCCAAGTTTAGGATTGGGGAGGCAGACCCTCGTCTCATCTGGGAACATCTGCTGCTGGCCCTGAGAGGGTGGGGTGCCCTATCTCTCTGCTGCCCATGCACTGTTTTCTTTTCTTATTGTTTTTCATGGACCTTCCATTTAATGGACTTTTTTTAAAACCCCCCCAACGGCCATATACTGTTTATTTTTATTATTTTTATCTTTATTGTTGAGATTATTACAGATATCCCGCTTTCTTTTCCCCCATAGATCCCCTTCACCCAGTACCTGCCCCGCCTCAGGCCCTCGCCACCCTATTGTCTGTGTCCATAGGTATTGCATACAATGCATATAAGATCTTTGTCTAATCTCTTCCCACCCCCCCCCCACACACATACCCTTTCCTCTGAGAATCATCAGTCTGTCCCTGATTCTATGCTATTCACCAGTTTATTCTGTTCATCAGATTTTTTATTCATTTGATTTTTAGATTCAATTGTTGATAGATATGTATTTGTTGCCACTTTGTTGTTCATGTTTTTTATCTTTATCTTTTTCTTCTTCTTCCTCTTCTTAAAGAATACCCTTCAGCATTTCATATAATACTGGTTTGGTGGTGATGAACTCCTTTAGCTTTTTCTTGTCTGTGAAGCTCTTTACCTGACCTTCAATTCTAAATGATAGCTTTGCTGGGTAGAGTAATCTTGGTTGTAGGTTCTTGCTATTGATCACTTTAAATATTTCTTGCCACTCCCTTCTGGCCTGCATTGTTTCTGTTGAGAAATCAGCTGACAGGCATAAGGGCACTCCCTTGTAGGTAACTAACTGCTTTTCTCTTGCTGCCTTTAAGATTCTCTCTTTGTCTTTTGCCCTTGGCATTTTAATTATGATGTGTCTTGGTGTGGACCTCTTTGGGTTACTCTTGTTTGGGGTTCTCTGTACTTCCTGGACTTGTAAGGCTATTTCTTTCACCAGGTATGGGAAGTTTTCTGTCATTATTTCTTCAAATGGGTTTTCAATATCTTGCTCTCACTCTTTCTCTGGCACCCCCATAATTCAGATGTTGGTATGCCTGAAGTTGTCCCAGAGGCTCCTTACACTATCTTCATATTTTTTTTAATTCTTTTTTCTTTTTGCTCTTCTGGTTGGGTGTTTTTTGCTTCCTCATATTTCAAATCATTGACTTGATTCTTGGGATCCTCTAGTCTACTGTTGACTCCCTGTGTGTTATTTTGTATTTCAGTCAGTGTTTGCTTAATTTCTGACTGGTCTTTCCCCCCCCCCCCCCCTTTTTTTTTTTTTTGGCATTCTCACTAAGATCCTTGAAAGTCTCACTAAGTCCCTTGGAGTTTCTAGAAGATTCTTGAGTAACCTTATAACTGTAGTTTTGAACTCTATATCCAGTAGTTTGCTTTCTTCCATTTTTTTTTTTCATTTTTGACATGTATCTTTGTCTCCACATTTTGGCTGCTTTCCTGTGTTTGTTTCTATGTATTGGATAGAACTGCTAAGTCTCCTTGAGTTGATAGAGTGGCCTTGTGTAGTAGGTGTCCTATAGGGCCCAGTGGCTCAGCCTCCCCAATCACCTAAGGTGGACACTCTAGGTCCACCCCTTTGTGGGCTGTGTGCACAGTCTTGTTGTAGTTGAGCCTTGATTGCTGTTGGTGTCACTGGGAATAATTGACTCCAGGCCAATTGGCTGTGGGGACCAGCTGCGACTACAGTGGGAGAGCTGCTGTGCAGGAGACACCCTTATGGGACAGGACTTGCTTCAGTGGGGCTTTGGTGTTCACTGAGTCAGCCACTTGAATGTGTCACTTAAGGATGTGAAGAGTTGCCATCTGGCATGGTCTCACACTGACCACTGGGTACACTGGCTCTTGGGTCTCCAAGGAGGTGCAAAGTCAGCCACTGTCTAGGGCAGTGGTCGGCAAACTGCAGCTCGTGAGCCACATGCGGCTCATGAGCCACGGTTTGCCACTCTGTTGACTAAAGAGTTTGCCGACCACTGGATAGGGGCTTAATCACAAGGAACAACAACAGCCTGTAATTATTGGAATCAAGAGTCTAGGTCAGTGGTCGGCAAACTCATTAGTCAATAGAGCGGCAAACCGCGGCTCGTGAGCTGCATGTGGCTCGTGAGCTGCAGTTTGCTGACCACTGGCCTAGGGCCACCCAGCAGGAGCTACAGAGAGATCTGCAGATTCCTCCTCTTTGTATTGGGTTTGGAAATGCCCAGATGAGGCCCAGCTGTGAAGCAAGGCAGGCTGGTGCTAATGACTGGTTTTGGGCCTTTTATTGATAGGTTTGGGTTCCCTGATCCAGCTGCAGCTTGTTTGACAGATTTTAGCCTGAGAAAGGACAGACCACTCATATGAAAAAGCTGATGCACACAGCTTGAATGGGGTTGTAAATTGCGTGGGGCAGGGTTTCAGGGAATCACCAGGGTGGAGCAAACAGAAATGGCTGCCAGTCAGCACTGCACCAGGGAGGTCCCAGCATGGGAACAATGACCACTGCGAGCACCTCTGTCTGGAAGAAAGATGCCCTCAAGTTCCTGCCCAGATGCCAGACAGTCCAGTTCCTCCTTGTATGTGTCTAGGTCCCCCAGAGCCTTGTCCAGCACTGGAGCTCAGAGGAAGCGGGAACTTGTAAGTTCAGTTTGTGTGCTGGCCTTTTAAGAGGAGCAGCTGGGTCTCCAGCAGCCTCTGTGTCACTGAGTCCCAATCCACAGTGGTTTTTACAGCCCGTAGTTCTTACTGACATAGGGATTTCTTTTCCCAGCTCTGGGACCCTGGGTTGGCATCTGGTGTGGGGCTGGGACCCCTTGCTCCTCCGGGCGGCCACCACAGAGGCAATCTCCCTCCCTATTAAAAGCGGCACCTGTGGGTGCCAGCCCAGCCCATTCCGCCCCTCCGCACCTCCTACCAGTCTCAGTGTGCTTTCTTCTTTACTTCTCTAATTGTAGGACTTCCATTCAGCCAGCTTTCTGGCAGTTCTGGATGATGGTTGTTCTGTATTTTAATTGTAATTTTGATGTAATTGTGGGAGGCAGTGAGTACAGGCATTTGCCTACACCACCATCCCCATGCACTGTTTTCAAAGGACATTCCAGAAAGGATCCAGCAGCGTTGGTCCCATTGTGTGACTGTGGGCAAGGCTCTCTCCTCTCTCTCCACCCATCTTTCTGTAAGTTAAAAAGTCCCCCAGTCAGGCCTTGCTCTTCTCGCGTTCTTAAGGAGAGGTGTTTCACTCTAATTCCTGGCTTAGTTCTTAGTGGTAGAAGCATATAGTACAGAACTCTCTTAAGACTAGTAGATCAGACTCTGTTAGCATCTGTGGACCCCAGCTAGCTGCCAGTAGGAACCTCTTCTTGAGGTTCCTACTCCTCCCTCCCATCCCACCATCTAACGGAAGCAACTGGGACATAACGAGAAGTATCACTGGGCAGTTGGAAAGATATGCCTTTCAATCTGGCTTTATCGTTCACTTGCTATGTGACCTTAAACAAATACCTAGCCTCTCTGAAATTCCATTTCCTACTTGTGAAAAAAAAAAAGAGAATAATTTCTGGAAAAAACAGCATACCGTTTGGAAAGCATTAGTCATGGTACCAACCAAAAGTGTACACTCAAGAAATATCAGTAGACTTATGCCTTCCCTGGGCCTCAGTCTTCTCATCTATGAAATGGGAATAAAATAGGTTTCAGAAGACGGTTGGGAATATTGAATGAAAGAATGTGAGAAAGTCTGGTACACTGAGGCTCAGCTAATACCCCTCCTTCCTTCCTTCTCAGATTGGAGCACTGCACCTAGAGAACCTCAAACCTAGGGGACCCTAAACTTAGGGGAACCCTTTGCTCCCCAGGCAGTGGGCATGTCCTGGGAGAAGTGGCTAATGTAGCATCTTCTCTCCTCCATAGTTGCTTTGTTATGCTGCATAATGTTCAACTAAGATACTGGGGCATCTATGACAGTTACTGATGGGTTACTTTAAATTCTCAGTTTATAACATGGGCAGGGGAGATGGCGCCGCTGCAGGCAGGCCAGAGCCCGCTCTGCAGAGGGGGCCACTGACGGAAGCTGAGTCAGGGACATAGCTTGCCTCCCCCTCCTCCTCTCTGACTTCCTGCTCCAACTCCCCACTGACTAACCCACCCAGAAGAGGACAAGTGTGGTCCACACAGGTCAGCGCCCTGGAACACAGGCCGGGAAAGGATCTGAGGGCAGATGGAAGATCCTCACACTGCAAGCACTGAGAGAGACCTGTAATTTTTGTTTTATTCATTTATTTATTTACATATTGATGCAAATGATAGGCTCTCTGTTCTTCATTTTAAACTGGTGAGTCATATCTAGCCTGTGAATGCACTTTTCCCTTCAGTGGACAGGAGGGAGGAGGAGAGCCAGGGACCCCAGCGACAAGGTGGGAAATATACTGCCCCCTCCTGAGCACTAGGATACCAAGGAGACAGACCCTAGATACAAGAAGAAGCAACAGAAGGACCTTCCCTCGCCATAGGCGGACCTCTGAGAAGCAGCAGATCCTGTGAGTGGGGCTCAGGGAGACAGGAAGTGTGGTTGTTCTCCATCTCTGCTCCCCTTGGCCCCTGGGGCTGTGCTCTGTGTGGGGAGACCCCACCCCCCTGGCGTGCCCTCAGGGTCAGGTCTCTGATCTTCAGTGCACTTGTCCAGCCAAGGCCTTAGCCAACAGGAGCACAAGAACCTCCTGGAGAAGGAACGAGGGCTGAAATCCCTATTTTCCCATTTGTGCCGAGCCAGCCCTGCCCTCCCTCCTTGCTGCTACTTTGGACCTGCCTCTCCCACCTCTTCTGCACCTTCCGCTTCCTGCAGTCAAAGCCCCATCCTCAGCCTCAGGGTTGTCTTCCTGACCTTGGCATCTCTGATTTGGTCTCGGGAGCTTCCTCCTACATGGCCTCCAAGGCAGCCTCAGCCTTTCTAGCTCCAGACTCCTGGAGAGAGAGAGAGAGAGAGAGAGAGAGAGAGAGAGAGAGAGAGAGAGAGAGAAAACTTTGATGTGAGAGAGACACATCAATTGGTTGCCTCCTGCACTTGCCCCCACTACCTGCAACCAAGATACGTGCCTTTAACCAGGAATTGAACCTGTGACCCTTTGGTCTGCAGGCCTACACTCTAACTACTGAGCCAAATCAGCCAGAACGCTAGAGGCCGTTTCTGAGCAATAGGACTTTGTCAGGTCCCCGTGTGTGTGATTCGGGCACACTGTAGTTTGGGACCCACTGCTCTAACCTCCCAAAGATCTTTCTAAAACCCTCAGACCAACAGCCTTAGACCAAAGGGGACCCATGTGGTTTTGGAAGGGCTTAGGGGTGGCACCTGGTGTCCTCTTGGAGTCTGGGAGTTTTCCCGTGGAGACGAATCAAGCCTCTGCAGTGAAGCACCTCGAGTGTAGTCTCACTGACCTCACAACCATGTGAGGGATGCATGGCTACCTGGTTTATGAAGTAAACCTATTCTACAGATGACTAAACTGAGGCTCAGAGAAGACGAATGCTTTGTTCAGAGCTCATACTATCAGGAAGTGTGGGCAGCAGGGTCTCGGGATCAATGGAACTTGAACTTGACTGTGCATACCAATCACTTGGGGATCTCACTGAAGGCCAGAGTCTGGTGCAGCCAGGGTAGGGCCTGAGAGTCTGCATTTCTGACCAGCTCTGGGGGAAGCTGATGCCCTGGGTCCCAAGACCACACTTGTGCAGCGGGCTCCAGCCAGTGGTGCTCAGGCTGGGCTGTGCATTGCAATCAACCTGGAGACCTTTACATATGACGGTGGGCTCCCCACCCCCAGAGCCTGGCGTGCAGCCTGGGCCCTCGAGGTGTTCTCCGGTGATTCTGATGCACAGCGAAGGTTTAAGAACGGCTGTCCCAGCCCGGCGCATCTCAAACGTCACCGTGCATCAGAATCACCTGGAGGGCCTGCTGACACCCAGAACCCTGGGCCCCAGAATAGGACACAGATTCTATTCCAGAGTTCTGGGAGCAGGGCCCGAGAACTGGCATTCATAACAAGTGTGCAGGTGGTACTGACCCCCTGGTATAGCACCCGGCTTTGAGTGGCAAGGCTGTATACACTGCAGTCTCAAAGGGTGGTCCCCGGACCAGCAGGATCAGCATCCTCTGGGAACTTGTTAGAAATACAAATTCTTGGGCCCCAGCCCAGCACACTGAATCCAAAACTCCGAAGGTGGGGCCCAGAAGTCTGTGTTTCAGCACCACCCAGCATGCCCCCTACTCTGACGCACTCTGAAGGTTGAGAGCCACATTACTGATCTTTTGGCATTGCTGCAACTAAAAAGGGTCTTAGCTCAGTCTCCTTGTCCTGGCCTGAAGGTGAGCTTGGTGCCCTTGAGGAATCCTAGGATCGGGGAGAGTGAAGATCATTCTTTGGTTCCCAGGGAACCGGGCAGCCCACACCTGCTGGGCGTGAGACAGTCCCATGTGGGAGTCGGAAATGCCTTACTAGGCCCAGACCAGATGCGACACAAGCTTGTCTCTGTCGCGTGAACTGTCGGAAGCAAGAACATCTGTTAAATCATTCTCACTTTCGTGTTTTGTGTGGAGTAAGAGTTAAATTGCCACATCCTGTCAGACAGCCATCTGTTGCCCGGGCAACACCCTGCAGCTGCTGGAGAGAGAGAGATGGTGCTTCCAGGCACCAGGCCCTCACTCCCCTGAGTCTCCAGGGAGCTGTTTGCTGTCTTGGTTTTCCTTCTGGAAAGAGAGTAATCTGGAAAGGCTCCCACGAGGCCCCTGAATGCCTGTGATTATCGTGTAAAATAACTGGAAAGCCGGAAATGTCGCCATATCCTTGCTTTCCTCCTCCCTGCATTGTGCTAGGTGCCAGTGGTCCATGGCTGGCCAGGCAGGCAGCTGCCTCCAGGTAACTCCTCACGTAGGAATGTTTGTGGGCCCTCAGAGCCCGAGGAGGATGGCAATGTTTGGGGGGATCAAACACTGTAGAGAGCTAGCCTTTCACTGTAGCTCTGTTTCCTCTACAGAACAAGGGAGTCTGCTAACCCTGAGTCATGCCCACTGGGTGGTGTCTGCATCAGAACTCAGCGTAGCCACTGTGGGTTTCTCGGAATTAGGAAGGAAGGACTTAGGGTGGACATGTGTCCACAGGACCCAGGGACCTGCCATCTATCAGGCCAGAGCTTGCTAGTGTGTGGGTCTAGGCAGCCGTGGGCAAACTATGGCCTGCAGGCCGGATCCGGCCCGTTCGGCTGTTCTATCCGGCCCGCGGAGCCGAAAGAGCGGAGGGTTCTCTTGCTCTCCCTTCCGCTCCTTTACTTT
Source organism: Plecotus auritus (assembly GCF_963455305.1). Lineage (NCBI taxonomy): Eukaryota > Metazoa > Chordata > Mammalia > Chiroptera > Vespertilionidae > Plecotus > Plecotus auritus. The sequence continues at coordinate 78,665,509 of NC_137773.1, forward strand.
GAATTTATATTAGTTCACACAAACATTCCATCCATGCTTTTGTTCCGGCCCTCCGGTCCAGTTTAAGAACCCATTGTGGCCCTCGGGTCAAAAAGTTTGCCCACCCCTGGCTAGGGCCTTGGCAATGTGGTATTCTAAGACAACTGAGAGCCCCACGAGCAGGTTTGCTGGGTGTCCAAACCAGTCGGTGGCCCTTGGCCAGCACCCTCAAGGAAGAGGTAAGAGAAGGAGATCTGGAGCAGGAAGAGAACTGGAAAAATATATGCAAGGTGTATGCACTGCAGGTTTCACAGGGTCCTGGAGTGCTGGTCAGGGAAACTGAGTCAGGGTGTAGTCCCATGGGCCTGGGCCATGGGCAGGGAACAGGGCTTTCGAGAATGTTGCAGACATTGGCCCGGGCTCATCCCGTTGGCGTCAGGGAGCAGGTCTGGGAGCATGATGGGTCCCAAGCTGTAGCTGCTAGAGAAATGGAGGGCATGATGGGCCCGGCCCTGGCTCCAGGATGGGCAGGCAGCCTCTCGTGGGGAAGGCCACAGTGACAGGCAGGTGTGGATTGCTAGGAGACTTCTAAGGGCAATTACTAGGGTTTCCTCTTAGTTTTAAGACCAAGAGGATGTTGCCCAAAGGCCTTGTGAAGGTCGAGGTATTACCCCCATGGAAATGACCAAGGTCTGTGTCCCCACAGGCTCCAGGTGAACTGGGTTCCATCTGGGGAGTGGGGAGTGTCACGATTGTTTTCATCCATGAATGTGGAGAATCTGGGGTCCTGAGGCTGGGCACCTTTCTCTCTCCGTGGTTTTGGGCCTCCAGGTCTGAGCTCCAGACCTGAGTAAGGCGCAGTGTCTGCAGGACAGGCCCTGAGCGATTCTCTTTGCTTCGATGCGGAACGGAGGCAGGCCTTCTGGGAACTGCAGGAGGGCGTTGAGAGTGCAGGGTTTGTAGAAGCCACCGTTCATTTGTCCCACAGACACCTCCCCGTGCAAAGTGTCCCTGGGACACACGGAGGTTGTCGGCAACTCCGGCCCTGAGGAGGTAGGTTGGGGAGTCAATGCAACCCAGGGCCTCCAGGAGAAGGTTCGAAGAGGTCATGGAACCCATGTGGTCCCCTGGGCCGATGCAGGCACTTTCCAGTCTGTGGATTCTGGATGGCTGGTGATACCACCCCACCTTGGGGAGCCTCTGGGCCCACTGGGCTCTTGCATCACCCCCAGTTCTGCAGCCGCTGAAATGTGGGGTGGGCTGTAGCAGGAGACGGCAGATTGCTGGTATTTATTGAATCTTCTCTCTGTGCTGCTCGATGGTTCACACATTCCTCACCACCACCCTGTGACGGTGGCTTCAGAGAGGTTCTGTCGCTTACCCGAGGGCACATGGCTGTGAGCTGGGATTTGAATCCAGGACTGACCCCAAAGTTCTTGCTCGGCTCACTTCATGCGTTCACTCAGTGCTTCTTAAGGGCCTGCTTTGCACCAGGCACTGTGTTAGAGGCTGGGGATTCACACTGAGCAGAAATCCCTGCCCTCGTGACATGATCATTCTAGTGCAGCAATAAATAGAGATCTAATTGAACAGGGTAGGATGGTAGAGATGGTAAAAATGGCTTGGAGAAAAATAAAGCAGAAAGGGGAGGAGGAGCGTTCCAGGGGAGGGTTCCTCTTTCCCCCGGAGTAGTCAGGAAAGGCCTCGTCAACAGAGCCATGCACTTCTCTGGGGAAAGAGCATTGCTGGTAGAGGGACTGCTATGCAAAGGCCCTGGGGCAGAAGCAAGCTTGATTCAGCTGACAACCCTGTGTGGCTGGGGCCTAGCGAGCGAGGGGGCCAGGTGGGGAAGACCTGGGAGGAAGCAGGAGGCCTTTGTCAAGACTGTGGCTGGTCTGGGACTCTGAGTGAGCTGGTAGCCACTGGAGGGGCTGAACAGAGAAGCAGCAACGGCAGTATTGGGTATTCAGTCTGCTGACATTGGGGCCCAGGGTAGCTGCAGGGGGACCAGTGAGGATGCTCAGGCTCAAAGGAGAGTCACCACTTGGACATTCGGACAGGGGCCAGAACTGAGATCCTGTCTAGCTTCACAAACAGATGAGTCAGAATGTCAGCCTGCAAAAGGGGCAGAGGAGATAAGAGATGTTGAACCAAATCCCCCTTCCAAGTAAGTTCCAAAGACGCAAAATGTAAAAAAAAAAAACAAAACAAAAATACACTTGCACCCTCTAGAGAAAATTCTCCCTGGTCACACCTCCAATCAAGTCCTCTACCTGTCAGAGCACCTGGGGACGTGACCTTGACTGGGAATTGAACCTGTGACCCTTTGGCCCCCCACTCTAACCAGTGAGCCACACCGGCCATAGCTGTCATTCAGTTCTCAGGACAGCTTTCCCTTCCTCAGAGAGACCTACCTGACTGGTCAGTCTAATCTGGCCATGCCCCTGGCCACACCCTGTAGCATTGCCCTAGTTTTTTCCTGGTGGCACTTAGTGTTTGCCTGCGTGTTACTTTTTTGCCCACCACCAGAATGCCAGCTGCATCCCAAGCTCCTAGAATGATTCCTGACACGTGATAGCCCTTAGATCTCTTTGCTGAAGGAGTGAATGGATAAGGAGATGAGGACGAGAGAGAAGGAATGAAAATGCAAGCCTTGGGACCTTGAGGAGGCTGACTTTGGTGTCAGACCTGAGCTTCCAGGTCTTTGTGACCTTGGACAGATCCTGTTATATCTCGGAGCCTCTGTTTCCTTATCCGTAAATTGAGAACAACCCTCCCTTGCTGGACTATGTCGGGGATCAAATAAGATAACTGTGTGTAATTGGCAGACTGCCTGACCCACAGTGAAATTTGATGAGTTTTCATTTTCTTCCTCTCAGTAGAGACATGGGATCATTTCCTGATCTAAGGAACGGCCTCAGCTCACACTCCAATCAGGTTCTCTCCTGCCTTAGGGGGCCACAGGCATCTCCCCCTTCCCTCCCCCCACCCCGTGCCCCGGGTCCCTGGCTGTCTCTGACCCTGCCTCGTCTTCATGGGTGAATGGGCTTGAGGGTTCCCTTGACAACCTGGAGGAGACTGTGTCTGAACCCACCTGCTATACCTGAGCCCACCTGTCTAGGAGAAGACCTCTATGCATTCCCGATCAGGAGACATTCTGGACCAGGGGTGGATTGAAGAAGGGTTAGGGCTAGGGTGAGGCAGGCAAGGTGCCAGGGCACCAGTGTTAAGGAGGTCTTCACTTTCAGGGTGCTGCAAACACAGAGTTGCATCTGAGAGTGAGTGCCTCCTTAAATTCCCCACCCTATGCTCCTCAGGGCCTCACTCTCGTCCTTTCCTAGTGGCAAAAGCTCATGTGTTTGGAAGGGACACAGAATCACCTCCCACCCACCCTCAGATTCCCCGGAGCATCCTGCCTAGGAACACAGAGGAAAGGGCCACAGGGATGCCCAGCTCCATGTATGGTGGATCCCTTCGTCTTTTCCTCCTGCCTTTTCTGATTCTGGGTGTTATGAACGAAATGTTTGTGCGTCCCCAAAACTCATGTGATACATATGATCTAAGGGCTCAGTTCTTAATGTGATTTGGAGATGGAGCCTGTGGGGGTTGATTAGGTTTAAATGAGGGCAGGAGCATGGGGCCCCATGCTGGATCATGTCCTCACCAGACGAGGAAGAGACCAGAGCTCTCTCCTCCACGTGAGACACAGTGAGAAGGGCCCTCCCCAGGAACCGAGTCTGCTGACTCCTAGATCTTGGACTTCCCAGCCTCCAGAACTCTGAGAATTAACCGTCTGTTGTTTATGCTGCCCAGTCTATGATACTGTTACAGCAGCCGAGCTAAGACCGGGCACAGCCCGTCTCCCTGCGATGTCTACCCATTGCTCCTATCTCCCCGCACCTTCTGGGGCCACAGTGGGAAGTGCGGCCCTTCCTACGTGGCCACAGAGGGGCCCAGTTCCTCTCTCATTTCTGTGGTTTCCACACTCTCTGTAGAACGGGGAAAGGAGAGGTACCAGAGCAACCCTCCGGCCATCCCGGAGAGCAGGGAACGCCGCGTGAACTGTCATTATCTCTGCGTGAGCCCGTGACTGGGAGCCACAGAGCAGGCAGGAGTGTGGGGTGACCCAGCAGAGGTGGTTGGAACTTCTGGCAGTGGGAGCCCTGCAGAGGGGTGTCCTCCAGTCTCCAGGCAGGTGGGGCCGCGCTCCCAGGCTGAATGCTTCCCTGTTTGAGTGCAGACAGCGCTTTTGCACTAAAGGAGGGACCCGCTCCCCAAAGCAGCAATGCTCCCAGGCTGCGCTGCCCAGCACTCAGGTCTGGGTAACGGCTGAGACTTTTCCTCTGCACCTTCCCCGTGTCCTCTCTCCAGAGGCTCTTAGACTCCGTGTCACGTCCTCAGTTGAGCTCATCATTCTCTGTGGGATAGAGAAGAGGGAGTCGCACTCTTCAAAGGTGAGAAGCCACAGGCACACACAGGCGCTCCCTCTCAGCCAGTGACCAGGGCCTGCTTCTCCGTCTGGAACAGGAGAAGGCTGGCACAGGCGACAGCCACAGACCTCTCTCCCCGCAGCTTCTATGACTTCAACCCCTGGCAGAAGCAAGCACGCGCCTTTCCAGGTGACGAAAGCCTCCTAAACTGCCTGCCCTGCCAGAGGGCATCCAGATCTCAGGACGACCCTGCCCAGAAGAGCTCTACCTGGACCCTCCTGGGAGAACAGTATCACCCACCGGCAGCTCGTTGTCACTTCTGATTTAACCAAATGAAGCGCAGTGAACACCAAGATCAACGTCTTAATCACATAATTACATTAGTGCCGGCTCCAAAGAGTCAGCAGGCTCCCCGCGTCCCAGGGTTCAGGCCTCTGTTTCCCAGCTCCTCACAGATGGCACATATAGAACATGCCTTTTCCACATGACTTGCCTTGGTTATCATCCAGGCAGAGAACTGAGCGTCATGAAAGGGCTGCACGGAGTCCATTTGGAGACTATTTTGAGATTCAGGGGGTAGATAATCAGCAATAAGAGCTGTTAGATCTGCTAGCCTGACACAAATGAGGGAAACAGAGGCCCAGAGAGGGTGAGCGACTTACCTAAGGTCACACAGCACACAGCTAGACCAACACACTTTCCAGTCACTGTGGGTTTCCTAAGGTTTCAGTTTAAATAGATTTGGACAATGTCAGTGTTTCATTACAAATCTAACCATAATTTGCTAGATTTTTTAATCGTTAAAAAATCAGTTTATAAAAGAATAATAATACTGGGAATCATTCTAAGATTAGGTATACTGGTTGGCTCTTACTTTGATTTAGTTCAAGTTCCTGGACCAAAAATAACTAATTCTGATCTGCATGGGTTTCCCCCGTCCCCGCGTTGGCTGGTTCTGAGGAGGGCAGGAGAGGCTGCCTGCCCTGGCACGGGGTGGAGAACACCAGTGGCATGCCAGGGAGGGATGGGAACACTCTGTACGGAGTGAGATCGGGCACCAGAGCGGGGAACCAGCCACTCTTGGCAGGTGAAGTCTCCATCTGTCCTGCAGTGCCCTCGCATTTTTTCTTCCTGCTGGTGGCTGTGCATCAGTATCCCAGGGTCTTGCTTGTCTGTCTCCTGGGAGGGGCCAGACATTAACACTTAATCCCCCAGGCACTGGATCCTGTCACTGCCAAGGAGAGTGAGTGGGGTCAGTGCATGGGGTCGGGGGCATGCCCAGCTTCTCGAAGCTCCTTCCAGGCAGATGCCAGCTCTGTAGCCCTGGGGAGTGGAAGGACTTGTAAGAGATGGATGAGTCCTTTCTTCCATGGGGATGCAGATAAGAGAGGGGCCACGCCTGTATCTGAGAAGCTGAAGGCAGTTTATTCCCAAATTCTAGTTCAGTCTCTCTCCCCACTAGCCCCTGGGGTGGGAGGTGCAGAGGGGGCAGCGCCCCTTTTGCTGTGATTATTGGCTGTGACGCCCCTGAAGTCATTGGCTCAATTCTCCCCTTTCTTTGGCACCTGCTGCGTTTCTCTGATTCCCTGGGACTCGTAGGGGCTCGCACCCCCAGGCCTCTCAGCAGCGGTGGGAAGAACTGTCTTCCCAGCAGTGACCACCCATCATCATGCCTTTAGTGCTCACCCTGTTGACAATCAGCCGGGCTCTCAGGTCCGGGTGTGGCCCTTCAGCCTCTCCCTCTTCGGGGTGAGCTCTCTGCCCCCTTGGGAACCACTCTGCAGAGTGTGGGGCAGGCTTTGGTGGAGCTGGCATGCCAGGGCAGAGAAGATGGCCCCAAGGCAGGGCTAGAAACAGGGCAAGCCGCTAACGTCATCCCCACCATCTTCCCGGCCCTGTCTTGGGCTGGGCAGAGAGTAAAGAGAAAGGAAGCCAAGTAACGGGCCACTGGGAGGAGGGAGGTGCTCCAGCCTCAGGCCACAGAGGAGGATGCACGGGGTTTCCTCTTCAGGACCAGCCCTAGGCAAATCGTAGCCAAGTGGCCCCAGCTCTCTCTCCTGCACCTTCCCACCAGCGGCACCTGGCCCAGAAGCAGACCCCTGAGGGAAGACAGCAGATGGCAGCAAAGACGCAGGCCGGCGGGGGCCAGGGGACCTGGGGACAGATTATTGCCAGCCCTGTCTCTCTTGGTCTCCGTTTTCTTTGTCTGTAAAGGAAAGGGTTGGATTCCTGCCCAGTCCAACTCCCACTTTCTGCAGTTCTTGCAAAGTGAGACAGGATGTGTTACCCCGTTTGGCTTCAATCAAAGGAATGGCTGTCTAACAGCAGGAAGGGGATCAGAACTTGAGCCCTGGGTTCAGAGCCGCTGGCCACATCTGCTCCCACCCCTCCTTCTGTCAAACGCCACAAAGCCTGGCACTCATGCAGTGACCATTTGTTGGATTAATCAACGGAGACCTCTTTCTCCATGAGTGTCCTAGTGTCACCCAACAGAAATGCATTCTCTCCCACTAATGGAGGCTGGAAGTCCAACGGCTAGGTGCTGGCAGGGTTGGTTTCTGCTGAGGCCTCTCTTCCTGGCTTGTGAACAACCACCTCTCACTGTGCACAGAGGGAGAAGTCTGTGGTGTTCTCTTCCTCTTCTTACAAGAATACCCATCCCATCGGGTTAGGGCCCTACCCTCTCATTTAACCTTAAATCACCTCCTTAAGTGCCGTGTCTCCAAATATAGTCACAGTGGAGGTCAGGGCTTCAGCATATGAATTTGGGGAGGGCACAATTTAGTCCATAACAGCCACCTCCTTACTGCATCCTCATATGATTGTCTCTTAGTCTGTGTGCGTCTGTGTCCTCATCTCCTCTTCTTATAAGAACACCCATCAGATTGGAGTAGGGCCCACCCACATGACCTCATTTTAACTCTTTAAAGATTCTATCACCAAATAATACAGTCACAGACCGAGGGGTTCGGACTTCAACGTAGGAATTTGGAGGGGACACAATTCAGCCCATGACAGACCCCTGGGCAGACATTTCTGGAGTGACTTCCCTGTAAACAGGATGAGAGTATTCCAGGGTGACTGTGACGGACAAAGCCAGGGGAGAGCGAGCAGGCCTCCATGGCTGTGGCGGGTGGTTTTGGAGACACTGAGGACCAGCCTCGGCTGCTGTGCGTGACCTCGAATGCCTTGGCGGTTGAAATTCCACAAGTCAAACTCTCACAGCCTCAGTGTCCTCTATAAAGGGGAACAATGATACCCACCTTATCTACACCAGAGATTCAAAGGAAACAGTAAGTGGGGAAATGCAATGAGTCAGGTACACTGGTTGCTGTGTCTGGGAAACAGAGCCACGTGGCTCAGGGTCAACTCCCAGCTCTGCTGCCTGCCACGTGTGTGACCTTAGGCAAGTTGCTTAACTTCCTTGTGCCTCAGTTTCTTCATCTGTGAAATGGGACTATGATAGAACCTACCTCACAGGTCATGTTAAGTGACTTGATACACATGACTCACATAGAGTGTATCAGGCATAGATCTATGGAGAGAGAGGGGGGCACTCTTGAAAAACAATAACAAAGCTATCCCTGATCAGATAGCTCAGTTGGTTAGAGCATCCTCTGGATACATCAAGGTTGTGGGTTGATCCCCAGTCAGGGCACATACAAAAGGCAACCAATGAATGCATAAATAAATAGAACAACGAGTTGATGTTTCTCTCTCTTTCTCCCTTTCCCTTCTCTCTCTAAAAATAAAATAAATAAATAAAAAGAGTAACAAAGCGGGAGCTGTCACACGTCAGGTCTCTCAGGTCCGGGACAGCACAATAATAGTGCCTGACTGGTGGGGCTGCCGTGAGGGTTAAATAAGATGGCACGTGAGAAACGTCCAGCAGACTGCCTGCCTCGTAGAAAATGCTCAACATTACTCATGGGCGACCTTGGGAGGGGGGTAGTCTGGCCAGCTAGTGGAGGGTCTGGTGCTGGCCAACTGTATCGTATGCTCTTGCCCTCTCAAGTTCTGCAGAATGTGCTGAGTTAGGAATTAATGAATTATTAAGCCCTCTCTGTCGAGGGAGGAGACTAGGCTTGCTATTCCTGTTACGTGCTCTTAGAGAAGACTGCTGTGTGGATGTACCACTTCTTCACCTGCGCCTGTAGGAAGCTGAAAGAGAATCCACAAGAGATCCTTATTCCCATTTTATGGGTGAAGTGACTGAGGCTGGGAGGGGATGGGACTCTGGCCATCTCAGGGCTCTTGGTGCAGGGTGGTGCTCTCTGCTCTAACAGGCTCCTAGAAGAGCTCTTGCTGCCTCCTGGCCTCAGCAGCTCCTGGGAGACGAGGTGTCTGTGAGTCTGGGCTTGGGCTGGCTCCCGGTGGCCCTAGGGGAGATTGGGAGCTGAGAGCAAAGAGCGCCCTGGGCCCACTGGCCAGGCTATGACCACCTTTAGGAAGAAGTAACTCCCAGCCTCCCTGCTCAGAAGCTGTTGCTCCCTCTCAACTTTGACCTCCTCTAGCCCCAGCCACCCCCTCTTCCATCCATCCTACCATCCCTGCATCCATTTATCCCGTATTCATTTATTTCCAGGCTAGAGAGGATGGAAAGGTGAGGCCGACCCAGCTCCTGGCCTCAGAAAGCTCACAGTCTCAGCACCATGGGTTATTTCTCATTAGAAAGAGCCGGGAAAGGGCCATGTCAGAGGGGCTGTGGGTTCAGCCTCGTGCGCTCTGAGCCAAGGCAGGCTTGCGTGGGAAAGGGCCTTTGTCACAAGCCTCAGGTACAGGGTGTGGCTAAATGCCCATGGCCTGTAGAATAGTACTCTTGACTATCTGAGATAATGCTCAGACTTCACCTCCCTCTGGAGCCTTCCTTGCCCTCCCCACCGGGTAAGGAGCTTTGTGCTCTAAGAGCCCCTTATACTTTGGGGGACAGCATAGTCCACAGCTCTGCTCCTTGACTGTCTTCTGGATGACTTATTTAATGCCCATTTGCCTCAGTTTCCTTATCTGCAAAGTGGGGGAAACAGTAGATGTACGCGATGATTCAGGAACATCGCTCCATTTAGAGCATGAAGGGTGTGTCACAGTCGAGGTGCACCTGCCTGTCTCCCTGCCAGACGTGAGCTCCTTTGCCGGGGGAGCCCAGCACCTGGCTCCAGGCCTGGTCCTGGGAGGCCTTGCTGCCCCCTTTCAGGTGACTGTTCTGTGGGGGGATGTGCCCTCCTGGCTATGGGAGCAAGAGTCAGAGTTCTGGGGAGGAGGCTGGGCCCAGGGCTGGCTCTGGGCCTCCAGCCTGGCACTTGGTGCTGCTGTATGGCCCCTGCTGTCTGCTCTGATTGCGGGTGTGGCTCAGTGGGTGAGCATCAACCCATGAACCAGGAGGTCATGGTTCTATTCCAGGCTCAATCCCCAGTGTGGAGTGTGTAGGAGGCAGCCCATCTATGATTCTCTCTCCTCATTGATGTTTCTCTCTCTCTCTCTCTCTCTCTCTCTCTTCCTCTCTCTGAAATTAATAAAAACATACTTTTTTTAAAAAAAGGATCACCCTGTCCAAGGTGATGAGGAAAAGTCAATGCTGGTGAATTCGAAGTCAGAGGAATAGTGCACAGGATCAGAGAGGTGAAACCCACTGTAAAGTCACTGTAGTATTCTTACCGCCCCCCGCCCCCCAATCTGGTGTGGGCCTGCGATGCAGTGATGCTGCCTGACCCAGGGGATTGGCCGGGACCTGGCAGGTGATCTGAGCCCAAGGCCACTTCACACCCCCACCCCCAGCCCAGGTCCCCAAGGTGAACCCTTCTCCCCACAGGGCATGGGGCAGTTACAGAGTCTGCATGGCTGCCCCCTTAATCTGGAGATTCGGGAGGAAGTGAGAAACTCCTTCAGTTCCTTACGAATGGATTGGGGTCTGGGGTCAGACAAGAGGGGCAAGGAGTCCCAGACCTTAAGGGTCAACCGTGGAGGTGGCCCTGGGGCCCAGGTTCCCTGACTCCCAGCGCAGTGTTCCCCCTGCACGCCCCTGTGTCCCCCGCAGCGAATGGGGAGGCTGTCGGGGGGAGAGCAGCATAGTGTGGGGCTCACACAGCGGGACCCGGGCCTGGGAGCAGGGGGAGCCCGACCTGTCCTTTGCCGGCCTCTCCGTGTCTCACTTTGGGGGCCTCCCTGGGAGGCTGGGGGGCCCGGGGCCTTGGTGAGGCGCCGAGGCCTTGCACCACCTGGCAGTGCGCTCCACGCAGTGGCCGCGTCACTGGCCTCCTGGCCGGGACAATGCAAACTCGACTAAATGCCACTTTCTGTTTCTATTTCTGGCCTGTTTCCCTGGGCGGCCTCAGGAAACAGCGCACATGACATGTCTGGCTTCCCAGGTTGGGGACGGGGCCTGCATACGGAAGAGGGCTTGGAGGAGCAGGGCCTCACCCCTGCAGGTGGGGGGCGCGGGGGTGCTCTGGGAGAGACAGCCCAAGCCCCGCAAGATGACCGCTGATCTGGAAAGGTCTCTGGGTAGCAGACCGGACCCACAAGGTCAATGTGGTGCCAGGGCCTGAGAGCTGGGTCTTCTCTGCTCATCCCACCACGGAGAACGCAGAGCGGGGAGGGTATTCCCAAGGCCACACAGCCAGGGCCTGGGGGCCGCAGAACAGCCTCGAGGTCAGGACAAGCCCATCACATGGATTCCTCGGACCTTTCCGCACGCACCAGCGGCAATGTTCCCTGCTGGCAGTTGTGGAAGGTGGTTTCCGGACCCTAAATGCCAAACATGAAATACTGAACACACAGGGCATTGATCCAGTGACTTCATCTTCTGTCGGGACCAATGGAGTCACGGGACAGAGGCAGGGTGATTCAGAGGGAGGTGGCGGGGCGTAAGGCTGGGTGTCCCGTGCCTAGTGCAGTGCCTGACCCGCAGCGGGAGTTCAGTCGTGGCGCTGAATGAGTGCAGTCGGGAAGGGCTAGCTTGCTGCAGTGAGCACTCGTGAAAGTCGAAAAGGGACACACTTAGGGGATCTGAAAGGACAAGTTAGCCCATAGGGAGAACAAACACTGGGGTACCTCTCCCCCAGGAGGCAGTGTGGGTAAGCCAAAAACCCTCCCTGAACATCTCGGATTAATTCATTCCCCACAGATCCACTCTGGAGGGGACACTGGAGGTTTAGCCACACCCTGTACCTGAGGCTTGTGACAAAGGCCCAGGTGTGGCCTCCTGCCAAGTGCCCCGGAGGACACACCTGGGCCTTTGTCACTTTCTCCCACAGTTCCTTGTGGCCACTGCCCTGCGTGGGCTCATGTTTGCATGTGTATCAAGATTCAAAGCTCCTGGCAAAGTGCAGGTGGCTTTCCTTTGGGTCAGTGGGTCCCCTCTCAGAGTTGTGAGTTATTTGAACAGCTACTAACGTTTAGGCGGATCCATCTTCCCCAGCCTTGGCCTTGCATCACCTGGAATGTGCTCTAAGCCGTGGCCATGTCACCTAAATCCTGGGACATCTGTTTATCAGGAAGCTGGCAGAACCACCCTGTCAGGGCCTGTTGTCAGAATTCAGCTCTAATTTGGGGGACAGCAAAGTGGCCCTTCCCATTGTGGGCGTGGCCCCAGATCCAAGCAGAGAAGTACAAGGCTCCCAGGGATGGGCTGCTTGCCTGGTTGGAAAGAGCTCTGCTGGCTAGAAGAGGAATTGCATGCAGTCAGTCACTCCGGACTGGGGACTCAGGCGGGCCCCAGAGTGAGGCTTGAGGAACAGGGAGGGAGAGAGGGGGAGAGGGGGAGAGGGAGAGAGAGAGAGGGAGAAGGAAGAAAGGGAGAGAGGGAGAGAGAGAGGAGGAAAGGAGGGTGGGAGGGAGGGAAGGGTCCCATGAGCTACCTTGGACTCCAGTCCTGGTGTCCCCAGTGGAGAGTGGGTGATGACCCTGAGCTGGAAGGACAAGAAGGCTTTCCCCACACTTCCCCCGGGAGCTTGGAATGAACTTTCTCGAGCTCAAGGATTTTATTAACAAGCTGCCCAATTGGTTCCTTCATTCATGAGACAAACACTGAATGCCCACCTGGCAGGGTGCCAGGCACCAGGTATGCAAAGATAAACCAGAAACTGGGTCTCTGTCCTTCTGGGAGCTTATAACGGGAAGAAAAAGTATTTCTCCCACGTGTGGGTTTGCCAAGGTGCACGGATCTTTTTAATCAAGTTCCTTCCGGAGTCTCAGATCAGGGGCAGCAGCGGGGCCACTCTGCTGGTGGGGACACAAGGTGGGGGCAGGTGGCATGGCTTCTACCCTCCTTATGCTCTTCTGAGCCCTGGACGGCTGAGGATGCCCTGGCCACCCTGCCACCTCCACCCTACATCCAGGAATACCCCACGGTGACACCCACTGCCGCCACCTCTCTTCCCCGAAGCTGTGTGCTGCTCCCCCCACTCCCCCGCTCCCCCTGGGCCCTTGCAGGGAAGTGCCATTTCATGCCTGCTCCCTCAGATGTGTGCCCAACGCCACCACTGCTCAGCTGATGTCAGGGACGCTAGAGAGAAGAGCTAAAAATAGCTCCGATTTGAAGTGCTGCTCTCAGGGGCTGAGCTGGCAGCTGACCCTCCACCTTCCCTCCTCTCTTCAGGCATCTCAGCTGGAGTGGGGGGAGGGGGGAGGGGGAGCAGAGGGGCTCCCAGTGCCATCCAGGCAATGGAAGGTTCTAGAGTCATTCACACGCCCAGAAAGAGCCCGGGGTGGTGTTGGTGCACAGTTCCTGCTGTGCCAGACTTGGGGGCCCCTCGAGCCACCCAGGCCTTGCATTCTGGGTGGTTTTAAGGGAGTCCGCAGGTGGGACGTGTGGGGGACACACAGGTGGGCACAGCCGCGTGAGCATTTGGGTGCCTCTGGTGAACTGCCGGGATGGGGAGGACCACTGGCAGGTCCAGCCAGTTACGTGTGATCTGTGTCTGACAGCCCCCCCATCGATTTGCTCCTCTCTTCTTAGCTGCCCAGAGAGGGACAGAAAACCTGTCCTGTTACAGTGTGATCCTGCCATGCCGGGAACAGCCTGCAAGCCTCTGCCAGGTTACAGGTGGGGGCCCATTTTCCAGGTGAGGAAGTTGGGGCTAACCTAGATTTAGCAACCTGGGTGGCTCCCCACTGGCTCTGCATCCGGGTAGTCAGTCTCTGCTCTCCCCACCGCCCTCTCTCACACCTGCTCCCTGCCCCCCTGGCTACACCTGATAGTTCTCCATTTCCAGACCTTCTGGCATGTGCCCTCTGGCTGTCTTTTTTTTTTTTTTAGTTATTGATTTGAGAGAGAAGAAGGGAAAGAGAGAGGGAGAGGCATCGATTTGTTGTTACACGTATTCATGCATTCATTGGTTGATTGTTGTACGTGAATCAAACCTGCAACCTTGGCGTATCAGGACAATGCTCTAACCAACGGAGCCACCCGGCCAGGGCTGCTCTGGATGTCTTTGCTTATGTAGTCCCCACTGCTTGCCGTCAAGTCAGGGCCAGGGCACCTGAGCTGGAAGAGCTGGAAGGATTTTGCTCTGTCCTGCTTCTTGCTCCTGCTCTGAGACCCCAGGGAACAGCCACGGGGTTCCTACCTGGCACAGAGTCCATGGCATAAAGGTGGGAGCACAGCCTTTTTGTCCCAGCAGCCTCGACGCTCAGGGCCAGCACCCTCCCTGGGTGTCCCCTGGTGACCCAGCTCAGCAATCCTCAGCCGGTGACAAGGCCCAGAGTGGCAAGATTCACATAGCAGCCCATGCAGCCCAGGGCCCTCCACCCCTCCCACCCCTCCTTTGGGTCACTTTTTCCCACAGTCATTGCGTGGCCACGTGGCCTGGACCCTTCCACCCCTGAGGTGTGGTCAGAAATGGAAAGGGAACTCCTCCACCCCAGAGGAGGGCTCAGAGGAGAATGCAGATCTTACAACAGCACGCAACACCTGTACTGCTACCAGCCCAGTGATTCCCAACAAACCAGGTGCAGGTGGAGAGAAGAACAGGGAGGGGCGGGGCGGGGGGCTGGGGCTTCCCAGGTTCGGATATCAGTGAGCTTTTTCATGCTTTGGTGGCAACTAGCCCAGCTCCGCCCTTGGTATTGGGGGCACTGCGTCATCCCTTCCCATCTGCCCCGTGATTCCCAGGCCCCTGCTCTCTCTGAGGTGGCTCACAGCCCGCAAGAGCCCAGCCCCTGTTGTGGGTTCAGCTCTTCCTCTGTGCCCTGTGTCTGCTGTGAGGACAGTGAATGGCCAGGAGCAGGCAGCCCTGGGGGCCAGGAGGGGAGGCACAGGCAGGGCACCACCCTCAGTAATCCAGGGTTGGCTGTGACCCAGGGTGTGATCATGTGCCTCTAGGTCTGTGCAGGTGGAGCTTAGACGTGTGTAGCGGGTACATGCATATGGTGGTTTGTACGTGTAGGTCTCTGTGGAGGACACAGTGTGTTGCCATTTAGGTGTATGAACTTCATGTGTAGTTAGCATGTACACACCAGGGATATATGGTTTGCATGTGTGTCTTGAGTGGCGTCGGTGTGTTCCTGTAGGTGGTATGTTGTGTAATTGTGTGTATGCATATGTGTGAGAACGAGCGCGGATGCCCCAGGCCCACCCAGGATAAAGGTAGAGATGCCTCGAGGTGGCCCCGGAGGCACGGTTAGTTATATTTATTTTTTATTTAAAAAATATTTTTATTGATTTCAGAGAGGAAAAGAGAGGGAGAGATAGAAACATCAATAAGAGAACCATTGATCGGCTGTCTCCTGCAGGCCCCCAACTGGGGATCGAGCCTACAACCCAGGCATGTGCCTTGACCGGGAATCGAACCGTGACTTCCTGGTTCATAGGTCGATGCTCAACCACCGAGCCATGCCGGCTGGGCACAGCAAATTGTATTTAAATCAACAAAAATATAAAGCTTTTTTTTTTTTAAGCAGCAAAGAGGCCTTAAGGGAATAGCTGTTGTTGGTTTCAGAGGAAAAATATGTCTTGCCTTTGAGGTCAGCTCTCCTGGTCTTTCCCTAAAGAGCTGGGGGGTCAGGGATCAGCCCAGCTGTGTGGCCCACAGGCCTGCCCGCCCTGGCGGAGGCGCCGGGCTCTGTGCTGGAGCACTGCTGACCAGCCCCTAGCCCCATGGGGAGCAGGGGCTGTGCTGTGTGGTTTGTTCCAGCCCGGCCAGGGCAGCGTCTGCAATGCCCACGAGGAGGGGACGTTGGGGGCCCTGAGCAGAACCTGCCTCCCTGGGCCTGCCCTGCACAGTGGGATGCAGGTGAAACCAGGGTCTGCGTGGCCTCCACCCGGCGCATGCCCAACAGATTTCTAGTGGCCTCCTGGGGTCGTGTCCCCTCCCTGACTGGCATGTGGGCTCTGGAGGGGCAGCCTTACCACAGTGCCCCTCGCTGGCACTGCCCGGGAGGCCTGCACACAGCGGAGAAAGGCAGCCTGAATGTTGAATAACTTAGAGCTGGAGTCCAGTGTGAGTGCTCGCCAGGGCCATGCCTGCTGGCCTGCTGCTCCTCTCTCAGGCTCCTCCCTCCCTCCCTTCCTCCTAGGGGAACTTTGAAGAACTGAGGCCAGACTGGGGTCTCAGGGCCCTCTGAGGCGACCACCCCTCCCTGGGCGGGGGTGGGGGTGGGGTAGAAGAGCTCACAGCATTGGGGTCCTGCTCATGTGGCTACCGTAGTAGATGGTGATATCCCCAGCCCTCACCCTGCCAGTCCCCCCTCAGGAGTTGGTTTGGCCCTGGGATAGGGCCATGGGGCCAGCTGGGCCTTAAATCCTGCAGCTGCTACCCATTCATCCAGGCTCAGGGCAGCCCCACTCCCTGGGGTGTCATCAGGAGAGTCTTCTCGGAGGCTGGGTCCTCGGGGTCAGGCCCAAGGGGACTCTGGCCAGAGGAGAGGGAGCAGGAAGGGGTGGTGAGGTGAGAAGGCTTGTCACTTCTTTGCTCAGCCTCCTCCTGCCTGCCTTCTTGCTGAGTTGGCCATTTTGAGAGTTCTGTGTACATTCTGGGCACAAGGTCTTCGTCAAAGATGAGATTTGCAAATATTTTCTCCCAGTCCATAGCTTGTTTTTTTTTGTTTGTTTGTTTGTTTTGTTTTTTTCATTCTCTTAACAATGTTACTTGCAGAGTAAAAATTTTTAATGTTGATGGAAGCCAATTCATCCATTTTTTCTTGTATGGAGCATGCTTTTGCTGTCCTATTTCAGAAGTCTTAGCCTAATGCAGGGTCATAAACATTTCCTCCTATGTTTCCTCTTACAAGTTTTATAGCTTTCCATTTTAATTTATGATACGTTTTAAGTTAGTTGTTGCTTATGAATGACTAATTGTTCTACATCATGTGTTGAAAACACATATTTTCCCCATTGAATTATCTTTGCACTTTGTCAAAAGTCAGTTGGCCATATATGTGTGGGCCTGTTTCTAGACTCTGTTCTGCTCCACTGATCTGTGCTTCTCTGTCTTTGCTAACACCACACCTTCTTAATTACTGTAGCTCTATAGTATGTTCCGAAATCAGATAGTGTGAGTTCTTTAAATTTATTCTTTTTTTTTTCCAAAACTTCTCTATAATAGAAGTGTCCGGCCGGCTCCACCCCCATTGGGCAACACCAAGACCTGGCCAGCCCCTCCCCCATCAAGCCCCGTTTTGGCTATTCTAGTTCCGTTGTCTTCCATATAAATTTTAGAATCTGCTTGTCCATATCTACAAAAAATAATTCTGCAGGAGTCTTTATTGAAATTGTGTTAAATCCATAGATCAACGTTGGGAAAATTGTAATTATATTGTCACTATATGGATTCTTTCCATCTATGAATATGGCATATCTATCATTTAGATTTTCTTTGATTTCTCTTATTAGTATTTTGTAGCTTTAAAGTATAAGTCCTGCACGTTTTATTAGCTTTATTTCTGGGCATTTTATTTTTTGAGCTAATTTAAATGTTATATCTTTAAATTTTCAATTGTTCACTAGTAGTCTATAGAAATACATTTAATTTTTACATGCAGACCTGGTATCATGAAACTTTGCTGAACTTACTAATGGGTTCTATAAGCTTTTTTTTTTTTTTTTGTATAATTCTTGGGATTTTCTATTTGGACAATTGTGTCATTTACAAAGGGACATTTACTTCTTTCTTTGCAATATGTACATACTTTCTTTTTCTTGGATTATTGCACTGGCTGGGACCTCTAGTATGATGTTGAATAGGAGTGATGAGAGTAGACATCATTGCCTTGTTCCTTCTGAAGAGGAAATATTTCAGTCTTTTCTTATTAACCAGTGGCCCAGTGCACGAAATTCAGGCACATTGAAAGGGAATTAGTTAGAAGAAATATTTTAATATTGCTATTTGCCCCTTCTCTATAATAGAAGTGTCCACCCCCATTGGGCAACACCAAGACCTGGCCAGCCCCTCCCCCATCAAGTCCTGTTGGGCAGGGGATGCAGCCTCAGGAGGGCACGGCCTCAGGGGGGCACGGCCTCAGGTCCCCCAGTGCCAGGGTGGGGGGTGTCGCCTCAGTGGGGCTTCAGGTCCCCCGGCCCCAGCACCACGCAGCCTCAGGTCCCTGCTGATGGGTCGTTACAGCATCATGGTGTGATGACCATTTGCATATTAGCCTTTTATTATTAAGATTATGATATTAACTGTGGGTTTTTGTAGATGCTATTCCTATATGTCAGGTTAAGAAAGTTCTATTCCTAGTTTGCTGAGAGGTTTTAAAAATCATGAATGAATTCTGTCAAATGCATACTTTCTTTATCAATTAATGTGATGTGTGATTTTTCTTATTAACATCATTGATTACATTGAATATCAAACCCACCTTCCATTCCCAAGATAAACCCTAATTGGCTATGCTGTGTCATTCCTTTTGTATATCGTTGGATTGGATTTGTTAACCTTTTGTTGAAGATTTTTATACCTATATTTATGAGGGATATTGTCTGCCGTTTTATTTTCTTATATGGCATTTGTCTGGCTTTGATATCAGAGTAATGCTGGCCTCATAAAATGAATGGGGAAGTATTCTTTCTCTTGTATTTTTCTGGGGAAAAAAGTGTATAGAATTAGGCTATTTCTACTTTACATGTTAGGTAGATGTTACTACTTTTCCTAAAGGATTCTCTAAGCGTCGGCCCCACAGTCTGGAATGAGCCCTGTTTGGGGCTTTGAGGGTGGGTAGTTCTCTGCAATCAGAGGTTTCAAAATGCCATTTCTGAGAACTTTGTAAGAAGCAGCAGGGGACTGTAGGCCCACAGAGGCGAACCTATTCAGCCTCCGGCCCTTGCAGAAATCACTCATTTCCCATCCCAGCCAGTGTCAGGCACAGCTGTGGCTAATTCCCAGCGTGACAACTTAGTTTAGCCAAGACCTTCTCTGATTTGCCTGAACTATGATAGGCTGTGTGACTTTGGGGGAATCACTCAGTCTCTCTGAGCCTCAGTGGGAAAAAGGAGATGATAAATGTGTCTCCCTCTCTAAGTGGTGGTACAAAAGCGAAAGTCTGCTCCAAGAACTAGAGATTTCTGGAGGCAGGTATAGGAACTTTAAACAGCTCCATGGTTCATGAAGCAAGGGGAGGAGATGGAAGTGGGAGGAGAGTAAGCAGAGGGCTGAAAAACCGACAGGTGGAAAGCACTGGCCGGGTTGGGGGGGGGGGCGGGGAAGAAATAGCTGTCACCTGTGGCTTCTGGTCTCCCACACACTCTCACAGATATGCCATTTGAGGCCCCTTGTCCCTCCTCGGGGCCATGATTACATACATTTATCTGCTCAGCAGGTCCTGGGGCCTAGTCCGGGCCAGGCCATTGATAGATGAGGTGGGGGGCGGGGGGTGCGGGGCTCAGAGAGGTTGGGAGAAGTTCCCCAAGGTAACACAGCCGGTGACCGAACTGGAAGAGAACCCAGGTATTCCGGGTGAGTTGTGCTTTTCCACTGTACCGAATCCGGAGGAAAAGAGACCAGCGGTCCGCCTCTGAGGCATGTGGAGGGAGTTAAGAGCCGGAGCCCCAAAGCCAGACTGCTGGGCTGTAAGCCCGCTTAGCCACCGACTTCGCTGGGTCAGTGCTGGTGCAGTCCTCCACCTCAGTGCTTCAGGTGCCCTCTGAAAAGTGAGGGTAATGGTGCGGCCACCTCCTCGGGTTATTGCCAGGATTAAACGAGTTAACAACTACGGAAGGCTCAGAGCATGCCTGGCACATGGGAGGGCCTGGCAAACACCAGGTATTATCACCTGTAAACAATGCCAGGCTGTACTTTCCACCCTGCAGAGCCAGTCACTTACAGAAGGCGGAGTTTATAAATGCTGGCAAAGCTCAGAGGTCCTCCAGCCGGCCCCTAAGCGGGGGAGCAGGTAGAGGGAAGGGGAGGGGGGGGAGGGTCGCAGTACAGGCCCAGCCCCTGGAGGGACTTGCCCAAGGTCGTTCAGACCAGAGACCAGTCTTCCTGAGTCCTCGCTCACAGGTGACCCGCTGCCTGCCTGCTTTGAGACCCACGCATTTCATGATGCGAGGCCCTAGGAGAGAGACAGTGTGTGTGACAGGCAGTGACAAATCCAGGAGGAGGAGAGTTGGGCGTCTTTCCTTCCCGACTACCTTCCTGGGGGAGGTGAGCTTGCTGGAACCTCCCAAATTGAGAGTTAGGAGGAGCAGCAGTCCACCTTGTGTCTCCTGCCAATGCCACGCCTTCCCTAGGGACTCAGCACATCTGGGCCCGCCACCCCATGCACCCCACGCTGCCGCAAAGGAGGGTGCTGAGCCTTGCTGGGGATGAGATCACCGCCTGGAGCAGTCTTCCTGCGTGGCTTAGGCTCTGGCGCCACCATGTGGCCACAGGCCTGCACTGTCTTTGCACAGGGGCTGGTGCCCCAGAGGTCACTGAATTTTACACATACCTCTCTGTCTACCAGGGAGGCAAAGACTTGAGAGAAGACGAATTTTCAGGAGCCAGAAGGGGCAGAATAAGTAGAAGGCACTTGATCAGGAAATCCTAGACTGGACTCCAGGGTGGGAGGCTGCGTAAGCATGATTTCCAAATTAGGTTTCAGGCTGGTGCGGTCTGGGCTCCCAGCATGCCTTTGCCCATCAGCACTGGGGAGAGAAGCTCTGGTTTTGCCCACTCGCACCCTTATTTATTCCCATACATTCCCCTAGACGCTCGCACAGAGGAAATTTGAGATTCTTTCTCTGGTAGGCATTATCATTGAGTCAGCATGTTCTGGGCCCATTGCCGTCCATTGCCCTGGCCAAGATGGGCAGAGGGGCTGGTGACTTGGGGAAAATGGGGGCTGGAGTGACAGGTCAGGTGCTGCTTTTGCCCTGGGAGGGCCGACCTAGGTGAATCTGAATGTTGGTGTTACTTGACCTGGGACCTGCATAATAGGCTTGACTGCCACACCATCATTTCTCCACCTTGGTCCACTTTCTGAGGCTAGGAGAGGAAGAGTCTGTGGTCTGAGAGTACCCCTGAGAGAGTGTAGATTTGTGGTCTGGTCCCTGTGGGAGTCCGTGGCCCATGGCCTTGTGTGTTGCAGGTGCCCATGTAGGTAGAGCTGAGTGTTGGATCATGGAAACCACATCTGACCTGGAGACCACGGGCACCAAGCCTCCGCGGGGCACCTGGCTGCTCTGAGTGCTGGTGCAGAACTGCTGGACTCGCAGCTCTGCCTCAGCGCCTCAGCCAGCACCCCCTTGTCCCCCCCCTGCCCGCTCTGCCTTCCCAAGCCACCCTCAGGTCTGCTGAACCTGACCCTTCCCTCCACCCTTGATTCAGTCTGACCTCCCCAGCTCCTTGTGACCTGTCTCCGTATCCTTCGCCCTCCGTTGCCATTGCCTCTTCCAGTTGGCCCTCTCCTTCAGGCCCCCACATGTAGGCACTGCTTTCCTCTCCTTTCCCACCTTCTCGTTCCTCCCCACATCTCTCTCTCTCTCTCTGCCTCTTTCTATGCCCCTTTCCGTCTCTCTTTTTGCCTCTGCCTCTCTCTGTCTCTCTGCCTCTCTGTCTCTGTCTCCCTCTCTCTCTTGTCTCCCTGTCTCTCTCTCTCTCAGTGACCCTGGGCAGGTACAGTAACCTCCCTGCCCTTTTCTGAGCCTCTTCCCTGCTCCCTTGATTTTGGGAACTTAGCGACTGAGGTCGAGAGAGAGGCCACGGCTCAGGGGAAGCACCACTGCTAGTAAGTGACAGAACTTGGAGCAGAACCAGAATCCGGTACTTCGTTTCACTCCCCAGCCTCAGTTTTCCTATGTGTTAAATGAGGATAACCAGCCTGTCCCACAAGCCTGGCAGGGACTCGGGATCCTATGGGCCCAGAAACACCTGCCCTTCTCCCAGTCCCTCCCCGGGGTCCCCACTGCAGTCGTCCTCCCCGGTGCCTGCACCTCCTGCCTCGCTGCCTTTGGTTTCCTGCAGAACTGTTTCTCCACGCGCTCCTGGGAGCGTGTCTGTAGGAAAGCAGGTGTCTGCCCCAGCTCCCCTGGGTGCGCCTTCAGAGATGCTGCGCCCGAAGGCTCCTAGGCATCCAGAGAGACAGACGGCCCATCGGGTGTTGGGTGGGCGTGCATTGCCTGCATGCTGGTTTTAGGCCACAGGCGACAGTTCAGAGGGTTGCTTTGTGTTCTGAAGCACATCCTAGGGGACCCTGGGGCACTGGATCATCGTGGGGTCCAGTCCATGATTAGCTCTGGAGGGAGGCCCACCGTTTGGAAGTGGAGAGGAGCGTCACCTCGCAGTTTTAAATTATTTTACGAACATATGGCCGTGCGTCTTTGCCTCTAAATCATGGGCTTCAGTAACATGACGCAAGGTTCTTGGGCAGCACCATCTCCCACTGCTCCCAGGGAAATACACAGCCCCTCTCGGCCACCGGCATTAGGATCCCTCTCGTAAGTTTGCTGCACATGTGAGCACGGGCTGCCTCCGCCGTGTTGTGACGGAGTCGTCCCACCAGGACTCCTCAGTCTTCCTTCTGTAGCTGTAGGCACTGGGGACAGGGTGTGGACAGACAGGCTCATGCGCTCCTTGGAAAGGTGGGATAGAGAATGAGAGGTGAGGCTGGAGGGGCAGGCAGGGTCCCATGGGCCAAGGGAGGGGGTGGGGTTTGATTCTAAGCATTACAGGGGCTGACATGATTGCATTTACAATTCGCAAGGAGCACCTTGGCTGCTGTGTGAAGAGCCATGTTTCTGGGGCCAGAGTTGGTGTTGGGACAGCAGGGAGGACTTCACTTCGATTCAGGCAGGAGGGGGAGTGGTGGGGACCAGACCGGTGGAAATGACGGGACAGAGAGAAGGGACAGCCCACGGCCCCAGGTGGGCACCTGGCAATGCTCAGGCAGTGAGGGCGATGACAGGCATCAACCGAGCAGGCCCAGTGATTACATTCCCTGCGATGGTCAGGGACGCATGTGTGGCTCCATCCGATTGGCTGTGGGCCCTCGTTTGTGGTTCGTGATCTTGATCCCGATTGGGCCACAAAACCATGCTTTCCGAACTTGCCTTTTCCTGGCCCGGCTCAGAGACCGCTGGCCAACGTAGTACCTTGGATCCTCCCCCTGACTGTGGCCTGGAGACAGCTCCCAAAGGTTCGGGTAAAAGCGAGGCAGGGAGTTTTCTTACAGGACTCACGATGTGCGCCCACCATTCTTATTTCCTTAACCACCCCCAAGTTTGACTCTTTCCCCCTGTTAAAGAAGAGTAGCAAGACACAGAGTTGGAGTGATTAGTCCAAAGTCCCATTAGCAAACAACCGAGTTGGGGTTTGAACCTGCATCCTTTGCCCCGTGTCCTCTCCGATGGAGGGGTCAGTGCGTTTGTCTGCCTGCATCCTGGCCACACCTGGACACAGCCTCAGGGTCTCCCTAGTGTGGAGGGCACACGAGCTTTGCTGTCCAATGTCCTGGGGCCGGCTCCCAGTTGCTCCACCCGCCGACTGCGGGTCCCTGGCGGGTCCCTAGCTGTGCTGTGTGGGGATTACACCTGCCTATGGCCTGTGCCCCGCTTGGTACCGAGTAGGAGCTCCACAAATGCCACCCAAAGCCTTAGCACCGTGTCCATGTCCGTGTCGGTGGGCTCAGAAGACCCCTAGAGCCGGGCCAAGTGTCCGGAAAACCTCAGAGCGAAGGAGAGACACCAGCATCGATGGCTCTGGTTTTGGGGGACAGCATGGCCCTTCCAGAGCCCCGCCCCCACCCACGCTCTCTGTTCTGTTCATCTCTCTCGGCAGGTATATCCGCACCATGTACCTGGGGATCCAGAGCCAACGGCAGAAGGAACACCAGCGACGCTTCTACTGGGCTATGATGTATGAATATGCAGACGTCAACATGTTGCGCCTCCTGGAGACCTTCCTGGAGAGCGCCCCCCAACTGGTGCTACAGCTCTGCATAATGATCCAGAAGAACAGCGCTGAGACGCTGCCCTGTGAGTGCCCCGCCCCCAGAGCCGGAACGGTGGGCTGGGACAGGCCCCCATCCCATCTGGGGACCCCCTGGTGGCCGTTTCCTATACACTCAGTGCCCCGCAGACTCTGTGGGTGTCGTCCATTCTGATCCCTGAGTCCCTGGGATGCCCAGGCCCCCATGGGATGCTGACCCGGCCCACATTGAGTGCATGAGTGGCACAGACCTTTCCGGAACACCTTTGGGCAAGCCTGCCCACTGCCCCCTGCCCACTGCCCACTGCCCACGCCACTTGGTCCTAATGAGTAGAGCAGAGCCAGGGCCTCTAATGTCCCTGGAGCAGCAGAGCGAGGGCCCTGGTCTCCTTGTGCCGTTCCTTGGGTGCTGGCCTGAGCTGAGTGTTCCCACGTGTGCAGGATGGGGAGCTGCCCGGAACAGCACGTGACGAAAAGACTGAATCACCGCAGGCAGCGGTTTCAGACATTGTGAAGCTGTGGCTCTTGCTTCAAATCAAAGCTCGCGTAGAAGCCGCATGTATAAAACAGGCTCAGGTCACTGTGTTCTAGTTAGATGGGGCCAGAGCCCAGCACACTCCTCCCCGGCCTTCTCCCCGGTCCTGGCCCCTGTGGCCCCAGGTGGTCTCCCAGGAGCCCCGGAAGCCCCCAGCGCCCAGCCTGGTCGGCACTGGTCTCTACGGCAGCAGGAAGTCCGAGGCCTGGTGAGGTTAGGCTTCCCCAGACAAGGCGGAGTCTCACCCCAGGTCTCGATGGTCAGACCAGCCTTGCTCTCCCTGCTTGAGGGAGCCCTCGTGGGCCCTGGTGACAGCATGAGGTGCCTGGGGCAGGCGTCCTTCCTGCTCAGGAAGCCTGCACACCCACCGCCCTCAGCTCCCCAGGCCAGGGCGACATGCTCCAGGGGGCACATTTGCTGGGGGCTGGGTGGGCCCCTTTCTTTCCCATCCGGGTCCTCCTTTTTCCAACATGTTTAGGTCTGAGACTCCCTCCCCTCTGGCCTCCCGCCCCCCACCAATCCAAACTGCCCTTTGCTGTTTCAGTTTCAAATCTCCCTCCCCTACCCCACGGCCCAGGCAGCCAAGATGTCCTTCCCATGTTTGATCACATCCCAGCACCACAAATAGACAGAGCAGGGGGCAGGGTGACACAGGGGTGAGCTCCCAACAGGGCATGGGTCCCAGACCGGGGTCCTGGTCACCACGTGGACCCTGCGGTGACTTTGGAGATGGCCCTTCACCTTTCCGAGGCCTCCTTTCCGCTTCGGAATAAGGGGAGGTGACGGTCATCCCGGACGTTTAGGGGATGCGGTGATGTGATGCCCGTGGGTCACTTTGAAACTGTCAGACTCCACAGGAACCTCAGGGGTGTGCTGGTCACTTCCAGGCCTGGCGGGAGCGGCTGGGCAGGTCCTAGGAAGGTCCCCCTCCCCACCTGCGGGCCATCCCTCTGAGCGTGTCCTTTCTATGATAGTTTCTCAGACTATAAGCATGGACTGAAGTCCCTGGAGAGGAAGCTCAAGGGGCAGCAGATGTTGCTTCCTCTTGACCTGGGAGCCCAGTGGAGCCAAGGTCAGGGGAGGCCAAGGGGCTGCTTGGGAGTGTGCCCTCAGCAGGGGCCAGGGTGAGGGGCTGGAGTGGCAGGGTCGCGGGCTCTGGGGAAGCTCCCTGGCCCTTCCCCCCATGCGCCCCTGCAGCTCAGAGGTCGGGTGAGCATTAGCCCACGTTCGTGTGGTGTATGGAATAGGAATTTCTTGAAATAGGCTTTTGTGGTTCAATACATTTGGGAACTGCTGGCTAAACAAAGGTCAGTGGCAGACTCTGCTGTTGGTTGTAAATCCCCAAACAGGGATGCAGTCTATGGTGCAAGCAAGGCTGGTGGGAAGGAAGGAACCTGCACAGATGGCGAGGGGCTTGGCGTTTTGCTCTTCCATAGCGTCTAGCCGCCTGTCATTACCGTACCATTTCGTTGTGATAACAGGTGCCTTCCCTCTCTTTCCCCATAAGAGGCTGCATGGCATGTACATGCTTTAAAGAAAATCAGTTCAAGCGTTAGAAATTGGAGGAGGGGAGAGAATGTTGTGAACTTGGGAGGGACCCAATGCCGACCGGAAGGAATCTACCAGCCCAGACACCTGGGAGCTCGGTGCACGACGCACTGGACGGGCAGCCAGCTTCCGCCCCGCTGCCCGATCGCTGCTGGGCTCTGGGGAGGGACGGCCTTCCTGCTCCTTAGTTTGGTCTTTTCTGAAATGAGGGTGATGTTAGCACCTACACAGAGGGCTGTTGTGAGCATTCAATGACATGACAAATGTCAGTGCCTCGTGTGACATCTGGCTGTTTTGCTGTTGGTGGCGGCAGAGCTTATACTGTAGATGCTATGTGAACTGGACTGCAGCTTTCCCAGTGGGACTCATGTGGACTGGCCTTGCTTTGGCTGGCCTTTGGGGACACCTGTCCACCTTGTGCTGCTCTTGCTAGTAGTTGGTTAGAAAGATCACTATCACCTGAGCAGTGGGTTTTCTGTTGATCTTGTCCAATGCCAGCCTCTCCGACGTTTGCCATCTCTCCACCTTCTAGTCTTCACTCATTGCTGGGTTAACCGTGCAGTAGTCAAGCCTACAATGTGGATTTGTGTCCAGTTTTCCCATAAATCAGACTCAAGTGAAAAATATAATAATAATGATAATGATAATGGCCCATACAAATATTATGCTAGAGTCATTTGGGCATTTCAGCGGGGTCTTCCTGAAATCTGATGTCTTGGACAAAAGATAAAATATATACTGATGCACCATTTACACTGGTATGATTCTCATATCTGCTGGCAGCTCTGTTCTGGGCTAGAACCGGGCTTGGAAGGCAGTCCGGAACTGTGGGCAGTCAGGCAGAGGCACAGGCGAAGTCCACCTTGGCCATTTACCCACTTAGGACACGGGGCTGGTTAACTTCCCAACTGGGTGCCTTCATGTGTGAAGGGGGCATAATAACTACGTTGTGAAGCATTGTAAAGGCCTCATGAGCTGCACATTTGCTCTCCAGTACCTTGCCTGGCATATTATGGGTACTTATACAGTTTGTCATTCAACAAAGACGCATTACTAGTAAATCAGGTGCCCTAAACGTGCCGTGGGCAACACAGAGCATGGCAGACGTGGTCTATGCCCTCACGCATCTCCCAGCTCAGGGGAGACAGAACGAAAACTATTCGACAGAGGACATGTGGCAACTGCTTTGGAGCAAGCAAATATGATGCTGAGACCGAAGGACACAGGGTGGGGCTCAGGGAAAGCCTCTCCAGACAGCTGGCATCTGGGCTGTGTGTCAATAAGAAGGAGTCAACTCTAGGAAGAGAAGAAGAAACAGCCTTCCAGGCAAAGGGAACAGCACACACAAAGGTCCTGAGGTAGAAAAAGCCTGGCTTGTCCTAAAAAGTGTAAGGACCTAGTGTGGCTGGAGGTGGGCAGTGGGGAGGGGCTTGGGAGGAGAGAGGCAGGGAAGGACAGAGAGGCAGGCAGGAGCCTGCCAGGCTGGGCGGGCTGGGCCCTGCAAAGAGCTTGGGTTTAAACCAAGCGCAGTGGGAAGTCTTACAAAGGAAAGTTATACAATCAGATTTGCTTTTAAAGAAGATTCCCTTTCCTGCTGTGCAGGGGGCAGAGCTGGAGCTGAGCTGGGAGGACCAGCTTAGTGGCTGCTGCTGTGGGGGGAGGTCCAGGCATGAGATGATGGGGTTGAGCGTTTCTAGGAAATGATGCTGAATGTGCAGATTTGATTGGTGCTCTGAAGAGTGAGTCAACAAGACTTAACAGGGCTGGTGTAGGCAGTGAGAGAAGTGTGCATGCTGTGGGGGTTTCGAACTGTGTTGAGATGGAGGAGGGGGAACCAGCAGGAGCACGAATCAAGGGTTAATAGCTCTGTCACCTTTCCTTACTTTTGGGTTTTCTGATGCTTAAACATGGGGGTGGGTGGGGGGGCACTTGCTGCACCTACATAGCACCCGATTCTGCCTTTTTTTGGTTAAGCCCACACTGAGGAGTTGCCTTACTTATGGGCTCCGATGACCACCTTCCCTGGCCATCACAGTACCACCATTTGTCAGGCACCTGCCAGGGGCCTGATGCTGTGTTGGGAATGGGTTTGCAAAGACACATCTCCTTCAGGAGTTTATGGTCTGGTGCAGCACATTTTAAATTTTTTGATGTCTGTATGTACAGAGGAGTGAGTAACCATTCCTGGGGGTGTGATGGAGGAGGTAACATGTGGTCTGGGTTCTGACAGATGAATGGGAGCTTTCCTGAAAGAGAAGGCTGAGGGGCTCTCCTGGCAGTGGGACCACAAGTGCCAAGGGACAGAGGCCTGGGAGAGCATGGAGTGGGCAGGGAATGAGTGGCTCTAGGTGCCTAGAGCACAGGGTTTATGCCCCTGAGTGTGGAGACAGTGGTGATGATGACGATGATGATGATGATGATACTAGTAATGTTAGTTAAGACTGTGTACTATAGACTAGTTTAAGAAGTTTACATGGATTAACCCAGTAAAGTCCCATAGCAACCCTATGAGTAGATGCTCTAATTATTCCCATTTTATAGATGATGAAACCGAGGTCCAGAGAGGTTAAGAGACAGCCACAGGCTTATAATTGACAGGGCTGGATCTTGACCTAGGCAGCCAGCTCCAATGCCTGTGTCCTTAGCAAGGATGGCTGTGGCTGAGTCTCAAAGAGACAGACTTGTGTGGATTCTGCAGGAATGGGTCACTGATGTGGGGAGGAAGCAGAAGTTGTCATGCGTTACGGATCTGTCATCTCCGGTGTACACATGTGTGTGCATGTGCATGTGTGTGCATGTGTATGTGTACCCCCGAGACAATTATACTGGTTAGTACAGCAGACGGTGCTTCTGGAATCTGCCCAGGGCTTGGCTTTTTGCAAATGTTCTGTCTCGGGAGCATCTGTGGGAGCCACTCTGCTCAGCGCGCATGAGGAAGCCTTGCTGTCTTACTATCAGGCACAGCTCCATCTGACCAGGGGGTGAGGGAATGGGCCTGAGACCCAGCTTCCCAGAACACCTCTTGGTGAGAAAGACACATAGGAGCTCACAGGCCTTCG
This sequence comes from Plecotus auritus, assembly GCF_963455305.1. Lineage (NCBI taxonomy): Eukaryota > Metazoa > Chordata > Mammalia > Chiroptera > Vespertilionidae > Plecotus > Plecotus auritus. The sequence continues at coordinate 78,694,400 of NC_137773.1, forward strand.
ACTGGCCTTTCCTTGGGAACAGTCTCTATCCTTGACCTTGGAGACTAAGAGAGCTTGGCCGGACACAGTGGATGGCCTACACAGTGAGTGAGGGATTCGGGATTAAAACCCAGTGGCCCACATTTCCAGGGTGGATCCCATCCCTCAGTCTCAGGTCTCTCTGGAAACTCTCCAAGAAAGCCCCAGTCATCCCCAGATATTCTCTCAGCCGTGCGTGCCCCTCACCCTCATCAGCTGGGGGACAAGACTGGAAGTCCCTGGGTGGGATCCAAAGCTCAAGACCCCCACAGGTGCTGGGGCTGGGCTTGAAAGTAGAGTCACCTCTGGTCCCAGTGGGGAGCCAGCTGGCCCGGTGCAGACCAGCCCTGCTCAGGGACACACATGGGGCACGTGCTTCTCCCAAGAGCAAGGGGTTCTCAGAGAGGACGAGAGCAGACTTGACTTGTTCTCATAGTGGCGCTCCACAGTGCGGCCCCTTACAGGTGCCTCCAGACCCTGCGAGTGGGCTAGAGCTACTGCTGAGAGAGGACGCCTAGAAAGTCACCCTTAGTTTGGTATCCGAAAGCTTTACCCTCCGACTTCAGTTTGCAAAGGGATTTGGACCTACAGAATCTTTAGAACTGAAGAGGTTGAGGGAGGCCATCTAGCCCACCCTCCTCATTTAACATTTGGGAAGCTGAAGCACAGAGAAGCAAGTGAGCTGTTCAAAGTCACACAGCAACGAAAGTTCCAAAAAGGCTCCTCTTTCTGCCTCACTGTGCCTGCAGCTGAGGCGGTAGCACAGCATCTACAGGAAGTGGTTCAAATGCCAAGCCCTGCCCAGGTTACCTCCACAGTCCCTTCCCTCCACCCTACACACCTGACCATCAGTAACCACGGATGTCTAGATCCAATGTCACGAAGAACGAGCATCTTTACTAAGACAAGAAAGTATGAGAACGTGTTGAGCCCTGCCTTTGAAGACTGGCCTTCTTTAAAACAAGCGCTGGGCACTAAGATTCAATTAGGGCTCTGGCGTTCTGTCTCTTCGGCGTTAACCACCCTGGTCATTTTCCTTCTTAACTTCAGTTGCAAGCTCCTTTCACATCAAAAGCCTTTCCGGTGACTCAGACCGCAGCTGCTTTTTCTGGCAAAGCCCTGACTGAGTGCCTTTACTTCCAGAAGGTCTGTGTCTTTCTCTTCAGCTGCCAGCCCCCAAGCACCTCACCCCGCACCCCCGCCCCCTATCCCACCCCTGAGGATGAAAGGCCTCCGTAATCCCATAGGAAGCCTCCACCCCACTTTAGTCCCCTGCTCGGGGTTCCCTGTGTGCAGACTCAGCCACAGCCATCCTGGCCAAGGACACAGGCATTGGTTCTAGCCCTCGGTTGCAGGGAAGGCCCAGGGGCTGCGTCTTTGCTGTTGGCTCAGTTACACCGCCCTTCCCTCCTTCTCCCCCAAAGGAAGACTTCCTCGTCTCTCCTCCCGGGAGCTTTTTTTCTTCTTAAGTGAAAAATGCTTTCTGTGTCTTTCCCCTGTGGACATTAGCTGTCACCCTATAAGTCTGGGACAATTGATCATTTAGGATTTGGTCTACAAGGAGGTGGAGCTGCCACCCAGAAAGCGATGGTGATCTGGTAGTGTGGCCTGAAGGTGCCGGATCTGTGCTCTACACGAGAGCCATGGATTCCCCACTGTTTCCTCCTGACCAGAAAGTAAGCTGTGTTATTAAAAGGACCAACCCACTGCTTCCAACGACCTCAGGCGATGCATCAACTTGTCTAGATGTATCGGGTGTTTCTGTGCCTGTCCCCATCCCTTCCCAGTGTCGGCCACGGCTTGATGGGACCCTAGGGGAGCAGAGCCCTTCTCCCGACCTCGCCCCTGCTGAGCTGGGGTTGCCCACCTTGGAGACCTATGTGGGGTTTCAGACCAAATCAGTACAAAGATCTCCCAGCCTTTGATCTCAACTTCCAAACTGCTCAGCACACTCCTGTGTCTTGGCTGGGAACAGATAAATGAAGGACAGGATGGGCAATCCCCCGTTCACCCCCTTCTCCTGGCTGTCTTGCATCTTTACCCAAAACTGAAATGATGAGATACGCACAAAGACACGCCTGCCTCCTCCGGCCAGCTCACAGACTAGGCCTAGCCTCTGCTGTCTTCCCCTCCCCCCCCCCCCCCCCCCAGGAATGGCCTCTCTTCAGCTCTGTGTTCCTCTTCCTTCGAGGAGACAGCCCTTCTGCCCTCCAGTGAGACGTCTGCTTGGGTGTGCACCTGGGGCCCTGCCGCTCACAGCCCTGCTTCCGCTACCAGTGGCTTCTCGTTGAACACGACATTCAAACCTTACATGTTTAAGCAGAATTTTGCAAGGATTTTAAACAGAGACCTAAATAAAGCCCTTCATGATGTCAATCAAGCCTGAATCTGCTTGTAATTTTGGGGCCTTTCATCGGAGGTTGCCCCTAACAACTGGTAAGAGAAAAAGAGAAGGAGGATTCTTTTTCTTTTAAACTGTGGTAAGAACACTTAACATGAGATCTGCCCTCTTAACAAGTGTTTAAGTGCAAAAGAAACCATAGTATGTACTTATACAAGGGAGAGTCCTTAGAGCTGCAGAAAAAACGATGCAAAGGACGAACTAAATCGATTTCATGACAGTTAATGCAGAAGAAACAGCAATTGTTCACCTGGAAATATTTGTGTGTAAAATGCTGGAACAAAGAGGGACGTTGAGGCAGGCTTCCTGCGCCTGCATGGGCTGACCACACAACCTCTGGCGGGGAGGCACTGAGATCTGCAAGGCCAGAGCCTGCACAGTAACCGTAATGGGGCCATTTCTTTGTTTATTCAGTAACTATTTATTAAGCACCTATCATGTGCCCAGCACAATTCTAGAAGCCAGGGGTGGATATTGCAATAAACAGAACAGATAGAAAACCCTGCCCTCATGGAGCTTGCATTTCTGGCTGGGAGAGACAGACCGTGAACAAAACAAATATTTTATTTTATATACAGGTTTCCCTGCTATCCCAAAGTCCAATGTTTCTATAAAATGTTCATAAGTAGAAATGGCGTAAAGTGGAGAAGCCATTACCACTCATTTCTATGGGAAAGTTTCGAGCATTCCCAGGTAACAGAGCACCACACTGTAGACCCTCAGGCAACACCTTCCATCGCACGCATTGCTGGTGCGCACTCAAAGAGGCCGCTTTGCCACCAGCAGAACCAATAACTGTGGCAGCTTTCAAGATCCTTTCTCTCTGCGTGCAAATAGTATGAATGGCGGGCAAGTTCAACACACACACACACACACACACACACACACACACACACACACACACTGTATCTATCTCGTTCGCCACCACTGAAACCCTTAATTCCATCCAGTTCTGCACTGAGTATAACACCCTTTCAAGCTCTGTTAGGCTTTTCTGATCCCTTAGGTCCCATCCTGCTAATGGATGCACAACATAAATTGAGCGACAGCACAGATGCTCACAGACACCGTTCAGAGCTATGGGCTGGGTGCTGAGAGGCAGAGAGGCTGAGAGTGTACCCAGGAAGAAGCTTGGCGGGGCCGCTCTCCCTGCCTGGGTGCACACTGCCTCACCACGGCTGGGCAAAACCAACACTGAACGCCGTTTTTGCTTTTCACCCTTTTTTGGTGTAAAAATGAAAGTCCTCTTCCTATTTCTTTCAGTTAGCTGAAACAGGTACTAATGTAGGTCTTCCATAAAAGCAAAGGGGTGCAATGCCAGCTTTGGGAAATTGGGGGACACCTGTTGTAGAAAATGACCAGCACTCAGGGCACAATGAAGCTGGGAAGAGGGGTGGGAGGGTGCAGAGCTGTGCCCAGCTTTCAACAGGAAGGCCAGGGACGGTTTCCCAGAGGTGATCTCTGAGCAAAGATGTGAAAATGGGAGGGAGCCAGCCCCACAAATTTCTGGAGGAGAGTGTGCCAGGAAGAGGGAACGGCCAAAGGCAAGGCCTGAGCTAGGAGTTTCTCAGTGTTTGAGGAGCAGCAGGGAGGCTGAGCTGAGTGTCCCTGGGCACTTCTATAGCTCAGCCCTGCCAGCAAAGCCACTCCCCTCCTCCTCCTCCTCCTCCTCCTCCTCCACCTTCTCCTCCTCCTCCTCCTCCTCCTCCTCCCCTTCCTTTTCCTCCACTTCCTTCTTCTTCTTCTTTTTAAAATATTTAAACAGCTTTATTGAGAAACAATTTTCATACTGTACAATTCACTCATGTAAAGTATACAATTCAGTGGCTTTTAGGATATTCACACAGTTGTACCATCACCGCAGACAATCTGAGAACACCTTCATTGCCCCACGAAGACACCTCATCCTGCAGAACTGCTCTCCTGTGAGCTCCGCCCCTACTTTCCCACACAGGGAGCTGGTGGCTGTAGGAGCACTGGGTCCCAGCCTGCTGTGCTAGAGGGTGGGGAGGGATGCTGGGCAAACCTCTTGAATCCCATCTTCTCTGGGCCTGTATAGGTGAGTGAGGGCAGGAGGGACTCCCGAAGCCCCTTTCAGGCAAACAATGACCCTAAGAGAAAAGTGGGGAAATCTCAGTGAAATCTGGGCAGCAGCGATCTTTAATTATTAGGTTGGACGTTCATGTCAGAGACAACCGCGAACTCTAAGCTTATGGGAACTTCGAGCTCCAGGAAAACTGCAATAAAATGGTCTTCGAAAGATCTCTATTCCTTAAGATTTCCAAGGAAAGGAAGGCCGCATGGCTCACAAATGATGTCTTCTCAAGTCACCCATCTCTGGGTCTGAGGAGAGAGTGGGAGAGAAGCGAACCCGAAAAGGACGTCTGGGGGTGAGGCCCTCCCTGTAGGCTGTTCCGCTTCTGGGTGACTATGGGTGGGCCACCCTTTCTGAACCTCAACTTTTCACCCATGAAATTTATGCCCAAGGACCCAATTAGTTCTGGGCCCAATCACTTCCGGACCCAATTGGAGGTGCTCGGTTGGAGTTCTGGGGGTGTGGCACACCCCTGAAGCCAGAGGTAAAGACTGGGTCTGACGCTGACCCGAGGAGAGCTGAATCCTGTATTATTTCCAGGCTGCCTTGCACATCCAGACCCCACGTGTCCCCCGACCCCGCTGCCAGACCCTGGAGTTCAGCTGTAAAATCTGCCCAGTGTGGGGCCCATCACCACTTCTACCACTGCCGGGGCCCCAACAGGTCCTTCACCGCTCACCTTTCACCAGGAATAACCAGGCACGGAGAGTCCTTCCCTGATGGGCCCCTGGGTTACTCTGCTGAGACTGTCGCCTGGAAGAGAAGGTGCTGCCGCCTGTGCTGCGGTGTGGACACCTCCAGCTGTGGCCCGCTGGCCTCACAGCCCGCTCTGCACTTCGTTGCTGCATCCACTGCGCTCAGACAAGGCCCTTTTGGAGCCTCCGGTCCTCTCAGCTGTAAGCACAGCTGGTTACTCCTGCCTCAGAAGGGTTTTGTGAAGGGTAAGGGAAATGCATTTGTCCTTGGCACAAAGAGGCACGCGGTTGTGGTGGCTTGCATTTCACTCTCAACTGTCGAAGGCACACGTTGCCCAGCATCCTCAGTAAGGATCTGGTTTGGTGAAGTCATTTTACCTGGTGGGCTTTTCTCATCCAGGGCCACCCAGCCCTTAGAATTCAGGCTAAGGGGGCAAGGACCACTTCCAAGTCAGCCCCCACCCAGGTCCGTGCCAACCTCACCTGCTCAGCAGTCCTGCCTCCTTCCCCCAGGCTGCTCACCTGAGCTGCCACGTTGCTGAACAGTGGTGCCGCCCTGTCCAGAGCACAGCTGGCACCGCTGGGCCGTGAGTAGAGGCAGCGAGGCCACACCACCCACCTTGAGGATGATGGTTCTGGTTAACCCAGGGCGGTCACCCTCAGGGACTCAGTGGCTCCAGGTAAAGCAACCCAAAACCAGTGCGGCTGGGAGAATTTCAAGGGTTTTGACAGCCATATCATCTCTCACACCATGGGGGACAGGACAAGCCTGACTCCAGCCCTTTAAAAAGATGTTCTCAGCTTCTAAATGACTACAACTTTCTGAGTTGCCTCCCACACAAAGCCTGCAGCCCGCCCCTCCCCCATCACATTTCTGACAGGTCAGGGGACAGGAAGAGGGGGCTGCAGTGGCCTTTGCTCTTTGCCTTGAAAGGCCTGATCTCAGCCACTCCATTTGCAGAATCTTAGACTCCCAGCAGGTGCCTCCTCTTCCTACTTACATACTTACTAGCAGCTCACAGGGGCCTGCAGGTGGGGTGGAGCTGGGAGCTCTCCTGGCCTCGGCCTGCTCCCCTCAGGAAAGTGCCCGATTTCATGAGGGAGTCGTTTAGGCTAGGCTTTTGTTGAAACAAAATATTCTGTCTAAGTCTGATGGTCAATGATAGAGCATTACACAAATCAAATGCGTCTGCATTGAGCACCTGCTGTGCGTCAGGCTCTGAACCAGCCTCTGAGGGCACAGCAATGGACAGGGCAGGCGGGCCTCTGCCCTCTGGGGCCAACATTTTAGTAAACAATAAGTAATACCAATTCAAATATAATTGAGTTATATATATTATATATAGAGAGAGAGTGTGAGTATATATATACATATTATATGTATGTATATACATACAGGGTGTCCCCCCAAAAATGTACACACATTTTAACAGCTGATAGCTCCATTCGAAAATGAAATGTATTTTAATAAACACTGCTTTTTTAATTACTCAAAGTGCGTGTATACATTTTTTGGGATACCCTATATATGTAAGTACATATATAATATAGTATCATATAGTGGCCCAGAGGAGGGACAGAGAATACCAGTATAACATTAGCCACATCTCTGGAACTAGAGAATACTATGTATAAATATTATAGTCATGCGCCATATAATGATGTTTTGGTCAATAGACAGTCCACGTATAAGACGGTGGTCCAATAACATTATAATGGACCTGAAAATGGCTACCACCTCGTGACATCCTAGCTGTCATAATATTGCAGCATAACTCCTGTGTTTGTGGCGATCCTGGTGTAAGCAAACCCATTGCGCTTCCAGTCATATAAAAGTAGCACATACGGTTGTGTTCAGGACATATATTGATAATGATAATAAATGGCTATGTTACTAGCTTATGTGTTTACTGCACAATACTTTTTATTATTATTTCAGAGTGTTCTCTTTCTACTTATAAAAAAGGTTTGCTGTAAAACCATATGGCATGTTACACCGGCAGCAGCCTCATACGTCCTGTGTCTGCCGCATCTCTTGATTGCATCATTTTCTCTTGTGCTTGATTTCTCATTTCTTGTTGTTTTGTACAGTAACATGCTGCACAGGCTTGTAGCCTAGGAGCAACAGGCTCTACCATAAGCCTAGGTGTGTAGTGGGCTAGACCATGTAGGTTTGTATAAGTGCACTCTGTGATGTTCACACAATGACAAGATCCTCTTTCTCAGAATGCACCCCTATTGTTAAGCAGCGCATGATATATATATATATATATCCAATATGTGTATGTACACTATACATATTCTTTCTCTATATATATATTTGTCTATTTTATATGTAGTATAGTATGTGTATGTTTCAAAGATGTGCCTTTATGCTTTACACTCATAGTTCATCAAATCCTCCAAATCCACATTTATCCATGGTTCACAAACAATAAGCTAAGGCAGGTCTGTTCGTACCAGAGCCCATGTCCTTTCTAGGAAATCTCACAGCCTATGTTAAAATGCAGTCAATCTGGGAACATCAGGGCACTGAACTCAGTCAGCCATTTGCTATAACATGAGAATGGGTTTATTGGAACGTTCCAGGGATGGAAAACAGCCTTGTTGGTGTGTTCGAGGCCAGCCAGGACCAAGCATCCACGAGGCTTATGCCATGCCAGCTGAGTGGCTGACATTTGTTCTAGGATCTCTGAAGTGTGCCTTTACCCAGCCCGCTGTGAAGATGGCATTTTGATAGTTCTGACAGCATCTTAGAGAGAAGAGAGAAGTGACGCAGGGGCTGAATTTAGCTTTCTTCCTGCTGGGTCCTTTAAGTACTGGTGTTTGACCTTGAAGCTGCATACCTTCCTATTGTCCACCACATGGGGAAGCACCAGGGTCCATCAAGAAGCAGAGGGATGGAGGAAGAAATGTGAGCACGAGTCTTTATTGTGGTTTCTGCGGGAAGGAATGGGCAGGGCAGTGGAACAGGTGTAGGATGGGCTAGTCCAAATAGTTTGAGAGTCTCTGGGGCCCAAGGGCACTGGACTGTCTGCTACCTGGTCCTGGGTGACTAGAGCAGGAGGCTGGTGGCCTGGGAGGGTCAGAACCCAATAAAGGAGGTTGTTGGGGTGCAGGCTCCGGATGGATTTGTTTGCAGGGGAAAGGCACCAGTGGCTGGCTATTTCTAGCAATTTGTAAACCTTGGGAGGAGTAGTCAGTCCCTCCAGAGTCATGTGGGGATCACATCCTATGCAAATACAAAATTGTGATGAAAATGGGTATGCCAGTACTTAGAAAAGACGATGCTCAAAAAAAAATTTAGAACAGCGATTTTCCAACTTTTTCATCTCATGGAACCCAAACTAATTACTAACATTTTGCAGGACACCAAAAAATACCTTTTTTGCCAATCTGACAAAACAAATAGGTGTAATTTTGATTCATTCACATTGGATGGCTATTGTTGTGTTGGCTGTTGTTATTTTTTTTTTTTTCATTTGACAATCTAAGAGAAAGGAGGTCAGTGCCCCTGATTAAATAGTCAGGCACTGCGTGTTTAAAAATTCTTGTGGTGCACCCAGATGCCACAGCACACGGGTTGAAAATCCCTGCCTTAGAACTTACTTACTGTGAGCATATTTTCAGTGAAAGTTTTACAGAGATTGTTTTCTCTGTTGCTGTTACTTAGACTTATAGACTATGATTCTAACAGACAGCATTGGTTTGCCCAGAAGTACAGTGTTGGCATGAAGGAGAACCTTATGGGGCTCTTCTAATTTGCAATGATGCCCACCAAGCTTCTCAGAAAGGAGAGTTGGTCTGTGCTGGTAAATGTTTAACAACTGGCTCTTAGCACAATTGGGGGAATCCTGCTTTTGTAGCACTTGCCAATTTGTTTGGTATAAATACGGCCACCACGCTTATTTTAAGGCTCCAACATGACATCAAACAGCCCACAAAATTCCTGCAAATTTAACAAACGGACCTCAAAAGCCAGGAAGAGCCAGCCTCCACACACTGATCCTATCTGGGGAGTGAGGTAATCCCAGGTTGCAGTATCGGCATTCTTGCTTACTACCTATATAACCTTGGCCAAGTTACTTGAGTCTTTGATCCTGGCTCATAGATGGTATCCATGAGGCTTGTTTCTTTTCCTCTGGTTGCCTGCTTAGTAAAGTACTTTTATGCCATCGCCCCTTGCTGTGTGCCTGGGTGGAGGTGAGGACAGGAGACAGACGGTGTTGTTTAAAGAGCCATGCACACAGCTGTGTTATCTTTTTTTTTCTGGGAGCATTTCCAAGAAGAGACTGGGCTTTTAAAAAAAAAAATGTAGCAAGATAGGGGGAAGTTGACAGGTGGGAAGGGAAGAACTGCCCAAATTAAAGGAACTCAGTGTGGGGAAATACACAATTGGAATTTGAAAAGCAGATGGTAGAGTTTCCCCCAAACGTTAGCTTCAAAGGTAGGGAGGAAAGAGGCGAGGGTTGAAACAGGGACATGGTGACCTTGACCTGCAGGTAGACAAATAGCCATGTTTCTTGGTTTGGGGAATCTCTAGGGGACCAACCCAGTGGGGTCCAACACCCTACAAATTAGGTGAACATGCAATGTCAGAACATAGCTGTGGCCACATCCAAGTTCAGTTTCCTCATCTGTGAAATGGGGATAATAGCCCAGCAGGAGAAGGATGCCATACTGGGGGATAGCTAATGGTCAAGTGTGAAGAAGGACAGAGCAGGGTCCAAATGCCAAATGTCACACAGAGTCAGGAGTGCACTGAACCAATCCTCTTAATGCTGCACTTGTGAATTAGTTGACCACCTCAATGAGAACTCTCCAAGGGGTTGGAGGGTCAGGACTGAAGGGGAGGTAGGAGAGTGAAGGGAGCAAGGAGATCACCTTTGAGAAGTTTGGAGGAGAAGAAACAAAGAGAGGTGGAGTTGCATTGGGAGAGGATGCAAGGTCCGGGGAGCTACTCTTTGTAAGATGGGAGGAACTTGACTATGTGATGGGAAGGAGCCAGGGAGAGGGAGCTGTGGGTCCCTGCACAGCTGGCTCTTCCCACCCCTGCCCTTCCTGTGCTTAGCGTCTATCCATTCCCTCTTCCTTAAGTGTTTTCCCAACATGTGATTTAGCGGCGGGACTGAGCACTTTGTGGCAGAGGGTAGAAGAAGGCAGCTGATGACAGATCTAGATGGGCACATCCCATTCTACAAAACAGAGTCCTGCCATGGACCCCGTCCACTTTCACTCAGAAGCAGTCTCGTAGTCATCTGTGGATACTGCCATGGCTTCTCAGAGCACTCCTCACATCACATGCTGTGGTATCCCTCTGAGATGCGCTAGCATTCTGGTTTCTTTTCCCAGTCCCCTTTCTGGTGGTGTTTCAGGGCTCCCATATACTGGCCCTTCATGACCCATTCTGAGCCATGGCCCTCCCTGCCTTCTACTTCCCAAACCTCAGCTCCCTTTGTCATCCTGAAGGCTGGGCCCTCCTGCTGTCCCTGATCCCTCCCACTGCATCATAGCCTCCGGGTCTTCCACATTATCTGTCCCTACCCTCCGATTTTAGAGTCCCATCCTTTCTCAGTTAACCTATCTCTGTGCTTCTCACATGATGGGACAGCCATACTCATACTTCTTTGTTTCCCAATTGGCAACAGTTCAACTGACAGTGACCCTTGGTTATTGCATTGTCACCATCAAATTGGGCCTTCCATGATGGCTACCCCTCTTCGGTAAGGGATATGCAACTGCAGGGTGTGGCCCCTTCTGCTCTGTTCTGTTGGCTATAGGTGTGGCCATTCCATTCCTGGAAACCTTAGATCCTAGGTTCCGTGATCAGAGCCGGAAGGTCCCTCTCCCAAGCCTTTCTCAGGGGAGTGGCCCCCCCACAGGAGGCTCCAGTGTAGTGACTCCTAGCTGGCTAGGCTGGACTCGGCCAGCTCAGTGGGCCAGCTGCAAGCCCCACCTCCTGGCCTGCACCAGGAAAAGTGAGCCAGCCGTGAAGGTCACTGGCCAGAACTTGTCACAGCCAAACGTGAAGTGTTTAACAATTTCCAGCCTGATCTTCAGAATGCAGAAAGTGATCAAGCTGTAGCTGGAAACAAATCATAAATGCTCCCAGGCCCATCCAAGAATTTCACTGGGGCCACGGGGCCACCGGGCTGCTTCCACAGCGGGTTCCCATGAACTTGGGTCTTGGCCAGGATAACACATTGACTTCTGGGTTGACCTCAGGCAAGACAGAAAGCTTTCAAGTGAGCCACTGCAGAGAGGGAAAACCCCACACTTCCTCCCTCTGTAGTGGAATACACTTCAGACCTTGGAAGATTAATCACTTAACAGAGGGAAAGTGATCTCAGTTAATTCTGTTGGCATCACCTCTTTCTTGTGGCTTGAATGTTACTCCCCTGAAGAAAGCAGAATATAATTCAAATTTGGTTTTTAGTTTCATAATCAAGGGCTTCTATCAGATAGCCATGGGTACTGTACTTTTTGTCCACTCTTGGCAAAGATTCAAACCCTCTGCACCCAGTGTGCCCATACTTTCTTTCCTCTCCCCTCACCCAGCCCCTTCCAAGGCAATGTCTGCAGGGCCTTTTAGTACAGTGGTGACTTTCAAGGCCACTGGAGTCAGACTCTGAATTTGAATCCTGATTCAACTCCTTGACAGATGTATAATTTTTGAAAATCATCTTGTTTCTTCATCTAAAAAAAAAAAAGGATTAGAGCACTGTATTAGTTTGCCAGGGCTGCTGTAACAAAATACCACAGGCTGGGTGGCTAAACACCAGATATTTTCTCACTGTTCTAAAGGCTGGAAGTCCAAGATCAAGGTGTTGGCAGGGTTGGTTTCTCCTGAGGCTTCTCTCCTTGGCTCGTAGATGGCCGTCTTCCCATTCAGCTTTGGTAGAATTTCCCTCTGATTACTAAGGGTCTGTAGTACCCCTGAGACATATCATTATTCACATCAAGAAATGAGTTCACAAAGAGAGGGGTGACGTCACAGAGGCATTTAAAAGGGGCTCTCTGAGGATGCTCCAGTGTTGGTAATAAGCCTAGTATAGACTGTCAAGATGATTGCACATCCCTGCCCTCCAGAAACCTACAGCCCAAGTCATGTGACTCCTAAGGGGACCTATTTCCCTCTCTGCCCCAACCCAACAGACAACATGAACAGAGGAGGCTGAAAGGCTAGCGTAACCACTGTGACATGGTCTCAGAGCACGCATGCCCTCACCAGATGCTGTGGAAATGCCCTGTGTGTACAAAGGGCAAAGTAGGACATATAAGTACCCTGTTCAGAACTTTCCAGAAAACTGAGAGGAAAATTATTAGGCGTTTCCAAGATTGGCTTCTATGGAGAACTTAACCATCCAGGATTTTTCTATGGTTATAGTAACATACTGGTTTTTGTTTTCACCCTATCCTGTTCTGCAAGCTGCAAACCAGAGTATCTCCTTGAAATGCTTGAAGGGGAGGGCTGTGTGAGATGGGTCAGTGCAGGGAGGGTGTAAAATGACAAAGGACTTTGATTCTTCATTAAGGTTTGGAGATGAATGGAGACATGGTCAGGGACCTGGGAAAGATGAACAGAAGCCTGGTGCTCTGGGGCAGTTTACTTTAGTCTCTTGATGAATGGGCTCCTAGATCTGACCTTTGAGTTTATGAGAGAAAATGACTAGGGGACATTGATTTCAGCTTGGAAGAATGTTGTGGGGAATTGTGCTCTGGTGCGAGGGTGGGGAATGTGGTAAGGAGATGTTGTCTGTGGAACACTATTTAGGACCTCAGTTGAGTTTGGCTGCATTTAGTTTTGAAATGTTGGGAGAAAGGAAAAGCAGAAGAGATGCTAGATGGCTGAGTGAAGATAACACATGTGGGAGTCAGGGAGTGATGGGGTATCTTGCTTGAGAGGAGATTGTATGATTATATCTGACCAACAATTGCTTGCTCCTGGGTGGGTCTGGAGAAACTCTATTAGCTATTTATTGTGTGTAGTTTGAGTTAGTTACTCATATCAAGTAAGCAGTATTATAAATAAAATTGCTCTTGGTGATTCCAGTATCACTTGAGATCAGACACATTCACTTGCCTGTTGAGGAGAAATGCAGGGAATGACATGCAGAGCCTTGGAAACCAAGCTGGTGGGGGAAAGGCATCCTCATACCATGAGTTATCCCGCTGCTGGGTCAGGATGGGGCCTCTTAAGACCTCAGAGAACGTGCAGCAGTGGTTTGTTGGAGAAAGCAACAAGGATCATGGGGAGGCCAAGAGAGAGAAGAATGAGTGAGAAAGGCAGCCAGCAAAAACAGACAGACTACCCCAGAGTCCTTGATCAGGGTGTCCGTAGGGAGCGGATGAGGGATGGAGAAGCTAAGTGGAGGAAGGGTCAGTGAAGGGCTCCTTGAGGCCTGAGTGAGCTGATGAAAAGGCAAAAGAGTGACTCCAGTGCCCTCCCACAGGAGAAGGGTGTGGATCTAGGGCAGCCTTGGGCAAACTACGGCCCGCGGGCCGGATCCGGCTGTTCTATCCGGTTCTCTTGCTCTCCCCTCCGCTCCTTTACTTTGAATTTATATTAGTTCACACAAACACTCCATCCATGCTTTTGTTCCGGCCCTCCGGTCCAGTTTAAGAACCCATTGTGGCCCTCGAGTCAAAAAGTTTGCCCACCCCTGATCTAGGGGCAGAGAGTAAGCTGTCAGCCTTCACAACAGGCACTCACCTCTGTGAGTTTCTCTGAGAGCATAGGCTCCTGGTGACAAGGACACCATCCCCTGCCACACATCTGTGTGCAACAAGGATCCCCATGAACTCAGAATTCCTTAAAATAGAACACATGTGGTCCCATCACAGCAGATGCAATGAGGCACCACAGTGGCCCCAGTTCTCAACCCCCTTGGCAAAGCATGTCAGCCTCAGCTTCCCTCTTGAGCAGTGAATCTCCCAGAGTTCTGGGCTGGGTTGTGGAAACTGAAACTAGATTTTTAAAAGCTGTCAGCTTAGGGAGCAGCTGTGACCTCCAAGTTCGGTTCCTGATTTTGTGTTTCTTTCTCCCTCCTCCTTTAGATCTCGGTGTGTGTGGGCGTCTCCTCAGCTGGCAGCCCTGCTGTGCCCTGCAGTTGACATCCAAGGTTTTGACTGTGTGGGTTTGTGTCTTTCCGGCAGGTGTCTCCTCTGTGACTTCCCTGATGTCCCTGGCTTGGGTGCTAGCCTCCTATCACAAGCTGCTGCGGGACTCCAGGGACGACAAGAAGAGTATGAGCTACAGAGGGGCCCTCATCCACCTCTTCTGGCGCCTCTTCACCATCTCATCCAGAGTTATTTCTTTTGCCCTCTTTGCTTCCATCTTCCAGCTCTACTTCGGGATCTTCGTGGTGGTTCACTGGTGCGCCATGGCCTTCTGGATCATCCATGGCGGAACAGACTTCTGCATGTCCAAGTGGGAGGAGATCCTCTTCAACATGGTGGTAGGGATTGTGTACATTTTCTGCTGGTTTAACGTCAAGGAAGGGCGGACTCGATATCGAATGTTTGCATATTACACGATAGTCTTGACCGAGAATGCTGCCTTGACGTTCCTTTGGTATTTTTACAGAAACCCGGAGACCACTGACTCCTATGCGGTGCCAGCACTGTGTTGTGTCTTTATTAGCTTTGTGGCTGGGATCTCATTGATGCTCTTATATTATGGTGTGCTGCATCCCATGGGGCCACGAGCTAAGATCTTTGCCAGCTCCTGTTGTGCCGAGCTGCTCTGGGGCATCCCTTTGCCCCCCGATGTTGAGCCCATGGCGCCTCAGACCCCTGGGTACCGGGGGACCCAGGTCACGCCTACCAGAGCCGTAACGGAACAACAGGAGGATCTCACGGCTGACACTTGCTTGCCCGTTTTCCAAGTGAGACCCATGGGGCCCTCCACCCCGACGGGGCGTCCTTACCACCCAGAAGGGCCCCTCATTAAGATTGACATGCCAAGGAAGAGATACCCAGCTTGGGATGCTCATTTTGTAGACAGGAGGTTGAGAAGGACTATTAACATTCTGCAGTATGTCACCCCCACCGCAGTAGGCATTCGGTATCGAGATGGACCGCTCCTTTATGAGTTGCTACAGTATGAGTCTTCACTCTAAGAGCGTCTTGACCCAAGTTGAGAAGGGGACCTTAAGTTGGTTTACGGTTAACACTGCTCGCAAGAAATATAACCCTCCCTTCTCCCAATTCACAAAATCACAACCACCACCACCATCACCACCTCCACCACCACTGCTACAAAAAAAGAAAATAATACGTCACAACCCCTTCAGATAAGCTTTCTTTCCAGTCGCTGTATGTATACAAAGATATTCTCTATGTTTTGTAAGTAAAAACAAAAAGAAGACCTTTCTTTTGTTTTTTACACATAAGAAACAGTATTGAAAATCCCACACTATTGTTCATAGGGTGGAGAAGGAGGAGCTGTCTCCACTCCAAAAGAAAAAAAATGTTTTATACCTTACACCAAGTGTAGATCATTTATGGGATTGGTGCTGATTGAAAGAACAAAACAAAACAAAACAGAACAAAACAAACACAAACAAACAAACAAACCTTCAACTGCCTTATGCCCTTAGGTGCTGAGTTTCATTAAGTACTGTCACGTTTTTCTCATGCAAAAACTCTCTGGTGGTTTTGGCACCAAGAGAGGGGAAATTAAACAATCAAATGAAACAAATCTAGAAATGAAATGAAAACCAACCAACAAATAAAACACAAAGCAATCATTCTTCCTATCTGACTATTTGTATTGAAAAAAACAAATTCACCAAAAGCAAAGGCATAGAAACCCCAATCTCTGTTCCGTTTCACTCCTTGCTCTCCGGTCCCTGTCCCCAACTTAACAGCACCTTCTAGGAGCCAAATGGCCATTTGGAACTCAAATGGCTGGGAAAGCTCCTTGAAGGCTGACCTTGTGCCATTTAGCATTCACCTAGTTCGGATCACATTTGTTTCCTGGTGAAAAGCAAAACAGAATAAAACAAACAAACAAAAAAACCACCCCAGTAATTCAATGAGAACAGGAAATTCTAAAGCAAATTAAAGATTTCCATCTATTTAATCAAAGAAAATCAGTAATAATAAAACTCAGCATAGTAGCAAAAAGAACAACATCAATTTAAAGGCACAATACTTAATCAGTGACTGGCAAAAACGATTTTGGTCTGTCCTTTTAAGGCCGTGAAAGGTATTCATTTATCACACGTGATATTGTGTAAGGCCTCTTCTGTTTCCATTTGGTGGGAAGCCTTAAATCGATCTGGAAAGAATTCTTCATTTTTCATTTGTGCTTTTTAAAAATATTAACACAGAGGAAAATTAGATTTTATATATATATATATATATATATATATATATATATATATAATCATGTCAAATTGAATAACTGACCCATTTCAAAGACTGTTTGGTGCTTCTGTCTTTCACCATTGTGGTTGGCTGAAACTCATTCAGCTCACTTGGTGCATCTGGGGTGAGTGGGAAATTGTGTGTGTGTGTGTGTGTGTGTGTGCGTGTGTGTGTGTGTGTGTGTGTGTGTGCCCATAGCACACGTATATTTGTGTGTATGTGTCTGCTGCAAGGTCTTGCCAGAAATGTGGGAAACTGCTCTAAGGCAGACTCTGGGTATGCTAAGGTGGAGTATAAGAGGGCTGGGGAGGGGGGAGCAGGAAGGAGGGGGTGGTGCTGGAATATGAGCCCCTGTCTGGATGGCGAGACTCACACCAGCAGCATATTCTGGGTCTTAGAGGCCATGTCATTTGGGTGAAGATTTGATTATTTTTCTCATTGTACCAAATTGAATTTTGAGAGGTGTTGCAATATGTTCAACCATTTCTTAAATGTTATTTTTCAAAGTATTGCTCCTGTAAGGAATATTCTGTTCTAGGACATCGTTTCAATCCCATTGTATCTCTACTTGGGCACCAAAAAAAAAAAAAAAAAAAAAAAAAAAGGAAAAGAAAAAATCACAAAAACAAAAAATCTCTACAAAAAAGATATATATATAAATATATATATATATATATATACACACACACACTATTTTTTAGCAAATACTCTTAGTCTTTGTTGTGTGTAGCTGCGATTTTTTTTTTAATTTCTAGATATAACTGTTTAGGGTGCAAGACCTCACATTGAACTATTCTTAAGAGAAGTTCAAACTCTGAGGAATTGTTTGTTTTTATGTTGGTGGGTTTTTTAAAAAGAAATTATTATTCAAAGAGGTTTCTCCTTATCTTCTTCACTGTTTATCTAAAGATTTTTTAAAAATAAGTTTTAAATTTTAGTTAGTGTAAATCTGGATGTTCCTTTCTTTGTCCAGATCCCTTTGATTTCCTTTATTGGTACTAAACTTTGCAGTGCTGTCCTGTCCCCCTCCCTGACTCGGTTGCCCCTGGGGTGCTCCCCCTGTGGGAAGGAGGGGCGGGAGGAGAGGTGCAGAGAGCCTGTGGGCCCAGGGCCCACCCACTAGGAAGCACGCTGCACAGAGCACACCAGGCCTTGGTGTAGACCAGCCACGTGGGTCTGTCTGCACCCACCCAAGGCACAGGCCCTGGGCCACCCAGCGGTTAATTGGGAGTTCCAATCTGACTGGAGGTGCTTTTCCTTTGGATTCTGCTTCCCTGCTGAGGGCTTAGCTCGCCACTTACTCTGCTGAGGCTGGAGGACAGGAGGCCATGTGAGAGGAGCCCCCCGGGCTCGCTGGGCCCCAGCTCTTGTCTGCCTCATTTCTGGGGCTCCTGTGCCTGGAGCCTTGGGGACGTCCGTCGCTAGAGCAATCCTTGGCGCTGTCCCCCGTGCATCCCTTTGGGACCTGTGCCACTTTGGCTTGTTTGTCTTTTCTTGGATTTATTTCCTTTCTCTTTCTCTTTCATTTCAATACATTGCAGCTCTATTTTTCTACTACACATCCAGCGTGTGTGTGTGTGTGTGTGTGTGTGTGTGTGTGTGTGTGTGTGTGTGTTTATGTTTACATTCAAATGAGAAAATGGCTCACATTCATTGACCTGGAGCACCAAAAGTTGGGGTGATAACTTCCAACTCAGGGAGGACCCTCTGGGGCTGTAGCCACTGGGAACAAATGAGAAGATGACAGGACCTTTCCCAAATCCTTTCTTTCAACCTTTGTTGGACCGGCCTCTACAAGACTCAGGCAGGAAGGCACACTTGTCCCGTGAAATGTCATTCCCCACCCCCTTCGTCATGCCAGCTCCTTTCCTAATGCTGCAAATGAAAATATGCCTCTAAGAGCAGCATCTGGGTTGCAAAGAACAAGAAGGAGGAAAAGTCAGGAAAGAAGTAGAAAACGCAGGAGGGAGGGAGGGAAACATACAGAGAATGGCCAGGTAGAGTTTGTATCTGTCTTCTCAGTATCGTCAGCCCCTACCAATCCCCATGTCTTTAGCCACCAGGAAACCCTCTCCATTGGTCCCAGGCATCACCTCCCCCATGAGTGTGCTTCCACTAGTCGGGGGCTGGCCCCTGGGTGGCAGTGTGGGAATCCACGCTCTCAGTGCTCTGAGTTCACCCTGGGAAGTGGGTCTTCTTACCCGGAAGACTTTGGTCCTGAGAAACCCAGCTCCTCCAGGCCACTCTGCAGCAGGTGGCTCTTTGTCCCCAGGGAAAAGCAGTGGCCTCCCCGACACTGGGAATCTGCCTTTAGTCTGCTACCTGCCTGAGCCCTGATAAACCCCTTATGGGTGATGACGTGCTGCTCATATAGCCCTAGCTACTACCTAGGGAGACGACTATGATATTCTTTTTTTAAAAAAAAACAACAAACTTTAGACCTACTTTTTGCCCAGGAACCTCTGCTGAAAATAAATGAGCTCTCAATATTTGGTTCTGGTAGCAGATAAGCACACTGTACTGGGAGCTACAGAATAAACTAGGAAGCTATGCCCCTTACTGCCACCCCGCCCCTGGGCCCAGCAAAGATGCCCCCAACCACACAGAAGATTTGAGTCCTTTCAGTCTCAGAAATACAGTAGCATCTCTAACACCTGGCTGGTTTTGTAGCATCATTTCTGCAAGCTCTGTTTCTCCCTTGCTCAGTAAATCAGTATCTTCTCTGGGCCTCATGTCTTTTAATACCATGGTGAGGGAAGCTAAGAGGGTTCAAATTCATCACATGAGCCCCCACTGAGCTTACTCATTCCAAGAGTTTCTTGTTTCTGAAATATACTCCTCTACTGTCTCCAGAAGGTTCACCTTCCTCTCCACAGAAGCACCAGGCTGCTGTGGGAACAGGCCCCATTTCTCTTGATGGCACACACTGCCGAAACGTCCCTTTTCAGTCGCGGAAGACAACATTTCCTTGTGGCCCCAGGGGCTCCTCCACACCTGCCAGCGCCCCCACGCTCAATGTCTCGGAGCACAAAGTCACCCAATACGCTATGGCCCCATGGCCTAACCTGTCCCCTCAGTAGCCATGGCCCCTTTGAGTCTCAGGGTGGTTTCAAAGAGTGTAAATACCTGTCTGGATTGTGATCATGAAGGTGAGTCTATTGGCCATATGGCATCTCATGTCACAGGCATCAGAACCTGCCCCAACAGGGGCCTTATTGTTGGGGAGAAAAATGTGTGGTTTTTTTTAAAAGCACCAAATGACATCATTTTCTCCCTTCTCCCTCTACTTTTACTCTCTCCCACATGGTCATAGGGGCAGGAGAAGAGGTTTCTGATGCTGATCTTGTTGGAGAACCTCTAACCAGGCATGACTTCACTTCTATGTATCCATGGAAACCCCCTGCGGCATTTAATTGCCTGATAGAGGAAGCACACTCCCCCTTTATCTCCTCTGCTCCCTGCTCCTGGGGTGGGGGCCCTATAATCAGCCCCAAGCCCTAGTGCTCCAGCCGTAGCAAACTTTTCTCTTTCCATTACCCAGAAAAGATGTAAGAGGAGGACAGCAGGGGCAGGCTCAGAGCCTTTGGGCTGGAGGAAGGGTATCAGGTCCTAAAAGAGAACAGGGCGGGGCCGTTCATGCCCTCCTGCTCCTGGCTCTCTCTAATGGGGTAGACACACACCATGGCATTTTCTTTGTGGCTCCTTACTAAAAGTGAGCCCTCTCAGGCCTCTTAGGTGTGATGGTAGCAGCCCTGGGCTGTAGGTAGCTGTCACGAGGGGAGCATGCCTTATATACACTCGTTTGATTTTCTTATCAAGAAGCTAAAATTCGTTATTTATTTGCCAAACTGAAAAATATATATATATTAAAATAACACTACCAGATTTGGTTGGGGGATGGGATTTAAATATGGAGACGGTGAAGAGTTCACTGCCATTAATTTCACCTGGATTCAAGTGAGATTCCCAGTGTAGCCTAGAAAGCTGCCAGAAGGATCTGGATGAGTAGGAGGGAGACCAGGAAGAGATCCTGCCGGAGAGGCCTGATCAGCCTTCCTTTTGTTCTCAAACATTTCCTGATGACCACAGTCTCTCAGGCAGCCCTCTGCGAGAAGCACACTCTGCTACCCTGTAGGCAGTGAATTTAAACCAGCATCAGCTCCTCTTCTTAAGGTCCAGGTGTGAATGAAAGGAACAAAATGGGAAATCTTTCAGGGTTAACCATCTGAGTCATTATCTCCTCGTCTAAAGTGGACCCCTCAGAGCAGCAGCGCTCGCTCCCATGCACAGCGCAACGTGGAAATGGCAGTAGCCTATCACAGGCTACAAGAGCCCTCAGCTTGTAAGAGGACTGTCCCCAGAGCATCCTAAATCAATGTGTGCCTGTCCCAGTTTCAAAACTTGTGAAATGGCAACTCCGCCCTCTCAGAGATTTTTTTCTGAAGCCCCTCACTGGGGAAAAAGATGATGCATAATCTAAATTCCTGCATGGGCAACATAAGCCTCATTCTCACCCATCCTTAGCTATCTGAAAGGTTTTCTTTCTTGCTTAAAACACTGCATCTGTGCTATTGGCCAAATATCAAAAGACAAGGGCACTGCCTTGATCTGCCTGCAGCTTTATTCCCCTGCCTGCCCGGTTCTGTCTGTCTTACTTGACTCTCCCGGGCACCATCTGCTTCTTCCCTCCTCCTGGGAAGGAGCTGTGCCTTCTTGCTCCCTGTACCTTTCCTTGCACTGGTTGGCAGGAAGTGGCTGATATGTGCTGGAGCCAAAGGTTGGGAATGCTATTAATGGCAGCTCCTGAGGGCAGCAGACGGACAACCATAGGTGTTCCCCCTACACACGGCCAACACCTTGTGTCAAGGGCTAAGAATAGACCAAATCGGAAATGAGCAGGCAGGACCTCAGGGGCACCTGCCCTGGCCTGCCCCATCTCATGCAGGACAATATGCAAGCCCCCATAGGAGATGCCTGCCCTTGCCAATCCCTAATTCGAATCACGAGACCCCACACCAGAAACTGAAGTCAATCAGCTCATCCATGCTCATCCCGGAAGGACTACTCCTAAAATGTATCCTCAAACCAAGGAGGACAAAGAAATCATTTGCCTTGGGTAGAGTGCCAATGGCTAACCCGGAAAACATCCCTCTAGAAGCAGCCTTCCGCCATGTGTCATGGGGGATACAGACAACTGGTTGCCTAGGAGATGAACTCCGTTGGTCTGTTTTTGCATCCTCAACGTAGCTCTGAGGTACTCAGGCTAGAGTGGGGTTAGAAGATTTGTTTTAGCTGTAGACTTCCTAGAGGCTCTTCTTCAGACCTAGAAAGATCAGGAAATAGCACAGGCTGATTCAGAGTCCCCCACTGTGATCATGGATTCTTCACCTCTCGGTGCCTTGGTTTCTCCATCTGTAAAGTGGAGAGAAAGAAGGCCAACCTCTTCTTTCTCTCTTGCTCAGGGATGCTGTGAGGATTCTGTCATTATTGCCAGTAGTGAAGGCATCATATAAGGAAGGGTGGTGATCTCGTTACTTGGGAAGTAGAACCATAGAAGAATAGGGTGTTCTCCAGGTGCCACACCTGGAAGCCCAGAGCGTGAGCAGTGGAGCTGGACAGGGAGAACGCTCACACACCCATGGTTCTTAAATATTTCACATCACTGTGAACCCAGTCAGTGGTACTCGCTCAGGCAACCGAAGGTCACCTAGCTCAAGCCGGCCACTTGTAACTCTGAAACCAAATGTCCCGATGTTGATTTTTCCTAAAGTATCAGAGAATATATGGAAGGACCCATTTGAAAACTGGTATTTGCTGAGCTTTTGGCAGACAAGAGAATGGGTGAACAGGGAGTATTTGGAGATTGTTTTTAAGGTAGTTGAAAGCTCTTCAGGAAATATCTCTTATTTTGTTCTTCCTTACAATGTTTTTCAACCTTGAGGCTCACCTCATCGAATGGACTCTCCTTCTCTTTGCCTCTCTGCAGAGTACAGAAACAAAACTGTTTGTTTTTTTTAAAAAAATAAAACAAAAAAATCTCGTCAGCCAAACTGTGGGTCCCAATGGTGGGTCTCAATCATTCCCTGGTGTGCTTTGAGTGGAGCCTGCAGGCAAAGGTTCAGAGACAAACAGGGGCTGGGAACATCACTAAGGGGTTTTCTTTAAATTGGGGTATTTTTTTCCTCATCATTTGAATTGGAAACGTTTAGTTGAGTTTCTTTTTCCTTTTTTCTTTTTTTTTAATTTTTCCTATGGTTTGACTGTTTTCAATTCAACTACTAAGATACCCTTTTAGGAAGAAAACAGACCCATCCTAAGAAGCTTTGTGTTCTTCTTAGGCCCTACACCAGAGTGAGGGCAGGTGGGAGCAGTGAAGGGTGCTAGTGCTCCGGAAGGGCCAGCTGCAGCACTGGTTTTCCATTGGCTTTGAGAACCTTCTTGGAAGGGAAAATTCTAAAAGCTTCAGATCTGGCTCTGAGCTCTGACCCTTTCCTTGGGGTTCAGTTGTATTCCAATGTAAAAATCCTCACTCACACACACACACACACACACACAAGTCCCATCCTGAGACTCACCCAGGTAGGTCCCAGTTGTTGCTACAAATCCTTCTGCTCCTTGACCATGGGGCCCTGACAAGAGCTCCTTTCCCACCTGCTCTGACTCTGTTTGCCAAGATTAATATTACTGTTTTGACAGCACAAGGGACCAGATATAGTTTGGAACTCAATAATGACTTCTGTTTGATCTTGTATCTCTGATTATTCTGTGGATAGGCCAGATCCTGCTTGGCTTATTTATTTTCACTAGGTATTTCTGATGGTAACCAGAAGGAAGAAATAAATGAGACCTCAGACTTGGCTCTCCATTCTCACCGGCACCTCTTTTTTGACTGGGATGGATGGTGAATGAACTGTATGGCATTTATGACCAAGAAGATGGACATGTGGAGCCACCAAGGACAAAAGGACTCAGTAGATGGGTAGGAAGAATGATAAAGAAGAGGAGGGCTTCCAGAAGTATGTGGGGGCAAACATATGTGCAACCACCTAATCGTTACTTCCTACACACTCTGGGGCAGAAATAGCAAAGCATGTTCTTTGCAAACAGAGGAAGTGGATTTTACTGAGTGACCGATTTAAGCATTATTGTTTTACTAAAGGGCAAGAGGAAGCATCTAAAGCAAGGAAAGGCACGCTCTCATGAAGTGGTCATGTTCTTGGAAGTAATGAATTCAGGCCTCTATCTTTCTGCAGATCGACGTCAAGTCACACTCTCGGGACCAGTTTATTTTTCTGTAAAGAAGGAAAGAGTATTGTTTACTTACCTCACAGGGGTGTTGTGAGGATGAGGTGGTGACTGTCTGGAAAAGTACTTTGAGGGTAAAAGTATATGGTTATCAAGTTTGCTTCCTATTTAAAATCCTTTTAAGCATTAGCTGAGCACCTGCTGTGTGCAAAGCACCATGCTAGGTGCTGTGGAGGAGGGGATGGTGATCTAATTCCTCTTCTCTTTTTTTAAATTAATGGATATTTTTAAATGACTACAAGAGGACAGAATAACAGCTATGTTAATGTGGGTCAAGAAATATGTTCTCTGCCCCAGAAAGATATTCTCTGTCTTCCTTCCCATATATTGGGCAAAAAGGAAGGACTTTAACATCAGAGGGTGTTATTCTGAGAAGCAAATACATATTGGTTGCTCTTCTTCCTTTGAGAGAAAATGAAGGCAAATAGCAGTGAGCATGTCCTGTGACCAGCAGATATGGTTCTATGATTTCCATCATTCCTCCTGGGCTCCGCTTCAGTTTTGCCATAGCCTTCATCTTCTCTCTCCAGACCGAGAGAATGGTTTGCATATGCTGTGCTAGAAGAGCTGGGTACTTTTTGGTTGGTTTATGTCCTTGGAGAGTCTGGTTCACTGTTGTTTGCTGGAAAGTCTTGGCTTCCAAAGACCGGGGTCTTTACTAGAAAAAAAAAATCAGAACGTGGCTATTTTATTTATTTATATATATTTTTTGGTGGTGGTGGAGTTTTCAATTTCTTAGCTGCCTAACTTTAAAACAAAGCCTTTTTTAAATTTCTCATTTGTTTTTCTATGTGCAAAGTTCTTGCCTTCCCAAACACACTCAAGGAATCAAGTCTGGATTCTAAAACAGAGCGCATCTCAAATTCTTTCTCAAGTGCTGGGCCCAAGGTTCACTAGTTTCTACAAAGAGCCAAACCACCTGCTGAGCTAAGCAGATGGGAATTCCAGCCCCAAATCGAAGCTTCTTGGAGGTGCCCCCAGAGCCTTGTAGCTTTTCGGATGCTCGTTCAGTATTAGGAGAGCCCTCTCCCTGAATCCTTCGAAATCTACGTGCCACAGAAGGAGCATCCACAGAACTCAGTGGGGGCTTCCTCTGCGTTTTAGAACCAGAGTGAAACCACTTGTTATTTTGCAAATATGATGCCAGCCTTCAGGGAAAGAAGAGAATTACTTTCTTTTCCTTTCAGAGGGAAGAAGGGACAAAGAGAAAGAGAAGGTGATTTGGTGTGAATATGGCTCTGTTGTTGCTGAGAAAAGATTTGGGACTCAGTGGTCCATTGTGGTCCCCTCCACCTTAAACACAGGACTTGGAGGACCCATGTGAATTTCTTTAGGCCCAAGGTAGTAAGTACGGAGGATTGATATCCTTTCCCTTGAACCCAGGACCGAGGACGGGATGTCTTCAGCTTTGGTGCTGCCTGGTCCACACCATTCTGTGCTTCTCAGCCACTCCACTGCCCTTCTCTAGCCTGCGCTCATGACCGCTGCAACCTTGGCATTGATTCCAAAAGACCTGCTTCTATAGGCCAGTCATAGGCACACTGCTTCCAGGCGGGGCTGTTTGTGAAACTCAGCCCCTTGCGCCTGTTCACTTGCCTGGACGCCGCTGTTGCTGCATGCTTCCGCCAACACATCATCAGCACCCAGAAGCTGTCACGCCACACGCCTCTGAGCAGTGGCCTCAGCCTCTCCACCGGTCCAGCCGCCCAGTGTCAAGGACAGGCGCCCTGCCCTCTCTTCCTTTAGTAAATACATATGCCTTTAAAAGGTGTGGCCCTGGCTCCTGAGGGAGACCTATGGGGATGGGGGGCAGGAGAGAGGGGCAGATCTGTTAACTTCAGCAGTTGGGGACGCTCACTGATAACTTATGAGGCCAACATGGGCCTCCAAGTGAAAATACCAAGTTTTCACAGCCCCCGGGCTATCCAGCGCATTATGTCACCAACACACAGAAAGTCCCTGCACTGCGTGATATTCCATCACACAGGGGCGCCCCTGCAGCCCTGCCCTGGAGGCTAACCTATGGCACCTTCTCATTATGAGGGCTTCATTCGAATTCATTTGAAATTATAGTGATTATGAATGAGAGAGAGAGAACAGTGAAAACCACATAAGCTATGCGGTGATCTGATATTTTGAAATTATCAGGAATTGTGTAGAGCTGGGGAGGCCAATAATAGTACATGACCATATAATTGCATTTTAAGCTTATTCATCACATCTGGATACATAAATGTGCCAATGTTGGGCATTTATATGTATATATACAGTGTGTATAAATATGTATATATATATATACACACTCACATGTGTATATATGTACACACACATATGTGTATATATGCATGTATCTTTTTCTTAAAGGGCTTAAAAAGTTGATGGAACAGAGAATTATGATGTTTAGGGCTCTTGCCGGACTTGAAATAGCCCTAGCCTAGCTGGTCATGTCTTTCTCCCAGGCCTGGCCATGAAGACTCCTCGAGCTGGCATATGTCTTCACCCCTCCACCTGGGACAGGAAGCCAGTGGAGGGTTGTGCTGGGATTGTGTGAGTCTCCAGTTGCTCCCAGTTTCCCCAGCAGGCTCGCAGAGCAGCCCAGAGGCTCTGGGCAGCGGCTCTCCACTTTCTGGAATTCTAATCACACGTTGTCACTGGAGCAGGGAGCAGAGGATGTGTACAAAGGGAAAGTGGGAAGCTACTGTGAGGTCAGCTCTGTGGCAGATGTCCAGGAACTGTGGCCGGTGAAACCCGAGCCTGAGGGATCCTGCCCTGCGTTATCCTATCTGCCGGTGCTGGGAGCCTGGCCCTGAGAAAGGGAGTGGGACCCCCTTCTGGGGACTCTAACAGATGGGAGACACTTCAGAGCAATCGCTTTGTAGGACCGACCAGTTTTAGTGTCATGCCACGGACCTCCCCATGGCAGTGACGGCCATGACAAGTCCGACAGACTGGGAAGAAACAGGTGTCCACTTGGGTTCCCTCCCGCCTGGTGACAGCATTCAGATGGTCCAAAGAGCCAGGGAATTTGGTTAGGGGTTACCTGGAGGGACAAGGTACTAATGGAACTCAGTGCTTTGAGCCACAAGCCTTCTTTCCTGGCCTGCATCCCATTGTGAGGCTCCTCCTTTTGGCAGGCAAGGGAAGCCACCTGCGGCAATGGGAGCCATGTCCTAAAATGTTTGGGATCTAGACGTGGGCTGGTAAGATAGCCGCTGTGTTAGGTGGGAGAAAACAGAGCCCCTAGAAACCTTTCCAAGCCCCGCTCCATAGGAACAGCCTTTGGGGTCCCCTTCCCTAACCTGTCCCACGTGCATGTCTGTGTCTGCAGCCCCTGGTGGCATGGCAGATGGCCAGCTGCTGCAGACAGTCATGCTAGGAGCCTGTGGGACACCTACCTTCTCCCCTCTGTTGATGTCCTTTATCCCCAGTGCCAATCCCCAGTGTATACCAGTTCCATTATCTTTTTCCTGGCAGGGACTCTTTTGTGACAAGACATGTTTTTAAGAAACCCATTTTTCTATGGCTATTACAGAAAACATCTCCTTGGGATACAGGAGAGGAACTCGGGGATAGGACATGGGAAGATGAGAGTACAACCTGGAAGGGCTATGGTGCACCCCTGCCTTCCCATGTGGCTTTTTTCTTTCACTTTAAAAAAATCACAGATTTGTTACAGAAGAAAATATACAGGTAGGAAAGGAAGGAAAGAAAGGAGGAACAGAGGGAGGGAGGGAGGGAGAAAGGGAGAGCGAGAGGAGAGGACAAAGAGAGGAGGGAAGAAAGGAATGAGGAGGACCCTCTGTTGTCTCACTGACACCTGTTGGCGTCTGTAAGTTGTTAAACTGTGGCTTGCTGTTCAAAGCAGCAGGTTGTTCTCCAGCAGCTGGGCAGAGCTTCTCAGCATTTCCTCACATGTGTGCCCGAGGATGGGCCACAGAACCCACTCTGACCTCACTGACTTCCCCTGCAGGGATGTTTGGGGCTTTCCCATGTGCTCACTGTCACTGGCTCTCCCAACCCATCTGTCTGGTGAGGGGAGCAGCCTGCAAGGTCAGAAAGCTGGAATCCAAGCTCTCTACTCAATATGATGGTTATTTTTTAAGATATTTTCTTACCTTTGTTTATTTTTTCTGGAATACTTTCCCTACCAGTCATTCTTCCCATTTTAACCCAATAAAACTGATGACACTGCTAAGTGACTCTTTATAGAGCAAAAACTATTTGAAACTCTCAGGTAATTCATTCTTGAGTGCATAAAATTTGTAATTTCCCCTAAAGGGCTAACAAAATAGTCTCGTTGCTTCTATCTACTCTGAGCATTAGCTGTGTCTGAGAAACTGGTTTCTTGTATGTGGATTCGAGGGTTTAAAAGAAGCAGTCCTAAACGCCATTAGTTTTGAGATTCCAGCTATTTCCCCGCCCCCCTCCCTCCCCCCCACTGAACAAATGACCAGGCATGCATCCATCAAAGGAAAGTTCTAGAACTTGGCAGTTCCAAACTGATGGTGTGTGCCCTTGTCCCTCTCTGTCCATTCAATGAGGTAGGAGTTTGCTGTAGGGGCTGCAGTCACCCACAGGAGACTCACCCTGGTGTCCAGCTGGTAATCTTTTCTTACCTTTTCCCTTGTGTATCTGATCTTCAGCATCAGCCCTTCTGTTCTGAGCAGCAGCTCTGTGAGTAGAACATAGTTTCCAAAGTTTGTTGGTATAAAAGATAATTCACAGTGAACTATAGGCTGAGCCCTCCTGAACATGTAGGCTTATGGCCACCTGCTATCGACCAAATTCTCAACCTAAGGGACTATCAGTGAGTCTAGTTCTAACCCCATCTCTCCGGAGCAGCTCTATGGGCAATGGCTTAGCCAAAGATGGTGGGAGGAAGGCCAGAAGGGACCCTTGCCCTTTATCACACCTGACCTGCACAGGTACTGCTTATGTGAAACCTGTGCTACAGGTAAGGGGAGCCCTTATGCATTTGGCTAAGGACATAAACTACATAATTAAGAAACCCCTTTGAATGGAAAAAAGAAGCTCTTATTCTTAAAATATCATTTCACTTCACTGAACATTTATTATATGCAAAACATAGCCCCTGCCATGCGTGATGCAGTAAGGGAGGGAAAATATAGAATGAAAATTTGGAAGGTAGAAAGGCTGAGAATGATGACCCCACTTGTCATAACAGGATAGTGTAAAGACTCCTGGTAGGAAATCAGTAAATCTGAGCTCTGGACCAACACTGTGTGACCTTGGACCAGTTATTTAGCGCTCTCTAGTCATCTTTGTTTCCAAAATGTTCCTTTTGATCTAACATTCTCTGGCCACCATGGCTTGGCTAAGAACTTCAAGAACTCTAGTGGAAGGCAGCATGTGATAGAGGCGTCCAGCAGAGGGAGCTCTTGACTCTGAAAACAAGGGAAACCCTTTGGAGGACGCAGCCTGTGAGCAGAGCCTGGCGATATTTCCCTTCTCCAGTGCTAAGAACCAGTGCCACGGATTGGATTGCACCTTCCACTTGGTCTCATTGAGGGAGCAGTAATAATGACAGATTTGGATTTCTCTTCTCTTTGCCATCTCCCTTGGCGAGCAGCGGCAAAAGGAGCTGGGGAGGAAGGCTAGGGGAGTCAGCTCTCCCTGTCCAGCCACTCAGAACTGCACTTGCCCATCTAGACTCCACCCACTGTGGTTGCTGGGACTGTGGTCAGGACACCGTGACCTTAGGTCAGCAGAGATGCAGAGGTTTTAGGCCATCAATACATTTCCTGCCCAGAAGGAAGCTGTAGGAAGTCCTGGGAGGAACAAACGGGCAGAGGCCATTCTCCTAAATCCGTGGGCAGACAGATTCCCAAATACCCAAGTCTGTCAGGACAGGAGGCAGATGGGTAGAAAATAGCATAAGAGGAGACTTGGGGCAGGGGCAGATGGTGTACCTATGGGGCTCTTCTCTGTCCCCCCGAAGGTGCTGGAGGAGGCCTCTGCAAGTGAAGACTCTTCCGATGGAAATTTTCTGTTTGCCCCTGCTGTCCACGTCCCCACAGTAGGTTTGGATACACAATTCAGGTTGTTGGAAAGAGGTAGGAACAATTCATTTTTCCTCACACTGAAATGGGAGTATCATTTTTGGTATTGATAAGCGTCAGAATTTGAAAAACAATTAAAGCTAAAAAAACAAAACACAACAACCCACAAACAAACAAACAAAAAATACCAGTTCGAGGAATCAGAAGGAAAAGAAAGAATTTCATTTATATAGTATGCCACAGAGGCTACTTGTTCCGACTCCTCCTGTGACCAGGCCCTGTGCTTAGTCAGAGCATTGACCAGAGTCTGGGAAGAGGGGTCCCTGCAGAGAGTTACTTTGATCCTGGTCTCAGGCCTCCCAATCCTGTCCCCATGGGTTTAGACAGTAAGTACTGGGAGCCTTACAGATCACACCAGCATGGCCAGTTGACTTTTCTTCTAACCAGACCAGGAGTGAGGGAAGGGAAATGTCTGGTGGGGAGAACTCCGCACCCCTCACCCATACAGGCTCCCCATTCCCATGAGGAGTGTGGTGCCCTGCCAGGAACGAGAAACATAGGAAGGACTATTTCAAGGCCGGCAAGTAACTAGTGAAAATTTGAATGCCATCTAGCATCGGCTGTGCGGTCCTGGCTGCCCCCGTCCTCCCCTGGTTGTCAGTGGCACACGTCATTCTTGGTGCTCCGAATGGCCAACGACTTCCAGTTTCCTTGGCCAGACTCTAAGGATGGTGTAATAGTGATTCCCAGCCAACACTCATGGTTCTCAGCTATGTGGACAGATGTGGACATCTGTCTGTCCTCATTACTCTAGACCCGGTGCTATTTGTGGCTAACGGTGCCTACAGATGTCATTCCTGCATTTCCTCTCTCTCTTTTTTCCAACTGCAATGCCCCCATGGAATCACATGAGAAGGACAGACTTCCACGTAGAATTTGCCTTAGCACAGGATTTTTGTTCATAGTCTCCCTTTCTTACAAGGACTTGGTTTCCAAAGGCCGGGTCCCCCTTTTTCTTTTTTAAGAATGGAAATGTGTTCCCTTTCCAGTAGCCAAAAAGAAACTGCAGTAAGAAGAACCACGTCCACCTCTTTCTTCCCTCTCTCCCTGTGGAGTAGAAATGGACAGGTGTACACGGGACGGGATCCTTTTGAATCAGTGGCCCTGGCTAGAGACGGAAGGCTTTCTGTTCCCCCACCACGGCGAGGGCAGGGCGGCAGCAGCAGGCAATTTAACTTCTTGAAACCTTGTGGTGCCTTTTCCTGTGGTGCTTCTCTCTCGTGTGACCCCAGTCAAGGCGGCCACTTGCAGCAAACAGCAAGGCCAGCACTTTCCCGTGGGGTCATGTGCCAGTGCAGTCGAGGACTTTCGTGTACACGTGTATAAACAGATATAGAGGCAGAGACCTCTCTAGAGTTGTATAATTATGGGAGGGAGGTTCTGATGCAGCTTTGGTGGGCGTTGGTCATTCCCTTGCAAACACAGGCACTACTCGACTGGAACCAACCGCTCTGTGCAGTTTCAACTCCCAGGCAGGGCGCCGGCACCCAAGGTGGTTACCCCCGTGACACGTTGTCTCCTTTCTTGTGAAAGTTGCTGTCTCCATGGAATAGTGGACAGGGGAGCATAGAGCAGCTTCTTTTGAACTTCCTTTGGTGCTGATATTTTTAAAAATTTGTTTGTTTTGCTTCCTCATCAGTGGCCAATAAACTGCTTTTGCAAAATCTCAATTCACCCGTCCAAGGTGATGAGAGGGATAGTTTGGGACTAAGAAGCTAGAGGTTGGGCATCCCTACCTCTGTGTCTTAGCCCAGACTGTGTCCTCTGAGACCTGCTGACCGGCATCCATCTCCTGACTCAGTTTCCCCATCTAGAATGGATATCCTACGATTCCTTACCTCATGGGGGAGGGTTAACTCAAAAGGATTCATTGGCAGCGCTGAAACACGAAATGATCATTAACTTGGGGACAGCAACTTGACACGTGTTTGTTTGTATGTTGCTGAGATTTTAATCCTGGGGTTTGGCTGTGTTCCCCTCCCGCTCCTCCATCTCCACCGTGCTGTGTGTCCTCCTTTGGCAATACCTTTGAAAAGTGTGGAACAGACTGAGATTGCCCTGAGGTGCTGGGCAGTGCTAATTTCTCCCAAGGGAACAACATCACTAATACTGTCTAAGGTGCTAGAATCAAACCTCATTTTATAAACTTTGGTTCTTAGAGAAAAACAAAAACATGCAGAATTCTTTCTGTGAAGCCTTACTATAGATTGTTATAGCCAATTGTTTATCCAAAAAGAGAGAGAATAGAAAATAAAGATCAGATGCAGTGATTCTGTATAAATGTAACTAAAAGAGCTTTGCTATTTCCTATATCAATGTAAACTATCATATATATGTATGTGTATATACATATACTAGTATACATATATATATGCTTGAGGCAGATGGGAAGAATGAAAAAAGTGAAGTATGTTCATCTTTCTTTTAATTTTCAGTTGGTTCACAACTTTTAGGATGTGAGCACAAGAGGTTTACAGTGGGATGGAATAAAGGATGCCCAGTATGGTATAGGAAATTATTCATATTTCTGTTCTGTTCTATGTTATTCAAAGGAGTTGGCTGAATGAGAGGAAAGGGAAATGAATTAAAATGTAGACGTGCTTTATAAATGTTCTGAGCGTTCATGTTACATTTGCGTTGTTTCCCCCTCAGTCTAAGGTTTCTCAACAGCACTGTCAGCGTGTCTGCTGCCTAAGGTGTTAACAAATACTGTTTACCTTAAGAAAGTTTTTTTTAAAAAAAGAGACAGTTGTTTTTCCCCCATCTCTCCAAAATTGTGAACCCCCCTTCCCCTACCAAAATGGGAGGCATTTCCACAGAAGTTCAGAAAGAAAACGGAACCATTTCTGGTGCTTTCCTCGACCCCCCATTCTCACCTGCCCCCTTTCATGGCTAAAGAAGGGAA
Organism: Plecotus auritus; assembly: GCF_963455305.1. Taxonomy (NCBI): domain Eukaryota; kingdom Metazoa; phylum Chordata; class Mammalia; order Chiroptera; family Vespertilionidae; genus Plecotus; species Plecotus auritus. Next base: position 78,727,272 of record NC_137773.1, read on the forward strand.
AATCATCCAAGACACAAGTTTTGACAAGAAATGGGGTGAAGCTATAGCAAAAGTGTATCGGTGAATGCAAACATTGACAGAACAAGTGGTGAGGGGTCATTGTAAAGTATGGCTGTGCCATTCAGGTGTAGCACTAGCATGTGTGTGTGTGTGTGTGTGTGTGTGTGTGTACTGTATATATGCTTCCCTGTCTGAAATGCTCGGTGGACAGAGAAAAAAGATGGTAAACAGAAATGAACAGAGAAAAATATATATCAAATGCTATTTTATCAGATGACGCACTTGTTCACCTTGATAGAAGCCACTGTTTCACAACTATGCAATCTTCCAGTCTCTCTTCCCTTCCTCCTTCACCTCAGATCTCCACCCCGCTCACAGATTTTCCTTTGTACAAGAACCACCACACCCAGCCCCTGGTTCAAGGTGAGCATGCTACAGTGATTCTTTTCCTAAATCGAAGAGCTCCCGAGAAAAGCTTCTCCTTTTCTTTCGGTTTCAATGAATTTGATTCGATGTAACCCTGTTTGGTTCCCTAAGTGAACTGATGTGTATTTCTCCATTTCGGTTACATGTTTACAACTTGTTTTCATCTTTTTGACTCAAAATATTTATTTTCTTTATAAAGTGTACTTCTATACGATATGTTTTGGGGATGTGTTGACTTAAGGCAAGATCAAAAAAATTTGGCTTAAGTGGAACAATGAGCACGTGACCTCTGGGGTTGGGGGTTGGGCAAGAATATGGACCCTGGTCCTGGGTAAAGACCCTGGCGGGACCTCGCGTACTCTGGGAAGGATTTGACCCAGGTGTTTATTTTCTTATTCGTGGTCATCTATATGGAGTAACCTATCCCCAGAGGGTGAACTAATATTTTCTACCTTAGTTTTATAGCTTTATGCCAAGTGCATCCTTCCCACCTATTCTCCCTGCTCTGCCCAGTGCCAAATCCTTGTTCTTTACCTTTGCCCAGCTTCAGGCTAATATGCCTCTTCCCCTGCCAGCCTCCGATGGCAACTTGCCTGAGTGGGATTACTGCATCTCCTTTTATTTTGAAAGTTAGATATAAAGAGAATCTTCAAGAGCCTGCATCAAAGTGCTCAGGAAGTCGGTTCTCACGTTGCACCCCATTTGAAGAGTGTATTTGAAATACACTGTTGGCTCGAAAGCAAAACGATGGGTTCTGGGGCATTTATAAACTACCCTGGAGCCACTGTGGCCGACGCCTTCACAAGGTTTCAGAAAGTAGTTGCTGGGAAGAAGAGAGATCACGGGGTTAGACAAAGCACAAATTAGGCAGGGGTCACCCTGCGCGCAGAAGGCAGCTTCTCAACTTCTCTGGTTGTCTGCACAAGGCTGAGTTTTGCACACGGCGTACAAATCTTGCACAAGGTCTCAAGCCCTTCGAGCCAGTTTTTAAAAGATAAATTCAGACACTGCCGAACTGCTCCAGCACAATACGTTTCCAGTCCATGGCTGGTGGGAGCTTGGATGGAATTCCTTTGGGATGGAAAGGGAAGTAGCCCTTTGACAAGAATGTGTTTTCTCTGTGGGCCTCATTCCTGCCTCCCCCATCCTGCACAGACTCTTAGCTACTCAGGGGATCTTCATGAAGTGCTGTTCACTTGCTTTTAGTCCTGTTCTATAGGTCTCGCCTGCTCAGACCCATCCCAGGAATTTATCACTCATTCTTTCTTTCTCCTCCTGTGAAGGGGGTCCTCTTGCCCTCGGAGGTAGTGTTTTGGAGACTTTAGGCCTTCATGGGCTCTGGCCCTGCCTACACAAACCCAGGAGTCTTTTCCAGAAGCCAACTTGTCTTTACAGTTCAGAAAATACCAAGGGAATCAGTTCCAAGACATCATGAGACTTCGCAACTCTTGGGCCTCCCTAAAAAGTGGCTGGGTACTAGAGGTGTCCTCTCAGAGGCTGCCAGGGTCTGGCCCATTACCCCACTCTTCTCTGGCCTGCCCATTGGGCTCAGGTCCTCAGACAGCTTTGGGGATCCAAGGACTCTGGGTATCTGTGAGGTTCAGAGTTTGGGGCAAAATGAAGAGAGGCCAAAGAGTGGAAGTGGTCTAGATCCTTCGCCCTTCTCCCAGGGCTGAGCCAGTGCATCCAATACTAATTCTGGGGCTATGGCAACCTGCTCCTCTGGGGGCTGTGGCATTATTGAGTCCCACCACAAATCTAGACCCAGGGAAGGTGCCAGGCCTGAGGCCTGACAGTTCAGCAGCAGCACAAACAGAACCTTTGCTGAGGAAAATCTTTCCCATCAGAATGGACAGGTCCTATTGTGGAGGCTTTGTTAGGTGACTTCTTGCCATCCATTGGCATCTGAGACCCCTTTGGGCCTGTAGGTGTACAGCTATGAATAACTGGGCCAGAGAAGTCAGGTGCAACCCAGAGTTCCCCCAGGTTGGCTGCTTCTGAAGGAGTCCCACCAGAGCTGCTGTGTTTCCTTCTATGGGTGGAAGAGTTCCTTTAGAGGAGAGAAGTATTTAGGATTAGTGGAGTTTCAGGAATGTCGGATGTCAGAGTAAGTCCAGCGTGACCTGGACAGGTGACATCAGCCACGATGAAGCAGTCGTCCCTTTTGGAAGGGCAGGAGAACTCAGATTCAGCTGATATTGATTGAGTGCCAGTGATGTGAAGCTCTGTCCCAGTTGCCTTCATACAAATGGTCTCATCTAAATTCTTTCAGTAATCTTGCAATAAGAAATCTCACCCCATTTTACCAATGAGGAATCTGAGGCCCAGGAAACCTCTGTGATTGCACAGGGTCCTATGGTTGGTTGGGTACAACGGGGGGCCAGACCTGGATATTTGGGCCCACTCTCCAAGGTCGAGGCTCTCCCCAAGCCTCCCCCAATGGCTCTCAATGACCAGGTGACTCAGGGACTGCTTGGACCACGGAATCCCTGGCACATTTATTTCCTTGCAGAAGGCCATGGAGGCTAAGACAAAAGTGGCAGGTTGTAGGGGACTAAATGCTTATGAAATAAGGTGTCCCCATGGAAGAGGACACCTGCTGTCACCTGACCATGACCTGTTGGGTATGAGTTCCTAGAGAGCTCCATGGAACCTTGCTCTGAGCATTTGAGGTTTCTGTTTGGTTGTCCCAAGAACTCTGTGTCTCCTTTCTGTGGGTTAGTTGTGTGTGATCTTGAAAGGTAAGGGGACTTTAGATAGGTGGGTTATTTCTCTAAGGATCCATTAAAAGAGTTGAAAGTTGGAGTTAGGACAAATTCAGAAACGGATGCTTCCCAGAAGATAACAGCTATGGTAGAGAGGAGTAATTCTGGGCAGGGCAGGAAACCCCTCATGCTGGACCGGAGGGAAGGCAGCCTGGGAACTTACATCCTGCTTCCGTCCCCACCTTTCCTGAGCCAGTCACTTGCCTTCGGTGAGCCTCAGTTTCCCCATCTCTAAAACAGAGGGGTGAGCCTGGTGACCTCTGTGACTGACCCATACCAGAGAGGTAATAAAATACCCAGACGCATTGATGAAAGTTTTGACAACTGAACTGATAAATTTGGATTTCGGATGATAAACTGTTGGGAGCCACTGAAAAATTCCTAAGCCAGGGAATGACATGACCAACATCAAACTATTATGCTTAAGAAAGTGATATTCACTGTTATGTGAACTGGTTAAAGGGAAATAAAAACAACACCCAACATAAATGAGAGGAGAAGAGAACAGACAGTGAAAATGGGGAAAAGGCAGGTTAAAGAGGGCGGAGAGGGGCACGATGAACCCAACAGTTTCTCTACAGTCAGCCTCATGCTTTACACGTTTGCAACAATTATATTAGCTTAATGCCTACTGGGCAGCCTCTGATTGAGCACGTGCACGTGCCCACACTCACACTATCCTGTGCCTGCCACAGTCACAGCAGTTATCCTTGGAGAAAATCCCCTAGTCCTTGAGCACAAGGAATACTGGGATCTCAGGGTTTGAAGGAGACGTGGACACCACCTAAGATCTGCTCACCCTCATAGTCACAGACAAAAAGAGAGCAAGCTTGTTCTCCAAGGCCTCCCAGGGGAAAGCACCCACTCTTCAACGCGCTGCAGAGTCCTCTCTCACAATTACTGGAATGCCGCCTGCTGCAATCTAGACTGATTCCCTTTGCTTTGGGTCTCCGAGGGGACAGAGATCTAGTCTCTGCATTAGTGAGCTTTGGGACACTCGGAAGTGCCCTCAGCCTTGCCTTGTGCAGGAACTCCTGTAGAGCTAGAGTGATGGTAGAAAGCTCACCATGGCCTTGCCTCCTGAAATTAAGTGCTCAAGACCCATCGCAACCCTGACCCTGATCTTCTGGCCCAGCCAGGCTGTGGGCAGCTGCCCAGCTTTGCTGTGATCTCAGTTTTCACACATACTCAGATGAATTGGTTTTAGTTCCTTTCCCACTGGGCCCTGCTTCTGTGTATTTCCTCTCACTTTAATGGTTTATGTTCAAAATTCAAATGGGAGTTTTTACTCACAATACCTCTGGGAAGGCCGGAGGAGGCCTCTGAATATTGCTTTGAGGTGGGGGTGGAGTAGGATATAGGGTCTTCAAAGCTCTTATTACACTGTAGACATCTTCCCCAAACCATGTTCTTGTTGCATTTTTCTATAAATGCAATTCACCCTGGATAGTGGCCTCCACGTGTCAGGCGTTTTGCTAGGCACTGGGAACACAAGGAGGAAAGGTGGCCTCTTAGGGCATTCACAGCCCCTCAGGGGAGACAGTACACAAACAGGCCCACTTCAAGCTTCCCCAATGTTCACTTTGCTCGTGCACCAGTCTCCTCGCCCAGGCAGTTGCCTGTCAGTTCCCTCCCCATTCTGCCATCATCCCAGACTCACCAGGCATTCCACCAGGACCCCTCTGTCTACCCTCTTGCCTGAGGATGACCTGGCCTGCAGCTGATCCCAGCTCTTTCTCAGTGGAGCCAGTCCTACCAAACTCAGGATCACGTCCAGAGTTAAACAATCCAAGGGAGTTTGGTTCAGGTCCACTTTTAGCTCCATCAACATCTCTGAGTCTTGTTTCCTCCACAATTTTCTCTAGGGTCTCCTCTTCGAGTCACTGGTGACAAACCCAAGTTACTCCTTGGTTTTCTAGTTGGAGCCCCTTAGGTGTCTATGGTCCATCTGCACCTGCCGAGGCTGCGCCTTCCTTAGTTGGTCATTTCTTGGCTCTGTTCTCCCAGCCGCTGCCTCCACCAGTCAAATTGCTCTCCTGGTCCCTTCTCATCTCATTCTTCTTTCATCCATGACATCAGCCAGGGCAACGTTGGTCTCTGTGGCAGCTACCACTGCCTGACACTGCATTTTACAGTGAAAATACATTTATAGTTAAAATTGAGGCTGAAGATGTCCTTCTTGGTGGCCTTTTCAGCTCTCCATTGGAAGGCTGTCAGTGGAAATGACGTGGGAAAGGGACGATGTTCCAAACCGGTTGGTATTCCTTGCCTCACCCACTGGGAGAGCAGATGGTCCTAGAAAGGTAAAGCTGTGCCATGGACTTCACAGCTCAGTTGATTTCCAGCCATTTCCAGGCATGTTTCAAGGGCCCTCAAAGGCTAGTGGTCCCTGTTGTAGTGGCTGCAGAGGTGGAGATTACTTTAGGGAAAATAAAGAAACCCTGCTCCTTTATTAACATCTGGCCACGGAGCTCATAAGATTGCCCCAACCCCTCCAGCAGGAATACATAGAAGAACCCTATGGGACAGGTTACTCCTAATTACATAGGTGAAGATTACATTTCTCCCACCCAGTCCCCCCTGGGTACAAAAGCAAAAACGAAAACTTTATTTCACCAGGGTTTGCAATTGAACACATCTGAATCCCTGATTTTTCAAAGAAAAAAGTATATTTTTTTTTCATTTTGAAGCAGATATTTTTTTTTAACGGGGCTTATTTTTGGATTTGAGATCATTGGGCTTCTTGCCCCATGAATCAATGCTTGCTGCTGTGTTGAAAATGCATACATTGGTGACCACAGTATTAAGCCAAATTTAAACTCTTTAGTCTCCTCCATCTGTAAGTGTTATGTATCTACCTCATTATGATTTTTTTGGTTTCCTGTGCTTTCGTGTTGTGTACAATGTCAGAGGTGAAATGTAGATAAAAAAATATATATATAAAAATATATATTTTTGCTTTGCAATAAAGTTCAAAGCTATAACACAGAATATTCATGAAATGTCATAGCCTTTTATTGTGCTCTATCTTCTTGGTTGTGAATTGCCCTGGGAGCCCTTTTGCCTGTTCACTGAAGTCAATATGATTGTGTTTGTCATTTGAGGAATTATCCTAATTATTTTAACTGTACTTTTTTTCAACACATTGACTAAGACACTAGGATTCTTGAACAACTCTTGGTTCCAAAGGTGCTTTATTTCTGTAGACTCAAGTGATCAAATGGAAGTGTCTCTGCAGACTTGAATCTTCCAGAAAAAAAGAATGATTGATCTCAATGCCTTTGGGCTTTGGGTTTAGAACAAAAGGTTGTGCGTAGGGGGAAAAAGGAAACATCGGCTTGGCTTTGACTTTTTGAAGCTTTCAATATTGATTTATGTCCGGCTTTCGTTCTTTTTTTCAATTTCAACTTCTTGGCATGGAATATGGTACTCACTGACTCCCTAGCATTCTTGTCTGATTTGGGCTACTTTTGACTTTTTGACTTTGCCGTTTTCTCTAGGTTGATTTTATGTGTTATGCTATTTGGCGGTGAACTGCCCTGTGCCCAGCTCCCACATCTTCTCTAAACCTTCTGGAACTCTCTTCCATACCATGTGTTAAGAGAGATGGTGACTTGGAAATATTTGTAGTCTACAAGACAGCAATGCCATAAAGATTCAAGGTTTTCGGATGAATCCTGACCAATGACAGGACCGGGTGAAGGGAATCTTGAATAGAAGTTACAAGGTGGATTGTCGGCGATTGATTCCTTTTTTCTGTGTGTTTGAATTGAATTACTTTACTTTAACTAAGCAAACCCTGGTCGTGACTCTTACTATTTTGTTTGATTCAACAACCCTTATTTTGCTGTGTCTTTTGCCAAAACTTGTTAAGACATTTCTCAAACTCATTAAATGTGTTTTAAATGGGATTTTAAGAGGTCTGTATATTAGAGGAAAAGATCTTTAAAATACTTCAGAGAAACTCTGTATGTATGTTATTACTCCCCAGTTCCAGAGAGCTAGGGAAAAGTAGTAATCAATGGGGGGAGACTCATTTCTTCAACTGGCAAGTTTTCCCTTAAAATACCTACCATAACTACAAAAAGAAAAGAAAAGGAAAGAAAGAAAAGGAAAATGCTTAAGATTCAATTTCATAATATGTCTGTTTTTACTCCTTTATTTTCTTCTGATGATCATAAAGAATTTCTATTGTGTATTAATAACAGACATTTTAACTTGTATTGGGGAGGTTTGCTTTGCTCTTTAACAATGCTGACCCAGCATTTCAAACAGTGCTGGGTAGGTTACACTTAGCCTGTTCTCAGCCATTTCTCTCTTTTTATGGTATAATGGTCTGTCTATGAATTGAAATGAAGATAAAATGTGTACTGAAGGTGGAACACACTGGTGTTGATTTGAAGGGGGAAATCTAATGATATATATATATATATATATATATATATATATATATATATGTAGGTGAGTGGGAATATATGATAAATTCTCACACACACACACACACACACACACACACACACACACTAACAATATGCTTCCAACATTGGTTTTTGATTCTGAGGAATTTGCCACCTCACTGAGCTTCCCCAGATCCCAAGATTTCTTTGGGATAATTACATGCTTGAAAAATGTTTTGCTTTTTTTTTTTTTTTAGGCACTAGAAAGCACAATTCTTATTAGTCCCTGTTCTTTGGGTGACATAAATATTGTAGATTCAGAAGAGCCAGTTTTTAGGTGGGTTTTTGTGGAATTCTTGCTTGCATCATCACCTTCCAGCCTGCCCAATGCCAAGGGAAAATTAGCTACAGAGCCACCTACAGTCTCATGTCTTTGCTCCCTCTTTCCATTCATCTCGGGCCCCAACTTTCCCACAGGGGAGGCTTTCTGTACTGGAGACCCTTCTGCAGCTGAAATATTGGGCTGACTGCTCTCTCCATGCAGGCTCTGGGCCATTTCCACACTAGTATTACCCTTCCTGGATGCCCACACCCATTGTACCCCCAAATCACCAGGGCACAGATAACTAGGAGATTTTCAGGGTGAACAGAAGGACATTCTTGCTGCATCTGGGGTAGAAGCATTTTAGGTGTACGTGTTGGTAGCCCCAAGTACTAGGCTTAATCTGTTTCTTATACTGGAAGGATCGAATGGACCAATCTCTATAGGTAAACCTAGAAGGCAGACCAGCCAGTTTTGTCCATGTAGTGGCCTACTGCTGGCTCATGAGCAAAGATCCCTTGGTTGAGAGGGAATTCCTGACATGTCAGAGTGAGGATAGGAACAGGAGAAAGGGTGTTGAGCCTCCTCTCATTGTGAAAAGGTATTTTTTTTCTATCTTCTTCCTTTTCTGTCCAGAGACCATGTCTACTCAGAACGAATTGGTCTTTGGCCTTGACTGTTGTTGGGTTTTTGTGGGAAGTTTTTGCACCACTGTGAGGAAGCTGTGGTATTTCTTGTTACTAATCTGGAGATTTCTCTGTCTCCTTTGAAGGGTGAAGGCACTGTCCTGGCATGTGATCATTCTAGATAGATGTTCTCAGTCCCATTCATTGTTAATTGCTCTTGAACTTCTGGGGGGGTATCTCTATTTGGAATCTGTTTCTGACTCCCTAGCTGCTTTCTGGGTGCCCTGCTCAAGACAAGAACAATTTATATGCCTGGGGAAACTCTGAGATCAGAAGCAGGAGATATATTTCAATAGGATGTGGCAAATGTTACAAGAATTTCTCTTATCCTGAATTCGAGCCGTGGTACAGCCATTGGACCTGTCAGGCCCAGTCTGCCATGCACTGACCCCCCCTTGGAAGAACAAGGTGGCAGATAATGAGTTATTTTTATTATTTCTACTTCAAATTTAGTCAGTCACTTGGCTACCAAATATTTATTGAACACCCACTGTATCAAGTGCAGGGCTAGAACTGTAGAGGCTCTAAAGATGATACAAACCTGAATGAATTAAATATGAGAGGTGAGAAATGTACATAAATAACTATAATACAGGGAAAATGGAGCCCTAAGAGAGGTGCAAGATGCTAAGCACACCCAAAACTGGAAGCAATACTTTTAAGTGGAAGTATAAAGGAAGACTTTAAAATGACTGGCATTCCAGTTGGGTTTTGAAGGATACATAGGATGTGTGAAGATGGGTGAATTGGGTTGGCCATACCTACAGTCATGTCACATCATTCATTCACTTAAGATGTTGATTGCTTTCTGGTGAGAAAGCAAGGCAATTTCCAGCATCACATACTTAAGCCATACGGTTTCTTTCACTGTTTGTTAACATTCACCCAACCTTATTGAAAGAATAAGTCTTTCAAGCTACAATCAGTTTCTCTGTTTGCTAATGTGATCCAGAGAATGCTCCCCCTTGTGGATAACCACTCCATCTTCACAGGCTTTGCAGACTGTTGGAGCGGGGCTGGTGTTCATGGGCATGCCTTGGCTCAAAGTTCAGTTCCCTGAAGTTTGGGTGTGCCTCACTCCCATTCCCCTGGTTCTCCCCACATCTTGGAAGTCAGGAGGAAGGAGGTCCTAAAATAGTGGTGATTTGTATATCTCCATCAGCGAGCGTAAATCAGAGGATGGGAAGGTGTCAGTTGACCATTCCAGGTTTAATTTCAGAGACCACTGAGTTCTCAGGGGCAAAGGGGAGGAAGACTTGAATAAAGAATGGAATTTCTTAAAGCCCAAAGCTGCCTAAGAGACACAAAGGAGCCTAGTCTCTGTTTCTTAATAAGGTTTTAGTTCAACCCTGGTCAGGCTGACCTTCATGACTATTTAAGACCACTGCAGCCTCCTAGAGCAAGTCAAGCCCTGCAGACCTCAGTCAGCTCTGGGCGCTCTTCGTAGCAACCTAGCAGCTGGTCACTATGAGCACAGCATATTCTAATGGGCACTCTTTTGGGGATCTGGGGAGAGTCCTGATTTCTCCTATAATTAGTGCAATGGTCCCAGGCCTTTCCAGAGACTGTGAAAAGAGTATATAGAAAAGGAGGCCAAAATTTTTTTCTGACCCTTTCCCCAGTGCCCTCCCAATTCCCTCAGCCCTACACACACATTGTCCCATGCGTTCTTCAACTTAATTTGATGCAAGACACAAAGAAGCAGGGCAAGCAGGAGAACCCACCCACAGATGGGTCCATTCCTAGAATTCATATTTCCCATTTAAAGTGTGGCCTGGCCTTTGCTATAGACTCACATTCTCAGCATGTCTAAGTGGAAATGCAGCGAGTGGCAGTTCTGAGCATTAGAACCTACTAATACCACAAACAGGCTTGGCCTCTTAATTGGAATCCCCCAGATACCTCCATCTGCTTCATTATAGGCATTCTCTCTTTAACCTCCATAAAATGTGTCTGTTGTTGCCAATTCATGGCATGGAACCTTTTCAGACTGGGAGGTATGGTGAGTGCCTGCATCCCTGATGCCAACAAACTAACCATATCAACACAGCATCCATTCAGAAAAGGTGGGCTTCTATTTTGCACAAGTCATTTTTAACTCCAAGCTTCCAGTTATTAAATGTTGAGCATTTCCTTTACCTCACACCAGCTGTGGTTCTCTGAGCCTGACTGCCTCTGCACCCCAGGCTGAGGGGGATGCCCAGGCACTCACAGACTCCCGTGTACCTCATACGCCACCTTTTCTGCTTAAGGATGTGTTGCACAAAGCATCATTCATCTCAGACTTAGGTCATAATTACTCAGCACTTACTTCAGGCCAGACAGTTTGCTCAGTGCTTTTCTGTACAATTGCTTATTTAGATTATCTAACTTATTTTTTTATAGTAACCCTATTTTCTATGGGGATTTAATGTAGATCTTTATTTCAAAGAGGATGAAAATGAGACTTAGGAGGTTGAATGATTTGCACAACTTCCCTTAATTACTGAAAGACAAAACCATGGTGTGGGCTCAGGTGTCTTGATTGAAAGTCCCCTGCCTTTACCATCGCACTTGACCATGCATCCTCCCTTCGTTTAAATTGGTGGGAGCATCTTACCTTCCTTTTCTTCCTGCTGCCTAATTGAGAGTTCACTTCTAAATTTCATATAATTATGTAGGCCTGCAGTAGCCCCAAATGGCTTGACCTGTGTAAACTACTCACATTGAGATGGCCTAAGAGCAGGAGCCCTGAGGTGTCAGCTTGAGTCCAACAAATGGAAAAGAAGCCTTTACCTGATTTCCACATATCCTATGAGAACTTAATTTTTAAGTCAATTGTTGTTTCTCTGATTTGTCCCAGGAGGCTCTTTGGGTAGGATCCATCCATGTGGTAGAGAAGGAACCGGGGCATTGATTGACACCATTGTTTTGGGGAGCTCAAGGTGTTAAAAAGAAACCAAACAGCAAAGTTCTGCATCTAACAAGAGTTACTGACTCCACATGACTGACCTGAATTACTGGGAGAACTCTGGCTCTAACTTTGCCCCAGGAAACTTGTAAAGACCTTGCTTTGCCTGATGCCAGCTGTCAAAGCCGAGGCAATCTCTCCCAGTGTTAAAGGAGATCTTCTCCCTTGAGAACCAAAGGCTCAGTCAGACTCTTGAACTCATGCCCAGTCTATTCATTCTGTTAATTAATTTAATCTTCTTACTTATTCATCATTCACCCAGAGAATCTTCTAGTGCTTGACTAGACCCTGTCCTCAAGCAATTCACAGTCTAGTAAAAGAGCTAAAACCTGTACATCAAGAGCTGAAACTGATGAGTTCAGATATAGGTCTTTGAGCTCAAAGGAAGAGGAGATTACATGGGGCATCGTGAGCTCTCCTGTGATTCTGAAGGACTGCTGAGCATTCTTCATGGATAGCATACCCTCACTTTAGGACCTTAACACAATGTGTCCCATAAAGAGTGTCCTCTCTTTTCCCTAAAAGTAACCCCCAGTGTGCACCAATATCTTAGCCATTTTTAGCAGATACTTCTTGCAAGATCACAGGAGCCCTTCTCAAAAGCAATGCTCTCTTAGAAAACAAGCCTTAACCAGAAAGAAAGGAAGAGAGAAAGGAGAGTAATGAGCAGATTCCTCTTCCTTCAGATAGATTGCTCTAGAAAGAAAGCATGGTGACCTCCATCTGGAGACTTAAAGTGATACGGGAATTTAGGAATGGACTCTGTCTTAGTCAGTTCAGGAGTCTATAACAAAATACCACAGACCAGATGATTTAAACAATTATTTCTCACAGTTTTGAAGGCTGGGAAGTCCAAGATCAAGGTGCCACCAGATTTGGTGTCTAGTGAGAGGTCTCTTCCTGGCTTGTAGATGGATGCCTTCTTGCTGTATTCTCAAATGTGAAAAGAGAGAGCTCTGGTCTTTTCTTCTTATAAGGAACTAATCCCATTATGAGGACTATACCCTGATGACCTTATCTAAGCCCAATTATCTCTCAAGGACACCCACCTCCAAATACCATCACATTGGGGATTTGGGCTTCAACATATGAATTTGGGGGACACAAACATAGCAGACCCCTTTACTGCCTTGCCTCCTGGAGACATGAAATACCCGAAGCCCACCATCCCTACAACCTTCTTAGATATTGTTTTTAACCATCATTTCTTTATGTCTCCAGAACACATGCCTCCATCCTGAGTTTATGGACTTACAGAGTTATAGGTTAAGCAATAAGCTATGAACATATACATCGGTTACAGAGGATAAAAGATAAGGACATTCTCTTAGAAATAGTCAAGAGAGAAATGGGGCACAATAGTATGACATGGAGTAAACACAGCCTTGTATCAGTCAAAAAACCTCCAAAAATTCCCTATAAAATGAGAATTCCTGCACCAATCTGTGAAGAACACTCCTACAAGGCCCCTGTAGGCCAACAATGAAATTTTAATTCCCCCTAAGAATAATTCTCATGGTGAATGTTGAGATATGTCTTGAGGTGAGTTATCAAAAGAGTTTCTGAAGTCAAGACATATCACATCTATTGTATTCATCACTTTTCCAAAACACTACATACTAATCTCCAAGTAAGTTTTATGGCTACAGATTATGTCAATAAGTGGCAGTTTTAAATCCTCACTGTTTCACAGTGATGAGAATTAGTGGGGTTTTAATCTTTAAGAAATATTATTGATTCCTTAATCTCCTAGTTCAGTTCAGCAAACTGGACCACTAAAAGCTCACCAGTGGTTTATCCAGTACTTTTCTCTAGGCATGGCTGAGTGATAGCATGGAAGCTGTGCTGTTGCATCACAGGACCATGGAGAACTGGCCTCCACACCTGCTCCCCTCCAAGCCAGGTCACGACCCCCTGAAATACAGGTGCGGCAGCAGGAGCACTGGATCCATCATAAAACCATATACCAGCTCAAGCACAGTTAACTCTTCTGCAACCTGAAGATGACACTCCCCAAAGTCCCTTCCCATCCTAAAATTCTGCCATCAGTACATCCAGTCACCCAACATAACCACTATGGAGCTCTGAGTTGTCTCCATACTGTGAACTTTGAACCCATAAGAGAAAAAAACTTATCTTCTCTCCTTTGAACCCATCCTAATGTTTATGAGCATAAGAACCCAGGGAGATCTTCCTTAAATCAAAGATAAACATCTCCTAAGTTAATTCAACTATAGTTTGTTCTTGCTTTAAAAGAAAATGTGAAGCCAATTTCTCACCATCCTAATAAGTATACTCAAAATATGGATCTTGAAGGTAATTTTTTTTTGCTTCCTCTAACCTCTTTTTTGTTGTTGCTGTCTAGCAGTTTAAGTGTATTGTGATAAAGACCAGAGTATCTGCTCGTCATGAGATGATAATCAGCCATAGTATATGTACAGAGAGTTTTAACCAAGAAAGAAAAAAAAAAATGTAGGGAAAGCCCATATTTCCTCCAATGGCCGGATTGTAAGCAAATAATTTAGCTCCAACTGGGCTCACAGCACCTCACTCTATTTCAAAGGTAGGAAAGCTTTCCAACATGGCAAAGGAATTTGTTTCTTCCCTTTCTCAGGGTGTAGGTGTGAGTAAAGGGTTTGTTCACCTACGCAGGTCCCTTGTGTGAGGCAGGTGGATCCAACCACCTGGCCACATCCCAGAGGAATGGGAGAGGGTGCTACCCACACTTAAGCAGCCCTGGCAGATTTCAGGCCCTAGATAACAACCCCTGGCTGTCTAAATAGTCCCCTTTCAATGTCAGCAAACGTGGAAAGAGTTTGCCCTACACGGTTAGGAGGAACTCAGAGGGACTAAATAAGGGGGCAGTCAAATGGCTCAAAAAAGTGGTTTTTGTGGGTTTGGGCACCAGGAGGAGGCTAGAGAGGGTCTGTGTGAGGAATAGGGCCTCAGTGTGGCCTCCACAGCATTCTGGCTTGATATCACGGTTGCCAACCCCCATGCTCCATTCCCTCCCCCAAACACAGAGAGAACTCTTGAGGCTCTCGAGTGCATCTCCTAACCCATCCAGGACTGGTTGGCTTTACGAATCTCGAAAGAGGATGACTCCTTGTTCACTCCTGCTTTCTCCTCATGTCCCACAGCATGACTGGGAAGACTGTCACCTGGTTACTTCATTTAGCCACATTGCTCTCTTTCAGCCTCTTGCCCACTCCCAAAGCAATGGCTCTGAAGGAATGATGGCGCTTTTTCTCAGATGTAATCTGGGGTTCCTGACTCTATTCTCTCCATCCTTTCCAGAACCTGAGGCTCTGAGAGGCACAATGGCCTTGACAAGGGCCATCCTTTTGCCAGATGTAGACTCCCCAGTCCCTGCCCACCCTGGGCTCCCAGTTCTGGTTTAATAGTTCCATTTTCCCCTCCTGGGGGTGATCTAGATGGCACAATGAGGCGTGAGCTTCATCACAGGTTTCCTGGGATGGGGAGCCAAAGCACAAAGCAGCATTGCCCAAAGGGGCTCACGCTGAAACACTGCTCTTTATTTTTAAGAACAATGGAAAAGCTCAGTGAGATGGGAAGACTACCTTCAGATACTCCATCCTTCAGTCCCAGATTTCCAGTCCTTTTCTTGTTGGAATTTTAATACCATCTATTTATTATTAATTTTTTAATGGAGGAAGGACCTCATGCTAATGAGTTGTCCAAATGGCACCATTCTGTTGTTGCTGTTTGAAGGTTTAAAGACCGAAGTGAACTGTGTTTGTGTTTGCATATCCATTTCTTGTGCTGGGTTGATTTCAGATTGGTGCATTCTCACTTATCAGGGACCTCTGACTCGAGCAGAACAAAATCAGCTACTTACTCTAGTTACTGTAAGCAGACGCATAACTTCTACTGTAATTTGAAAAACCTTGCACTGTAATGGTTAACAAAAAAAAGCAAACCTTATTGAAACTGATTTTGTATTTTTGATTACATCTGAATTTTCACATTTTTGTATCTAGCTGTGACCACGGTAGTGCTTCCATAGCTTGTGTTCAAGGTCTTGTTTCTTTCCAGGTTGAATTCTTAGGATTGTGTTGATGCCAAATGTTTAAGGGGCAGGACTGGGGCCGGGCTAGCAGAGCCTGTCACGGGGTTGTGTCCTTCCTCCACCAGACCACTGGCTGGCAACGGGAAAACTTGCCTAGACTGGAGCAAGCCGACGTCACATTTCATTGCATGAATTCCCACAGACAGCTCATGTCTCCAACTAATTTGAGGCCAACAGTTTTGGCCAAACCTTTGCCAAGGACTGTCAAAACTGAGCTGCCCCCACCCGTGCACTACCCAGCTTTCTGGGTAAGGGAGGACATTTCTGAAAACAAAACTTGTGAAATTAATTTGTGATTATGATTTTTTTCTTCTTGCTGGAAACGTGCTGGGACCCAGACAGCATGATGTTATCGCTCTTTCTGCTTTTCCAAACCAATACACCTGTTGTGCTCTTTTGTTTCTTAGTGAAGAAAATTCTAGACACAGACCTAACTATGAACTCTTTTCCTCCTGTATTTCTGGTTAGCAATCCTCCCTATGTATTCTTAACTTGTTGAAGTGTTTTCCTTCTTAGCATTGCTTCTCATATATATATTTTTTTTACTGAACAACAACAACAACAACAAACCCACAAAGGAACAAATAATACCTTTCTCTTTTTCTCTCTCTGATGTGTAATGTTGTGTTGTCCGGATTCTGTATAAAAATATGTATATGATGTATCTGATATTTGGCAGCCACTGGCTGTTACTTTAACCAATATAATTAACAAAAATGCATAATGTTGGTGTTTGATTTTTTTTACAAAAAACAAAACAAAAACAACCTAGTTAAGATGTTTGTGTATTTTTGCATGGTTAAAATGTACTTAGTGCATTGAGAAACGTCGTGGAGGTACTCAGTGAAAAGGCCGGTTTACTCTTTGATTCTAATGGTGATTGGTTGTTGACCAGACTATTCCCTATGATGTCCGTCTTTATGTTAGCATAACTCTATTGATGACTTGTTTTATTACTCAAGATTCAACATAGTGTATCTATCTATCTCTATTGTATTGACTGTTCCTTAAAACCAGGTTGTGGAAGTTCACTTCGTCTGGCACAGATGTCTCCATTGCCAATTTCCATTGAGTTGTGTTCCATTTAATTTGCTGTACAGTCCAGATCTGAAGCCCCCCTCCTTCTCCTCTCCACCTGCCCTGTAGACAAGGCTATCATCTCTCCTTCCAGAGGTCTATTCCTTTGAGCAGTACTGTGGTTTTCCCTTCCCACGGAACTTATCCCCCAAAAAACCTAGTTATATAAAGGAGGAGAAAGGACAGGAAGTTAAGCAGAAATCTAAGAGTTATTTATATTTTATACATAATAGTACATATAATATAGTATAGATAGATAGACAGGCAGACAGACTTTAAATGTGAATTAAGCAGAAAGGCAATGGAAGGTATTGAAGGACTGAGAGAGAGAGAGAGAGAGAGAGAGAGAGATCCTGAGTTTTTCTCCCAGGTGTGTCACTAGGTCAATATGAGAGCTGCAGAAAAATTATTTGTCCTTCCTTGTGCCCTAGTTTCACCATATGTAAGATGAGGAAGTGAAAACATTTTTGCAGGGGGAGGGCAACTATGCTTTCTTGAGTCTTCAGTGCACTTAGAGCAAGAGTGGGTCTTTAACTACCTAAGAGGTTCATTGCTGTGCATTTGCAAACCATGCTGGCAGCATCCTCATTCCTCCTCAAAACATCTGGGCCTTCTCAGGAGAAAGACATACTGAAAAGGCACCAGCTGTTCTGGTGCGAGAGTCCCCTGGCATCCAAAGTTGTCTCTTTGGCTAGGTAGCTTCTGCACAGCAGGGAAGGAGGTGGGGTTGGTAGGCAATATTTCTGGTGAATGGAATTGAGCTTCTGTCCCCTGGAGTCAGAATCCATGGGCTTAGACACATGGAATTCTCTATTTTATATTTTCCCAATGAAAACTCTGATAGATGCCCCCTACCTTGCTTCGAAGCAACATGCACAGTTCATATCAGAAGCACCTGTATTCTCAGTATTCGTGGTTTTGCAGACACTGGTCTTTTGGCAGAAAAGTGCACCTGTCTCCAAATAGGTCTTTGCTCCCTCCTCAAATCTGGAGACAGAGGCAGTCCTTCAAGGTCTTCAGGCTCCTTGGTTCTGCAGTGAGAGGTCAATCATGACAGCCAACCAGGTGGAACAAGTACTGCCTTTCTCACTCTTAAGAGGGAAGACCTCAGAGCTCAAATGCTTCACAAGCATCTTGTCATGGGCCCTTCATCCTGCTGGGAAGTATGTGACCATAGCACTGATCTCACTACTGACCATTGCTAGTGGACGTCTTTCAAAATATATTGAAATTTTCATTAGGTTTGATGGCACTTGCTACTTTTCCTCAGAGTCAAGGTTGACTGCAAAGGGGCAGGATTTCAGAGACATGGCAGGTACTGCTCCACTCCTGCCTGGCTCTTCTAAGGCCAGAATTTACCAGATGAAGCAGCATGAACGTGACCTTGTTTGACATGAGCCTCTTCCCCACCCCTTCCCACAGTGACATTAGTCAGGAGTCCCAAGGGACCCATTAGAAAATGTACTCACTATCTCCAGAAGCAAGATGTATTCTTTTTGGATGCAAGGCTAGTAGACACTACGATCCTAGAATTCAGCCCCTACCTTGTGTCTAGTCCAGACTGATACTCACTTCTCTAGAACCACAGATTCTGAATGTCAGAGAGGATCTTAAGGCTCTTGTGGACCAATCTCCTTCCTTTACAGCTGAGGAACCCCAAGCCCAGAGAGAGATGAAGCACTTTTCCTGAAGAAACACGGCTAGAAATTAGCAGAGCCAGAAACCGATCCTGCATCACAGTGCTGTTTTATCCCTCTTCCAACTTAGGCCCACTAGTGTAGAGTCCCTCTTCTAATTTGTGAAATTCAGACATTGTGAACCTCATGTTTTATAGAAGTCTGTGGAAAAGAGAAGAGTTTATTTTTTCAATGTGGACACACGTATTATACTGCCCCCCACTCCAACCCAGCTCTTTGTAAGCCACGTTATGAGGGTTCGGATTTTGAATAAAAAATGAGCTGATGTCTTATTTACCTATATTTTTGAGGAACACGGAGGAACAATTGGAATAAGAAGCAGCAAAATTGACACCTGTAGCCTGCTCTTACTAAGTCTCTTGCTAGAATAGGTTTTTCTAAATAATTGGAGTGGACTGTCCATCCACCCAGTCATCCCATCTCTCCTTCTGCCTTTCCAACTCTCTTGGGTGTCTTCCATTCCCAAGGCACCTGATCTCTCCAGAAGAACATTCCACAGCTCCTTTTAATGGTTTGTTTCAGAAAGTCCACAACTTTTTAATCAAAGCACATCTTCATAATTTTACCATAAATTCCTTCTTCTCCTTTTTTATTAAAAAAAAAAAATGAATGCATCTCTCTCTCTGCTAACTTTCATCTCAGCTGAGTTACCAGAGCCCAAGGTGTGTTTTCCTCATACTAAATGGTGGACCTGGAAACTTCCTTGGGTATCATTCTTCTAAATTCAGTGCAAACTTCCTGACCTCACCTTCCCCTCACAGGAACTTAGAAGCACCTGGCTTATCTGGTCTGTTTTTCTTTGGAAAAACTCCTTGCTAGTGAGGCACCTTGATTCCCTATTAGTGTCATCACTGAGAAGGACCCAGTGATTCCTGCCTCCCATTCCCTCAGCCTCCAGTTCTTAAATGTCTTTTTCTTATTAAATAGAGAAAAGTCTTTGATTCCAATGATATTACAGTGCTGTTTCTCTAAAAAGAACAAGTAACCCGAGTTAAAGATTTTTAAAGGGCTTTATTCCCTGAAATGGCTGCGATTCCAGCCCTTATCACCCCTATGCTTGTCATAAATGTGACGCTCTCCTCCCTGTACTAGGCCCTCAATCAGGCTCCAGAGAAAAGGAAACACAGCCAGGGGCCCAGGAAGGAAACTAAATGCCCTTCCTGCTGGTGGTTACCCTGAAGAAGCGGTTACAGTGACTGCTTTGTTCCATTGAAGTTAAACCTTAGGGGTTGGGGTTGAAGGGTCTCCCTTTGAAATGTTGGTACTGAAGAGAGCACTGGGGGGCGGGGGGTAGAGGGGTGGGAAGCACCCCCTGGTGGCTTTATGGGTACTGTTATTGTTATATTTTTTTAAGGTTCATTGGCAGAGTTTTAAAAAATCCTGCTTGCCAACGGGAAGAGCAGAGCTGAGGAACTTGACATTGATTTAAGAATGTAAAAATCCAACCAAAATATCCTAATCCCTGCAGAGAGCATTCTGTGTTCTAGTACTGGCTGTGCATTAACTCCCTGTGTGACTTTGGGCACTTAGCCATGGGGGTCTGTCTGTAAAATGAGGGATGAAGCTACATAATGTCCAAGGAACCTTGTTTCATACTGTGGATGATTTCAAAACAGATATTTGAACACATATTAAAGTAGACTTGTACAATGAAGTCCCGCAGACCTACTAATCGACTTCAGCTCATGGCCTGTCTTGTTTCATCTATATGCCCACAGCTTGATGATCATATTTGCTTCATTATGGACCTAGTATTGTCATCCTTGGATTCCTGGATGGAATGTTGCTCACTTTTCTTAGGACCAAAGCAAGACAGGTTCTACCAGAGAAAGGTCAGGCAGGGCACTGGTCCCCAGACAGCTGGCCATTACAACTGGCATTTCTACTTCGTCACATATTGTCCCCATGACTGCCCCCTTTTGAGGTGGTCTTGAGTAACCAGAGCACAGCCATTGCATCCTTAGCCCCAGGCATCTCATGGAGAGTTCTTGCATTAGACTGCTATCTAGACCACAGGATGGAAGGGATGTCTGTCTTATTTATTGAGCTCACATGTGGGTCATTTGCTGGAGTAAGTAGTTGTACCTTTTAGCAACGGCCTCAGAACCAGTTCTTTGATTCTAGGGCCTCGGCAGGCATATCACCCAGAATCCTGCCAGAAGTATACCCAGAATGGCAGGCCACTCTCAAGGTTTATCCTTCTCATAGCATTCTGAGGCTGTCTCCTTCACTCCAGTACAAGGAGAAAGGAAACGTGTCTTCCATCTATTCTGTTCAGTCTTTGGTATTTCCTGTGAGTGGAGTTAAGTCAAAGGAGCTTCTTTCATTCCTTTAAGGGCCCACCCAGGGGCTCACAAACCTTGCTAGGACCTCACATTCCTATGGGCTTTGCCGCTGTCATTCTATCTGATGTGGGGTGGAACATTCTTAAGCCCTGGCTAGTCCTGTCTCCAACCAAGTATAAGTCTCACTGGGACGTGTGAGCATCAGGCCTGGCTTTCCAGGACGCGTACTGTTCAAGGTTTTTGTGATGGGTCAGATAGTCTATGCCCCAACTCTGCACAAACCTAGGTGCTTCCACTTTGGACTTGACAGCTGGGTGCTCAAAGCCTGCCCTCCTGAGAGGACCTCGGGAAAGAGAGTCTGGAGAGTAGAAACTTTGGTCAAGTTGCCCCAAGTCAGGGAAGAGCCTTCTTTTCCATGGAGCCTTCCAAAGGGCACACCCTCTGCTAATCTCATATTGTAAATTCCAGGGCCTCTTGTGCTTGAGGGGAAAGGTAGCTGAGGAGAAAGGGACTCCTTCTCATCTTTTGTTTACCTTCAATCTGGCTGAATTTAGCTGCCCTTAACTTCTAGTTTGCTCAAGTCCTTATTGCCTTAACAACCACCTAATAAGCAGTCAGAACAGCCCCTTTGGTGGTAATCATTGTGAAGCGCTATCCCTGTCCCGTCTCCCCCCTGCTGCTGTGCCTGAGGAGAGTCCCAGCCCCTCTTGCTGAACCAGAAACGTTCCCAGGCTGAGGGCAAACCCAGAACTGCTTGGATGGAGAGATCCCCACCCCACACTGTCACTCCTGACGACCGACTGTTTCCATCCTTCAGACTTACTTTGCTTCAGATCTGGACTCCTCATGCTCCCCCCTACCCTCCACCTCTTGTTCCAGAGACTCTCCGCACCCCCTCACTCTTGGTGCCATTCCTGAGGACCATCTAGACTTTTTGTTCTCCTGAGCATTCTCCCCACCTTCAGCTGCAGCGTATTCTTCAGCCTCTCCACCAAGCTCTTTAAAACGAAAGGCAGTTGCTGTCTTCCCATGGACAATAATGAATGTATCTACTGTAAGCGCAGACCATGTAGAGAAGTGGCTGGGTTAATCACAAAGAGGGTTTTTGTAAAGCCTGTTTATTTTTTTAAGTCAGTTTTGAGCATTTCTATTTTACCACCCTTCACGTGGTTTTGGGGAACCCAAATCGTATCAAGGTCTCATGCCAAAACAAGCCAAAAGTTATTTTCTTTACCTTTTTCCTCCATGCACCATGATTTAAATGATGGTTTCAGTGTCATTTTAAATGTTTTCTTGTGACATGTACTGACGATAAAAGTCATCTTGACAAAAAAAAAAAAAGATTTATACATGAATCAGAAAGTATTTATTTCAATTTTGTACCTTTCCATTTTAATACATTATAATGTATTGACTCAGCTGAGATGATATAAACAGTTCATTTTAATAACATGTGTGTGTGTGTGTGCCTTTTCTTTTAACATGGTGGGGGAGGGGCAGATAATCCTGGAGTGGGCAATTCTGGGTGCTTCTTGGCATCAATGTGAGCAGAGTATGGCCTCTGACTGGACCAAAGGCTTTTCAGAGGCAGCTGGTGAGCCTAGGAGAGGAAGAGATGGTACAGGGGGATCGAGGAGGTAAGTGGGTGGGCCGTTGGGGGGAAGAGGGGCTGGATGCCCTGGCACCATAGCTAGGAACTTCCATAGAGAGGAGGCCTTGTACTCACAGAGCCTGAATGCAGACTGGCAATCAAAGGTTTGGGTAGGGGAAAACCCAAAGCAAATAAGGTGAGAAGAAGCTAGAGAGAAAACTCAATGTCTCCTTCCTCCCCCAGCTGGCTGAAGACCTACCAGGCTGCCGCATGGTATATGCAGAGAGGAAGAGGGAGAAAGCCAGATGGGCAAGCCCACCCCAGACAGAGGACCCTGGTGCAGCCCGTTCCTGCTGCCACCGGATAGAACGCCACACTCAAGGGTATGACATATGACTTTCACCACACACAGTGACCTTGACCACTAGAAAATGTGGTCCAATTGGTATCTTGAAACCTGGCCCCCATCAGTGCAGTAGACCTTTAATAGTTTGATGGAGGAATAAGCTGGAGGGCAGGGCACAGCATATAACTTTTTAACCCCCAACAAGCTGCTAAAACGTGTAAAATGGTGCTTTCTACAGCTCTGTGAGTCATATGGCTGAACTTTCTATGGATAGAATTAACTTTTTAAAAATGGTTCAGTATGAACAAAAGCCCTGAACAGATATTTTCCCAAAGAGGATAGAGTAGTCCTCACTGTTCCATGGTCCCCAGGGGATGCCTAAAACCGAGAATAGTACCAACCCCTATATATACTATATATTTTTCCTACACATACATACCTATGATGAAGTTTAATTGATAATTTAGGCAATTTCATGGATAGAAGATTCGTTCTTACCATAGATCCTAGCAACCTTAGCATTCGATTGTTTCTCCTCCCTTATGAAGTCAAGAACTTTCAAGTTTTCACTCTTTAAGCACTGCATGGCTTCTTTGGCACATCCATATTGCCAGCATCACTACTCATGCCCTTTGGGGTCATTATTAAGGGTTAGTTGAACACCAGCATTGCAATACTGTGACAGTCAATCTGATAACCCTGTTGGCTACTAAATGACTAATGGACAGGCAACATATACAGCGTGGAGACACTGGACAAAGCAATGATTCGCGTCCCAAGTGTAACAGAGCAGGACAACACAAGATTTCCTCATGCTACTCAGAACGGCATGCAATTTAAAACTTATACATTTTTTTCTGTAATTTTCCATTTAATATTTTCAGACCATGGTTGGACCCTCCCAAGCGGATGGCAAAGTCAGCTTCCACCCCGTCCTCCTTTCAGCACCCCAACTCCCACCCCGGGTTTTTTTAAAGATATATATTTATTGATTTCAGAGAGGAAGGGAGAGGAGAGAGAAACATCGATGTTTCAGATAGAAACATCAATGATGAGAGGGAATCATTGATCGGCTGCCCCCACTGGGGATCAAGCCCGCAACCAGATGTGCCCTGACTTGGAATCAAACCGTGACCTCAACCACTGAGCCATGCCGGCCGGGACTTCCCTGTTTTTGTTTGTTCCCTTTGCAGGAACCTCCCTGTCCACATCCCCCTCTACCCTCCCCGCTACCACCTGCCACCCTGAAAACATCTCAAGATATAAGCAACTAAAGTTTCACCACCTTACTCAAAAGCTAGAGAAGGCTAATAACCTAAGACAATACAGAAAACAGTTGTAAGGCAGAGAAGAAACCGGATTTTTTCATTTGACATCATTCTCTGAATTGGGTCTCTAGACGTGATTTTCCATTGTGGAGCTGGACAGATTCTGTGAAAGCTGAAGCTTGAAGTCACATGGTTTGGATGGGCAGTATAAGCAGGAGAAATCTGAGGCTGGACCTGCTGCAGGGAAGCCAGAAGGCATTTCTGGACTGGAATCAATACAGAGCCTCCCTTCACACTGCTCTTGGCTAGGTTTTGTCTTCCTATTTGAGCTTCTATAACATAAAAAGCGAGGACAAGAAGAACTATACTGGGAAGCCTAGAAGACGAGAGTCCTGAGTTGGTATTAATTGGGCGTGTCAACTTGAAAAAAAAAGTATCCCTGACACGTTCTCCTGACTCAGAGACATGAGCAACAGAAACCACCAGGTCAAGCAAGTTTAAAGCAGACTGCAGGGGAAACAACCTAGCAAAGGCGGATGCTCTCCCCCCAGGGAATGCGTAGATAAATCTCAGCGAGATATCCTATCAAGCATCCATTTCCGGTGTATTGCATCACAGAGTGGGCAGGTGCTTCTCATCCTGTGTTCCTCCTGCGGCTGACAAAGGCTTGCCTGACGAACGCAGGATAAATACTCCAGGAGGTCATGAGTCTTCCATTCTCTGTGTAACAGCACCCAGATGGGCTCATCTGGGGAGTTAATGATAGACACAGGTCTCCTGAGAACTGACAAAAGCAGACTCCAAGGGTCATGTCCATTCTTTGTAGGCAAATTAGAGAAATATCCCCAAAGGTTGGTGGGGAAGATGGGACGAAGGCCCCCGGAAAACAGCCATGGCAGAATGAGCTTTAGATACATGAGGAAGCGAAGCTCTCCCTTCCTTTCTGTCTGCATCCAGGGCCCCCTCCCGCAACCACCACACCATACACGGTTCTACTGAAATTCAAAATGTTCTTTGAAATGTTCACAGTTGTTTTTGGTGGTGGTTTGTTTTTTAATTTCCTACTCTATGTCATTTCAGGTTTATCTGTCTTCACTAGTGAAAAATTGATTTGAAGGTAAAATCTGGTTTGTTGGCTTAAAACTTTTATGTTTCTAACTTTCGAGTTACTGTATAGGATTATTTTACTTTTTAAAGACTTTTGTAGGTATACACAGCTGGTACACAAATTGTAGAAACTTGGAAACATTCAGAAAGTATTAGGAACATCTGCTTCCGGCCACAATGGGATAATGGATTGGATTTACCCATCCATTTTAAACAACTATAAAACTGGACAAAATATACAAAATAGTGGTTTTCAGACACTTAGAAGTAGGCAGTGAAGACCTGTGTCCCCTGAGAGATGGGGCGTAGATGAGATGAATTCTTATTGCCCTTCTTTCTTTCTGAAGAGGGTTTCCAGGTGGCAGCCCCAGAGGAGGAGTCTGAACAGAACCCAGAGGTCTCCATGAGCTGAGGAGACAAAAATCGAGGTAGCTGGGATCAGGGGACAAGAACCACAGCAGAGGGTCCCCTCCAGTCTCCCAGGGATTGCTGAGCAAGGGACACATGTACAGAGACCACCGGAAAGAACCACTGAGAGAAAGGAAAATCCCCAAGCTTGCATATGCGGCCAAGAATAACTGTGTCTCCTGAGCAGAAAGAACTCTGAACACACAGAGCATGGGACAGAATCCTCAGAGGAGTGCTGCCACAGGAGTGGGAG
Organism: Plecotus auritus; assembly: GCF_963455305.1. Taxonomy (NCBI): domain Eukaryota; kingdom Metazoa; phylum Chordata; class Mammalia; order Chiroptera; family Vespertilionidae; genus Plecotus; species Plecotus auritus. Next base: position 78,752,940 of record NC_137773.1, read on the forward strand.
TGCCACCTAAACTAAAAGACTGTTGGGGGCACACAGTCTCAAAAAGATCAAATTGTTCCCAAGGGACTTAATTGGATTCCACCACAAAGTACTTAAGGAATAAAAAAGCCTCCAGCACCCAACAATGTAACACAGAATGCCTGCATAGCCTCCACAGTTACCAGGTGTGTAAAGAAGCAGGAACAAGTGAACCATTACCAGGAGAAAAAAAATTTTAAAGCATTAGGAAGATCAAAAAAAAAATATGACCATAAGCTAACCAATGAGAAATGACCTTAGTTAGTGACTCGGGCATTCCCTTCTAGACTTTTAGTCAATGTATTGTTTTTAAAAATTACATTAACTATGGGTCATCAAACGTAGGTACAGCTTGCTATTCTGATTTTCTGCCTTTGCAAACTTAAGCACCATCTCATGTGTATTGTTCCACTCTTTTGGTTTTAAGAACCAATGCTCATTTGAGTTACCTCAAATAATAGGAATGTATTATAAGGAGACCACCAGGTCATAAGGAAATAAGATGAAAGGAGAAAGAAAAGCAAATGACTGGACCTTGCTGAAGGGAGGGATTGAGACGGCTCTCAGGGTCCAAAGCAAGTTCACTCGGACCCAGAGCAGCTCCAGGACCCCAGCAGGAGCTCCTCCGCAGGATGCCCCACCTTAACGAGACTCACCACGCACTGGCTCAGTATCCCATCTCTTTGCACATCGTCTTCATTGCTGACTAGTATCCCACTGCAAGAAAACACGGGTTTGCTTATCTATTTACCAGATGATAAGTTTTGGCTTATTGTGAATAAAGCTTCTAGAAATTGTACAAATGTTTTTGTAAAAAAACGTTTTATTTTTTCTTGGGTAAATACCTAGGAGTGTGATTGCTGGATCATACTAGTACATAGGTTTACGTTTACTTTTATTTTAAGTAAAAAATTGAAATAAAAATGTAAAAAGCCTTCTGGACATCGGTTATTTTTACTTCTCTTTCTCCAGGGAGAGATCATTATAACAATGTTCTGTAGGGATGCCTTCTCTCACTGCAACTTCTCTCCCTCCTGCCTTTTCCTTACTTTCAAGGTGAGACAATCACAAACTGAACTTGGAGAATATACTTTACAAACCACTCTCTACTAACTGGTCGCTGCTCTCTGCCTCCTAGCTCAAACTGCCACGAGGGAGAATCTGATCAGTGCAGCTGATCACCATCATCCCACGCTTGCCCAGCTTTCATGCTAGCACACATCAGTGTTTATGGGTTTCCTGTGAATTGACTGCATACCTCATCCACTCAGCTGTGGCCTGGCAAGGAGGTTCATGTAGTAGAAGGAGAGACTTTTTTTTTTAAAGAATAGTTATTGATTTTTTTAGAGGAACATCGATCTGAGACTGTAACATCGATCGGCTGCCTCCTGCATGCCGCCCACTGGGGATCCAGACTGAAACCTGGGCATGTGCTCTGACCAGGAATAGAACCCGCAACCTTTCAGTGCACCAGATGATGCCCAACCAACTGGGCAACACCGGCCAGGGTGATAGGGGACTTCTACAGGGTGTTAAAAAAATGTATACATACTTTGAATAATTATAAAGGCAGTGCTTGTTAAAGTACATTTCATTTTCAAAATGTAATAGAATCAGCTGTTAAAGTGTGTATACATTTTGGGGAGACACCCCATATTCATGAACCAGCTCAGGGCTGCCACTCTTAGCAGAGACTGTGAGCTGACCAGTCCCACACAAAGGATGGTCGATGTGGCTGGCATCCTGACATATAACTACAAAGTGACTCGCTAAATAATTCTCCTATTGTTGGATATTTAGGTTGTATTCAATTTTTCATCTCACGTCTTAGGCTGCAAAGACACTTTGGAACATGAATATTTATATAAAATTGATATCATTTTCTTAGACCCCCTCCAAGTCATACTACTGGTTATGAACATGTGACATTAGTGATGTTCAGACTTCAGCATGCATCAGCATTGCTTGCGGGGCTTAGTGAAACACACTGATTCAGTAGGTCTAGCATGGGGCCTGAGTGTTTGCATTCCCTAACAAATTTCTAGGTGAGGCTGACATTGGAAGAGGGATTTCTCTCTCCTTCAGGATGTTTCCATACCGATTTGTGCCTCTTTAGGACATTTAACACACCTGCGTTGTGTTAGAATTAAGATAGAATGTGGTCATTTCCTCCCTAGAACAGGAGCTGTGTGAAGTCAGTTGTTTTACTAACTAATAATTCCCCTATTGTTGGGAATCTTTTTACTAAAGTGCTAAGCGGGGAAAGTGTATTTCAAAAGAATGTTATGTAATCTGTTACCTAATTTCCTTGCAAATTGAATAAAAGGATGGTGAGGCCGGTGCCCAAGCAGAGTCCTTCCTCTTGGGTTGGGCCCCGCCTGGCTCCCCAGTTTCCAAATTATAATTTCTTGTCTCATCTCTTTCATTTGCACATGGCCCCTCTTCCAGATCCCGAACCCTGAACCCTGAACCATGCGGGACGTAGGTCTTCACAGGTGAATGTAGTTTAGACCAATGGTTTCCAAGGTTTGTTCCAACTCCAGCATCCCTTGTGTCTATGAAACATCTATGAGGATCATCTATGGGGAGGGGGGAACAAACAACTGTTGTTATGTTTGGGATTTTAAAAAATTACAGAATCTTATTTATATTTTAAAATTATCAGCTATGAGTGGATATTGCACTTTATTGGGTGTTGTTGATAATTCTTACCCAAGGACATTTTTTTCCATTGATTTTTAGAGAGTGGAAGGGAGCAGGAGAGATAGAGAAACATTGATGTGAGAGAGACTCATCGATTCATTGATTGGTTGCCTCCTGCATGTGCCCCGACTGAAGCTGGGGATCAAAGCTGCAACCCAGGTACATGCCCTTGACTGGCAATCGAACCTGCGACACTTTGGTGCATGGGCTGATCACATACCAACACTGGCCAGGGCTTTGGCACTGTTTAAGTTAAGGTAGCCCATCTTTCCTCACAATCTCCTTCCACCTTCACCAACCTAAAAAAAATTTGGATCAAGATGAAGTATAAAATCAGACATGAAAAAACTGCAGCTATTCCTTAGCAAAAGTTGAATGTCTGCAAATAATAAAAATGAAGGAACTTGGGACAGCAGTACTACAACAAAGGAGAAACTGGGAAGTTGCTTCAGCTACCATTGTCTCAACTAAACAATTGGTGCATAGCTCTGACCTTTGCCAGGGCTTAAGGGTCCCCAGCATTCCGGGCTCCTTGTCCACACCTCTCTGCTAGTGAAGACGATAGGCAGTTTCCCACATTCACCCAAATGCAGAGTCCCTTCTACAACATTCCTGTGTGGCCTCTAACTGAACATTTCCAGGGAAGAATGCTCACCAAATCACAAGACACAACCATTCGTTGCCATTCACTGTCACACTCAGTGTCTTAGTTTAGTTCTTACCATCCATCACCTGAACCATGGCAACAGTGTTGTAAACTTCTGCCTCAATCTTTCTGACCATTCTAGAGACAAAATTATCTTCCTGAAATCATATACCAATATATGTGGTGCTTGAAAACATACTGACTTCCTGATAAATTCGCAATTGTCCACGCTATATAACTACCTTTCATTGTCTCTGGTCTAATCAAACAGGTCAGGTAATTATCCTAAGACTGGGTGATCCTGCCTTCTTAATTTTGTGCAAGTTCACCTCTCTACTTTAATCCTCTTCCCTCTGTCACAACTTACCTGCTTTGACTGTGAAAATTCCATTGATTTTGCGTCTCTTTATCCCCCTCAGCTCCTGGGTACTTACCGATAGCAGCAACTATTATTCTTTTGTGATTATTTTTTCTGAGTTTCATAAAACCAGAGAAATTTACCTTGTTTGTCTAGATTCCTAGTCAAAGGGTGAGTTCATCTAGAACAGGAATCTAGTCCTTTACATAGCTTTTCTTGGCACCTGGCTGCTGTCTTTGTGTTCCACTTATGTCTGTACTGTCACCCAAAGTTCACTGGAGAGTCACCTGCCCAAAAACATATCCTTCCTGTCTGTCTGAGACTCTCATTGTCAGAATCTCATTGGAACGCCTCTGGAGCCACTTTAGTTAAAATCCACAGACAAGGTGCTGGTATGGACACAGGAATATGATAAAAGCAAAGTTCCAGAGTGCACGTTGTAATGGAGAAAAAACAACAGCTTTGTCTTGTTGCAGGCATCATGTTGTTTAAAGAGAGATAACATTAGTTATTTGCTTAACTCTCTCTCTCTCTCTCTCTCTCTCTCTCTCTCTCTCTCTCTCTCTCTCAGCAGAGGTAGGACATTAAGAAAGACGGGACACCACCGTGCAGTCTTCCACTCCAAACAAGTTTCTCCAACTCTGTGTCCACACCGTTTTAAATAATGCTGAGGGTCCTTGGGACTATTATTTACATTTTCTTTTCCGCAATAGATTGTGAGCTACTTGAGGGCTGAGTTCACTTCTTATTTCCAGAAGGCACCATGACTGATATGTAGTAATTAATGATGAGAGCCCTTGCTCTGCGCCAAACGCTCTTATGAAGGCTTTACGTATATCCAACTATTTAGTACAGGAAATGGCTAAGGAATCCATACTCCTCTGGACACCTCCGTTAGATCCAAAGATCTCTGACCTCTCCCCACCTAGCGCCCCGCCCCGCCCCGCCCCGCCCCGCCCCCGGACACTCCGCGCCCCGCCCACTCGCCTTCGCGTGGTGGAGAAGCCTGTCGCGCCTCACTGACGTCACCAGCGCGCGCCCTCGCCGCCGCAGGTCTCCGAGCACGCGTCAGGTCCGGTTGTCCCAACTTCTCCGCTAGCAGTCTGCCCCGCAACTCCAGTTGCTCTGGTCCGGTCGCCCGCGTCGGCACAGGCTCTGCGACATGTCGATGCTGGCTGAGCGTGAGTGTTGGGCACTGAGGCCCGACCTGGGCGCGAGGGTGAAGGTCCAGGTGACATGCAGGACCGGACCCGCTAGCAGGGTCTGCGAATCGCTAGAAAGCCGGGTTCGGTTCGCCCTGCCTGCCGCGGAGATTTGCCAGCCCAGCCTTCTCCAAAAGTTAGCTGCCGGCCTGCTAGTGAAAGAGACCGCGAGGGTCACGTTCAGAGCTGGGCACGCGCGCGGGGGTTTGAATGAGCACCACGACACGGGTCGTGGGGACCCGAACTGGTTCTTTTCACTTCCCTGAACCCCAGCTTCCTCAGGTTAGAAAGAGATTAGGCCGGCAGAATCTCCTTAGACTTCGACGTCCCTTTCTCGACCATGTATGCAACCCAGAAATTGAAAAGCAAACAGATTAGAAGCATCAAAGGCAGGAAGTAGCCTATTTTAGGAGGTGCAAGGCTAAGGAAGACTTTGGCGGTTTTAACTTTGCTGGAATTAGCACTCTCCCATGACACGAGTGTTACTGAGATGCCTCATCCTGCCTCAGTTTGCCTTTGCCATTTACCGTCACTTTGTGAAATTCATTCATTCCCTTTCTGGAGCGGCTGCGAAACTTCCGAATGGTACCTGTAGCTACGGTCACCTGCCACCAGAGGACAGTGGTGCTTTGGTCATAACTTTGGAAGTACGCAGTGAGCCTGGAACTGAAACAGTTAACAGACCAACAGCAACTACTCTGGGATTTTGTGAAATAAATGCTGTCAGCATTATTTTAACTTAGGAGATGGAGGGCTGTGAGCACAAAACGAAATGGATTAGGCTCCACTCCAGTTTACAGGAGCAGGAATTAAGGTTCAGAGGAAAATTACCCACCCCAAGTCATTGAGCTAGAAATGGACAAAATTGATATAGTTGTCTCTATCTTTACATTGTTGCTACTAGAACCAGCAGTTTTCTACTATTTCGAAATAGGACTCATAGAATTGAATATGTTTTAGATGGTCGGCTTAGAGCCTAGATCTCTGAGGTCTCTTCTGGTTTTAATATTCTTTGATATGTGCTTAATTCAGTAGGTAATAGGGAACATTGGCCCTGGCTCTGCTAATTCATTTGTATCTCTTTCCGTGATTAGTTTCTGTGTGGTATTTAAAAACTTCATTTATTATCTTTATCACTAGGTTGTCTTAAAAAAATCAATGAGATGGTGAATGTGGAAATAGTTCAAAGTATGAAGTGGTATACAGATGTAAAGTCTATTTGTAGACATCACTAATTACAATTGCATGATTTTAAGGGAATATTTTCAGTTCTCTCCACACCATACCTCCACATGTTCGTCCTGAGTCCATTTGAAAGATTGTATGTTTCTAGATAGTTATCCATTTTGTCCATATTGTCCAATTTGTTGGCATATAGTTGTTCATAATGTTTTCTTAGGATCCTTTGTAATTTCTTTGGTGTCAGTTATTTCTCCTATTTAATTTTTTATTTTATTTATTTGGGTGCTCTCTTTTTACCTTGATGAGTCTGGGTAAAGGTTTTCAATATTGTTTATCTTTTCAAAGAACCAGCTTTTGGTTTTATTGATCTTTGCTTTTTTTTTTAAGTCTCTATGTCATCTATTTCCACTCTAATTTTTATTATTTGTATTCACTTTGGGCTTTACTTATTATTTTTCTTTTTTAAAAATATTTTTTGATTTCAGAGAGGAAGGAAGAGGGAGAGAGAAATAGAAACATCAATGATGAGACAGAATCATTGATTGGCTGCTTCCTGTACGCCTTCTACTGGGGATTGAGCCCACAACCTGGGCACGTGCCCTGACCTGGAATCAAACTGTAACCTCCTGGTTCATAGGTCAATGCTCAACCACTGAGACACACTGGCTGGGCAATTTATTGTTATTTTTCTAGTTCCTTTAGGTATAAAGTTACATTGTTTATTTGAGATTTTTCTTGTTTCTTGAGGTAGACCTGTATGGCTATGAATTTCCCTTTTAGGACTGCTGTCACTGTGTCCCATAGGTTTTGGGTTGTTATGTTTTTATTTTCATTTGTCTCAGGGTAACTTGATTTTTTCCCTTGATCTCATTGTTGACCCATTCATTGTTTAGTAACCTTTTATTTAGATTCCATGTGTTGTTCAGTTATTTTCTTGTAATTGATTTCTAATTTCACACCATTGTGATCGAAGAAGATGCTTGATACAATTTCAGTCTTCTTAAATTTATTGAGACTTGTTTTGTGTCCTAATGTGGTCTATCCTAGAAAATGTTCCATGTGTACTTGAAAAGAATGTATAGTCTGCTGCATTGGGGTGAAATGCTCTGAAGATATCAATTAAATCCATCTGATTTAAGAGACTTAGTGCCCAGGGTATTTACTGGGGGCTGGTCACCTAATCAGCCTCTGCCTGTCATGTACCAAAATTCCAGACTCTCTGAAGGGGCGCAGGTATTTGGCATAAACCATATTGTTTGTGTAAACAGTTAGACATAGTGAGCTGCTCATCATTTTTGAGAATGGTAGGAAGCTTCCTGAAACCCGAGTTCCCAGCCAAGGGCCAGCCTTGTAAGCAAGACTATGGAATGAGCCCTGACCAGTTTGGCTCAGTGGACAGAGCGTCGGCCTCTTCGGCCTGCGGACTGAAGGGTCCCAGGTTCGATTCTGGTCAAAGGCATGTGCCTTGGTTGCAGGCACATCCCCAGTAGGGGGTGTGCAGGAGGCAGCTGATCAATGTTTCTCTCTCATCGATGTTTCTAGCTCTCTCTCCCTCTCCCTTCCTCTCTGTAAAAAAATCAATAAAATATATATATTTTTAAAAAGACTATAGAACGATAGCTAGCAGTCAGGCCTGCTAGGTTAACTCTTTTCTGCACACAGGTATTAGCAGAGTTGCCATCTAAGCATAGAATATCCTTATTCTTTGTGGAATAAGAATAACAAAGCATATGTAAAGGTGGATCCAATCTGAACACACCAGCGATAGTCTTTTCCTTGCCAGGAGTTCCCAAACCTAGAAACTTCTACAGCTCTAGACCCAGAAAGTATTTCAGGGAAGTAGAGTTCTGATCAAATAAGTTTGGGAGACATGGCATGCTAGCTCTGCCCTCCTCTAGGAGAGTCTACACAGTTATTATAAGTCTGAGAAAGTCTCTAGTATGGAATACTTAAATTTTGTTTTACCCAATGTTACTCTTCTTAAATGTAGTGGGGAGCCCCTCCCTGCCTTGAACATCATTTGGGAAACACTACCCTGCCCTATTGGTTGAGAATACCTGCCATTTCCCTGGGGAACAGAACCGACCTCCCTAGCCATCCAGTCTCTTGTGTGAGCATTATAGTTTGCTCTCTATATATGTATGTGACATAAATTGTATGCAGTTCTAACTGCAGAGTGTGGGCTCAGTCATTCTCAAAACTGTCCCCTTCGTACAAGCCCTAGTCAGAGACCCCTGCCAAGCACCGTGTGCCAGAGACATGATCCCCGCAGAGAGAACACTGGTTAACGAGGCTCGTCTCTGGTATGCTGTTCGTTAGTAGAGGCAACATTATGCTGAGTATTTACTAAGATGCGTAAAGTGGTAACTTTGTCACGTGCAGCATTTTTGGGTCTCCGTTTTCCTGGAAAACACTATAAATTTGAGCCCAACTTGTTTTGCTTCCTAAGTAGCCTTTCTCTGCATGCTTGTAAACCATTTACTTATTTTTGCATAGTTATGGTTCTCCGTGTTAATTTTACATGCATTTCTGTGAGCACCTCTGACCACAGGTTGTGTTATGTTTTTAAAAATTATGTTTTGAGATTGCCAAAGTGTGAAGTTGCTGTTGAAGTGAGATTCTGGGCTTCAGTTGATGTAGTAGGTGAATGATAATGACCCTTGACCTCCAAATTTCTCACTTGGCCACAATTTACTTTTGGTTTTCATATTCTTGTTCTGTGAACTTTTGAGGTTCTATATCTCTGCCATGATTTTCCTTAAAACTACAGTGATAAATTTGAGTTCCTAATGGTCAGTTATTTATATGCATTTAAAAAATACTTACTTTGAAGAAACTCAAAACAGTCCCTTAATTCAGTTTTGTTCTTTTCTTCCTTTCCTTTTTTGTCTCCCCTCCCCGCCCCTCCTCTTCCTCCCCTCCCTCCCTCCCTCCCTCCCTCCCTCCCTCCCTCCCTCCCTCCCTTCCTTCCTTCCTTCCTTCCTTCCTTCCTTCCTTCCTTCCTTCCTTCCTTCCTTTGCACATTCATTCACATATTTATTGAGTGCCTACTATGGGTAGTGTGTTTTACTTCTTGGTAATGAATCATAAGAATAAGACACAAATGTGAGCCATAGGAGATTATAGTATAACTAGGGGCCCGGTGTACGAAACTCGTGTGTGGGTATGGTCCCTAGGCCTGGCCTGGGATCAGGGCCATCTTCCCTCACTGCCCACAGCCGGCCCCGCCCCCCACCGCCACCCAACCCCAGTTCCCCATTTGCCATCATGTGATCGGAGCCTGCCAGCGTGGGGGGAGAAACCAAGAGGTCAGTTCTGCCCTCTTGCTGGTCTCGCCCTGCCGCTGGTTGCCCTCTGTGTGTGGGGCAACTGGTGGGGCGAGGGCCTTGGCCTGGCGCCACCCATGTCCCCCACCACCCACCCCCTGTTCCCCGTTCGCCATTGGACAATCGGAGCCTGTCCACCAGGGAAAGGGACCGAGAGGTGGTCAGTGCGCCTCATAGTGACTGGTTGAGCGGTTGTTCTGGTCGTTCTGCCATTAGGGTCAATTTGCATATTGCCCTTTTATTATATAGGATAGGAAACACTAAGAGATGGATATACACAACCATAATACAGAAAAATGTTAATTGCCCAAAAGGAAGCAGATAATTTATTCTAGAAATTTATAGAGGGAATCATATGACTTGGAGCATTTCAGTGAGAAGGGAAGTATCATTAGTATCTGTAGATCACCTGTGTGGAGGGCACAGTTGACTCTCTCCCCAGGATCATAATGACTGTTGTATGTCGTGGACTAAGAATATAAGCTTTGATGTCAGTAGGACCTTTGTATACAGGCCCTGGATTTTGCTTGGGACATGAGGCACATTTCTGTCTCTAAGCTTCAGATTTTCTCATCTATGGAGATAAGAATATCTATCTTCACTGGGTTACCATGAAAATGGAATCTAACAGGTGAGGGGCATTTGGTACATAATGTATGGCAACAAAAGCAGTAGTGACTGCTGCTGCTGCTGGTGCATTCATAGATTGTTACCTTTAGCTGACTGTGGAAGACCCAACTGATGGTATGTCTAGGTATTTTGATTTGTCACCTTTGGAGCGAATATCTTCTTTTTTGTCTTAGAAGGTCAGTTTGTATGTTGGGAGTATATAGTTATTGGGGAAATCAGGGTAAATGATCCAATCTGATGCTGAATCTGGTACCTGTATCTAATAAAACATAATGTATGTTATATTTTATGCAATTATGTGTGTATGTATTAGGTATGTGAATATTTGTGTGGTATTTTCCAGGTTTGAAAGGTAAGTTGCTAAGGAGATACTTTGTCATTTGCAGGTCGGCGGAAGCAGAAGTGGGCTTTGGATCCAAGAAATACCAGGTGGAGTAATGATGATTCCAAGTTTGGCCAGAGGATGCTGGAGAAGATGGGGTGGTCTAAAGGAAAGGTATTTCGGAGAAGAACATAAAAAATCAGATCCATGCAAAGAGATTACAAGTCAGGAGAATGCATTTTTCTTAGGAGACTGAGAAAAATTTATGTTTTGGATCAATAAGAGATTTTGGAGAAATAACTGAACTATAGTGATCTAGTGATGATAAAGTTAGAATTGAACATAAATGTTAGCTTTCTTTATCATTTAAACTGCATGATTAGCATCTTTTAATTAGTTACACTTTGAATCATACTTAACCATCAGAGTTTTATGTTGCTAAGAGTAATACTTTATTCCCATTCATAACTAGACCACACATTTTCTGCTGTTTCTCACATTCCAGTTATTCCTGACTCAAATAGGACTTCTACTGATCTCTCTACACTCAAATGGTCTTGTCAAGGTCTTTCATGATCTTGTTGCCAAATCCAGTGGACCCTCCTTTGTCCTCACGTTAATTACTCCCTTAGCAGCATTGGACATAATTGACTACTTCCTTCTTGAAATACTTCTGTGTTGACTCCCACAGTACTGCTTTCTCTCTTGTTGTTGTTTTTTTGATGTTGTTGTTTTTTTGGGTTTTTTTTCCCTTCTACCTCACCAGCCACTCCAATTGGTGGCTGGCTATTCCTCCTCCAGACTATTGAGCTGTGGAGCCCCAGGTCCTTTTCTGTACTCTGCTCAGGTGAGCTCACTTATGCCAGCCTATGCTTGAATTATCTAAATGCTGAGGTTATCTAGCTGTTAACTTTTCTGTATCTAGCCCAGATCTGTCCCCTGAGCCCAGGTTTATAAATGAATCAGCCCGCTTGATATTTCCACTGCAGTAGGCATCTCAAGTTTATAATTTTTATTAGGAAACCCTTGATCTCCCAGATCTTTTTCTTCTCAACTTTCCCCATTTTTGCAAATGGCACCTATTTACTCAAGCAAGAAACCTAGGGTCAGACTTGGTTCCTGCATCTCTCACTTCTGTGCCCAGTCGTTATTCCTCACTCTCCAGGGCATCCTCCTGGTCCAGCCACTGACATTGCTTGCTCTGATCACCATTCCACCCTGTCTCCTGCTTCACTGCCTCCCTTCTTTTCCTCCTCGGGGCCATACGACAGCCAGAATGAGCTTTTAAAATACAGAAATTAGATCATGTCATTAAGTTGCTTACAAGTTCAGTGGTTTCCCATTGCTTTAAAGAATAAGATCCAAATTTCTACCATAATTTCCAAGGTCTGTGAGGTCTAGCCCCTTCATATCATCTTATTTCCTCTTCATTCACTGAGCTGAAGCCAGCCTGCTGGTGCCTTTTAGTTCTGCAATATACTGTGCTCTCTGGGACACCTTACAAATGAGTGTTGATACAGGAACCTGGAGTCCCTTTCTCCCCGCTTCTCAGCGTTCTTTTGTATAATTAGTTAATGGGCAGAGCCACAGACTCATAAGACTTCCGATGGGCTTCTAATAGTTTTGTGGCAGAACTCTGATTCGGAGCATTAAATAAAGCATGTTCTCCATAGTGTTTCCCTGGTCCTTAAATTAGGTCTCAGGTTGAAGAGTTAGTATTCATTATTATAAGTGCATTTTTTGTGTGATACAGGCATACACTGTATATCTTCTTTGAGGGCACAGGTAGTGCCCTGCTCCTAGATGTTTAGTAATGAATGGCATGGTTGATGAGGGAAGATAGAGATAATCACTCTCTGTATCTCATTTAAAAAGCTAACTCTTTTTGTGTTTAATCTCCACAGGGTTTAGGGGCTCAAGAGCAAGGAGCCACAGAACATATTAAAGTTCAAGTTAAAAATAACCACCTGGGACTTGGAGCCACGATCAATAATGAAGTGAGCAACAGTGTGTCTGCTGGAGGTTTTCCTTGCATAATTGACTTTTTTGTAAATATATACATTTTAAGTCGATCAAATTGATCAGTTTTTAACTGTTCAAGTGTGTAATCCTCCATGTTTTGGTTAAGTAAAACGCCCATGGCTGAGCTGGTTCTTTATCATGTGTCCTGCCTGCTCACTCTGCCTTATTGTCTTCGTGGGGTACTTGACTTGCGTATGGGAAGAAATGCAAACTAGTTTTATTGCTAAACTTTGCAAAACGTATTCTTTTTATAGAAATAGTCATTTCAGGACAGACAAGAAGTTTTACTTTTACCTGTGTTGTAATATTAGCTTATATTATTAAAAGTTGCTGACATTTAGTTTCAGAAAGAAATTAAAAGATTCTCCTGCAAGAAAGTGGTACTCTTTTCCTGTACCATTGTCTGTTTCTGACTGTTGGTGGATAGCAGTTAAATTTATTCACATTTCCTCTTAAACACTGACACTTTGTAAATATGACACTGTAATTAAAATTAATGGCCTATCCGGTCATCATGCTTTTTATTTTCAGTACTAGAGGCCCGTTGCACGATATTCATGCAAGAATAGGCCCCTGGCTTCATTCCCAGCCGCCTGGGAGCCGGAAAGTCCCCACTCCCCGGCTGCCCGGGAGCCGGCAAGTCCTCGCTTCTATCTGGAGCACCACTCCAGTAGCTCCCTCCGCTGCCCCCCTTCCCCTCATAGCAGGCTTCACCCCACTCTGTGCCTGCATATGCAAATTAACCTCCATCTTTGTTGGGTTAATTTGCATACTCTGATTGATGGTGGGCGTAGCCGACTGATGGTTAATTTGCATGTTTCTCTTTTATTAGGTAAGATTATTTGCTTTAGAGAGTGTCTAAGCTGAAAGCTTTGTTCTTAATTATTTTTTAAGTCTTTTTTTTTTTTTAATATTCTTAAATTTTTACAACCAACAGAATCTGGTAGAAAATCTGGAGAATTTCATTAGGTAAACTGAATTACTTTGATTAGTTCAGCAGCACTGAGTAGTAGACTAGATCAGCTAAATTTTCTGGACTAACAACTAAAATTTTAAAAGACTATAGAGGGAGTTTATATAAAGTTGATTTTGAAGGTAGTTGTTGAGAGATATACAGATGTACTTAAAATTTTAGGAGAAGTATTGCCCAGTAAACCTATTTAATATGCCTTAACTTTAAGCAGTCTTAAAATAGTGTGTATGAGGCAAATTCCTCCATTGATACCTTGCTTCCCACTGATCTAGATGGTTTTGGAGATGTTCATTCTCTCTTACAGCCAGGTTCTCTTTGTTATAATGAACTCACGAGCTTGTCACCTTACAGATGGGTGCTGATTGATCCACAGAACGTGGAGTCCTTTCTCCTCCGTTCTCCAGTGTTATTTTGTAAAATGGGGTCCATGCCAGCAAATAGAATTGGGCAAAATATTTAAAGTTCAAATGAGCAAAGAAGGGAGTCCCCAAGTTCATGATTGCATTTTTCCTTTGACTTACATGATTTTCCCTTCGTGAGAAAAAAATTTTATTTTGCTTTCTTTTAATATTTAGCATATAGGTTGCCTGCTGATTATTTGACTATAAGTTGACTATGTATAAGTTATCCACATTTGAAATCAGGACTGAAGTTCCAAGGAGCCCATTTTAATACTAAAATAAATATATTTCATTTCAAATTTACATTATATCTTTCAAATTTATAAATATCTTGGTGAAACATTTAAAAATTCACGTTAACCACCAGATTTCCTTGATTCCAAAATATCTCTTATCTCAGCCCGGGTAGGTAAACTATAGACTTGCCTCTAATGATTTTTTTGTTTGTTTCAGGACAACTGGATTGCTCATCAGGATGATTTTAACCAGCTTCTGGCTGAACTGAACACTTGTCATGGACCAGAAACAGCAGGTAGGGGCAATCTTTGCCTTGTTATTCATTAGATTTATAAGACATAATCTCTCAATTTAAAACATTTTTACCAACTATTTTTACTATAAGCATCACATACCCAAAAGTTAATTTATTGAAGCAATTAGAAACAGTCTTTCCTGTGTATATTTTGATAGTGCTTTCATTGCATGTAAAAGGACAACACTTCTGATTTAAGAGTTTGAGAATGGCAAGATAAATCCACTCAGTTTACAACCTCAAATAGTAAAGTGATCTTTCCAGAGTTCCTTGAATGTGTCTAAGAACATTTTAAAAATACAAAGCAAGAAATATCAATTGGAACCATAAATTAGCAGCCAGCAAAGGCTTAATAGGAAAGCCTTTTGTGTGTGTGTGTGTTGATTCTACTTAATTAAACTGTTTTACTTTTAATGTATTAAGAGATTCTGGAGTATAGTAAAATTTGTTGCAAGGGGCTCAATACTAGAAATTGTATTCCCAAGCTGTAGGAATTAGAAATGAAACAATTGGACATTGGGCTTCCCATATTAAGTTAACAGGAAGATACTATTATTAGGGGGAAGGGGATGGATGGGCAAAACTTGTGGGGCTTTGATATGATTTTAGAATTTAAGGGCAGTTTTTTATCACATGTCTATTTGGAAGACAAGGGCGTAACTTGAGTTAATTCTACTGGGTAGTTATTGAAGAAATCTAGACTATTCTTCTATAGACATTTTTTTAAAAAAATTGTGGTAAAATATAACATACAATTTACCATTTTTAAGTGTGCAGTTCAGTGACATTAAGTATGGACACATTGTTGTGCTACCATTATCACCATCCATCCACAGAACTCTTCTTTTTGTAAAACTGAAACTGTCCCCATTAAACACTAACTCCCCAGTCCTCCCTCCCTCCAGCACTTGGCAACCACCATTCTACTTTCTGTCTCTGAATTTAACTACTCTAGGTACCTTATGTAAGTGGAATTATAGTATCTGTCCTTTTGTGTCTGGATTATTTCAAGGGTCCTCCATGTTGTAGTATCCAATCCTGTACCTTCCTTTTCCATTCTGTTGTCTTTTCATTCATCGATGGACTCTTGAGTTGCACCTCTTCTCACCTCTTGACTCCTGTGAATAATGAACATAGAGGTGTAAGTGTCTCTTCAAGTCCCTGTTGTCAATCCTTTGGGGTATATACCTAGAAGTGGAATTGCTGGATCATACAATAGTTCTATTTTTAAGTTTTTGAGGAACTGCCATGTTTTCCATAGTGGCTATACCATTTTACATTCCCACCAACAGTGCACAAAAGGTATCCGTTAAGTTGGAGAAAGAATTTTGTGGAATAAATTTAAAATTTAGGCTTGAGTCCAGCAAACATTTATTGAGCTATGTGCTGGATATGAAGTTATAGACTTGAGGATATGCAGATGTATAAGACATAATCCCTGCTTGGGAAATAGCAGACAGGATATGCTAGTAATTGGTAAAATTGTAGCATGGATCTAACAGTGGGAAGATTTATTGTAGTGCTATATATGGGAGTGAGCCCAAAAACATCAAGGGAGAGGTACTCTGTTTTTTTGCTAATCAGATTGGACTTCTTGTTGGAATATATAACTTGGACAGTTTCCCTTGTCCATGGTTTAACTATTAGAACTATCCTATGTGTGGTCCTAACATAAAAGATGATAATTTGTTAGCCAAAGGAAAATGTTTTGTGAAAACACTTACTGGACTGATAATAGGAAATGCAGGATCTATGCAGCAGTAAAATTCAAGGACATTAGCCCTTACTAATTATAAACAAAAGCATCTTTATATTCAGGATCACAGCTGAAATCAATGGAAATATAAGTTTGTATTTTCTAATCTATCTGCCTAATTTTTCTCAATGTACTTCTGAGAGTTATCCCTGATGTATTATCGAAGTACAGTCGGTGAAATGTTTAAACTGACCCAAGAAACTCTATTATTTGTCAGGAAAGTAGTAAGTGCATGACAGATTCCAAGCAGTAGTGCCTTGTCCTTGGGCAGCCTCATCCATAGGTTCACCTTTTCAGGCTGATTCTTTTTTTTTTTCTTCCTAAGACATAGAAATATCTTGAATCATTGGCTGCAGGAGAGTTACCAATCTATAGATTAAGTTCCACCTCGAGACCACTAGAGGGTGCTGGTAGCCCTGTGACAGAAACTGGGCTTTGGTGGCCTGCTTCCTACCTAGCTCAGTACAGGCCTTCAACTGCCAGTACTGAAAAGTCTTTGGAATATTCCTTTAAGGAAAACCTTGTTTAAGGCGTGGACCTGGAGAGCTAATAGATTATTTTTCTGCCATGTCACCTTTCAAAAACACAATATCTTTATTCAGGTGAATTTTTGGTCAGAGTAAAGCCAAAATTATTGTATTAGAGCTGAAAAGCAGATGACACAATATTAACATTTTTTTCTATAATAATATTTTTACTTCCTTAAGATTACTTACCAAATTCATACAATTTGTCTTTCAATTAAACAGAAATTCCATACTGTCCTCTTCATAGAATCTTGCAAACATTCTGGAAATAACCTTTATCTTCTTGTGGGACAGAAAAATCAGTATAGTCTTTAAAATTTCATTTTAAAAAAGTTAACTTAGTTACTTTCTACCAGACTCAACTTAGCTTTTTTTAATTTTTTTTAAAATTTTCTTATTGTTTAAAATATTACATATGTTAGTACATATATTTCCTTTTTTTTCCCCATTGACCTTCCCCCAGCCTCCCCTAACCCCTGTCACATGCCCTCATCCCACCGCCCCAGTGTCTTGTGTTTATTTGTTGTGCTTATATGCATGCATACAAGTCCTTTGGTTGATCTATTTCCCTCCCTCCCCAACACTCCCTAGCCTTCCCGCTGTAATTTAACTGTTCGGTGCTTTACTGCCTCTGTATCTATCGTTATTCATCAGGTTGTAATGTTCTTTATTTTCCATAAATGAGTGAGATCATGTGGTATTTTTCTTGCATTGTCTGGCTTATTTCATTTAACATAATGCTTTCCAGGTACATCCATGCTGCTGCAAATGGTAAGAATTCCTTTTTTATAGCAGCATAGTATTCCATTGTGTAGATGTACCATAGTTTTCTAATCCACTCATCTGCTGATGGGCATTTAGTCTGTTCCAAATCTTAGCTATGGTGAATTGTGCTGCTTTGAACATAGGAGTGCATATATCCTTTCTAGTTTCTTGGGATATAATCCTAGAAGTGGGATTACTGGGTCAAATGGGAGCTCCATTTTTAGTTTTTTGAGGAAACTCCATACTGTTCTCCACAGTGGCTGCACCAGTCTGCATTCCCACCAGCAGTGCACAAGGGTTCCTTTTTCTCCGCATCCTCGCCAGCACTTGTCGTTTGTTGATTTGTTGATGGTTACCATTCTGACAGGTGTGAGATGGTACCACATTGTCGTTTTGATTTGCATCTCTCGGATAATTAGTGACTTTGAGCATGTTTTCATGTGTCTCTTGGCCTTCCTTCTGTCTTCTTTCGAAAAGATTCTATTTAGGTCTGTTGCCCATTTTTTTATTGGATCATTTATCTTCCTTTTATTAGGTTGTATAAGTTCCCTGTATATGTTGGAGATTAAACCCTTATCGTTGATATCATTGGCAAATATGTTCTCCCATACAGTGGGCTTTCTTGTTGTTTTATTGATGGTCTCCTTTGCTGTGCAAAAGCTTTTTATTTTCATGTAGTCCCATTTGTTTATTTTCTCTTTAGTTTCCATTGCCCTAGGAGCAGTATCAGTGAAGAAATTGCTTCGGCATATGTTAGAGATTTTTCTGCCTCTGGATTCCTCTAGTATTTTTATGGTTTCTCATCGTATGTTTAAGTCCTTGATCCATATTGAGGTTTTTTTTGTGTATGGTGTAAGTTGGTGGTCTAGTTTCATTTTTTTGCATGTATCTGTCCAATTTTCCCAACACCATTTATTGAAGAGACTGTCTTGACTCCATTGTATGTTCATGCCTCCTTTGTGAAATATTAATTGGGCATAGTGATTTGGGTCGATTTCTGGGTTCTCTATTCTATTCCATTAATCTATATGTCTGTTCTTGTGCCAGTACCAGGCAGTTTTGAGAACAGTGGCTTTGTAGTACAGCTTGAAATCTGGTATTGAGATCCCACCTACTTTGTTCTTCTTTCTCAGGATTGCTGTGGCTATTTGGGGCCTTTTTTTTATTCCAGATGAATTTTTGGAGAGTTCTTTATAGGTCTGTGAAATATGCCTTTGGTATTTCAATAGGGAGTGCATTGAATCTATAGATTGCTTTGGGTAGTATGGACATTTTAATGATGTTGATTCTCCCAATCCATGAACATGGTATATTCTTCCATCTGTTTACGTCTTCCTCTATCTCTTTTTTCAGTGTCCTGTAGTTTTCCGTGTATAGGTCTTTTACCTCCTTAGTTAAGTTTATTCCTAGGTATCTTAATTTTTTTGGTGCGATGGTAAATGGGATTGCTTTTTTAGTCTCTCTTTCTGAAAGTTCACTATTGGTGTATAAAAATGCCATAGATTTCTTGGCGTTAATTTTGTATCCTGCTACATTGCCGAATTCATTTATTAAGTCTGTTAGTTTTTTGATGGAGTCTTTCGGGTTTTTTATGTACAATATCATGTCATCTGCAAATAAGGACAGCTTTACTTCTTCTTTTCCAATTTGGATGCCTTTTATTTCTTCTTCTTGTCTAATGGCAATGACTGATACTTCCAGTACTAGGTCGAACAGGAGTGGTAAGAGTGGGCATCCCTGTCTTGTTCCTGTTCTTAGAGGAAATGGTTTTAGTTTTTGCCCATTGAGTATGATGTTAGCTGTGGGTTTATCATATATGGCTTTTATTATGTTGAGGTGTGATCCTTCTATTCCCACCTTGTTGAGAGTTTTTATCAAGAAAGGGTGTTGGATTTTGTCAAATGCTTTTTCTGCATCAATTGATATGACTATGTGATTTTTATCTCTCTATTTGTTTATGTGATGTATCATGTTTATTGATTTGCGGATATTGTACCATCCTTGCATTCCCGGGATAAACCCTACTTGGTCATGGTGTATGATCTTTCTGATGTAGTGCTGAATCCAATTTGCTAGAATTTTGTTGAGGATTTTGGCATCTATGTTCATGAGGGATATTGGCCTGTAATTCTCTTTCATTGTGTTGTCTTTATCTGGTTTTGGTATTAGGTTGATGCTGGCTTCATAGAAGCTTGAAAGTGTTCCTTCCTCTTGAATTTTTTGGAATAGTCTGAGGAGGATAGGTTTTAGTTCTTCTTTGAATGTTTGGTAAAACTCCCCTGTGAAGCCATCTGGCCCCGGGCTTTTGTTTCCCGGGAGCTTTTTGATGACTGCTTCAATTTCTTCCATAGTTATTGGCCTATTGAGCTGTTTAGATTCTTCCTGATTGAGTTTTGGAAGGTTATATTTTTCTAGGAATGTGTCCATTTCCTTCAGGTTGTCCAGATTGTTGGAATAGAGTTGTTCATAGTATTTTTTAACAATCCTTTGTATTTCAGTGGGGTCTGTTGTTATTTCTCCTCTTTCATTTCTGATTTTGTTTATTTGGGTCCTCTCTCTTTGCTTCTTGGTGAGCCTGGCTAGAGGTTCATCAATCTTGTTTATCCTTTCAAAGAACCAGCTCTTGGTTTTGTTGATCTTTGGTATTGTTTCTTTGGTCTCTATGTTGTTTATCTCCGCCCTGATCTTTATTATTTCCTTCCTTCTGCTTACACTGGGCTTTTCTTTTTTATTTTATTTTATTTTATTTTTTTATTAAGGTATTATATGTGTACATATCTTACCATTGCCCCCCCCCACTCCCATACATGCCCTCACCCCCCAATGTTTTGCATCCGTTGGTTACTCTTATATACATGCATATAAGTCCTTCAGTTGATCTCTTATTTCCCCCACCTCTCCCTAACCTTACCACTGTAATTTGACAGTCTGTTTGATGCTTTACTGCCTCTGTATCTATCTTTTTGTTCATCAGTTTATAATGTTTTTCATTATCCCCAAATGAGTGAGATCATGTGGTATTTTTCTTTCATTGACTGGCTTATTTCACTTAGCATAATGTTCTCTAATTCCATCCAGGTTGTTATAAATGGTAGTAATTCCTTCTTTTTTATGGCAGCATAGTATTCCATTGTGTAGATGTACCATAGTTTTCTGATCCAGTTATCTGCTGATGGGCACTTAGGCTGTTTCCAAATCTTAGCTATTGTAAATTGTGCTGCTATGAACATAGGGGTGCATATATCCTTTCTGATTGGTGTTTCTAGTTTCTTAGGATATATTCCTAGGAGTGGGATTACTGGGTCAAATGGGAGTTCCATTTTCAGTTTTTTGAGGAAACTCCATACTGTTCTTCACAGTGGCTGCACCAGTCTGCATTCCCACCAGCAGTGCACGAGGGTTCCTTTTTCTCCGCATCCTCGCCAACACTTGTCGTTTGTTGATTTGTTGATGATAGCCATTCTGACAGGTCTGAGATTGTATCGCATTGTCGTTTTGATTTGCATCTCTCGGATAATTAGTGACTTTGAGCATGTTTTCATGTGTCTCTTGGCCTTCCTTCTGTCTTCTTTCGAAAAGATTCTATTTAGGTCTGTTGCCCATTTTTTTATTGGATCATTTATCTTCCTTTTATTAAGTTGTATAAGCTGCCTGTAGATGTTGGAGATTAAACCTTTATCAGTGATAACATTTGCAAATATGTTCTCCCATACAGTGGGGTTTCTTGTTGTTTTGTTGATGGTTTCTTTTGCTGTGCAAAAGCTTTTTATTTTGATGTAGTCCATTTGTTTATTTTCTCTTTGGCTTCCATTGCCCTAGGGGCAGTATCAGTGAAAAAGTTCTTTTGGCATATGTCTGAGATTTTGCTGCCTGTGGATTCCTCTAGTATTTTTATGGTTTCCTGTCTTATATTTAAGTCCTGTAACCATTTTGAGTTTATTTTTGTGTATGGTGTAAGTTGGTGATCTAGTTTCATTTTTTTGCATGTATCTGTCCAATTTTCCCAACACCATTTATTGAAGAGACTGTCTTGACTCCATTGTATGCTCATGCCTCCTTTGTCAAATATTAATTGCGCATATTGGTTTGGGTCGATATCTGGATTCTCTGTTCTGTTCCATTGATCTATATGTCTGTTCTTGTGCCAGTACCAGGCAGTTTTGAGGACAGTGGCTTTGTAATACAGCTTGAAATCTAGTATTGAGATCCCTCCTACTTTATTCTTCTTTCTCAGGATTGCTGTGGCTATTTGGGGTCTTTTTTTATTCCAGATGAATTTTTGGAGAGTTCTTTATAGGTCTGTGAAATATGCCGTTGGTATTTTAATGGGGAGTGCATTGAATCTATAGATTGCTTTGGGTAGTATGGACATTTTAATGATGTTGATTCTAACAATCCATGAACATGGTATGTTCTTCCATCTGTTTACATCTTCCTCTATCTCTTTTTTCAGTGTCCTGTAGTTTTCCGTGTATAGGTCTTTTACCTCCTTGGTTAGGTTTATTCCTAAGTATCTTAATTTTTTTGGTGCGATGGAAAATGGGATTGCTTTTTTAGTCTCTCTTTCTGTAAGTTCACTGTTGGTGTATAGAAATGCCATAGATTTCTTGGCATTAATTTTGTATCCTGCTACATTGCCGAATTCATTTATTAAGTCTGTTAGTTTTTTGATGGAGTCTTTCGGGTTTTTTATGTACAATATCATGTCATCTGCAAATAAGGACAGCTTTACTTCTTCTTTTCCAATTTGGATGCCTTTTATTTCTTCTTCTTGTCTAATTGCAGTGGCTAATACTTCCAGTACTATGTCAAACAGGAGTGGTGAGAGTGGGCATCCCTGTCTTGTTCCTGTTCTTAGGGGAAATGGTTTTAGTTTTTGCCCATTGAGTATGATGTTAGCTGTGGGTTTATCATATATGGCTTTTATTATGTTGAGGTATGACCCTTCTATTCCCACCTTGTTGAGAGTTTTTATCAAGAAAGGGTGTTGGATTTTGTCAAATGCTTTTTCTGCATCAATTGATATGACTATGTGATTTTTATCTCTCAGTTTATTTATGTGATGTATCACGTTTATTGATTTGCGGATATTGTACCATCCTTGCATTCCCGGGATAAACCCTACTTGATCATGGCGTATGATCTTTCTGATGTACTGCTGGATCCGATTTGCTAGTATTTTGTTGAGGATTTTGGCATCTACATTCACGAGGGATATTGGCCTGTAATTCTCCTTCATTGTGTTGTCTTTATCTGGTTTTGGTATTAGGGTGATGCTGGCTTCATAGAAGGAGCTTGGAAGTGTTCCTTTTCCTTTCTCTTGAATTTTTTGGAATAGTCTGAGGAGGATAGGTTTTAGTTCTTCTTTGAATGTTTGGTAAAACTCTCCTGTGAAGCCGTCTGGCCCTGGGCTTTTGTTTGCCGTAAGCTCTTTGATGACTGCTTCAATTTCTTCCATAGTTACTGGCATTTTGAGCTGTTTAGATTCTTCCTGATTGAGTTTTGGAAGGTTATATTTTTCTAGGAATGTGTCCATTTCCTCCAGGTTGTCCAGTTTGTTGGAATAGAGTTG
The DNA here is from genome assembly GCF_963455305.1 of Plecotus auritus. Lineage (NCBI taxonomy): Eukaryota > Metazoa > Chordata > Mammalia > Chiroptera > Vespertilionidae > Plecotus > Plecotus auritus. The sequence continues at coordinate 78,775,875 of NC_137773.1, forward strand.
TTCGTAGTATTTTTTTTAACAATCCTTTGTATTTTGGCGGGATCTGTTGTTATTTCACCTCTTTCATTTCTGATTTTGTTTATTTGGGTCCTCTCTCTTTGCTTCTTGGTGAGCCTGGCTAGAGGTTCATCAATCTTGTTTATCCTTTCAAAGAACCAGCTCTTGGTTTTGTTGATCTTTGGTATTGTTTCTTTGGTCTCTATGTTGTTTATCTCCGCCCTGATCTTTATTATTTCCTTCCTTCTGCTTACACTGGGCTTTTCTTGTTGCTCTCTTTCTAACTCTTTGAGTTGTTGGGTTAGGTAATTTATTACCATTGTTTCTTGTTTTTTGCAGTAGGCTTGTAGAGCTATGAACTTCCCTCTCAAGCCTGCTTTCGCTGTGTCCCATAGATTTTGGATTGTAGTGTTTTCATTGTCATTTGTTGCCATGATGTTTTTTATTTCTTCTTTGATCTCTCTGGTAACCCAGTCATGGTTTAATAGCATGCTGTTTTGTCTCCATGTGTTTGTTTTCTTTGGGTTGTTTTTATTGTAGTTGATTTCCAGTTTTATGCCACTGTGGTCTGAGAAGATGCTTGATATGATTTCTATCTTCTTGAATTTGAAGAGACTTTGCCTATGACCCAACATATGGTCTATCTTTGAAAATGACCCATGTGCACTTGAGAAGAATGTATATTCTGTGGCTTTGGGGTGAAATGTTCTGAAGATGTCAATTAATTCCATCTGGTCTAGTGAGTCATTTAGGATTGATATTTCTTTGCTGATTTTTTGTTTAGAGGATTTGTCCAATGGTAATAGGGGGGTATTAAAGTCTCCTACTATGATTGTATTGCTGTCAATCTCTCCCTTGATATCCTCCAAAAGTTTTTTTATGTATTTGGGTGCTCCTGTATTGGGTGCATATATGGTTACCAGAGTTATTTCTTCTTGTTGGATTGCTCCCTTTAGTATTATGAAGTGGCCTTCCTTATCTCTTGTTATGTCCTTCACTTTGAGATCTAATTTGTCAGATATAAGATTGCTACCCGAGCTTTTTTTTCAGTTCCATTTGCCTGGAAAACCTTTTTCCATCCCTTCACCCTCAGTCTGTGTGAGTCTTTTTTTCTGAGGTGGGTTTCTTGTAGACAGCAGATATATGGGTTGTGTTTTCTTATCCAATCCGTTACCCTATGTCTTTTGATTGGGGCATTTAATCCATTTACATTTAAAGTTATTATTGATAGGTACTTATTGGTCGCCATTCCTATTCTTTACCCCTGTGTTACTTCTTCGCTTCCTATTTCTTTTTTTTTTTACAGCAGACCCTTTAGCATTTCTTGCATTGCTGGTTTGGTAGTAATAAATTCCCTTAGTCCTTTTTTGTCTGTGAAGCTCCTGATTTCACTTCAATTTTGATTGACAGCCTTGCTGGGTACAGTATTCTTGGATTCAGACCCTTCCTTTGCATGACTTTGTATATTTCATTCCATTCCCTTCTGGCCTGATGAGTTTCTGTTGAGAAATCAGTTGCTAGTCTGATGGGGGTTCCTTTGTATGTAACTTTCAGTCTCTCTCTTGCCGCTTTTAAGATTCTTACTTTGTCGTTGGTGTTTGCCAATTTAATTATAATGTGCCTTGGCGTCGGTCTTTTGGGGTTCATTTTGCTTGGGACTCTGTGAGCTTCTTGGATTTGTGTGGGTTTTTTCTTCCATATATCAGGGAAATTTTCTGTCATTATTTCTTCAAATAGGTTTTCTATTCCTTGCTCAGCTTCCTTTCCTTCTGGAACCCCTATTATGCGGATGTTGTTTTGTTTCGTGTTGTCCCAAAGTTCCCTTAGGCTCTCCTCCTGCCTTTTAATTTTTTTTTCTAGAAGTTGCTCTACTTGGGTATTTTTTCCCATCTTGTCTTCTAGCTCACTGATGCTGTCCTCTGCTTCTTCCAGTCTACTCTTGATGCTTTCTATTGAGTTCTTAACAGCAGCGATGTCATTTTTCATTTCTTCTTGGTTCTTCTTCATTTCCTCTTGGTTCTTGCTCATATTGTTGAATTTGTCTTCCATTCTTTTCAGCCACCTTATGACCATTTCTCTGAATTCTTTCTCTGGCAGGTTGCTTGCCTCCATTTCGTTTACTTCCTTTTCTGGTGTTGCCTGCTTTTCTTTCATATGCGGGCTGTTACTTTGTCTCCCCATGGTCTCTCTTCTCTGGGTGTCTGGTTATGTAGTTCTCTCTCTCCTGCGTTGATTTAAAGGCACAAAATACAGCACTACCCGGTACAACTCACAAGGCACTGAACAGAAATGTATTCATGATATTAATAACCTCCAATAAAGGTGACCACCAGAGAAAGGCAAATTAGGTGATAGAAGAGGAAGAAGAAGAGGAAAAAGAAAGAAAGAAGAAGAAGAAAAAAAAAGGAGTGTCAAAATGAAATTGGGAAAAGGGAAAGAAAAAAAAAAGAAAAAAAAAGTAAGAGAGACAAGAAAGAGACTAAGAGAGAAAGGGGAACAGACTATATATATTGGGGATAAAACTCCAATAAACAATCACTAATCCCAGCAAATGCCAGCAACAAGTACATGGGGATTAATACAAACTACAATACCAACTAATATTGAGTGAGGCAAGGGAAAGCTGAAGCACAAAACAAACAAAAAAATAAACAAAAGAAGAGTAAGCAAAACAATCTCACAAAAAAGCATAAAAATTCGATATAATCTACATTCAAGCGAACAACAACAAAAGGACAGAGAGAAAAACAATTTTTGGATAGTTAAGGCAGCGAAGAGAGAGGTGTGTATGGACTTGGAGCAGGGGATTGGAGATTAGATATGTAAGTAGGGTGAAATTTTAGCAAGGGGTAAACAGAAAGAATAGGGAAAATCTAAAGCAGGAAAGGGGTAAGATAAACAGGACAGTGAAAAGGGGAAGGTTAGGAAGAGAGTGATGGCATAAAGGTAGAGTTGAGATAGAGTAAAACGATGATAAAGGAAAGATAAAAATAGAATGTAGAACACTAATCCCAAAATAAAATCAAGAGAAAATAAAATGACACTTTAAAAAAAAAAACGATAAATAGCAGTAGTAATAATACAGATTGAAAATAAAAATGTAATAATTAAAAAGGTAAAATCAAGTGATGAAAAAAGAAAAAAAAGTTAGTTTCTTGAGTAAAAGATGTAAAAAATGAAAATAAAAAGAATTAAAAAATAAAAAATAAAAATAAAATGTGGAGTAGTGAAGGTCATTCACTTCCTCTGTTGTTCTGTTTGGCACACCTCTTTCTCAGTCCGGACAGTATTGCAGTTCCCTGCGTTCCACTTCTCTTCAGTGTTGTAAGCCAGTCCTGATTTTAAGCAGGCGGTGTGTCTTAATTTCTCGTATTCCTTTATTTTTGATTACACAAGAGTCAATTTGTGATTCAGCCCCTGGGTGGCAGTGTTTCTGGATTGACTTCCGGGTCTTTCTATGGCCTCTCTAGGCAGTGTTAGAGCCTTCTTTCCCTGTGGCACTCACTACCAGTTTGTGGGAGTGGGCTGCCTCAGAGCTGACTCTCTGATGGTCACTCCCCACTCCAATCCCCAGGTTCCAGAAAAAGAACTTTCCCCTGCAGTCTCCCAGGGTGTCCCCAACTGGGTGGTCCTATGTATTGGGCTTAGTAATCAGAAGCAAGAATTTCAAGAGGAAAAAGCCCAAGTGTGCGAACTCCGGGGCTGCGTGTAAGCCTCGGCACCCGGGAAACTCCGGGGCTGCGCGTAAGTCTGGGCAGCCTGAAATTCTTAGGGTGTCCCTGCACTTCAGATCAAAATGGGTTGCTTTTTAGAGAGCCCTTCTGTTAGCAGCTCTGAGGACCCCTTTCCACATTCACAGATCACGCCAGCCCCAACAGCCACGGATTTTTCTAGGCACAGACTTCCCTGGTCCTCCAGCTCCCGCAAAACACGCGTTCCTCTCTCCCGCTGGGACCAGAGACCTCACCTTATCCCAGGCGAAATCTGACCTTTCCGTGGTGGAGTGTAGAGCTCCTCTGAATCCGTGTGTTTGCGGCAATTGGGGAGCATTGTTCTGGGGCTCGCAGCTGTTCCGTGGGTGCCGCAGTTGTGGATTCTTAGGCTTCCGATAAGCTCCACTTTCCGGTTCAAGATGGCGCAGACTCCGCGTCTAAGCCCGCAGCTCCGGGAGGGGACCCAGCCGCAGTTGGTGCTGCCAGGTTACGGGAACCCCGTCTAGCAGTCCCCCATCTTCTTCTGTAGTTCAGCTGTCTCCCAACTTGCCAACAAACACTCCTTGTGCGACCCTCAGCTGTTCTTTCTTTCTGCTCCGGGACAAGGCTCAGAACACATCTGTCTATTCCGCCGCCATTATTCCCTCTCTCACACTGGGCTTTTCTTGTTGCTCTCTTTCTAACTCTTTGAGTTGTAGGGTTAGGTAATTTATTACCATTGTTTCTTGTTTTTTGCAGTAGGCTTGTAGAGCTATGAACTTCCCTCTTAAGAATGCTTTCACTGTGTCCCATAGATTTTGGATTGTTGTGTTTTCATTGTTATTTGTTGCCATGATATTTTTTATTTCTTCTTTGATCTCTCTGGTAACCCAGTCATGGTTTAATAGCATGCTGTTTTGTCTCCATGTGTTTGATTGATTTTTTTGGATTGTTTTTATTGTAGTTGATTTCCAGTTTTATGCCACTGTGATCTGAGAAGATGCTTGATATGATTTCTATCTTCTTGAATTTGAAGAGACTTTGCCTATGACCCAACATATGGTCTATCTTTGAAAATGACCCATGTGCACTTGAGAAGAATGTATATTCTGTGGCTTTGGGGTGAAATGTTCTGAAGATGTCAATTAATTCCATCTGGTCTAGTGAGTCATTTAGGATTGATGTTTCTTTGCTGATTTTTTGTTTAGAGGAATTGTCCAATGGTGATAGTGGGGTATAAAGTCTCCTATTATGATTGTATTGCTGTCAGTCTCTCCCTTGATATCCTCCAGGAGTTTTTTTATGTATTTGGGTGCTCCTTTATTGGGTGCGTATATGTTTACCAGAGTTATTTCTTCTTGTTGGATTGCTCCCTTTAGTATTATGAAGTGGCTTTCCTTATCTCTTGTTATGTCCTTCACTTTGAGATCTAATTTGTCAGATATAAGTATTGCTACCCCAGCTTTTTTTTCAGTTCCATTTGCCTGGAAAACCTTTTTCCATCCCTTCACCCTCAGTCTGTGTGAGTCTTTTTTTCTGAGGTGGGTTTCTTGTAGACAGCAGATATATGGGTTGTGTTTTCTTATCCAATCCGTTACCCTATGTCTTTTGATTGGGGCATTTAATCTCTTTACATTTAAAGTTATTATTGATAGGTGTTTATTTGTTGCCATTTTTATTCTTAACCCTGTGTTCCTTCTTTGCTTCCTATTTCTTTTTTTTTTTTTTTACAGCAGACCCTTTAGCATTTCTTGCATTGTTGGTTTGGTGGTAATAAATTCCCTTAGCCTTTTTTGTTTGTGAAGCTCCTGATTTCACCTTCAATTTTGATTGATAGCCTTGCTGGGTACAGTATTCATGGATTCAGACCCTTCCTTTGCATGACTTTTTATATTTCATTCCATTCCCTTCTGCCCTGATGAGTTTCTGTTGAGAAATCAGTCGCTAGTCTGATGGGGGTTCCTTTGTAGGTAACTTTCTGTCTCTCTCTGGCCGCTTTTAAGATTCTTACTTTGTAACAGCATGCATTACAATTTAATTATAATGTGCCTTGGCGTTGGTCTTTTGGGGTTCATTTTGCTAGGGATTCTGTGAGCTTCTTGGATTTGTGTGCATTTTTCTTCCCTATATCAGGGAAGTTTCTGTCATTATTTCTTCAGTTTTTCTATTCCTTGCTCAATTTCCTCTCCTTCTGGAACCCTTATTATGTGGATGTTGTTTTGTTTCCTGTTGTCCCAAAGTTCCCTTAGGCTCTCCTCCTGCTTTTTAATGTTTTTTTTTTTTTTCTAGAAGCTGCTCTACTTGGGTATTTTTTCCTACCTTGTCTTCTAGCTCACTGATGTGGTCCTCTGCTTCTAGTCTACTCTTGATGCTTTCTGTTGAGTTCTTTACCACAGCGATGTCATTTTTCATTTCTTCTTGGTTCTTACTCGTATTGTCGAATTTGTCTTCCATTCTTTTCAGCCACCTTATGACCATTTCTCTGAATTCTTTCTCTGGCAGGTTGCTTGCCTCCATTTCGTTTACTTCCTTTTCTGGTGATGCCTGCTTTTCTTTCATATGTGGGCTGTTTCTTTGACTCCCCATGGTCTCTCTTCTCCAGGTGTCTGGTTTTGTAGTTCTCTCTCTCCTGCGTTGATTTAAAGACACAAAATACAACAGAACAGGGTACAATGCACAAGGCACTGAACAGAAATGTATTCACGATATTAATAACCCCAAATAAAGGTGACCACCAGAGAAAGGAAAATTAGAGGATAGGAGAGAAAAAAGAAAAAAAATAAAAGAAAGAAAGAAAGGAGTCCAAAAATGAAATTGGGAAAAGGAAAAAAAAAGTAAGAGAGATAAGAAAGAGAATACGAAAGTAGAGGGGAACAAACTATATATAGGGGGAGAAAACTCCAATAGAACAGCCACTAATCCCAACAAATCCCAGCAACAAGTACCTGGAGATGAATACAAACTATAACCAACAACTAATACCAAGCAAGGCGAGGGAAAACAGAAGGAAAAAACAAAAACAAAACAAACATACAAAAAAGAATAAGCAAAACAATCTCACAAACAAGCATAAAAAATTGTTATAATCAACAATCAAGCAAATAACAACAAAAGGACAGAGAGAAAAACAATTTTTGGATAATGAAGACAGAAGAGAGAGGTGTGTATGGACTTGGAGCAGGGGATTGGAAATTAGATATATAAATAGGGTGAAATTTTAACAGTGGATAAAAAGAAAGAATAGGGAAAATCTAAAGCAGGAAAAGGTTAGGAGAAACAGGACAACAAAAGGGGAAAAGTTAGGAGGAGAGTAATGGCATAAAGGTAAAGTTGAGATAGAGTAAAATGATGCTAAAGGGAAGATGAAAATAGAATGTAGAACACTAATCCCAAAGTAAAATAAAGAGAAAATAAAATGATACTTTTTTTAAAAAAAAATGTAAAATAGTAGTAGTAATAATACTGATTGAAAATAAAAATGTAATAATCAAAAAGGTAAAATCAAGTGAGGAAAAAAGAAAAAAATAGTTTCTTAAGTAAAAGATAAAAAAAAAAAAGTGCAGTAGTGAAGGTCATTCACTTCCTCTACTGTTCTGTTTGGCACACCTGTTTCCTAGTCAGGACAGTATTGCAGTTCCCTGTGTTCCACTGCTCCTCAGTGTTGTAAGCCAGTCCTGATTTTTAAGCAGACAGTGTGTCTTATTTTCTCGTATTCTTTTATTTGTGTTTACACAAGAGTCAATTTGTGATTCAACCCCTGGGTGGCAGTGTTTCTGGATTGACCTCCGGGTCTATAAGTCCTCTCTAGCCAGTGCTTAGATCCTGCTTTCTCTGTGGCATTCAGTACCGGTTTGTGGGTTGCCCCAGAGCTGGTTCTCTGATGGTTATTCCCCACTCTGATCCCCAGGTTCCAGAAAAACAACCTTCCCCTGCAGTCTTTTAGGGTGTCCCCAATTGGGTGATCCTATGTATTGGGCTTAGTACTCAGAAGCAAGGATTTAAAGGAAAAAGAAAAAACAAAACAAACAAACAAAAAAAGAGCCAGCGTAAGTGTGCGAAGTCCAGGGCTGCATGCAAGTCTGTGCAGTCTTTTTTTCCCCCTTGGGTCTAAGGCAAGCAGCTGGCACACTTTTAAAATTTTTAGGCTGTCCTTTTGCATCAGATCAAAATGGGTTGCTTTTAAGAGTTCCTTTCTGTTAGCAGCTCTGAGGCCCCCTTCCACATTCATGGATCACGCCAGCCCCAACAGCCATGGATTTTTCTAGGCGCAGACTTCCCCTGGTCCTCCAGCTCCCGCAGTGCGTGCGTTTCTCTCTCCTGCCGGGAGCAGAGACCACACCTTATCCCAGGCAAAATCTGACCTTTCCGTGGTGGAGTGTAGAGCTCCTCTGAATCAGTGTGTTTGCGCCAATTGGGGACCGGTGTTCTGGGGTTTGCAGCTGTTCGGTGGGTGCCGCAGTTGTAGATTTTCAGGCTTCCGATAACATCCACTTTCCCCTTCAAGATGGCGCGGTCTCCGCATCTGAGCCGGTCGCTCCAGGAGGGAACCCAGCAGCAGTGGGGGCTGCCCAGTCAGGGCAGCCCCGTCCAGCAGTCCTCCACCGTCGCCTGGATTATAGCTGTCCCTCAACTCACCAACAAACACTCCCCGTGCAACCCACAGCTGTTCTTTCTATCTGCTCTGGGACAAGGCTCGGGACACGTCTGTCTATTCTGCCGCCATTTTTTCCTTTGTGCCCAACTTAGCTTTTTTATAGACTTAATTTCATGGTTTTAGGAAATGTTTGTTACTTCCATCAGATATTTTGTTCCTTATGATTTTAAACTGGGATGCTGATAACCTGCCATCCACAAAGGTGTGGTTTAGGACAGAGATCTTCAAATTATTTTGCTCACATATCCTCTAAGGGAATTTTGAAAAGCTGTACACCCTAGCTCACATTTTTATATCAGCATCTATAATGTTTTTAATCATAGCTTCAAATTGTTGCAAATTGTAATTTCTGTCCTATTGGGAAATATAGGCATTAAAAAAAACACCCATTACATTCGTCCCAAATGTATTCAGTAGATAAATACCAGAGCAATTTGATACCCATTGTCATCTATTTAGAAATATACAAACAAGTTCTTAATAGTCAGAAATATTAATATTTCATAGTTCCTTTTCCTCTGAAATAATATTTTGATTGTGTATACTCCATAGTATTTTATGTTAATACTAGAGGCCTGGTGCACGAAATTCGTGCACGGTGGGGGGGGGGGGGTGTCCCTCAGCCCAGCCTTCACCCTCTCCAATCTGGGATCCCTCTCACAATTCAGGACTGCTGGCTCCCAACCTCTCACCTGCCTCTGCCTGATTGCCCCTAACCGCTTCTGCCTGCCAGCCTGATCACCCTCTAACCACTCCCCTGCCAGCCTGATCGATGCCCAACTGCTCCCCGGCCGGCTCGATTGCCCCTAACTGCCCTCCTCTGCTGGCCCGGTCACTCCTAACTGCCCTCCCTGATTGCCCACAACTGCCCTCCTGTGCAGGCCTGGTTCCCCCCAACTGCCCTCCCCTGAAGGCCTGGTCCCCCCCAACTGTCCTCCCCTGCAGGCCTGGGTCTCCCCCCAACTGCCCTCCCTTGCTGGCCTGGTGACCCCCAACTGCTCTCCTCTGCTGGCCTGGTCACCTCTATCTGGCCACAACTGCCCTCCCCTGCAGGCCATCTTGTGGTGGCCATCTTGTATCCACATGGGGCCAGCCATCTTGTGTCTTGGAGTGATGGTCAATTTGCATATTACTTTTTTATTAGATAGGATATTTTTTTGCTTAAACTTTTAAAAATTCTTCATCCTATCATATTTTTCTGCCACAAAACAGATACATATAAATTTTTTATTTGTTTCTAATAAACTCAAGGCTTTAAATATAAATATTTTTCCTTTGGATTAAGTTGTTATTTTAATTAGTAGATTATAGTTGCTAAAACCAGGAAATATGTTATAAATTTTGATAAATAATTATTGGAACAGTAAAATCTTTTTGGAAGTGTCTCTCTTGGTGACATAGATTGGTGTGTGGAGATGGGCTGCTTTCACTGCTTTGATTAAAGGATGCTTCCCTGACATTAGTACTTTGGCTTGTTCCTATTTATCTTTGCCTTTCTTTTGTAAAGTGGGTGGAGGACATGTGGGAGAAGTGGAGAAGGAGAAGCAGACTGATGCATCCACTCCAAATCAGAGCAGTTTTAGGAAAGAGTGCATGTGGACAAATAGAAGCTGATTCCCCAGAGGTCTGTCCTTGCCCAGACATGCTTTGGGAAATCTGTGTATTGGGAAGATGGAGAAGATAGATCCCCAGTAATTCTTACATCCTCCAAAATGGGAGAGCAGCTCTGCTAGGGACACAGTGTAGTGGTTAAGAATGCACACTCTCACTCGTATCTGCCTGTATTTGAACCCCATCATAGCCCCCTCCTAGATGTGCCTTATTTAACCCATTGTGTGTGTGTTTCTATGCAGTTTTAGCACATGTATAGATTCATATGGCCACTGCCACAATCAAGATACAGGATTGTTTCATCACTACAAAAGAGCTGCCTCATGCTGCCTCTGTATTCACATCCATCTTCCACCCCTCTGACCTCCAACACCCTACTTTCATCTCTGTCTCCTGGAAACCATTCATTAGTTCCCCCTCTCTGAAGTTTGGTTGTTTCAAGAATGTTAAATTTAATCATATTGTATGTAGGTTGACCTTTCTCACTAAGCATACTGCCCTTGAGGTCCATCCAGGATGTTGCGCATATCAATAGCTTATTGCTCTTTATTGCGGGGTAGTGTTCCAAAATAAGGGTACCCCAGAATTTGTTCAGCCATTCACCCATTGGAGGAATTTTGGGTTATATCCAGTATTTTACTATTATGAATAAGGCTGTTATGTACTTTGGTATATAGATTTTTGTGTGAACACACATTTTCATTTCCTCAAAGACTGTATACACTTCTGGAAAATAGCCTTGCTTGATTCATAGTATACAGTTTAAGAAGAATTTCTAATCATTTGGTTAGAATTCAATAATAAGGGATAGGGTTTCCAAAGATTTTATTTAAATAAGACCATGTCACTGTAAGAGAATAAATGAGAATGGATTACAGAGAGTTTAATGTAATGCTTTTCCTTTTTTTTTTTTTTTAAGACTCCTCAGACAGCAAGGAGAAGAAATCTTTCAGCCTTGAGGAAAAGTCCAAAGTCTCCAAAAACCGTGTTCATTATAAGAAATTCACAAAAGGTAAAATTAAGCATTTCTTCATTTGTTATTGATATCTCTGTGTTCCCACTGGGTTTCTTAACGCAGTTTTAGCTCTTTGCCAACATGATGTCTTGTTTTACATTCAAAATGGGAAATTATGGATAGCCTGACTGGGTGGATCTAAAGTGGTGCTCAAGTTTCAGTATTTATTGTTAGTCTACTGGGGATCTGGTTAGAGTGCATCAGATTCATTAGCTCTGAGGTGGAGCAAAGCTGGAAGTCAACTTGCTATTTAGAGGCAAAAAGGGATTTTAAATGGCTAAATCAGGAAATAATTATAATTAATTGCTCAACATTTTTAGTTACATTTTCTTGTTTTTCAGAGTTTAATGTTGGTGTTGAATAGTTCCTAACATTTTTCAATTTAGAGAATTATGCTCTGTAATGAGATCTCCAGTATGAGAAATCTCACTTCCCAGTTGATCTTTATATTATCCTACATCTTTTTTTCATTTTATGGAGTGTTAACTTAGGCATTCCTTTGTCATTGCAAAGATAGTGTTAGAAAACATGTTTGAGAACTGGGTGGTAAATCCTATCTTCCTCCATGACACCTCCCCACTCCCCAAGTCAATTGTGCATGCAGTTGTCCTCTTTAACCACTAGGTGTCGGTCTTGCATTGTAAGACACAATTTAAGGAGACCTCATCTACTCCCCAAATGTTTTCCCAGAAAACAGTATTCTGCATTAAGTGCACTTTCCAGGCAGAGAAGCCTATTTATTGCATAATATACTTAAAGTATTAAATATGATGATAATATATGTTGTAATAACCAGTCACAATTTGATGGTTCTTTTATGGGAGATTGGATATACACACCCATCTCTTTGCTTTAGTCTTGTTGACATGATTGGGAATTCCCTAACTCCTAGAACCTACCTGAATAGCAGTGGGAGCTGAAATTCACACCAATTTAAACTACTAATTGTGGTTCTCACTGGGGCACAGGACCCCAAACGGTAGGAATGAGATTGTTGTAAATGAGAGCCCACGGCAGAGCTGAATGGAGTGGGGAGCTGACTAGCTTCAGGAATGTGTGCAAGGAGACACTGGTGCTTCCTTTTGGCCCATCCCAGTGGGTGTGGTATGTATGGCTCTTCCTGTCATCCCTCTTTCTCTCAGGCTAGAACCTCTGTGGTTTTTCTCTATGGCTTCCAATCAGGGTTTCTCTCCACCCCAACCTGCTGCAGGACAGAAGACAGGCCTTGCTGGCACTTCAGTCCTTTTGAGGAGAGGCTGAAGGTCAGTTCATGCACAAGCCCTTAAATGTCCCTCCTTTTCTCATTAGACCCTATAGGAAAAAAAGAGATACAGCAGAAGAGTACTGAGCAAATTCGTGACATTAAAAGTGTGCCTGTATCTTTTGGACAGTATGACATTGTTTTAAGCTTTCACTTTTGCAAATAAAATCTTCTAATTTTCTTTTAGTACCCGACTACATGCATGAGTTCATCTGAAGCATTTGCTGAAGCCAGGATAAACCTCATTAATCTACTTTAATCTAATGGGTGCCGGGAGTATCTGCTTTCTATTTCTCTATTTCTAGTTAAGCCACTCCCTTGCCAGGTGACCCTGTCAACCTGCGTGGTGTGTTGTGCCTTCATTCTTTCTCTTTTAAGATGAGGTGTGCCTACTTATTAGCCTTGCTTGGGGAGGCGGGGACATTGGTATGCAGGGAAGAGAGTTCCAGATATATTGTGAGAAAGTAGAGGGGACTGAGTGAGAAAACAGAAATGCAGATTGGGAATAAGTAGAAAGATGGGAAAAGGAGGCAGAAATCCAAGTAATGAAGAAGACAACTATTTCCCATCCATCTTAACAATATACAGGGGAAGATTATTTTAAAGTTCTTTATATGCATAAAACAAATTTGTTCTTGTAGAACCACTATTGTCACTGGCTATGAATGATAAACTCTGTTTCCTCTAAGATAGGCTGTCTTAGGTCGCAGGAAACCTGGTGCTGGCCGTCACTCTCTCAGACATCCCTTAACCACCTTCCTTCTTTCAGACTCAGTTTCCTCTTTTGTAAAGTGAGGAAAGATTTTTAAGACATTATTGAGTTCTAAAATAGGTTCTGTTTTATGACTTATTAGTAATGACCCCATTGTATGGAACTTTTGATTGTTCAGCATTATGGATAATAAGGATTTTAGCCTGTGGGTATGCTCATAATGAAAGTAATTGACTTATTGGATGAGGATGATTCGTATTGTAACTTTGTCTGTGGTCCAGGAAATTAAAACATGGGAAGGTGGCATTTTATTTAGCTTAGTGTGAAGAGTGAAGATAAAGGTTTTATTTTAGTTAGATTACAGTAGCAAATAGCATTATAAAATTTGCTATTGCATCAGTATTGGCAACCATTTTAGTTCTGATACATTATTTCTTTCTCTAGTCCCAAGTTTATAATTTTAATTTGAAATAATTTATTAAATAATTAAAAAAGTTAATTTCATCTATATTTATTTAAAAGCCTAACTTCAGCATGGTTTCTTTTAATTTGAAAATAGTTTGGCAATGACATACCTGTAGAGAGGAAAATTTATAAATAGGGAAAATATCAATTTCTATAAAACCATTTTTTATATACAGTGAGCAGTTGTTGAGAGCATTGCTTTATCGCCCACTCCTGCCCCTTGTTGTGCAATGGGTAGATAAAAAGTTGCTTATTAAACTATAGTGTACAACTTCATCGTGGTAACTTACTCAGAGTTCTTATCCCTGTGACTATCTATAGTATTTGTAGATTTTGCTTCTTAAACAAGGAAACTGCACAGGTCCTGATAGTTGTCTTGCTAGTCTGGAAACACAAACTGTAGTACATCTAGCATGGTTAACTCCTCCCCTCCTCCTACAGTTGGACTCTGGTCTCCTCTTCCGATTTTTTTTACATTTAAATATAAAGTAGCACCATCTCAAAAAATTTTGACTCTCTTATTATTTCACCTTCTGCTCCGATTCTTTCCCGTTTCCTGGTTTCTGACATTATCCTTGCAGGGAAGTTGCCATAATCTCTGTCCTAGGCTTGTCAGTATCAGGTGTTTTCATTGAAAAAAAACACCAAAAAAACCCAAAATATAATATTGTTTGTTTTATACTTCTTGATTGGGGAATTCATATGAATTTTCTAAGCAAGTGAAGCTACCTACATGCCCTTTAATTTTTTATGATAATCAACCTATTTCTCAAACCTGCATTCTTTACCCTTGCCCATTTACTCTGAGTAGAAAAACTCAGGTTTTTTGCACCACAGTTATAATATAGTGCTATAATACAATTTTCTCTTTAGAACTTGCTGGGTTCTATGTGACTTCTGCCCTTAAACTAAAAGGCTTCAAATCTCTGTGATTCTTAAGTTCTTAAGTTTTTTTTCCATAGTGTCCTTTGCTTCCCGTGTAAACTTCTTGATGTACATGTGTCTACCAATAGCAGTAACATTCCTCCCTTCCAATTTTTTACTCTTGATAGATTGGAAAACCTGATACTCATCGTTGTTAGGAAAACAGCTAAAATGATCATAAAGTGCTTTTTCATCTGCTCATCCTTTCATGGACCTTTGTTATATCATCTTGACCACTGGAAGCACTGTTTCCTGGTTCTTGAAATGTTATGGCCAATTGAAGATTGATAGATATGTGAACCAAATCCAGACAGACAACATATTTCCTAGTCTGTTCAATTTCTGATTGCCATTTTCTCTGAGATCTAAGCTTATCAGCAGTATTTCCTGTGATTTGACTGTCAGTCAGAATTGAGACCAAGAAGCTTTTAAGCTCTTTTTTAATATGAATATTTTGCCTGGCTGGCGTAGTTCAGTGGTTGAGCATCAGCCTGTGTGATCCAGGAGATCACAGTTCGATTTCCAGTCAGGGCACATGCCCGGGTAACAGGCTTGATCCCCGGTGTGGGGTGTGCAGGATACAGCTGATCAGTGATTCTCTCTCATCATTGGTGTTTCTATCTCTCACTCCCTCTCCCTTCCTTTCTGAAATCAATAAAAATATATTTTTTAAAATACGTATATTTTATTTAAATGTGGCCATAAATTTATAGCATTTATTAACTATTCAACCAGGACTGTTAACTAATAACTATTTCAATATTGCTTCCATCTTCCATTTTTATCTACCTTAAAGTTCCTTCCCTCGGTCTCTGACTCTTAATTCTTCTCTGTGTTTTGTTTTCCAGATCAAGTCCAGAGCAAAGCCTGTAACAATCCTGGTTTCTACATTTACTTAAGTGAACTTTGCTAAAGGATAAAAATGTCTGATACAAGAACTAATCACCAACACTGTAGAAATACTTGCACCTTCATTGGTACAGCTCACTGTCTCTACCAGCCTGGCAGTTTTCCCTTCGATTTTGAGATTTGCTTTTCATCTCTGTTTTAAAATTGTAATCTTGCATGTACCCTCTTTTCCCGAATCCTTCCAGCATTCCTTTTAGTTGCATTGCTGTAAAAGAGATCTTTATTTGCTTTTCTTTTGAAGTATCTGTTCCAATTCAAAAGATAGTTTACAGTAGATGACCAATACATATTTTGAACTAAGGACAACTCCTTTTCCTGAAATAGAAACTGCCACCCTGAATGTGCTCTGCTTATGCTTATGACAAAGATAAGAATAGATCTCTAGACCTGCTGGAGGGTTTGTCCACCTCTCACCTCCACCGCCAATTTTATTCCCCCCACTTCTGGTTTATTTTCTGAGTTCCTATCTGGATGTGCTTCATTTTGTTCTAAAGTTGGTTTCCTTTGGGGTATTTTGTCTGGGTTCTACTAAATAATCTCTTAGAACCAGGAAGCCTTCCTTTCTAGCTCAGCAGGAAAGGAGAGAGCAGCGTAGAACCACAGAGGAGCATGTTCTTCCGGATGGGAACAGGTCGTACTGACTGGACCGTTGAAATTGCTGCCTATGAAACTGGTTTTGGCACCTGGCTTTGCATTAATCGAAGGGTGTTTTGTTTTTTTAATTTCATGGAGTCACTGAGCAATATCATATTTGAATGCCCCAGTGATAGTCAGTGAACTAGAACCTTCTGGGTCATGACATTACTTTGCCAAGTCAATTTTGCTACAGGAAACCAAGAAGTGAGTCTGACAGTGGAACTCGGGCTTCCAACTCAAAATGAAAATTCCTGTGTCTAACCCAGAGCCTACTCCCCCAGAACCTTAAGACTTAAATGTAAGCAGTTACATTTTAAAAGGCATTTACCTGAACTTGACAAATGGGAATGGATTTGGTCGACTGCTCACAGAGTATTTTTGGTAGAAGTGGAAATTCCAAAAAGTGAATTTTAAATTACTTGGTTTGTGGTTTGAAGTTAAGTTAGAGTTTAACAATTTTAAGAAGAATCATGGGTCTTTTGGCTGTTTTTGTGAGAAGTCATTTCATTTCCTGCTTTTATCGTGTATCCTATTATTTAAAGCTGATATAGCACTCTTTCACCCTCATCCAGGACTTTTTATTTGCATTTATTCTTTTTAAATTTTCAGTTATTCAGTAACTATTGAGCTCCTGCATGTCAAATGCAGTGTGTCCTCATTCATATGTGCATGTACGGTTTTGAAGTTCTCTATCCAGCAACATTTTCTAGTCTGCATTTCATGATCCTACATAAGTAGCTCGTGTCTCCTTGAAGTCAGTAAGATCTGTTTTGTACATGGGGGATCCAGAGACACAGAAACAGCACCTTGAAGGTGTGCCAGGAGTGGAGCCGGCTTTAGAATTTAGTTCTCCTCTCAGTCTCCACGCTCTTAGTTGTTTCCACCATTAAGAGAATGTCAGCAGTCCTGGTTCTCAAACATTTATTTGATTTTAAGTTACTTTAAAATTTCATGTTATTAGTTAGTTAAAGAATTGTCATCTGTGCAGGGGAGACAGAAGTCAGTAGTTTACAGATGGTTTCTTTTTAAAAACTCATTTTGCTTTCAGGAGTTCCACAGCTCATGTTTGTGCTCTGTCTGGTAGAAAAATTGGTGTGACTCAAAGGCACCATGTTGTTTTTCCAGGGAAGGATCTATCATCTCGGAGCAGAACAGATCTGGACTGCGTTTTTGGGAAAAGACAGAGTAAGAAGACTCCTGAGGTATTAAGCTACCATATAGCTGATATGTTCTATTTCCACAGTTTGATTTTCAACTGTGTATAGAACTGTTTATTATGAATAGTAGTTTTCAGACAAAGTTACCAAAAAAAACCAAACCTTTTAGAGGCTTCTAACAAAGGTTAAATGTGAGCCTCCTTAACAGTTGGTAGACAGTATGTTTTATAAGGAATCTCTAAAAAGGATGTGTGTTATCTGGGTTTTATTGTTGTTGTATGAGCTCTAGACTAAACTTGGGGATGAATCCTATGGCTGATTTATTCAAGGGGAAAGTATATCTCTCCCGTCTGCAGGAGAGGGAGGTCGCATGCAGCGATTTTGTTTGCTTTGCTCAGACTGCATCTCTCTATTTGGAATATGGCCTGGGGAGGAAGACCATCACATGTGAACTACAGTTCTGGTCTGTTCCATTTTAAAACATTTTGAAACAGTGTTGGATCAGCATTGAGTCTGGAAAGGATTTAGATGCAGTATTTTTTCCGCTGCATAACACTGTTTGTTTCAGAATTAGAAGATAAGAATAGGGTGATTGAACTATACCTTAAACAGGATGAATCTATAACTCATAATCCTAACTATTAAATTGGGTTGTGCAATATAGCACATTTTTTAGGGACCAGTTTCAACTGTGAGAAACAGCCCTGGATGTAGTTGGGATGTCAATATTAGAATTCTTAAAATATGGATTTTTTTTTAGAGATAATGGGATCACAATATTTAAAATTGATGTTGTCTACAAAAATCTGGAGTATATGGTTGCTACAGCTATTACTCAGCTGATCTATTATGGCATACTTATATTCCTATACTAGTGGCCCAGTGCACAAAATTTCGTGCACTCGGAGGGTCCCTCAACTGGTCCTGTGCCCTATTCCAGTCCGGGAGCCCTTGGGGGATGTCCGACTGCTGGCTTAGGCCTGCTCCCCGGAGTTGGACATCCTTAGCACTGCATGAAGGTGATAGAGGCTCCCGCCACTGCCACCTCGCTTGCCAGCCATGAACCCGGCTTCTGGCTGAGCAGCGCTTCCCCTATGGGAGCACACTGACCATTAGGGGGCAGCTCCTGTGTTGAGCATCTGCCCCCTGGTGGTCAGTGCTCATCATAGTGACTGGTCATTCTGCCATTCGGTCGATTTGCATATTAGCCTTTTATTATATAGGATTGCTTCTTAGCCAAGGCCCTTGGTGACTATAAAATAAAAAAGTCTTGTTTCATTTATTTCTCATATTTCTCCAGACTGACAAATTTCCCCTGGATGATAGTTATTTGTTTCTTAATATTATTTTCAAAGACTTTGGAATGACCAGTTATTAGAAATTTTGGGACTAAATTTTTAGTCTTTTAGCACTTTTCTGACCCTATACCTTTAGCAGTGAGGACAGAGGAAGCAGGCCCCAGAAAGGAAACCTAGGCCACACAGCTTGCCGAGGGGTGGTGCCTGTAGGTCGGCTGAGTCATGCCAAAGGCAGGCGGGTCATTAGGGAGGAGGTGTTCTGATATCAGGTCATGCTGGATGCATCTCATTCTCAAGAGGCTGCTGGAAAGAGCTGAGGTCATCAGACAACCTGTTTCTGGTCACACCTCTTGGTTAGTGTGTGACCTGGATTAGGCCCTCTGCCTGTTCACTAAAGACTTTGCATCTGCCTTATCTCAGTCTTCCTCTCGAACCCCTCCTTTGACCATCGTCAGTAATTCAGGATGGCCAAGGAAACTCACCTCTGCTCTGTCCTAACAGCACCTCCATGGCCACATCCTGCACCTTTTCTTTAGCCCCACGTCCCACCCTGGAGTCCCGATGCTAACCTTTCTGTTCCCACTCTCAGACTAGCATTCCTGCTGCACAGGCTCTTCCAAATCCTCGCATTCTTGGATCCCTTGATCCTCCCTTTTCTCCCTGCTGCCAACCCCCACTACCCCAACCCTCCTCTTCTCCAGCTCACTCTTTGCAATTTTACAGTTGAACAGGTCAGGGAAGGAGATATTACCTATGGGCTTTTGGTAGAATGTGAAAAGAATTTATTTGGTAAGCACAAGAAAGGTTTTTGTTACAGAGATTAGAGGGTTCTAATCCTCAGCGGACATCTACTGGAGGACTTACTGGTGTTAGGTGCCATGAGGTTCTCAACAGTTTGGTGTTACTTGACTTTTTGGTGGTGTGGTAATTTGTGATCATGTTAAAATGAGCCTGTGTTTGAGGAGCTTCAGAAATAATTGCCCACTACTAACCCAGGGAAAATCTATTTGGGTGCAGTTGGTGTAGAAAAGACACACTGTGTTTTGTGCAAAATTTACATCCAGGTACATCTCAGTCTTCATTCCAGTTTGATGTTTTCTTCTGAGAAATCCTGGGATCCTAAGTGTCTGGCAGGGTGGGTTTATGTCCCAGCCCAGCTCTTGATCTGTAGCTGTGGTTCTCAGCAACACTTGCACTCGAATCACCTAAGGAGCATTTTTTAAAAATGCTAATGCCAGGGTTCCACCCCAGACCAGTCAAATCCAAATCTTGGGTTAGGGTCCATGCATAAGTATTAAAAAAGGAAGAAAAAAAAATTTAATTAAAAAAATAAAAAGCCTACCCAGACGATTGAGATGATTATTCTAATGTGTAATAAGGAGTAAGGATTGAGAACCACTAGTCAAAGCCCAGATGTGTAACTATACAGGGTGGGCAAAAGTAGTTTTACAGCTGTTCATAGGAAAAATAATACATTAGTTAATAAATAATAATACAAGAATAAACTGTTTTGCATACTCACAGCTGTAAACCTACTTTTGCCCCACCCTGTATTTGTGGACTTCTGGCTGGAGGGTCACGAGTATTGCCTAGGACAGGGCTTCTCAAATCTTAATGTGTACATAAATCTGGGGATTTTGTTAACCTGCAAATTCTGGTTCGTGAGGGTGGGTGGGACCCAAGATTCTGATTCTCTGGGAGTTCCCAGATGATGATGATGATGGTGGTGGTGGTACTGGTGGTGCTTGCTGCAGGCACCTCACTGAGTAGGCGGGTCGCCGTAGTATTTTACATTTGACATATTCCTGTAGGTATAGATAAGAAAAAGTGATAAAGTGTCTTTAAGTCTAGTTACATTTTCAAACAACAAACTGAAAGTCAGAGATTCTTTTAAATTTTACATATACCAAGATTTTCATATATGGAGTTTGCTTTTATTGAGGCACACCTGAATAAACTGTTGCTAAGAAACCTTACCTGTTAGTTACAACAGCCCTCATAGCCAAAGGCAGAAAGCCTTTGATCAGATCTGTTTGAAAATACAACCTCTTTTGGCTCCTGCTCGCAGTGGGGAAGAATATTGCTTTGTTTTTACTCCTTTGACCCCCATAGCAACATTGGCCTGAATTGTATTTGGCATTGCCAAGGCAAAGGTGCTGCTGCAGGTCACATACTTGAAGAATCTCAGAAGCCATGGCAGCATTGAAGGTTAAAGCAGAAAGGCCTCTCTGGTGCTCTGGATAAGGTGCTGACATTGATGCGGTCCTTGCATCTAGTTTTAAAGAATCTTGGACATTGACCATGTCTCGCTTGGGGCAACATATATCTCTCACAATAACCCATACTTACTAATTTCTACACCCCCTGACTGTTACAATAACAGAATTACAAGTTTATCAATCATCTGTGTGCCAGACATTATGCTAGGCACTTATGATAGTATCTCATTTAATCCTCCGAACAAACCTATGAAGTTGGCATTATTAGCACCTTTTTAGCAACGAGGAAACCGAGGTTCAGAAGTATTTGTTACAGAGCTCCAAAGTGGCACAATGGGATTTATTTATTTATTTATTTTTAAATAAATCTTTATTCAGATTATTACAGGTGTTCCTCTTTTTCCCCCCCCATAGGTCCCCTCCACCTGATTGCCCACCCCACCCCATGCCCTTAACCCCCGCCACTGTCTTCATCCATAGGTGTGAGATTTTTGTCCAATCTCTTCCCGCACCCCTCACATCCCCTTCCCCCTGAGAATTGTCAGTCCACTCCCTTTCTATGTCCCTGATTCTATTATATTCATCAGTCCATTCTGTTCACCAGATTTTTTATTCACTTGATTTTTAGATTCACTTGTTGGTAGGTATGTATTTGTTGTCTTTTTGTTGTTCATAATTTTTATCTTTACCTTTTTCTTCTTCTTCCTCTTCTTAAAGAATACCCTTCAGCATTTCATATAATCCTGGTTTGGTGGTGATGAACTCCTTTAGCTTTTTCTTGTCTGTGAAGCTCTTTATCTGACCTTCAATTCTGAATGATAGCTTTGCTGGGTAGAGTAATCTTGGTTGTAGGGTCTTGCTGTTCATCACTTTGAATATTTCTTGCCACACCCTTCTGGCCTGCATAGTTTCTGTTGAGAAATCAGCTGACAGTCATATGGGTACTTTCTTGTAGGTAACTAACTGTTTTTCTCTTGCTGCTTTCAAGATTCTCTCTTTGTCTTTTGCTTTTGGCATTTTAATTATGATGTGTCTTGGTGTAGTCCTCTTTGGATTCCTCTTATTTGGGGTTCTCTGTGCTTTCTGGACTTGTAAGTCTATTTCTTTCACCAGGTAGGGAAAGTTTTCTCTCATTATTTCTTCTAATAGGTTTTCAATATTTTGCTCTCTCTCTTCTTCTGGCACCCCAATAATTCGGATGTTGGTACGCTTGAAGTTGTCACAGAGGCTCCTTACACTATCTTCATATTTTCGGATTCTTTTTTCTTTTTGTTTTTCTGGTTGGGTGTTTTTTGTTTCCTCATTTCAGATCTTTGGTTTGATTCTTGGGGTCCTTTGATCTACAGTTGAATTTCTATATATTCTTTATTTCAGACAGTGTATGCTTAATTTCTGACTGGTCCTTTTCCATTTTTTTTGGCATTCTCATTAAGATCCTTAAAGGTCTCACTAAGTTCCTCAGAGGTTTTTAGAGGATTTTTGAGTAACCTTATAAATGTGGTTTTGAACTCTATGTCCAGTAGTTTGCTTTCCTCCATTTCTTTCATTCGTGACATGTTTCTTTGTCTCCGCATTTTGCTGCTTCCCTGTGTTGATTGAGTGGTTTTCTGTGGTAGGTGACCAGTGGTTCAGCCTATCACCTGAGGTGGACACTCTTGGTACACCCCTTTGTGGGATGAGTGCAAAGTCTTGGTGTAGTTAAGCCTTGATTGCTGTTGGTACACTGGGAGGAATTGACCTCCAGGCCAATTGGCTGTGAGGACCCGCTGTGTCTATAATGGAAGAACTGCTGTGCTGGAGACACACTTATGGGGCAGGACTTGGCTTCAGTGGTGCTTTGGTGCTCACTGAATCTGCCTCTTGAATGTGTCACTTATGGATGTGAGTAGTTGAAATCTGGTGTCGTCTCACACTGACTACTAGGTACACTAGCTTCTGGATCTCCAATGGGGTGCAGGTCAGCCACTGTCTGAGGCCACGCAGCAGGAGCTACAGCGAGAACTACGGTTTTCTCCTCTTTGCTTGGGGTTTGGAGGTTTTGGAGCTGTCTGACCAGAGCTGCAGTTTATTAGGTTAAGCTGCAATAGGGCAGACCATTAATATGCAAAAGCCACTTCTTGGAGCTTGGGTGTGTTTGTAGATTGTGCGGGGCAGGGTCTCATGGAGTCACTCGGCTAGGGCGTGGCAAACAGCGATGGCTGCCAGTCAGCCGTCTCTGCGTCTCCAAGTCCCCGTGCCCCAGTGCAGTAAATGATTGCTGTGCACACCTCTGCAAGCAAGCCACCCTCACTTTCTGACCCGATGGCAGACAGTCCAGCTTCTCCCCGTAGGAGTTTTGGTCCCCAGCATCTCCCCAGAAACTGGAGTTCAGAGTAATCGGTAGCTTGTCTCCCTTCGGGTTGAAAAAAGCAGCGCTCCCATTCGCCCTCCCGATTCACGCACTTTTGTACCTCAGCTTTTCAGCGCTTGTGCACGTCTCAATGCTCTTTTCTCTTTCCTTCTAGTTGTAGAACTTCCACTTAGCCAGCTTTCCCGTGGTTCTGGGTGATAGATGTTTGGTCTTTTAGTTGTAGTTTTGAAATTGTTGTGTGAGCCAGCAGTTTAGGTGTTTACCTATGCTGCCATCTTGGTTCGCCCCTCACAATGGGATTTAAATCCACAGAGTCCTTTCCCTCTAGCACAACACTGCCAGTGACAATGAACTTTTATTGCATTTTTAAAAATCTACATCTAAATGATTTAGTTGTGCTTTAGAAGTTTTCCTTTAGATTTTTTCAGGGACAAGTAGTTAATACTTTATCATAACTTTGTGGGGAAAATGATTGGCTGTTATTCTCATTTTGCTGAAAATAATGTTTGACTTTTAAAACTTCCGCCTTGCCTTCAGGCAGAGTTGAACGGTTGTGGGTTTAGGGCATGTTACAAATGCCTGGGCCAGCTTTGGGAACGATTTTACTTTGTCATTGGAGCTGTAGCCTGAATTCAGAAAGAGCTAGTGTGAGTTTCTGTGGCATAGATACTGTGTTACTTGTGCATTTTCTGGTCTCTCAAATGAAATGAATGATCTGAATATATTTTATTAAAAAATATCACCAGCTCTTGAATAATAACATGAAAGTTTTCTTTAAGCTTTTAATTTTGAAATAATTATAGACACACAGGAAGTTGCAAAGATATTCAGAGGTTCAGAGGGGTCCAATGTGCCCTTCACCCAGTTATCCCAGTGGTTACATCTGGCATAACTATAGTGCAGATGAAAACCACAAATTCACATTGGTACAATGTTTGTGCATAGTTCTGTGCCACTTTATCACACTTGTGGATCCTGTAACCTTGTTCTCGATTAAGATGCAGACTATCCTCCCACCACAGAGATCTCCCTCATAGTCACTTCCCCTCCCCTACTATCCCTAACCCCAGCAACCACTGTGCCAACAGAAATGTCTATTTGAAGTAGAACATGTGTGAACAGTCTGATCTCTCTCAGTTTGATGCTGAGTCTGCTCATATCAATAATTATCAATACACAGGTTTAAAGGGCTGATTATAGTTTCCATGACCTACCTCCATTGTTATTCATGCTGGATTTTATGTCTTCTATCTATGGGTCTTTAGAAAAAGCCTTGTAGAAAGCAGATTGTTTGATGTTTTTAAAAAGTCCAAACCTCTCAATTAAGTCATTTACTTTAGTAATTTTGGAAATGTATCAAACTGTAAAGTGATATATAAGTACAAAGTGGTATCATCATTATGTGATAGTTTTGTCATCTGTAACACGTTGGTATAGGAAAACTCCTTGGGCAGTACCTTGGGGTGCACTTACTTAGTGAGGTTGGTGAGCTCCTTTAAATTTCATGAAGATGTGTGTGGGCATGTGTACATGTATGTATATAAAGTTCAATGCTTTTATCAGATTTTCAAAGGAGTCCTTGATCCAAAAAAGAGCTTTAAAGTCCAGGACTATGCATAAAAAATCTCTTCCTAGTTAAAATAAAAAAAATCACTTCAAATGAAAATTTTCTTTGTTAGGATAATAGGAGTGAGCCTTGTATTATGTAGTCAAACTGTGCCAGGCCAAGAATCTGAATCCTTAATTTTCCATATAACATATAGAAATAAAATAAAATAACATCAAAATAAAACAATCCAAGCTAAACGTTTACTAAGATGTCTAGGACACATTTATGAAATTTAAATGACACTTTCTATCCTCTCTCTGACCTTCATGCGTCTGATGGAGAAATCTATCTGCTATATTTTTACAGGTGGATTTTTTCATCTATCACATGTGCTGGACAGTGAACCACTTAAAGAGAGAGGGAGGACCTGTGTTGTACTTATTTCTGGGTCCCCAGCATGTGATAAATTCAGTGCTTGGTGCATGGTAGGGATTCAGTAAATTGAAGTCTCATTGTTCTTCTCTTCTTCTAAATGGACTGAATTGCTACTCATGGTTTGTATAGTTTCAAAATTAAATACTTGAAATATTTTGATCAGTAAACAACTATCTCTTCTTTGATAGTAGAAATATTCATCAGCTAATTTCCAATTCTATGCCAAGCACACAGATTTTTGAGAAGAGATTATTGAATGAATGTGCGCTATGCCATTTTATGTTTTTAAAAGTCAATCCCATTTGCCAGAAATGAGCTTTCAGACATTGCACTTCCCTCTAAAATAGTTTTTTATAGGCTTGACTGTTTTCAACGGCTACAGAAGTTAAAGGCTTCCTGTCTTTTCAGGGACTATGTTCACTTTATTGGCACTTGGTGTTCCCTTAAGCCACGAGGCTGCCTAGAGCACTGCTTCCCTAGCCGGATCTGGCTGTTCAGAACTGCTTGTTTAAACAGTGAAAGACCATCACAAACTATCAATTACACTGAAAACTTCTAATAAACTCTTCAGTGTGGGAATGGCTGGTTATATGTTTCCATACATTTTTAATTTTCAAGTCCTTCTTTTCCCCACCATTTTTGTACTATATTAATCAGAAGACAGTAACTCTGGATTGGAGTGCACCTAAATTAGAGGTGTATGCACTTTCTACAGAGACAAAGAAATGATCAATTATATTGAATTGAAATTACTAGGGCCCCTAGAGACCTGCAGCAGGTACTTGTGCTGGCCAGTGTGTGTGTGTGTGTGTGTGTGTGTCTTTTCTCACTTGGTTTGCAAGTTGGAATCAGAGACATTGAAAAACAAATTCCATTAGTTCCTATCTGGTTGAACTTCCTGATGTTCCTTTTTTTTTTTTTTTAATTCCCTCATTTTTTCCCTCCCCCACCTTACCAGTTTCCTTCCTCTATCCAGCTTGTTTCCTGATTCAGCCTTATCACTAGAGAAAATACTCCTGAACCATATCAAGGAATTACAACGTATTACCAGCATTTCTACTTTGTTTCTCTAAACAGCATTTTTTCTGACATAGTCTCTTGGCAAAATAATTGTCAGTCTCTTTGCCTGATTGAATTAGAAACCTGGTGAGAATTATATTCTCCCAGGATACCCAATTAATGATCACTTCCTTGAATTCTCCTGATGGCTTTTGCTTTTTCTCCTGATGACTTTTTTTATGCTTTGTGTCCCTTTATTGTCAATTATCATGAATCCCCGTTCTTTTTCATTTCTTCCTGGTTGTCAAGTCTGAAAATGAACTTTAAGCAGATCCTTCTTTTTTGGTTTGTTGAATTCATGGGGTATCTTGGACCATTCTTTCTTCTAGTACTATAAGCTGCCCTAAGCAGATCATAGGGGAAGATCATTGGGAAAAGAAGAGACCTTTTCATTTTTACTTGAAATACCTTTGAATTGAACATTATTATTTCTCCTTACTTCTGAATTTTCATGTTAATGACGTATATTTATGAATTGGGTTGAGTTTTGTAAATGGTTTATGGGATATAGACTCTTGAATTTTAACCTCTCCCATTCCTGCAACTCCTATCGCTTTGCCTTCTCCTCCTCACCCCAAATCTGGACATCAGCATTCAAGAGTTGGGCAGATTTTCCAGCCTAGTATTGGCTAACCTTCTAGTGAAGAACTTTTAGTTATAGATAAATTTAAGCTAAGTTCACAACCAGGCCAAATAATATATTTAATGTCTAAAGTTTATTGTTTGTCATCAATGATGACTTCAGTAATTCTTGTCATCATTTGACCATTGATAACAAAACCAAGGTTCAAAATAATCTAAGCTGGGACATTTAGCCAAAACTGAGTAGATAAAATTTTATGACAATGTGTAAAGTCTCATTTAATCCTGGAAAAATCTAATTTGGTAGCAGCAAGATGAGTATTAAATTAGAGGCTAGGGCAGTGGTCAAACTGCGGCTCACGAGCCACCTGTGGCTCGCGAGCCGAGGTTTGCCGCTCTGTTGACTAATGACTTTGCCGACCACTTGGCTAGGGCATGTAACTTGACCACAAGTTCAACCAAAATATGTAGAATGTCAGCTATCCTGAGTGCAGCCTTGGGCTGCTTTAGATGGGTTGTGCCTACATGCTGAAAGCAACGGGCTTTTTGCTTGTTTTCTGCACTGGTAACTATATTTGAACTGTTCTGTTCATGACTCGGTGCCCTATTTTAAAAGAGTGCATTCAGAGAATGCCATTAGGGACATATTGGAAAGAATGTGATGCATAGGAACTAGCAGGTGGGCAGTTGGGAAATTATGCCTCACTACAGAGAGGTCCTGACTTTGAATGTTGGATGCTTTTAGTGGTCCTCTAGAAAAGGAACAGATTTGTTTGGTATGTTTCATAAGGAAGAACTAGTGCTAATGGGTGATATTCATAGAAAGATTTCTACTCCGAGAAAGAAAGCAGCGTGGGTTGATAAAGCTGGCCATCTATAGGAAGGAAATACTTCGTGGTTAGAGGTAGGAGTACCTCGTGTAAGAGGTAGGAGTCTGAACTAAATGCATGAGTTCTTCCAAGTCTAAGGTTCCTTGGTTTTGGAGTAAAGAGAACACATGAAATACACCTGAAATGCTACTTGACCTGAAGTTTTGCATTATCTATACTTTTTATTCAGGAGATGAATGTGAAAAGTCTTTGGTGTATTCAAACAAGATATCAAATAATCTTGAGGTAAAATTAGCAAATTGTCTTAGTGAATTAAGGCTTAAAAGAGTTATTAGAAATTCGGAGTATTAAAATGAAATGAGCTGTCTTGGATGTTCTTATTTTATCTGTAAACTCAGTTTTCTTATCTATAAAATGAGAGTGTTGAATTCTGTGTTCTAGTAGTAGTTCTATTTTCCAAAGATGGCCTCAGTGATATCTCCCTTTTCACATACTCTTCTCGGTTGATCCTTGCCACTTCATCCTCAGTAGGTGGAGCCCACTCCTTTCCCCTTCCATCTGGGCAGGCGAATGACTTGCAGTAGCCAGTAGAATCTAGTGGTGGGCGTGTTGTGTGACTCCTGGGGCCTTGTTAGCTAACATGCTTGCGCTTGAAACCTTCAGCCTTTGGGTAAGCAGTTCAGCTGCCTTGAGCCCCCAAGCTGTAAGAAAGCCCAAGGTAGTGCACCTGGAGAGACCGAGACTCAGAGAGTTATAAAGAGAGAGGGGTGTCTGGCCAGGCCCCTGCCAGGCCAGCTCTAACCACTTTTTAACCACAGCAGTTAGCCAGAACTGCCCAGCCAACCTCTTCTTTGACTTGCTGATCCACAGAAATAGTGAGTAATAGTGAAATGATTGTTAACGTTTTAAGCTGCTACATTTTTGGGTGGTTTGACACCTAGATCACTGAAATGTCTCTCTAGGATCCCTCATCCTATGTTTCTCTGATTATACATTGATGATAAACATGGTAGAACCATCTTAATCAGTAGAATGAAGAAATGATGCCATCTAGTGAAATGTTCTATTTCTCTAGTTTCTTCTACAGGGAGGCTCAGTCAGTGGAATATAGTTGAGAATAGGCACTTTAGAGTTGGATAAGCCTGCATTTGAGGCCATGAGTAGTTTGAAGATTATGTGATTTGAGGCAAGTTATTTAACCTCTATGAACCTCAACTTCTTCATTAATAAAATGGGGCTGATAAAATATGTAGGATTAATGAATAAGCCATGTAAATCTCTTAGCAAAGTTCCTAGCATGTAATAACTGCCCAGTGCATCTTAGTTGCTGCTAAGATCACTATCATAATTGTTAACACACTCAAATGTAAGGTTGTGAGTACTAATTTCCACTGAAACATAATTTTGAAATATGAGAAAATTTTAATCCATATGTGTACAGTTACATGCTGCACAATATGTAATATAAATGTACTCACTAAACTCACTCATTGCCAGTAAGTTCTCCATTTTCTTCAAGCCCTCTAGCAAAGAGGTGTTTCATATGCCATTATAACAATTACAGAGACTTCTTAGCATATCAATTTTGTTTTACTTAATATTTAAGATAAGGGATGATCTTCCTTCTAATATGATGTCTGTACAATTTTGTGTAGAGGTTAGGCATTTGTTTAGAGCATAAAGAACTCATTGCTTTAAAAAAATGAAAGAAAACGGAGATAGAGGCCCTTTATCATCATCAACATTTATTGAGTATCCACGGAGATGATGGTACTGAATTTAATAAAATTTATACTGTCTGTATTCCCAAAATATTTATAGTGTTTTAGTACCTTTAGAGTCTATTTATGTAAAGGTAATAGGATCCCAAGGACAGAAAGATCTTTTAGGATCATGCCCCTACTTTATGTCCCTGTACCCAAGTAGGACTATTTCTGATTTCTTCTTAGTCTTATTTAAATATCAATAGGAAGGAAAAACAGATTTTAATGTGAGCTTCAGGAATTAAGCTAGTTATAAAGAATGTTCCCATTTAAGGAGGAAGTAGACAGTACAAATTATCTGGAGAGGTTATAGAAAGTTTAACTTTTGGAAACACTTACCAGTGGAATCAAATGCCATCTAGGAGAATTGAGGGACAGTCTATTCAGGAGGCACCAGGAGACCATTATTCTACCCTTTCCTTTCACTGAAATCCATCTGAACAACATAATATCCTTGGAAATATGAAAACTAAGAAAAATAGTAAATAGTTAGAACCAGGGTGATTCTTTGTACTTAGGACGATCTTCACTTGTAGTAACACCCTTTAAGCCAGACACAAAAGATACTCACTTATGGGTTACATACAGTTCTGTTTTCTTCTTCTCTTCCATAGTAAGTATAGTTTGTTGGTACTTATTTAATAATGGAAAAGCAGGAAAAACTTCCTAAGTTAACTATTCTGTATTTATTGAGTACCCAGTGTGTCCCAGTTATTACTCTAATTGCTGAAACTATAAAGACAATAGTACTTGGCCCCTTCAAGGAAGTCATGGTCGTCTGCTAGAGGAGATAGAAATATAAACATATTGAACATAATGTAATCAGTTCTCTATGAGAGTCTAACAGTGTATTTTTCCCATAGCAGCTTGAGTCATCTTTTGAAAATGTAATTGAGATCATGTCACTGCTTTGTTCAAAACTCTCCCAAGTGTCCTTGTCACACTCAGAGTAAAGGGCAGATCCTTACAGTGGCCTACAATCCTGCATGATCCTCTCCTGCACTCTTCCCCTCCCCCATCACACACCTCTCTCTCTCTCTCTCTCTCTCTCTCTCTCTCTCTCTCTCTCTCTCTCTCTCTCTCTCACACACACACACACACACACACACACACACACACACACACACACACAAACAGTTACTGCCCTTGTTCATCTTCTGTTTTGATCTTGCCCACTCACTCTGCTCTGGTGACACTGGCTTCTTTGCCATTCCTCCAGCACTTCAGGATTGCTCCCGCCTTAGTTTCTTTACTTGGTAGCCCCTCTACATGGAATGGCTTGCCCCCTACCTCTCTCACACTTTGTCATCTCAGTCATTCTTCCTTGATTACCCTATTTGTATTTGAAAATACAAGCAATAACAACAAAAACCCTGTCATTCTTATACCTTTTCTTGACCTTATTTTTCAACATAGCAGTTATCACCATCTGATTTACTGAGTAGTTTACTTATTTCCTGTCTTCCTCAGAGTAAAACAGGAATTTTTGTACTCTTATAGCACTGAGAACCATGCCTGGCATCCAGTAGATTCTCAGTGACACTTTTGTGAATTGAATTCAGTTGTTGGAGAATGCTTTAAACACTATGGGAACACCAGACCAGGAAGCCATTAATTCTTACTGGGGATGTGAGGAAAATTTACAGAGAAGAATTGTTAATTGATTGGGCCCAAAGGGCAGGAGTCTCTGGGTGGATCAGTAATAGAAAAGAAGATGTGACATGAACAACAGCTTATCCTGGGTCTCAAATTCAAATGCCAGTGGGGTCCAGGCTTGTAACTGTAACTGTGTTAGTCTGACTTTAAGACAACAGGGAATCAGGGGAACTGATATCCTGTCTGAAAGTATCCAAGATTCATAAATAATAACGATGGTGATGGTGGTGCTACATTTTCTCCAGGACAAGTGAATAATGTTTGTGGTCTCATCTAGCACAGACTGCTAGCTGGTATTATTTGGCTTATTTGAAGGTGAGGAAGCTGCCTAGTGTTACGTGCTTAAGGGTAGGAATTGCCCAGCAAAGACAAGCTGCTTAGAACCATCTTGTTAGCGTGCTTGGCAGCACTGAATATGTGAATATTCTTATCTATCCTCTATAGGAACTTGATTTGAACTTCTACCTCTTTGTGCTTTGGTAGCTGTCAAATGCATGGGGATGGACAGGAAGCTTAGAGAACTTGTGCATTTGGTCCACTGCCTGACTAGAGGGAGATCGGTGTGTAAATAGTGCCTGAGATCGGGTTACTGGCTGGCCTCTTCTAATTCAGAGTGCAGGTGAAATCATTCCAAGTGAGTAAGAAGCATTGCAGAGCTAGATTTTCTATTGAGCACAGCTTTTGATAAAAGGAAGAAGAGCTGGATATTGACTTTTTGGTGCCTGTTCTATCAGTGGCCTGTTAATCAACAGAGGATAAATTATTGCTCTTCAGAAACAGGAAAGGATCCCCTTGGCTTGAAGGCATTCCTACCTTTCTTTTCTTTGTTTCTTCTCTTTATTGGTAGAGGCTCTTTCCTCCAGCCATTTGCTCCTTGGGGGTTTTGTTAAGGACTGAAGGGAAACTGAAGGGAGCTCTTTTGATTTATCTTCTATCCTTTCCTTTTGGTCACTCCACAGGGCTAAAATAGCCGAGTTGGCTTTAATATGTTGCCATTAGAGACCAAACATTAGCTGGAATAAACCATCATGCCTCACAATGAAAAATGTCCCCTGATTGGCTAATTAATCAGTCAAAGGGGAATGACATGGCTCTTGGCTTGAGGGACTCTGCTAGAGAGAAACAGGCTGTTGATAAATGGTTTTCCAACAAATTCATATATCAAGGAAACTTAGTCATTTTTTAACTCTAGTTTGTGTGACTGCAATTTTTTTTCCAACTTTTTCTTTTCTGCTGCTCTTGCTGTTTAGTCTGCGTTTTTGTTGTTGATAAAAAATATATAGGATTTTAGATAGGATAAAATAAATGCTTTCTACTTATTCATGTCTGTTAGTTTGATTGCTTTTGATTATCTAGGTTTATCAATAAGTGAATTCAAATAGCTATTTCCAAAATGATTTATAAAATTATTAAATTTTCCTGGCTTCCTTTAAAATTAAGAACTCCAGATTTTGGTCCACACTGCCTGAGTTTAAATCGGTCCCATCAGTTTCTAGTAATAAGATTCTAGGCAAGTTGTGTGCTTTAATTTCCTCATCTTTAAAAGGTGGGTAATAATAGTGTCACCCAATAGGGTTATTGTGAAAATTAAATGATAGCATATGTAAAGCATTTGGAACAGTGCTTGGCACATATGATTACTTTTCATTTTATATATATATTAGAGACCTGATGCATGAAATTCTTGCAAGAGTAGGCCTTCCTTTCCTCAGCTGCCAGCACCGGCTTCCCTCTGGCACCCGGGACCCGGGCTTCCCTCCGACTGCTGACAGGCACCCGGGACCCAGGCTTCCCTTGCAGCCCCGGCTTTATCCAGAAGGCCATCTGGTCTAATTAGCATATTATGCTTTTATTATCCTATCTAATAAAGAGGAAATATGCTAATTGACCCTCATGCCATTGCAAAGGTGGCAGCACCCACAACCAATAAGGAGGGAATATGCTAATTGGCTGCCCCGCCCTCAAAGATGGTGGCACTCACAGACAATAAGGAGGGAATATGCTAATTGACTGTCCCGCCCTCAAAGATGGCAGCGCCCACAGGCACAAGATGGCGGCGCCCAGTCCCCTCAGCCCCGCCAGGGCGCCTGCCTCCGGAGTCCCCCAGTCCCCTCAGGCCCAGGGCCGGCCCGAGGCGCAGGCAAGCCTCTGATGGTGGCTGCCCAGCCGCCCAGGGCCGCCCGAGGCTCAGGTAACCAGGGCTGGCTGAGGCTTGCTCTGCCGGCAGTGGCAGCAGCAGAGGCATGATGGGGGCATCACTTTCCCCTGATGGCTGGGACACCTCCCGCCCCTGAGGGCTCCCGGACTGTGAGAGGGGGCAGGCCAGGCTGAGGGACCCCTCCCTGTCCAGTGCATGAATTTTCATGCACCAGGCCTCTAGTATATATAATATATATATATTTGTTGTTGTTGTTAATCCTCACCCGAGGATATTTTTTCCATTGATCTCCAGAGAGAGTGCTTGGGAGGGAGAGGGGAGAGGAAAGGAGAAAGAGAGAGAGAGAAAGAGACATCAATGTGAGAGAGACACATCGATTGGTTGCCTCCTGCATGCACCCAACCGGGGCCAGGGATGGAACCTGCAACTCAGATATGTGCCCTTGACAAGGAATTGAACCTGTGACCCTTTGGTGTGTGAGCCAACACTCTTAACCACTGAGCAACACCAGCCAGGACTAATTACTTTTTAAATATTATTAACTTTTAATCAAAGTAATAAATGCACATAGTTTTTTAAAATTGAGCTGCACTAAACAGCACAAAAAAATGGCATTCTTCAATTATGCCCCTAACTTCTTCACTTCCCAAGCCTGCTCCCTATAGCACCGCCAGTTCTTTTTAAATTACATGATATTTATCTTTATTAAATATTCTTTTAAAGTTAAATTTATTGGTATGACATTGGTTAATAAGATTATATAGGTTTCGCCGAAACCGGTTTGGCTCAGTGGATAGAGCGTCGGCCTGCGGACTGAAGGGTCCCAGGTTCGATTCCGGTCAAGGGCACGTACCTTGGTTGCGGGCACATCCCCAGTAGGGGGTGTGCAGGAGGCAGCTGATCGATGTTTCTCTCTCATCGATGTTTCTAGCTCTCTGTCCCTCTCCTCTCTCTTCCTCTCTGTAAAAAATTAATAAAATATATTTAAAAAAAAAAAAGATTATATAGGTTTCAAGTATACAGTTCTATGATACATCATCACTATATTACATTTGTGCCCACCACACAAAGTCAAATTATCTTCTGCCACTATATATCTGACCTTCTTTACCCTTTACTATTCTTCCTTCCCTCTGATAACCACCATACTGTTCTCTGTTGTCTGTATCTTTGAGTTGTTTTTTTTCTTATTTATTCATTTGTTGCTTTGAGTTTTATAGCCCACATATGAGTGAAATCATATGGTCCTTAACTTTTTCTGTCTGACTTATTTCACTATCTTACATTGACTTTCTTGATGTGTTAATTTTTAACATTTTCTGCACTTCTATTTTGGGAGATTAGGATTTAGGCCTTTTACCACTCAAAATGCTGATATTTACAATTATTAGTTAATTTGGTATTTGGTGTTTATATTATTATGACTATGTAAATACCATTCCCTGTTAAGCCAAGTAGTGTACTGTAATTACATTTCCTTCTACAAATTTGTATTGTTTTCTGGTGAGGAACAAAAGGTGTATCTATGTAATTTTCCCCATGCCCTCTACTAGCCTCAATATAAAACTTGCTGCAGTGTCAAACATATCGGACACTCTGCCTCATCAGCCTTCCCCAGGAGACCACCCTCCTAGGACCCCCTTCTTCCTGCTCACCCTGGACTGGCTGTTTGGTTTGCTCCACTCCACCATCCTAGACACTGTCCTCCACCTGCTCCTGTTACCTACTCTGTCCTGAATCCTACATCCCTTCACATCTTCAGCAGCTTTCTGAGAAGCAGTGCAGGTCTGAAATCTCTATCCTAATATCATGGTAGACTGTGTGGGTAAGGAATTCTGGGTTGGAAATTATTTTCTTTTAGAATTTTGAAGATATTACTCTAGTGTCTTCTGATATCGGTTGTTGCTATTATTCAATCTTTTATACATGTCTGTTTTCTTTGTCTATCTTCAGAATTTTTTTTAGGATCTTTTTATCTTTGAATTTGTAAAATCTTATGGAAATGTGAATTGGATGAGTTTTTATTCACCAGACACTTGATAGACCTTCTAATGTAAAGATTAATGTCCTTTTGTCAGTTCTGGAAAAATTACCTTTTATTCATTCTTTGATAATTTTCCCCCCTCTGTTTTCTCTGGAAGAAATTAGTTACATGGTAGACTTCTTGGATTATTCATAGATCTTTAAAATATGTTCTTCTATTTTTCTGTATCTTTATTTTGCTTTGGGAAAAATTTTCTTGAGTTTATCTTCTAAACTTTCTATTAAAATTTTTTATTTTGCTCTCATATTTGTAATTTCCAAGAGTCATTTCTCATCATCTAATTGTTCCTGTCTATTTACTTATTTTAAAATAGCATCTTGTTCTTGTTTTATGAATACAGTATATTCCTTTGTCTCTGAATGAATTATGATATGAGATTTACAAGCTGTTTTCTGTCTTTTTCCCCTGAGCTCCTTTTTTCTTTGGGATTTAAGAGTCAGTCAATGAACAGCTGATTGGAAGCTGTTTGCATCAGCAGCACTGCTCATCTGGTGAGTTTTGCTGTAGCATGTTCATGGTGAGTTGGCCTTTCCTTGGGTCACACCCCAGATGTCAGAACTTGCAGGTCTGTTCTTCAGTGGGGTTCAGATTCCCCAGAAAGGCACTCTTGCTTGGGGAACATGGCCTAGATTCTGGTAAGGGAGGACCTTACACATATACCCTGGCCTGTTCTGGCTTCCTTGTTTTCAGGCAGCATCTCAGCCTGCCCTCCAGCTGCAACTTAGGTCTTACCCAGCAGAGCCTCTCAAGTTCAGTCTTTCCAGAGATTAACCCTTTTGGCTCCTCACAAATTTTTATTTTAGATGGAACACTAAGATAAAATCCTTTCATGTCGAAAGAAAAATTTGTTTGAAAATTTAACAACCCCTTTATCCATCCATCAATTCCACAATGTAAACTATTTTATTTCAAAAATCTTGGAGGTGGGAGGAGCTGTGTTTTCCAATCCTGGCCCTAGCATTATTTCCATTTTAAACAAAAACTTACCCAATTTACTTCCTTATAAGGTGTATTTATACAGGATTGTCCTAGAAACCATCTAAATTTTAAGTGATCTCTAGTGGACCTCCCCTTCTACACACTTATTTTCTCTTTCCCCTCCGCCTCCTCATGATTATTTCCTACGCACATCTCTGGAACATGAGCCTGAATAAGACTGAAAAGCCCCCCCTTTACATGAAGGAGGTGGTACTTACTTGTCTTTATTCTTCCTTTCCCTTAGCCCTATATATTCTTCCTACAAGTTAAGCACAAGTAATTTGCCAAGTGCCACAGTTGTCTAAAATGCCATGGAAATATGCAATTCTTAATTTATCCTATAGAAATGTGTGAGTGGATTGCAGAAAATGCTCTGAGCCTACAGAATTGCATTGTTGTTATTACCCTGATAAGGAAGGCTTTCGGGTGTGATTCCTGTAGCCAGCAAGCTTCATCTGTTGTTGGTTTTCTCCCAGCACCCATTGCAGGATGCCGTAGGTCATATGTCTTGCCCCTGGCTCCCATTTTCCTCTCCCGTAGAAAGAATGCAAGGTGCTCTGCCAGGAGAGACAGGCCTCACCCACTGCAGGTTTGCCTTTCTTAGACATTATAATTGCACTGTTGGGAAAGATCAATGGAAACTAGTTATGATGTTGAAGTGGAAAGGATAATTTACTGAGTGGCAGAGGTATCTCCATTTCAGTCTTAGATCTATTGGTAACTAACTACTTTTTTGACCTTGAGCCAAGCCTTAACCTCTTTGGTCCTGAGTTTCAGATTGAAGTATTGGTGGGCTCACTTTCTGTGAGAATGATGATGAGTCGATTAAACCCATACCCAGAATAGTAGGGAGAAAGAGTAACAACACTAAGCAACCTTTTCCTCATTGTGTATCTTATTTACCCAGTGTAGTTGGATAATGAACTTGACTATGATCTTTAAATTTTCTTTCCTTTGACTGTCTTATCCAGTCAGGCTATCACCAACTCCTATTGATTTTATATTTTTAATATCTACAGCATTCATCCTGCTTTTCCATTTTTACCAATATTCTGATCATTATTACTGCCAATTGTCATTACCCCTGAATTACTCTCCTAACTGATCTTCCTGACTCCAGTTTTCCCCTTTTTTAAGAGTGTCCTATTATTATCTACTTTCTTAAACACCCTCCCAGTATTCTGCCCCCTTCAGTAGTCCCCTACATCTAACAAATGCACACCCCTTTAGCCCAGTGTACTAGACTCTCACCACCTCACCCTGACCTCTGTTCTCGACGCTCCTACCACTGATCCATAATACAGATCTCCACCAGGAGTGCCTCAGCCACTCCAGGCATCTTTTGTCTCACAGTGTTGTTTGCCCACAACATTGCCTCCACTTTTACTGTCTTCACCTCATCCACTCTTGCTGAGTCTTTCCAGTGTAGCTCAAATCTTGCTTCCCTTCATTGAGGAAACAAGAGAAGGAATGCACAATTGTTCAATCAAACAAACATTGATTAAAAATTCTTGGCTCATTCATGTATTCAGCAGATTTTTTACTGAGTGCCTCTGTGCCAGGAACTGTTCTAGGCACTAGTGATGTAGCAGTGAACTAAACAGACAAGAATCACTGCCCCTGGGAAGCCTGCATTATAGTAACATCTTCATGAAAGTTCCTCACTGCAGCCTTTCCATTCACCAAACTCTGTATTTGCTTGAATTTGCTATCACTGTGTGCAGCCTTAACATGTTACCTCTTTTATTGTCCTTTTAATAGTGTTACTACTCTACCCATAAGACAGGGGCCATGACTTTATGTCATAGGCCCTGCCTGGCTCAGTATCTTCAATAATTGCTCACTAGGAAACTAGATAACTGAGTTATTTGGTAGAATTGAATGGATAGATAGATTGAATGTTTTTAATGCTCAGGGGAATCAAGGGTATTGTTTTAATTACAGGTTAATTTCCTGGCTTCTTGATTAACAACTATATGTAAGAATTCTTAAATTTCTGGTTACTACTAATAACCATATACATCATCCACTTTTTAAGGATTACTTAAAAATATTTTTACTCGACGGTATGGCTCAGTGGTTGAGCATCAACCTATGATTCAGAAGGTCATGGTCCGATTCCCACTAACGGCACATGCCCCAGTTGCACACTCGATCCTCATTAGGGAGTGTGCAGGAGGCAGCCGATCAATGATTCTCTCTAATGATTGGTATTTCTCTCTCTCTCTCTCTGAAATCAATAAAAATATATTAAATTTTTCTTTCATAGTAATCTATGGAAATACATTTCAACAGGAGAAAATATTTTTCAGTGTTAATAAAGAACCGACTGTCTCATGGATCAATCTTAGTAATGCTAAATGTAGAACAATCAGACCTTGTGTACACCTGACACATGCAGTATGAACTTATGAAGTATCCTTGCTATAAAAAGTTGAACCTAAAGCTAATCAAGTCTCTAGAAGTAGTGACTTCCATTCACAGAAAATACAGGTATATAGATACAAGCTTAATGATCTTCCTGAAATTATTTTGTATGTTTAGGAGGAGGGATTTCCTCAGAGATGTATGTTATGAGACTTGTTTCAAGGACAATCTTGTTTATTCTAAATCTTGTTCCTCTATCCCCTAAGCTTTCTTTTTATTTGTACACTAGTGATCTGATGCATGGATTCATGCACATTAAAAGGAAATTAACTAGAAGGTGGCCAGCGGGATGGGACTGGACAAGATGGGCTGGACACGCCCTGGAGCTAACTTCCCATGGTCCCTCCCCGGCTGGCCATACCTGGGGTGGCACCACAGCAGAGTGAATGGGGTCCCTCCAGGAGGTGGGGTCCCTCGGCTTGGCCTGTGGGGATCAGGCCGAAACCGGCTTTCCAATATCCTCTGAGGGGTACTGGAGTGTGTGAGGGCACTCTGTAAATTTGCTGTCGTACAGGATGTGCAATGCAAATGCAAGTGTGCAGTAAACCAGATTCGGGTCAACAGTGCCCCAGCAACAACATAACCCACAGCTGAAGGTGGAATCATGTGGAATTGGGCTCCCTCCTCCATGAGGAATCAGGCTCCCTCCTCCCTTATTTTGGGGTGTGTCACCCGAGAACCACTGCTGCCAGGTCACTGCAGTTTGGCAGTTCCTGCGTTGAATGTCTGTCCCCTGGTGGTTAGTGCACGTCATAGCATCCAGTCGGACAGGCAGGGGGACACTTAGCATATTAGCCTTTTATATATATATATATATATATATAGATTTCTTTGAAGTCTTTGGGTTCTTTTTTAAAATCTTCATTGTATATTTTTGGTTTACTGGTAGGACACAGTCGTGACTTGTAAGGCATATAGTATATCTTTTACTTTCCTTTCACATTGGAGGAAGAGTACTATAAGCTGGCCACATTTCAGTGGCTCTTGTGCATGATATGATGTTTTCTTTACCACCTCCAGTCTGTTAATAGCAGAGTCTCTCAGGGGCCTATGACGATCTCTGTGGTCATTAATATAAGTGCCTTTATCTTTTAGGCATACTTGTTCATCTAGTAGTTAGGGTTCTTGAAATACTGATCATAAGCTCAAAGCTTCCAGGACTCAGGCTGGAATGATAACAGCTGTTCTGTTCTATTAGAAGTGGTTTGGCATAGTTCAGTGAATAGTAACTGTTTTAAAAGTCACAACTTAGGAACAAGTCCCAATTCTGTCACTTAACTCTCTCTGTGACTTTGGGAAAGTTGTAAGATTTTAGACCTAAAGAGACCATCTAGTTCTTGACTTTCTCTCCAGAAAAGGAAACTAGAAATCCATAGAGGTTGAGCTTGACCACCACAGGGCTGGGCTGAGAGAATTCCAATCTTGAACTTCTAGATGAAGGCACCATACCACTTACCTGACCATACCTCCTCATCTGGAAAATATGGATGAAATAAGGTGTGTGGAAGCACTTTCAGATTCCTTAAGGCATAGAGCAAGTGTAAAAAGTGTCATGATCTTTGAAATGATAGGGAGTTAATACAAGCAAATACTTGGATCATATTCATTTTTCTTTAATATATATGAGAAATAGAGTTTGAGGTACAATTATGCAAGACATCAGTGGAAATCCATCCCATTTCTTTATTCCCACTTTCTCTCTTTGCAGGATGAGGTGCGATGTCGTACCAGGAAGAATTCACTTAAAGTTTTATATATTCTAGGATTCCATTTTTTAGTAGCAGTAGGCACATAAAATATTTTTGCTTCTATCTTGGTAAGCTTTTGATAATAAAATGTAGATCTGAAGAGACCTACGCCAAAGATCTAGCAAGTTGGTGACTATCTTATGTGCCTTAGAGTCTGCTTGTGCAGAAAGGAGAGTTGGGCCAGACTTATCGTCCACATACTTAGTTACGTGGGTCCTGTAAGTAAGTGCCCTGGTCAAGTGCTTTAGTTGAAGGTTATGGAAAAGCAAAGAGAGGAGAGTGGTAGACTTTTTCTTTTTTTTTCTTTTTTTAAGGCTGGTGTAACATTAAGAATTGTACTTTATCCTCAACCAGATCATGTAGATAAATTCCATTGTTTTGTTTTAGTTAACCATGACCTCGAGAAACCCAGTTTAGTCATAACAGCACTTACAGTAAAAGAACCACAAAATAATTATCACAGACATTGTATAAAACCCTGCGCTAACATCTGATTGCATCAGTGCAGTTTAGCAACAGGATCACTCTTGAATTGGACAGGTGCGTTTAAACACATGCAGTGTCGAATAAGCCCTAATGAGAGTGACAGTGTAGATAGAAAAAAAATGTAATTTAAACCAAAACCAAGAAGGACAAACATTTTAAAGAACAGAAGTTACAAATGTAAAAGTGGTGTACAGTAGTAGGAAGAGTGCAGGCTTTGTGCAGACCTGGGTCTCCGTCTTGACTTGGTCCTCAGGTAGGACTTTAACCTTTCTGAGCCTCAGGAGTCAGCTACTGACGAATAGTCCAGCAAGAACTAACCTATGACATGTTCCCTATTCAGCTTCGTTGGAAATCACCCTAACTTGGGAAAAGCCTACCGTTCCTAATAAAATTCCTCAGATCTAGGTTCAAATCCATAATCCTTAAACACTGGTCTCTTGATTCCCTGACAGCTTACTCTTATTTTGCGGCCGATGACTGCTTACTCATATGCTATGCCCCCTCACTCAGATGCCATGTTTTGTCCACTGCATCCCAGCCGAGAGCGAAGCATTGGTTTGTCTTAGACAGCTGTGGGGTTGGTACCCACTGGGCTTTGGCCCGAGTGGCTATGCTGTTCCCTGCATGCTACTCCAGGTTAGGCCACTCACTTGCACATTTCAGACCCTATCAAAGGTGGTGGGAATGAACTGGGGTCCCTTTATGGCCGCTGTAGAAGGCAGAGTATAGTGAATGAGAGCCAAGCTGGAGAAAATGAAATAGAAGCATCTGTTCATCTCTAACAGGCCTCTGGGGCCTGGAGGGGACTGTTCATCTTGTAATGTAAAAGCAACCACACTGAAAACACTTCAGGCATGAACACACCTTTTAAAGTCGTGTCAGTTTTACTAAGACTATCATTCATTGATATCCTATTCAAATATAGTTAATGGCATTAAACGTGAGTGCAGGTTTACCATATACTTAACTGAGCTTACCATTTTCTGTAGCTTTTTTCTTCTGTGCAAATATAGTAGAATAGATTCCGAATGCACTGAAATAAATTTTTTTAAAATAGAAAACCTTTCTCTAAATGTTGTATTATATTGAAATTTTAAGATATCATGCTACATTTATCAATTTTGTAAGAAAGTTGGAAGGGTCCTCATCTATCATTTCTTTTCTGTAAAAGTGTGTTTGGGGATAATTCATGTGACAAAAGGGCCTTAATGAGAGAGAGCAGAAAATGTGTAGGCAAAATATGTAACTCAAACAATAATTAAACTAACCACATAGCTAAGAAGAGGGGAAGGGTTTTTCCCATCAGAGCAAGAAGATAGCCTTTTCTTTGACCACTGTACTGAAGATTTGGGTGATGATGGTTGTTCTAGAAGAATTGATTCTTGTACAAATTTGGGAAAACTGAGTAATTTCTGAAAAGCTGACACTAGGAGGAGCTACTGAGCAGGAATTTATTCACTGCCTCCAGTTCTCAGTCCCAGTTCTTTGCAGGCAGCAGAGTCACCTCCTGGTGAGCTTGTTAAAAATACATACTGTAGACCCCAGGTGGACCCTAGAAATAGGTGCTTTTGTGTTTGGTTGGTTTTTTGTTTTATTTATTTTTAAAATATATTTTTATTTATTTCAGAGATGAAGAAGGGAGAGGGAGAGAGAGATAGAAACATCAATGATGAGAGAGAATCATTGATCAGCTGCTTCCTGCATGCCCCACACTGGGAATCCAGCCCGAAACCCAGGCATGTGGCCTGAACAGGAATTGAACTGTGACCTGTTTCATAGGTTGATGCTCAACCACTGAGCCAAGCCAGCTGGGCTAGAAATAGGTGTTTTAACAATCCTTCAGGTAACTGTGATATGCAGTTTTAGAAACACTGACTAGGCCAGTGTTTATATAATAAAAGGCTAATATGCAAATTG
The DNA here is from genome assembly GCF_963455305.1 of Plecotus auritus. Taxonomy (NCBI): domain Eukaryota; kingdom Metazoa; phylum Chordata; class Mammalia; order Chiroptera; family Vespertilionidae; genus Plecotus; species Plecotus auritus. Next base: position 78,818,407 of record NC_137773.1, read on the forward strand.
ACTGAACGGCGGAATGACCGGTCGCTATGACACACACTGATCACCAGGGGGCAGACGCTCAATGCAGGAGCAGCCCCCTAGTGGTCAGTGCACTCCCACAGGGGGAGCACCACTCAGCCAGAAGCCGGGCTCACGGTTGGCGAGTGCAGTGGCGATGGCAGGAGCCTCTCCCACTAAGGATGAGGAGCAGCGCTAAGGAGCAGCGCTAAGGATGTCCGACAGCCAGCAGTTGGACATTCCCCAAGGGCTCCCAGAGTGTGAGAGGGCGCAGGCTGGGCTGAGGGATGCGCCCCCGCCACCAAGTGCACGAATTTCGTGCACCAGGCCTCTAGTTAGGCTTATAAGAATTTATCTCTTCTGAAGTTAAAAAGGGTGGGTGGCTTTTCCCATTTGAGAGAGTTACAAAAACAATTGATAAAGATATGGAAGAATTTTGGTTTAATCAGATTACTTTGCCTGAATACCCACCAATACAACTTTGAATTGCCTGATTGACTTTTATTAATCAGGAGTCCTATTTGCAAACTTGACTGACAACAAGAAATTATATTTTTTCTCTTCTTTAATAATTTCCATTTTAGGTTTTCTTATATATTAAGGGAAAGAATGCCTTTGTATTTAAAAATTGGTAAAGTAATATATAGCCACATTACCTCATTCTGAGTTGTTTCCAGTTATGTTTAAGGCAAATAGATTTGGGAGGGTGTGAGAGGCAACTAAATAACTCTTTGAGGCTTAGAGTTGTGCTTGCTCAGTATTTCAACAGCATAGCATGCCCACACTTTAGTGGGCACATAACAAGCTTTACCCAAGTCAGATGTATTCTAGGAGAAGTTCAGTTAAGTTTTCCAAAAGTTTGGCTGACCAGTTTATTCAAAGAAAGCCTACCCATGTCATACGGTCATCTCAGAAGCACATCTGTTAATAGGACAAATCCAGAATGGACTCTATCTCACCGTCTATTCTTTATTTCCAGTGTAGTTCTTAGTTCTGAAAAATCACGGTAAATACTTTACATTTCTTCTACTTAAAAATGCTTGCTTTTGTTTCTGATTAGGTAAAGTAGCAGTTACTGTTTTTGACTTAACTCATTATTTAGAACTTTATACCTTCATGCAGTAGTAGGAAGACAGATTTTTCCGACATTGATGTTTAATGCGAATTTCTTCTCTCCCTCAGAAACTGAAAGGATATTTGTTGTTGTTGTATCATTTCCTAATTACCAAATGTCTAAAGAAATTATGAATTTTTTTCTGTAACAAAGTATGCTAACAGGGTTGTTTTTATCCCCCATTTAAGTTATTATAAAATACCAAAAGATGGTTTGGAAGCTTTTTGTCATGATGATGCACTAAAAATAAAAGTGAATTTTAGGTGTCCTTGGTCCCAGGCTTAGATTTTTTTTCCTAAATCTTTGATTCTGAGGTTCTCTTTTTATATTGAATAAACTAATTGTTCATTAATACAACCCAACTTACAATAATAGATATGATTTACACCCTTTTGTCTTTAGAAGGTTTTATTTTGTTTTTGTTTTAACAACTATAACCATGTGTTCAAAACTGTAATTGAGATTAGTAGAGCACCACTGTTGACTAGTCCAAGCTCTACTTGGCAGGTTTGAGCTCAATGCAGGTCTTTACTGTAAAATGAGCTTTCTGTTATACAGGAAGTGGTTCAGCAACAATAATAATGCCTTATTTTTATGGAGCTTTTAGAGAGTACAGTTTCAACATGGTTTCATCCTCCAAACTTGAGAGGTAGGCAAGGCGAGTATCAAAAGAGGAAGATTCAGAGAGGTTGAAGTAACTTGGTTGAAGATTCAAACCAGTAAGTGTCACCACCTGTGCTAGAAAAACAGGTCTTTTGACTTCAACTCTGCATCATTCTTGCTGCCATACTGCTTTATTATGCTGCAGATTGATGGAGGGGAGCTGTGCTGGGGTCAGGAAGACAGGGACTGGATCAGCTTCAGTTCAAGCTGTGGTACTGCTTCTGGTTGGTTCTTACTGTCAGCATTGCTGTATGGCAGCGTTTTCCAAAAGATATTTCCTAGAATGATGGGTGGTGTTATAAATGTTGGGGGAAAGAGGAGGGGAGGGGGCTGATGGTTGTCATGTCACATGCTTATGTTCAAATACATTTGAGAAACACCAGATTAAACATAATCGAACACAAGTTTTTTGTTTTATTTACTGCATCCTTCTTAGCACCATTTATGTGGTAATGAACATGATATATCTCCAAAGCTTGTTACTTACCTGACTGTGGACCCATCTTAAGTCAACAGGCTAGTTTCTAGGACTTCCTGGGTCCTAAAAATTTTATGTTTTAAGGAAAATATATCACCATAATAAAACTAAATAAAAAAAATAAATAAAATAAAACTAAACAAATAGAACAGGAAGGCATGCCTAACTAGCTGGGTCGTCAATATAATATGTGATTATTGTCATTCCTTTTTCCATTCTACTTTCTGAAACGTGATCTGATGCCCAAGTGAATATTATGATGGAGGCTGAAATACAAGGTAAAAAAGATATAACTCAGCAGGTTCTTACAGATCTCTCTTCTGGTTGAAGTTAAGCAAAGCAAAATTCCTTTAAGCTCCATTTGGCCCAGAGGACACCTGTGCTTCCACCTGCCTGGGGTCTTTGACTTCAGATGGGAGCTCTCCACCCCAGACTGTCCTGCCGCCTGGTTTTTGCCCACCGTTCCCTAGAAGCCTTTTTTATCCAAGCAAACAAGCTATGTCCATGCATTCAGCAGTTATGGATGTGCTTTTCTCCCCAATATCTGCAACCCCAGAAATCTGTCTTATTCTCATTAGAGCCCATTAGTTCTCCAAAACTCTAAGCTCTTTTACCCCTTGGCATCCAAAGTCATCAACCAAGTCTTTTTATAAAATACCTTTACCTTTCTTCTGTGAGGGCAATAGTTTCACTTAAATCATCTCAAGTACTTAAAGCAGTCATACCATTTTCTTGTGTTCAGTTGAAAGGGAAGGACGCTTAGGTAGCATGAGAAAGATTCAAATGATGTTTGTGAATAAGGGCCTTTTTGTTGTTTTGGGGTAACTATCATAATATTTGGAATTACCTACCCCAGAGTAGATTTTAATTTAAAAAGTGTGGGATTACTTGAATTTTAAGTTTACCTATTTAAGTAATATAGTATGCGTTGAGTCTTGACTTTTTTCTCTTTTAAGCAGTGACTATCAAGTAAGTCACGAAGTTACAAGGTAAAGACATTTTTATTTTAAGGTGACATTGATTGTTTAAAATTTTTGTTGGCACCTTTAGAAAGGACCCTTTCTGCTCCATTGATCATGGCAGCTAAGAAAGACAGCATGGGAGTGAGCCAGGTCCTTGGTCCATAGCCAGTTCAGAGAAATTCTGTGAACTTACTTGGCCGAAGTGGAGGTTAGATAATCCTTATCATGTAGGCTTGGTGAATTTTCTTTGATATTTCCATCCAGCCCAAGTGATTTTTGTTGTTGTTAAGTAAATTAATGTTAGAATTTTGCACTTATAAAGTCAAGAAGTTTTTGAATTTTATTTTCTGGTTTTCTAAATGAATACCCAGCCGCTACCTAGATGGGCATAATATTTACCCTCTTTTTAAATATTTGGAAATGTGTGATGTGTTCATTTCTAACCTCCACTTCCTTTATCACCATTTCTCTTCTTCAATAATGTTAAATTTCCAATCTGACATGGGCAGGGAAGCTTGCCCTGAATAAATACAATAGATAAATGGGCTTTCTGTTCCTGGGAAGAGCACTTTTTGTCTATGAGGTCACTAAAAACAAAATGCCATCTTAAACATATTTCTGCACTCAAATTTTAGTTTCCAATCACAAAAGTCTCACTGGAGGCATAAATTTTCTTCCCACCCGTTTAGAAATAGTAACCTCTATACTTTGTAATATTGTTTCAGCCTTAAACAAATAGCTGTATATAATAAAGCTGCTTTTTGTGAGAAAAGAAAAGTTGTTTTTCTTTGTAGGTTAAAGCAGGTGTTTGTGTGGATGTTTGTTTGTAGGGTCTACATTTTAATTGGTGCTAAATTACCAATGAGTGAGCATGAATACTTTGGTTCTTACTAGCCCATTCCTAGAAATCCCCTTTATTGCCTTTCCATAACATTCTCATTTTTGAAGAGAAAAATCAATGAAGAGTATGTTAATAACAAACAACTGCTAAGGAATTAGCAGATCTGTGTTTAACATTTAAAAAAACGACTCCTAAACCTTTGCATGTAGTTGTCCCATTATGTAAAAGCTATGCTGACCAGCATACCTTCACATACCCCAATTGACTTATTTTGCCTCTTGTTTGAATCTATTAATCGATACTCATTGCAATAATATTTGTTTTAAGTTTATCTTAAGTTAAATCTGTATAGGTAATAAAGAATACGCCAACATTCTTGTGACTCATATTATCATGATTTGTTACAACAACATTCATTAACTGTAATCGTGTTGCTGCTTTGACAGAGATCCCTGAGGCTAAGTGACTTGTAAACTCACTCTACTTTTAGTTTTGAAAACAGAGTCCTTTTTGTTTGGTTATTGAGAATAATGACTTTTCATAGTAAAACTTAAAACAAGCACCTTGAACATGATTCTTCCCTTAGAGAACTCTTGTGCCATAAATAATTGGTTTGAGATTTTTTTTTTTTTTTGGTAGACCCTCTACTACAGGATTATATAGATAATATGTTCATTAAAATCATTTAGGGAGCCCTGGCCAGTTTGGCTCAATTGACAGAGCATTGGCCTTTGGACTGAAGGATCTTGGGTTCAATTCTGGTAAAGGGCACACAATCCTCAGTTGCAGGCTCTATCCCCGGTCCCAGTCGGGGTGAGTGTGTGAGGCAACCAATCGATGTGTCTCTCTCACATCGATGTTTCTCTCGCTCTGTCATTCTCCCTCCCTTCTACCCTCTCTAAAAAATCAATGGAAAAATATCCTCAGGTGAGGATTAACAACAACAAAAAATTGTTTAGGGAATGCAAATGTTAGTAGATTAAGGGCAGGAATTACTCGCTTCTAGAAGTTCCTCAAGGGCAAGGTCTCCACTCCTGGCAAAGTATTGGCGTATAGTAGGCACTCCATAGATGTTGACAGGGGTTGGAGTACTGTAGTAAGAAACACACTTTGGGGAGCTGATTTGGCAAATGCATGGCCCTAGCTGGATAGCTCAGTTGGTTAGAGTATCATCCTGATACACCAAAGTTAACAGGTTCAATCCTCCTTCACGGTACATACAAGAAGCAACCAATGAATGCATAAATAAGTGGAACAACTAATTGATGTCTGTCTCTCTCTCTCTCTCTCTCTCTCTCTCTCTCTCTCTCTCGTATCTCATCTCTCGCCCCGTTCCTCCCTCCAAAAATCAATCAATAAAAATTTTTTTAAAAGTTCATGGCAAATACATGGAAGTGGGAAAAAGTCTGCATGAACCATGCCATGGCTGTGAGTGTTCTACAGAAATGAGAGCTGCCTAAATGAGGAAAAGGTTGAGCAGTAATCTAAAATGGGCAATAAATGGGAGTCTCAAATAATAAAATGGTTTATTTTGTTTAATCACACATATTATATATTACAACTGCACCTTATGGTATAAGTAATTAACATAGGTTGTAGTTATATCATTATATATACTAGAGGCCCGGTGCACAAAATTCGTGCACAGGGGGTGTGTCCCTCAGACCAGCCTGCACCCTCTCCAATCTGGGACATCCCTCTCACAATCCAGGACTGCTGGCTCCCAACTGCTCGCCTGCCTGCCTTCCTGATTGCCCCTAACCACTTCTGCCTGCCAGCCTGATCACCCCCTAACCACTCCCCTGACAACCTGATTGATACCTAACTGCTCCCCTGTCAGCCTGATTGCCCCTAACTGCCCTCCCCTGCAGGCCTGGTCACCCCTAACTGCCCTCCCCTGCAGGCCTGGTCCCCCCCAACTGCTCTTCCCTGCAAGCCTGGGTCCCCCCCAACTGCCCTTCCCTGCAGGCCTGGTTGCCCCCAACTTCCCTCCTCTGCCGGCATGGTCACCCCTAACTGCCCTCCCCTGCAGGCTTGATTGCCCCCAACTGCCCTCCCTTGCAGGCCTGGCCCCTCCCAACTGCCCTACCCTGCTGGCCATCTTGTGGTGGCCATCTTCTGTCCACATGGGGGCAGCCATCTTTGACCACATGGGGGCAGCCATCTTGTGTGTTGGAGTGATGGTCAATCTGCATATTACTCTTTTATTAGATAGGATAGAGGCCTGGTGCGCGGGTGGGGGCCAGCTGGTTTGCCCTGAAGGGTGTCCTGGATCAGGGTGGGGGTTCCTTTGGGGCATGGGATGGCCTGGGTGAGGGTCCTGTGGTGGTTTGCAGGCTGGCCACACCCCCTGGCGACCCAAGCGGAGGCCCTGGTATCTGGGATTTATTTATCTTCTATAATTGAAACTTTGTAGCCTTGAGCTGAGCCAAGCCTCCTGCTTGCTCCGTGGCCGCAGCCATTTTTGTTGGGATTTATTTATCTTCTATAATTGAAACTTTGTAGCCTTGAGTGGAGGCCTAGGCCAGCCAGGGTGTGCGGAAAGCTTGGCTTCCTCCGTTACCAGGGAAACCCAAACCTCCTGCTTGCTCCGTGGCTGCAGCCATCTTGGTTGGGTTAATTTGCATACTCACTCCTGATTGGCTGGTGGGCGTGGCTTGTGGGTGTAGCAGAGTGATGGTTAATTTGCATATTGCTCTTTTATTGGATAGGATATATATCGGGTGGGGCAAAAGTAGGTTTACAGTTGTTTGTATGGAAAATAATGCATTAATAAATAGTAATACAAGAATAAACTCTGTTTTGTCTACTCACAACTATAAACCTATTTTTCCCCCACCCTATATATATGTGTGTGTATACACACACACATGCACACACTATGCATGCACATACTACATAGAATACCTTTTTTTTACTAATTCAGAGTCGTACACTTTATGGGCCATATATCACAAAATTAAAGCAATCCTGTCCTTTCATTAGTTCTTGTTTTCTATTCCATTCACCTGTCAATACAACTATTAGTCTCAAGATCCTAAAAATATCATTAAACCTGAGTCCCTGTGGTCTGCAGATAGCATGCCATTTGGAAATCTCTCATGAATTCAGTCACTAAGATTATTTTATTGTAAATTTGCTGTATTTAATTCATTAATTCCATAAATTGTTCTTGAGCATCTGTTGTGTGTGTGCCAGGCACCTGTCAAAGCAATGAGTTGGAAGACAAGGCATGGTCCATCCCCCCAGGGAGCTCACAGTGCCATGGAGGAGAGAAATGGCCCATCATTTCAGTGCAGTTTGGTAACCGTTGTACTAGAGGTGGCACATGGCCCCATGGGAACCCTCAGGTGGGCTCTCATCTTCCAGGAGGAGGTGTCCTTCCATAAAGGACAAATGGGTTAGTAAGGGAAGGGGGATGGGGAGGGTTTTTCAAGCTGGAGTAGCATCATGTGCAAACATGAAACTGAAGAGCATGGAGAGGTTCAGTGTGCCAGGGAGGGTGTTAGGAGACGAGGCTTGAACCATTTGTACAGAGTCTGCACAACTCTGATTAGAGCCTGATTGTCTAGGTCTCTAAATAACTGGGCCTTTATCCAGAAACACAGACTCAAAGTGTGGTCTGATATAAATAAGCTTCAGTGCTACCTCTTGATCGGCCTGGGTGCTAGAAGGGGAGAAAGGGAAGGCCTGGCCCACGGGGAGTTGAGAGTTTCTCACCACACCAGGCATGGTGTTAGGGGCACCTCTGCAGAGACTGAGATTGGAGGAGGGAACCACAGGTCTTCCAACAGCTACATTCTTTGTGGCTAGGCTAGAAGAGGATTTCTGCCAGGTCCCCAGCAAGTACGCCAGCAGCACCCCAGGCCAATGCCAAGCCCTTTGTCTTGGAAAGAACTAGAGAGAGGTCATCACCACTCTTGCCTTTCTTCTAGCTGCAAACTCACTCTTACTAGAAAATCATATGTAGCCAGGAGATTCCCTAAGTGCAGTGGGGGAAGCCACAAAGGCAGAGGCTGGGACCCCGCAAACAAAAACACCCTAGAGCAGCCGTGGGCAAACTATGGCCCGCGGGCCGGATCCGGCTGTTCTATCCGGTTCTCTTGCTCTCCCCTCGGCTCCTTTACTTTGAATTTATATTAGTTCACACAAACACTCCATCCATGCTTTTGTTCCGACCCTCCAGTCCAGTTTAAGAACCCATTGTGGCCCTCGAGTCAAAAAATTTGCCCACCCCTGCCCTAGAGGTCCTTTGAAAGAAATATAGTATGTTTCCAACTTTGCATTGAAGCCTAAATTCAAGTGGTAGTTGACAGGTAAGTTTCACCATCCAGCTTTATTTCTGAGGCTGGGTTTAGCAGCCAGTGAGCCAGGAATGGATTGCAGGTGTGCTGAGATATGGATTCCCTCAGCCCTAGAAGTGGCCAAGTGGGGCCTGGAGCACCTGACGTCACTGGACTGGTCACCTGCAGCTGCCACCAATACATTTACCCTTGCATGCTGTATATGTGTTTGTTATGTGTGCTTCACTAAAAAGGGTTGGAAACCTTTAGATTCGGCTTCACATATACTCTAGGGGCAGTTTGCTATCAAAAGAAAAGAAAGTCTTGTTACAAATTAGTTTTGACTTTTGGGGTGGGTGTTAGAGATGGGCCTAACAGGGGTAGCCCCAGAGAACCCTATTAAGACACATGCTAGGAGCTTAGACCATAATCTCAGCCTGCATTTGGGAGCAACTGAGAGACTCAAAGCCTAGGAGAGGGGGCATGATTATTTTTGCATTTTAGCAAGATCCTTTTGGCTGCAGGAGATCAGAAAATAAGAATGAGGGTGAGAGGGGCAGAACTAACTAGGCAATCCAGTTAAGAGGCTGTTTTTCTTGAGAATTACCCAAAGAATCATGGGAAACCTGAGCCAGCGCTGTAGCAGAGAGCTGGGGAGAAAGGAACAGTGTGATAGTGTAGATGCCCCAAGACTTGGGGTCCAACTGAATATGGAAGCACTGAGGCTCTGACTTGGCTTAGGCAATTGCAAGAATAGATGGCGGTGTGTGTCACTGGGACAAAATCCCAAGGGAGGAGCAAATCTGTGGGTACTGGCCAGTTCAGTAGGAAACATTAGCAAACTGTGGGTGTCATCCAGGGCTTTCCATGCAGTCATATCTTGACTTCCTTCCCACTCACTGTCCATTCACTTGTCTATCGTTTTATTGCCATTTCTATCAACTTTTTTTTTTTCACATTTCACCTGATGCTGTGAAATTCTTACTTGTTTCGTGTACTCATCCACATCTGCCAAAGCCCCTTTTCCCTGGAGCTGTGTATTCCCGATAAGCCTCCTTCATTCTCTCTTAGCCACTTTGTCCTGTCACTCCCGTGTGATGGAAGGCGTTTTCAGCCGGCCTCGTTAGAATCCCTGTGACACATGGTGGTGGGGTTTAATGAGAGGAAGAGCCTTCAGAGAGATGTTGTGACCCTCTGGAAGTGAAAAGGATGAGGGAAAGAGTGTGGTGTTGTAGAGGGAACGGAGAAATGCCACCTTCTGTGATGAGTTCAGTGACAAAGGCCAGCACCTGCAGCCTGGGCACAACAGCAGTCTGACCCAAATGTGATTATCCTGGAAGAGCACTGTGCCTCCAGCTTATAGGTTGTTTTTTTTTCTTCATTTCACATGACTTTTTTTTTAAATTATAAAAGCAGTAAATATTCACTGTAGAAAAATTATTATCTATAGATATGCATGAAGAAAAAAATACCCATGATCCAGACACCTAGAGATAACCATAATTAAAACCCTGGCATGTGGAGGCATGTGGGTGTGGTAGAACTGGTGTCTGCTGTTTTCTGGTGTGTCAAAAGCAGGATCATAATGTACACTCTATGCTGTGACCTTTTAAAAATGCACACCTTTTGTCTCTTTACTAGGAGCTAGGATTTTTAGCTCTGCCACTAAGCCTGTGAAGCGTGTTGCTTATGGGCCTGTGATTGGCAGTATTCCCTCGCTTGACCGTGGCTCTCTCTACGGAAGCTCGTCCAGTATGCCGCCCCCCCTCATTGGCCCCTTTTCCTCTCTTTACCTAGGATCCCTTATTTCTACTTGTTAACTATGGAGATGAGCTTTTTTATTCCCTTGTCATGTTCTGCTGGCCTAGAAGTTGTCTGGTAATCGAGGGAAAGAAGGAACTGGCTGGAATGGGTGAGGCCAGCAGGAAGTTGTCCTGGGCTTTGTCCCTTTAAGGGCCTATGAGTGGCTTTTCCATTCCCCGCCTCCACCTTCATCCTGTCATCCTGTAGCTCTTCTTACCCCTCATCCTGCTTTTCCCAGTCTCCTCGGTTCCCTGGTATTACATAATATTCCTGTTAGGATCAGTTCCTGTTTTGCTAGTGAGAGGAATTGTGACCCTTTCAGGGAAAAACCCTGTTCTAACATTAGTAGCAGCTGCTGGTGGCCAATCCATGATCTCATATGGGAAACACACCGCTTTGCTAGCTTCTCGGTTCCTGTCTGAGTCAGCGCACAGATGGGATTACCTTTCTGCCTCGGTCGGGTTCCCCTCCGCCTTGTTTCTTTTGTGGGAGTCCAAGATGATTTTTCTTATGATAATGGAACTGTCAGCCTCGGTTAGGCCAGTTCAGGATCACTTTCACTTATGTACAAATGCCTTGGGTTACTCAGTGCACTCCAGGAAAAATGGTATAGTAGCAGACATTCATTCACTTTGTATTAGATTAGCATTTTATTATGGAAAGCTTAAAATGTAATAAAAGTAGAGAGACTAATGCTAGTCCTTACCTACCCACTCCCACCCTAACAAGGTCCAGTTCATGGTCCGTTTTGTGTCAGCTGTATTCCACCCACGCTCTCCCCAGTCATTCAGGCAATTCCTAGATATCATGTTATTCGATCTTATCTTATTTATTAGCATTTCATTATATGTTTCTAAAAGATAAGGACTCTTAAACGGACTATCGCAGTATCATTGTCACCTGAAAAATTAACCACAATTTCTTAATATCATAAAATCTAGTCTATCATGGGCTCCTGAGGGCTCAGTATTGAAATTTCCCCAGTTGCCTCATAAATTTTTAGTTGATGTGTGTGTTTGATTCAGGATCCAACAAGATCTGTACGTTGAAGTTAATGTGTTTAGACTCTTAACCTAACAGTTCCAATTCCTTCTCTCTTTTTCCCTTGCATTGGTTATTGTTAAAGAAACCTTGAATTTTTCAGATTCTGAATTTTGTTGATTTCGTCTTCATAGTGTCTTTTAATGCATTCGCTTTTTAAAGAAACCTTACACTGAATCTTTTTATAACAGAAATTACTATTCCTGCTGGCCCCCCTTTAATTTTCCTTGCATGGCTTTTTACCACAAAAATAGTTCCTGCCTTCATGTAATTCACAACATAATCTGAAAGACAATAGTTAATGTAAGATATTCTGAAGTACTAATCCTATCTAATAAAGAGGGAATATGCTAATTGACCCTCACGCTGTCCCAAAGATGGTGGCGCCCACAGCCAATAAGGAGGGAATATGCTAATTGACTACCACACCCTCAAAGATTGGCGGCGCCCATCACCAATAAGGAGGGAATATGCTAATTGACTGGCCCACCCTCAAAGATGGCAGTGCCCACAAACACAAGATGGCGGCGCCCAGTCCCCTCAGCCCTGCCAGGGCGGCAGGCACATGGCAAGGCCGGGCCCTCCCCACACGCCGGCCTCCGGAGTCCCCCAGTCCCCTCAGCCCCCCAGCCGCCCAGGGACGGCCCAAGGCGCAGGCAAGCCTCAGATGGTGACTTCCCAGCCACCTAGGGCTGCCTGAGGCTCAGGTAACCAGGGCCGGCCGAGGCTTGCGCTGCCGGCAGTGACAACAGCAGAGGTGTGATGGGGCGTCACCTTCCCCTGATTGCCAGGTTGCCTCCCGCCCCTGAGGGCTCCCAGACTGTGAGAGGGGGCAGGCCAGGCTGAGGGACCCCCCCTCCAGTGCATGAATTTTCATGCACTGGGCCTCTAGTGTCAAATATAAAATGTAAATATAATGTCAAATGTAGGCGTTTTTGCTGTAACACAATATATGTGTTCATTAAAAATGTTACATTTTGCCCTAACTGGTTTGGCTCAGTGAATAGAGCATTGGCCTGCGGACTGAAAGATCCCAGGTTTGATTCCAGTCAAGGGATTGTACCTTGGTTGCGGGCACATCCCCAGTAGGGGGTGTGCAGAAGGCAGCTGATCAATGTTTCTCTCTCATGGATGTTTCTGACTCACTATCCCTCTCTCTTTCTCTCAGTAAAACATCAATAAAATATATATTTTTTTAAATGTTACATTTTGCAAAATTCCTGTTAAAAATAATAGAGCTTATGGGGAAAATCGAGTAAGAGGTATGTTGCTAAAATCTGTGCATTTTTGTTACCAACGCCTCCTCACCATCCCTTTCTCTCTTATACATACAGGGATATACACACACACACACACACACACACACACACACACACACACACACACACACATTGTTGCCTCAAGAGAAAATTCACTCAGACCAGGGAGACTACTTAGGGCAGTGGTTCTCAACCTTTCTAATGCCTCGACCCTTTAATGCAGTTCCTCATGTTGTGGTGACCCCCAACCATAAAATTATTTTCATTGCTACTTCATAACTGTAATTTTGCTACTGTTATGAATCGTAATGTAAATATCTGTGTTTTCCAATGGTCTTGGGCGACCCTGCTAGTGGTTCTCAACCTGTGGGAACCGCTGCTGTAGAGCCTAAGACCATCGGAAAACCACACAGATATTTACATTACGATTCATAACAGTAGCAAAATTACAGTTATGAAGTAGCAACGAAAATAATTTTATGGTTGGGGGTCACCACAACATGAGGAACTGTATTAAAGGGTCGCGGCATTAGAAAGGTTGAGAACCACTGACTTAGGGGGATCTTTAAAATGCTCATAAACAATAGAATGAACACATTGGCTTGTAGGTGCTGGGTTACTAAGGACCAGAGTGAGCCTAAGGTTAATGCAGTCTGCTGTCAGCTGAGAGCTCTGGGGAGGGAGCCCCATGCAAGTGCTGTTGCTGGCAGGTTCCTTGGGAAGCAGACTGAAAAAGGGACATTGAGTGGCATGTAGGGAGTGCATTGGGAAGTGCTCTCAGGGTTACTGGCTGGGAGGGGGTAAATAGTGGGAGGAAGCAGGATTGGGCAGAAGATGTAGTCACATTCCTCAGCTGACTATGCCCCAGGCCTTTGGAGGAGGCTGGGCCTTTATGGACCTGCATTTCAGTCACTGGTCCAGTCCCCTGACCCCCAGGAATAGGAGTGTACCCTAGGCTTGGCGGTTGTTCCCAGAGAGGAACTGAGAGCTGAGAGTTGCCAGCCCTTGGGGGAGCAAACCGTTTGGTTCTGAAGGGCAGGCCTGGGGGCCCAGCATAGCATTCACTGTGGCACCAGACTAAGCGAAAGGGTTTTGGCAGACGTGGATGGGTCCATGAAAAAGGTTAAGTTAGCATCAGGTGAAATATTTAGAAAAATAGTTAACAGTAATGGCAGTGAAGTGCTAGGTACATACATTGAGTGTGAATATACATTGAGTGGAAAGGAAGTCTTACCAGTGCTCATCTTAATTTTCTGAGAATAGAGCTGAAGGCTCCTGCCTGAGCACCAGCCAAGCTGAGGTTTTGGCAGTGTATTCTTCTGGTGGTGTGATTATATTTACACCATCCTGGCTCCCTTGGCCTCAGAAATGTCACACAACTTCCACATCTTACTGTTGCTGTTCCCTGTTTACTAGTGACAGATGAGCTGCTTGGTGTTACAGAAAAGATGTTGTCATAGAACAAACTATGTAAGTGAGGAGAGAGGAGTAACATGAGGGCCTGTTCACTTTTTTGTTGACTTCAGGAGGTGTTGAAGCCATTCATAGACTTGGCCTTGGCAGTTAATTATCAGGTTTAATTACCCCCAAGAAAGTCACCTAAAATTTAAGGCTCTTTGTATGGTGGCACCTGATAAATTGTACCTAACTTATTTTATCCTCTCTCATCAAATGATCACAGATTTATACAGTTATTTACTAGAAAACAACAGAAACTGAGAAAATAGTAGTTTTTCTGGCCATCAGAAAACTCAGCTGGTTCATTACTTTAAATGACTCTAACTATATTGACAAGGAAACAAACAAATGATGGATAATTTACAAGGCATTTTTGATTAATGAAAATGTGAAGGAAAAAAAGGCTAGAATCATGAACTCCAAATAGCTTTTTAACAAGTACTTAAACTTTATTGTCTCTTGACTTCAGTAACCTAGATTTGGTGGGGTTTCTATTTTTACAAACAGAAAAGCTGACCTGGGGAAGCTACTTTACCTAAGTAACATTCCAACATTTCATGTCTCATAGAACCTGGGCACCTTCAGTAATGAAATGGATAGCCTCATCTTGCTGTTCACCGTGTCCTAGTTCTGCCCTGATAGTCATACAAAATCCCTAATCTTCTAGTGATCTACCCAGCCCAGAATCTTCAGGTTACTAATCCTACCATCTTTAATTTGGTTTGCCTGGCAACAACTGCAAACATTTATCTAGCTAAGGAGGAAAGCTATTCACAGGACATTGTGTTCCTTTATAGTATACATTACTTCATCCTTACACGGGAGTGTATACCCATAGATAGCTACAGGGGTGGGCAAAAGTAGGCTTACAGTTGTTCATATGGAAAATAGTACAATAATTAATAAACAATAATACAAGAATAAATTCTGTTTCCCATATTCACAAGTGTAAACCTGCTTTTGCCAATCCCTGTAGATGTAGCTTTACATAAACAAGCAGCCATACATTCATAAATTGGGTCCTTAAAATTTAATCTTTAACACTTGTTTGTTCAAAGCTGTGAACGTATTCAAGATTTTCTTTCATTTCTTCTTTAAGAATGGGGTTTAGGAACCTTTATTCCACAGGAAGAAAACAGGTTCAACCCTACCTTATTCTTTAAGCTGTCACAACAGGATTGCTTTGATAAGAACTAATTGTCTTTAGCACAGCAAATGTTTGTATATAAATTGCTTTAAGCTACCTGAAAGCATTTCTTTTAAGTAATTTAAATAAGTAGTTCCCTTAGCCTTAGCAGTTCTTTGTAATTCAAACTATTTTGTAATTAAATCATTTGGATAATTTATCATCAAAACACTATTGGATGGAGTTTAAGAATCTTGTCTTTTGTAGTATTTGGTTCTAAAGTAAAATATTGAGGACTCTGATTTATTCATTTGCTAGGCTAATCCTATATAATAAAAGAGTAATATGCAAATTAACCATCACTCCGCTACACCCACAAGCCTCGCCCACAAGCCAATCAGGAGCGGATATGCAAATAAACCCAACCAAGATGGCTACGGCCACAGAGAGCAGGAGGGAGGCTAGGGTTTCCCCGGCAATGGAGGAAGCCAAGCTTTCCACCTGCCCTTGCCGGCCTAGGCCTCCACTCAAGGCTACAAAGTTTCAGTGATAGAAGATACATAAGTCCAAACAGAAATGGCAGCAGCCATGGAGCTGGAAAAAGCAGGAGGCTAGGGTTTCCCCCAGTGATGAAGCCAAGCTTTCCGCACACCCTGGCCAGCCCAGGCCTCCGCTTAAGGCTACAAAATTTCAATTATAGAAGATACATAAATCCCAATAGAAATGGCTGCCACCACGGAGCAAGCAGAAGGCTTGGCTCAGCTCCAGGCTACAAAGTTTCAATTGTAGAAGATAAATAAACCCCAGATACCAGGGCCTCTGCTTGGGTCACCAGGGGGCGTGGCCGGCCTGCAAACCACCACAGGACCCTCGCCCAGGTCGCCAGATGCCCCAAGGGAACCCCCACCCTGATTCGGGACACCCTTCAGGGCAAACCAGCTGGCCCCCACCCATGCACCAGGCCTCTATCCTATCTAATAAAAGAGTAATATGCAGATTGACCATCACTCCAACACACAAGATGGCTGCCCCCATGTGGTCAAAGATCCTGCCCCCATGTGGCAGAAAATGGCCACCACAAGATGGCCAGCAAGGGAGGGCAGTTGGGAGGGACCGGGCCTGCAAGGTAGGGCAGTTGGGGGCGATCAGGCCAGCAGGGGAGGGCAGTTAGGGGTGACCAAGCCGGCAGAGGAGGGAAGTTGGGGGCAACTGGGCCTGCAGGGAAAGGCAGTTGGGAGGGACCCAGGCCTGCAGGGGAGGGCAGTTAGGGGTGACCAGGCCTGCAGGGGAGAGCAGTTAGGGGAAAACAGGCTGGCAGGGGAGCAGTTAGGCATCAATCAGGCTGGCAGGGGAGTGGTTAGGGGTGATCAGGCTGGCAGGCAGAAGCAGTTAGGGGCAATCAGGAAGGCAGGCAGAAGTGGTTAGGGGCAATCAGGAAGGCAGGCAGGCAAGCAGTTGGGAGCCAGCAGTCCTGGATTGTGAGAGGGATGTCCGACTGCCCGTTTAGGCCCGATCGCACTGGGATTGGGCCTAAACGGGCAGTCGGACATCCCTCAAGGGGTCCCAGATTGGAGAGGGTGCAGGCTGGGCTGAGGGACACCCCCCTCCCCCGTGCACGAATTTCGTGTACCGGGCCTCTAGTCCTTTTATAAAATAATGTATGTAGTTTAAACCTAGCCCTAAATTAATAGGATTTCACTAATTGCTCTGTGTAGTTTAATATATTTTTATGCTTATCAGTCATTAAATTGTAATTTTATGTAATTCCATTGAACCAATCAAAGAAAATTTTAAAACCTCAACCTTTAAAATAAAACTTTATAGGAATTTCCCAAATATTTTTTTCTTCCATAAGATTTAAAATATAAGTTCTCTATTTATTAGGTATCAGAGTGCTGGTAAGTCTCTTTACTTTTCAAGGTTCTGTTAGTCCTTGTCTGAACCCAGCTGAGCCTCTAGGAAGTTCACTCTGAGCTTTCTTTCTTTCAACAGCCCCACTCTCTGCAAACTAAAATGGTTGGGTTTTAATTTGTTATCTATTCTGTTAACAAGTTTGTCTTTTCTGCATCAGAAAGAGTTGTTTGAAGTAAAGTAGTAGCAATTACGACAACCAACCTCCAGTCACTTTTGTCCCCTGACATTGGTCCAGTACTTCTTTTGTAATTCCCATTATGACTCTTAAAGTCATATGGAGGTTTTAAGTTTTACTTGACTGGCTTTGAAGCATTTTGTGAGCCTGAATTCCAAATAGCTTTCTAGTTAGAGCTTAAATTTATTTTATGTCTTGATTTCAGTAACCTAGGTTTGGTGGGGTTTCTATTTCTTCCAACATACGATCCTAAGAAAATCTTTTAAAAAAACATTTATGGTATACTTTATAAAGTTAAACAATGATGTTATTCATTCAGTTAAATCGATCGTTTAATTTTAGATTATCATGCTCACACTCATTCCATCCCTCCCTGTTAAGATGGTAAATACATTATTAGGGAAACAAAAGCATGGTATTTATATTATTTTGGTTTTGAATGGACCTCAGTTACTCAGAATTGGATTAATCATGATGCATGTGACATTATCATTATTGGTTACAGTTTATTTTAGACTCCTTTGTCCTTATAAGGACCTAGATCTATAGTCTGATACCATGAGGCCACTTTCTTAAAATTAATGGATAAAATCAGCCTTCTATGAACTGAAGTTATAAGTGAGCTAAAACAGAGGTGGCTTTCTAGTCAGCTATAGGATGACTTCCGTAAGATCAGGCTCAGCTGACTTAGTGTCTTTACAAGGCTAGTCTTGAACATGTCTAGTTTCAGTGTAATCTCTTATTATTTCATCATTATTCTTCTAACTAATATAATTTTAACTTTCCTATCTAGTCCCCCTGTTCTAGACCCTTCCAATTCCTTTTTCTGCTCAGCTCAGATGTTTGTCCAGTGGCATTGTTGCATGACAAATGATTAAATGAGACACAGTTTCTACTCACAGTCTAGATGGGAAGTCAGAGATGCACACAATCAGCTGGAGCAAAGGCCTCAAGTGCTGGAGGTCTGGGACATAACAGATATTATGTAGTGATGAATTTAGCTTGCAGAGATTAAAGAAGGTGGCACAAGTGTGGTATCTTAAAGGAGCGGCAGGTCAGTCAGGTTGAGAGGCCTTACGAGGAAAAAAGAAAAACCATATCCACAAAGACACAAATCCTTGAAGAAACCAAGGGCCTTTGGGGGAACAAGTAGAGGATGTGACTAGACTGTAAAGGTGGATTGAGAGGGACAATTACCCTGTAAACTTCTCCCCTCTGTGTTACTTTTAAATAAATCCCAGAAATCATAACATTTCATCCATAAATATTTCAACACCTTAGTATACATTGAGTGGCCAGATTATTATGATCTCTGAATGCCTAATAATCTGGCCACTCAGTGTATATCTTACCTAATAATAGAGAAACATTTTAATTGACCGTACCTCCGCTATGCCCACAGCCAATCAGAGCGAGTATGCAAATTAACCCAACAAAGATGCAGTTAATTTGCATACATACCTGGGTCCCGGGAACCTCCTCGGCACCCAGGTCACTCCCAGCCGGCCATCAGGCGGAGGCTTTAGGCTTGGGAAAGGGCTGAGTGTGGGATCGGAGGGGTGGGGGGTGTTCCCGCTTCCCAAGCCTAAAGCCTGGGGCAGAGGCTTTAGGCTTGGGCAGAGGCCGAGCCTGGGATCGGAGGGAAGGGGAAAAAAATCAATGGAAACATATCCTCAGGTGAGGGTAAAAAGAAAAATAAAGAAAGAAATGTCATATCCTATGAAAGACACATCTTGAAAATGCCTAAAGAAAGTTGTCATTTTTTCATGGTGAAGGGACTGGAGTCTGTGTTGATGAAAATACCTTGGAGGCTGAGGTGACTGGCAGTGGCTGCAGCAGCGGGGTGATGGGGCTGGCGCCTTCCCCTGATCAGCCCGGTCGCCTCCCGCAAAGGGAGGCCAGACTGCGGCTTAGGTCCACTCTCAATGGGGAGCGGGCCTAAGCCATCAGTAGGACATCCCCTGAGGGCTCCCAGTATGTGAGAGGGGGCAGGCTGGGCTGAGGGACCCCTCCCCAGTGCACGAATTTCGTGCACTGGGCCCCTAGTCCTATATAATAAAAGGCTAATATGCAAATTGTCCCCTCAACCAGGAGTTCGACCAACAGGCAGGCCGGCCAACCGCCCATGTTCCCTCCCCCTGACTAGGCTGGCTGGACCCCACCCACGCACGAATTCATGCACTGGGCCTCTAATACACACACACACACTCACACACACACACACACACACACACACACTGAGTGGCCAGATTATTATGCATTCAGAGATCATAATAATCTGGCCACTCAGTGTATATCTTGCAAAGTTAAAAGCATATTTTTAAATGTTTAACTCCAAGACCATTATTATGTAAAAATTGATAATTATTGCATACTATCATCAGTAAGTGTTCAGAGTTTCAATTTTTATAAGTATCCTAAATTTTGGTTTTCTTTATAGTTTCTTTGTTTGAATGAGATCCAAATAAGGGTCATAGATAACAATTGGTTCATATATCTTTTTAAGTTTTTTCAATCTATGAATTTCCTCTCTATATCTCTTTTTTCTTCATTTTTAGAATAAAATTTAGAATAGACATTTTTACATATCTACTATTTGATTACCATGAGGTAATATATAAGTAATAAATATTCTACTTGTTTCCTTTATTTACCAATGAGTTTTCCCTTTTTTTGTACTCATGGATTGAAATATATTTGCTTTGTTTCGATCTGTTCCATTTATTGTCTTCATTGAGGATCAAATTTTCTTTGCCCAGTAGAAGCCTCTTGAGGTTAGTTCCTGAATCCTTCTGATATGACCCTAAATGGTATTTGATCACTCCTTCCTACCTAGTATAAGATTTTCCAGGCCCACCTTTTACATTTGCTGTCCTAGACTCAGAGTCCATTTCTTCCTGGTTTCTTCGGTGGTAAACGATGTTTAGAGACCACAATCTGAGCAGTAGGGTTACTTATAGTCACCAGTTTGCTTTTTGTTCCTAGATCTTATTCCATGGATAGAACTATAATTTTTTTAATGTTAAAATATAATATGAGTTTATATGCATATTGCCAATTAAAATTCAGGACTACAAAGACTTAACCTCATTAATATTTTTCTTTACTCACAGTAAAAGCATTAAAATATTACATTACTCATCTGCTTATTTCCCAGTATATACACAATAGTTACAAAATAACACCAATAACTTGATTATTTTTTAAAAAAGAGAAAGAGGGTGTTTTTTGGGGGACAGAGGTTGGCCATTTTGTTTTGTCCTTAAGGTATATCGCATTAGGTTATGTACAGTCAAATTATGGTGTTTTAAACTCATTTGGAATTTTGTTCTGTGTAGGTATTCAAGTAGCTGGTCACACAGTCAGGTTCATTTGTTTCAATTTATTTTTATAAATTGCTTTGTTAAATTTTAATTGTGTTATACGTCCATTGGTTCCTGATTATGTTCTCCATTTTAAAAAAAAATACATTTTTATTGATTTCAGAGAGGAAGGGAGAGGAAGAGAGAAAGAGAAGCATCAATGATGAGAGAGAATCATGGATCGGCTGCTTCCTGCGTGCCCCCTACTTGGGATTGAGCCTGCAACCTGGGCATGTGCCCTGAGCAGGAATCAAACCATGACCTCCTGGTTCATAGGTCGACACTCAGCCACTGAGCCATGCCAGCCAGGCCCATTTTTATCCTCTTGATCGTATTATAAATTATTCACTATTCTGTTGTTTGAAATTTTCACAGACTTTTAAGGAAAACTCAATATCAAGATCTTTCTTCTTCATCTTGGTTATTTGATTGGACAGACTATGCAGCTCTTCCTGCTTTTGCATATACTAAAAAGGAAATATGGGTAGATAGTAGGAAGTCTTAAAACTTGATCCATACATACTTGACATGGTTTAGGGCATGTTATTTCTCTGCCACCTTCCATTCCAAGATGGAAGAGTGATTTTTCTGACTAAGCCTGAGAAGAGATTTTCCCATTTCAATAATGGCATGTCTAGGGAGGAGCTAGCCTCTTCTCCCAGAGTCATTTAGCAAGCTGGTTGTTCATAGCAGAATGCTTGGCTGGTCCTCTTTTCACTTCCCTGCCAGGTATCTGCCATTTTTGCATAAAATGTGTGGCCCATGGTAAAAACCCACCCCCTTAGAAAGACCAAGGTCAATCAAAGATTTACTATAAGATTTTAATAAAAAAAAAAAAGTTGCACATTTTATCCAGGTCATGGCAATATCTGTATGAGCAAACCTCAAAGTAGGCTCAGCAGAATGCTAATTCCATGGGCTGTCAGTGGTTGTCATACCAAAAATGTTTTCAAAGTGAAATAAGTTTGGGAAATTCTGAAGTTTAACAACTCAGATGATAAATGTGCATTTTAAATCAAAGGGAGGAATAGCATAGGTTTCTTTCTTCAGTTTACTTAACCATGAATCCATCCCAATTTTTCATAAAGCGACATGCTGCATTAGAAAATAAGGCTGCTTCTAGATGAAACTTCACAGTACATACACAAGGAACATTTTAACCCATGTTATAAGTCCATCCATTCAGTAAAATCCAGATCCTGAAAGAACTCGGTAGGACAAATGACTTGGTTTCATCAACAGGAAATTGAAATGAGAGAGAGGATGGAAACTTGTTGCCCAAAAGAAATGAGACATATCAATCAATCATAGTATTTGGACCTGCTTCAAATAACTTCTAATAAGAAATAACTTAGCCCTAGCTGGTTTGGCTCAGTGGATAGAGCGTCAGCCTGCAGACTGAAGAGTCCTGGGTTCAATTCTGGTCAAGGGCACATGTCCGGGTTGTGGGCTCGATCCCCAGTAGGGGGCATGCAGGAGGCAGCTGATCATTGATTCTCTCTCATCATTGATGTTTCCATCTCCCTCTCCCTTCCTTTCTGAAATATTTTATGTTAATCTTCTCATGTGATAATGTTATTATAGTTATGGATTTTTCTTAGAAATCTTACCTTTGTAGAGATACATACTGAAATCCTATATAATAAAGAGCTAATATGCTAATTAGATCGGGCGGCGGAACGACCTTTTGGAACCACCTTCTGGATGGACCAGTGGGCAGGGGCATGGGGCCGCAGGGCTGTGAGGCAGCCAGAGCTGCAAAGGCCAAGCCCTTTGCAGGAATTTTGTGCATAGGCCTCTAGTATCCAATATAATAAAGAGGTAATATGCAAATTGGCCCTCACGCCCTCGCACAAGATGGCCACCCCATGTGGTCAAAGATGGCCACCACAAGATGGCCAGTAGGGGAGGGCAGTTGGGGGCAACCAGGCCAGCATGGGAGGGTAGTTGGGGTTTACCGGGCCAGCAGGGGAGGGCAGTTGGGGGCGACCGGGCCAGCAGGGGAGGGCAGTTGGGGGCGATCGGGCTGGCAGGGGAGCAGTTAGGCGTCGATCAGGCAGGCAGGCGAGTGGTTGGGAGCCAGTAGTCCTGGATTGTGAGAGGGATGTCCGACTGCTGCTTTAGGCCCGATCCCACAGTCGGACATTCCCCGAGGAGTCCCAGATTGGAGAGGGTGCAGGCTGGACTGAGGGGGACCCCCCTCCACCCTCCCCCCAGTGCATGAATTTCATGCACCGGGCCTCTAGTTTATAATGAAAGTATATGATATCTTTGATTTGCTGTGAAGAGAGTTGGTAATGGTTATCTGTTGATCATTGTTGGAGCTGGGTAATGGGTAATGGGTACATTGGGTTCACTATACTATTTTCTCTGCTTTTTTATATGTTTGAAAGGTTTCATGATAAAAATTTTTAAGAGAAGACTGCCAAATTTGTATTGCTTTAGCATGAGTAGAAATAACTGAGGCCATAACTAATTTTAAATTTACCTACTTAGTCTAGATTCTTCAGCAGCTTTGTTTCCCACCTCCCAAAAGACCAAGATTTCCACAGTGTATAATTCTTGGATTCACAGGTGTGATTTTTTGCAGAATGAAGAGGTCCTCATTGATTTGGAGGAGTGACTCATAGCTTTGCTCATTCCTTTGCAATATGGAAATGGAATTGTGAGTGCCCTGGCCCTAGCAAACACTGGTTGTCTAAATGGAGGCACATGTGCCCAAAGGAAGCATTCCCTCTGCAGTCTTTGGTCTATGGGCCTCCCGTCAGAGCACCCACAGCAGATTGGTGCCCACAGCAGATCAGTCTTGTGCTACGTGCGCAGGAGCCAGTAGCACAAGGCAGTTATGGGCAGGGCTCAAAGCAAGGAAAGTGTTGGTGCATTCCAACCAGAAAGGAAGTTCTTATAAAAACTTCTATCCCTGTTGCTGAAGTTGTAACAAAAGGAGATAGGAAATGTGTTTTCTTTTTAAAGGCAATTTTATTTGGGCCAGACCATTTTAAGATATATTAAAAGCCTCATCTCTTTTCCTCATCCTACACCCCTTCCTACATCACTCCCTCCAATCCCCATGCTTCTCATACACCCGGCCCCCCTTCAGCTAGTTTAGTTTATTGCCAGTCATAGTGCTGTCTGCTCTGGAAAGTAGCAGGAAAAGCTGATAAGGTACTGAGGACAGAAATCTCTGGTCTTATCTCTCCCTAGCACACGGTGCCGAGAGTGCATCCTTTTCCTGTCCTAGGACAAGAGACATAAACCGACCATCTCCTGGCAGCAAGGACTTCAAACAGGGTTCGGGGGCCTGCCTCTACTTTCTATAAGAACCAAAAAGGAGAAAGTGGGTCACTGCGTTTTGTTTAAGTACCAGTAAAAAAATGCTGTCTTGTAGATCAACAAGCATGACTTCATAATAAGACACTCATTTAAAAAGAAGAATAAAAAGAAGGGGATGGGGGACTATCAAAACAACCCAAGAGTTCTAAGTCACAGCTGTTCTGTTTGGTAGACTTTTGCCAGGACATAGGTTTGGCCTGAAAGGATTAGATTTGGCTTTTTGTTTGTTGACAGACCAGGCAAATGGTTTTAAGAGCTTCTATGATAAGAAGAAATTGATACACAGATGGCACAGTGTTGGAGGAGAAGAGTAAAATATTGGCTCATTTTTCCTTCTGTTCCTCTGTCCTGCCAGAAAAGCAAAAATAACATTCTCTCCCAGATTTCCATCCTGTGATGTAATGAAAATAGGATGAAGAGTTACCTCCTTTAGGTTAGAGCGCGGCCGGTGGTTGGTGAGAAAGCAATGCTTTTTTTCTCATACTGTCATCTGCAGCGACTGTGGTGGGGACTCTGGTGACGTGGGTTTGGGTGTTACCATCTCCCATCTTGGTCCTCTTCAGAGCCTCACCAGGTAAAGCCAGAAGAGTCAGCAAATCTTGATATCATCCTGTCATCTGGATCAGAGAGCACCCAGTTTGCAACCTATGACTTCATAGTATTGAGGAGGCCACACTTAATATTTTGCTACCATTTTCAGAAGAAATTGGTCACTGGACAGTTCTGACAGCCAGCCAATGGTTGGAATTCCAACAGTTAATGATAGCTTTCAGAATTGTGTGTATTATATAATAGGTCCAGTTTTATTGTTGAAAGCTTCTTAGTCTCCTGTTGATGAGTGCTATGAAATTGTCTGGGCTACAGTGAATGTTAGAATTGCAATGAACCTTTCAAATATGGCTGTTTTTTAAACTGTATTCCACACAGCCCTAGGAGTTTCTCACAGATGCCTCAAAGGTCTTACAAGGGGTGAGGAGGTTAGGACATGAGCTTTGGGTTCCCCCAGCCTCACATCAACCACAGAACTTCTGATGTGTTACATATTGGCTTTCTGCTTCAGATTTCCTTTGAAGAAAGGTGTGCTAAAACTACAGTATGTTTGAAAAAAAAAATCACTGTGTAGTCCTATTTCCTTGTTTTGCAAATTATTCACTGTAAGACCCAGAAAGGCCAATAACTTGTTCAAGATCACACAATCTGTCAGATGTGAGTTGGATTTTTTTGATGCCCAGGTCACTGTCACTTTTACTACACTGAATTTAGCACTTTTCTTACTTTCCTTCAGTAGCTAATATTTTCTACCAGTACCACTCAAGGTATGGTCCACACACCAGGACACAAATTGATAGTAAGCATTTAGATACTTTTATAAATTGCAACTTGTGTTTTATGTCTTAAAATTTTTATTTTCCTAGTAATTAAAAAAAAGTTTGTATTTTATAAAAATCTTGCCCCCAGTAGATTGTAGATTTTCAAAATAAATAAAAAAATGGCACTTCTTCCCTGGTAGTTTAAGAAGCACTGTGATATAGGGCATCAAATTTCCACAGAGGATGAGCCTGTTAGCGACGACAGACAAGAGGCAGGTCTTGCTTTAAGGCAGTGGTCGGCAAACTCATTAGTCAACAGAGCCAAATATCAACAGTACAACGATTGAAATTTCTTTTGCGAGCCAAATTTTTTAAACTTAAACTGTATAGGTAGGTACATTGTTATTAACTTAATTAGGGTACTCCTAATTTTGTGGAAGAGCCACACTCAAGGGGCCAAAGAGCCGCATGTGGCTCGGGAGCCGCAGTTTGCCGACCACTTCTTTAAGGAATCTTTTTGTATTCTGGACAGGTTGGGAGGCAGTATTACTTGTTCTTTTTTGCTTAAACTTTTAATATCTTTCTTGCTTATAAAATAAAATATTATAGCTGTGTTAAACTACGATTATATATTTAATAGCAGTAATAATGTTTTTTTATGAGCTCTTTGGAATTGTAATCTCAATTTAATTGGTTAGGGCCGTGGTCGGCAAGCTGCGGCTCGCAGGCCACATGCAGCTCTTTGGCCCCTTGAGTGTGGCTCTTCCACAAAATACCACGGCCTGGGCGAGTCTATTTTGAAGAAGTGGAGTTAGAAGAAGTTTAAGTTTAAAAAATTTGACTCTCAAAAGAAATTTCAATCGTTGTACTGTTGATATTTGGCTCTGTTGACTAATGAGTTTGCCGACCACTGGGTTAGGGATTTTGTTGAATGGAGTTGTTTTATAGTTGGTTATCTAGTTTAGTTTCTGTCTATTCAAAAAGCAAATTCTGCCCGGCTGCTGTGGCTCAGTGGTTGAGCATCAACCCAGGAACCAAGAGGTCACCGGTTCGATTCCTGCTCGGGGCACATGCCTCAGTTGCCGGCTCAATCCCCATTGAGGGGGGTGTACAGGAGGCAGCCCATCGATGATGTTGCTTTCTCATTGATGTTTCTATCTCTCTATCCCTTTCCCTTCTTCTCTCTCTAAAAAATCAATAAAAACATATTTTTAACAACAACAACAACAAAAAAAACCCACCACCTAAATTCTCCCAATGTATTATTATTATTTTATTTTTTATAGTCTGTCTCTGGGCCCCTGCCCCAGTCAGGTAAACAGTAGCTGCTCAATGGATGTTAATGAAGGACTGGATGGCCAAATCTTTTTTTACTTCAGGCATCTCAGTATCTTATTGTTCTATAACTTACTTACATTACATGACTCAATGAGTTCAGAATTTAACTTACTCTTACTAACTTAAATATCTTCTAAACATAGAAATATTTTGCCCTATCAAATTTACTCTTCAAATGGTTTTATTTACTGCTTTGATTTCTACTCAATTAAAAAGAGTCCATGTAAAGATTAATCTTATATAAAGATTCAAAAACTGAACAAGGGGACTTTTCTGTTTGTAACTTTATTTGCCTAAATTAATATACCTTTCTTTTAAAAACAATCCTGACTATTCCAGATTCATACTCTATTCCTACTTTCAAAATATGAGGTTCTCTAACATCTTCCAAAAATGCCATGTTTTCTTTAATAAGGAACCTAAATTTGAGTTGTCATGATTCTTAAGGAACTTTCTGTAAAGATGGAAGAGACAGACCCTCTGTAGCCCCTGTTTCTATTTTTTTGAGATTTGGGTACTAGCCTTTAATTACTTATAAAAGCCATGTATCCTGCCTCCAGAGAGAATGAAGGGAACCGGTTGACCTAGATTTACAAAATGTAGTCAATTTGGATTATTTTTAGATTCATCCACAAAAGTCGGTGCCCATGTCACATTGATCATTTCAGGCTTTGGAGGAGCCTCGTTTATCTCAGAATGGCCAGTGTGTTGTGAAATGTTGTCACATGAGTCACTGCAACTTTCCAAGTGGTAGGACCTTTCAGGGAGGCAGGAAACCTGCTCTCTTTTCTTTCCCCTCTTTCCCCCAGAGGCTGTATGACTCTTGTCAGTAGTTCTGATGTCAATTACTTGAGAAGTTGTTGCCATAGAGAACCATCCTCTTAAAACATGTTTATGTTGGCTTTTCTTAATGAGTGGTAATGTGAGCAGCTGACTAGGCAAGTGGAAAAAAAAATGAACAGCTTTGTTAGTATTGGCCTTCATATGAGGAATTTGGCATTGCTTGTATTTCTCTACTAGTGTCCAGTGAAAAGCAAGATATTCTTTCCTTCCCCGTTGTCATCTCTGAGATGCCCAGTTCATTTGTCTGAGTTTGTAAATTCCAGCCAAGGTCTAATGCCAAATTGTTAGAAAGGTATCTCTGTGTGCTTATGGGGTGTTGAGAGTTCTCTTTGTGCTTGTCTGTCATCCTTTACTGCTTGAAATCAGACAGCAGTTAGCAGCCTCTCCACCATTTACTAGCATAGCTCATTAAGACATCGAGACACTTCATCAAAACCCGAAGTCCTCAAATTCTGTGTGTGTGTGTACATCAAACATTTCCAAAAAAGAGATCATATTTCATAATAAACATATTCATTCACTCATCCAACAAATATTTACTTAACACTTTTTGTGTTTACTTAAATACTAGAGTAAAAAACACACAAATTTCCACATATTTTTACTGATGAAATTCAAAACTTTACTTATGGACACTGATATTTGAAACTCACGTAATTTTCTTTTTTCTTTTTTTTTTTTAAATATATATTTTATTGATTTTTTACAGAGAGGAAGGAAGAGTGATAGATAGTCAGAAACATCGATGAGAGAGAAACATCAACCAGCTGCCTCCTACACACCTCCCACTGGGGATGTGCCCGCAACCAAGTTACATGCCCTTGACCGGAATCGAACCTGGGACCTTTCAGTCCGCAGGCTGGCGCTCTATCCACTGAGCCAAACCGGTTTTGGCGAAACTCACGTAATTTTCACATGTAATATTCTTTCAATTTTTTTTTTACCCCAACCATTTAAAAATATAAAAACCATACTTAGTTTGCAAGGGGTACAAAGATAGCCAACAGGCTGAACTTGGCCTTTGGGCCCTAGTTTACCAACCCTGTTCTAGAGAGAACCTCTGGGAATTCCTGCTGAGTGGGTTTCTGTGCATGCCATGGGTTCCCAGACCTGTTCCCACAAGCACACACACATCACACACACATCCACACGTCATTTCTGAAGGCGTGTTCCAATTGAGTTGCTGCATAATTCTAGGTCTGTTAACTATATTTTGGTCTTAACCCCCACTTCAATCAGTGGAGTTTTGTATTTGTTTTCAACTCTTGTGAAGCTTGCTGGCACTAACAGTGATTGTGTTTCCCAGGCAGATTCTCTTGAGGCTGGTTATTATTGAGACTGTGTATTTAATCTAACTCCAGATGTGAATGATAGATACCTTGAAAAAAAAACCCCACATGATTTCACACTTGAATAAACTTTTTGTGAGTGCAAAAGTAGCTTCTTGTACCGAATGTTTTCAGTCATAGGGAAACCAAAAAGGTGCCATAGAAAGCAAGAGAAGAAATGCCCCCATAGTGGCACAATCCCTGCTTTCTAACGAACAGTGTTGGTCACTGCTTTAGCTCAACCTGTGAAGGCAAACCCATCTAATGACTCCTGAGAATCAAAAGCTTTCCCAGGTCATATTTTCAGTTCAAAATACAAAGTATGCTGCACTTTACCAACTTGCTACTTGCTTCTGGTGGAACTCTTACCACCTGTTTGCCTTCTCAGAATGAGCTCCCACCTTTGCCTCTGATATGCCCTGGAACTCGCTGGCTCTCCAGCCTTTCCTTTTCATGGCGAGAACAGTCCAGCCCATAGGCTGTTCTACTGCTGTGTTCAGCCAGTCCCACAGAATGAACGTGGCGGTTCCCATACATCACAGCGCCTCACTTGTTTCCAATTTGCTCATCTCTAGGAAGGTGACTATGCTAACCTGGAATAACAGACCAGAGGAGAAATGTATGGATTGTCTGACTGGGTTCCTCTGCATCGCTAAGACCACAGGGAGTAATTGGATGGTCACACCAGAAGGCACTCAGATGTACTTGCCGCAGTTAGAGAGGCAGTTTGCACCAGACAGCAAAGTGGCATCTGATGAGAAGGGAATGGTTTTATCTGGATGCGAAGGATATATACTGCAGAACGTTGACTCTCTCTTTCCTTCCTACCCTTCCAAACCCCTTCTAGTCATTCGCTGGCGTGCCGACAAATCTATGCCAACAAATACAAGGCTTATGGTTCAGTGGGAGCGCTTCCCAGCCTTGATCTGCTTGGGCTTGGTTTTTCTTGTGCTTTCCTTGAGCACTCATAAGTTTGTTCCTCATTAGAGAGGATGTGCCCAATATAAATGAAATAGAAATTGTCTGTGTCTCAAGGAACTTAAAATTTCCTTGGGAAGATGCTTACAAAGCAAATTATACAAAACCAGAAAATAGAAGTAACTAATTACTAGTCACTGGAAGTGAACATGAGGATATGCCACAGGGAGGGATTCGGACTTGTTGAAGGAGACAGTTTTGTACTTGATCTTCAAGGAGGTGATGCACTTGACTACATACACAGGAGCTGGAGGAGCACTGTAGTCCTGCATAACTAGTGACTTCATCAGCCCGTTCTGCCCCTGTATCAGCGAAGGCTTGGTACTCAAACATCCCAGCACTCCCTTCAGCTTGCTGAGTCATGGAATCACTTTTACCTGAATTTATCTCTGTCCAAGTGGATGGGTGTAATGTCTAAATCCCAGGAGTATGTCAAGGCATAATTCATGTTCGTCAGAACTATCCTGCTATAAAGTTTGAAACACACACAAGATGTTCTTTCAAACTACTCACTTGCCAAGCTTTCTTAATTTTTCACAGACTAATCCAGTCCGAGCTGACAACAGACAGGCTGGGGTGGAGGTGTGTATTTGTTCATCACAAGCAAGAGCTCTCAGAGCTAAGAACCCCAATTGCTAAATCCATTACCCCTGAGTTCTCGGTGCTGACTTTTTCTTTCAATGAGAAAAGTTCATTGAAGGATTACTGTTGCAACATGATCTCTGTATCTTAATATGGAAATCAAAAGGCTTCAATCACCTTGTCACTTAAGATCAGCATTGACATATGACAAAGGCTGTGAGATGAAAGGTTTTGCCTTTGAAACCCTATCCCTGGACTGGTATGCTTATCATAAGTAATAAGATTTTATATTTATGGTGCATATGCCCCAAATAATTCTCTGTCCAAAAGATACTAACAACATTCTAATGAGAATCATAACAGTCCACTTTATTTGGGCATTTTACTGTTCATCCATCTCAGTATACATGTTTGAATGACACAGAGGAACCCAGAAGAGCTTGAGCAGATGCTCATTGAGCTGCAAAGCCTCTGGAAAGAATACCTAAATGAAACAAAGAACAGACTGATAATTGTGTAGACATTTAAGAAAAGTTGGCATGCATCTTTCAGTTTGGGGCATCTTTCAGGCACCTGAGATGATTGTGATATATCATAATTGATGTCTTAAGGAGTTCTCTCGGCAAGGTCTTGTGTTCTTTGCATCCGCCCCCGCCCCCCAACCCTAACCCACCCCCAATTCCAGTGGTAATTCAGAGTTGCAAGAAATAGGTTTAGGCTTTAGGATTCTCTGGCTTTAGACATTACACTCATACAGTGTACAGCCATAAACCACTTGAATATGCTTATTACTGAGGAGAAAACTGAGACAAAGCAAGTTTCACAGTGGAGTGGACCGCCTGCCACACCAAGTAATCACTGTCGGTATTGGAAGTGCCCAAGTGGAAGTTGTCTGACATCTGTCCAGCAAAGAGTCCTGCCTTAGGTGGAAGGGTGGACTTCGGTTTTACTTTCTGCTTTAAAGCACTCACACTTTGCCAGGTACATCTACATGCTAATTTGACAAAGTATAAACTCTTACACCTGACTTTAAGCTATATCTAATTTATATGAATTACAAACTAGCTAATCGCGGTTTTCTGTTTAGAAAGTAGTGTCTATTTCTGGGGACATTTTTTTCTACATGAAGCTTTTGCATCAGTTAACTTGTGCCCTTATAAAGTTGAGTGTGGACCTTGGTCCCTGGATTATATGACCAATTATATAGGGAAACAGGGACAAGTGAGTCTGTGTGATGCAGGCTGGAAGTTAGTGTGCTGTGATGGAGGGAGTCTGTTTCCACCTCTGAGAAATGGAGAGGATGCCTCTCAGATCGCTGCTATGAGCGTTGCATGAGATGACATATGATGATAAGTGACTGGCATGTTAAAGGCATCTGAGAGATGACAGCTGCTTTCTCAGCACACCGAGGTGTGGCCACAGAGGGTAGTTCCTTATGTGATGAGTGGAGCGATCTTGCAGGGCTCCTGTGACTTTAAACCGGGGAGTCTTGAACAGACAAGATTAATCTGTGAAGCCATTTTTTAGAATAACACAAGGAACTGGTTCTATTTGTATTTTACAAAGAGTCACTTCTATAATATGTGGAAAATACTTCAGGGGTCTAACTGTGCCTTTGGGTTTTTTTAATAATTAATGATAGGGGACATAGAATAGTGGATATTACAACTGTTTTGCTCATTTCCTCACCAGTTCCCCTCGTCCACTAGGCTCTTTGAAAAGCTTCTTCATCTCGGGTATACTGCTTGGTCCTGGACATGCACGTTACATGTGACATGTCCCTGCCCAGATGAGGGGCAGGACACCCTGGCCAGCAAAAGGACTGGTGGCTTCCACAGGCAGAGCCCTTGCTCCTGCTCGTGCAGACTTGACCACCTTTATCCTTCGTTGTACCCAAATCACAGCCTGCCTGTGCCATACTAGACAGCAGCAGAAACTGTCGGCATTCGAGCAGGACTTGAAAAAGCTCAGAATGTGGAGGCATAAGAGGCAGGGGAGACATTGCCAGGTTATGCATTCCCTTAGCCCGCCACATTTTCAGTTCCAGCCAGAGAGCACCATTAGCATGTTCCTCACATGCTGCCTTTTGAGAACACAAGTGTAGAGGCTGTGAAGGCTCAGTGGAGATTTTAAGCCAAGGTATATTAAAAGAGAATCTTCAAATCAGAAGTACAAAGTGGGAATTTATTATCATTTTTTAAAAGTCTCAGCTTCTTACCACCTTTCTTAGAAGTATTGGGATGATTTCCAGGACTTAAGTTTAAAATAAATTTGTATTCCAGTTAATAGTCACTCCAGTTTTTTGTTTTTATTGGTTTTAACATCTGTAAAAACAAATTCTTAAAACGGACTTAGTAATCCAGCTCTCTAAGTGGTATTACTGGATCTGCTCTTGGCTATATGCTTTTGTTCAGGTGATGGAAAATATCTTTTCCATGTGGGTAGACTCTAGTTCATTGCTATCACTTCTGCATCCTGACTGAACAGTTGGGGTAATAGGTGTCTATGAACCAAGCTCATCCCTGCTGCCTGTTTATCTTGCCTCACTCTCCCTCTCTCTCTCCTGATCATAGAACAATGGCCAACCCAAATGTCTTTTCACAGAAGAGTACATTGTAGGCCTTCAAGGGACCTTGGGAGTTACCTAACTTAACCTACTGATTTGACTTTATTAGATAACTGTAAGATGATTCATGCATTAACTACACATCTCTTGATAGTATTTTGTATGGAACTGAAAGTTTTCAAGGTATTTTTAAATTTATTTTACTTGTTTTTAGAATACTGTTAGCAAATTGGAACATTCTCACAGTTTACAAAGTAGTGAAAATCATATTGGTACTACAGATTGTTTTTTGAGGTTGTGTTGTGTGTTGAATGGAAACGTGGGAAGATGCAAGTTGACTCTGTTTCAAAATGCTAAGTAACTGGTGATTTTCTCAGTGCTTGTTCACTTTGAAGTTGAGAGCAGATATGAAAAGTATTCCTTTTCTTGAAAAGGTGTACATTTTTCATATTCATGGCCAAGAATATAGAAACAGGGATTATAATCTCAGTAGTAAAACTGTGTTTATGATTTATAAAATCATAAATTATGAGCTTGTAAAATATGAGTCCTGGGCATCGCTCCTACTGGAATCAGATTTACTTGTACATCCTATTCCTCCTTTGTTTCTATGGTTTTTAAAACAGATACATTGCAGCAGTGTGGGAGGGCGGCTGCCCCTGGCATTAAAGGGCTCTCCCCAGCAAGTCATTGTTCTGCCTACACTTTCCTCGGGATAAATAGGATTTAGGTGCTGGCACCTCTCTTGCTTGTCTCCATGCCCTGCTAAGCCCGGTGCGCAGTGGCCCATGGTAGTTACAGTCTTTGCCACTGGAGGAGTTATTACGAGCATGGTTATTTTCTGGGATTAGAAAGGCCCTCTGAATTCAACAGGTGACTCAAAAATTGTCTTATATTTCCTAATAATGAAAAGTGTGATTAATACCAGCAATTGGTTCCCATGATTTAACTGAAAAGCAGGAATAATAGGTGAGCAAGGTAGGGAGCCATAGGCTATCACTTGAATTTGAATTCCTGAGGCACAGATACACTCCAGAAGAGTTGACAAACTCCTTTTAATGCCATGAAACTAGATGAGACCTATTTTACATAAACAGGCCACCTTCACAGAGACTGTGTGTGGCTGTGTGTCCTTATAGGGAAGGCAAGACCTTTCTTGTCCATTAAACTGGGATTGCCTCGCACCAAGAGAGCCCTGAGATTTTTCCATTCTGCTGTGCAGCATTTCAGCTCTCTTTCCACATTTGAAGAACAGAAAGACTAAGTGACCTTGTTTTCGTCTCCTGGGACAGCTATTTTTAAATTTTTCTCAAAATTACCTGGTGGGGTTCTAGCCAAAATTGAATGCAGACAGGTAACATTTAAACTTCTTTTTAAAGCCTAGTCGGTTATTCCACACGTTCTACATTTTACATTTTGAAATTTTAAACTTTAACCACAGACTTTGTTTTTTTAGGCCTGGGTAAAATAAGGTTTGTGTTGATTAGATGAGGTGTGATGTTGTTGGTAAGGTACCCTTTGGTGAAAGCTCTTTAGGGCATTGGCCACTCAAAGTCCAATTCTCCATTTGTATGATATTGATTCTGACAGAATTTCAAATGTGATGCTACTTTGATTCCACTGAGCCCACATTTAAGTTCTGCTCTATCAAGAAAATACATGGTCCATTTATACATGCTGGTTTGTAATAAAGTTGGAGTTCCTTCCCGCCAAGTTAGGAATAACTTACACAGTTCTAATTTGAAAACAGTCATTCAGAAAACTCTTTTCCCACCCTCGCAACATGAGAGGGTCGACCAACCAGTCTCTTCCTATGTGAAAAAGTGAACATGAAGGAAGAAGCCGGGTAATTATGAAAACCGAAATTTAGCATTATTATTAAATGGCTTTATTATTTTAAAAGTCTCTGTGGGCAAAGTTATTCTAGAAATTGACTTTCCTTAAAGCATAGTCCTGCCCTGGCCGGTGTGGGTCAGTTGGTTGGGTGTCATCCCTTTCTGGTTGGATTCCTGGTCAGGGCACATGCCCAAATTGGAGGCTTGATCCCCGGTGCGGGACATGTTGGAGTCAGCCAATTGGTGTTCTACTCTCACATCTTTTCATCAATGTTCCTCTCCCTCTCTCTCTAAAAATCAGTAAAAATATTTAAAATTTAAAAAGGCAGAGTCCTTATATTCTTCATTATAAAGGGACTCCCTTTCCACACCTATGTTTTCATCACATTACTGCCAACCAGGTGCAACCCATATAGTGACACCAGCATTTCCTTTTTTTATCCCAACCTACTAAGGCATGAATTTTCTCTCTCTTCTCAAGCCTTACAGTGGAACGTATTTATTTGAAGTTAAAATGTAAACCTTACATAACCTCAGCTGTTGTAATTCCTCATATTTAGGAACAAGATTAACACAGACCTGAGTATCTGGTCCATGTCAAATAGTGATGGAGGCATCTCCCTTCTCCCCATCCCCAGCCAAGGGGAGAAGGGCTGCCATGCTAACTTGTTCTTTCTGGGAGGAAGGTGGAACACATGCATTTCCAGCCCTGGTGCCATCTCTCCTGGAACAGGTGCCAGGGGCCCACACTTTGCCTTTGGAGGAGAAAGAAGGTGTTCCCAACACACCAGGTTCCAGGTTGGCACTTGGCTCCTGTGATAGGAAGGGTTAACATATGAATGTGGCATCTAAGTTTCCACATCAGTGCAAATACCTGAGTAATCCATAACAGAGCTGGAATCTGACAAGATCACAAAGCTCGAGGACTTCGGTGTCCCTCTTTTTCATGTCAGACTGGGGTCGCCATGTATAACATTGTTGCTAAGGTGCTGTTTATTCCGAATTTCATTTAGGTGACTTTCCAGCTCACTTTCTGAAGGTATCTTCAATCTATTCAACCTGTCACCCCCTATAGTATTCAACCAAAGTGTCTGCCACTTTGTTCTATGCTTTGCAGTTCATTTCTACCCGGGTGGGATGTGAGGGGGGTCGAGGAATACCTGGTACTCGGCCTGGTCTCTAACTGCTGAGGCTAATGGCTCCAGCTGGAGTTCTCCTGGATGCCCTGACAAGTAAACAGCTGGTGTTTAACCAGTTTTAATCTTTTCCCACACTTCAGGATGATTCCAGTCCCGCCACTCCAGATGGGAATGAAAACTCCACTACGACAACCAGCACCTTCACCATCCAGGAGTACTTTGCCAAGCGGATGGCAGAGCTAAAGAACAAGCCACAGGTTGTGGCTGCAGGGCTTGACCTTCCAGAGACCCAAATGGAAAGGAAAAGGGGAAAGAAAAGAAAGAAAGAGGCAAAAAATAAAAATGTGGAGAATTACATCCAACCCAAGACCAAGAAAAAGAGAGACCAAGCTGAGCAGCAGCTCGGAGACCCTCAGGGGGACAAGAATTCTGATGCTTCTGCTGAAGATGGAGAGGACTGCATGTGGCCGTGTGATGTCCAGGACTTACCACCAAAGCCCAAAAAAAAGAGAGAAAAGAAAAAGCTACAAAAGCAGGTTGAGGCAGCAGTGGATGCTACTGTGGATGAAACACCAGTGAAAAAGAAGAAGAAAAAGAAGAAAGATTCCAAGTAAATTTTCTGGAGCCAGGCCCTTCCAGCCACTCAGGTGTCTGAGCACTGCCAGGCTGCCTTGGCCTGGAGTCAGAGCAGAGTTCACCCAAGAGAGTGTGTGCACATCTTTTAACATGCCCGCAGATTGCTGAGTCTCGCCCTCTCACCACATTTTCCCCAAACCATTTTTCAAGAAGGACTTTTTAATGTTTCAAATCATGGCTCTCATGAACAAATAAATTTCTTTGTAGACTCCGAGCCCTTCACTGTGAGTGTTCATTCATACTCGTATGAACACATCAAGTTGTGTATGTGCACACGTGGTGTAGGTATGTCACAGTCTATATTTGCTTTTTATTTCCTTCAGTAACAATGAATTGTGCTTCCTTCTGAAGGACTTAGTCTAATTAAAGGATTAAGAGGCAATAGTTTAGATTCAGATCATTCTTTTTGTTCTATAGCCAACCATACATTTTTGCCAAGTAGGTATTATTACATTCCCAAATCAGACTTGTTTTGGTTTGGTTTGATTTGGTGTAGTTTTGATGGGGAAACTGTTTTAATGCCCTCTCTTCACTAAGCAGTGGCAGCCTGGTGTTCTGAGGTCTCCTTCCCAAGACTGTAGTCTAAGTGAGCTGACTAGAGACCGTGGAACCTTCCCTGAGAGAGAGTAGGCAGGCCGTGTGGTGCTGCTTAGGGACAAATCCCCTATTGTGGGCTCTGCCTTTTTTATAACGACCAGGAGCTCCTCAGAAGCTTAAAAGATTGGAGTCTAAGGTCAGGAAATTAATTTTATCTGTAAACCAGTCACTCTATAGATTGAAACTACCTTGTGAATGTTCTTAAAAGTATTAATAGCTCATAAATGTAAAAGATGCTTCTCAGTTCAGTCCTGCTCAGACCCAGTGGTGTCACCGAGTTGTGTTTATACTGCCTTCTGCCACACCCTGGCGTCTCCCTGTGTGTGTTTACCCAGATAACTTCACGCCCTCCTTGGGACACAGAATTAAGAAGAAAATGCATGCTTATAAATTAGAGTTCCAGCCCTATTGTTTTCTCTGCCTGTTTCTCCTCTCTTCCTTTCTTTGTTCTCTTTATCTCTTCCTTCTTTTCTTCTCCATTCTTTTGTTTATTCCCTCATCCTCATTCCTCCTTATTTTCAATTCCAGTTTTCTTCTAACCCCTTTTTAGTTGCCTGCTGCCCGTCCTGCTCTTGCAGTCTTAGTGCTTAGCCTGCTTCTGACAGACCTGTCAGAGTGGCTGTGGGGGTGTGGCAGGGCGTGCAGGCTCAGTGCTCTTTTCCACTTGATTGATAGATTGCTCCTGGATAATACATGCAAGCTGATGACCTCTTGCCCTGATTTTAACTCTGGAGGAGAGGGGGTGGGCCATCATACATTAGATATAAAGCATGGCCCTGAGAGTCTTCAAATTGAGAAAGTATAGTAAGGATGTTCGGTTTTGGTCTCTTAAGAATTCTGAATTGTTTAAAAAGTCACACACACTACCCACAAAGAAAATTCAGAGCCTGAGGTCTAGTTTCTGAGTTTTATCATGGCCCCTGGAGTTCAGAATCCCAGGCTATGGTCCAGTCTATTAAAGCACCAAAGATTTTTAAAGTCACTTTTCTTCACAGAGGGCACATGCCCAAATTATCTCTGCTTGTCCTATCTTAAATGAATTGAGTTCCAGAATGGAGTGGGAATGTATGAAACCTAAAGGGAATACTCTAAAAAAATATTTTTTCTTCTCCATCCACATATTTAATATATATTTAATATATTTATATATTTAACATATTCTTTTTTTGCCTTTTACTTTATTAACTTTAACTTTTTTTTTTAATCAATAAAAATGAGAGTCATGCAAATATACTGAATTGTGTGCAGGAGGAGGAAGCAGGTGGGAGTTTAGGAAGCAGGTGAGATTCGGACGTCAGGTGAGATGAAGGGGCCGGCCAGGAAGACCAGGGTAAGGAGGTGCTGAAGGAAAGTTCTTGGAGTTGAGGATTCCAAGGCAAGAGTAAAACATCTCAAGATTATTTAGATGCAACTAAATAAAGAGATCCTGTAGGCTGTAATTTCTATTCTTTTAATGGGCTGCAAAAAGAATTCCTGGATGATTTTAGGAATTTCAGGGTAGCCTGAGAAAGAAGTTCTTGCTCAGCAAAGAGCAGACAGTGTGACCCTCTACTTTGAAGGACACGGAAGCTTAATTTTCACTGGAAATCTGCAGTGTTCTTTTTCCCCAAGTGTCTCTTTTATAGGCCACTTAGTTTCTGGATCTAAGCGGAAGATTGAACAATGAAATATATACGCTTGAAAGTTGCATTTCATAGACATGGTATTTCTTAAATTGTTAACATATGAACCCTGTTTTTGCCTTTAATTATTTCACTTGGTAAAAATGTATTTGTATTCTTCAGTGCTTTCCTTGGCATCCTCCAGTTTTAATAGGGAAAGAAGGTACCCCGGAAAAGATTTCGCCAATGAAGAGGTTCTTAAATGTTACAGCACCCTTCTTTCCCTTCTGTTAATTTTAATAGATATTAATTATTGCTGCATGAGGTCCTATGTGCCTGGCCCTATTCCAAGCACTTTAAATAAATCAGCTCATGTCATCCTCAACCCAGTAAGTAAGCACTATTGTTAGTTACCCCCTTTTACAGATAAACACTTTTTATAAAAGGGCCTCTTTCAGTTTTTATAATTAGATTTATGCTGCTCCCAGAGAACCAGTGGAAGCTGCTGGCAAACGGTAGAGTTTGACAATGAACTGGAGTTAGCATTACTTACATGAGCTGTGGAAAATACTTGCGGATAGCCTGTACATTTGAAATTTTCAACGGATGCTCCTTCCCAACTTGGTCAAGAGGTTGGTGGGAAATTAGGTAAGTAACTCAACTTCTTAAAACCTGTTTGCCAATCTGTGAGAAAAAAAAAAGACAGTTTCTTCTAATTTTCAGAAAATATGGGTACTTCTGAAATACAAAACCTAAATGAGCCCTGGTTTTATACCACAGTGCGGATCTTGCCTTTCTCCTCCCTCACCTGTTGGCTGACTCCCGCAGGAGCAAGCTGGGACCTGCTCTTTTAGAAACAGCATCAGAGAAATGTTTCGGCACAATCTACCTGAGTGATCTCAGCCTGGACCAGCAAGCAGCGGCTGTATTTAGATTTGAGTAAGAACTTCCCCACCGTCACCCTGTTTATCTCGTGGGTTCTGCAATCATTGCAGTTTGGAGCCTGTTGTGCTGGCGCTGGGTCTAGGGAGGTCAGATCCCTGCTGATGTGCGATTTCATAGCTCTCGGTTGTTAGTGAACAAATTAGTATCACATCCTAATAAAACGGATGACTAGACTCCATGCATAAAAGCATATGATCTAGTTAGGAAATACTGAGTCCACTAAAATGGCATGCACAAAGCCCCTGTGGGACCGCTAAGAGGGGGCAAAGGCAGAGAGACAGCAGGTAAAACGGTGGGTGGGCACAGACTGCGTCTGGTGCCGGTGCTGTGGTGGTTGCATGTGTGCGCTAATGCAGACATGCTTGCGGAGCCCTTTCTCACCTGAGTTGAGTTTTTGTGTAAGCGTTAGCAGCAAACTTTTAAGGAAAATGCAATGAATTATTTAACCAATGGAAGGATTTTGTAGTTAGTTACATCTTAAACTTTCTGTTTGTATTTCCTGTATTGGTTTTCCTTTGAGAAAGGTTACGTGGATATGAGAAGCCGTTATTTGTTCTAAAACCATTTGCTGAGCCCCATCTTTGAACTAAGCCTAGGCCCTAGGCCACTTCAGGACTGAGTAACTAATCCATTACAGGGCCTACCCACATTCAAGATCTACCAACTTGTGTCATTTAGGATGCGTTTCCTTATCCTAGAACACTGTCAGTGGGGTGTACTCAGGACCTGGCCCCCCTCACACTGGGGGGTTTCATCACCTTTACCATTCATGCTAATCGTGCTAATCAAATTGGGTAGTAAGCTGTAAGCCATTCTTTGCTAACTCATTATTTGACTTGAACCTGAGGAGTGACTTCCTACTCAGATCTCCCTTATTAACATTTCTAACTGTGATAAATAAGCAAAATTATAATCACATTCTTCCCCATAGAGTGAATTAAAAATGTATTTTGCCTAAGTGGAGAGTGTGAGAAAGATAGACCCCAGCTCCTCTCGCCAACCCCTCCCCTCACCTCTCCGTCCCTTCTGTTACTGGCATATCTGTTGAGAGAACTGGGTATAGAAGGACTAGGAGACCTAGCTTTGAGGTAGCCTTACTTTGCCTAGGGACCAGGGACACCCTTTGACCCAGGATGGAACAACAAATACTAAACATTTGTTAAAGAAATGGAATCCTGCTGAAGGCAAACTCCAGCCTTCAAAACTTGGGGAATGAAGCTGTGAGAAACCAGGGGAGTGCCACAGAGCCTTCACTGAGGGGAATGTCCTCGCTTTCACCTTCCTCCTCACCAGCTACACGGCTTCCCCCAGGTGAATGGCTTTACTCCAGGCTGTTCTGTCTCCTTTCACCTACCCTATGCCCCCTAAAACTCCTGAGTGTCCTTTCCTGAATACTCCTTGGCTGGCAGGAGACAGAAAGTCCTTGAGTGTTTTGCTCAGATGTTTTGTGTTCACTCTTGTTTGTTCTCTCTCTCTCTCTCTATATATATATATAGAGAGAGAGAGAGAATTATTTAACCAATGGAAGGATATATACACACACACACACACACACACACACACACACACACACACACACACTCATGACCAATGATTCTGCTTCTTTCTGAACAATTCCCAGGTCTGAATCTATCCCCCACTGGTCAGTCTCAAGCTTTCCTTCCGCATCTCCACTTAATCATCCTGAGGGTCCCTCAGATTCAAAGGATCTGAAAGGAACTCTTGTTCATCCTTTCCAGGCCACCTTCTGTACCTGTTGTTGCTATGGATACCCCTATGCTTTCACTCTGGCTTTAACGTCCAGGGCCATCTACAACAGTTCAACCTAATTAAGTGACTGCCATTGGTGTCCTAGGTTAAGTCCTTACTCTTAGGAGCCCACAACGTAGCACTCCTTCCCTCTTGATTCCTCTGCCTAGTGAGTCATGCCCCACAGCTCCTGGATCTATCCCTCTTTTCCATTTATCCAGTTAATTCCATAATAATTCTTCCTGGACAATTGCACCCACTGCCTTGAGGGGCCCCACGTCCCCCACTTGCACTCTCACTCTAGTGCATGACTGTGCCTCTTGTGTATCACTGTCCCTTCCCTCCTACTGGCCTTCAAAGCCTGCCTCTGATATCATCAACAGTTTCTCCAGCCTTTCCTCATCCGGCCCCCAGCAGCAATCTCTCCCATTCCTGAATCTTCATAGCTTTCTCACTCATCCAAGTCTCCCTGATATTAGAGCTTATGGATGTCTCTCCCATTCAAGCCTAGGGCCATTGAAGGTGAAGTTAATCTCTATGCCTACACACCCAGGACAATGCCTTGCACATAGTAGGTAGAGAAGGACTCTTAAATGAAGAAGCAAATGAACAGACCACAGCTAGGCAAGAACCGGGCTCTGAAGACCTACACTGTATCCAGGATGAGGATGTCTAGTCAGGGTGCACTGCTGTGACCACAGCCCCCACTTGGGGTTCCTTCAAGTTCTGAACACTATGACCAGTATATGTGAGACCTGCTCATCCAATTTGAAGGCTTGATTATTAATTCCTCCCTAGCCTGCACTGTTGGTGACTCACCTTG
The DNA here is from genome assembly GCF_963455305.1 of Plecotus auritus. Lineage (NCBI taxonomy): Eukaryota > Metazoa > Chordata > Mammalia > Chiroptera > Vespertilionidae > Plecotus > Plecotus auritus. The sequence goes on from NC_137773.1 coordinate 78,860,486, forward strand.
CCCACCGGGATCTCCAATGACCTCCTCTCAGGGCCCCATTTTCAAGTCTCCCTCGAGTGGTGGCTGTAGGATCTAGCAAAATACCTGACGAGGCCCTCAGTACATTTTCCTCTCTTCCTCCAAGCACAAGAGAAAATGAAAAGTAAGTTCCCTACAAATATCGGAGCCCAATCAGAGGGGTGCAGCAGCCATCCTCCCAGTGCCTCGCAGAGCTATCACCAGGGCTCCTGAACAACTCTACCTGCTGCAGCCGCTCTTCCTCTTGACTGACAAGCTCCAGGATGAAACACAGGGAGGTGTGGTCAGGTCATCCTGAAGACATCAGAGTCCCAGGGGGGCTTAGCGCTCCCCACTAAAGGAGGTAAACTGTGAGCAGGCCCAGGGCAGGGTGGGGTGTGGTCACATTGACTCAGACTTCTCAGGTGACAGGTCTCAGGATCCTGCCCTTGCCTAGGACTCCTAGGCAGCCCTAGTCAAGCAAGTTGTTGCAAATTAGCCTAGAGGGATTACAAAATCCTGCTGAGATGGGGCAAGGCACTACAAGCTGAGATGAACAAATGATGGCAACTGTGCTGGGAGAGGGAGAACAGTGTACTCTGGCCACATAAGCCAGTAGGTTGGGTCTTCCAAATCAGAGGAGCCTGAGACAAGCCACCCTGCTCACCTCAACCCTGTAAGAGCTGTGTTATTACATTCCTCATTTATAGATGAAAAAATAGGCTCAGAGTTGCTCAGTGCCTACACCAAGGTCACCAGTTCATAATATGACAGACGGAAGGGTTGTCCCCCTGAGCTCCAACCATTTTTTGATCCTGGGGTCATGAGTGTGACAATTCAGAGTTTGGAGGAGTTAGTGCCCGAGTACTTGATGCTTTTCAGAGGGCAGTCAAGAGTGATGACCTTGAAATTCCTTTCCTGGAACTAAACTTTAGTGTTTTGAGTTTTGCTTCATGAATCTTGGAGTTTAGAACTGGAAGGAACCTTAGAAATTTAAACCAGAAAGATAAAAGTCAGAGCAGTGATTTGGTGCAGAACCATCTGGGCAGAAAGCAAAGGAGCTAGATGACTTCCTATGTCCCACCCAGTCCCTGGGCTAGAGCCTTCTCCTGGCAGGCTCCTGCGAGGTACTTAGGCTACAAAGACCACTCTACCCCAAGACCACTGGATGTGATACTACGTGACCTTTGAGTTTCAGGGGTCCCAGTCCTTTCTTATTACTAGTGTTTGACCAGGATGGTTGAAAGAGGCTTATACATAGAGATCTAAGGCACGGTATAATGAATATAGATAATTATGTTGTACTATAATTTAATGTGATAAATATCACTACATCGGCAATCATATTACAATATGTAAATGTGTCAAAGTAACACATTGTACACCTTCAACTTACACAATGTTACACATCAGATTTATTCAATTAAAAAAAAAAGAGGCTTATGGTAACCAGGGAGGATGACCGATATATGTATCTCATTATCAGTTATTAATGTCATCCTTTATTAAGCTGGATGCTTTGCAATTATTTTTTCATTCTCAGAACAACCTGTAGGTAATTATGATTACCCTAATTTTGGGTGTGAAAAAAATGAGATTCTGCTTGATTGACATTTTCTCAAGATTCACATCTAGTAAGTAGCCAAACCAGTACTGGAGCCCACATCTTTCTGACTCCAAAGCACCCACTGTTTCCTCTGTGCTACAGAGCCTCCTCACTGTCCCTGAGGATCATCATGTGAACATGGTTGAGAAGAAACATGATTCAAGATTTCGTTCAGCAGCCACCTGCCTCCCTAACCACTCTTGGTGTGGATTGTGTGTTCCTCTCAGAGCTTTGCTCCTTTGGAGATGATTGTGTGCTTTTTTCCAACATATCATTGGAGAAGATTTTCCTCCTCTATCTCCAACACCTAACACTCTGCCTATCCTCTAATGCATGTTTAAGAATTATTTTTTAACTAAACGATGGAATTAATAAGTGAGTAAATGAAATAATTTCCTCTCATTCCTACATGTCTCTCTATTTCGGGGCAGTGTGCACGTGTAGCCTAAAGAGATCTGTGCCTAGCAATCAATGTTGTATTATTAACAGACTAATGAAGGTGTAATTTATAAACAATAAGTTCACCAATTTTAAGTGCAATTTAATGAGTTTTGAGAAGTGAGTACAATTGTGCATTCACCACCTCTATTGTAATATATGACATTTCTATCAGCCAGTAAGTGTCCTTGTGCTCCTTAACAGTTCCCTCCCCCCATGCCCTGGCCCCTGGGCAACTACTGACCTGCTTCCTATCATTATAGCTTTATATTTCCAGAATTTCATATAAATGGAATCATTTTAACTTAGAATAACACTTTTGAGATTTAACAATGTTATTGTATGTGTCAGTAGTTCATTTTATTACTATGTAAATTACATTATATAGATAGACCACAGCCTATCCATTTGGGATTGAACATTTGGGATTTTTGCAGCTGTGTACTCTTGTGCATAAAGCTTCAACTTTTAATACAAGAACATTCATATGAACATTCAAATAAATGTCCTTATTTGGACATACACTTTCATTTCTCATGAAGAAATTCCTAGGAGTGGAATGTCCAGGTCATATGATAAATATTTGTTTAACTTTGGTACTGCCAAACAGTTTTCTAAAGGCTACCACTTTACATTCTCACAAGCAGTTTATGAGAGTTCTATATGTTCAACATCCTCACCAATACTTGGTACTCTCAATCTTTTTAATTTTAGCCATTCTAGTTGATATATACTAGTATCTCATTGTGACTTTAAATTACATTTTCCCCTGATAACTAATAATGTTGAGTATCTTTTTCATGTGCTTTTTGGCTATTTTTATATCTTTCTAAAACATTCTATTTTTGCCCTATGCTTTCATTGCATTTTCCTCTTAATATTGAGTTGAAGATGATTGCCTACATAGAAAAACCATAGGAATCTACCCCCAAAATGTCCTTGAACTGATAAGTAAGTTTAAATAGCTCACAGGATACAAGGGCCACATAACTATATTAGTACTTTAATGAACTATTGGCTTACTAGACAAAGACTTTAAAATAACTGTCTTTTATATGCTCAAATAGCTAAAAGAATTAAAGGAAATTAGGATAATGACATATGAACAAAATGAGAGCATAAACAAAGAGACAGAAATTATAAAAATAAACCTAACAAAATTCCAGACTGAAAAATGCAATAACTGAAATTTTACTAGAGGTGTTCAACAGGAAACTCTAATAGGCAGAAGAAAAATATCAGTGAACTCTGAAGAGCCCCCCCGCCAAAAAAAAAGTGAAGGAAAATGAAGAGTCTAAGATTCTTGTAGGACATAAACAAGCCGACCAATATAAACATTATAGGAGTGCCAGAAGGAGAAGAAAGGAGCAGAGCGAATATTTGAAGAAATAATGACTGAAAACTTACCAAACTTGATGAAATAATGGATGAATCCAAGAAGCTTAACAAATTTCAAGTATGATAAGCCCAAAGAAACTCACACCAAGACACATTACCAGTATAATCAAACTGTTGAAAGGTTTTTTTAAAAAGCAAGAGAAAAGTGACTCATCACATGTAAGAGATCTCCCATAAGATTATCAATAGATTTCTCAGCAGAAACTTTGCAGCGCAGAAGTCAATGGGATTATATACTTTAAATCATGACATTTTAAATCTGTCAAACAAGAATTCTATACCCGGCAAAACTGTTCTTCAAAAAATGAGGGAGAAAGTAAGATATTTCCAGACAAAGAGTTCATTGCCACTGGATCTGTTCTACAAGAAATTCTAAAGGGAGTCCTTCAAGTTGAAATATAAGGACACAAGAGAGAGAGAGAGTAACTTGAATCATATGAAAATATAAGGTTCTTTGTAAAGGTAAACAAATAGACAAGTATTAAAAAACAGTATTGTAATTTTGGTTTATAACAAATGTTAATAAATTTTTAAAAACAAGTCATACAAAGTATTTTTTCCAATCACAATAGAATGAAACTAGAAATCAACAGAAGGAAAATTAGAAAATTCACAAATATGTGGAAATTAACACAATCTCAAACAGCCAATAAGTCAAAGAAAAGAAATCATGAGGGAGATTAAGAAATACTGAGACAAAAACTATAACACATCATATGAAATCACGAAGCAGACACCTTCACCGTACACTATTCAAATTCCTGACCCATAGAGGCATCAAGCATAATAGTTGTTATTTGGGTAGTTTATTACGCAGCAATAGATAACTGGAGCACATCCCTTCATGGATCGTTGTCCGATTCTAGCAGAAATTCAAGGTGAATGGTTCAAGGACCAAATTATACAGCTAGTCTAAGTGCATATGTTGAACGGGGAGCATGTTTCCCAGTGAGGTCTTCACAAAGACTGCTGAGACATCCCAACTTTCTGAATATAAATCCAGGAGCAGTTGAGTGGAGTCTCTTCATATGAGTTGCTGTAGGCAACTCATGTCAGTGCTTGTGGGAAGTGAGGCTATTGAAGGCTACCCTCTTGTTGCCCAGCTAGCTGGCACACTGCACTGTCCCTTTTGCCCCCACACTTTTCTTTCCTTCCATTTTACCCCTTTCACTGAGTGCCCATGATGTACAGCACATAATTTTAGGTTCTGGAGTGTGAAAGATGAATGTATATTAACCGTCATTTATTATCTGCATGCTGATGCTTTGCCACCTCAGGTCTCACTGACTCTGGAGGGACTGCCCCTCCCAAGGCTAGCCAGTTCCCATAGATAGTAAACAACTCACCTGCTGGTACACTTTTCACACAAATCCACACCCAAAACTCTGGGGCCACCATCCACCTGTCCCTATCATGAAGACCAGGTATCTGACAATGAGGGATACCTTTATGCCCCAGTGTCCACCCGAATTATTCAGATTTAGTTGATCTAAAGCCTACTTCCCTTCCCTTGCCGTTCCTTCCCAAGGAAGCCACAGAAGGCTCTTGCCTATGGTTTCCCCCTCCCAGTGCTTTGCCATGTCCCCCATAGCATGATATGCCCCTCTTAGGAACTGATTAACTAGCTCTTGGGCAGTCTTCTCCTGATACATTGGCCCTACTATACCTCAAGTTTTCTATTAATATATTTTAAAACAGAATGATACTCAGTTCTTGCCCTAAGGAAGCTTATAATTTATTGGGTTGGGGAGTTCTAAAATAGTAGGACTGGTAGCATTCTGTGTCATGATCTGAGCACACTTCTCAGGCACGTTCACACTGAAATCTCAGCCAGTACTCACCATGTCTGCTTCTCTGTAGGCATACTGTACTTCAATGAAAAATAATTTTTAAAATCATGGTAGTTTGAAATCCATCTATTAAAGCAACCTCATACACTGAACAAATAAGTATCCTCTGCTTCTCACAGCAGAATGGTTGGCTGATGACGGAGTTCACGATGACATCTCCATCGGTGCTGCTTCATAATGTCAGCCATTAGCCTGACACCACTTACCCAGAAATCAGACGTGTATGGGTAGTCTGAGAAAAGACTTATTTATTTTTCATTTCATATTATTGATAGGCATTTGCTAGTCAGTTTCCCTTCTTCCTCTTAGGCATTTGGAAAGAAGAGGCAATAGAATAAAGAGATAGAAACATTCCCCTTGAACCAACTGTTAGTTTTTCTTGTAATTTGTTCTTTTTCTACCTAAATTTGAAAGTTCAGCTTCTGACTAGCTAAAGATCATGTCAGTGCTGTAATCATTGCTCCTTACAGAAGGAAAACTGACCATTGTTCAGAGTGGAGTGGGAGAAAATTCATGTCTTTTACATGGAATTCTCCCGTCCCTCAGTGCTAGGGAGAAGCACACACAAAGCCCAGAAGGAGCGTTAGCTTGTCTTGGCGCTGCTGTGAGAATGTACACACACATCCAGCCTTCACCTCCCTGGGCCCACGAGGCTATCCACCCTGTGCACTGGGCAGGTGACTTGCTCAAATGTGTACCTGCACTCATGGCCGATGGGACCGGACTCATGTCTCTGCTCCAAGTCCAGCTTCTTCCCAGCATTCATTAGGAGATGTGATTAATCATAGATGAGCGGGCATGTATAGAGGGGAGATTCTGCAGTAACTAGGACATTGGATCTGGGGGACTCCCAAGAAAATGTGGGTTTCAGTACCCCAGTGTTTTGGGACCACTGAATCCCTCTTGCAAAAGGGTTTTGATATTGTCAGCAGGTCTACACTCACCACACTCAGGAGCAATGTCATTTGAAAATCCTATTCCTTCCCCTTATTCCCCAACAGAAAAGCTGTTAAACCTAAGAAGCTGTGACTCTCTGCCCAGTTGTCCATGTGTCCTGCCTGCTTCCAGTCCATGCGGGTAAGCCTATAGGTACATCATAAATCCATGCTGTGTGGTTGAATTCCCCCAAATTATTCTAAATTAGGGACCTTGATGAATTTCTCCTAAATGTATGAAGAGATTTCTGTGGGTTAAAAGAGTGGATCCTGAACACAGTTCCTTGGAGGGAAGTCAGGGTTTCTGGTTATTGGACCAGCTGTGAGGGGTGAGGGATAGCGTGGCTGGAAAGTCTGGGTCCAGTTTCCTGGCTCTTCAGCATGCGCCTCAACTATAGCCAACAGGGTTAGCCCATTTGTTCTTCACATTACCTTGCATTTATTTAAGCACCCTTTGGGTGAGGGAAGGTCCAATGGAACTTGGAGAGATGGGACTGGAGAAGCCACAAGGGCGGGGGGAGACCCAGCAGCTTGTTAGAAGCCCTGCTCTCTGGCCTGGGGCTCTGGTGAGGGTGGGGAGCTGGGAGCTGAGCCCGGGCGGCCCTGGAACCCAGAAGCAAAGGCATGAGGGATAGAGATTATGTTCAGGTCTCTGCGCTGCCACATGCATGCTGCAGCCTCACCTTCTTCACTGAAAAACAGCTTAACACTAAAACTTGGGCTGCCTGCTTTGCAGAGGGCTGTGTAGAGGCTCGGATGAGCCAGAGAATGACCTTTACAAAGACTGCCAATAAAGTATGGACAAGTTAGTGTGAGCAAAGAAGATGGTGGTGATAATTTTCACCTCCAGCCTGCTGTGAGGGACAAAAAGCACAACTAAAGGACTTGTATGCATGCATATTAGCATAACCAATGGACACAGACACTGGGGCGGTGGGGGCTTGTCCTGGGTGGGAATGCGGGGGTGGGGGGGTCAATTGGGGAAAAAGGAGACATATGTAAAACTTTAGACAATTAAAAAACAAAACAAAACAAACAAAAAAACAACGACCGTGCAAAGACTAGGGCCACCAGCTGAGTCTCTGCCAGCCCAGAACTTGTTCTGACCCCAAGTTCTGGTGCCCTAGCGTCACTGAAATTCTTCAGTTTGGAACAGAATAAGGAAAGCTCCTCAAGGGGAAAAAGTTTTGGAGGACTGACTGTCAATTTTATTTAAATTTTCAACCATTCCTTATTTTATACCATTTCACAGTTCTTTAAATATGCGAGCTGCGTTCACAATTACTGTATCAGTTATCCTATATTACCCCTATTTACAAGTGAAGAAACTGAAGCTGAGATCTGGTAAATGCAACTTGCACCCGGGGTTTCTGACTTCAAGTCCTGTATTCCTGGAAACCGGTATTTGGAAAGAAAGAGCCAAAGAAAAAGGTGGGAGGGATGGGAGTAAAAGGGAAAGGAAGGAGGAAGAGAAAAGAGAGGAAAGAGCGATAGGGGGTCAGGTGAGGAGAGAAGAGGGAAAGGAAGGAGGGAAGGGGGAAAGAAAAACTCATTTAAGAGGAGGAGAAAGCATAGTTTAAGAATACACACCGGAAGAGTAAGGCTCAGGTCTGTGTGCCAGACAGGTCCGTTGCATGCGGGGTGTTCACTGTGCCCCTAATCGTCACGCGCAGACCCGTCACCCTCATTACTTTCCCTTGCCTGCGGGGACTCCCATCCCATTCCGCTGCGGGTCCAAGCACCCGCAGGACCCAGCACCGCAGCCCTTAAACCTTGTCCTTCTTGGTTCGGCTGCCTGCGGGTTCACCACGCCGCCGAGCCTGGACAGATGAGCCTTTGGACCAACAACTAAGGGGCCGCGCTGGTCCTGGGCCCAGCGCTGGCCGGAGCAGGCGTCGGGGATGCCTTGGAAGGCGCCAGCCCTGGTCCTCTCGCTCAGCCCTCCAAGCCCGAGCTTTGGGGATGTTTGGGCTCTATGCAGCGCTCCGGAGGATTGAAGGTCTGAAGGTTGCCGTGACCAGAGGCGTCAGAGTCACATTTGACCTCGAATCCCTTAGCGCCGCCCGCACCTGGGCACGCTAGCATAAAGTTGCCCAAGTACATCAACGCATGGGTGCAAATTAATGCAGGAAAGAAGGAATGGAACGAGTGAAAGAGCCCGGTTTCCGGCACGCAGACAGCTCACACTAGCCAGGACGCGCCGGTACTAGCAACGGGGCTGCTAACGCCGGGGTCCTGGAAAACCCAGGTTCAAGCGCTTTCTCCGGAGGAAATGCAAGAAATTAAACGATTGGAAACAACAATCACCACACGGATTGTCTCCGCCCCCGCCCCCGCTGTTTTCCCTATTTTTGCCTTTGGTCTATGTAGAATCCAACTTGACTGCTCTGCTCTGCCCAGGGTCTGCGTATCTTCCTAACCTGGTGCCGGGCGCGGCCCCACTGCGTGCGCGTCCTGCTCAGGAACCGCGCTGGGAGGGCGCCAGAGGCTGGCGCCGGAGTGGGGATGCCCGCGGCGGCAAGGGGGCGCTGTCCCCTAGAGGCCTCTGACCCTGTGGTGGAGCACTGTCTCCGCCCTGGAGGACGGTGGGGTTAGAAAAGGTCGGAACCAAATTCTTCTCAGCGTCCTCCGCTGCAGCGCAAGTGCCCCTGCCCGGATCCCTCTCCACCCCTTACCCTTCCCATTCCCTACAGAGCTGCCCTTCCCCGGACGGGCGCGGCCCTAGCTCCCCGCCGTTCCCAGAGCATTCCGGCCTGGGATTTTTCTAAAGGAATTTCTGGCAGAGGGGTCCAACACGGGAAATGGCCTAGGCCTCCCGGGGTAGGGAAACCCGCCTAGACCGCGGACACATTCTCTCCGCAAACCTGCCCCACCCCACCCTGCTCGGCCCCGGCGCCAGCCAGCCCCACCGCTCCACCTCGGGTTCCAGGATGCTCTCTGGCTGCAAAGCACCCACTTTCCAGCTCGCTCTGCGCTGTGCTCGGCGCCCTGGCTGGTCAGCCCCGATTCAGAAGAGCAGCAGGCGGAGGCCTACGGTACTGCTTCTGGATCCTGGTTGGAAGGGAGAGGAAAATTAGCTTTTTATTTTATGCGGAGAGCCCGTTCTCGGATGAAAATTATCAGGGACTTTAGAGATTAAAATTGAGACTTAAAAACCGAGAAGTTGCATCTCTCCATCCATTTGCCGGGTTTTAGCCGTGGGGGCGGTTCGGGAGTGCGTTTTGCGCACAAGGCGCCTGTGAACTCAGCCGCTGCGCGCTGCGCGCTGGGGCATTGCAACGCGGACTTTGAACCTACCGGTTCTACATCTAGAATTATCTTAACATCTACCATCAAGTATAGAGTTTCAACTTCGCATGTTATCTCATCGAATCTTCACAACAGCCCTGTGAGATCAGTCTTATCATCGTCCTTCTTTTGGGATTAGGAAAGGAGGTTTAGAGAGATACCCGACTTGCCCTGAGTCACGAATTAGGTAACCCAGACACTGAAGGCAGGCCCGGACCCCAGACCCTCAGTCCTCCCATGACAATGCTACCTCCCTTCTGGGTCGCTTCTGCGGAGCGCCGCACAGGAGGGGGGCACGGCAAATATTTGTGGATAGAATTCCAGGATCTAGTCAAGCCTTGTGATTGCGGTGTTTTATACAGTAGGGTGTGTCTAGGCCATATTTACTCACTCATTTCTTCTTCACTTATTTGGCGGTGCCCGAGCGCCTACTGTGTGCCAGCGCTGAAGTTAAGAGCCAGGGGAACAGTCCTACTCACACGAAGCCGGGTGACACGGAGATGTCATCCAGCGAGCGAAGTGGTCGCCCCATGGGAGGTGGGTGTCAGGACGAGGGGAACTCAGGGGCTCCAGAGCTGGTGGGAGGAGAAAAGAGAAGATACAAGAAGGGAATTCCTTGAGGGAAGAGCTAGAGACAGGGGAGCTGGAGACCCCACACCGGAGACTACAGTGGGGTGGCGAGAGGGGTGTGAGAAGAGAGAAATCAGATGGCAGGCAGAGAGAATAAGAACTGAGCGCGCAGGCCTTTCCAGAGCCGGGGCCCGCGGGGACGTCGAGGTGGGCCCTCGCGTGGGTACTGCCTAGAGCCCGATGCGGGATCCAACCCCAGCCCTTGTTGGCCTCTGGTGGCCACCAAAGTTGGCTGGGGGCCCTGGTCATTGTACACGACGTGTGTTCTCTTAAGAACGGTCCCCAGACTGCTCTGGGGGGTTCATGGTCAATGTCTCTCGCGCCCGGCATTCCCAGGGAAACCTGTTGGCTTCGGTTCTCCGCTGGATCCCACGCCCGGGAGGAGTTGGTGGAGTCTGGCCCGTGGAGGCCGCGGCCCGAGGACTGGGTCCGGCTCCTACTCTCGGACGAGGTGACCGCGGGCGTTGCCCTCCTCCCTGCTCTGCGGCACCTGCGCCGGGAGCCGGCGGGACGGGAGGCGGCCCTGGGGCGGCGGGGCGCGTATCCCCGGGAGGGACCCGAGAGGCGGAGGGGCGGGCTGGGGGCGGGCGCGGGGAAGCGGCCCTCCTTTCCTCTCCGGCTCCCGGCAAGTCGGAGCGGGGACTGGGAGGTCGGGGACACAGGGAGGGGGCCGCGCCGAGACGGAGGGAGGGGCCGAGCCGCCTTCAAGAGTCATTGGAGGACGGGACCGCCCGAAGCTGATAAATAAGGGGCCGGGCCGCGGCTGCGGGCCAAGTTGGACGCCCCGACCCGTGCGAGGGCCAGGTCAACGCCGGCCCCGCGAGGCGAAACGAGACGACCCCCGTGCGGCCATGGCCTCGCTTTTGGGAACTTACCCGTGGCCCGAGGGGCTGGAGTGCCCGGCCCTGGAAGCCGAGCTGTCGGATGGGCTGTCGCCGCCGGCCGCCCCCCGCCCGCCAGGGGACAAGGGCTCGGAGAGCCGCATCCGGCGGCCCATGAACGCCTTCATGGTGTGGGCCAAGGACGAGAGGAAACGTCTGGCGGTGCAGAACCCGGACCTGCACAACGCCGAGCTCAGCAAGATGCTGGGTGAGTGCGCGGGAGGGCCGGTGAGCCCGAGGTCGCGGGCAGGGGTGCAGGCAGAGGCCGGCCGGGGCGAGTGCGCAGAGTGTGGCCGGACCTGGCGAGTGGGGACGCGGGGAGCGCGGGCGTCGCGGTGCCGCCGAGGCTGGGCATCTGTGCGGGCGTGGGTGTGAGCGCGGTGACTGGGATTCAGAGCAGGGGCACCTTGGCAAGGCCCAAAGTGAAACAGCTTGGCCCTGGGGTGGCCGGGGAGGACAGGAGCGGGATTGGGGGCCCCAGGGTACGGGCGGGGCGGGGCTGGGTCGCCGCGCTGCGGAGACCCGAGCGCGCGGAGCGGCCAGGATGGACGGAAACGCTGAGATGGGTTGCAACTGGCCTTCTCTAGGGATACGAGTGGGAAATCCATCTTTCCCTGAACTTTACCACTGGCCCCATCAAAGAGAGAGGTGGTAACTATTATTAACGAATATTCGTGAAGAGAGACCTTGCGGAATGCATTCCTGCTTTAACTTTATCATTAAAGCAACAGCAGAACGTCTATGCAAATAGACTCCATTGGAGACTCCATGTCTCAATCGCAGCCCTTTAGTTCATTTGATCCGGATACTCAGGGCGCCGGTGAGGGTCTGTCTGTCCCGCAGCCTGGCCTGGTCGCTTCCTCCGGATTGATGCTGTGTAGTCCCAGCAGGGGTGGTGGGACCGGGGACAGGGATGAGCCCATAGAGAGGATGTTAGGGCAGGTCGGAAAAACCAGAGTTCCTGTCAGGCTTTCTAGTCTCTCCTCTGTCTGGAGCTGAGCACTCTTCAACTCCGCCCTACTCCTAATCTCGTAGCCCTTTCGCTGTGGTTTTTATCCATTTGAACTGGTGGGAACCTTTCTAAACACTTGGTGAGTGGAGCAGACCCCAGGCCCTGTGAGCAGGGACAGTGTGTGGTTGTGGGAGGCTGGCCCTGCTCTCCAACCCCACCAGACCCAGAACCAAAGAAGCCAGTTTCCTTTTTCCTTTGGAGTTTTGGGCTTCTTTGGGTTGGAACCGTGAACTGAGGACTGACACCCACTTTTCTGCTGGTTAAAGCCACAGGCCCCCAGAGAAGGTCCCTCGGGCAATCTAGACGCCCTTTCAAAGCAGCTGGTAGAGTGGAGGTTTCAAAGAGCCTTCTACCGCCCAGCCTCCTGGTTAGCCTGCCCAGGACTCGTTAGGGAGCCATGTCTTAGTGAACCTCTTGTCCTTAAAAAGTGTTTAAAATTGTATTTTACATGGTTGGCATAAAGACAAATGTATTAATATACACAACAAAACATTTTCTTCAACTTGAAAGTTCATATTGTCCCTCAGATTGCTAAAGAAATGAAAACACTTTTTTTTTTCATGTGTGGGCCTCTTAAAGATTTTTTTGGTAGGCCCTAGATGCTGTTCCTAGATGCTCTTGTGACAGGGATAGAACGGGGTTTCTGTTGCAGACCCAGGGCCAGAGATAGGAGAAGAACTTGGTTTGGGGAGCATTATAGGAGTGAGGCTGCCTGCTCCCAGGGAAAGGGCTGGCAAAGGGACCTGGGTGACAAATGCCTCCTGTAAGCTGATCTCCGCTCTCTACTTGCACTTAGGCTTTCAGAGGTTACCGTCCATTTTGCAGGAAAGACACAGATTCCTTCCTGCTGCTTAACCACACAGCCCCTGGCACAGGGTGAGGGAAACCAACCTGGTGTTGCTTTTTCAAACGCGGTCTTTCTAATCTGTTCATAGCATGATCGATTTTCACCTCCCCCCCCCCCCTCCCTGGGATCTCGCCCAGCCCTTTCCTTTCTGACCTAGGAAAGGAAGGGACTGGATGTGAGAGTCCCAGCTTCCCCCCACCTCCCCCGCCCCACAAGCTTTCTAATCTCTAACATTGAAAACCTCACCAGGAACACTAGTATTCTGAGTATATTATGAATGAGGAAGTGCATAAAGGCAGCTGCACATTTAGTGACATTTATTTAGTGACATTTTATTAATACTGCAACATCCAGGTACACTTAGAAACTAGAGTCACATTTTATATACTCAGTCCACAGATAGGGAGAGAGAGAGAGAGAGAGAGAGAAAGTCTGGATCTTGGGCCTCTTGCAACAACTTTGTGGCCTCAGCCCCAGGCTGGGAGCTGCGGACCAGCTCCAAATCCAGAGTTCCTAACACTTTTCAAGTTGCCCTTTTAAGCAACAGCTAAGGATATAACTCGATGATGGTCAGAACGTTATAGACTTTCATCCCAGTGGCAGAACACCTTTAATAGTTCTCCTCCTCTCACCTCATTGGAGGGCCTGGTGTGCAGAGCCAGCCCACATGGGCACAGGCACCGGTGGATGGAGGGTGGCCATACACACAGCTCTACTCCTCCCTGTGCAGAGGGCTCCAGGTGGGAGATGTGCCCCTTTCCTTACAGGGCTTAGCAGGGCCTATCTTCCAGGCTAGTGACAGAAACTTCAGCACACATCAGAGTCCTGGGGGGACTTGTCCAAGTTGTAGAGCCTGAGTTCACCCTAGGAGGTGGTAGCCTAGGGGTCCAGCAGTGACCTTCAGAAAACCTGCAGCTGGAGGGATGTGCAATGCACTTAGAAAGACCGAACAAAGCCTTTTACAAAACAACACACAAGTGAGGGAGGACGAATAGGAAACACAAGTGAAACCAGCATTTTAGTCCCAGTGGGGCTCATGTGTGCGATGCTTTTAAAAGAGGGAGTTTTGAGTTGGGTAGTATCACAATGTATTTTCTAGTGAGCAAAATAGAGACCCAGGGAAGTTTGCTTCTGTACGGAGAGTCAGTGGCTGTGCAGGTGCCCCCTGCCAGGGTCAAAGGGAAGAGCGGGCACTTGTGTATGTGTGTGTGTGTGCACGTGCGCATGTGTGTATACATGCGTATGCATGCATATGTGCATGTTGCAGGCAGATGCTAGCATTCTGGCCACGGTTGGGTCTTCAGACAACAGGGTCCTATTTGACCTTCAGATGTAAGGGATAATCATGTTACCTTAAGTGAGATCCTATTGTTTAATTATATCTGTGAAACTATTAACTCTACCTGGGCTCCCTCATGGGGAGGCCTGTGAGTTTTATGCCATAAGTAAATATTACAGTATCACTCCCCGAGAAACAGTAATAATCAACAAAGGCAGAGAATCTTCATTGAAATGCACAAATAATTAGAATTGGCTCTCCAAGGGTTAAAAGAACTAAAGTCAATGTTGTAGTCCTTATATATTTTTATCCTGTGGCTGACATTGGCCTTTTGCTGTGAGTCCCACATTCTTTCCATGTTTGTGTTGTCAGATGGTTTTTATATGGGAGATGATGTGAATGTGTGTGTCGTTGGCATGAAGTGGTGTTGCCCCGTGCAGGCAGGGGAGGTTGTTTTGGCCTCACTGTGTGCGCAGGACCTAGGTTGGGAAGAGGGTGCCTTTGCGCCCTCTGTGGAGGGGGGGGGGGGAGGAGCGGATGGGATGGGGGACGGTGTGTGCCTCGTGCTTGGAGGCACGGGTCTGAGACAGGTGCACCGGCCGCCCGGAGCCGCGTAGATACTGACGGGGGCCTTTTCTGACTTGCATGAGCAGGAAAGTCCTGGAAGGCACTGACCCTGTCGCAGAAGAGGCCCTACGTGGACGAGGCGGAGCGGCTGCGCCTGCAGCACATGCAGGACTACCCTAACTACAAGTACCGCCCGCGCAGGAAGAAGCAGGCCAAGCGCCTCTGCAAGCGTGTGGACCCCGGCTTCCTCCTTAGCTCCCTGTCCCGGGACCAGAACGCCCTGCCCGAGAAGCGGGGCGGCAGCCGGGGGGCGCTGGGGGACAAAGAGGACAGGGGTGAGTACTCCCCGGGCGGCGCCCTGCCCAGCCTCAGAGGCTGCTACCACGAGGGGCCGGCGGGCGGCGGCGCCCCGGGCAGCACGGACACATACCCCTACGGGCTGCCCACGCCCCCGGAAATGTCACCCTTGGATGTGCTGGAGCCGGAGCAGACCTTCTTCTCCTCCCCCTGCCAGGAGGAGCATGCGCACTCCCACCGCATCCCGCACCTGCCCCGGCCCCCTTACTCCCCGGAGTATGCCCCCAACCCTCTGCACTGCCGCCACCCGCTGGGCTCCCTGGCCCTCGGCCAGTCCCCGGGCGTCTCTATGATGTCCACTGTCCCGGGCTGTCCCCCGTCCCCTGCCTATTACTCCCCCGCCACCTACCACTCTCTCCACTCCAACCTGCACGCCCACCTGGGCCAGCTCTCCCCGCCTCCCGAGCACCCCGGCTTTGACGCGCTGGATCAGCTGAGCCAGGTGGAACTCCTGGGGGACATGGATCGGAATGAGTTTGACCAGTATTTGAACACTCCTGGCCACCCAGACTCTGCTGCAGGGGCCGTGGCCCTCAGTGGGCACACCCCTGGCTCTCAGATGACACCCACGGGCCCCACAGAGACCAGCCTCATCTCCGTGCTGGCTGATGCCACGGCCACGTACTACAACAGCTACAGCGTCTCATAGAGCCAGAGGCCCGCCCAGCCCTGCCTCCGCCCTGGGCACTGAGCATGCCCCTCTCCCTCCTGGGCACTGAGCATAACGACCTGCGCTGTACTGCCACCCCACCGGCACGTCTGCACTGAGGGACCCTCAGCGAACCGGCTCTGCAGATCCCAGAACCCTCTCCATCCCCTTCCTCCCCAGCCCCAATCCCCGCAGCCTGCATTTTGAGTATATTCCTTCAAATGAGTTGTCATTGGCTACACCTGGAATAAGGCCAGGGCTTCTTTGAAAGACACTGGTTCCAGGTAGAATTTTCATGGACCTCTCCTCCCGGTTCCCATCTCAGAAATAAATGTGTAAAAAGCCCAGCAGCATTACCACCTGGGAGCCCTGGGCTGGGATCCGGAGACCCAGGACCCTCAGAGGGCTGGTGATACCCTGACTGGCCTCTCCTTCCCTTCCAGCCTGTTCCTCCACCCCCATCTGCAAAGTGGGGGACAGATTTAACATCAAAGGTCCCTTCTGCTCCAGGGTTTTCTGATTTAGGATTCTCAAAAGGCTAAAAGGAAAATAAGTTGGGCCCAGGAAGCTCGTTGAGATGTAATCTGGGATAATTTCGTGTGCACAGCCCATGGACACAGGGCTTTCTGCACTTGCACTGCCTTCCAAAATGATCCTAGTTGTCCAAACAAACTCTTCCAATTTGAGAAAAAAAAACACATTGATCTTGATTTGGGGAATTAACCACTAGGATAGACTGAATCACTAAAAATGAGACTGTATTCAAACTGCATTTTTAAGAATGTATTTTTTAGACAAGTTCTATTTTCTTTTGTTACACATCTCAAGAGAGTATACACTGCCTGAATATATACAGTCAGGGCGTAAGAGATACACGACATACACGCACCTCATGCACACCCTTACACGCATGCCTGGGTGGCCTAAATCAGATACCCTTGTTGACATTGGCAACTTTTTGTCAACTCCCTCTTCCTATTGACCCAAAGAGCAGGGAACCTAAAAAGAATTTCCTCCGATCTGAATGTGTTGGTTTCTTGAGCAAAATTTCAGCACAGCCTCCCCTCTGCAAACGCAAAGGGAGCTCTCTTCCTGCTGTCTCCATCTCCCTCTCTCCCTTCCCTGAGTTTTCTTTTTCCCTTTGCTCTTCCTCCACCCTGAATTGGCCACTAATTCAAAGGTCCCCTGACTTGAAAATTCCAAGCTCGATTCCCATGGCTGGGATGGGAATCCTTCCTCCTTACCAGCCCTGCTGGTCCTTCAGGTAACATCTTCAGACAATACTTCAAAACAGCTTCTCCTCTACACCTTCAGGGTGCTTACTTCCCAAAGAACAGAAGCCCACTGTGATTCGGAAGGTGTTTCTGAGCCCTGACCCCGCCCCCAGAACATTTCTATCCTCTCAGACCTCCTTTGAAGGAACACACCTAACAGGGAGTGAAAAGGCCATTGTTGGTCTTTTGATGTCTGCATATTATTGCCTGTATGAAATATGTAAGTGTTTTATATATTCTCCTCTTATTTTCACCTTATATTTTGTATTGTTGAAAGATCCTTTTTTTTTCCTTCCAAGGAGTCCGATTGTGAAATCACTTATAAGATATGATTAATCTTTATGCTATTACTGTATATAATGTTTGGTAATAAATAGTAAACCATTGACAATATGATTGACTGGTGCAGTCCAGAATGTGTATCAATAATCTTGTAAAATATGATCACAGATGTTAAGCTAAACTGTTCCTTTTTTTTTTTTTTTTTGGCTAAAAACTACACATGCTTTGGAACGGTTGTAGATATTGATTTGTCTAAAATATTTAATTTAAATAAACCTTTTTGTACCGTGACCATTCTATCATTTGAAATCAAGTTGTGCCAAAAAAGAAATGTTTTCAGTGAGGCAGAGATAGTATGCCCAGTGCTACTTAGAGTATTGGTCCAAATGTTTTCCACGTCAACTTTTTTTTTTTTTTAATTTCACAAAGTTGTTATTTGTAGGGGTGGCTTATTTTATTTTTGAGTTATGGTGAAGAGATAAAGGCTGGTATTACACAGTGAAAACAGCGTTGTTATTAATAATAATGAAAGAAAAGACTGATTTATAGCTTACTGGCAGAACAGTTTTCTCCTTAGGATATCTTCATGCTTGGAAAATAGAACTGTGTGTTATCTCAAGATAGGAAGTAAGTTCTGCCCACGTAATTGCTTACTTAAGGCTACCACAATTTCTTTCTTTTTTTTTTTTTTTAAATAGTCTTGAAAAATACCTGGGCTGTCCTCTCTACTATGTATTTACCGGATATGGCAATAACAAAACATGTGGGCTCTCGAAATTGGATGGAATGTTGTGAGAAGGCAGGGGAGCACACGGATAAGCAATTAAAGGATGTAACAACTTGTGAGGTTTGGGATTAAAATGCCAGCCAAAAAGTGCCTGGAAAAAACGGAGGATTCCTCAGTCCGTGCAGGTCACCAATGTCTGGCTTCTCTCCGTGGTGAAGCAGTTGTAACTTGTTTGAGTCATGGGTAGTCTTGTGTTTCCCCGGGGCCCTCTGAGCCAAGGAGTGGGTCTTGGGAGAGCCCAATATGTTCCTCCTTCAATTTTGATCATAATCTATAGTCATTATGTTAATAGCACTTTATAGGTGTAGAAAGCTTTACAGCAAGTTTTATGGGCTATTTCTCATCTATAGCCCCAGGTGGGGCCTTGTCATCCATCCACCCCATTGCGTAGCCAGGGACACTGGGGTCCAGGGTGGTGCTGTGCAGCTCCCCTCCCCCTACTTGGCCAGTGGTGGCTGGGGTTTCACCCCTTGTTTTCACATACATTTGTTGGTGACATCAGCCTAACAGTCTCACAGCGAGGGGCTTTATACTCCACCATGGCATGGAATTGCTGTACATGCAGTCCAATGTGTACCTATCACAGCCCAGGGAAAGAGCGGACAAAGAGGAAATTACAGGGCCAGAAATAGATCTAATTTGAACTCGAAGCCGCCCAGGCCCACCACGGCTGACAGTGGCGGTTGCAGGGTCACAGCTGGCTGGAGCACTCGCTCAGCAGCATCTGCCTAAGACATTGGCCCTCAACAGTGCCAAAGGGGTGTATTTCATTCCAGGACACACTGTGGGAGAGGGGGCGTTGTCCCTGCCCCTGGGAATGCAGGAAACGAGCAGGCGACAGGGCCGCTCTTTCACTTTTGCCTCAGCTCTGAGTGTGACGGTGGTGCCCCAGTGACGAGAGCACTTTTTGCCTTGCCTGGTAAGAATTGATGGATATAAAGAGTTGTAAATTATTTTTCTAAAATGTAGATGTTATCATTTCACTTTTTCCCTTAAGATCCTTCAGCGCCTGCTGGCCACCGCGGCACACAGGATGAGCGTGGCGGCGGGCTCATGGGAAGCCAACCAGGGTCAAACCTCCCTGTCCCCTCACATCTGCAGGTTCCTGGGAGGCACCTGGTGATGTAGTCACATGGCCATTTGTTTTTATAAACTTTGTAAAAAGGAAGTTTCTTGGTATCCTTTCCTTTAAAAGCCCCCTCCCCCGCAGTTGTACAAGCTTCAGGACCCCTACACCTGGCTTGGTCACATGTGAGTGCCCCTATGGCAGAGCCTCTTCTTTTCAGAAGCCTCTCATGGTCCCCGTCATCCTCCCCCACACGGTGTACCGACTGCACAGAAAGCCCATTGTTCCCTGGAAATGCTGTCTTTTTCCATACTTTCATGTTTTCCCCGTGCTTTTCCCTGACCTGGGAGACCCTCACTTCCATTATCTATCTAATGACATCCTACTCCCTGTCCCAGTCCAGCTCAGATGCCCCTGACCCTGCGGGGAGGGGGGCTAGGAGGGCTTGAGCAGATCTGGGTTACGGAACTTATCAACCAGCATCAGAATCATTTACCCATCACATAGTAGCTGTTCAACAAGTAAGTGAACAAATGAATAAAGTAATCATTTGAGATGGCCTGTAGGTATTCTGCCTGGTGGGAAAAACCTGAAACCTTTGGGTTCCTAATTTTCTGGCCCATCTCTTTGGAAACCAAGACTCTGGACCTTTGTGTGTGTAGTTCCCAGGCTCTGAGGCTGGATGTGATGCAGCCACGCTATTCACCCTCACCTGCTGGAGTGTAGCCTGGAGCAGAGAGGTCAGGGGGTGGGCACGAGGGCACCAGAGGGGAATCTTCTCTTCCATCCTTACAGCAGTAGAACAGAGCTGAGGACAGATGACCTGTAACATTTGTAATTACCGACTTTTTCTTTTTGAGAAAGTTGTGCTCTTGATTTCATCCCAAGAAAGGGATTTGGATGGAAGGCAGGAAAAGAGATAGCTCTATGTATGTATGTATATATGTATGTATGTATGTTTGTATGTATGTATCTACCTACTTACCTACCTACCTACCTATCATGTATCTTTCTGTCATCATCTATCCATCTATTCATTTACCCATCTCACCCACCCATCTCTCTTTCAGCTATTCCATCCATCCATCCTACCTATCTATCCATCATTTTTTGGTATTTTAATTCTCAAAAGAGAAAGTCTTTGTAGAAAGTTTAAAGAAAATAACATCATAGGTTAAAATAAGTCATCTATTGTCCACATCTTAGAGACATTACTGGTGATTTTTTTTTTTTTTTTTGCATCCATCCAGTCTTTTTTTGGTCTAGTTCTACATATACGTATGTTGTTTTTTTTAAACATATTTTATTGATATTTTACAGAGAGGAAGGGAGAGGGATAGAGAGCTAGAAACATCGATGAGAGAGAAACATCGATCAGCTGCCTCCTGCACACCCCCCACTGGGGATGTGCCCGCAACCCAGGTACATGCCCTTGACCGGAATCGAACCCGGGACCCCTCAGTCCGCAGGCCGACGCTCTATCCACTGAGCCAAACCGGTTTTGGCCGTATGTTTTTTATAATAGACATTTTTTCATTAATAATAAACATTTTCCTATGTCATTAAATACCATTAAAACACAATTTCTGCAAAAGGTGTTTTCTTTCCAGTTGAAAAAATCACTATGAAAAAAATTTGGAAAAAGATTACCTACTCCATTGACATAACTATTTTTAACCTACTTATTTTTACATACCAGCCTCCCTAGTCTTGCATTGATGTGTTCAGAATTGGACCTGGTGTGCTCACAGTGCAGATAGATCCATTGGCATTTGTCTTTACAGTGGTCATTGTGACAATGGCACCATACTTCGGTGCATTAACGTAGCTTCATTTGCTTGACCACCCCCTTGCCATTAGATAACTGAATTGTCCCATTTTAATTCTTTTCGTTATAAGTAACACTGCAGTGAACATTTACTTGCTTCCGTTGTTAGCTGGATTCCCAGCAGGGTATCATTGGGTCTGAGCATATGAACAAGTTTCCCAAGGGTCTCAATTGGTAGTTGAGACACAAAATGACTTCATTCAATACCCAGAATGAACGGACTCTTTCTTAGCAGGAAGAATTAACCCCCTGAAGACTATTTATAACTGATTTACCTCTGACCAGGTTCAAGTGGCTTTACTCATGGTGTCTTTGTCTTTCTGAAGACCTATTATATGCTCGCTTCTGGTTTCCACTGGCAAATTGATAATGTTCCTTTCCCTACACACCATGGTGGGTGGCACGCCATTCCCTGAGCATCAATTTATCAGTGGGGGAAAGGGTTAGTCTATCAGTTAGCAAGGCAAGACCTTTGGTTCCCCAGCATCCCTGGAGCACTCCTTCGGGGCTGCTGGCTGCATTCATGGGGCTCAGAGCTCTAGCTATAGCAGGACAGCATCTGGAAATAGCCCGGACCTGTGGACAGGGTCTGCCCTTATCCCATCACTGGATTTTGATTGGGACTTAGGTAAATCCCTGGACCTGTTTTCTCACCTAAGGGGGCAGTTAGTGAATTTGTGGGAACCTGAGAAATTGTAGAGCTTTATATGCATGTACAGGATAGCTATTGTCCATTTCTTTAGACAGTTTAGATTTCTTTCAGGCCTGGAGGCTGGTACTAGTTTGAAAAATCTGGAGCCATGTGATTGTCATGCTGGGACTGACTGCCTGGGAGAAACGAGGGAACAGGACCCCACGGTGGCTAGAGCGATAACAGAGGGGACTCAGCTTTCTTATCTGGGCACTAAACTGGGATGGAAAGAGACCATTTGGGCCATTTAGCCCATTCTCCTGCTTCTACTGAGGACTGCCTCTTAGCCATTCTGGGCAGTGGGGTTCTATTTGATTTGCCAGGCCTCTGGGAAAATGGATTTTTCTCTCTATAAGCCAATCTAACAAGTTCCATCACTAAAGGTTCTTTCTTCTGCCTCCCCCAATTCCCTTCTGCTTTCGTCTGCTTCCCTGTCTGCTTGATGCCACCTGTGGGGATGCGCACCCTTCATCCTGCCTGGTCCTGAAGGCTGGTGCTTAGGCTCCTTTGCATTTTGTTCTGGGCCCATGTTTGAGGCCGGCTAGGGGTTGTGGTCCCCTCCAGAGCCTCTCTCAGGTCTGCATTCCCCTCTGTCAGAGGCTGAATGTTGTATGGATGTGGGAGAAGCGGGGAAGGAAAGTCTCCTAGCCACACTGTGAGGGAAAGGCAGGCAACTTCACCGGGAGTGGGAGAGCAGACTCCTCGGGCACTTTTGGAATGTTCTGTGCGTAGGTGTAGGGTGTGGTCACTTCACATCACTGGGTCAAATAGTCACTCATCTTCCATGCATCCAAAGGGCAGTGGAGTGGCGCCGATCTGGGCCAAGGGGGAGGAGACCTTAACACAAGGAAAAGATTTCACTGGATTCTGGAGAAAGCACTAGATTATGATGGATGGAATGGCTCTGCAGCCTCCAGGGGCATCAGGGAGCTGGCTCTCCTGTGTGATGCTGAAACCCTGAGAGGTGAGGTTGCGACTTCCAGGGGTGAGAGATCCTGTGAGGAGGGCAGGTGGCCAAAGGCACTGGGTTGCTCCCCCTGCGTCTCTTCATGCTGGTTTGTTCTTACTGAGTCAGGGAATCCAGGAAAACATCCACATTTCAGGTGCTGCACTGGTCAGGGAAGCGGGCAACCTAAAAACTCTGCGGAGCCAGGGTAATAGGAGAAAGTGATTTGCTCTGATGAAGACCACCAGCTGTCGGAGGGGCATCCTTATGCCAGGAGAGGGGTTCCATTTGTCCTGGAAAGAACACGGGCCTTGGAATTAGTAGATTCTCATCCCAGCTCTGTGACCTTGAAAAAAATCACTGGCGGTCAGAGCTGGAAAAACTTATTGTTGTCACACTATCACCCCCCAGATTTGATGAAAGAGGAAACGGAGGCCCAGGGAGGTCAGGGGATTCGCCTGAGAGCCAGCAGCTGAGAGCAGAAGCCAGTGGAGAGCTGGGGAGGCAGGGGGTGGGGAGGGAGATAGACTATGGGGGGAGCAAGTTGTGGGGGCCGACGAGACCCCTCAGGGACAGGAGGTCAGTGGTCACAGGTGGGGCAGGCAGTGGTGGCCAGGGGGGACAGCCAGCGCAGAGCTGTGGGAGAGGGCCCCACTGCTCTCTGCTGGGCCACAGGTCTCAGCAGTGGACAGGAGCTAGGGGCACAGGTACAGGGAGGTCGGGTGATGGGGAGAAGGGGCCGTGGGAATGCAGATGGAGGAGAGGCAGGGGCCCTGTGTATTGGTGCGCCTTCAGGAGACCTCCCACGAGGTTTCTTTTTGTGCTTCCTGATGCCCAGGTGGTCTCGGTGGGTGCTGGCCCAGGAGGGTGAGGCTGGGAATGGGCGGCGCAGAGGATGGGGAGGCACTGCACTCCCTAGCGCATGCCCAAAGGTTCCCAGACAGTCCAGGGACCAAGTCGTGGCTTTTGAGGGCCAGGGGTTGGCACAGAGAGGCCCGAGGAGCCCACCTGGACATCTCTGGGAGCCAGTGGCCCTCTGTCGTGTTTCTGCCACCCCGGCCTGCCCCACGCTGTGTCCGGGCTGCAGAGAAAGGCAGCAGGCAGTCCAGGGGCGGCAGAGGGGCTGGGAAGCCGGCACCGGGCAGAGCTCCCAGGACAGTAGACCACACACTGGACACTCTGCCTCCCCAGGCGCTGGAGGGCGAAGGCACACAGAAGGGACTGCGAGGGCGGAGGAGCAGCGGCTGCTGTGTGTTTTCCTGCCCCTGGGAGCTGCTGTGACCAGGAGGAGGAGGATGTGGCCGGAGCCCAGTGTTTCCTGCCTGATAAGCTGGCCCCTCCCTGGGAGCCCTGGTCGGCCTACCTTCCAGCACACAGCCCTGCCTAGGGAGGGGCCGGCTGAGAAGGAAAATCACTTCTCCAGATTAGCTCGCCCAAGCCCAGCCTTCCTCCCCCGCCCCTGTCCCCACAGCGGCCACAGGAAACGGGCTGGGGCCAGCCACCCCGAGGTCCCCACCTTCAGGGCACTCAGGCTCCAGGCCCAGGGATCGGGCCTGTCTGGGAGCCCTACCACCCAAGCTCCCTGAGTGCGGAAGCCCTCTGGCTCCAAAGCCAACCATTTCCAAGGAGGGCAGCGCGTGCGAGCCTTTTATGTGTCTGTCAGATCTCACGCCTGCAGTTTGGGCCTAGAACACTGGCCGCTTTATTCACGGTGAGTTTAAGTACCGGCCCCCGCCCACCTGGCCACTTCTCCCAGGGCACGAAGTACAGAGGGTGCTGGGCTTGGAAGGTAAGATGCCAGGCTGTCCTGGAGGGAAGGGCAGGGGCTGTCCTCCCTAAAACCCAGCTCCTGCTCTGCTTTGCCCTGATGGGCTGTGTGTCAGGGGTGAGACCCCCACCCTCTCTGAGCTTCACTTCTCATTTGTAACTGGAAGGAGTGGCCATGGGAGAGCGAGGGCTTCCCTCCCTCCAGCATTCAGGATCAAGGGTGAAGGTGCTGGACTTGAACGCTTGTAAGAGCGCCAGGGAGAGTGTCACCCCTGAAATAAGGGCAGAGGCCCAGAGAAGGTAGGGAGGCTGCTCAGAGACATGTTCACAGACACGAGCCCACCAGGACTGTGGGCCACTGACACCCAGGTGAGCCCCTTCCACAACAGCGTGGCTCTCCCCGAGGCTCACGGCTCCGGGCGTCCCACCTCAAACTGTGGGTGCCTCCTTCCCCACAGCCTACACCTGCTTCCGGAGCTGCTGGAAAAGGCACCCCCCTCCACCCTCACCGGGGAGCCAGCTCTTGGTAATAAAAGGACACAAAGGGAGGACTTAGCACCGGCACAGAGGAACACGTGCTTGCCTTGGGGAAACATTGCACAGGTGTCGACAGACACTGAGTCGCACACTCACGTACATGAGCAGGCGGCACCTCTGCCCTTCAAACGTGGGTTAACTGCCATTGACAAGGCGCGTTCCCGGCTGGTATTTTATGTGATCCCCGTAGCAATCCCGCGGTAGGCAGCTAGGTAGGTACGATTCTATCCTTTCACAGGTAGGGAAGCTGATGCTCAGGTGGGGCAAAGAGGCCAAGTAAGGTCACCTGGCTGGCAAGCAGAGACAGGGATCGGGACACATACCTGCCCTCCCTCGTTCCTGCCCAGAAGGAGGGGCTGGCTGTCCTCAGCCTGCTCTTGGGGGAGCATCCATACAACCACAGCTGAGCCTGAGCAGCTGGTGGGCGGCTGAGAGGAAGAAGGGGAATTCCCTGGGCCACAGACTGCCTGCAGCCCTGAGGATGGCACAGGGCCACCCCAGCTACCTCTGCTGAGCAGCCCTCCCTCACCTGGGGTCTCCTGATCGTGGGAGACCTGGATTTAGGAGAGGCGGGAAAGGAAGGAAGTTTGGGGTCTAGGCCTTTTCGTCTTACGCTCTGCAGGGCTGGTCCAGCCACTTGATACTGAGAAACCTTGGGTAGCTCACTTTCCTTCTCAGTGCCTCTCTAAATCAGGAGGCCAGAACCCATAGTCTTCGGGGGCTAGACTACCCTGGTTCTCTGAGACTGTGAAAGGGAAGCAAGGAAAAGAGGAGTCCCCTCCTCTCTGCTTCTGGCCTCAATGAGAAGTGGTCTCTAGGGAGGTGGCACAGGTGGGGTGTTGCTGGGCAGTGGTGGGGTGTCCCCCTGAGCAGAGTGAGAGCTGCACAGGTCTGTGCTGGAGCTGCGGCTCCCGAATACAGGTCCTGAACACCTCCCACCACATCCCCCACTCCTGCCTCAGCCGTCCCGGGCTGCCTCCCAGCCTCTGTCAGTAGGCCATGACATGAGGTCCCCAGACACCTGGCCTGGCCTCACCCCCATGTGTCAGCCAGGCCCTGGCCCCACCTCCTTGGAGCTCTGCCCCATCTTACCCACATGGGGTGCTGGGCTGGACAGGATGGGGCAAGAGACCTCTGTCGTCTGAGCCCAGCCCGGCAGGTCCTCACGTAAACTTGACACCCAGGAGCACCCTCCCTGCCAGGCAAGATGTGGTGCGAAGGTTGCAGCTGGTCTCCTGAGGGAGGCTGGGCCTCCATGGAGACTCTCAGACTTCATTCTCCCCACCCCTGTCCACTCCAGGCCCTTCGCACAGCCACTCAGGGGCTAGGGGTTCTCTCTCTCCCATCTAGCTAGGGGTTCCATAACGTCTGAAAATGTCACCCTTTTGCTTAAGCTCCTTTCTACCCAATACTGTCAACAACGAGAAGCTCAAACTTTTCTGAGGGACATTCAAGTCCCAAATCACCTGGCCGGCCTCTTTTCCCCTTGACTCACTCCCCACCCTAGTTTCTGAGCATAGAAAATTTCCAAATAAGAGTTCTTTCTTCATACCTCAGTGCCTTTGCATAGGCTGTTCCCTTAGGCTCGAATGCTCTTCCCCACATCTTCATTCTGTGGATTCCTGCTTATGTCTCAGGACCCAGCTCAAATATTTCCCCTCTCAGAAAGCCTTTTCTCACACCCTCCACCCATCCAACCTACCCTCCCCTAGTCCCCACCCCAGGTGAGTTTGTGGCCCCATTTTCTGCATATTCCCACAACCCTCTCATACAGCACCTATAGGGTGCTGATGCAATCTCTCTGTGTTTAAGCCTCTATCCTCCCACTAGTCTGAGAATGTATTTATCTGGGAAAGGCATCTCATTTCTCTTTGATTCCATAGGACCTACTTTGTGCCAGGCACATAGTAGGTATCCATCAATATCTGTTCAATGATGGAACAGCTACTCATCTCAAACATGTACTGATCCACCTTCTTCTCAGTGTTTGATCTCAGGCCCACCACTTTATTTCTCTACGACTCAGCTTTTCTCTCTGTCACCTGGCACTGGTTTATATTAAGAGCTTTCAGATTATAGGACTAGCTCTGGAGATGATCAATGGTGAGGTATAAAGTCCTACTGTTGCCTTTTCATGATCCCTGGAAAAATGTAATTCTCACTGGCAATTCCATCACCTACTAGCCTGTGTCCATACCTTGGCCATCAGTTAGGGATGAAGACTATTTGTAATGTTGTCCCTGCCAGAGAAGATTAGGAAGAAAATTTGTGCTGCATGTAGAGTTTATACACACACACACACACACACACACACACACACACGCATATGTGTGTGGAGCCTGATATAAAAGGCCTGGAATACCTTATTTTCTGCCTGCTTCCAGGTACAGGGGCTGACATGAATAGGTGGCATTAGGCTTTATCACAGTAAGGAGCTGGCTGCTAATTCTATAGTAATAAAAATGCTAACTTCCCTTTGAAAATAAATTTAGCCCTTTGGCAAGTTGCCTTTTCCAGGCCTAATTAATTTTTTAAATTATATGCTTATTACATTTGTTTTTATATAGGTATATCCGGAAAACTTTGAAAAACATAGACACAATGAGAGAGAGAGAGATTGTCATCTGACCTTGCAAAGTTACCTTCTGTTAGCACTTTGCTGTATGCTTTCTAGGCTTTTTTCCCTATGCATATGTGTGTGCTCATACAAATATTTTTTAGCTTTAATTTTAGAATATTGGGGTGACATTGTTTCATAAACTCTCTTTTTAAAGAAGTGAAATTCAGCCCCGGCCAGTGTTTGCTCAGTGGTTGGAGCGTTGGCCCTCGCACTGCAGGGTCACTGGTTTGTTTCCTGGTCAAGGGCATGTGCCTGGATTGCAGGTTCCATCTGTGGCCCTGGCCCCAGTTGGGCAGGTGCCAGAGGCAACCAATCGATGTGTCTCTCTCACATCAATGTTTCTCTCTCTCTCTCCTACTCTCTCTCCCCCGCCCTCCCTCCCTTCCATTCTCTCTAAAACTCAATGGGAAAAAATATCCTCGGGTGAGGATTAACAAAAAAAAAAAAAAAAAAAAAAGAGAGAGAGAGAGAGAGAGAGAGTGAAATGCAGCATCGACACCTCTCAGTGGGCGGTGAACGCTCTGCTGTGGCTGTTCAGCAGTCCCTTTCTGTTCCCCGTGTCACTGGAGCCCATGGATGCCCTGCAGGCTGCCAAAGAAGCCCAGGTGGCCCTAACGAGGACCTTCCTCTTCTGCTAGCGAGTTCACCTGCTTGTCACATCTGACAAGTCACGTACGCAATGCCCACCTTAGGGGTTCTCAGCCTTCAGCTGTCCTCTCTTTCTGGGAGTACAACCTCCCCCCGCCCCCCTCCCTTCAGGGACTCCCTCCATGCCTGTTCCCATCGCTCAAGCAGTGTTCAGAGCTTTCTTCAGTGGTGTGTGTTGTGAAAATAAGCAGGCACTGTTTCCACTTTCTAAATGCAGGTTATATTTTTCCGTGAAATATCAGCTTTCAGATGGGATGTTTCCCACTCTCCAATATCACCTGACCTCCCCTCCCACCCAACCAGCAGCTGGCAGTTCTGATGGGAAGAGACCCTCTGGCAAGGGTGTGGGTGGTGAGGGACACAGGGATGCCCACTTTGAATGCCAGGCTGGGTGCCCGGGAGGGAAGTGACTTGTCTGGAGGTTGCTCTGTGAGTCAGCAGCTTGGCCCAGCTGCCCTGCGAGTGCTGGGAATGGGCCCCAGATCGCGGGCTGCGGGCCTCGGCCTCTGACGTGTGCTGTCTTGCTCAGGGCGGAAACCTCTCTTCCTGGGAAGGAGGGGCAAAGGCCCTGGGGTGGCCCTGGGCCTGGCGCTGCTTCCCTCTGCTAGAAACGACACAGGGGGCTTTTGGGTGGTATTTTCCTGTGTGCGTCTCCTCCGTGCAGCCAGACTGTGACTGTGCAGGACGTGGGCTTCCTGTCTCCTTGTGCCTCCCCAGGTGGAGCCCTTCCCAGCTCGCTACAGGGCAGAGCATGCACACAGGGGGCAGAGGCCAGGATCTGTGAGACCAGGGTGAGTCACTCCATTTCCCTGAGCCCCAGTTTCTCCAGTGGGAAGGATGGAGGTCCTGAGACCCCCTCACAGGGTGGGTAGAAATCCCACTTCGTCCTCAGATGATTCAAAGCAGGCCCTCCTTACTGAGCACTTTTCCTTCTGCTTCATCCCATCACTGCCCAGCTGGGAATCACGTTGCTCCGTCCCTGGGAACGCTGCTCAGAAGCCTCCACCTCACATGTAGGCCCTTTTCCAAGATCTTCTCCAGCCTTCGCAGCAAGGCAGGGTTTGTGGAGGGGACGCGCCCCCTCCGTGAACACA
The DNA here is from genome assembly GCF_963455305.1 of Plecotus auritus. Classification (NCBI taxonomy): domain Eukaryota; kingdom Metazoa; phylum Chordata; class Mammalia; order Chiroptera; family Vespertilionidae; genus Plecotus; species Plecotus auritus. Next base: position 78,889,760 of record NC_137773.1, read on the forward strand.
CAATTTAAAAAACAACAAGGCTCACTGTGCTGAGGCAGCTCCAAGACAGGCCTCCCAGTGCTGCTCTATGAACTTGGCATTCAGGAGCCCCCACCCTCCTACACAGCCATCCCCAGGCCTGGGTCCCACCAGCCAGCCTTACCTCCGCGACTGCCACCAACTCTACCATCCACCCTCCTCCTCAGCAACCAGCCTTCACTCCAGTGGGCACTATGTCTGCTCCGGTGCCCTGCCCTCCCCTCCCTCTCTCCAGAGCCTCCTATCCCTGAGGCCTGGGCCCTCCTGGGGTCCTGCGGTGCCTCCCTGGCAGGAGTCTGCCTTTCCTGTGACTCCCCGTCCGCCTCTCCTGTGACTCCCCGTCCCTGAGTGCCTATGGGCCTGCCACCCTTAGTCACATACCTACGGATGCAAGGGGAGGTTTTGGCCTCTTGTCTAATGGACCTCCTCGAGGGGAGGGATCACATTCGTGTGAAGACCCATTTAGGGATGAAGGTGAACCCAGTTAGGGTTAGGTCAGATGGGCCTGGGTTTGAATCCCAGCAGGTTACTTATTAGCTCAGGAACAATATAGGTAAGTCCCCAAATCCCCCCGACCTCAGTTTCCTCATCCGTGCAATGAGGATAATGAAACAAAGTGCCCGGTACTTGCTAGGTACTGAGTGCAACGTTAGAGGTGACACTATTTCTGCGTTCTCCTCGGTGCCTCTCGTGTTCCAGCGGTTCCACCAGCGCTCCCGACACGGGGAGCTGCGCACTGTGGACAGGGCAGCGGTGGGTGTGCAGCGTTGGGCTGTGCAGCCCGGACAGGCACAGATGCAGAGCAGTCAAAGCTGCACACAGGCCCTGCGGGGTCCAGTCTGAGCCCCTGCCTGTGCCGACAGCCTCAGCCCTTTCACAGGCTCCCTCCTACGCTCGGTTTCTGAAGAGTTTTCAGTAGCTGCTTACATCAGGTTAGAGGGTGGCATTTCCCAGGGATAGAGACTTGGAAGGGATTTGGAAGGCAGAGGTCTAGATGGAGAAGGCAGCCCTTCCTGCTCTCCTCTGGCGGACATCGCAGCACACTGGGAGGATTCGCGCTGGGAACTCCAGGCCTGGGTTTGTGTCCTCAGGGCCTCGGTTTCCTCAGCTGTACTGTGAAGGGCAACTTCCTGAGAAACACCTCTGAGTCCATAGGGCCTGGATGGCATAGTCTTATTGTATCAGGGCCAGAAAAGTTTCTCCCTGTCTCCCTCTAACTCAGGTGCCTGGCAACCGTGGTTGGCAGCCACGTTGGAACAGGAAGGGGTGTCAGAAAGAATACAAGGGTTACCTGACTCCTCATTTAAAAAATGTGGGCCCCAGCAATGTTCTCTGTTTTCTCAACCTTTGGTGTAGGTATGAAAGGACTTGACAATGTCAGAAAGCCCATTGGGTTATGGGATGTTTTACAAGTGCCACTGTGAGGAGCTGTAATAATAAAACGTGGATGGTTGACAGAATTTTGGACTGAATGCATTTTATGCTGGCGACCCCATGGAACAAGTAGGATAAGATGGGGCAGTTTTCTGAAGAGGAACCAATGAGGATTGGTAAATTCTGGCCCGTGTTGCTCAAACCTTCCATTTGACTTTGTGAGTGCAAGTTCCCAGAGAAGAGGTCTGTCTCCGGGGCCCTGAGTAGTTTTCCATCTAAGAGCAGATGCTGTGGTCTCGCTCAGAGTCCAACACAGAAAGGTGGCTTATACCAGGAGCCACTGTACATGTGGGCAGGGTGGTGGTCGTGGCTACAGGGACCGTGCCCTTTGAGGCAGTGAATAAGACAAGAGCTCCCAATGAAAAGGTAGAAGTGCTGGTTCCTTCTGTCCTGGCTTTACCTCTCTTAGTAAAGTGACCTTGAGCAATCATTTCACCTGTCCGAACCTCAGTTTCCTCATCTGTCATGTAGGAAGCATTCCTTGCCCTGCCTGTCTCGCTGACCTCAGTCAGATCCTGGGTGTGTGCACACCACTGCCAGGGTGGAGCTGCCTCCAGGGTGATTGGATTACAGAGCAATCTCTCAATCAATCTTGCCTTTTTCTCTCCTACTTCCCATTGTATGTTGTTTTTCTTCTCTCAGGCTGGAAACAGCTACTGGCGGCTCTGACCTACTAGAATCCTTACAGCCTCAAAACCAAAAGTGAGAGAACCTTGCCAACAGTAAGTAGAAAAACTCCTGAATCAATCACCATGACTTGGTGATGGTGGTAGGTGGGGGGAGGATAGAGTGTTTTGATTGGTCTAGCTTGGTTCATGTGCCCGTGCCTGCCTGGCCCAATCACTATGGCCAAGGACAATGGAGTACTATGATTGGTCCACTTGGGGAATGTGCTCATCCTTTGGCCAGGGAGGGAGGCAGGTAGCTGGGAGCCCCCATCACAACCAGCTGATTGTAGCAGGGAGTAGAGAACAGTTCTTCAAAGGAATAGCTGTTGATCTGGGAAGTCAAAACTAAATACCCACTGAGGTATGGGGCTACTCTGTAAGCCTGTTGGTGCCGTATTTCTGTTGTTAGCCCTGTACCCGAGTTCTGTGAGGAGAGCCAGGCACTGGTACCCTGCTGCATTCTGAGTACCCTGGCCAAAATAATGGTAACTTGAGTTCTTGCCCATCATTGAGAATTCCAGTGTCTGATAGATAAAACAGATCTTCCTTTCAAACAAAGAACACAGGATGAGTGCCCTTAAAAATGGTTCTCCTTTTCTACTCTATCAACACAACCACTCTTGGCTGAACAGGTGGTCTTTGGCAATGCTCTCGAGTCTACCTGCATGCAACGTGCCCAGCACAGTGTGCCTCTAAGCAGACACAATAGAGGTGCAATGGCTCCTGGCTCATAAGGAGTTGCAGGTTAGCAGACAAGGCAGCTGGCAAACCAGTGTTCAGGAGCTGCTGGGGGAGGGGAGAGAGCGGGAAGGCAGGGGCTACAGATGCCTAGTCTGGCTAGAGGAAGCCCCTGTTATTGCCAGGCCACCAGCCCATGAAAAAACAGTAAAATGTGGAAATGGAGTATGTGCTCTGTCCAAACCTTCTCGGGTTATTTAAGCCCTGCCCATCAGTTTTCTCATCTATAAAATGGGAATGATAATAATAGTATCTATTTCATAGGACTGTCACAGAAATAAAAATATGTTAGTACATATCAAGTGCTTAGAAGAGTACCTGGCACACAGTATGTGTTTAACTCATATAACTGTCACATGTGTTACATCAGCTATTTAAATATTTATTCATTTACTCTTCCCCCACTAGATTATGAGCAGGGACTTTTTTACTCTTTGGTGTAGTATTCTCAGGGCCCAGAATAGTCGCTAGCACACAGTAGGCACTTACTAAATATTTGTGTATTGCATACTGACAGCTAATATTATATTTGACCTGAATTATTTTAATAGCTTCCTTCCTGGTTTCCTGCCGGGGGTCTTGATCCAGCATCTTGAAGAATTCAGGAATCTGGAAAAGGCACCGTGTGTAAATTAATCAAGAGTCCAGAGACAAAACATAAACTTTGGAAGGCATTTTGGGGAGCCAGATAAGACTTAGCTAAAGAAACCAAGTCCTCCTTGTCTCAGGACCCCTTGCTCTTTCTTAACACAATTTATCCTAAGGCAAGGTAGATATACACATCAAAGGCAAGGTTTAGTATACAGAATCCATTGTCAGATTGGGGGAACTGCCTATAGCTGTTCAGGTGTTTGGCCAGTAGGAGACAATAACATGTAGATTGAAATGCCCTCAGCTGTCTGGCAGCAAGCAATCATTTATGCACCCTTTTCATGTTTGGGGAAATGCCCTGAGCTATTTCCAACAGGCAAGATGTGATTCTCAAGCCCTTGCTGAAGGCTCAAGGTCCAACAACATTTTGATGAACTTCTTGCAATTATGACCTGCTGGAATTAGCTTCTGGCAGTTTCCTTTTTTCCAGCTGATATATCTCTCCGATCACCTTGCTCCCTGTCTAAAACCTTTAATGGCCCCTTTTCCAGAAGTGAAGAATCCATGCTCCCTGCCCCTGGTCTTTATGATTGTCCCACCCTGTGCAGACAGTTTTGACACCTGCTCTTGCTCTAATCACTGCAGCCACCTGCCATAGCTTGCTTCCTACGCCGGCTCTAGATTTCTCTTCTCCCACCAGGGCCAAGGTTTTTATTGATTTTAGAAAGAGAGGAAGGGACCAAAATAGAGAGATAGAAACATCAATGAAAGAGAAACATAGATTGGCTGCCTCCCTGCACACCCCCCACTGAGGATCAAACCTGCAACCTGGGCATGTGCCCTGACTGGGTATTGAACCGTGACCTCTTGGTTCCTGGGTCCACACTCAATCACTGAACCACAACAGCCAGGCCCTAAGTATTTTTCAGTATCCATTTCACTCCTTCATTTGAGAATCTCTCCTGTCTTTTCTGTATCTTTATATACTCAACCTATCCCAGTGTCTATCACTAAGAGCCTGTTGAATAGCCTCAGTAGTGAAGTTTCTGTCACCCCGAAGTTACTTGAGTTGTATATCTTCTCATGGCCTTTGTAGCACACATTTTAATCAGTGAGCATCTTTTTAAATTGCTTATTTATGTCCATGTTAGAATGTGAGCTCCTCAGAGAAGGAGGTCTTATTTATCTTGTTTATTTCTGAGCCCCTAGTGCCTAAAAGTGTCTGGTACAAACCACTGTAAGTAGTATTTGTGAGATGAATGAAAGCACAATGTCTGCATGGAAGGAGTCCAACTCTGTTATTCCAAGTTGCTCACCACCTTCTCCTATCCCTCCTCCATCCTCATTTCTTCTTCCTGTTCCTCTTGGTGCAGGCCTGCCTACTATGTATACCCAACAATGAATTCTGGGTACATTTCTGCTCTATGATGTGTGTGTGTTTTTTTAATTTAGTGAGAACATTGCTTTTACAATAATTTATATATTTGAGGTGATAATATTATAACTCAACAACAAACACTGTTGTCTTTTACATTGAATTTATAAACAGTGAGTTCCCAGTAGTATTCACAATATTGAGAGATGTTTCACCTTGAACAGAATGAATTTCAAACAGCTTTATGTTGATTGTCTGAATTAGATGGAAAGAGTGAGCTGTTATTGGAATTAACTGATTTTTTTCTATTGACGCATTTGATTACACTAATATGAAACTGACATCATTAAACCCTGTGTGAACTTCTCTTGGGGGTGCCACAGTTATCACTTCACTCTGAGCATGTGTACAAGAAATCTTGGATTTGACAAATGGGCTGGACCGAGTTCTCCAGAAAGACACAACCAATAGGATATAAGATAAATATAATTATATGATTATATATATAAAGAGATTATATGATTATATATAAAGAGATTATATATAGAAATTATGTGATATATATGTGTATATATATATATATGTGTGTATATATATATATATATATATATATATATATATATAAAATTCTTTCTCTCTTTCTCTCTCTCTTTCAGGCTTTGAGAGAGAGAGAGAGAGAGAGAGAGAGAGAGAGAGAGAGAGAGAGAGAGAGAGACTGGCAATTCCAAAATGTTAGAGCTGATGTTTCGGTTTAAGTCTAAAGGCTGAGTCTGCTATAGAAACAAAAAGAGCTGAAGTCCCATTTCAAAGGCTGTCAGGAAGGAGGAATTTTTCTTACTCAACAGAAGTCAGTGTTTTGTTTCATTCAGGCTTTCAACTGATTGGATGAGGCCCACCATGTTAGGGAGAGCAATCTGTTTTATTTTGTCTACAAATTCAAATACTAATCTCATCCAGGACATCCTCACAAAAACACCCAGGATAATGTTTGGCTAGGATTTTAGACAGTCTTCTTAAAGTTACTGATGACCTTTGAGTTAGATGCTTGTGCTTCTTGAGCAGATTTTGTCTTTCTTTTTATATAATAATTGGCATCACTATGGTTCTCAGGGGGATGATAAACACAGGTAACCATTTTACATGTTACAGTTTCATCATTTTCTTGAAGAAGAGAAAGTCAAGATAACTTACATTTTCATTATCATGCACTTTCCTTTTTTTTGTCGAAGTCATTGCTACTGAGGGTTATTAAAAAACAAAAATGCCATAGCAAACACCAAGATAAATAATTGTAGATTCACACTGTACAGTAAATGGCAGTTTCTGCATCAAGACTGCATCAAGACTGCTCCCACCACTGTGTATACCCTCACTTGTCACTTCCACCTTTCCCTGCTGACCATGGAGTCTGGTGGCCTGGTGGCTTCATGCATTTGCAGGCTGTGGCACAATGGGCAGAGCAGCAATACTGTTTGTCCCTTAGCAGCACCCCAGAGGGGAAACTAACTCTCATTAGTTGCTGTATCTGCATGCATTTCACCATCTCAAGGAGAGTTGCATGCATTGTCCCTGAGAGGGTAACACTGAGTCAGGAAAGGGTGGGGAAGGAGAGGCAGGTCAGCAGCCCTCATCATCTTTTGCATTTAGCCTTGAGTTGAGGTGAAAACTTGCTCACTGCGCATGTGACAGACACACCAAGAGAAGCAATCGTGAGGGAAGCTGGAAGTACAAGTGGAGGACTACCAGTCCTATCCAATTCCTTTAAGCAATGACAACCTAGGCAGGACACGGGGACAATAGGAGTCAACCAGCAGGAATGTTCACCTCACCGATGGGGCACTTGATCCTTGGTCTCTAAGGGATGCTCCAATCTCAGCCTGATTTAGGGCATTTTCTCAGTTTGGGGTTTCCACACCTGGTGTCAGCATCCACGCCTGCCTAAGAGTGGGGCACAGGTGGGACTGCTCTCCCACAGTAGAGCTGGGGTCACGAGTTGCTGCAGAAGGCTGCTTAGTGCTGCTTCCTCAAGTGGGGCAGTGGGAGGGGCTTTCCCAGTGGGCCTTCCCATTCTTTGTTCTTACCTTGATATAGAAGGTTCAGTTTTAGCTCCCCTGGTGTATAGGGCTTGAGGCCCCCACCCCTGTTTCTGAGGAAGCTTGGATCCACTCGTTGCTGTGGCTTCCCTCCTCATTTCTGGTTCCTTGCGACTTCCCCATTCCAAGGTCCTTCATAAGTGCAACTCAGCTCCATGTGAAGTAGACATTTAACAAGTTCTGTAACCAGGACATCTACATATTTGGGGAGGAGCTGAAGGGGGACAGCAGCTTCTCAAACCTGCACAGGGACCCACGCGTGATTGGAATTAAACTTTTCCAAAGCCACTTGGTTTGCTCCTGGGCTGGAAGGGCCTTAGGGTTTAGGGTGTCCCTCCTCCTCCTCAGACACCAAGACTCCAGGCTTCCCCTGCTTGTCCTTGGGCAGATGACACCAGGTGACTATGGAAATCAGCTGGGCATAGAGGTGTTGGTCTCCCTTGCTAAATGGGGAGATCTTTTTTAGGACAGTACCTTAAGGGCAAGGCAGGCTCTTACTTCCATCAATCCTACTTTTGCCCTTGGCAGTCCCTCACAGAGAGGAGTGTCTAATACCTGACAAGTTTGATAAGCTTCCCAATACTTTTGTGAACAGAGGAAGGCAGTTCCATGATTTTCTTAAAATTTGCATTCATTCATTCACTCGTTCTTCCTTCACTTCCCAAACATTATTTCACAACTGTACCTACTATGTGGCTGAAACCCTAACTCTAACCCCAACCCTTCCAGGTTAGGAAAAGCCACCCCTAAGGATGAAATTGGCGGGGGGGGGGGGAGGGTCTTGCAGGCTGACTATGTGGACACACAACTTTAGGAACCACCTTCTCCCCCTCACAGCTTCTGCATTACCTCCTGGCTCCCTTATTGGCCACTTGGCTGGTGCTAGAAGGATGGCCCTGGCCACACTGGAGTTCTAACCATGGGGTGGTGACTGGGGCACCCATGGCAGGAGTCCTCCTGGGAAGGGTCAGATCCAGTGATGAGGGCAGTGTCAGTAGTCCATTGTCCACAGTTCAGGATACAAATGGTCTGAATCGGAAAAGGTTCAAAGCCTTGGGGGTCCTGAGGATCTTTCAGGGCAGTGGCAAGGCAAGGCTGGGATGTGGGGTGTGGGTGTGGATGGGATGGTTGAACCTCCCTCAACTTGGAAGAAAGGCAAGGCAAGAGGGAGCTACAATCCCTTTGTACTGAATTGCCCCAACCTATTGTCAACTGATTCTTCCAACGCCTTTTGGACGCCATAGCAGTGCTCACAGCCTGGTTTGTTCCTCGGTTGACCGGGGTGTCTGATTATCTCCTGCTCCAGCATGGGGGTGGGGGGTCTTCCCCAGCATATGGCCTAAACATGGAGAAGTACCCACTTGCCCCTTCTGCATCCCCCAAACACACAGACACATACATGCTTGCACATATGTGCACACAAACACATACACAGCACACACACAGGCTGCATGGGTGTTTGGGGATCCTGGTCAGGCCTGGAAGAATAGGATGGCCACTCTCACACTTCCCTCTGGGCCATGGCAGTTTCAGTAGATATGCATGTTTAAAAATGTCTGTGGAGTGGAGGATAAATACATAAGTGAATGAATGAAGAGGTGAAAAATTTGAGGAAAACCTGGAACCTCCTTCTTCTGTCCAAAAAAGGTATTGGGAAGCTTATAAAATGTCTCAGGTATAAATTACCCTCACTATGGCATCAAAGTAAGATGGAGAGAGAGAGTCTGGGATAGTGCTCCCGGTGAGGCCCCTTCCCAGCCAGAGTTCCCATCTCCTGGAATTCTCTCAGAGGGCCCCAGGGCTGGTGACATGCCCTCCCAGGGCTCCCTTTCTCAATCTCAGTTCAGCCTGGCCTCCAAAGCAGGCTGGCTTTGCCTGGGAACAGAGACCCAGGCACATCTTCAGTGGCAAGACCTAGAAAGCAGCTGGGGTCATAGAGAGACAGACGTGAAAATGACAGGGAGAGCTGCACTGTGGCCTGTCCCATTGTGAGCAAGGAGCATGGGGTGGACGGCAGAGATGACAGCAGGTCACTGGCCTGGGAAGAGTCAGTGAGAGGTAACGTCCTTTCTGCCATGATCTTCAGGGCCCATTCACCTGTCAATTATATGTTTGCATAGCCAACAACTACAGGATTTGTGTGACTGTTTACACGTGGCACAATGTTGCAGGGGAAAGAGCACAGAAATGAGTCTGGAAGCCTGAGTTCTAATCCTGGTTGTTTCATTGCCTTGCTGAGTGACTTTGAGTAAATATTCCACTCCTCCTTGAACCTTGAACCCCCTTGACAAATGGGAATAGGAAACATTGCTTCATCTATCTCCTAAGGAAGATGGACCTTCAACACCGGCCCGGAACTCTCCCACTTGATAGAAGAGAGAGCTGGGGCCCTGAGACAGAAAGGACACTGCAAGGTCACACAGCAGACCAGCAGACCAGCAGCAGAGCTGGGTTTGAAACCTGATCTCTGACCTCTTAGACAGAGCTTGCTCCCTGGACTCAGTCTAAACAGAGTGGATTCTCTCAGAAGGAAGAGTTCTCTGGAGGCACCACGCTCCTCCAGCAGGGAGACCAGCACATGTAGAGCAGGCTGCATGTGGTCTATTCTGTGTACCCGTCTCAGAAAGGCAACAGAATCCCAGGACCTGTTCTCCCCATGTGAGCAACAGAACGAGTGTGTCCCCTGGAAGTCCTTCTTGGTGTCTGGTGTCACCCCTACTCTTACCAGCTTCAACCCACTGGTGGTGGTTCTGTCTTCAGTGTCTAGGCCAGGCGTCCTCAAACTACGGCCCGCGGGCCACATGCGGCCTGCCAAGGACATTTATCCGGCCCGCCGGGTGCCGCTGCCTGTCCTGCTTAGCAGCTGACTCGTCCTGGGCCCGCAGTGGGCATAGGAATTTGTTCATAGTTTTTTTTTTTTAAACTATAGTTCCCCCCCTCCAACGGTCTGAGGGACAGTGAACTGGCCCCTATTTAAAAAGTTTGAGGACCCCTGGTCTAGGCTCAGGCATAGTAAGGAGGGGATGTTTGCCTGCCCACCATGCACAAAGCTCTGTGCTTGGCAGAGAACAGTCTTCTTATTTGGGTTAGATTTTCAGGTGGTAGAAGATGGTTTCCAGAAAGAAGATAGAGATAAGATGATAGGTGTTGTTTCATTTCTTTTAATCACTAGAAATCACTGACCTATTGGGTTCGGAGCATATCACATAATACTTCCATAATTGTCAATGATTCTTCCTCAATCAGTCTTTAGATAGCTTCTTGCCTTTTGCTTTCTTTGCTTTGCGTGCTTTGTTGATCTTGAGAGATTCATCTTGGCCTGGCTGGCCACTGATGGAGAGTGGGAAAGGGATAGGAGCATTGAGATTTAAAGTCTTCTTCTGAAGTTTCAGGTCCAAAATATCAAAAGTTGTCTGTATCTCATACTGAAGCAGCTCTTTCAGGCACTTGATCTGGATATGAATGGCCTCATTGATGAGATTTTCCAACTCCTAGAAGAAACAGAACATGGCTGATGAACAGGGCTCAGGGGAAGGTTAAGGCCATCTGCAGATAAGGTTCCTCAACAGGATCCAACTCTCTCCTCTTACTGAGTGCTAGGACCTTCCATTTCCTTCTCTAGATCTCTCCGCCCTTCACCCTACTCTGCCCTGGGAGGCTGACTTATGAGGGCAGCATCAACCAGCTACCTTAGCTTTGGCTTCTGGTTGAGTTCCACCAATGGGAGGTTCTGGCAGGAGATCTGAGTGTGGAAGGAGAATGAGGTCTTTCACCTTCCTCCCAACCAGCTCTGGGTTGGCCATAGCTATGATCCTTTACCTACAGCTACACTTCCTGTCCCATGGTTCCAGCAATTGCTCATTTTCTTCTCCATTCTGGCCTATTGTGGTGATCACCCTATTTGAGTGTGTCATTTATTACTAATATTGTTCTGGAACCACAGGCCAGTGCCATATCCCCTGCTTTCTGGTCAATGCAAGCTCCATTTGGATATCATCCCCTTTCCGTTTCCTCCTGCCCTCATCTCATTCCCACATATCAAAGTTTTAGTAGCTTCTTTGGAGGGGATGGGAAATTTCTTAGAGAGTGGAGAAGTCCCCAACCAGCCACCCACCCTCTGCCACCTTAAACAGGAGACCTTCTCTGTCATCTAAACCAGGATTATGGCATCATGAAATCCTGGAGACATGAACTATGTAACTGTTTTTTCCAGTTCCCTGCTCAAGAAGCCAAATAGCAGTTCATGTCTACACTGGGGTGCTGGAGACATACTTGGAATATCCAGTTGCCTAGAAAACATTTCTTTGAGATCTCATATTTTAACTTAAAATTTCATGGAAAAATCTTACATTTGCCCCAGAATGTCTCCTTGATTATCTATAATAATAAAAGAGTAATATGCTAATTAGACCAGACAGCCAGACGTCCTTCTGGATGAAGCAATGGTGGCAGGGGCTGAGGCAGAGGCAGTTAGGGGTGATCAGGCAGGCAGGCAGAGGGGTTATGGATGATCAGCAGGCAGGCAAGTGGTTAGGGGCGATCAGGCAGGCAGGTGAGTGGTTAGGGGTGATCAGGCAGGCAGAGGTGGTTAGGGGTGATCAGGCAGGCAGGTAAGTGGTTAGGGGTGATCAGGCAGGCAGGAAGGCAGGCAGGCAGAGGGGTTAGGGATGATCAGGTAGGCAGAGGGGTTAGGGGCGATCAGGCAGGCAGGTGAGTCGTTAGGGGCAATCAGGCAGGCAGGCATAGGTGGTTAGGAGTGATCAGGCAGGCAGGCAGAGGGGTTAGGGGTGGTCAGGCAGTCAGGCAGAGTGGTTAGGGGCGATCAGGCAGGCAGGCAAGTGGTTAGGGATGATCAGGCAGGCAGAGTGGTTAGGGGCGATCAGGCAGGCAGGTGAGTGGTTAGGGGCGATCAGGCAGGCAGGCATAGGTGGTTAGGGATGATCAGGCAGGCAGGCAGAGGGGTTAGGGGCGATCAGGCAGGCAGGCAGGCAGGAGAGCAGTTAGGAGCCAGCAGTCCTGGATTGCGAGAGGGATGTCTGACTGCCAGTTTAGGCCCAATCCCACAGGGATCCCAGCAGTTGGACATTCCCCAAGGGGTCCTGGATTGCGAGAGGGTGAGGCCGGACTGAGGGACCCTCCCCATGCACGAATTTTATGTACTAGGCCTCTAGTTTTACATAAAAATAATGTTCTCCCCCTAAATCCTTGGGAAAGATTGTGCTCTAAGAAGATGCACCATGTTTATTCTATGGTGTTGAGTGTCCCCAGGGGCACACAGTGAAGGGGACCCTAGCCACAATCCACCTGGCAGGGACCAGCAGCAAAGTGATTGAGACCCACAGGGAAGCTGGGAGGAGCAGGGAGAAACAGCTGTGTGTGTGTGTGTGCGTGCGTTGGGTGGGGGAGGTGTGGTGTGGGCAGGAGTTGGACAGGAGGTATCCTTTTCTACCCATGGCCTTGCCCACATATTCTAGAGCAAGGTCCCTGGAAGGGCATGGAGACAAGCTCCCACTTGGGTTCTGTTGGTCCCCATTGGATGGCTTAATGCACTAAGATTATGTAACAGCCTGATGAGCTATTTACCTGGGAGACTTAACTTTAGAAGAGTATCATTCATTCTGTTGAGTTTATTGTTCTTTAGAGATTTTTCCAATGTTTTATTTGGATACTTTCCAGGGCCATTCACTCTTTGCCTGACAATTCAGAAATACCCCCCTCCCCTTCATTTTTGTTAATCCTCTCCCACGGATATTTTTCCATTGATTTTTAGAGGGAAAGGAGGATGGAGAGAGGGAGAGAGAGAGAGAGAAACATCGATATGAGAAAGCACATCAGATTGGTTGCTTCTGGTACACACCCTGACCCACACCCGGACTGAACCTGCAACCCAGGTACGTGCCCTTGACCAGGAATCAAACCTGCAACCCTTTGGTGTGTGGGCTGATGCTCTACCACTGAGCTACACTGGCCAGGGCAGAAACTAAACCCTTTTGATGCACACAGACCCTGTGACTTCAATGCCACATCTGGTTATTACCCCCTCATACATGTGTACATGTACATACATACACACATGTCACATGTCTCTGTGTTCAAAGATGATCCAACAGTGATGATATCAGTGCCTATGTATTGCTAAAAAAATAAGTTTAGACTCTGCCAGGCCCTCAAGAAGTTGACTCCCTGAGGACAACATAGTCGCCATTTATTAAAGAGCTGGTCACTGGAGACTCTGGCTCCTGGAGGGCAGCCCAGTTTCTTAGATCCACACACCCCACCTCTTTACCCACCTCACTGCATCACCCACTCTGAACTGTGTGACCCATGGCCTTTCCTTCGTCATCTCCACCCAGGCCTCGTTGCAGGCAGACAAAGGGCCCTGAGAGAAGCTGTGGTTCAGAGCTTGGGAGTCTTTCTGGGTGGAATCTGTCACTGGTTCCTGATGCAGTGGAAAGAACTTGGACTTTGGAGTCACCAGGCCTCAGTCTAAATCTAAACTCCACCACATGCTAGCTTGGTGACCTTGAGCAAGTTGATGAACGTCTCTGAGCCTCAGTTGGCTCATCACTAAAATGGGAACGTGAATTACACCTTATAGGCATGTTTCATGAAATGCGCATGTAAAGCGTGTAGCAGATGGTCAATGACTCACTGTCCCTTTCTGCCCCCTCCCATGTGTGCAGACAATTGAAGTCTTGTCGGAGCCTGGATGTGCTCTTGGTAGGAATGAATGTTTGCTCATGGCAGGTGAGCAGCATCCCACTTTGCAGGCACAGCCTTACCTCTCTCTTCAGAACCTGTCTCTGCTGCACAGTCATCTCCGAGAACTTCTTCTGCAGTTTGTGCTCCTGCTCCAGGTGCAGCGCCTCCTTCAGGAGCAGCACGTTGGTGCGCTTCTGCACCTCAGCCATAGTGAGCTCAGCCAACTGCTGCTCATGCTTCCACAGGTCCCTGTCCTTGCCCTCAGCCAGTGGGAGGGGCTGGGGTGGCACACACACCTCCACGTGGTTGACGGTCAGGTTGACTTCTTGGTCCTGGCCCAGGACATATTGGTAGAGTCTGAAGTGGCGGATGAAGGTGTTGTAGAAGTAGTCGCAGAGGGCCAGCAGGTGGGTGGTGTTGAACTGCTCCTGGTAATCGCTAAGCTTATTCCTCAGGATGGTAATGGCCTCGGTGATGGAGCAGCCTGTGGGCAGAGGGTACAGGCATGGAGTGAAGCAGGGGACAGCTGCATTGATGTCTTGATCAACATAGGCTCTGAACCCAGGCACTCTGACCCCAGAGCCCACGGGGCCAGAGCCTACCAGCTATTTTATATTACCATTTATTAGCTTTCAGAAGCTACAGGATGTACTACATTTCCCTTCTTACCTTGGATTCTTGGAAGCTCAAAGCCAATTTTATGTAATAACATTTATCCCATTGTTTTCTTATGTGATTAACCTTCTCCTTACCTATAGTTTAACTTTTAACTCATTGTAAAGCCTTCCTTCAGCTGTGCCTTATATTGTTCCTACTTCAAACCCTTTGGGATGGAGATGAGGGTGTAAAAAAGGGGTCTGATAAGAGAGCAGTGTGAGATGATTGGTGAGATAGATGTTATATTGGAGATTTGTGTCACAGAGTTAGGCAAATACTGTTTGCACCACAAAAAAAAAACATCAGCTCTGTGAGTGGGGCCATTGGCATCCCTCACAATGTGAAAGTCCAAGTCCTACAGGGGCTCATCCGTCTCTTCCTTTTAACTTGGTTGCCCCCACCCCCTCCTGGCAAACTGGCCTCAGCCTAGGGTGCCCTTCCCTGTGCAGGGCTCACTTCTCACCCCCAGGAGTGCCACTTTCCCACAGAGGCTTCCTGAACTACCCCATCCCACACTCCCTAGAAACTAGTTCTTTTGCCATATCAAGCAAAAGTTAGATGTTAAGTTTAGTGAAAAGAATTTTTAAGAAATCAACTTCATCTGGAGGTGGAAGAGGGAATAGGGAGACTAAATGGTGATTAGAAAAACAAATAAAATAAAGAAAAAATAAAAAAGAAATTAACTTTATCAATTGTTTCGCTAGAAAAGTGACAGTTTCAACTGATAGAAGATTTGTTGCATTGCTATTATTACTATGTTTTTATGTAAATTGCTCCTTTGCATGTTTAATTTGACAATTACAATTTAGGTAGGTAAATAAATTACATTAAAAGTTACTCAGAAAGTATAGTTACAATGTTAGGTTAGATGTTGATAGCTTTCATTTTTAATTTAACTTAATTATCCTTAAATTTTATTTAGTCATCCTTAGTCCTGAATCGAATACAAAGAGTAAGCTTTCTATGTGAATAAAGCAGATACTATACACATCCAGTGTGTAATCAGATGTATAGATTATGGCATTACAATTTGATGGGGGTGGGCAATTAGAAAAAAATGTCTGAAAGAGCTCCTCAATATGGCCCAGCAATCCCATGTTTGAGTTCATATCCAAAGGTCATTCTATCTGGCTCTTGAAGGGATATCTGCATTCCCATGATCACTGCAGCATTAATCACACTCGCCAAGGTATGGACACAACCTAACTGAATGTCGACGGATGAATGGGTAAAGACTATGTGCTACATACACACACACAATGGAGTGTTATTCAGCTGTAAAAAAGAAGGAAATCCTGTCATTTGCAAGAACATGGATGGACCTGGAAGACATTATGCTAATTGAAATAAGACACAGAAAGACAAATAACTGTTTGACTCATTTAGATGTGGAATCTCAGAAAATGCAAATCATAGCAGCAGAGAGTAGAATGCTGGTTGCCAAGCGCTGGGGGTGGGAGGAATGGGGAGATGCTTGTTGGTCAGGGAGGCCAAGTTCCAGTTACGCAGGATGAGCAAGTCCTGGAGATCAGCTGTGCAGCGTAGTGCCCATAGCTAGCAATGCTGTTCTGAGTGCTTGAAGTTTGCTGAGAGTAGACCTTAAATGTTCTCATTACCAATAAAAGTGGTAACTATGTGAGATAGTGAATATGTTAATTAGTCTGAGGGTGGTTATCATTTCACAGTGTATATCAAATGTTACATTGCACACCTTACATACTTGTGAATTACTGACAACTGGAAGTTATTTGTTCATAATATGTCAATAAAGCTGGTGGAAAACCACACACAAAAATATTTTTTAAAAATTGCTCTTGAGGAAAACAACAGCAACAGGTTAAGCTGCTGCCTTGGCATGCGCATCAGTGTGAGGTGTACTCTCTTCCCATCTTCTCATTGGGTTCTCGCAGCTTCTCATTGTGCCTCGGAGACCGAGCCTCAGTGACAGCGATCTCTGCATTCCTTGCTCGGCCTTGTTCTGAGAAATAAGCCAGCCAGGTTGCTGATCCCGGGGACCTTGTCAACCCTGAACCTTTGTCTCAGGTTGGTGGTGTGGAGGGGCCCAGGGCCAGCAGGAGCCCTATGTTCCAGAATCAGTTGGAGCTTTCTAAAATCACAGAGCCCCACTGCACACACACACACACACACACACACACACACACACACGTAAGCACACATGCACACACGCACAAAACACACACACATCAGCACAAAAATGCTGATCCCAAGCTGAGGATTGGCTTGGGAATTGCCTCCTAACTTTGATCAATGACTCAGATTGAGCCTAAAGAACTCAGACACTGGCACACAAGGACCACTGAGTCATCAAATGACCAACTGCAGGAGGATGGTGCCAAAGGTCCCAAAGACCCTGTTCTGACAAGTGATCCTGACACGTGGCATCTGCCCTTAGAAACCTGGTCCCCTCACCCGTAGTAGGGCTGCTGGGCCCCTTCCTGCACACATGTGAGGTTCATGCTACTCAGATACGGTGGGCATTTTGTTCTATTCATCTTTTGCTTTGGGAGAGAGGTGGTTAAAAAGGACAACATGAAGTCTCTTATTTTTATGGTGCTCATGTACATTATACAATTACAGAACAAGCGTTGAGGGCTTCTCTAAAGGCAACATGCAAGTCAGTGCCCAGGGCAAACTGGGCACCCACCCAAGTGCAGAGAGGAGGAAGGAGAAGCACAATAAGACCAGGTAGAGGAGGCGCTCTGACCCCGGATGCTGGGGGGCTGGGCGCCAGGGAAGGTTTCCTGCAGAAAGGATGTTGGAGCCCAGAAACAGGATGAGTTTGGCAGAGATGGCATTCCTGGTGGCGGGACAGAAGGGAAAAAGGCTAGAGGCAAGTGGAGTACTGTGTGGCTGTGTGCACGGGTCCTCATGGCTCAGGGCTCCTGGGAGGCAAAGCTGGAGCCCAGGCATCGGGGCTGGGGGACAGGAGACTTGAGGTCTTCAATTGCAAAAGGCAAGCATGCGTAAGGCACATGGAAGAGCTGCACTTCATCCCAAAGCCCAAGTTCATGGAAACCGAGGACATCCAAGGATGGGCTTCAGGACCCGTGGGACACCCAGGAATTGCACTGTCCAGGATTTTGCATGCGCATATGTTTCTGGGGAGAGTGTGCATAGAGAGAATCATCAAACTAAGAACCACAGAAAAGTTAAGAACCGTAGCTGAGAGCTGCGGAGCCACTCAGAAGTGTTAAGATGAGACGTGAGAGGTCAGACAGGTATTTCCGAGAGATGGTGGTGGCACCTGGAGGCCGGCAGGGAAGACCAGTGAAGGCATTCCAGAGAGTGGGGGTAGGGTGAGGTCATCCATTTCTGATTATCAAAGCTGGAGTCCAGGCCAGTGTGGAAATGACTGTATCGATTTTGTCAGGTGAATCATCGCACCTCTGGGCTCAGTGGAGGTTGAACTGCTGGAAGGCACCCTACTCCTCCTCCAGCTCGGCCGGTAGCTCATGGGGCTGGGTCACCGGCACCCTCACCCCCATGACTGCCTCGCCATCAAGGCCAGCCCCTAGCATTCTCTATTTGGCCAGCAGCCATGCACTCGGCTCAAGTTTGGTCCAAGGTTTCCAGGCCCAGCAGTGCTGAGCACCCTCAGCATGTGCACCAGCTCCCAGCTGCCCGGCATCCTGGGGGAGGCCCCACACTGGGTGTGAGCTGTGACCTCAGCCTGGAGGTCATGAAACACAAGTGGGGACCTTGTCCTGGGTCAACAGGGAAGGAGCCCTTAGACATAATTCCAACGCTCAGCCCCAAGACACTCGGGCAGGCCTGGTTTTCAGCAAAGCTCATCCCCAGCTGGCCTGTGAGACACACTTTCCTGGCCCCCGGACCACTCTCCACTTGCTGCAGGCTGAGAAGTCTTGATGACTCAGAGGATTAAGTCTCCGGAGAAGCCTCTGGCTGCCAGGTAGACAGATCTGTACCTGCAAGTGGTTCTTCAATAACAGGGAGTGGCCTTCATTTGCATTGGCTGCTGGGAACTTCCTGAAGATGGTCCCCAAGCCCCTGGAGGCCAGCACCTGCTCGGGGACAAGGGCAATGAGCAGGGAAGAGTGGGGGTGGGTGACAACACCAGACACTCCAGAATCGGGGCAAAAAGGCACTGGCATGGACCAGGCACCCTGGGCACCCTCCCACTGCCCCTCACATTCGGGTCTGGGGCTGGGAAACGAACAGGGGCTGTTCCTTCTGGGTGGGCGTGAGGGGGAGGATCCAGGTGCCACTGGTGCCCCCTGACAAACCAGTTTGGTGCCCCCGCCTTGGCTCCCAGGGGAGGAACCAAGTCAGGTCACAGCCTGGCTGGCTTACCTTTCCGAATACCTGAGCGCTTACCAGGGCTGACCTTGGATGGTGGGAAGCAGACCAGAGCACAGGGCCCACCCCGCCACCCCATCCTGTGGCCTGAATGCTGTCCCCCCTGCCCATTTTTTTCTGCTCTTGACAAGGCCCTGACAAACTCATTCACCCCGAGGTGCCAATGACAGTGACAGCTCAGAGGACAGCCAATGACAGTGACAGCTCAGAGGACAGGTGTGCTTTTGAAGTGGCAGATGACTCTTCTTGTAGGGAGTTCTCCCTGTGTCCCTCAGGGCCTGGGTCACCGCAAGCTCCACCCCACCGCTCCCCTCGGGGCTCTGTGAGACAGGAGTAGGCATCATCCTGAGTTTATCTAAGAAAGAAACTGAGGCTCAAAAAGGTCAGGGAATTTGCAAATGACGAGTGGCAGAGCCAACATTCAAACCGGGGCCTGACCCAAGGAGGCCCCTTGCAGCCATCCTGGTGGCTCTGTGCTCTCTTTGCAGACTCTTGGAGGTGGATACTAGAATATGTTGCATCAAGAGAAATTAAACAGAGCCCTTAATATGCTAATAGGCTCAGCAAAATGTGTTACTAGGCCAGAAAATGTTGAGCATATGCATGTTTCTCAAATTTATTTTGAGTTAAATAGTCTCTTGGGACTAAGGAACCTATTTTGGCAACTATTGAGCTAGTTAGTCCTTTCATCCTACAGATGGGAAACTGAGGCCCAGGGAGAGGCAGGGGCTTACCTGAGGCTCATTGTGACAAAATCAGGACCTGAGCTCCAGCCCAGGCGTTGGTGGTCTAGGGCCTGTTAGCACTTGCACTGTGGGGAAGGGACTGGTTTTTATTTTCATCTCTGCCCACTGGCCCTGAGGTTTCTTGGTCCGTCAGAAATGTCTCAGAAGGGTGGGTGGGGTGCTGCCTGCCCAGGGGAGGAATGAGCTAGGTCAGGAGACATGCGTCTGTTTCTTCTCTGGGAAGTTTGCTCGGTGGCTGCCCTGCTAACCTCTGGCCTGGACCCAGGCAGGAGGGGCCTTGGGTGAGAGCTCGCGCACCCTCCACTTCCTGCAGCTCCTGCCTTTCCTGCAGCTCCTGCCTGTCCCAAGGTGTCTGAGCTGCTGGCCTCCCCTCCTTCCATGGCAGAGCAAGCAGTTCCTTGGGGAACACCCCTTTCCAGGTGTGTCCATGGTGCAGCTGCCTGGTGAGCTGCAGGGAGAGTAGAGTGGGTGTCTGGTTTGGTCTGATGTCCATCTGCACTGCCTGGGATTGGCCACGGGAGGAGCAAACTGGCTGGACAAACCTTCCCTGCTGTCCTGTGATCATGAGACCAAGGATCCCATAGCACCTCATCTTGCCAGCCACATGCTCTGTTCTCAGCCACTGTTCATGGTCATGTGGAGGCCACCAGTGAGCCTGGGGCAGCCCCTGGATTGGAGTCGACATTGATGCTGTGGGTCATTTTCAGAGCTTGTGTGGGGTGCTGGGTTAGAGCACAGACTGGGAATGCAGACCGATATGGGCCCACACGTTGCTTCTTGATCACTTGCACAGGTTATTTGCTTTAGTGTTCTCATCTGTGAAACAGAGGTGCTAACAATGCCCACCTCATAGCATCAGAGGAGGGCGTGTGTGTACAGACCTTCCCACCATGCCTGGTACACAGTAAGCAATCAGTAAATACCGGGGTTGCCATTTTCAATATTGTGAGGAGGCTATTAGCATTTCAACTCCCCAGGGCTGTGAATTGTTCAGGAATCCACCAATTCCTCCTGGTCAGAGAGCTCAGTGCACTGCTGAGAGAGTCCTCACTCTTCCCAGTCCTCTGGGCCAGGGCTCTGGATGCTGGCTGGAGAATGGCTGGGGAAATGGAGCCATTAAGCTGATGGGGAGGGGGAGGGGTCAGAGGGCAGAACAGGAGCCATTAGGCAGAAGGCTCAGAGAGACAAATTTCAGTTCAGCGGCAGGAAGAACTTTCTAGAAAACAAGAGTATTTTCCATGGAGTGACTCTTACTTTGAGTAGTGAGGAAGCATTTAGCTAGAGAGAGGATTCAGTGGTGGTGAGGTGTGGATCAGGTGACTTCTTGGGTCCCTTTTGACTCTGAGCAGCTATGGTGACTTCCATGAAGCTGACAGTTCCTCAAAGCCATACGCAGGGCGTGTGAGCCTCCTGGCGAGGCTCTGCAACTGTCTCAAGCTTGGCGAGGGGAGCCTGGTGGTAAGTCTTTGTCATCATCCTTGTTGTCAGCATCCCTGAGATGAAAACAACCGAGCCGTCCCACCGTGCCAGGGACAGGGCATGTCATAGCTGTACCTCATCCCCTTTGATGTTGGGACCTCCAGGAACCAGCATGTCCAACTGACCGCGGGAGGATATGGGAAGGTAGA
Source organism: Plecotus auritus (assembly GCF_963455305.1). Taxonomy (NCBI): domain Eukaryota; kingdom Metazoa; phylum Chordata; class Mammalia; order Chiroptera; family Vespertilionidae; genus Plecotus; species Plecotus auritus. The sequence continues at coordinate 78,910,748 of NC_137773.1, forward strand.
GGTAGGGCAAGGGGTCACTCCAAAGGGCTGGAGGTCTGGTCTCAAGGGCACTGGTACCATCTGCCCACACACAGGTGGCACCGCCAGGCCGGAACACATTAGCCAAATGGCACAGCTCACCTTCTCAGCTTGGCCTGCATACTGGAGCCACCCTGCTGGGGGCCAGGATCCCAGGCCCATGTTGTGAGCAACTCCAGGTGACACAGTAGGAAACCAGCCCCCAGGTGTTCTCTCTGGTCCCACCAGGTTCTCAGCTCTTCCTGCTCCCCGGCAGCCCCACGCCTCTCACTGCAGGGTGCTCTCCTGGCCCACAGGCTTCTCAGGCCTTTATGTGCCCGGTGTACAGATCCCTCCGATAAAGATGAAGGTCACAGGTGGGGCTCGTGCTTTGCCATCAGGCAGTCCTGGGTTCAAATCCGAACCTCACTTATGGGAAGTGCAACCTGAGGGAGGTTACTTAAAGTCTCTGAGCCTTTAAAGGAACTTCAGATAAAGTTCCTTTATCTTTAAAACTAGAGGACTGGTGCACGAGGTGAGGGTGTCCCTCAGCCCGGCCTGCACCCTCTCCAATCTGGGACCCCTTGGGGGATGTCCAACTGCCAGTTTAGGCCTGGTCCCCATCCCCCAACTGCCCTCCCCTGCAGGCCTGGTTGCCCCCAACTGCCTTCCCCTGCTGGTCATCTTGTGGTGGCCATCTTTTGGCAGCCATCTTGTGATGACGTGAGGGTGGCCATCTTGTGGCGGCCATCTTGTGATGACGTCGCATGAGGGCATGATGCCACCTAGGCTTTTATTATATAGGATAATGCTTATGTTATTCACAGTGGCCAAGACATGGAAACAACGAAAGTGTCCTGTGATAGAGGATCGGATAAAGAAGATGTGGTACATATACACAATGGAGTACTACTCAGCCATAAAAAAGGATGAAATAGCACCATTTGCAACAACATGGATGGACCTTGAGAACATTATGCTAAGTGAAATAAGTCAGACAGAAAAAGCTAAGAACCATATGATTTCACTCATATGTGGGATATAAAACTGAAACTTATGAACACAAACAGCAGTGTGGTGGTTGCCAGAGGGAAGAGGATGGGGGAAGAAGGTGGACACATGGTGCAATATACAGATCTTGTAACAAGGAAATCCACACATGAAACCTATATGTTCATATTGACCAATGTCACCCCAATCAATTTAATAAAATTTTAAAAATGCTTATGATTCAAGTTTGAAGTGAGGATTACTGATGATGCTATGTGTGCAAATTCCAGGCTCTACAGTGCCTCCTTCTGCAGGATGCACAGCTCCCTGGGAAGGTTTGGGAAGGTTCCTATGGCACAGTCTTGATTTCTGGCCTACTAACTGGCTCAGTCTGCCCTGGTAAGCTGTGACCTCACTCAGTGCTATTTGGCTGACTTATGGTGTTCCCCCTCCATTCATATATTGAAGTCCTAACCCCCAGGACCCTCAGAATGTGACTATACTAGAGATAAGATCTTTAAAGAGGTTTAAATTAAGGTTAAATGAGGTCATGTGGTGGGCCCTAATCCAATTTGACTGGTGTGCTTATAAGAAGAGAAGATTAGGACACAGGCACACACAGAAGGAAGACCATGTGAAGTACAGAGTGTGAGGATGGCCGTCTACAAACCAAGGAGGGAGGCCTCAGGAGACATCAACCCTGCTGACACCTTGATCTTGGACATCCAGTCTCCAGAACTATGAGACAATACATTTCTAGTATTAAAACTGCTCAGTTTGTGGTATTTGTTATGGCAGCCTGAGCAGGCTAAAATGCTCAGGGAGGTATCTCTGAAATGATAGTTGCCCATTTGCCCCAATAAATGCTCTCCCAAAATATCAATCGATGTCCTCTGTGGAAGCTTCCTCTAACCATCAATGAAGAAGTTGCCTCCAAAGGCCCCTCCTCCAGGTTTAGTGTGAGGGGCATCGGGTTCATGCTGGGAAGGTGCTCCTGCTCTCTGTTCAGGCTGGTCCTGAATCACTGGAGGCTCCCCCACGTGGGCTGGGTATTTGGGGGCTGGCAGATAGACCCTGGGCATGGCCTTGAGTGTTCAGGGGGGTGGGGGTTGGGAGAGTAATTCCCTCCTTCCAGCCCCCGGCAGTGGGGGGTGGGTGGGGTGTCTGCCTTCCACCCTATGGCTGCCTGGATGACAGTTCCTGGAGAATCAGGAGTGGCTGTGGGTGGGACTGCAGATACCAGTGCTGTAACACACTTCACTTGGCACTCTCCTGGTCACCTTGTATGTCTACTGACCATTCATCAAGCCCACTTCCTGCCATCCCCGGGACAGCAGGAAGGGGGTGCTTCCTAGCCCAGACATCTAGGAGCATCAGAGAGAGGCCAGTGCTCAACAGACGCAGAGGATGACAAGAGGCAAAAACTACGAAGTGGCCGAAGAGATGGCTGGTAGATGAGTAGTGGTTGGGGGTCCGGGGCACTGGCCTGCACACCTCCAGCGCTGAACTCCCTGCTGAGTGACGGCTGGGGCAGGGAAGGTTGTTTCTCCTTTTAACTTTCTGGCTGCAATGTACCAGTCACAGACAGGAAGTTCACCCTAATCCTCTGCAGCGCCCCCAGGTGGAGGAGCGACTTCAGAGTCAACACGCCCCAACATCTCTCTCTGTTCCTGGTCTTGGCAGGGTATGCAAAATCTGCCCTTTTCCTGTGATTTCCTTCCACCAGGACGGAGCTGGCAGCCGCTGTCCCTCTGTGCTGTGCCTGGTGACTTCATGATGGGAACTACTCAGGGCTTCCAGAGGCTGTCAGGGGAGGTGTGAGGGAAGGACTCATGCTTCTGGCCTGGGGTTGAGACCAGAATGTCCTGGTGAGCCATTTGCCAGAACATGGAGTCAGCTTACACTTTTGAATAAAGGGCCACCCTTCCCCTCCTGGTCCCAATGCTCGATTGGGCGGGGAGATAAGCTGAGCTGTGGGCTGTCCTGGCAGAGCTCTGATTCATTGTTGTGCAAACATGACTCTCCTTAAACGCTGTCTGCCAACTTCGTTATCTAGTATGCAAGCAGAGCTCAGCCATCCTTATCCCCAGATTAAACACACACACACACACACACACACACACACTCCTGGAGAAGCTACCTTCCAAGAGGAGTGACAGACCAGTGTGCGACTTTAGCTGAAACAGAAGCTTGAATGTGAATCTGTTGGCCATCGGGACCCGGGCTGTCTGTATCCTGCACCCCATGACCTAGGGAAGATGTAGCTAGATATGTAGATGGGACGTGTGCCCAGGAGGAGGGCAGGGCGGATGTGAGATGGGAGGGACCTGACCTGCCATCTTCACCAGCCCTTTCCGCCCCTTAACAAGAACAGTGAGCCTTGGGCAGGGATGCCTCCTCACATGTGTGCCCGAGGATGGGGTGTCTGGACCACCATTCAGTCTGGTCTGCAGGGTGAGGAGAAGACAAGAAATGGCACAGACAGCAAGCCCCCTGAGGGGCAGCATGCTGTAACTTCCAGTCCTGGACCACTGGCATCTGCTGTTCATCCCGCCTCACCTCCATGCATGGTGGACACATGGGAGCTGACATTAGCTGAGCACTTACTATGTGCCTGTCACTCTGCAATAAACACATTTTGCATGCCCTGTGTCATTTAATCCTGCCAACTGTCCTAAGAGATGAAGTTGTTACAGCCCTCATTTTAGAGAAGAGGAAATGAAGGCTCGGGAGGGAGTGTTTGCAAGATTACACAGTAATAAGTGTGGAGGTGGGATCTGAACCCAGATCTTCTGACTGTAGAGTTTGGTGGACTCCACTGTGCTGCTTCTAACATCATCTGCACGCACAACCCTCAACCCTGGGATGAGCCAGACAACCTAACCTCCTCTTTGCATACAGAACTTATCTTCTCCATGGGCATCAAGAATTCATTAATTCATTCATTTCTTCATGCAACACTTACTGTGTGGCACATGCATTATTTAACACTGGTGGGACAGATAGAGGGGACAAAAATAAAGAAGGTATAGATGCCTTCTGCAGGGATTCAAGCCTCCCATAGAAGGGCAACAAGAAAGGGGGCAGTGGTAGGGATTGGGGTGAAAGGGCTCTATGGAAATGATACAGTATTAAGATGATAAAAGGCACAGGAAATCTCTAGTCCAAACGTGAACACCTGATGGTCCCACTATGTAATGATGAAATATCTCCAGGGCTTGCACTCTGCTTCTAGAGGACACACTTGGAGCATTTGACTAAAAGGTGTAAAAGGAAGACATAGCTAGATATGTAAAGAACTTCAAGAATTTCCTAACAACAAAAGCAGTGTACACAGGAATGCATTGCCTCCGAAGGAGGGAGCTCCCGGCTGCTCGGATGGTTCCTGCAGAGGCTGGAAGAACCTTGTAGGCTGCTTGGGCTCCCTGCAGAGAGGGAGTTAAGTTTTCTGATCACCAACTCTTCCAACTCCAAGGCGTTAGAAGCCTAGGAGATACAGATAGGCTGTGTTGGCAATGTACGTGATACCAGAAACGCCAACAGCTCCATGCGATCTAATCTCCTCAGTTTGAAGCTGGGTTTGCATCATCACCGACTGTTTTTGAAGGGTTTGGCTTGTGGAAGGCTCTGATGGAAACTTGAAAGAGCCCGCGTTCCCACCTGCTTGGGGCTGACATTCTTCTTCTCCCTAGTCAGTGTTTGTTCTGGCCGTGAGCCACCGCAGAGCTCAACCAACGGAGGTGAACTCTGGTACCCATGTGCTGCTGTGAGCAGCGGGGAGTGGGACCCAGAGGGATGCCAGGAAGGCCCCGGGGCGCAGGGGCTGCGGGTGGCAGAGGTGGGAGAAATTTCCCAAGAGCTCTGAAACCAGTCCATGTGTAATGCCGTGTCTTGCTCAAATCTTCAGACTAGGACCACTGGGTGGGAGCAGAGAAGTGGAAGGGCACATGGCAGCTCCAGAAATAAAAGGTGGATCTAAGGGCACATGAGATGTATGATGGGAACGCTGAATGGCTTGAAGCACAGGAGTGATGGGATTTTATTTGTGTCTGAAAAGAAATCACTGTATTGTTTGGTGAGCGGGAGCAGAAGTAAAAAGTTTTCAAGAGATGGACCTGGGTTGGAAAGGGTGGTGGACGAGGAGGTGGTGAAACATGGTGAGATTAGGGAAGGACACTGAGGTGCTGATAGGACTGGTGGATGAGCTCTGGGTACATCAGGGACACTACGCATCAGGTCCAATAAGTGTTCCTTGAACACAAGTACTGCAATACTGCCACAGTCCATCTGATACCTGAGATGGTCCCTAAGTGAGCAACAAAGGGGACAGTATACAGCATGGAGACACTGGACAAAGGGATTATTCATGTCTGGAGAGGGACAGAGGGGATGCCATGAGATTTCATCACATTACTCAGAATGATGCACAATTTAAAACTTAAGCATTGTTTATTTCTGGAACTTTCCATTTAACATTTTCAGACTGCAGTTGAATGTAGGTAACTGAATCCATAGAAAGCGCAACTGTGGACAAGGAGGGGGACTACTGTATACAAAGAACTTTTATAATTCAACAACAAAGAAACAACCTGATTGGAAAATGGGCAAAGGGATCTTAACAGACACTTTACCAAAGAAGATATACAGATGGCAAATCAGCATATAAAAAGATGCTTCATGTCATATGTCACCAGGGAAATGCAAACTAAAACAATGGGATACCACTCTGCACCTATTAGATTGACCCAAATCCAGAACACTGACATCAAATGCTGGCGAGGATGGGGAGCAACAGGAACTCTCGCTCATTGCTCGTGGGAATGCAGCCCCTTTGGAAGGTGAGTTCTTACAAAACTAAACATACTCTTACCATATGATCCAGCAATAACACTCCTTGGTATTTGTCCCAAGGAGCTGAAAACTTATGTCCCCACAAAGACTTGCACACAGATATTTATTAGAGTATTATTCAAAATTGCCCAAACTTGGAAGCCACCAAGATGTCCTTTGTAAGTGAACAGAGAAACAAACTGTGGTCCATCCAAAAAAATGGAATATTATTCGTCTCTAGTAAAAAGAAATGAACTATCAACCCATGAGAAGACATGAAGAAAACTGACATGTATATTACTAAGTGAAGGAAACCAAAATGAAAAGGCTACCGCCTATTGTGTGATATCAACCAAATGACATCCTGAAACAGGCAAAACTATGGAGACAATAACAAGATTTGCGGTTGCCAGGAGTTGGTTAACCCAGAGGGATGTGGGATGTGAACACTGATGAATAGGGGAAGCACAGAGGATATTTAGGGTAGTGAAACTACTTTGGGTAAATGTCATTATACATTTGTCAAAACCCATACAATGTATACCACCAACAGTGAACCCTAATGTAAACTATGGACTTTGAGCGATTATTACGCATCAATGTAAGTTCATCGATTGTAAAAAATGTACCACTTTTGAGGGGGATGTTGACAATGGGGAGGCTGTGTGTGGCAAGGTTTCTGTGGGAAGTTGCTGTACCTTCTGCTTTATTTTGCTGTGAACCTAAAACTTCTCTTAAAAAAATTAAGTATATTAAAAAAATAGTACAGCCCGAAACCATATAACTTATAGAGGAAAAACTCCTTGACATTGGTCTTGACAATGGTTTTTTTGGATGTGACACTAACACACAAGCAATAAAACAACAAATCAACAAATGGGACTCCATCAAACTAAAAGCTTCTGCACAGCAAAGGAAACATCAACAAAATGAAAAGATAACCTACAGAATGAGAAAAATATTTAAAAAACCACATATCTGATAAAGGGTTAATACCCAAAATACATAAGAAACTAATACAAGTCATTAACAAAAACTCAAATAATCCAATTTAAAAATGGGCAAAATAACTGAATTGACATTGCCCCAAAGAAGATATTCAAATGGCCAACAGGTACATGAAAAGATGCTCAACACCACTAATCGTCAGGGAAATGAAAGCCAAAACCTCAGTGAGGTTTCCTTGACACCTGTTAGAAAAGCTGTCATCAAAAAGCCTAGAGATAACAAGTACTAGAGAAAGGGGACCCATGTGGAGAAAAGGGAACCCTTGTGTACTGTTGGTGGAGATGTAAATTGGTTCAGCCACTATGGAAAACAGAAGCTCCTCAAAAAATTAAAACCAGAACTACCATATGATCCAGATATCTCACTAATGGGTATATATCTGAAGGAAGTGAAATTACTGATTTTAAGAGATATCTGTACCCCCATGATCACTGCATCATTATTCATAAGAGCCACGAGATGGAAACCACCTATGTGTCCATCAATAAATGAATGGGGAAAAAAATAAATGAGTGGAAATGTGATTACACACACACACACACACAGGAATATTATTCATCCATAAAAAAGAAGGAAATCCTACCATTTGTGACAACATGATGAACCTTGAGGGTATAATGCTAAGTGAAATAAGTCGGACAAAGAAAGACAAATACTGTATAATTTCACTTACATGTGGAATATAAAAAACTGAACTCATGGAAACAGAAAACAGATTGGTGGCTGCCAGAGGTGGCAGAGGGGGTCGGGGAAAATGGGTATAGCTGGTCAAAAGGTATAACTTCTAGTTATAAGTAACTTCGGGGGATATAACATACAGCTTGGTGACTATAGTTAACAATACTGTATTGTATATTTGAAAGTTTGCTAGGACAGTAGACCTTAAAAATTCCCCCTATTGAGAAAAAATTATAACTATGCATTTTGCAATATATATATATATATATATATATATATATATATATACACACACACACACACACACACACACATATACTAGAGGCCCAGTGCACGAAATTCGTGCACGGGGGTGTGTGTCCCTCAGCCCAGCCTGCACCCTCTCCAATCTGGGACCCCTCGAGGGATGTCCAACTGCCTATTTAGGCCCGATCTTGGTAGGATCGGGCCTAAATGGGCAGTCAGACATCCCTCTCACAATCCAGAACTGCTGGCTCCCAACTGCTGGCCTGCCTGCCTTCCTGATTGCCCCTAACCGCTTCTGCCTGCCAGCCTGATTACCCCCTAACCGCTCCCTTGCCAGCCTGATTGATGCCTAACTGCTCCCCTGCCAGCATGTTTGCCCCCAACTTCCCTCCTCTGCTGGCTTGGTCACCCCTAACTGCCCTCCCCTGCAGGCTTGATCGCCCCCAACTGCCCTCCCTTGCAGGCCTGGTTCCTCCCAACTGCCCTCCCCTGCTGGCCATCTTGTATCCACATGGGGGCAGCCATCTTTGACCACATGGGTGCAGCTATCTTGTGTGTTGGAGTGATGGTCAATCTGCATATTACTCTTTTATTAGATAGGATAGAGGCCTGGTGCATGGGTGGGGCCAGCTGGTTTGCCCTGAAGGGTGTCCCGGATAAGGGTGGGGGTTCCCTTGGGGCGTGGGGCGGCCTGGGCAAGGGGCCTGTGGTGGTTTGCAGGCCGGCCACGCCCCCAACCCCCCCCCTACCCCCCGCAACCCAAGCAGAGGCCCTGGGATCTGGGATTTATTTATGTTCTACAATTGAAACTTTGTAGCCTGGAGTGGAGCCAAGCCTTCTGCTTGCTCCGTGGAGGCAGCCATTTCTGTTGGGATTTATTTATATTCTATAATTGAAACTTTGTAGCCTTAAGTGGAGGCCAAGGCAGGCCAGGGCTGCAGAAGCTTGGCTTCCTCCATCTCCGGGGGCAACCCTAGCCTCCTGCTCTCTCCAGCCCTGTGGCTGCCGCCATTTTTGTTGGGATTTATTTATCTTCTATAATTGAAACTTTGTAGCCTGGAGTGCAGGCCTGGGCCGGCCAGGGTATGCGGAAAGCTTGGATTCCTCCATCACCTGGGAAACCCAAGCCTCCCTCCTGCTCTCTCCGTGGCCGCAGCCATCTTGGTTGGGTTAATTTGCATACTCGATCCTGATTGGCTGGTGGACGTGGCTTGTGGGTGTAGCGGAGTGATGGTTAATTTGCATATTACTCTTTTATTAGATAGGATATATATATAATAATTATGTTGTATACCTTAAACTAATACAATATTAATATGTCAATTGTATTGCAATAAAACTGGAAAAAATAGTGCAAAGAAAAATTTCCCAAATTGGCCCATAAATGCTCCATTATCCCAGAATCTTTTCATGCACATTTCCTAACATTAGGACATTCATAACCATCAGAATCCCATCACCCTTGACATACCACTACAATCTAATCCCCAGACCTCACTCAAGTGTCTCCAGTTGTCCCAATAACATCCTTTGTAGCAAAAGGACCCAAACTGGGGCTACATGTCTCCTCGGTGTCTTTCAGTTTGAACACTTCCCATCTTTCCTTGGTTCTCAGGACCTTAAAGTTTTTGAAACTTACAGGAGAGGGACTCTGCTTAATACTTCTAACTTGATGTTTTCTCATGATTAGACCAGGTTCTGAGTCGTTGCTAGACCCATTACAGAAGGATGCTGGGCTCCTCTGCATCCTATTAAAGGGCACGGATTCTCAGTGTGTCCTCTTACTGATGACATCCATTTGGATCATTTGATTAAGGAGGTGTCTGATGGGTTCCCCTCTTGTCAGAGTGTTCCCTTCCCATTGGGATCAGTAAAAATGTTGTGGGGAGGGTCTTAGAAAATATAAAAGCCTCCCATTTTTTGTTAAGCATTCCCCCACTGATTTTAGCATCTGTTCATGATTCTTGGCTGAGTATTACTATGATGGTGACCATAGAAGGGGCTGCTCCATGTATTTGTTTAATGAATGAATCTGCATCTCACAGCCCCAAAGGTCTACTGATGTGACCACATTCCCTTGTGCCAAGAACTCACAGAGACAGAGGCTCATACTCTTCTCATGAAGCTCAACACAGGGCAGGGGTTCCCTCTGTCATCCATCCATAGATGCTCCATCTATAATCTCACCTGCCCGCTACTCCCTCACCCTGCCAGCAAACTCTTACCTATATAAGACTCCCTCAAGACACTCAGCAGAGCAAACCTGATCCTGGGAACAATGAGCCATCTTTAGGAGTGCAATGGGAAGTCAACGAAGGATTTTAAGCAGAGGAGTGACACATTTGATTGATGTTAAGCAAAAACAAACTAAACCAAAATTCTGAATTATGATCCTTCCTCTCTCTTCCCTAAAACAAAATTTGACTTCCCTCTGGGCTAACCCTAGCTACCCCAGAGGTATTGATCTGATGATGAAATTCATGCAAAAGTGCCAATGTCTGACTGGGAAGCAAAGGAGTGGTGCAAGGTTTTCAGCCAGGGAGACTAGTGAAGTCTCAGTGAGAACATTTTGTTTGCTTTGTTTTCAAGAAGCCTGGACAGGGACTCCGCTGATATGCATGATATGCATGTGGGAAGGGTAAATGAGGGTGGGGGGGGGAGGAGGAGGGCCGGGGGGGTGGGGAGGAAGGGGCTCTCGGCTCTTTAGAGAGCTCCTGGGGCGGTGGACTACAGGGGGTTCTGTGTGTCCCCCCTCCTCCTGCAAGCCTCTTGGACTCCTGCCCTGGAGGCACCATACCTTTGGTTTCCTTGAGCAGCTCTTCGGTGAACTTGACCACCTTGACCACCTCCACCCACGGGAAGCCTTTGCCCACGGCAAAGATGATGCTTTCGTAGAGGGTATCCAGCAGGATGCTTCTGCGGGAGTCTCTCACTTCGTCAAACTTTTCCCAGTTCAGCAGTCTCCGGAGGTGCTCCCGACCTTCTGGTTTCTGAGAGGCATAACATGAGGGGTAGAGGGTGACATTGGGGAATCAGGATCACTGGGCAAAACACTCCTGGGGGTCCCCACATGGCTCCCTAATGCCCTGAAGAGTGACCAAAGAATGTGTGTCTGCCTGGCCAGAATGATGCCTTCGTTTCTGGACAGCTCCCCCGCACCCCCCTTTTCTGGGGATGCACTCTTTCTAGCGCTGCTCATGCCTCTGAGCATTCTCATGCTATCCATGGCAGACCTGAGTTTGTAAAGCTCCAGCAGGCTCCAAGTCCTGAATCACGGTCCTTCCTTCCTATTCCCTAAAACAAAATATGACTTCTCTCTGAGCCTACTTTCCACTAGCTGCCCCAGAGGTAAATTCATACTAAAGTATCAATGACTGAGAAGAGACTTGGCAAGGCAAGAAGGAATGTGTCTTGCTTGGTGAAAATTTAGGCACTCTGGCAGGCCAGCAGGGTAAAGATTGATCAGGGTACCGTTTTTCCCAATCTATAGGGAAAGTCCCATTTTACTTGAGCATTTGTCTGGCCCTTCCAGAAAGGTTCTTACAGATCACCAACAGATAGAGAAGAAACAAGTGCCTTGAAGGGGTAAGAAGAAGCGTGGCATGGAGTGGAGACCCATGAACCCCGGAGCATTGCTCCCCTGGGATGGGAGGAGGCTCTGGCTGAGGAACTGTTGATGGAGGGGACAGGATTGATGGCTGAGTTGGTGCCAGAGGGAGGCCCAGGGCCCTGGCCTCAGCCTCCAGGACTTCCTGTCCCCCCTCCCCCCACCACCACTCTGTTGCTGACCCAGGCAGTCCTTCCTTGCAGCCTCACAGATGCCCAGGGTGGTGTTTGATGGGACAGTTCATTGAAGATGTGGAGGAGGTGGTGGAAGCCACGTGCCAAGGCAGGGACAGAGGCACCACCAGGGCAGACTTCGCCTGGTGCCTGCCCACCAGCTCATAGCTGCGGGTCAGAGGCTGATCTGAGTGCACACTTGGCTGGGACTCAGTGCTTGAGGTCAGTGCCTGCACCCCTCTGTGGACAGCCCTGCTCTGGAAGGAGTTTGCCGATGGGTCCAGGCCCTATGACTGGGATCCTCATCACTCCTTGTCACCAAATTGGTTCTGAGAAACCAAGGAAAACTGACCCTTCCCTGCCTTAAAGAAACAGACTCCCCATCCCAAATACACACACATATACACCACACACTCCTTACATACTTTGTTATGCAATCCCAAAGGACTCTCAGGGCCCCAAGTCTATCACAGGGCACCCCCTGTGATAGGCCTCAGGGCCTCCCTGGCCCTCCTGGCATGAAGGCAGCCCCAGAGTCCACACACCTCCCTTCCCTCCCTCCAGCAGGCTCTGGGCATCAGGGGCTGTCCCTTTAGGCTCTGAAGACAGCCCCCAGCTCCAAGGGCTGGGGAGCCTTTGGCCAGGCATTCTGGAGTGGACACACCCATTGGGGGCCTCGGAGGTGGTGCAGGGAAAGGGGTGATGTCCAAGGTGTCCATCTGAGGAGGCACCATGAGGGGCCATTTCTCACACGCACCTCACTGCTAGACCAGTCTGAGCAAACTTCCTTTTAAAAGCCACGTTTTCTCTTCACCTGAAGTTGGAAGACTTCTTTCACTCCCTGGGGTGTTAAAAATGCCATTGCCCCTGCATCCAGTTGCTAGTGGACCCACCAGGACTGACTCAGTTCCCAGAACCTGGGGGTGAGGGTAGGGCTTTGTGAGGTCATGGAGACTGGCTTTCAGGTGGCTTTCTTTTCAGGCTCCTTTCCTTCTGGCCCCTCCTTTCCAGCTGGGTTCTGGATCTCTCCCTGACACCTGTCTGGGGACCCTGATCCCTTCCCTACCTCCAACATCTCCCTCATAGCCCATTTGCCTTCCGGAGGTGAGTCTTCTCAGGCTTCCCTGCAAACACCACCCCCCCTCCTCCAACATATTCCCCACCCAAGCCCTATTCTCTTCTTCCTCCCACAGTCAAGGACTTGTCTCCATACAAAGATGCCCTCCATTTGCTCTCTTCACTACGATCTGGCTTCCTCCTCACTTCTGGTCACCGCCGGTGACTCCGTTTCCAGCATCCTAACTTTGCCTTGGGGTGCAGGAAGCAGCCTGGCAGGGCTGTCTCCAAGTGCGGTGCCTGAGCATCCACATGCTGAGATTCGCAGGGCTCCAGTCTCTCACTCCTGGCTGGTTTTGTCCTTCACTGTCCTGGAAGCCCTGGTGTCCACTGGTCACCTGAGGGGCAAGTCCTGCTCTCTCCTGCCTCCCCTACTATAAACCCCAGCTCTGTGCGCAGGAGCCACAGTGAGGAAATCGGGGGCATTGGCTGGGGTTGGTGGCTGAGATGTCTCGTCCTGGGGCTGCCTCCACTGGTACCTGGCCAGGTCTCCTCGGCTCTTTGGGTTTGAGACTGGCCAGGGGTTCTGTCCAGGAGTGAGAGCAACCAGGTTCCAGCTCTTGCCCCAGTAGGGGGAGGAGTAAGAGCGCCTACGTTTCCAGCATCTGCCACCTCAACTACTCAGAGCCATTATCCCCGTGGGCCACATGACTCCATCAAGTCTTGGCCCACCTTCCTTACCCTCACGGTCATACTACTGCAGGCCCTCAGTGCTCCTCCCACAAGAGGAGAGATTTGGTTAGGACCACATTGTCCCACCCCTGCAGATGATCAGGAATGGGGGATGGGGAGGGAGTGTCCTTTCCTGCTTTGAGGCTGCCAGGCTCCTCATGCAAACTTACCCATTCGTCAGCAACTTTACACTTTTGTTTACCCATGGAGAGAATGAACATACGAAGTGCGCCCCTGTGCAACAAGTAGTTGCTAAGTCGTGGGTCCCTTTCCGTCCTTGTCATCCTTGGTGGCTGCCTCTGTTGAACATACGTTTATTTCTTGGCTTCTAATAAGCTGTTCTCTCCTGGATGATCGTCTGTCTCTCCACCCATTCCTTCCCTGCCTTCTGTGAAGGCTTCCTTTCTTCTGTTCATCCCCTACATGTTGGAGCACTCCAGAGTCTGTCTGCATGCCCTCTTTTCTTTCTAGAGCACATATTCCTTTTTGAAAAGAAAAAGATTTTTTATTGGTTTTTCTTTTAGAAAGAGGAAGGGAAAGGGAGAGAGAGAAACATTGATCAGCTGCCCCCTAATAGGGATTGAGCCCCAAACCTGGGCACATGCCCTGACCAGGTATTGAACTGGCACCCTTTTGGTACCTGGGATGACACTCAACCATTGAGCAACACTGGCCAGGGCCACATATTTCTTTTGCAAATTCTAATACAGCTAGAACAGAACCTGAGATCTATGTTCAATACATTTCCAAGTGCAGAGTACAGTATTGTTAACGACAGGCACACTGTTGTACACAGACCTCTAGAACTATCCATCTTGCCTAATTGAAGCTTTATGCCTCTTGATGAGCAACTCTCCATCCTGCTCTCTCCCCAGACTCTGGCAATCACCATTCTACTGCCTGACTCTATGAGTTTGACTATTTTAGATACCTCATGGGAGTAGAATCATGCAGCGTTTGTCCTCTGTGACTGGCTTATTTTTTTTCTATTGGGCTAAAATACACATAAGATTTACTTTTTAAATGAGTTCAGTCAGTAGCACTAAGTACATTCATGTTGTTGGGCAGCCAACCCCACCATGCATCTCCATTGCTTCCCCAACTCCCCAACTGAAACTGTCCTCATTAACACTGCCCATTATCCCCTTTTCCCAGCTCTTTTCAACCACTGTGTACTTCCTGTCTCTATGAATGTGACTACTCTGGGTGTTAGTGTAAGTGGAATTATACAGTGTTTGCCCTTTTGTGACCGGCTTCTTTTCTGGATGGAAGTGTTTGTGACAGTTATTGTCCTTTTCTGCCATTGTATATGGGGCACACTCTTTAATTTTTAGAGCTTTGGGCCAGGAGGGACCACATCTTAGACATTATAGAGAGAAGAGCATCACCCAGTGTCCTTTGTGTCCTTTAGTGGGACTGTGAATATGAATGCAAAGGAAGGTATTTATGGATGACGGGAATTTCAAGAGGGTGGATCCTGGCAGATACTGCTTGTGGTCTGTTCTGTATTTATTCTGCCCTAGTCTTACCATAGAACTCCAGTTTTCCCAAGGGCAGCAATGTGCACAGCCAAAAAACATTTCCCTGCCTCCCTTGCAGGTAGGAGTGGTCATGTGACATAGCTCCTGAATAGGTTTTCCAGCCTTTGGAAAGTCCCTTTGAACTTTATCTCTTTCTTTCTTCTGATTGGGAATGCAGAGGTGATTGCCGGAGCACCAGCAGTCATATTGCAAACACGAGAATGAGAATCCTATCCAGGTCCCTGAGGACAGCCAAAGTCTGCTGCACCAGCCACTGGCTACTGACCTCTGCACCTTTTATGATATAAAAGAAAACACACACACATGCATCTTGTTAAGACACTGTTATTTGGGTTTAGAGTTACATGTAGATACCTACACTCAATCTCTCAGTGCTAGAGACACTAATTTCTAAGACTCAAGTTGGGTCAAATCAGGTCATGAGATGGACCAGGCAATGAGGGGTTCTTGTTCACAGAAGTAAAGCGATTTGCCAGAACCAGGAAGTGGGGGCGTTTAGGTTGCAGGATATGTCCCCTGGTCACCAATGTGAGCTGCACGTCCGACTTCCTGTCAGGACCCTGAGAAAGAGACAGTCTGTCATCTTGGGAGACTGTTCCCGGGCTGGCGGAGGGTGGGGATTCTCATTAACATAAAAGGATCCCATCAAGGACAAACCATTATGATGAGCCAAGATTCTACCCTATTGTGGACACTTCTCAGAAGATAAATTTAGCCTTCGTGAAGTGCAGCCTGTTAGACAGGTAGGAACCCTTCATTTTCCTGGGGAAGGACCCCTGGAGGTGGGGTGGGGAGAACGCAGTGGAGAAAGGTCATTTTTAGGGCACAGTAAATCTCCGCATGTTATTCATTCATTCACTCATAAAAATGTTTATTGCGCATTGAAGAGTCGCCATCCTATTAAAAGCATGAGCTACAGAGACGCCTGTAAAGTCTTCTATGACGTGGCCCTGACTTCCCCTTCCCCCGTTTCCCAGCACTGTCCTCCTGTCCTCACACCTCCTCTGCTTTATCTGCCCTGCTGGACATTCTATGCCTTGGGGCACCTCTTTCTTGGGATCTTTGTACCTTTCATCACCTTGGTCTTGAAGGTTCTTCTTTCAGGTCCCTGCTCAGCAAACTCACTTCACTCAGGCTTTGCTGTCCTCAGAGACGCTCCCTGTCCCCACCACACCTTTACAGTGGCAGCCCCTTCCTCTCTGAAGCCCCTCATTCTGCTTTCTTTTCCTTCACAGCATTACCACCTGCCACATGTTTATTACTATGTGTTTGCTGTCCCTCACGGGAATGGAGTGTCCACGAGGGCGGGGTATTGGCTTTGCTCACTGAGGTGCACCGAGCCTAGAAGAGTGTGTGGTGGGAAGCAGACGCTCCACGTGTATTTACTGAACATGGGCCTTGCACCCAACATGCGCCCACTCCAGGGAGGAGTAGACCTCGTCACAGATGTGCTGTCTAATGTAGTAACAGTGCATGCTGGGAAAGGGGGGGCATGGAAGAGAGAGGGGCACCCAGTCCAGACAGGGATGGCATCCTGGAGAAACTGACATAGCCTTTGTGCCTGGGGATAATAAGCTATTGTCTGGGGGAGAAAGAAGTGGAGGACCTTGGGGATAGGAGAGATGAGGGACCTGCCATTGCAGGATGGGGGCGAACACAGTGGAGGGTGCTGTGGGGAGGCCACTGTGGGAAGTCTTCAGCGGTGGGGAGGGGAGAGGATCAAAGGCTTTGATGTGCAGCGTGTGTCAGAGTCACTTTAAACTGTCCTTCCTCACCCCCAAAGTCACAGCTGTCTATTCTACACACGGGTCTGGTTGGGGAGAAATCAAGATCAATGCAGGGCAGAAAGGTAGCAACTCAGAAATCACTCCATGAAGGATTGGGAATGTGGCAGTAATAAATGAAACTTGGGGGCAAAAGGGGAAAAGTTCTAGCCCCCCAAATCCCTTCAGAGATATGGGGATAGGTGCTGAGTTCTCCACCCAGGTGGGTAGTGTTGGAGTCTGTTTAACTGCTTCTCCAGAAGAGAGAGGGACCCCAGTCTGATTTCAATAGCAAGGCAAGGATAATGACCTCACAGAGAGTGAGGGGTGGGGATGGGGTGCAGGCCAGTGGGACTAGCAGAAGTTCAGAAGAGCAGCTATAGAGATGATGAGCAGGCTGGGGATGGATGCAAGGAGAGCCCTGGATCCCCCAAAACCCAACTTAATTCAATCAAAAGCTTCACCACACTGAGCGAAGGACTCGGTCAAAGTCTGCGTTTCCCTGAGGGCCTCTCTCGAGAGGAGGGTATGGCAGGGAGGCCAGAGGGGCCGGGGACCTGAGGCTGGCAAGGAGCGAGCCTGGGAGCCTGCAAGGTGAAAGGAGAGACTGGAGACCCCGCACATCAGCCCATTAGAGCACGTTTTGTTTCTTTAGCATCTCCAGTGCTTAGAAGAGTATCAGACACATAACAAATGGATTAATATTTGTTAAATTAATGAGAGAAAGAAGTTCCCTGAATAATCATCATTTTGCTGCACATGGCCCCATTGGTTCCCAGTTTATAACTTGTCAGACACTTCCACACTGAGCCAAGGTCCACGACGTCCTGCCATATTCAATATTCTGTTATAATCCAAGAGCTAAGGAAGGTGCTGGAGAGTGTTGGGAGTAGGGTGGAGAAGATACAAAGGTTGGAAGGACTACATCCTAACTGTGTGATGTCATTTGTGTTATGAGCTGAATGATGTTCCCCACAGAGCCCTGTGTTGAAGCCCTCATCTCAGTACCTCACAATGTGACAGCATTTGGAGATGGAGCCTTTAAATGAGGTCAAATGGTGGGACCTAATCCAATCTGACTTGTGTCCTTATAAGAAAAGATTAGGACACAGACACTGGCAGAGGGAAGACACGGAGAGAAAACGGTCATCTTCAAGCCAAGCAGAGAGGCTTCAGAAGAAACCAGCCCTGCTGACACCTTGGGCTTGGACTTCCAGCTTCCAGAACTGTGAGAAAATAAATGTCTGTTGCTTAAACCGTGCAGTCTGTGGCACTTTGCTATGGCAGCCTGAGCAGACTCATACAATGGGTGGGATAGGGGAGATACGCACAATTACAAGAAGGTTCCTTCCTTTCAAAGGCTGTGACTTGTAGGGCAGGGAAGTGCTTCTCAAACAATCTTTGGGGAAGAAATGGTTTGTTTGTTTTTTAAATTTCCAATCTGCAGGTCAATACATAAAAGAAGACAATAAAATGGATTACTAGAAAATGTATTATCCCTGTGCCGCCAGCTGACAGGCGCTGGTGCTTCTTGGCCATGAGGTGGGTGATGACTGAGAGCAGGAGAAGCAGCAGCAGATGCTGGTGCCTAGAGGCTGTTCAGTGAGTTGCCAGAGGCTTCTCACAGCCAGAGCCCTGTGGTCAAGAGGAAGCACGACAAGCACCCAGGGGCTGAGGCCCAAGGGCCCTGGTGGTAGGGGAGGGCAGAGGCTCCAAGAAACAAAGGGAACCACTGCTCCATGGAAAAATACCTGTGGGGTAAGTGTAGTTCACTTTTAAGGGCAGGCAGGCCTCACAGGAAGGATGGAGCCATATGTTTATTGCTTGTTAGTCTTCTCTTTGTGGCTAGAATGTGCTCTTGCTGCTCCATTTCCTTGCAAAGAGACAACACATCAACTTGCATTTCCCCCAAGAAACTCAGGGCCCATCCAGCCTCTCTTCCTTCTGCTTGGGGTGGACCTTTGGGGGATTTGAATGGAAGCAGTTTTAGTATCAGAAAGCTTTATTAGAAAATTCTCACCCTGAACTGGGTAGCATAGCATGTGATGTGGTACTGTCATTCATTAAAACTGGAGGAAAAAAAAAAAAGAAAGGAAGAAAGAAAGAAAGAAAAAGAAAACATATTAGATATACAAAACACAGGCCAACCATTTCACACTTGGATATTACCACAAGGTGGAATCGTTATAAAAGTTTCTAAATGCTTACTCTCAGTTTCTGGCCGAATCTCATTTTGCACAGGTAACAAGCAGTTCATGACTCACTTCTAGCTGCATGCTTTAGTAGCATTGGTCTAAGGCAGCCGTGGGCAAACTACGGCCCGCGGGCCAGATCCGGCTGTTCTATCTGGTTCTCTTGCTCTCCCCTCTGCTCCTTTAATTTGAATTTATATTAGTTCACACAAACACTCCATCCATGCTTTTGTTCCGGCCCTCCGGTCCAGTTTAAGAACCCATTGTGGCCCTCGAGTCATAAAGTTTGCCCACCCCTGGAAGGCAATTCCCCTCATTCTGAAGTCTGGCTGTAGAGGTCAGACACATGGCTAACTCTGTCCAACCAGGAGCTCCTGAAGGGCCCTGCCAGCCACTCCTCCAGTGATGGGGCCCTGCAGAAGTGGCCAGTGGGAAGCCCTTCTCAGTAGTAAGGAGATGGGAAGTGGGCATCCTTCCTCCCAGGAGAGTGAGGGTTGAAGAGGCAGAAGAAAGAGGAGCATCCAGATGATCAGAAGAGGAAAATCCTCGTCCAACCACAGCAGCCACCTTAGATCTGAGGGCAGGATCTTAGGTGGGTTTCCCATCTAAGCCACCTAGCTCGCCAAGACTGCAGACTGTAGCTTGCAAAGAGGCAACACATAGTAGATGAGGAAGGTGATCACGGAGATCACCCTACAGCAATTTCTTTCCAGGGGATTTTCTATTCCTCTGCAAGTAGGAATAGTTTGAATCCAGTGGGCAAAGAGCCCAGCTCCTATTGTCTGATCAGCAGTCTGTTGAGACAGTGACTTGGGGAAATTGATGACAGTTCATAGTGGCTACAGTGAGGACTGGGCCTGATCGGGGCCTGGTGGAAGCATTGGGGAGTCGCACTGGAGGCTCAGTGAATGTTGAGACCATGAATTTGAAGAAACTTGAATCCACAGGAATGAGTGAAATCCTCCAGGTGCTTCCAGGCCCTGAAGGTGGAAAAGAGGAAAGAGGTGGCTGGATGAATCAACAAGAGATTGACTGAAGCCATGTCCCATCGGTTTGTCTCAGTGGATAGAGCATCAGATGGCAGACTGAAGGGTCCTGGGTTTGATTCTGGTCAAGGGCACATACCTCGGTTGCAGTCTTGATCCCAGGTCGGGGCACGTGCAGGAGGCGACCAATTGATGTGTCTCTCTCACATTGATATTTCTCTCTCTATGTCTCTCCCTCTCCCTTCCTCTCTCTAAAAATCAATGGAAAAATATCCTTGGGTGAGGATTAACAAACAAAAACCAAAACCAAAAACAAAAACAACAAAACCAAAAAACAAAAAAAAAAGAAGGAAGGCTGTGCCCTGGGACTGATCTCGTAGAGTGGAGGTTCCTAGAGCCAATCATGTTTGGGCAGCAAGGCCTGGGGAATGGACAGGGGAGTGAGTTGGGGAGGAGGGTGTAGACAAAGGGTCTTAAGAGAATCTGAGGCCAGGTTGTGGTCTGGGTGCCACACATAGTTGATGTTAGCTTCTCTCATATTTCTTTGCATTTTTAATAGTGGCTAAGGAGGCACTGGAATATAGTAGGTATATTAAAAACATTGAGTTGTGAATCTCTTATTGATTGATACGAAGGCCTCTGTGGGTCAGGCACAAAAGCTCTAGTTACCCTTTTAGAGCTCTGAGTAATTTAAATAGGTTTTCTGGAGGACAAAGTCTACTTGACCACACAACTCATTCAATCATAGACATTTACACATGGTCCTTCTCAAGGGTAGGGTAGTCCCAGGTCCAGATTGCATGGGACAGTCTCGGTTTACTCCTATTGTCACTTCCTAAAATATCTTGGTTTGGCTGATGAAATAAACTGTCTCTCCACTTAGAGGTCACTGGGTTCACTCATTCCATTTCACAAATGTGGGCATCAAACAGATTTATTTTTCCCTTTACTTGCAATGGTTTCCATGTTGAATATCCGGAAAATAAAATAGCTAGTGAAAGACTTGAGTGTCCTTATGTGCTTACTCATAGGTTCAGATGAAGTGGCATTTATTAAACACCAATGAACGCTGTACCCTTTGCAGGTGCACATGATGGGAACCAACACATACCGTCTGAAATTTCTTTGTGTTGCCCGTATTCTGCACTTTGCATGAATAATCTGGATTTCAGCCATGACTATTGTGTTTGACAATGTTTGTTCTAACTTATTAAAATTACTTGGGCAAGCCCAGTGTGATGGTTAATTTTATGTGTCACTTTGGGCTAAGGATGCCTAGATAGCTGGTGAAACATTATTTACAGTGTGACTGTAAAGGTTTTTCTGAAAGAGACGAGCATTCAAATTGGTAGACTGAGGGGCACTCTCCCTCCCACGAACACACCTTCACCTTTCCCTTTTCTTCTCCCACAGGTGTGCATCTCCTAAACTCTAAGGGACCCCAGGAGACTTGCAACCAGGGGAGCAATGGGCAGCAGCAGCTTCTCCCAGGCTAAACCTCTGAATTTGTCTCCAAGGCCCCCTTTTCTCTGACTCTCCAGTGAGCTAACAGGAACCCCACCTAGATTCACTTCTTTGCTATATGTTTCTAGAGAGGCAACACAGCCCCACCTGGGCTCTCTCCTGTTGCTTATTCTAGCTGAGCCACTTCTTTTTTTTTAAAAATATATTTTATTGATATTTCACAGAGAGGAAGGGAGAGGGATAGAGAGCCAGAAACATTGATGAGAGAGAAACACCGATCAGCTGCCTCCTGCACACTCCCTACTGGGGATGTGCCCGCAACCAAGGTACATGCCCTTGACCGGAACCGAACCCGGGACCCTTCAGTCCGCAGGCCGACGCTCTATCCACTGAGCCAAACCGGTTTCGGCTGATCCACTTCTTTATTTTACTGTCCCCAGCTTTTGACTGTTAGCAGTGGATCACTCAGCTTGTGTTTCAATGAAGAATGCAGCTAGCTGCGAGATTTAATGTGCATTGCGGGACACATTGATCATCGACACTTTGAACACACTTGCAGCCCTGAGGGTCGCTAAAAAAATTTTTTTTTTTTTAATTGACAGTCTGAGTAAAGCAGATCTCTCTCCAATATGGGTGGGCATCATCCAATCTGTTGAGGACCCCAGTAGAACACAAAGGCAGAGGAAAGGTGAATTTGCTCTCTCTGTTTGAGCTGAGACCTTCACCTTCTCCTGCCCTTGGACATAAACACTTCTGGTTCTCAGGCTTTTGGACTCAGACCATAACTTACATCATCAGCCTCACCGATTCTCAGGACTTGGGGCTGGGCCTTGAACTACACCCTGGCTTCTCCTGGGCCTTCTCTTGCGGATGGCAGATTGTGGGACTTCTCAGCCTCCATACTCAGCAAGAACTAATCCCTCATAATCAATTTCTCTCTATATACCTGTATATATATATCCTATTGGTTCTGTTTCTTTGGAGAACCCTGACTAACACAGCCAGTTTTCACACACGAGTGAGTGCCGCACTGTAGCTCATATCCATGCACATCTGATCATTTGGACCGAATGTCTGTGACTGACAGCCAGCTGCAAGCCTTGAGTGATTTTGTTGGCAGAATGGATCAGTCATATTGATGTGGATCGTACATTGGCTCAGTTTTTACCTCTTGATGACAATGCAGTCTCAGTCCCAATTGTGTCCACAGGTGGCTCTTTAACCTAATTAATTCCCAGGGAGGAAACCACCCGCTTCAGTTCACATAGTTCATCCCTGCCCCCAGGCAACCCTGCACATAAACAAGGATATTATAAGAAAGAATCGTTTTCTGCCCTCAGAGAGAGTGGACTCGATCATCCCAGGCTTCAATAGTTCCCCCAAAGTGCTGCCAACATAAAGCCCAATGATTAATTTAGTCTAAAGTCAGGAAGGAGGGTCCTGTGAGGAGGAACCGGCTCTTTGGCGTTGGTGGAGAAAACAGCTGACTGACGGGTTTCCTGGTCAGATGGTTTTCTCAGGCCTCCATATACCTAATTCCTGTCTCATGGGACGCTATTGTGTTTTGTTTTCTGCTTTATTTGGGGAGATAGCTACCAGTGAGCCACCATTTTCCCTCTGTCCCCAACGCAGGACTCAAGTTTCTGTGGGACACTCCCTGTGGAACTACACTCCCGTGGGCACAGACTCCCTGTGGTGCACCCAGGTGGCAGGAACTGGGTGGGAGTTCCAGGGCTGGGAGGGCTCTCTGCAAACCCATGGGACTGTGTTTAACAGTCTTGAAGGAAAGAGTGTACCCTTGGGCAGAGGGCCAGGAACAATCTGTGTAACCCACTAGGCTAATTATTCTCTCTGCAGATGGTGTCCCCCACTAATCCTCTTTGGGTTTGTAATAATCCAGCCCTGTTCTGGGAGCACTACAGCGTGGCTGGCCTCAGTGCAAATGGGCTGTCTGCTTGGGCTGAGGAGGCAGGGCGGGCTGGGGTTCTGGGCTCTTGAGCCGAGGAGAGTGGCTGTGAGGACTGTCCGGAGGAGAACCACCAGCCCTGAGGTTTCTGGAGGTCGAACCAGCTATGGGGAGAGAGGTGACATTCAGAGTGGCCTGACTTTCCCCTGGGCCTCACGGGGCTCAGGGAGCCGAGCATGTCCTTGTTCTCCCCGGAGGATGGTGAGTTGGGGTCTTGTGGGTCACCCACCTAGGGCAGAGTGTCTTGGCGCTGGGAAGTCACCACCAATGAGGAGGCGTTTCAGGCTGAGACTCTGGGAGGGACGTCTGAGCAGGTTGCTTGTGGTGATGCAAGATTGGGGCTCTTCCCTCAGCCTGCCGGGCTCTTTGGTGTTGTCATGTTTCAACACGGCACGGCTGAGATTCAGGCTCCTGCTCGTTGGTTTATGGGATGTTAATAGTATAGTCTGTCTGGTTCTCCCACCTGGATGTGGGGAGTGAACAGTGCAGTCACTGGAGCCAGAGAGGGAGGAGTCCCTCCCAAAGACCCTTCTCCGGTTGTTGGTGTGGTGGGGATAGTGGTGGGGGGGGGGACTTAATTCATGCAGGGTAAGACGAGCTGTATGAAGGGTTTGGGGGGAACACATTTGCTTCTGAGATCAAGACTTCAAGAGAAAGCTATGAAGGGCAAAGGAGAATATAGACTTTGGAATGGGGCTGGGGGTCCCTAGGAATGACCTCACTGAATTTTCTCTACTGGCCTGAAGGTTGGCATCACTAGGCCCATCTCTCCAAAAGAAGAAAGTGAGGCACCCAGAGATGAAGTTGTGGATGGTCCACAAAGTGAAACTTGGGTCTGCCTCAGACCTCTTTCTTCCTCAATGCTCTTTTTATGGTCATTCCTGGACAAGGCAAGCGTCATTCTCCTGTTCAGGAGGATGGGGGTAGGTGACTTTCAGAGGGCACAGAGCCAGTGAGGGCAGGCCCTCAGCCAAGTCAGGTGTGATTGCCACGCACTGTCCCCATGCCTCACAAGGTTCTATACCTTCCGTAGCCCACTGCTGACTCCCCTCACACTGAAGGCTCCCTCCACAGAACAGAAAATTCACCAAAGATGAAGAAGGGAGCAAAAGCTACTGCCTCCCAGATGTGTAAGGTGGAGGTGGCCCTGGGAGGGCTTTTGGTCCCCTCCCACAGCCCAGAGTGCACCTCAGATAGGGAGAACATCCCCTGCTCGGGGCAACCTCCAGAGAAGTATAGCCCATATCCTTCTGTATTTACCCTCTTAGATATATAGACACCATCCAGAAATCCTCTTATCAACTGTGGTGACCTCAGATGGACCTGCTCTTCTAGTCTAACCTTGGTGAGAGAGAAGAGCAGGGCTCCATTTTCAGCAGCTTAGTGTTAAATGTATGTTTGTGTGTGTGTGTGTGCGCGCGCGCACGTGCGCATGTCTGCAGGTGCGTGTAGGTGCGTGGGTGCTTGTATGTGTGTGTGTGTGTTTATGCACATGCTGGCTGGAAAGACCTGGTGCTGTAGAGAGACCACTGGACCAGCCGTCACAAAGCAGAGCCCTGCTCTGTTTGTGCTCTTGGCCTTGGTTTCCCAGGTTGGATGCAAGCAGGTTGGACTAAACAAGCCATAGCTTCTTTCCAGCGCCATAGTCTATGCAACTTTCTCTGCTCCACGTTAAATAACCCCAGTCCCTGGAACCTTCCCCTGTAAAGCACATTTTCCAACCCTTTGATCACCTTGGTTATTTTCCTCTGAACTCCCTCCAAGATGCCTATGTCATTGGGTAAGTATGTCTTATAAATTAGTCAGTAAATCAATCTGTCAGCAATCTCTCTTGAGCAACCACCCTGTGCCTTGCAGGAGGTGCTGGGCTGATATAGTCTAACCCCACAGGAACAAAAAGAGTTTTCACTCTGGCTCAGACCAAGGGTTCATTTGTCCAGCAGTGGTCCGAGGCACTGGGGTCATGCTGGGAGAACATGGTTCCTTTTAATGCCATCATCCCCCAAAGATCAGGGCTCTTCCCCAACATCAGTGTCTGAATTGTCTTAAGCAAACATCTACGGGTACCTGCTCCATTCGGAGCCCTGTGCTAGGCTCCTCGAGGGTTAAAAAAATGAGTGCCATGCAGACCCTGGCCCTCAGGAGGAGAGGCAGGGACATGAGGTGGAAAGTGGAGGTACAGAGGCAAAGAGGATCCTAAGTGGGGAACTAGCCAATCTCAAGGCTGCAGAGGGCTTTTGGTGTTAGATGTGGGTTGCTTTGAAAGGTTTTCTTCCAGATGCAACATGATCAATAATAAAGTGAAGTAGCCAAAAGAATTCAGAATTTGGAGAAAACTATTTCTTTATTTGAATAGTGGTTTCACCACTCATTATTCAAGCTTTCTGAACCCCAGATTCTTTAAGGACAACGTGATAGGATTACACCCTTACCGGGAAGGATTGCTCGAGCTTTGATGACGTCGTATTTGTAAGTGTCTGGTGCATAGTAAGTGATCCATATGTATAATCCCTCTTCTCAAAAAAAATCATGGTCAGTTTCAGAAGAGTCTTCAGCTCTTCTGGATGGATATGTGGTGTTGGCCATCCACTAGTTGGGTGTTAGGCGACTCTGTGTTGTATACAACAGTATATATTGTCTCTGCTTATTGATCCCAACGTAAGTTTTTTCAAGGTTGAAGGACAATCTTTTATTTATAGTATAGCATATGCTTCACCCTTTTATAGTCTTAGATCAACAGCTATGATCTTGTCTCTTGACTTTTATCTTTATGGTTGGGGAGG
Organism: Plecotus auritus; assembly: GCF_963455305.1. Taxonomy (NCBI): domain Eukaryota; kingdom Metazoa; phylum Chordata; class Mammalia; order Chiroptera; family Vespertilionidae; genus Plecotus; species Plecotus auritus. Next base: position 78,936,760 of record NC_137773.1, read on the forward strand.
CTCGGCCCATATTCATTTTTTTTTTTTTTTTTAGTTTAGCTTCTGATTTTTGTATTAGAGAGAGCACTTAGCCCTTGATGAACACCTCTGGCTAACCTGGCAGGGTAACTTGGACAAATAACTGAGGAGCCACCTTGGTGCAAAGCAATCACTTCTCAAACATGTGTGTGGGTCAGAATCATCTAGAAGTCTCAGTGAAGTACAGACTACTGGGATCCGCCCCAGAGTTTCTGATTCAGTGAGTCTGGGTGGAGGCTGATAATTTACATTTCTAAGAAGCTCCCAGGGATGCTGAGGCTGTGGGTCCAGGGCCTGTATCGTGAGAACAGCTGGTGTAGGAAGAACAGCCCTGGAGCTTGGCCAAGTGAATAGACCCTTCTGAGCCTGCTTCTTCATTTATAAACTTCTACCTTACAGGTCAGAGTTAAAGGTTATAATTAAACAAATTATGATGTGGAAAGCACTTTATATACTATAAAACACAGTATACCTATTAATAGCTTAATATTCTCCATCAATTTTAACTTACCTATAAAATGGGGATAATGATAGTAATTTTTATAAAGATTAAGTGAGATGATCTATGTAAAAGCAATTTGTGAAATATAAAGAACTATAGATTCTTGCTCTTATAACTTCCCTAAGCCTCAATTTCCTCATCCAAAATATGACAGCATGGCCAATGGGTTCATCTTGGGTGCCAGTCTTAGTCATGTGGCAGGTCATGATTGCAAATGTGAATGCAAGTTAGTGTTCAATACACTGCTGATGTTGCTCTGTGTCCTGTTGGCCCCTTTGGTCAAAGCTGCCTGTTGGGCCACTGTTCTGTTCAATTGCTTCTGGCTGAAAGAAACAGAATTCCAAGCTAAAAGTCGCTTTAAGATATGGGTTTTGTTGTCTCGTCTAACAAGTGCAGAGGCAGGGTGGTTTCAGGGTTGTTTAACTCACTGGCTTGACCACATTAAGACTCTGGAGTTCTCTTAGCTCTCCACTCATGGTCACAAGGTGTCTGCAGCAGTGCCAAATGTCCCATCCACACGCAACAACAATCAAAAGCAGAAAGAGATGAATCCCTAACTTGAATTCCTTTTAAAGGATACAAATACTTCCTTAGAAGCCATATATTGGCCAGCGTTGTATCACATGCCCTATGACAAGGGAAATGGAATTACATGACTGAATTAGACGAGTCAGTATTCAACCTCTATGGCCTCTATGGGAAGAGGCCCAAGAAACACATGGTTACCCAATCATGCCTCTGCCAGCTAGTGAGAAAGTGGTGTGGGAATGGCTGAGGGAGGAGACCAACAGTGTCTGCTGCACTCCAGTGTCTCTTTCCAGTTGGAATCAGATCCTTAAGGGCTTTACTAACACATCTACTAACAACATGGTGAGATCTTCCCATAGCTGGGAGCACAGCTAGAAGGGGCCCCCAGCAGAATCTTGAAAGGCTGTTTAAGTTGGTATTTGTGAACCTTTGCAAGGGAGCTCTCTAGAACAATCCAGCCCCCTGTCCTGGCGAGGCAGGGTCTAGAAAGACAGGGGAGACCACAGCCTCTGGATTCAGAGGCCACATGGTTTTTCCCAGGCAAAGTGCCTGACCTGAGGACTCATAATTCAACACCACAGCATTACTCTGGTGTGTGGTGTATACTCCTGAATCTAGCATAAGGCCAGTGCCACAGGTGCCTGACCAATACCTACGTTTTTCTTAAGAAGGAAGCTCTAACTGCCATTACTTAAGTTGTTTGGTCAGCAAGTGTGGATGGGGAGAGAAGGAGAAGAAGAAGAAGAAGAAGAAGAAGAAGAAGAAGAAGAAGAAGAAGGAGGAGGAGGAGGAGGAGGAGGAGGAGGAGGAGGAGGAGGAGGAGGAGGAGGAGGAGGAGGAGGAGGAGGAGGGAGCTTTTGTAGTGGAATAGGTTATGGGGCATTCTAAGAAAGTCATGACTGTCTGTGGGTTGTTCCAATCTCATTCTTCTTTCTCTGTAAGAGCTTTGGTGAGTCCCTTAGAGTGGCAGATCCAAGGGATTTCTAAGGGAAGGGAAGACTCCCACCAGGTTTTGTTTGTTTATTCTAAGGAGCAGGCTTTTGTCTGGTCTCAGGGATGGCCACCAGCTCTGAAAGGAAGCAGGGCCAGGAGGAGAGGGAATGGCTGCAGCCTCTCATGCTGCGAGTGGATGTCCTTGGCCCTGAAGACTCATCCTTGCTCGTGTTAAGTGTTGTGGGAAAGCTGTGAGGTTGATACCCTGGCAGGTGTCCCTACGGAAGGTACCTGCGGGATTGGGAAGGATAAACACTGAGAAAGTGGAAGATTGTGACCAATCCCCTGTGTGTGTGTCCATGCTCAGTAAAAGTGATTTCCTTACATGAGTTCCCCATTGAGTCTCTTATCCAGCACAAGCGTCAGAGAACAGCAAGGCCAAAGGGACCTTTCTGCTCTTTTGGTTCAAAGCTCTTGTTTTATTGGCAAAGACGTGGAGGCCACTTGGAAACGGAGAACCCAGGGCTTTGGGCGTCATTGGATGCCATTCCTTGTGATGATCATTTTAAGAGCTTGGAAATACAGATCAGATCCGTGCAGGAGAGAGATGCTGTAACTACAGGATTTCAGAGCTGAGGTTCTCAAAACAATTTCTGTGTCAAACTTGCCTGGGACTCATAAGAAGCACAGCACCTCTAGGAGGGAACTGGGGACCTACATTGAAAAACAACAGGAGCCATGAAGTCGGCCACTATTAAAAGAACATGGGTTAGTGAAAATGTGGAGAAATTGAGACCCTTGTGTACTGTTGGTGGAAATGCAAAATGGTGCAGCCACTATGGAAAACAGTATGGAAATTCCTCAAAAAATTAAACATAGGATCTGGCAACTTCACTTCTGGGTATTGTACACGAAAGAATTGAAAGCAGGATCTCAAACAGACATTTGAACCCATATTCATAGCAGCTTTATTCCCAATAGTCAAAGGTGGAAGCAACTCAAGTGTCTACTGATGGGTGGATTGATGAACAAAATGTAATATATAGCCCCACCGGTGTGGCTCAGTGGTTGAGCGTTGACCTATGAACCAGGAGGTCAAAGTTCAATTCCTGATCAGAACACATGCCTGGGTTGTGGGCTTGATCCCCAGTGGGGGGTGGGCAGGAGGCAGCCAATCAATGATTCTCTCTCATCATTGATATTTCTATCTCTCTCTCCCTTTCCCTTCCTCTCTAAAATAAAAATATATAAGTAAATATAAATATCTTTAAAAATGTGATATCTATCTATCTATCTATCTATCTATCTTAAGGCTGTTATGCTAAGTGAAAAAAGCTAGTAATAAAAAAAGACAAATACTGTGTGATTCCACTTAGGTGAGGTTTCTAGAGGAGTCAAATTCATAGAGACAGAAAGTGGAAGGGTGGCTGCTGGGGCCTGGGAGGAAGGGGGCATGGAGAGTCAGTGTTTAAGGGGGACATAATTTCCGTTTTGCAAGATGAAACATTCTGGATAGTGATGGCTGCACAACAGTGTGAGTGTACTCAATGCCACTGAACTGTACACTAAAAATAATTAAGACGGTAAATTTTATGTTATGTGGACTTCCCCGCAATTAAAAAACACATACAATAGCAACAGCAATAAAAGCTCACTGTCAGCTGTCACAGATTTGATTCCCTAGAAAGCAGACTAGGCAAGGGAGGTTAGCGTACCAATGTTTATTAGGGGGTGCCCTTGGGACCAATCCCTGTGGAGGGAAGAGAGAGAAGCAGGCCCAGCAGAAGGAGAAGCCAGGCCACTATGTCATCTCAGTGGGAACTCAGCCATTTTCACAGGGAGCTCTGACGGTAGGACAGCTCTTTTTTTTTTAATTTCTTTATTGATTAAGGTATCACATATTTGTCCTCATCCCCCCATTCCCATCCCAAACCCCTCCCCACGCATGCCCCCACACCCCTGTTGTGTGTGACCACTGGTTAGGCTTATATGCATGCATACAAGTCCTTTGGTTGATCTCTCTCCCTTACCCCCACCCTCCCTTACCTTCCCTCTGAGGCTTGACAGTCTGATCGATGCTTCCCTGTCTCCGGGACTGTTTCTGTTCATCAGTTTATGTTGTTCATTATTTCCCCTAGATGAGTGAGATCATGTGATACTAGAAATACACTTATAAGAACCGAAAATGAGACAAGCAATATTGGTTATGCTGAGAGACAAATGAATCAGTCTGTAGTGAGTTTCTTTCTGGGCCAACAGCTCTTTTGAGTCCCAATTTCAATGTCAAACAGTTCCTTATGTGTACATGTCAACAATGATATTTCAGTTCTGGATGGTGGACAAATGGTGGTAATGCAGGTCCGACCCTCTCTGGTTTTGTCCTGGGCAACCTGCAGCAACGCACAGCTGCTGACTGTTAGTATGGCAAGGCGTCGTCAGTGTCTTCCATCTCTGGACTGTTTCTCTTCTGTCTTCATGGCTGGAGCAGTCCTGTCAATTCCTCTCTGTTGCAGGAATCCACATGGTCTTGGAGTTGTTTTCTGAAAATATACAAACATATTCTCAACCAAAAGTTAATGAAGGAATCTTTTCTATAAATTTGACTTGGGATCCTTTTTTCATTTTTTGCCCAAACGATTTTCCTTTGGCTTGTTTTGATACCATGTGTGTTTTTCATGGGTGTCTTGCTGTTAGCATTACAAATGAAAGTTAATTTTCTAAAGTAAAAATTTTCTAGATGTAATTTACTTACAGGATACTTTTCCTTACATGATATTCTTCTACTATCCCCCCTTTTTTGATTTAAATATTAGGAGGCTTTTGGAAATTTTATAATGTAGTCTTGATAGCTTTTAAATTTTATTTTATTTTTTTACTAAAATATGACTATTTTAGGTTCATTACATGTTACCCAATTTTACCATGAGATGAACTACCAATAAAAATTTTAGTTAACACTTTAGGAACAGCTTTTTGTCCAGTACCATTATTTTTTCTAGAATATTCGCTTATTTCAATTAGCCGATTTAAATTAGTTTGAGAACTTGACTACTATTTTACTGTCAAATTTAATACTCTAACAACAATCTTATTTTACCCTGTAAATATTAGTGGAAAGGATTATTTGCCTTCTTGAGTAGGCCCTGAGCATTCCTGGTGCTAGGCTGGATTTAGATATCAAAAACCCACTTCCCCATACCATGGGTACAAGACAACTCAAACAAGTCTTGTTGCAGTGAGAGGGCAGCTGCTGTCGGCCAAGTCTCTGTCTGTTACCTGGGTCCCGATTTGAGCTGGGCATGGGAAGCGAAGCAGCCATAGGGGCAGGAGACCTCCTTCAGAAGGGGTGAGGGTTCAGGCCCCTGCAAATGATTCTCTCTCATCATTGATATTTCTATCTCTCTCTCCCTTTCCCTTCCTCTCTAAAATAAAAATATATAAGTAAATATAAATATCTTTAAAAATGTGATATCTATCTATCTATCTATCTATCTATCTATCTATCTATCTTAAGGCTGTTATGCTAAGTGAAAATTTTATTTAAAAAATACAAAAAATCTCCAAACCTCCACTTCCTCCATCATGAAGTGGAGATGATGATGGTGGGTCCTGTGTATGTGTGTGGCGGGGGGAAATGGGGGGGTCAGGCTGCCAGGGAGAGTGACCCCTAAACAATGCTGCTGTTATGAGATCCTCATCACCGCAGCCTCTCAGCAATATCCCTGGCTCTGATGATGCAATGCTGTCTGCATGGCACCTTCTGCTTTTCCTCACACAGTTTGGTCCTCACCTGTCTCCCAGACCAGACTCTCACCTGTCTCTAAGCTCTGAGCTGCAGGGGTGGCTCTATCATGTTCTCAAGAATGAAGACGGGGCAGGGCAGGCACAGGGCTTTGAAGGAATCAGGCTTCCTGAGCAAGACAAAGGGCACGCAGGTTGGGAGGAAAAAGCCAACGTCAAATAATGTGTCCTCCACCTGACCTGGCTGTAACAGAGGGACTGCACTCCCTGGCCTGATGGGAAATAGCCTTTGGGGTATGTCTCCAAGGATCACCACAACCCATCATTTACAGGTGTCCCATTTCACAGTTGGGAGCATGGAGGCCCAGGAAGTGGAAGCCGAAGGCTCAAGGCCACACGACTTCCCTTCCCAGACGCCTTCCTTTTGGGCAGGTTGTGCCCATCTGGGTTAAGTTAGCTGTGATTCTCCAACCTGGCTGGGTGTCAGAATCACCTGGAGCCATAGCTCCTCCCCATTCCCCACCCGCAGAGGTTTGGATTCAGTCCTATGGTGTTTGGAAAATCTGTGACTTCAACCAAAATCTCATGGTTGGCGTTGAAGACTGATGTTAGGGAACCACTGGTTTGGAGGATATCTTTACAGAAATGAATGGAAGATCTCTTATTTATGTATTTATTTTCTCATTCCCACAAGAACCTGACTCATTATAAAAATCCAAGAGAACACTGTATGGGCTCACTCAGTGGAATGCCAAACATTAAAATAAATGGTCATTAGTACAAAAATCACTCAAACCAGTTGTTAGTGTTTATAAACCAGATAATTGGCTGAATTTTTTATCTTTAGCGCAATAACAGCAGAGTGCCAATCCAGTAGGGCTCTGGGTGGGTCCTACCAGGCAGCTGCGTTTCAGAATTGCTCTCCCTAGTCACCAGCGTCATGGCATCCTTAGGGCAAGCTAGTGGATAGGCAGGGATTTTGGTTTTTATTTTATTGATGAAAAACGGTGAAAAGGCTGAGGCCCAGAGAGGTGAACAGACCAGCCAAAAGCTAGGGAGGGAAGGGCTGCTTCCGTGTCTCTGTTCAAGATGCTGTAGCCTGCTCTGGACCCAGTCCACGCTCAGTTGTCACCGAGCTGCGTATAGTTGAGAAGAGGGCTGAACCAGGCCATGTGGTCTCTGTGCACCTTCCAAGGGCAGGGGTGCGGCAGGGGTGGGAGGCAGTGAGGCAGGTGGCCCCACTCTAAAGCTGCAATTCGGAAGTCACTGGCTTCCTACAGAAACACAGACCTGCAAGGTGGGCAGACTCTTTAGGGGCCACCACGTCTGGCTTCTTCCATTTTTGGAGAAGAAATCAGAGTCCAGAGAAGTCCCTGAGTCCTCCCTGCCCCATTGAGGCAGCATCCCATCACCTGGCCCCAGTCCCGAGCACTCCCTGTGATGCCGGTTGTCTGGCCCTTGAATGGAGCCTGGGACCTCCTGGAGAAGAGGGCCAGGGAGCTACAAGCTTTCCCAGAGGCAGAACTGCGCTGGCTGCTCTCAGGACACGCAGGGCCTCCTCACATCCCAAACCTGGCAACATACCTCCTTGCTGACAGATGCTGGAAGGCTCTGCTGTCCTCCTTCACCACCACCCATTCCCTTTCTGCCCACCCCTGGCCATGTTTGCCAGGATGACACAGACTGCACCCAGTTTTATTGCTCTGGTCTTGTAAATCAGTTCCTTGTAACATTCAGTTGCTTCCATTCTCTGAATTGCATAGATCTATCCGCATGTTTCTGGAACTGGATGCTTTGCCGCACACCACCACCTGCCCAGGTGAGAGGTAGCTGGCAAGCCCCCAGGGGAAGAAGGAGTGTTTTTCCAGCTCCCACATTAGGTTGTTGGCAGAACCGGGATCTCCTCTTTCCTGGTGCTGGGACCGGCTTTCCTCTCCCAGGCAGGAAACACCACATTCCAGCTCTTTCCAGGCTCTTTGTCATCTGGAAAAAAGAGACAGATGGGAAGACATTGTTGATGTTTTTCTAGGGCATTAATATACATGCTCTCTTCTCCTTTCTGAGAAGCTAAGAATGTGTCTCCCATCACTGACCCCCAGTCTTGCAGTGACCTCCCAGTGGATTGGTCATCCTCTGGAAGAAGTCAGATTCGGAGCCATCAGAAAGGAAAGATCGAACATGAGCACCTGCTGTGTGCCAAGTGTTTTCAAACACATGCTCTCGTGTAAAACTTGGGGTCATTTTAATTTTCTTTTTCAGACGAGCAAACGGAGGCTTAGGAGCCTAGTTAATTCCCGAATTATGTAATAGTAAGGGGGGAGAAAACCCAAAATTTGACTTCACCTGGGTAGCTCTCAGCTTCATTGTGCCTTGATTAAAGCTCTGCATTAAAAAAAGAAAGAAAAAGAACCTCCCCGACTTTCCTCTTTAAAACTATTTTTTTTTTTTTTAGAAATTGGTCAGTTTTGCTAGAGCATATGTCCTCTGGCTTATGCTGCCCAAAATCACTCTGCTTGCTTTTTAGCTTTCCCTTCAGCTAGCTGGCTCAGGAGGCCCAGGTGCAGACAATTCTGAGTGACCCAAATGCACCGGCGCTGCCTGGCGGTACTTCTCAGCCTGCTGTCAGAATAAAAAACACACCATTCTGACATTAAAAGAATTGATTGAGTGATTGGTTTTAGAGAGAAAAAGGAAGGGGGAGAGAGAGAAACTTCTATTCTTTGTTCTATCCACCCATGCATTCATTTTGAGTTAATTTTTGTGTAAGATTGTATAAGTTGAGGTTGAGGTTAATTTTTTTTTTTTTTTTTTTACTATGGAGCTCTGATTGTTTCAGCACCATTTGTTGAGAAAGCTAGCCTTTCTCATTTTGCATCTTTGTCAAAAATCAGTTGAACATATTTCTGTGGGTCTATTTTTGGGTTTTCTATTCTATTTCATTCATCTATGGGTCTATGCCTGCAACAATAACTTTTGGGGCTTTTAAAAGAAAATTATTTTTACCACTTAAAGTAATATTACATGATAGAATATTGAATATACACCCAAAAGTTGTTTTTTTTTTAATTATCTCATAGGTGTCATCATCTAAAAACAGAAATATAAACATTTTGGAGTGTTTTTTCCATGCATGTTTTAAAAAATGTGTATTTTTATTGTGTTGTTCTCATGTTTATAATATGTATTAGTGTGGATAGGCTAGGTAATGCTGCAGAGACAATCTCAGTGGCTTAACTCAACAGAAACCTATTTCTCTATTACATAGGATCATTGTCAATCCAGGCATCTCTCTGGGGCTATTGTCCTATACGTGGTGACTCAGGGACCCAAACTGCTTTAATTGGCTCTGCTGTCCCAACTCGAGGTCTCCACATTCACTGCCTCAGCATAGTAATGGCACGTGTCATGTCTGTTCACATTTCATTGGCAAAAGCTGGCCACCAGGGTGCCCTGTCTGCAGGGGACAGGAAGTGTGCTCATACACTGGGAATGAGGAATATAATAACACAGGATTTGGCGAGCCAGGGCATTGCATATTGAATGTAAAAGATTGTATTTTATTTTATAGGTTAATGTTATAACAATCTCTTTCCTACTTACAAAACATGTTTAGAATGATTTATGGCCTAGAAAAAAAAATCTTGGTATTTGATGAAATATATCCTTTATTACCTGGGAAGCTGACTTATGTTAATGGCTCATTCTCCAACTATCTGAGCTATATGAGGCCTCACTGGTACCTTGACACACTGGTACTCTTGAGTATAGTTCATCCGAGCCTTCCTTGGGGTCATGAAACAGAAATGCTCATGATAAGATGCTCAAATAGCAAAGCTTATTAAATAAATTGAAAATATCAGTGGGAAGCAAAGGGAAAGAGGTGGGACAGGTTAACAGGGTTGGGCAAACTTTTTGACTCGAGGGCCACAATGAGTTCTTAAACTGGACCGGAGGGCCGGAACAAAAGCATGGATGGAGTGTTTGTGTGAACTAATATAAATTCAAAGTAAAGGAGCGGAGGGGAGAGCAAGAGAACTGGATAGAACAGCCGGATCCTGCCCGCGGGCCGTAGTTTGCCTAAGGCTGGGTTAACACAATGCATTACCTGAATCTTAGGTTACACAATGTCCATGTTCTCTCTCTCTCTCTCCCTCCCTTCCTCTCTCTCTCCTTCCCTCCCGCCCCTTCCCTCCCTCTTCCTTGTATTATCTTTCCTGCTGATGATGGGGTTGCAAAGACTAGAGCTGAGGGTGAGCAAATATAACACTCAGCAGACATAATGTGTGCTTTCTCTGTGAGCACAGGTGAGAACAGCTGGCCCCAGCTGCCCAGCTGTAGCTCCTCCCATTAATCCATTGAGCAGCTGATGGATTTATCTGTGTCCTTCTATCTGATGAGCCCCCTTATTTGTTTTTAGCTCTGGTCCCAATAATTCCAACCCTCAATCTGAGTAGGAATTTTAATCTAATTTTGTAAGAAAAAAATTCAAAGGAATGGATTATTGCAATTCTTTCTTTAACTTTTTTTCCTGTTTGATTCACTCAAATTTCTGTTTATGTCTACAACATCCATGGAAAGTTCCTACTTCATCCTTCCCAAGTGCCTGTGGATAAATGAAAGTGTGTTTGCATGTGTGTTTAATTTGCATAGGCAAGGTTATCCCATACTTTTGTGTTCACATATTAAACACACATAAGCCATACCTGAAACTAACAAAATATTACAAAGCAGATGTTCGCCAATTGTTTTTTCCTGTCATGGATTTAGGACATGTTCCCTGGGTCTGTGTTTGTACCTCTTAAGCTGCTCTGGCCTCGCAGGCCATCAGCTCCAGGAGTGGGTGCCATTGCCACTCTGCAGAGGGCACCGGCATGGGGCTGCAGACAAGAGGGTGGGGCCATCCCAAGAACTACTTCCTTATCAGGAGGATACAGAGTCTTGAAAATCCCCCCACCCCCGGAGCTTGTGTTTCCTTTTGGATCTCTGAGCATCTTTTGATCTTGAAACTAATCCATTTTTCCTCTCTCTCTTCCTATTTCCCCCCTCTTTTTCCCCTCCTGTCTCAACAAATTTAGGGAAATAGAGCCTATGTGGGAGATAAGTTCCCACAAGTTCCAGCCACATTAACTCTTTCCTGCAGGAAATCTCAGCGGAGAGGTGATTAACCAGAGCATCTAGCATGTATCAAGTAGGTTGCCTAACTACAGAGGACTGTCTTTTGACTCTACTTTTTATTGATATGTTTATTCCTCTATATATTGCCAAAAAAAAAAAAAAAACAAAAAAACCTAGAAGAGTCTTCTGGTCCTCACATAACACCTCACACTATAAATGCTCATTAAATTTATCATTTAATTGCCTTGATGATTAATTGTATTAGATAAATAGTGTTTTAGATAAATAGCCCTACTCGGGGGGCAAGAGGACCTGTCACTCAGCAGGTTCTGTGACAAGCTGGAGGGCTGGGGAATATGAATCTGATGCCTCTGAGTGTGCAAGTCTTGAGTTTGGGTCTAGATACCTGACCCAGAAGGTTCTACTCTGTGGGCCCTAAACTGGCCTTTCTCCTCTCTGGTCTCATGATCTTGTGCACTAAAATGCTCTACCTGTCTGTCTCCTTTACAAGGTTGCTGTGGGATCAGCTGAGTGGGTGCAAAGAGCTTCCCCAAACAGGGCCTTTGTCATGGCCTCAGGTCCTGCGGCTGGGCCAGCTGGGGAGCTGTCTCAGGCTGACAGGCTGACCTTTGCCCTATTCGCTCTCATTCTTCTGGGCACCTGGCAGCTTCCCAAGGGGCATTTGTGCCCAGCCAGCCTCAGTGACAGCAAGGATGGGTTGGTTCCGACAGGCTATGGCATCAGGCCCCCCTCTGAATTACCTAATCCCAGCTAAGAGCATTTCTGATTGCTTGACCGCTGACCTCCCGCAGCTGGATTATCAGATGTGGCTTTGGGGAATAGGCTTGTTTATAATGCCAGAGACAAAGGGAGGAAACCAGAGCAGTTAAAGCAACAGTCCTTCCTGTTGCCCTAGCGCCTTTCATCCAAGGAGGTCATTATGAAGCAGACTCCAGGGGCTGGCGGGGCCCTGAGATGCCTCAAGGGGGAAGGGGAAGAGGAAGGCACTGATGGCAGGAAGGCGCAGGTAATACCACCACAACTCTGCAGGGCAGGTGGTGATGTCTCTACTCTGTGCAGGAGTGGTGACTGGGCTTAGACAGGGACATTCATGACTTCAATTCATTGAAGCTGCTAAAGAGTAGCACTGGGGCTTTGAGGGAGACTGGCTTGAATTCTCTTTGCCTCATGTTGCCATCTTCATGCTGGGCGAAGCAAGGGTTAACCCACCCCATATGCCCCCAGTACCTCTCTCCAATGCCTAGATATGAGGGTCCCTGGAGTCTTTGTTACCGACTCAGAAAGGATGAACATTGGAAGGACTCATAAGCATCACTGAGTTAAATAACTCACTTTACAGATGAGGAAATTGAGGCCCAGAGAGGTAAAGCAACTCATCCACACTCACACAGCACTCCACACCTCACCGGGCAGAGGCAGGTCATCCACAGAGAGCTGCTGAATAAACAATGGGGTTAGTGGCAGAGCTGGACGTAAGCCCAGGTCACTATCTCCCAGTCTAGTCTTTCGGCGTGTGTCAGCCTCTTCGGTAGGGATGGTTTTGTCCACAGGTCAATGGGGACTCTTCTGGTGCCTGCTGCCTTTAAGCATTCCACCTACTGTCCTCTAGCAAATCTTGAGTCCCCACTATTCATGTTTTTTAAAGTAACTAACATTTATTTTTAAGTACAGTAGTTGCAAACCTACTGAAAAGTTGTAAGAACAGGGCAAAGAAGGTCCACCCCCTCCATCATTTCTGCACACCCCTCCCCCCTCATCACCCTCAGCACTGCTTCCTTGACCAGCAGCTCTGTGCAACGAGGGGAAGGGGAGGGAAGTGGAGGGGATAGGCTGCCATAGAGTTGTTTAAATCAAAGGGTTTTCCCTTTCTCTGTTTCATAGTTGCCAGGAGAATAAAACATTAGAGAACTCTGTCCTGAGTAGGTATTCAGTAGGTAATTGTGGCCTCATACAATAACACAAGTTTATTAGTTATGGTTCCTTAAGATGCCTAAGAGGGAACAGAAGGTATAAGAAGCATTGGGTCTCTAGGGCTGGGTTGGGATGGCAAGGCACAGGAGGGTGAAAAAGCCCAGAGGTTAACTTGGGAGGTGGCTGGATATGTAGAAGATAATCCTCTTGGAGGAGGTGATGGGATCATAGGCACTGAAGCTCAAAGGTTACTTGGAAAGCACCTGGGCCTTCATCTCCTCCCCCAGCTTCCCCAGTGAGATGAATTGACTTCCTCATGGCAGAATCAGGATGAAGAGCTAGTCTTCTGACTCCCAAGCTTTTGCTTGTCCTCCCTCACCCCTAGTTCAAGCGTTCTGTGCATTTATTATTATTGGCCAGGTAAATGTAGCAAAGAGGAGACAAAAGTTCACAAACAGTGCACATTTCACCTAAGTATGACAAGAAAAAAGTGGTCAAGAAGGTTTAACACTACCTAGGGCCTGGGTAGATGCATTCCTGAGGGAGGTGGGCCCCTAATTCCAGGTGAGGAGGGTCCCAAGGAGACTGGAGAGGCCATGCTTATTGGTGTCTCTTGGGGAGGGGAAATCCAAGTTGGGGTTAGTGGGCTCATTCCAAGTGGAAGAACCATAATGCCTAGAGGTGGGTTTGCTCTGCCCACAGATGGGGGTGGGGCTGCAGTAATGCTGGAGCAACTATGCCTATAGGTCCGTTCCTGTTGGATATCCACCAAACCCTTGGATGGCCTCCTAATCCAGCAAGAGCCCAGGGACTTGGTACTATTCTGCCAACTGCCCTGCCAAACCTAGGGCTTCCTTCAGCTCCAGCAAGTGGTATTTGAGCAATGCCAGTAACTTTGGGGTGGCCCTGGACAGTCATGGAAACCAAGAAACAACACCATACCCACACCCACTTTCTATACTCTGACAGTCTTGCTTTCTTTGATTTGATCATCTTCAACTGGTCACTATCACAGAGAATCAGTTCATATGCTTGTAAGAGCCTCAAAGATGCCAGGCTGTCCTGTAGGATGCATCTTGTCCTGTGGACCATATGGTGAGCATCTTGCTGCTCTTGCCCACAGCCATGGATCCTGGGAGAGCATCTATTCTGAACTGTTTGCAGAGGAGAGGGGGTAGACATGTGGTTGGGGTTAGGTAGGAGGTAAGTGAATGGGCTTGTGTCAGAGAGGAGCCAAGGGTACCCACCTTCTCCCCTTAGCAGGTGCCTTCATCACTTTTTTTTTTTTGCTCAGACATCTGTGGTGTGGTCCAGCTTGACCCTCTGAGCTCTGTCTGCTCTGCTTTAGGAGCCCCAAGCCTGTATTTGGGAAGCAGGGTGAATTTAGGAGCCTGGTGAGGCCTTCAGCCACCCTTCTCAGCCACAGGCAAAGAGAAAGGGTAGGGTTTTCAGTCATGATACTTGGGTTATTCTCAGCCCTGTTAATCAGTTTTTTTCACCTGAAAAAATGTAGAGGGGGTGGAGAGGAATATTAGTTATTATATCTCTCATGGGACTATGTTGGGATTCCATAAAATAATATGAAAATGTCTCATAGCAATGACCCACCATGAATTACTGGTTACTACATGACTTGACATAGGTCTGGAGAATTTTGGGGGCAACTTGGGTCACAGACTGCAGGTTTGGGGCCCCACCTTGTGTTCTGGGGTTGCCATCAGATTCAAGAAGGATAAAAAATAATTTGTACTTCTCTTCCAGGACTGTGGGCAATGCTGGTTAGGCTTTTGACTCTCAATGCCTCCTCAGGGCCTGGCACACAGTAGGGTCATGGAGAGTGTTTATGGAGCTGGCATGCACTTAATGTTTCACGGCTGTTACTGGTGCCCCTGCTCAGGGTTTCCTTTGGCTGGAAGCATATCTCATTTGGGGCATTTGGCTTGTTAAATCTCTGTCGGCCTCTCCAGATCTATTCTTAGTCCTTTGACTTAGGAGTTTAACTGCTATGGATTGCCTCATGGTCTCCCTTGCCCTCTGGCTTCTCAATGGGCAGCACCAGCTGGAGGTCAGAGGACAAGAGGATAGAGAGGTCGGAGTATGTATTTGTTTCTCCATTCCTTGCCCGGCCATAACTTTGGAAATGTCTGCATTCCTCTACTCAAGGTCATTGGATGGCTGTTCTGTAGCTTCGGCTTTCACTGGTCCAGCAATGCTGTTTCCTCTCCTGCCCCTTCAGGCCCAGGGGCAGTAGCAGCTTCCCACTGCTGCTGTCTTCTAGGCACATCACCGTTCCTTGTTGGACACAGAATGTTGAACATTATACCCATGTTTCTTCTCTAAACTCTCTTCAATTAACCTTTTGGCTATGTCCTCTGTTTCCCACGAGCACCCTGATTGACAGAGGTGGATGCCATCAGATGCTGACCCTCACTCTCAGAGTGACTTCTGGGGTTCAGTGGCTCCAGGCCCTGAGCTTCTGTGGGGGTGGGACAGCCCAGCATAATAGATAAGTGAGGGCAGTGGCTGAGGTATCACTCATTATACACCGCAGTCTCAGTCTAAGGAGGGGGGAGATGATTGATAGATGGGCTGAGCCATCTTAAAGGACAGGTAGGTCATGTTTGGCTCCAAATAGTGTTAAATCATCAAAGGGTCCTCAAATGCTTTTAAATCCTAATATTGACCTCATTGATTAGGTCAATTTCAGACTAAGAATCATATGGCCGTTATTTCCAATGCATGTTCATTCATTTACTCATTTAGGCATTCAACAAACATTTCCTGAGCACCTACTATGTGCTGTGCACTGTGCTATGTCCTGAGGACTCCAAAATAAATAGCCTAACTCTATCCTAGTACAGTAGGAGAAATAAGCTGTGTACGCCCATAACAATTATATAGTCAGCATAAGAATGAGAGAAAGAGATAAAGTACTACAAGAGTTCAGGGGAGAAAGGAAATCAGGATCAGGTAGAGATTCCCCTCCCCTGAATTTTGGATAGACATAACCACATAAATCAATAAATTGTATTGTATAGCCAAGAGCTGATTGTTTACCTATTAATTAAACCAAAAGGGAGACCTAATCTTTATTGCTATCTTACTATGTCCCAGGCACTTCATAGCTGTCATCTCAAACCTCCTGGTAAACACTATTCTCCCCACTGTGCCCAGCAAGCTCCAGATTGCAGGTATGTCTCTCTCCAGTCTATTCTATATCCACATATTACAAATTGCTTCCACCCATTTCCCAGGGGAGAAAAGACTGAACAGAATGTACTGTCTCCATCCCAATGAAGGGTCATAGAGTAGAGTACTAGCCAGTTGTAACTAAACCTAAACAGGGAAAACAGGGCTTTCCTGCCATGGTTGCACCCTGTGGTTGCCCCAGGTTATTTTACAGCATCAGTCAGAACCAGGGTGTGATGGTTAATGTCATGTGTCAACTGGACTGGGCTAAAGGATGCCCAGGTAGCTAGTGATACATTATTTCTGGTGTGTCTGTGAGAGCCTTTTCTGAGATTGGCATTTGAATCAGTTAACTGAGTAAATAAAGAAGATTGCTTTCACCAATGCAGGTTGGCATCAGCCAGTCCATTGAGGGCCCTGATAGAACAAAAAGATAGAGGATGGGAAATTCTCCATCTTCTTCTGTCCTGGTTCTTGGGCTTTCAGAATCAAGTAGGACCTACATCTTGGTTCTCAGACTTTTGGACTTTGGACTGAATTAAACCCCTGCTCCCTTGGGCCATCAGCTTACAGATGGCAGATCTTGGACTTCTCAGCCTCCATAATCACATGATTCAGTTCCTCATAATAAATATCTATCTATCTATCTATCTATCTATCTATCTATCTATCTATCTACCTAATTATATTAGTTTTGTTTTTCTGGATAACCCTGACTAACACACAGTGATAGTCTGTGAAAACAGGACCCACCCAGCCTGCCCTTCTGCCTCCTCTTGGGGAAGGTCTGGTCCCATCTTTGCTCCCTTTCCTTCCACAACAGGACCTGGCCTCTGGTGGCCCATCCCCATCACCACCTCCCACTGTGTGAAGCATGATGACAAAATGACAAAAACATTCTCAAGGAAACGAGCTACCCCGCTCACAGAGGCCACTGCAAGTGTCAGAGAAAGCAGGGTTTGGAATTATTCATTCTACTTCCATGGAATGAGTCCAAATCTGTGCTGGCTGGTTCCCCCTTCCTGTTTTTGAATCCAGACACTTGCTGTCATTGTATGGTCCCCGTGGCAGTGCAGAATCTTTGCGGGCCACTCATCCTTGGTTTTTATTTCAGCAAGAGTGGGCTGTTTCTCTTTTGCCTTCAACCAGCCCTCATTAGCAGATCAAGGCAACCTCACTGGGGGAGAGAGCATGGCATTTGCAGTCTGAAGGGCCACTAAGGCTTGAGGCATTCATAACCCTGAGGCCAGGAGACAAATACCCTTTGGACCCATGCCCAGCTTCAGACTTCTCCTTTGTTCAGGGGGTTTCCCGGCCTTGCCTCTCCTTGCAGGGTAGCCGTCCTCAAGCATGCTCCCAATCCTGTGAATAGTCCTTCCTCCTGTGAATAGAACCATTGTCCTCTCCTGTAACAGCATAGATTCATTAGGTCTGTTCAGAACTATACAAAAGATTACATATGGTATGATTTTTTTTATATATAGTTAAGGATTCTTTAGGCTTTGTGAACTTTTGCTGAGCCGTGGTTGTAGATGCATTATGTAGTGTGAAGAAATGCCCTTTCCCTATTGTGTGTGTATTTTAGGTACTGTTGTCATGACAATATCCCCACTTGGGTGTTACTCTCCTTAGACCCTCCAATCCATCCTGCTGGTTGATCTTGGGTGGTCGCCACTTTCACGACATCATGCCCCTGCTCAGAAGTCTACCAGGCTCCTGCCTGCGGTGACTGCTTTATTTATAAATCCATCTCCCCAAAACAGGCAATGCCATCACTCCTGAGATTTAGGTGTTCATTCCATCAAGCAATGCTCTGCTCCCAAAGTTGTTGCAGGCCTCGCCCTGCTCCGTCTATCAATGCACATCTTCCCATCCCCCAAAATCCCACCTGGAAGTTTTGGTCAAATTCTCCAGATGCCATGACCAGTCTCTCCTTTTAGGAACCTGTGCTGGATTTAGACTTAACATCACATGGGTTGGAATGCAATTGGCATCCAATTGAGTCCGGGTTTTCAACACCGGCTGAGAATCAGCTGGGGAGCCTTTAAAAGAAACTGAAAACCTTTTTAAATACTAAAAGTTGTTTGGGCCTCAGGCCAAACCAAAGGCTCCGAATTTCTGAAGGTGAAGTCTGGGTGTCAGTACTTTCAAAAGCTTTCCGGGGGTTAAGGGCTGAATTGTGTCCCTGTGCCCCCACTCCATCCTGCCACATTCATACATTGAAATCCTCCTCTCCAGTCCCCAGTGCCTCAGAATGTGACTGTATTTGGACATGGGACCTTTAAAGAGGTAATTAAGTTAAATAAGGTGATTTATTAAGGTGAGTCCTTATCCAATACAACTGTATCTGGATAAGAAGGAAAGATCAGGACACAAACACACACCTCTAACCATGTGAAGACACAGGGAGAAGACGGTCATCTACAAGCCAAGAAGGGAGTCCTCAGAGAAACCAACCCACTGATACCTTGATCTTGGACTTCCAGCTCCCAGAATTATGAGAAAAATTCCAGTCGGTGGTATTTTTTTATGGCAGCCCTAGCCAACTAATATATCAGATGATTCCCCTGCACATCCAGGGAGCAAGCCTTCTTCTAGCACCCTGATCTCCCCACCCCACCTCCCAGCTGGATCATAATCTTCCTGAAGGCAGGGGAGGAGCTGTACCTTTTGATTCCCTCTGTCCATAGCTGGCTGTTGACCCATCGGTAACTAATGGCTTGTTATGCCATAGGACATGGCCTCCATGCCCTTCTCTTCATGGTCCTTTACTCCTAATGCCCCATTATACTTGGAGATGTTTTGGACTCCCCCACCCCAAAGTTTTTCATGCTTATCATCTTGGCCAATTTTATATCATAAACAACTTGTATCATTTTCTGTTAAAGGCCTTTTTTGTTCCAGGGATCCTAACCTTAATTGGCATGTTTAATATTTTCTCTTATTTTGGGTAAACATCTGACTCTTTGGACCCTCTTTATGTGGTAAACTTGGCCCACATGCCACTTCCACCAATGATTTGCCATCTGATAGGATTTTAAATATTATTCAGTGATACCCCTGACCTCACTTACCTCCCATCTCTCTGGGGTCACCAAAGTTTCTGTGCATTCAGGAGAGAACCTTGCCAAGGGCTGTGCATTCAGGAGAGAACCTTGCCAAGGGCTCGCCCACGTCCATGTGCCTTTAAGACCATCATGCCTAGGAGACCCCCTCTTTTCAGAAACTGGATGGTCTTGCAAACCACTGAAATTGGGGTTTGGAACTGAACCTGGAGGTCATTTTACTTATGGGAAACTGGGGCCCAGGCAGAGGTGCAAAGTGATTGGCCCATGGTCATAGTGCTAGGCAGTGGCCAGGCCCGTGTTGGAGGCTGTCTGTCTGATAATGCAGAGATCTTTTCTCTGACCCACACTGCTGTCCTGCAGATGGGGATTTCCTCTCTTGGGAAACAATGTGGGCATAAAGCAAAAGCAAAAGCAAAAGCAAAACCCTCCATTCTCCAGGAATTTTTTTTCCAAGCCAAACTGTATCCAGCTTTATTAAGGATACATTTTATAAACAATCATGGTATTTCAGGCAGGACATGGGCAGACAATCGCTAACAGTATACAACAACTTTCAAGCTCCCTTCTTTAATGAACTACCCAAGATCAGAAAGCCACTATAAAATTCAATGAAATCTTCATCTGACGCTCTGAACAGGGAAAGTTTAGAATGAGGGTTAACATTTCGCATTAAGCATGCTGTTTAACAACTTTTCACAAGCCGACCCTGACTTTCAGGAAATGAAATGAAAATGGCAGAATATCAATCTGTAGATCCACAATCTAAAAAAGGAACTGCTGCTCTTTTGAGGGATGCCATCTTAATGGCGACATCAGAAAGTCTAGATTGCCCATTATACTAGTAATCAATTTTTTGGGGTCAGGTTCCAATAGGTCTCTGGGCTTATGGGAGACAACATCTATGCTTAAAGTGGAGAGGGAGAAAGGGACATAATAATGAATTTTAGTTTCCCCACACCACAAGGAGTTTGTGCTAAAGTGCCTAATGTGTGTCAGACTCAAGGGATTCCTCCTAGTAACTAAGAGGAACTCTCTCAAAATTAGAAGGGAAAGGTGTTTTTTCCCCCATGTCAATCCAGCTTTGGAGACAATATACTAGTACTATATGTTCTCCCCCAAAAAAACAACAATGAAGTGTTCTGTGTGCTAACAACATAGCTAAAAAAAAAAAAAAAAAAAAAAAGTAAAACAAAATTCTGAATTTTTATAAAACTTGATAAAAAAAATAGTATTTCAAACTGAACAGATACCAGCGATACACAGTTATCAAAAACGCACACTTCATTTGGTATCTCCAGCCCCTTCAGCGTTCCGTGCCTGGTCTGTGTTGGCATCTCCGTTTTCTGCAGGGTCATTCCCATCCTTGCCAGCATCAGCTTTCCCCTTTTTCCCTTTGGGTACCTTCTCTCCCTTCTTTGCAGGGGCCTCTTTAGGCTTGGGCTCTGGCTTTGGAGGAGCGGGTTTAGCTGATAACCTGGCAGATCTTCTCTGTGGTTCGTCCTTCACCTTGGCTTTATCTCCTTTAGCATCCCCTTCAGCCTTTCTCCTGGGCATGATGGCCATGGTGGTGGGACGCCCAGGCTGGATGCGGGAATACAGCAGTGTGTAGGCTTTAGCGGGTCCAGGGGGTGGGTCTCACCTCTTCCTGTTCTCTAGAATTTGCCTTGAAGTTTTCTCTCCATCTGTCCTTTATCGCCCTCAAACTTTATATCACTTTCTCCGCTTGAATGCCAGTGATGGCCCAGATTGGTCATCGCTGATATGCTTCATCTCCCGCCCTTGCTGTGGTCATGCCCAGCTCCCCGTGCAAGCAGCGATGGCCATGTACGCTCTGCAGGGGGACAGGGCAGAAGTTGTTAGAAAAAATGTCAGGTCAACTTTCCAAGGGGCTAACTCAGTAAGTGCTTCTGCTTTTCTTCCTTCCTCTTACTGGAATGAGGTGAGTGGGAAAAAGAAGGGCACAAAGCTGGAAGAAAGCAAGACAGGGTTCTGGCTCCCAGCTCTCCACACTCTATTCCCATCTTGGGCTCAAGTGAAGGAGTACCAGCAGTGGGGGAGGAATATCTAGATAAGGTGAGAGATACTCCACAGCAAAGGGCTTTTGTCCAGCCAAGATGCATGACTGAGATCTAAAGGAGACCTCCTTTTGGACTCCCCTGACCCCACTCCTACTCAGGACAGGGCCTCATCAAGGCATGTTTGGATAAATCCATCAGAGGAGGTTCTGATGCTCAGCTTTCCTGAGCCACTTGGGTGCCATGGGATGTGGTCAGGACCCTGCAGGAGCTCAGGGGATGGCTGGAAGCTGTGATCTTGGTGACTGGGGAAGCAGACCATTAGTTTCAGGCTAAGTGAATCCCAGTCAAACTGCAGGACCCACAGTAGCTATCTTGTGATGATGAGAAAATTGTAGGAAAATTAGCAGTAAGGCCAACTGGGTAGAAATATGGAAGGTGCCAGAAACATTAATGGCATCATGGAGCTTCTGTACCAGCTCAGAGTGTCTATCTCCAGCTTTCTTTTATGTGAGAGATAAATAAACTTTTACCTGGATTACATTATTTTGGGAGGAGGGTCTCTGTTACTTATAGTTAAGGCAATTTCTGATACAGCAGTCATCTTGGGATCACTCTAGTTGTTTAAAAGTTGTTTTCTAAGTTGAGCTGAGATCAGGCTCAGTGTCCTAGGAAAGCCCTGGCCATTAATAACTCCCAGTTCTGCCCTCTAGGGTCACCCCAAAGAAATCTAGTCCCTTCCTTCTCTCCAGCATTGACTTATTCATCTTTGTTCCAATGCTTTCACTTGCAATTATATGTTTGTTGGACCACAGACCCCCTTGGTTGTTTTCTCAGCTGCTCAGGCCCATGGGCAGCCTGAGAGTGTGTGTCCTGTCTGTGCACTTCACAGAGTCTCCCAGCTATCTCCAGCCTATGGCAATTGTTGGATTCCCATTTCCCTTGCCTGTTCCCTCCATGCACTAGCCCATGGTTGGGCAAGAAGAGCTTTCCTCCCTGGGGTTATCCTGTCCCCATTTTATTACTATCTTACTCTTTGTGGACTGTACTCCTCACCTTATTCTTACCACTGCATTATCTCACGAGCATCATTCATTCAGCAGTAGGGACAGACCCAGAAGCACTTACTGCATACAAGGAGCTCAGACATCCCACTTAGGACATTCCACATTGCATTTTAAGCCCTGTAAATCTAGGCCATCTCATTAGCCTACTTCCCTTGTTGATAAGCTATCTAGAGAATATTAGCAAAGTGTGTGTGTGTATTTAGTGGGGGGTATTGTGGGGGGGGGGGATACAGGAAGATTATCTAATGCTGGTTTTGTGTTTGTTTTTTTTAAACAGGGTTTCCAATGATTTTAGTTCCTGTGTCAGTCTCAGGGTTCTTTCAGTCTTAAGTCTCTTTTCCTGAGTTGTCATGGATGTGCCCTTCCTTTATCACCACAACGAAAGGGAACCATTTTTTTTAAAACTTTTCCCAGTAGTTATAGGTTGAACTAGAGAGAGAGAGAGAGAGTCTATATTCACAAACAGGATCTCTTTTCTTCTTCCTAAGCCACACCATCAGCATTACTGGTCAGCTCAGAGCTCCACGGTCTTTTTCTCTGTTGTCCCTCCTCTTAGTTTCTTAATCTCCAAGGACTACATCAAAGGTTCTTTTATGTGTTGTTGAAAGTTCTACTCTCTTACCAAATTTCTATTACACAACACAGTGTTATCAACTATCATCCCCATGTTTTACATTAGATCCTCAGACTTAGATAAAAGGTTCTTAACCTGGGCCTTGTGGATCTCTGGGGTAGGGGGCTCCTATGGGTGGGTTTCAGAGGCCCATGAAATTGTATGCAATACTTTGTGCATTTGGGAATGTGCTCATTTTTCTGGATGGGGGCGTCCTTCATGGTTTTCACAATTGTGAAAAAGGAGGGTTTTACCTGGAAAATTTTAGGAACGAATGCCTTTGATCTTTTCTCAAGAGGTCTTCCAGATTCAAAGGTAATCATTTATAGCACAGCATCATGTGCTATCTTTTCCTACAAACTCCTAGTGTAACCTCAGCAGCCCTTTAGTTTAGCACCTTTATTTTATGATTAAAGTAACTGAAATGCAGAGAAGTCAAGTAGATTTCCCAGAGTCATCAGCTAGTTGCTGGCAGAGCCAAGGTGGCTGAGCCAGGGACAGTCATGTACCAAAGGGTGATAGTTCTGCTTTCTCCCCTGGATTATAAATTCCGTGGAGCATGAACCCATCTCTCCACATTGTGCCTCCTTCTCTGTGTCTCACTAAATGTCCGTCACATAATAGGAATCAAAGTTTGTGACTAGGTTGCTTTATACCAATTAATCAAAAGCCTTACTCTCATTAGACCCTCCTTCCTTTCCCTCTGTTCACACTGTTCCTGATTCCACCACTCAGAACCTTGAGCCCAGGGTGTGCCCGGTCTGCCATGTGGAGCCAGCGTGGTGTTTCCCTCACCCCCCACCACTTCTGCATCCAGCTTTGGGAAGTCTTCATCCACCAAATTGCCTTTCTTAAAGGACAATTCATTCCACTGGCTCATTTTTTATTTTTCAATTATTTTACTTTACATTTTTATTGTGGTAAGATATACAAAGCATAAAATTAACCATTTTAACAATTTTAAGCACACAGCTCAGTGGCATTAAGTATATTCACACTGCTGTGCAACCATCACTACCATCCATCTTCAGCGCTTTATCTTCCCAAAGTGAAACTCCATACCCATTAAACACTAACTCCCCATTCTTCCAACCCTTGGCCTTCACCATTCTACTTTTTGCCTCTATGAATTTGACTGCTGAGGTACCTCACATAAGTAGACTCATACGGTATTTGTCCCTTTGTGTATGGCTTATTTCACTGTGCATAATGTCTTTAAGACTTGTCTATTGTAGCATGTGTCAGAATTCCCTTCCTTTCAGAATTTCCCAGGTTGAATAATTTCATCATATGAATGTACCACATTTGGTGTCTCCATTCATCAATGGATACCAGGGTTGCTCCTACCCTTTGGCTATTTTAAGTAATGCTTCTATGAACATAGGGGTGCAAATATCTGTTCAAGATCCTGCTTTCAATTCTTCTGGGTATGTACCCAGAAGTGGAATTGCTGGATCACATGGTAATTCTACTAGTATATCTAATTTTTGAGGAATTGTTATACTATTCTCCATAGCACTGCACCATTTTATATTCCCACAGGCAAAATTTCCGCATCCTTGTCAATATTTATTGCTTTCTGTTTGTTTTTGTTCTTAAAATACTCACCCGAGGATATGTTTTTATTGATTTTAGGGAGAGAGAGGCCTGGAGAGAGAGAGAGAGTAAAATCATTGACCGGTTGCCTGCCATACATGCCCTGACTGAGGATCAAACCTGCAACTTAGGTATGTGCCCTGGAAATCAAACCCACAATGTTTTGGTGTACAGGACAACATTCCAACCACCTGAGCCACCTGGCCAGAGCTGGGTTTTTTTTCTTTTTCTTTCTAACAATAGCTATCCTGATGGGTGTAAAGTGGTATCTCATGATCCCCTCCTCTTTCCTAGGAGTCACACTTACTGTTTGATCATCATGACATGACTATCAGATTGCAAACTTGCTGCAGCGCTGTGGCTTTATCATGGATATGTTTACAGCCTGTGCTTGGCTCTTTGTCATACTGCATTTCACTGACTTTAATACACATGTTTTCACCCCATGTTTTAATATCTCTGAAGTCAGGATGCACCTAGCTATAAATAACATGTCCTTATCTTAGTTTGCCACCATTTTTTTCTTTCTTCTTGGCTCATAAAATAGTGCTGCGCCTTGGCAAACTGGAGACACTAAAAGATGGTGCTGGAAATGGTCTAGACCTCATACTGCCTGTGTAGACCCGTGTGGCAGTGGAGGACCCTGTGAAGGGCCCAGCTGCTGCTAAGCACAGCGGTCCTGGTGCTCTCTGAAGGCTGCATGTCATAAGCATTTTCTTCTGGGGACATGTACTATTCACGTCATGGTAGCTGTACACGTGTAATATCAATCACCATTTACAGCTTCGGCCACAACACTCCCCCCTCCTTCCGGCTCACTCTCTCTTAGGTTTAGCCTTAGTGTCATTGCCTTAAAGTTTTCTTCTTGCCCCCCGCCCTGTGCCCCCCGCCCTGTGCCCCCTCCCAGCCTCCACCCCGCCTGCAGACTTCTCTCACTGTATTTCTTCTCTTCCCGCAGCTCTTGCTGCCTCCTCCTGCCTCCAGCCCCTCACCCTGGCCTCACTCACTTCCAGGGCTGGTGTCAAAGCTATTTCCTCCCCTGCAGGCCCACCCTGCTCAATTCCTCCCACTGCCCCTGTCACCTTTCGGAGCATTTCCTGTGACTTCTATTTTTTCCTCCTTTTGCCCCTTAGTCTGTTTTTCTCTGCCTCCCTCCCCCACCCACAAACAGCTGGGATGCCTTCTCGGTTTTCTCGCCCTGCTTCCTCCTGAAATCCCCTGGCAGCCCTCTCTCATCCTTTGCTGACCTACATCAGTCCCATGATGCTCTGACGGTGCTGTGGACCCTGGAGTTTGCTGGGACCCCTTCAGCATCAATGATTCATCTCCCAGTCCTCACCCCCAGTTTAGTGCTCACCTATTCCCTGAGGTCCTGCGTGGTCCATTCCATACCTCCTGACACCCAGGTAACTAGGGAAAGCTGAACATAGAGCCTCCTCTAACCCACTCTGCCCAGCACACCTGGATGAGGCCCTATCCCAAGTGGGAGTGGGAGTCCAAAAGGAGGTCTCCTTTAGAGCTCGGTCATGGGGGTGGCTGAACAAAAGCCTTCTGCTGTGGGAGTATCTCCCACCTTATCTGGTGGTGGGACTTTTCCCACCACCATGGGCACTCCCCCACTAGACCCCAAGCTGGGAGTGGAGAGTGGAGAGCTGGGACCAGACCCTCCTTCCTGTCCTCCAGCTCCTACCCCTTCTTCTCGTTGCCCCTTCTCCCTGACTCCTTGCACTCAGGAGCCAGGCTTCTCGCCTTCATAGACTTCTCTTATTGTCCTCATTCCCACTGAGTGTTAATGGGGGAAGGGCTATCTCCCATCTACAGTGAGTGGGGGTCTTGACCCTGTGGCCCACCTGGTTCATGATATGGCAAAGAGGACTCAGGTCACCCTCTCTCTGGGCCAGGCCTGCTATCTAGCCTACGTAGCTTGTCTTGTTAAAGAGGCCAAGTCCTTTCTTGCTCCTGCTTAGGGAGAGGAACCTCATGATTTTATTTTGTTGTTAATCCTCATCTGAAAATATTTTTTTCATTGATTTTTTTTAGAGAGAGTGGAAGGGGAAGGGATGGAGGGAGGGAGAGAGAGAGAAACATTGATGTGTAAGAGACACCTTTATTGGTTGCCTCCTGCATGCGCCCCAGACAGGTCCAGGGATCGAACTTGCAACCCAGATACATGCCCTTGACCAGGAATCGAATTGGTGACCCTTCCATGTGAGGGCTGACGTTCTAACCACTGAGAAACACTGGCCAGGGTTGAACCTCATGCTTTTGAAAGGAGAAAAAGCACTGAGGGAAAAACCGATCCATGAGGCTTCATATATCAGCTGACCCGAGGGCCTGTGCTATGTTCTCTCCTCCCCCTACCCTCACTGGCATGTAGGAATGGGACAGTTATCCCCTATGGGAACACAGTGGGAGGATTTGTCAGGGGTTTCAGAGCTGCATCCTCTCTTCCCTCTTCTGCCCCCAGGGGCCTTCCTGACTCAGAAATGCAGCTTCAGAATCTGGGAAAGGCAGGGCACTCACTGGGGCTGCTCCCTCGCCTTGTGTTCACCTCTGTTTCTACTCAAATCCATTAAGCTAAGGAGAGAGTTGTTGGCTCCCATAACCGAAGAGCCCAGCTTTCTAGTTCGGGTTCTGCTTTCCAGCCTCACTGCACCCAGGCACTTAGCCAGGTCACTAGGACTCGGTTTCCTATCCCTCATGGTGGCATCTTTTTCTGGGTCCATGAAGGGGGGGGGGTTGATCCTGTGGCCCACCTGGAGGTCCAAAAAAAGGTCACTTTTAGAGTTCAGTCATGTGGGTGGCTGAACAAAGCCTGCCTGCAGGGCCAGTACCCAAAAGAGGCCACCTGATCCTAGGAACTGCCCAGGGCATGCAGACAGTTAGTTGGGGCAGGAGGTGGGGGGACATTGGGGTCTTGGCTGGCAGGCTTTCAGTGCTAACACTGGAGCAGTCCTGGGTACACTGGGACAGTTGTCAGCTTGACCTGTAATGACACCTGCCTCTTACTTCTCCTTTGTTTCGCCTTCCTCTGTTATCAGCCTCCTCCTTTAGTGACCTGTTCTTGGGTCAAATGTAGGGACCTCCTGAGTTTGCTTTTGTCAGTCATTAGCCTTGCAGATGTCAGGGGATCAGGGTTTTGGGTTCTGCTGTTGAGGCACCTGGAGCCAGAGCTGACCTTGTAGTGTCTGTGCTGCTTCATCCTCCCTGGGGCACTCATCACACCCTAACAACTCGGAGGGGGATGCACTCACCTGCAGTGTGCCTGCTCCTACAGAGAGTGGCCCTTCCCATCACTCCCTCACCCCTGCCTCCCAAACTGCTCTTCACTCCACTCTTCTGCTGGGATGACACTGAAGGACACAGTGGCATTGAGAGACACAATGATGTTGGGAATACAGTGATTATGGGGGACATGGTTCCCCAATGTTACTGTGTCCCCCAATGTCATGTCCCCCAATGTTACTGTGTCCCCCAATGGCATGTCCCCCAATGTTACTGTGTCCCCCAATGTCACTGTGCCCCCACACCATCATGTTCCCCCCAGCATCCCTGTATCCCCCAGTGTCCCTTTTTAAAAATATATATTTTATTGATTTTTTACAGAGAGGAAGGGAGAGGGAGGGGGCTAGAGAGGTAGAAAC
Source organism: Plecotus auritus (assembly GCF_963455305.1). Lineage (NCBI taxonomy): Eukaryota > Metazoa > Chordata > Mammalia > Chiroptera > Vespertilionidae > Plecotus > Plecotus auritus. The sequence continues at coordinate 78,964,721 of NC_137773.1, forward strand.
ATTGATGAGAGAGAAACATCGATTCAGCTGCCTCCTGCACACTCCCTACTGGGGATGTGCCCGCAACCAAGGTATATGCCTTTGGCTGGAATTGAACCTGGGACCCTTCAGTCTGCAGGCATACTATCCACTGAGACAAACCGGTTAGGGCCCCAGTGTCCCTTCTTTTTCTTCTTGGTCCCTCAGGGAGGGCCAAGAAGGATGCTCACTGTCATGAGTGAAAATAAAAATCCAGTGAGGAGAACAGTTAGTCCTTCGGGAAGGCATGTGGAGTAGCAGCACAGGCAGCTGCAGGGCTGTGAGCGGGAGGTCTGAGACAGCGGCTTAAAGGGATTAGTGGGGAGGGAGGAGGCTGGAGGAGCTAATTATAAAGTTGGTGCCAGAGATGACAGAGGATTACAAGGTCTCTTTGTGCACCAAGGTTTTGAAAATGAGAGAAGAATCCTTCCCCCTCAGAGGAATGGGGTAAATAGGGAAGCAGGTAAGGAAGGGAGATGTGGGTGCTGGAGGAACTGTAAGCAGGGACCATGGCTGCAGCAGGCACATAGTGAGGGTCTGGCATGGTCTGAATCACATGGAAGCAGGGACGACGCCTCACCGGATCATAATTACTCAACTATCAGCTTATTGGCAGGCCTGGGCTCTGTATGAGGCTCTGGGAAACACCTGCCTTATTAATCAGTATTAATTTCCTGGGTCCCTGCTATGTGCCAAGTTTGGGGCTGGGTGCCCCGGGGAGCAATGGTTTTGCCTCCCAGGCCTTGGGGTAGATGGCCAGGAAAGATACAGCCCAGGATGTGGAAAATATCGGGGAACCATGCTGAACATAGGAGTTGCCCCTGACTTGGGAGCTGGGGAAAGTTCCACAAAGGAGGAGAGCCAAGGCAGGGTGCAGAAGGGTGTGGGTGGCCTGACACAGGCAGTTGGATTGGAGTTGGGACTTCCTGTAGGAAAGAGCAGGAGCTGAGAGGCTTGAGGAGCAGACCTGAGAGGCCTCGAATTGTGGGATAAAGGGTATGAGCTTTTTCTGCAGATACTGCAAACCTCTTGAAGAGCTTGGAGCACAGGAAATATCTAGGTAAAACCTGGGTTTCAGGACAACTTGGCCAGCCGGTACATAGAACAGAGCATGGTGTGGTGACCTGGAGAGAAAGAGTCAGGCTTCTGCAGGAGTTCCAGGTGAGGCAGTGAGCTCCACACAGTGGGAATAGAAATGAGTAGTTGGACAAATGGCCTTGACCCAACCATGAAAGGCCTGAGCCCCCAGTGTCCATGCAGCAGGCTGGGGTACTCACCCCCATGTTCATCAGGCATATTCCAAAGACTTTGGAGGGATGGGAAGGGGAGCATTCTTTTCATAGGAAAGCAAACATCACCATATAACAGAAAGCACACAACGTGGAGTGGTGACATCTCTTTGTGTTACAAGTCTCCTTGTCTGCACTCTGGTCCCTGAAGGGTTTGGGACCCTCTCACCTGGTAGTTGAAGGATGAAAGTCCAGCTCTCCGGGCATCCTCCAGGGCCACACATGAGACTTGGCACTGAGAGAGTGGGCAAGGTGCCCAGGCCTCCTGACTTCTTGCCCTGTGTTTTTGCATCTGTATTCTATGGTCTTCTTATTTACCCACCTCTTTAGGAGATAAAGCCTAAGGTATTCAAAGGAGCTCAGATGATAGAGTCAAGTAATAGAAATAGCAAGAGGAAGGAAAGGAATCAAGATGTATTGGTGCTTGCTCTGTTCCTGGTGCTCTATGTGCATAAACTCATTTGCTCATTGTAACCACTCTGCAGAGTGAATGTGGCTGCATTGGACAAGGAGGTCCACCGAACACGGAACATGTCATTCACCTCCTGGGTCACATGGAGTAAGGGGGGCGGGGGTGGAATTTGAACTCACATCTATCCAATGCCAAACCTTTGGCCTTCCTTCTATTCCATCAACATGGATTAACTTGCCCGGCTGGCTTGGTTAAGTGGTGGACCTTTGGCCTATGAACCAGGAGATCACCGTTCTATTCCCTGTCAGGGCCCATGCCTGGATCACGGGGGGTCAATCCCCAGTGGGGGGTGTGCAGGAGGCAGACAATCAATGATTCTCTCATCATTGATGTTTCTACCTCTCTATCCCTCTCCTTCCCTCTCTGAAATCAATAAAATTATTTCTAAAAATGGATTAACCTGCTCATACTGAGCAGAGCGGAACAAATTTGGAGTGGGTAGGAAGCACCTTTGTCTCCAACAAGAGAGAGGAAATGACGAATCTCTGGGCCTCTCTCTGACTCTCTTCCTTGATCAATTGCAGCCGCCTGGGCCTCCATGCCATGAACAGCACCCCAAGGGATGCCCAGGCCCCAAGCTACCGAGAGTGCCTCCTGCCTTCCGTGGCCCGGACCCCCTCTGTCACCCAGGTCACGCCAGCTAAGAAGATAACTTTCCTCAAGCGAGGGGATCCTCGGTTTTCTGGGATTCGCCTGGCTGTCCACCAACGCACCTTCAAGAGCTTGGGCACACTGATGGATGAGCTCTCCCAGCGCGTGCCCCTCTCCTTTGGGGTGCGCTCTGTCACCACGCCTCGGGGCCTGCATGACCTCAGCGCCCTGGAGCAGCTGGAAGATGGTGTTTGTTACCTCTGCTCTGATAGGAAGCCACCCAAGACCTCCAGTGGGCCAGGCCGGCCGCGGAAGAGAAGTCCCTCTGCTCAGCAGTCCCAGGATGTTGAAGACCAGTGTGAGGAGCCAGGAACATCCTCTTCCCGGAAAAATCCTAAAACCCCAAGGAGGATAATGTTGGTTAAGAATGGGGACCCTCGATTCCAGCAGACAGTGGTCCTTAGTCACAGAGACACCAGGAGCCTGTCGGCCTTTCTCAGCAGAGCTGCGGGCCTTCTGCACTTCCCTGTGAAGCAGGTGTACACGCCAAGTGGGGAAAAGGTAGGCTGTCAGGCATGATGTTTTCTTTAAAAAGTTCTCTGGACCTCAGAGCAAAATTCTTAGATGGGATGGGGAGGTCATCCTTAAAAAGAGGGGCTGCTGCCTGGCTGGTGTAGCTCAGTGGTTGAGGGTCTATCTATGAACCAGGAGGTCACTAGTTCGATTACATGCCCAGGTTGTTGGCTCGATCCCCAGTGAGGGGCGTGCAGGAAGTAGTAGCCAGTCAAGATTTTTTTTCTCTCATCATTGATGGTTCACTCTCTCTCCCCTTCCTCTCTGAAATAAATGGGGGAAATATATATATATATATATATATATATATATATATATATATATATATATATATTGAATGGCCAGATTATTATGATCTCTGAACACATAATAATATGGCCACTCAGTGTATATAGTATATATATATATATATATATATATATATATATATATATATATATATATATATCTGTTGCCCTGCAACTAATTAAAAGTAGATAGGGTGGAGGCATGCATCAGTTAATCAAACAATTGTTATTCATATTGTTAGCTATCATTTAGCGAGCACTTAGTGAGCCCCAGACACTGCTTTGCACACTTTCATGATTTTCTTATCCAATTCTCCTATTATCCAATCTATTGCACGAGAGTTCAGTGTAGGAACTACTCAATGTACCTTAAGCAGAAAGCGGTTTATACAAGGCATCTGGGGGCTTCCAAATCTTCGGACATCTGCAGGGATGAAGTCTGGGTTACAGGAATGGATCCCGAAACTCTGCAGGGAGCTGCTACCTCTGCCTGGAGCTGCCATGATCACTGAGCTCAGCTGGCATCTCGGCTGTGGCATCCAGGCTTCTGAAACTGAGATCTGGAAGCTGCCGCATGTGCACCTTGGTGCATGGGGACACTGGAACGCCGGGTCTGACCAGTGCTGTGGAGCTGCCATGTCTCCTGATAATGCGTTTAGAGCTTTCTAAGTCCTGCAGGACTGGGACACACAACAGAAAGAGAGTGGGTTAGACATTGATGAATCTAGGGCATAGCCTCCACCACAGACTCACGAAGCAGTCAATATTATCCCATCTGTGGAGATAAGACAATGGAGGCACAGAGGTTAAGCAATTTGCTCACAGCTGTATGGCTGGGAATGATAGGGCCCACCTTCATGATTCAGAGTTGTGCTGTAAGAACACTTCTGAATTGTGGTGCATTGGCTGTGCACTAGCATGTGCTCCATGCAGATGTTGCCGACAAATAAGACTGGGTCCCTACCATCAATTGGCCACAGTTGTGAGAGGAAGAGAGCAGGTGCAAAATAAATTAATTGGAGGGAAAATTAGCATATTTCCATCTAGACTTACTACAGAGCTATTAGTGTTTCTGTAAACAAAGTGACTTCGTTGCTCCTGGGACAGGCTTTGTCACGATTATTTGATTATTCATTTGCGGACTCTCAACTGGATGGACACTCTCAATAATGTTATTTTTTTCCTCATGAGTCCTAGACCTCTACCTCTTTCTAAAAAGGGAGCATCATTTAGCCTTGAATTCTGCTTTCGGCCTTGGGAAAGTCTGACTTTCTAGAAGCATGGCTACATCTATAATTGGTAGAGTTGGGTCACCCACATATGCATTTGTGTGATGGACCAGAGATCTGAACCAAAAGGGAAACATACCTGGTAGTTTGACACCAACTTTTGATGAACTGGGTGGAGAGAGCTGGTGGACAGCACACTGAATGTCATGGTGGGAGGAGAAGGTGCAAGCGTTCTCTCTTTTGTTTCCATTTACTTGTTAATGAACACACCTTTCTAATTTGAGAGAATGAAAAAGAGCGGATTCAGCACTTTAAAGATGGAACCAAATTCCCCAACACTGCTCATTACAATGTAATGCTATAAATAGTGCAAACCCTCAAATATGCAGCGGCCTCCGGGGCCAGGTGAGGTTTTTCTAAAAGCAGGGACCTGTTTCCTGGAATGCAACCCAGCACTGATGTTGCCCACTCAACTCCCAGCCCAGGACATCCTGCTGGTGGGGCTGTAGTTGGGCGGGAAGGGGATGGCAGGAGCGTCTGGGCAGGATCCTAGAGAACCCTCCCTTGGAGGAGACTGGGATGGAAGGGCTCCCTGTGCAGAGAACAGTGCCTTCCCTTCACTCCACGAGGGGCAGAAGCAGAAGCGACGGGCTCAGATTATACTGGACAACACAGATCAAACCCAAGAGAAGGCTCTGCCTGGGAAAAGGGTAGAATAGTGAATCAGGTCTCCATATGGAAGCTGGTTGCTTTAAAAAATGCCTATTCTGGGGGGTACGAGTGTGGGCAGGTAAGCAGACCAAAGCTTCGTGAAGTCTTTTCCAGCTGAGGCATCCAGCATAACCTCTAAACCACAGCCTCTTACAGGAGGGTGTAGTTGAGAGGAAGATCATGGTAGTAGGACCTCAGTCCCACACTGGTTATGGCAAATGGATGGGGATCCTTCCCTTGGGTCCGAAATCTGGTGTGAAATGGGCCAACATCAGGAAAGGGCCAGAGAGCAGGATTCTTTTTCTACCTTTGTCTCTCTGAGTAGCAGGGAGGTTCTGCAGACCAGGCCTCCTGACTCAACACTCTCCTTCTTCAGGTAGGTTCTCTGAAGGCTCTGCTGAGCAGCCCCTCGGTGCTGGTGTGTGCCGGCCATGAGCCCTTCAGACCTCTGGAAGGTGCCAAAAGAAGTGGGACTGGAACTTTATCAGGGCAGACTTCAAGGAACAAAAATGGTGAGTGGTGTTGGAGTTTCCCCAGTGTGGTTTGCACTGGATGGTTGATTGGGAGAGCTGGGCAGATATTCCTTCTAGATAATTTAGGGATCCTGCCTTTGGCACCAATTCTTGGACAGCCAGTTGTTTGGGGTCTCTCTTGCTTCTTTTTCCTCATCACATCACCATCAACCTTGACCGGGTTGAGCATTTGACTAGGGTATGAGAGAGGGAAGTCTGGTATTTAGAGATTAGGGATTAGGAAGAGATCTTGAACTCTAAGTTTCCAGGATCTAAAATAAGCTTTATTAAGGACCATGGTGGGCACGAGATTACAGAGGCCGTGGGCTCTAGGTATGTGGCATTTGGATCTTTTAAGAGCCATGACTCTCTTAGACAACAGTGAGGGCTAAATGGGCTAAAATGAATGATACCCATCAATCATCTATCCAACCCATCCGTCTAAATATTCCACCATATCCATCCAAAGGCCTACTATGTGCCAGAGTTTAGGCTTTGTTAAAAAAAACAACAACAAAAAACACACACACACACACACACATTCTTTTGAAAGCACAATTAGCAATTGTAGAAGAAGAGTTTCAGCAGTTATTGGAATGGCAATAGGCACATTTTGGCAAGTCAACAAATAATATCCTTTGTGAAAAGCTGTTGAGAATGACAACAATGGTGTCGGTGATTGCCACATGCCTGGCATGGGAGCTACAGAGACCCCTTAGTCACGGCCCCTCCCTGGAGGAGCCCCCATTCTCATTCGGTGCTTATGAAAGCAGAGTTTTATGAAACCTCCTCCTGCTCAGACGCACTCATGGTGGTCTGCTCTTTTGCTGGCCCACAGGCCCACCCTCCACTAGCCCCTTCCTCTTGTCACATGTTAGCTCAGGAGATGAAATGAGAAAGTGCTAGGGCTGCATTCTTTCTTGAGGTTCATTTCTTTCTGTCTGCAGTAGCCCCTTCTCCTCCTTTTTCATGGGGCAGGGTGTAGGCTTGACTATCAGAACCTGCTATTGTGTGTCCAGGTCCTCCTTGCAATCATTTATCAACTCTAAAGCTTGATGAGTGTCAGGATGATAAATCACCACTAATAATTGCAAAGCATTTTACAGTTTGCAATCAGATGTGTATGCAGCAGCTTATTGATTTTACTTCTGGGGGTGGGTGGGCATGAGCAGGGCTAGGAGTTAGCGCTGGGCACTGCTACTCGGCCGGCCTCCCGTGCTGTCTATTCAGAACCCACTTTGTGCTAGTAATTCTGCAGGAAGTTTTTTGTTTGTTTGTTTGTTTTTAGTAAGTTTTATATGCATTGCCTTGCAGTGTCCAAACACACTTCCAAATACATACCATTATTCCTATTTTACAGCTCAGAAAAGAGGCTCTGCCAAAAGCTACACAGCTAGGAAGTGGCAGGGTTGAGACTGAATTCAGGCTTCAAGTTCATCTCACTTTGCTATGCAGGTTCACAAACAGCACACTGGGTATTTGCTCTAGAATGGTTTCTGCCCTGCTGTGTGGTTTGGAGGCGGCAGGGTGTTTAGGTGTGAGAAGCTCCTGTCCAGCCTTTTTGTTCCTGCCCTAAAGCTCCCCCAGCCACTCACTATCTTTTCCTCTTTCTCTTCCTCTGCATTGTGTGCCAGGGAGCTGCGGCCCCAAGGCCAAGCCGAGCATGACCCACTCGAGGTCCAGGCTGGGCAGCAGGCCACAGCGGTCTTCCTTGCTGTCAGAGAGGGCCGATCTCGGCGACCCCTTGGTGTCCCCGCATCACACCAGGGTGGGCCCTGCTCCAGACAGCCACCCTCAGGACATGCCTGCCCAGCTGGGTCCATTGGTGGCCGGTGATGGCGTGGAGAAGAAGGTGCACTTGAACGAGGACGGCAGCCTGTCTGTGGAGATGAAAGTTCGCTTCCACCTACTTGGCAACAACATGCTCCTGTGGTCCAGGAGGGCCGGGAGGGCCAGTGGGCAGGGCACCGTTCCCAGGGAGGCAGACCCCCTCCACTGTGTGTGGGAGGGCCACCCTGGGGGCTCCTCGGAGCCTGGGACACAGGGGCTAGGGACCCGAGAGGCAGGATGCACAGAAGCCTTTGAGCGAGGCCAGTGGCAGCCAGGGTCCGGATATGAGATCTGGACGAACCCCCTGTACACTGCCCAGAGAGAGGGAACCACCTCCTGGGGGAGGTCCCGGAGGGCCCAGCACTCCCCCTGCAGGGGCCCCTGGAGCCCAGGGATGGCCGGCAGGAAAAGAAGCAGCAAGGACAGCGGCAGCCCTGCCTCCAGTGACAGAGCCCCCGAGGTCTCTGAGCCAAACTCCGCAGCGGGCAGCATGGGTAGCCGTGCCCTGCACCTGGCCTCCGGGGCTGCCCCTCAGAGAGGATCAGGGTGGGAAGCTGGTGGCACACCCCAGGCTGCTGAGGGCCCAGGTCCAGAGGGAGCAGGGCCGGGCAGCAGGGGCCACTGCTGCCTGGAACCCAGGACCCAAGGTGTAGCAGGTGCTTTTTCTGATGCCTCAGGGAGTGCCGGGGCTCAGGAGGAGTCCAGTGAAAGGGGTGAGCGGCACCAGGGCCATGCCAGCAAGACCAGGCTGGTGACTTCCCCACGGAAGGCCACCCCTGGGGCAGGACCCTGTTCCTCTACTGCGAATCCCTCGTCTTTGAGGAACGAGGACCCACGGGCAGAGGGGAGTGAACAGGACACTGGACCCCCCCAGCCCAGGGATGGGTCTGGGAGGAGACCGCCCCTGGCTTCGGGCCGCTTGGGCTCTGGGGACACTGCAGAAGGCTGCTCCCCGGCCTCCACCTGTGCCTCAGCCACAGGCAGGAGAAGAAAGCAGGAGAGCAGAGCCAGTGCCATGTCCTCACCCAGCATTTCTGGCCTTGGCCGAGGGGCCCAGGGAGGCCGCCCCAGGCAGCACCACAGCCAGAGGCACACCCACTGCCGGCTCGACTCACCTGTGTCCAGGCCAATGCTGGGGCCCCCCAGCACAGGCAGGCTCTGCCCAGCCCACCCAGCACCACGCTTTTCTGGAAGCTCCTCTAGCGCCAGGAACCCGGCCTCCTGGGACCCAGGGCCACCCTCCTTGGCCTCTCCTAACTCCCAGGATGCACGAGGGGTCAGCAGTGTCCCCGTTACTCCTGTGAGCAGTTCAGACTGTGCTTCCAATTTCTACCCCCCATTCTCTCCCTCTGCCGAGACCCAGTTCAGGTCACACTCACTCTCTACCACATCTGACCCTCTCAGCTCCCCAGGAGGTGGCCTGGGAGGAAAGGCAGAGGGCGTCCCCAAGGCTTCCCGGCCCTTGAGCCTGCCAGTTGGACAGCATGAGGAGGGCAAGCCAGGAGCCCATCAAGGGGGCTGCGGCTCACAGATGGGCACATCCCGGGCCTGCAGGGCCCCCGGTGGTGAGACGCAGGCCTTGCTGGCCCCCCAGCCTCAGGGCAGCCAGGGGCTCCTCTCTGAGGCCTGCTTGGTCTGCAGCGGGTACTGTCCCACTCCGCCCATGGCACGGCCCCCTGTCAGGAAACACTCTTCGTGCAGCAGCAACGGAGACCACGGTGCTCACTGGGGTCCAGGGGGTGCCAAGCAGGGGGAGGAACCGTTAAACGTGCAGCGCCCAGGCCCCCCCAGATCTCAGTCAGGGGCCACCAGGACAACAGTCAGAGCAGCGAGAGGGGGCAGCCCCAGCCTAGGTCCCTGGCCTGGGAGAAGATTTCAGGCGCAGGTTGCTGGTGGAGGGGAAGACCTGGAAGAGCAAGAGGACAGTGGTCGCGTGACGCCGGGTGCTCTGCCCCGGGCCTCGCCAGAAGCCGTGGTCCGTGGATGGCTGAGCAACATCCCGGAGGAGCCCGTGCCCTTGAGCTATGAGATGGTAGATGACAGCATGGAGGTTGCTGGGGAGGGCCCTGTTGACACGCATCCCCCAGAAGGCCTGGAGGAGCCCATTCAGGCTAGACGACTGTCCCTGGAAGGGGCTGCCAGCAAGAAGGCAGACCCAGAGGGAGCCCTCCCGGTGACTGGTGAGGCTGATCCCCAGCCAGGAGAGGGTCTTCCTCCCAGCAGTGCTGCGGAAGCCCCTGAGGAGGCTGGAGCAGGTGAAGGGGCCACTGGGGATCGTGGTGGGGGCCAGAGTGTGCTTCCCCACAGGGTCTCTGTCTCCATACAGATCATGAAGGCGCTGATGGGCTCCAAGCAGGGCCGGCCCAGCAGCCTGCCCGAAGTGTCCAGCCCGGAGGGCAGGAGGCTCAGCCACTCTGCCCGGGCCCTCATCACCTGCCTCTCCAGGCTCCACTTCTTCAATGAAGACCGTGGGTCTCCCGTCAGCAAGGCAAGGTTCACAGACTCCTCTTGGTACCAGGAGCTCCTAAGCACCTTGCAGGCCTCGTGGCCGGGGTGTGGCCTTGGGCGGGGCGAGCCGGACTTGGGCTCTGGGGGGTGTGGCAGGAGCCAGGCTCTGTCAGGCCTCAGGCCCCACGTTGTGACTGAGGACTTCACACCAACATCCTCATCCGGCGTGGATGTCGGAAGTGGTTCTGGAGGTTCGGGGGAGGGCAGCGGACCCTGTGCCGTGGACTGTGCCCTGGTCTCTGAAAGGGGAGAGCTGCCCTCGGAAGTCCCCTACCACAGGCCTGATTCCAGAACCTCAGAGAACCCAGAGGAACTGGGAAATCATGAGTCAGTTGGTTCCGTGGCCTCTTCAAGTTCCCAAGCAAGGGCTGGTGCCACCAGGAGGGACGAGGCAGGAGGAAGCAGCGGGGAGCAGGCGCAGGGCAGGGACCTGGACCAAGTAGTTGAAAACAGGATGCAAGGAGAGGCGGTGCAGTTAGAGAAAACGCAAGAAGAAAAAGAAAGAGCAGAACCGCACGGAGAGGGTGTCCGTGGATTTCCAGAAGAGAAAAGAACCACCGGGCAAGGCTTACCAGGGGCTGGCTCTCGGGATGGGGCAGGTGCCCGGGAAGATAAGAGCGTGCAGGAAGAGGAAGCAGGAGGGGAGCCTGCCTCCGCCACGCTGCACCCTGCAGGGAGGGGAGAGAGGACCCTTGGCAGCCTCACCGAGAGACACTCAAATGCCAGCAGGAGTCCAAGCAGTCCCAGTGCTGAGCCTGGTTTGGAGATGCTGCCCAGAGCAGCTGACTCAGACCATGAGCAAACCCAGGCCAAGTTCACACAGGGAGCTGCGGAGAAGGGCACTTCTGTGGCTCACAGAGTGTCTCCGGACCCTGACCCCCTCTGGGTGTCCAGGCTGCTGAGGAAGATGGAGAAGGCCTTCTTGGCCCACCTGGCCAGCGCCACGGCTGAGCTCCGAGCCCGCTGGAGCCTGCAGAACAACGACCTGCTGGACCAGATGGTGGCTGAGCTGCAGCAGGACGTGAGCCATCGGCTCCAAAGCAGCACCACAAAGGAGCTCCGAAAGATCCAGAGCCGGGCGGGGAGGAAGGCGCCGGGGCCTCCCAGGATAGCCCTCACGTGGGAGAAGTCCCTGCAGACAGAGCAGCGCAGGAGTCGCCTCCAGGGTCTGCGCAACCTCTCCGCCTTCTCTGAGCAGACTTGGACCCTGGGCGCCCCCTCCCTCTCCCTGGACCATGTGCCAAACCTCAGTGGAGCCCTGGGGACCCGGCTGGGTGGGGAGGCCAGTGGGGAGGAGTTCTGTCCCTGCGAGGCCTGTGTGAGGAAGAAAGTGACCCCTGTGTCCCTGAAGGACACAATGGGCATAGCCAGGGCACCCATCAAAGAGGCCTTTGACCTGCAGCTAATTCTGCAGAAGAAAGAAGCAGGAAGTGTTAATGGGAAGACCAGGATGGAGTCGCTTCAGAGAGACCCCTCGGGGACAGGGACTGTCCAGGGAACTGATAGAGGCCCGGAGCTGGAGTTAGACTGGGGCCACCCCTCGGAAGCAGTGGGGTGGGAGGGGCAGGGAGCGGGTGACCAGGGAGAGAACAGAGAGGGGGGCTCTGGGGCTGAGGTCAGTGTGCAGAGCGAAGCATGGGGAGGAGCTGACCGAAGTCCAGGAGGACAGAATGACACCAGAGAGGTCCAGGATGCGGAAGGAGAAGGTCAGCCTGAGTCAGGAAGAGGAAATCTAGGCGAGAAGGAAGGGGGTCCACAGGCTGGCCCCAGGCAAGGCCAGTTGGGCAAGGCTGCTGGACACAGCAGCCCAGACCAAGATGGGGGGCCCACACCACCCCCTGTCTCAGGTGGAGACACCCCAGGCCACAGGTCAGGTCAGAAAACAGGCCTCTCCTCATCCAGAACATCATCTCTGGGAAACTGCTCTCAGCTCTCCGAGAAGGGCTCTGAGGAGGGGCCTTCAAATGGAGACATGAGCACGTTTGGAGATGAGCACAAGGGAGTCCCCAGCTCCGAGAGAAATGGCACAGGCATGTCTCCAGAAAGCTCCACTTCTGCCCGAGAAGGGCCCTCCTCGGGCCCTGGGACTCCAGAGCGAGGGATAGATGAGGGTCTGACTCCAGAGCTCAGAGCAGCCCAAGGTTCCTACTTAGGAGCTGAGACGAGAGTTAAAAGTCTCTCTGGGACAGAAATTAGGTCTGGCAACCTCGCCATGGGCGGGACCCATGGCTTTGGCCACGACGACTTAGATTTCTAGAGATCCAGCGGTGAGGTGCCCGTTCTGCAGCTCTGCTTTTATTCTTGTATTGTCCACAAACCTGAGTGTGGCTCAGCCCCCTGGCAATGCACAAGGAGCGTGGGGGAAAGATCAAGGACATGCCAAGGGCACAGCCACACCATGCTGAACTGGGTTCTAAATTCTGGAGCTTCAGAGGGCCTGCTGGCCCTCCCAGGCATGGTATGAAGGTTGAGCCTGGCGGGCCCGGGGTGGGGGGGGGGGTGGGGGGGGGGCGCGGTGCGATGGGACTGCTTGGCAGAGCTCCAGGAGAGTTTTTGTTTGTGTGTTTGTTTTTTGCGAGCAAGTGTTACTCTCATTCTTTTGTCTATTGATCTCCTGTTATTTTTCTCCTTGGCCTCTCTTGGCACTCACCTCGTTTGACTTTGAGGTGCTTTTCTCTAAGTCTTGAATATATTTGGTGACTCTGCAGATGTGCAAAAATTCAGGGAGAAGCAGATAAATTCAGGGTCATTGGACAAAGTTTGTTCTGCATTTCCTTTTTAAAAAATATTTAAATTGATTTGGAGGATAGATAGCGAGAGAGAGGGAGAGAGAGAGAGAGAGAGAGAGAGAGATATTGATTTGTTGTCCCACTTACTTATTCATTCAGTGGTTGATTCTTGTATGTGCCCTGACTGGAGATCCAACCCTCAATCTTGGTGTATCGGGATGGGATAATGCTCTAATCAACTGAGCTACTTGACCATGGTTCTTAATTTATGTATATATTTTTGGGTAATGGAAAATGTGAAAAAGGGGAAAGAAGGAAAAGCAGTCACCTATGATCCCACCACTCAGAGATAACTTGTGTTAGAGGTTTGATTTTTTTCCTATCAAACGGTTTTTCTAACCATTTGATGGTGGATGTCATCCTTATACACTTCCTTTTTTTTTTTTAACCTTAACAATGTAAGCATGTTCCCTCTTTATCTCCAGATCTTTATAAACCTATTTTAAATACCTGAATAGTACATTATCTATAGGGGTAAAATGCTAATTAGACTGGATAGACCAGACGTCTTCCGGACGTCCTTCCGGACAAAGCCACAGTGGCGGGGGCCAAGGCAGAGGCGGTTAGGGGTGATGAGGCCAGCAGGGGAGCAGTTAGGGGGCGATCAGGCTGGCAGGGGAGAGCAGTTAGGGATGGTCAGGCCAGAAGGGGAGAGTGGTTAGGGGAGATCAGGCTGGCAGGCAGTTGAGTGGTTAGGAGTCAGCGGTCCCGGACTGTGAGAGGGATGTCCGACTGCCAGCAATTGGACATTCCCCGAGGGGTCCCGGATTGGAGAGGGTGCAGGCCGGGCTGAGGGACCCTCCCCCATGCATGAATTTCATGCTCTGGGCCTCTTGTGAAAATATAAAATACTTTACTGCATCATTTCACTCTTGTCAACCATTCAGATGGTTTCCATAATTTTTTAAAAACCTTTTCCCCCCTGAACTGCAGATTATTTCTTTAGGATAGACACCCAGGCATGGAATTACTGGGTCTAAGAATATTGACTTTTTTTGAAGGCTCTGGATATCCTGCCACTAAACTGTTTTTCTGAAGGCCTGTACTAACTGACATCACTTGGCCTGACACCCTCTCATCAGTGTTTGGTCTAGTCATTAAAACAAGAAATCTTTTGCTAACTTCATGGGCAAGAAGAGTATCTTATTTTAATGGGGTGTTATTTTAGTTATATTTGATTATTACTGAGATTACAGAGTTTTCTAGGTTTTTACAAAAGCTATTTGCATGTAAGTTATATATATATACTTTTTGCCCATTTTTAAAACTGGAATCCTACCTTTTTTTAATGAATTGATTTCTATGTGCCCCTTGTAATACTTTTGACATTCTATTTATCATTTTTGAGATTTAGAAAATGCCCTTTCTCCGTACCCTTCTATAGCCAGCGTTGGCCTTGGTCCCGTCTGGGTAGGGAACTTCGTGATGGGGCTGAATTTCTTTGACTCATACGTGACCATTTTGTGTATTGAGACTGATGAAAATGGGAGTCTGTGCTACAAGAATAGCTGTTGTTCACTGGTTATTTAAATGTAAACATTAATAATAAAAATAAATAAGTAATCTATAATAATAAAAGGGTAATATGCCAATTAGACCAGATGACCTTCCGGACGAAGCCGGGGCTGCAGCCACGGGATCGAGGAAGCCACTGCGGCTGCGAGGGATCCAGGCAGCCACCAGGACTGCAAGGGAGGGATCCAGACAGCCGCCGCAGCTGTGAAGGCCTACTCTTGCACAAGTTTCGTGCATCAGGCTTCTAGTAATAAATAAAGCAAATGTTGGGCCTGGGCCGTGTCCTCATGCCTGCAGCCTTTGTTCCTCTCTGTTTCTGAGTGCTGGAGATGTTCTTAATAAAACTTGACATGTTTTTAAAATTTCTGTGCAGGTGATTCTTTAAAGCTTTTACATTAAAATTACATCTCTCTCTACAGGAACCGGTACCTTAGCCAGAAGCTCCCAGTGGAGCAGATTGCACTGTGGGCTTGGGTTAGATGAGGTGATAGGCAGGGATGTCCAGCACTTAGTGGACATGGAGCTCCCACCTCTTCTGTGACCTAAGTCCCCAGGAAACCCCTAAGAGATGCTCCAACCATAATCTTCTATCTCCCCAAATGACAGAGGCAGCCATCCCTGGCACTTACTGATCTGGCAGTAAGTGGTGGAGAGAATGCAATGGAGAGGCCACTGCTTGTTCCTGTCACCTCAGCCTGCCCCTGATGCAAAACTCAATTCATTCAACACTTCAAGTGTTGCTGAAATATTTACAGTATCAGTAGTTATGCAAACATTTTTAGACAGAGTTCTCCTCAAACTACGTGGAGCAGGGGAGTAAGTGGTGGTGGAAAGAAACCAAGCTCTTCAAGGGGTGGGGATCAGAGATTCCAGCTCCAAAGCACCATCTTTCTGTGGCTGAGGACTAAAGAGCAGGGCCAGATCCCAGGCCCAGAGATTCTGACCTTATGGGTCTGAATTAGGGTCCTAGCCCAGCTACTTTGTCAAACTCCCAGATGTGTATAATGTTCCGTCAAGGTGGCCCACCCCTGATTTAGTCCAGCTTCCTTTTTTCAGGTAAGAAGACAGACAGTGCCATGGTATGGTGAGGGGAGAGATGAGTCTGAGTGCCCTTTGCTGGAGCATCTACTTTGTGCTTGAAGGTGCAACTTCCTCCTATTCACAAGGAAACCAACAATCTTTCACTGCATTCCTAAGGCATATCTGGAAGACGCTTTTATGCACATTGTCACCTTTAGATGAAAATGCTGTCACCTTTCATCTAGATCCCCCTCCATCTCAACTTGCTGCTCCCGCCACCCTCTTGACCAGAATGATTCTCTCTCATCATTGATGGTTCTATCTCTCTCTCCCTTCCTCTCTGAAATGAATAAAAATATTAAAAAACAAAAACCACCTACTCCTTTGTAATCCAGACCTGTGCTCCCCTCACCTGCACCCCCACCTGCCCTAGTCTTTGCCCCAGTTCCCTGCGTCCACGTCTATACCTGTGGCCCAGGCTCTGTCTCCAGAAGGGCCCTGCTAAGGTGCCCAGCGGAGAAGTCGCCTGCCTTTAGTCTGTGAAGCCCTCAGTGCGGTGCAGCTTGCAAGGGGTCACGTCCTGAGAGGTTTCCAAGCTAAGCATGGGCCAGGTTTCCCACTTCACTTTAATGAACATGCAAACCACCCGAGAGCTTCACTAACATGGACAGCTCCACGCAGGAAGCTCTGGCTCAGTGTGTCTGACGATGGGCCCAGGGATACATGTTTCAATGAGCAACTGGAGGAAAACCCACGTAACCCCCTACCCAGTTGCCTGCCAGACCATTGGCTTTGCTGTTCTCCCTCATTATGTAGTCTCCCCAAGGGACAGTGCAGGTCAGTCACAGTCAACCTCTCTCTCTGCCTCCCTCTCCTGAGAGGCAATTAGGGTGGGTAAAGCGAAATCTCTCTCTGCCGGCCCCCTACCCATCCCCAGTGTCCACAGGCACAGCTGGCAGCCCCGGGCCCTGGTTGTCCATAGGACTTACCTGGGGCAGACATGGACCTGGGCCACCAAAGTCCTTGAGTTTATGCCCTTACTTACCAGCTACCCGGCAGAGTGACCTAAACCTGTTTCATGACTTCCATTGAAATGAGTCAGGCATAGCCTCCTGGGGTAACTGGCCCACGATTTCAATCCTCCATCCATTGATACTTCCCAGCATCCAAGCTGAGCCCCAGGATCCAAGCTGAGCCCCAGCATCCAGGGTAGAAGGTGACTGTCTCATGATGCTCTTCCCCTGGGCCATGTCTTCACCCTCCCATTGCTTCTGCTCCCTTACCCCAGACAGCCAGAGTGCCTTCGTTCCTCTAGGATTATAGAGACCTACCTATGTTCTCCTGGGTTCTAAATGTTTAGACCTGGTTGGGGTGTTCACAGCCCAAGGCATCCAGTTTGTCAATGAGAAGACCCCCATTGAAGCTCAACAGGTCAGGAAAATGTGTCACCTCCCACTGCTGCTGCCGTCCCTCCCCCATTTTCATCTAGATCCCCCTCCATTTCAACTCACTGCTCCCTCCACTCTCTTGACCCAGAAATCACTGCTGGTTGATTATTTTCCAAACTCGGGGACTTTGTTCATTCATCATCTCCCTGGATGAGGTGGCCCACACCCCTAATGACACCCCTCTGACTCTGAGACTATGTCTCCTCCACATGTCCCTCACTATCCCAGCTCTGGCTCCTATTCTCTGCCTGCACTTTGAACCTGAAACACTGGCATCTCCCCACCCTCAGCTCATTGCTCTCTCTCCCCTTCATCTCCCTGGATGATTGCTGTTTCTGCTCCTATGTTTTGGCTCGTGACTCCCAAATCCAGGGCTTCAGCTTCCAGCCCAGAGCAGAACTCTTCCCTCTTCCTCAGCCCATTCCTCTCCCACATGCTCACCTGACACCGCCAGCATCCATCCTAGACTCATCTCTCCCATCACCACATCATGGCACTGCCAGCATCCATCCTAGGCTCATCTTTCCCTTCACCATTCTATGGCACCACCACCATCCATCCTAGATTCATCTCTCCCCCACCATGAGAGCATGATGTGGATAAACTATCATGGACACTTGAATGGGCAAGACTCCCTTCAGTTTGACTGTCTAGGAAAGCGCCAGGTGGACAGTGACACTGGGTCTGGGTCTTGCCTAATAAGTTTTGGTGAGAGATGAGGGGAAAGGCATTCCAGGTGGAGGTGATGGACATAGGAGCAAAGGAACAGAGAGGTCAAGCATGAGCTTGGATGGTGAATAGTGATAGTCAGGGTCTCTGAAGTCAAGGGTATGTGAACAGAGAGAGTGTGGACATATACAGGGCCCCACAGCACTTGAACCCTTGGGCTCCAGGATAGCCCCGGCCTTTGGCCAGAGGCATCAAAACAGTCCTGGGATTAATTTGGGCTGTTGCCTTTCCACTGGGATCGAGCCCTTGCTGTGGGAATTCAGCTCGGTTTGAGTGCCCTTCAATGGAGGTCTACTTTGTGCTTGAAGGTGCAACTTCCTCCTATCCACAAGGAAACCAGCAATCTTTCACTGAGTTCCTAAGGCGTATCTGGAAGAGGCTTTTATGTACATTGTCACCTTTAATACTTGCCACAACCCTACAAATTTTTCTGATCACCAGTTTATGGATGAAGAAATGGGTTCAGAGGTGAGTTGCCCAAAGAGGTACGGCTGGTAGATGCTAAAGCCTTGATTTGAACCCAAATTTGACTCTACTCAGTCTGGGTTTCTTCTTCCATGCAACCTGGCACCAAGCCCCACATTCTGAGGGTCCCCTTGCCTTGCACCCTTGAGCTGGGCTTTGAGCCCCACCAAATCCCCTTGGAGCCCCATTGCCAAATGCCGGTCGGTGTAGCTGTGCTCTACTGGGCTGCACCTCTGGCCACATTCCAGTGCTGCCCTTATCTGCTGGGCTGAGTCTTCCAGATTCTTACATCTTGTTCCGGCTGGTGTCTCCTTACCCCAGGACCCACCTCCTAGGGAGCATCCCTGATTCCTCCCCAGCCTCTCCCTGATAAGGAACAGGGAACCTGTGGTTTTCCAACTCTGGGCAGCCTTGGGAAAGCACTGAACGTGTTTGCCAGTCCCTCACAGGATGGGCAGTCCCACCCCAAATGCCACAGGTATTTTTTATTGTTGCATTTTATAACTGGGGAGACTGAAATTCAGGAGCAGACTGGCTCCCCCATAGGCACAGGGCTGGGAGTGAATCTGCATCCTTCTCCTGATTTCTGTCTCTCCTACTATCCCCCAGAAAGACTGAGGCTGTTTCCTAACATTCCAGGCTGCTTGAGAACACCCTGCCTCAAGGCAAAGGGATGAGCTGGGAAACCTATCAAAGCTTCATCAATCACAGTAGTTCCAGGAAAGGACAGACCCTGCAAACAGATACTCCCTGGGTGCAATGGATGGAAGGGTGGAAAGGGTGAGAGTTGGAAAGTGATTCATTTCTTGGAAAAGACTGAACCCCACATCCTATTTTGTTCTGTCCCAGCATGAGGAGCTTTTCCTGGGCCGGGAGACAGGCCCCAGCAGGACAGGCAGCTCTAGAAAATGTTGGGGACCAGGGGTAAAGAGAACAACTCTTCTGTTTTGCCTTTAGGAAGCAATGATCTCTCTTTCCCAATGACCGCAGCCTTCCACGCACACCTGGCCTTCCCAAATACATATCAGAATCAAACCCTCAAAAATTTCTGAATTTGAGGGGTGGGGTGAGGAGATAGAATGCCTACATGATAAGCTGAGTCTAGTCCAGCCGTGGGCAAACTACGGCCCGCGGGCCGGATCCGGCTGTTCTATCCGGTTCTCTTGCTCTCCCCTCGGCTCCTTTACTTTGAATTTATATTAGTTCACACAAACACTCCATCCATGCTTTTGTTCCGGCCCTCCAGTCCAGTTTAAGAACCCATTGTGGCCCTCGAGTCAAAAAGTTTGCCCACCCCTGCTAGTCTCTCTTTGTAAACCCTTCTATGACACCAGACAGTGCCCAGTTCATCCCAGCCTTGAAGATGGAGAGTATGATTTCTGCCAATGGGTTCATTGCGATCGGACGTCACAACAGCACCACGAGGCTGATTGCGAGAGGGTTCCCTGCATTCCTTGGGCCCGCGTTTCAGGGCGCACCGCTCACCAGAAAGACTGACATTTGTTAGGACTCTCATCCAGCTCACATTGAGCAGCTGTTTGGTGCTAGGCCATGTGCCAGCTGCTGAAGACGCAGAGATGAAACCACATGCCCTGATGTGCCCATTTCCCATACCTGCCTGTGTGGCCCTCCCTGGGGTTCATTGGTCAGCATGTTACCCTCCTGACCTATAAGTGAAATAGCAGAGCAGTGTTCCTGCTCCATGTGGCCATGTGACAGCGGAAACCCCAGACAGTGGCTGAGAAACTGGGACATGCTGTGGAAGTGGCCTCAGCAGCAACCGCAGCAGCAGGCCAGGCTGTGTGCCTGGTGGCATGGTGGGCCGGGTGTTCTCCAGGCAGGAAAGACTGGCTCAGGACGGGGTGAATTCATCATGAACTGAGACTGAAGGTCAGGGGGCCGTAGGGTGGGGGTGACAGCAATTAGGAGAAACCATGGAAAGTCATGTAGTGTGTGGGGTGGTAGTCTGTGGGTAGAGGGTGTATGGCAGAGAGGGGGCTAAGAACCACAGAAATGGAGGTGCTCTGAGGATTCCCACAGGCCAGTTACCAAGAGGTACCCAATCTGGAAGGCAAAAGAGTTTGGTTAGAATGAAGGGGATGGAGCTTTGGCCAATGTGAGGGCAGGCCTCTTCCCGTGCCTCCAGGAGGACCAGGCTTCAGCCAGCACAGCTGGCAGCTAAGGTGGCCCCTGGTTCAAAGACCCAACAGCCATCAGGTCCCAAAAACACAGACCCAGAAAGGATTGATGTGCAGGGGCCAGGATGCTGAATGCCCTGCAGCACGTGGGCCAGACCCTCACAAGGGTGGGTAGTCCCACCCTAAAGGCCAATCTAACAGAGGTGATGGCAGCTGTCAGGCTGGGGAGCAGCCACCTGAGGCAGAGAGGAGCCAGGACCATCGGGACCCCTGGATCCCGGGGGAAGGGCCAGGCCTCACGAGGGGTGTGATCTTAGATCCAGGTGTTTCTGCCTGAGGCCTTGCACTCGGCGGGTCAAGATGGCCTTCCTCGCTATATTTGGCTTCTAGTCCTGGCTCTGTCCCTAACCCACGTCCTTAGATGGTCCAGCCATTCCTCCTTAACTCAGGCGGCAGGATTCACCAGGCCCTCCCTGTGGTTAGCAGCCACAGCAGAGGACCCAGAACAAGACTGACTTCCCAACTGACCCAGAAATGCTTGGCTTCCAGGGCTGGCGACAGGGAAGTGTTGGAAAAGTACTGCCGTGTTTCAATTCTCTTTGTCACGGAAGCCGGAGACTTTCAGACCCTATGCCTGCTGCATGTTGGCTCTGCCGTGTAAATATTTCTGTGTCACTGGAACCTAGTGCCTTGCTGGACAGATAAGAGCACAGAGGTCCAGAGAGGTCACGCCCTGGCCCAAGGTCACAGAGCAAGTCAATGTAGAGTCAGGCCTAGAAACTGGGTTCCCTGATTTGCAGGCCATGCTGGCTCCCCAGCCCCGAGCTGAGACCTCAGAGCCCAGGCCGCCTCCTCTGCTCCTGTGGGTGAGAGCGCCGGCAGGGAGGGCAGTGTCCCAGCCTAATTAGACGCTGTAGAGGAGCAGGGACATGGGGGGCCGTGCTCGCAGATTAGTGCCCCCTCCATAGATCATAGGCATGCCAAGGACATAATAAATAATCTGCCCAAAGGTTTTAAAGGTAAAAATCAGCAAACCATTAATAACGTTCCCAGCACCATACATCACGCTGAAATCTTCCCATTACCGCTCCCTGAGCCGATTCGCATTTTCTAGGCTGTTTCTCCCCCCTTCTCTTTCCAGTGTATCCTGCAGCAGGCTTGAAGCCCCTCCCCGCAGCCCGCCTGAGCCTGGAAGGATGGGAGTGTGGAACCTTTTCGGACTTACTATGGAGGTTCTGTTCAGGTGTGTGGAGGGATGGACAAAGGAGAGACGTCCCATTCCCTTTCCAGTTACCCTTCTGCTTCCACTTTTCCTTTCAGTGGGTGGGATGGAGCTTGCCTACCTCTCCCTCTGGCTTTAAGTAGGAATAACTCTGTGGCCTCCCTCTCTGAGAGGCCAAGGAGGTTTAATTAATGAATGCAACGGGGTCACTTTAAATCGGAAAAGTGCTGATGGCTGCACTTTCCAATTCCTGGTGTCCTGAGCTCTGCAGAGGCAGCGGGCTGGGGCCCAGGCTCTGAGATGGGGTTCACGGGGCACTGTATATAATTTGAGGGCAACATGTGGTATGAAGCGAATCAAGAGCTGGGATGAGGGAAACTAGGAGGGGAGAAGCTGGGGCAGCAGACTGGTGGCCTGTGACCTGGGGTGGCACCAGGATAGGTGACAACGCAAGGTGGCGGAAAGCCGGGGCGTTACGCCTGAGTCCCCTCTGCAGCACGAGGGAGAAACTTGGCCTCGTCACACTCTTTGGGTTCAGCTTCCTCAGTTAGAAAGACGGTCCTTTGCAGCGGCCACGTGACATCCTCCGTGAGTTCTTTGAAGGGCACATGGCTGAGTGGCTCCTGCAACTGTCACAATTAAGTGGTTTCTTGGATGCAGAGTCTACACCGAAGACAGAAGAAGAATTCCATGCTAGCTAGTGTTCCCTCCTATGAAGGTCCCCTTATGGGACCACCGTAGGGGGCCTCTCTTGAAAGTGTGCAGAAGGGGGTCCCATCTCAGCTCTTTTGTCATGACCTGGGTGACCTCAGATAAGCCCTTTCACTCCTCTGGGCCTGTTTCCTCACCCACCACACTCCTCGAGTCCCTTCCCCGCTCTGCCTGCTGGGCTGAGCCACCACCCTGAATTGCATCCAAGAGCAGAGCTATGTGCTTGTGGCTCCGCAGACCTCTGGCGTGGTCCTAGCTGGGGGCCTGCCAGCCTCAGCCTTTTTTGACCTAGACTAAGATATGCACCTCTCTGTGGCTCAGGGTTCTGTTCCAGCCCCCCCCCACCCCACCCCCCAATCCAGCTGACCGCACCTCCCATGGGAGTGGCACTGCACTTTCTACAAAGCCCAGCCCGGTTTCTGCAGTCCCTCAGCAGACCCAGTGAAGAAGCAAGGTAAAACCTGCCCTGACGTGGAAGCGTATATAAGAGGGTTAGAGAAACCCTCCAGTAAAAGGCCTCTTGGGCAGATCCCTCAGGTGGTGACAGCCAGTGGCTTCTCAGAGAACTGGAGGAGACCGATGCCTGCTGGACAAGGACAGTCCCTCTCCAGGGATTTAGGACCTGTCCTCAAGCATTTTGGGGTTTGAAGCAAAGCATACACCCTGTGAGCCAGGACTCAACTGGGAATCACGTTTCACAAGAAAGACTCAAACCCTCAGGACTGTGAGTCCCATCCTACATGGACTGTGCAGGGTGAGCTGAAGCAGAACCGCACTCAGAGAGGAGATTGGGCCCCAGACACCAAATGTCCTCTCAAGCTGGTGCGATGTCGCAGGACCAGATCATCTCAGCCGCCTGTGTCCTGAGGGAAGCCTCCTTCTAGTGGAGGAGCCCCAGGGGTATGTGGGCAGATCCCGATGTCCCCTTTCACAGACCCCTGCTGTCGTGCCTTCTTTATACCTATGTTTACCCATCTATCACACACTACTTGTAACTTAGGGCGAGTCAGCAATGCCCACGAGCCTCAGTTTACCCACCTATGACAATGGGCCTAAAACCCATCTGACTAAGGGGTTGTAAGAATGAGATGGTGTAATAAATGTGAACACGTGCTATAGTAAATATTTAATAAGTTATGACTGTGACAGGTTATAAATACCTGCTTAAGAGGTAGAGCGTGCTCCTGGCGTACAGCAGGGGAAAGCACATTCAAACCGGAGGGGAGTGAATTGGGGAAAGTTTCACAAAAGAGATAGCCTCTGATTGGTACTTTGAAGAAAGAGCAGGGTTTTGACCTGGAGGAGTTGGGAGCTGGGGTGGGAGATTCCAGGGGAGGAGACAGAAGCATCAAAAGCTCAGAAGTTTAGGGAGGGTCTAGCTTGGCCAGACACAGGCATATGTGTGTGTGTGTGTGTGTGTGTGTGTGTGTGTGTGTGTGTGTGTGTAGGGGGAGAAGGGTGATGGTTTTTGACCTAGATGCCTGGCTCCAAAAGTCCTCCTCCTCGCACTGGGCTGCATGCCAAGGCCCAGGCGTCAATTCTGATGATAGAATGCACTTTGCCACCAGCTGTCCTGGGAGATTCAACTTCCTGTCACAGTGACAGACCCTCGGCCCGTCTCAGGCCTTGATGGATGGCCCCCACACTGGATGTCATACATCTCCGTCTTCCCCAGAAGCTGTGACACAAGTAATTGGTGTCATCTCTGTTGCTTGCATGCCAAATGCTGACAAAACAGTCCGTAACAGGGAACTATGTGCACTGCCCTTGATCGTGTGGGTGAGGACACTGACCCAGCGTGGCCCCCCAGCTCTCTGAGGGTACCCCAGGGAGAGGCAGCGGGCCCAGCTGGACCAGTTAGGAACAAATGCAAAGGTATCCTGGCCCCAACCTGGAGAATGTGCTAGAATCTTTCTAAATGGATGCAGTTCAGTGTTCAGTGGCCAGGATTTGCTCCCAGGGCTGCAGCTGGTATCTGACACATACCTCTCTGGTCAGTGCGGCCCATGGCTGCTCTGCATCCTGGGACGTGGAGGTGGAGGCCTTTGAAGGTGCCCTGGCTCCTGCCAGCAAAGCTGCTACCTTTCCCCTATACCAGAGGTCGGCAAACTGCAGCTCGCGAGCTGTGGTTTGCCACTCTGTTGACTAATGAGTTTGCTGACCACTCACCTAGACTCTCGATTCCAATAATTACAGGCTGTTGTTGTTCCTTGTGATTAAGCCCCTATCCCAGTGGTCAGCAAACTGATTAGTCAACAGAGCGGCAAACCGCGGCTTGCGAGCCGCAGTTTGCCGACCACTGCCCTATACAGATGATGCCGCTAAGGTTGAATGAGTTTTACCTACAAATACAGATTGAGGGGCGGTGCTTGGGGGTCGGGTGGGAGTACTTAGGAGGGTAAAAGCCAGGTTACCAGGTAGACCTTGCGCTGGGCCAGGCCCAGTCTGGCTTGGCTGGGTCCTTGACCTGGCTGACCTCCGGTGGAGACGGGTGGAGTAGCCTCTCAAACCTCCAATCTTTCACAAGAGGATGGTGGCCCCACCCACAGCACGCAGCTCAGCAGAGGCCTGCGCTGAACCAGGAGCCCACACAAGGGCCCTCCCAGGTGTTGTAGACAGAAACACCTCCTACTCCTTACACCCGATTCCCAGCCAGAGAGCAACAGAATCAGGGTTGGCAGAGGATTGCCTGGGGGCTGTGTGAAATGTCTAATTCTTCGGATAACTAGAATCTGCTCCTTAAAATTTTGCCTTAAAATGAAGCCAAAACAGCAGACAGCTGGGCCTATGGGTCATATCCCAGAGCCTCTTTCTAGGCCTTTCATCCTGGCCCTGTCTGACCTGGGACAAGCTCTGATAAGCAGGGCCCCCTCGCTGGGGAAGGTGGCATTGCCTCACTCTGAATTCTCTCCATGAGGACTTTGGGCAAGAATTGGTCTTTGGTTTTAGTATCAAAAATAACATTTTGGTATTTGGGTTCTTCTTCTGATTATTATTTTTTGCTCCTCCCAAGCATCAGCTGGTGATCAGATTTCTCTCTCAAGGGGCCTGCTGCCTCGGTGTCCCTCGCCTGCGTGCTGGCCTCCAGGACAGGCCCTGCTGTGGACACCCCTCTCCCGGCTCGTTTTACCTCCCGGCCCTTGTTTTCTTTTCCCCTGGACTTCCTTCCTTGTTTTATTTCATCTCCTGATATTTTCCACATCCTATTGGTAGCTTGAAGTCCTTTTCAGTATAAGGTGGGTTAAGCAATGGATAAACAGTCTCAGTACCTGTGGTCTGGGCTTTGTACAGGAAACAGGCAACTATTCCTCAAGACTCATCACTGACCACTTGGACCACTCCTCCTGCGGTCTCCTGTGGTCTCCAATTCTGGCCTGGGGCGGGGCGGGGCGGGGTTGAGTGTACAGGGCTGGGCAAAAGTTGTTCACATGGAAAATAATACAATAATTAATAAATAATAATACAAGAATAAATTCTGTGTTTCGTGTACTTACAACTATAAACCTACTTTTGCCCCACCCTGTATTCTACACTCATTTGCTTCATACCTACCACATGCTGTGTACCATAGACAACCTGGGGCACCTTAGCAGACACCCCTGGCTGAGAGTAGAGGACTCAGCCAGCAAGACAACTGGGTCTAATGTTTGGCCAGACCCCGAGATATTTGTCTACTCGCTGCCCCCAATAGCCAGTCCCCCTGAGTGATTCTCAGGCCTGTCTTTGTGTCATCCTGTGGGTACCCAGCTGCTCTGCACCTAAGGGGGTGGGGTGGGGGGTTGAAGAGCCCTCTTGCTTGGCATGGGACAGGCAGGGAGGCAGGAGAGTGAGTTTGAGGTTGAGGGGCTCCTGGGGTCAGCTCTGTGGTCATACTGGGAGCCATCGTCTCCTGTTCTAGCTGTGGACACTTGCCCTCCTGACCGGGGAGGCCCGGAAGGTCCCTCCTTGGGTTAATGATTCCCTGCGAGCACTGCCCCATCCACAGAGAGCGAGAGAGGAGTCTCTTGGGGATTGGAACAATGTGACGGCTGCCCTAAGGAGGGACAGCCAGCCGCCAGCCCTCCTTCCTGGGGCTCTGGACACCCCCCCAACCACCTCCAGACACAGAGCAGTCTCCGGCCTGGCCCTTGGGACCTGCAGCTCCTTCCTCGGTCCCGCCTGGCCTGGGAGAGTCCCCGCGGCCGGCTCATTGTCCCACTCCTGCACTTTTCCTCTGCCGCATTGTTCCCGTTATCAGCATCCTACAAGCTGCAGCGGCTGCACAGGAAAGTGTGGCTGCCGCCAGGGCTGCTGCTGAGGCGGCGATGGGCCCAGGTGTCCTGCTGGCGGGGCTGCCTGCACAATCAGGTCCCCCCACGCCTGTCTCAGAATCCTGGCCGCCTGCCAGGGCTGTGGGGTGCAGGGTACAAAGCCGTGCTCTCTTTGGGGTATTTTGTTTCTCGGTGCTTGGGGCTCTGGGCCCACGCCCCCTGCTTTCCAGCTATGATGTCGGGAGGCATGCACAGTTTCTGCAAGTCTCTCCACCAAGGTCCCTGGACGAGTCAGGATCCATGGTCTCAGTTTCCTGCTCCGTGAAGCACAGGCCTGTCTGCTTTACTAAAAGACCACACAAGGCTGAGGAAATGAAAGTGTGAAGGGCCCTCTTCACCCACAGTTCCGGGCCCTTTCCGAAGTGAAGGGTTTAGGTCAGAGCAAACCTAATAAAGCAGCTGCTTTACAGAGTTTTGGGGGCAAAGGGTCTGGGGGGAGGGAGAAGGAACCCTATTTTTGGTCTGCACTGGGCTAGAATATTTTAGCTGTCTTAGGAGAGCGGGGTGGTACAGAGTAGCAAATAAAAAGAAAGGACACCCAATTCAATTTGAATTTCAGAGAAACAAAAAATAATTTGTAAGTGTAAGTATTTCCCACACAATATTTGAATTGGGTGTCCTGTATTGTATCTGGCAACCCTCTGTAGGACCCCCTGTGTGGTCCAGAATGCTGCAGGGAGGTCTTGGGGATGTTCAGACAGGATTAGGGAGATGAGGCAGGGGGTCGCCTTCCTGGATATGTCTCATTCCCAGGAGCTTCTCTGGAGCACCTTTTCCAGGCTCTTTTAGAGACGACCTGCAGACTGGAGGCGGCTCTCCATCCAGGGCACTGGAGATGCTCCAAGTCCCCAGAGCAGCCCAGGCCAGAGGTCCCGGCTCAGTGCTCTTAGCAGCCTCCTGAGGTGGGGCCACCTTCTCCAGAGGGGCAGGAACATAATGGGAAATCTGCAGAGCTGGCCTTGCAATCTAGGTGGACCAAGGAAAGAACCCTGGCTCTGGAGTCAACTCTCTTCCTACCAGTGGGGGTGTCTCGCCCTCTGCTGGTAGATGCAGGTATGACAGGGCTTCTCCTTCAGGCATGGTCCCAGGAAGAACGGCCAGATAAACCTCATTGACCACCCATCTTTAATTCAACTCATCTTTATCTGCTCAGGGAGAATCTGCATGGTGCCTTTTCTGTGAAGAAAACATTTACCCTCATGAATATTTGCTGTCAAAAAACCAATTTCTTTGACTCTAACCAAGCAGGAACTCAGAGAAAACAAAATGTAAACTTCACCAATTTTGTCTCCCAGAAGGAGTGAACTCGAAATGTCTAGACATAGAAAAGTACACAACGGTCAGGGAAGCAGTGTGTCTCCATGTCATTAACAGTGATGGGAGCATCAGGATGGGATGACCACACAGAAGGACCTCTTAGCCCCTCTGGACCCTGCTCCCCAGGGCATGATGCCATTATCTTGTTTACTGCACCAGGAACTCAGTTCTGAAGCCACTGGCTTGGGTGGTTCACTATTTGAGGTTCCCTTCCATGACAGAAAATTAGATGCTTCCTGTGATCCCCTTCTGTTTTAGCACAAGACAACTCCAAGTGACCAGCAATCTCAGGACAAGGTCCTTTGCACTCTACTTCCAGCCAATGGAGTGCCATGAGAGGGTCTATCGCCTCCAGTCAAGGAATCGTTTTACTTTGTGGAATGAGTACAGGAAATAGTAGACACTTTTTCACCATCAAGGCATTTATAATCTGAATGGTAAAATGACATAGTTATGAGTTAATATAGCTGCAAAGATTTATTACATACAAACAGGTCAGATTTGCGTTTTGTGGGGACCTCCACAATCTGGGAACTTCTTAAAGAAAAACAATACAAGATTGTGAGTGCATAAGTAGGCTCAAAAGTGAATATTTATTTGGAATGAGTAAACAGATTGCAACAAATTGCTTATTTTTAAAAGACTATTTTTAGAGCAGTTTAAGATCCACAGCAAAATAGAGGTAGAGAGATTTCCTGTGTGCACCCTGCCCAGCACAGGCATAGGCCCCCAGCCCTATTATAAACATTTCCTACCAGAGTGGTACATTTTTTACAATTGATGAGCCTACATTGATACATCATTATCACCCAAAGTCCATAGCTTGCAATGGGATTACTCTTGATCTTATACATACTGTGGGTTTGGACAAATGTATAATGACATGTACCCACCAGTATAGGATCATACAGAATAGTTGCACTGCCCTAAAAATCCTGTGCTCCACCTTTTCACCCCTCCCTTCTCCTAATCCTAGCAATCAATGATTTTTTTTACTTTCTCCATAGTTTTGCCCAAATGACATATTTTTAAAAGATAAAAAACTCTATGACTCTTACAAAACCAGAAAAAAATCATTCACTCAAGCCCTGGCTATGTATATTTCAAATCTTGTGTCTCTGCATGGTATATACTTCCAGGATTGGGAGCCCTAATACATGTTCCACCCAGGCATGTTTCTAGTCTTGAACTTCCATCTCATAGCACCAGTAAGCCATTGGGGTGTGCCTGGAAGCCATTTCTACATCAGGACAGTGAGTCATGCTTAACTACACAAAGTGACTGAAGTGTGTATATGTATCATAAAAGTGATTGAGGGGAAGCCAGAGTGGAAACAAACAACAGTCTTAACCAATTTGTTATTAAAATATCTTACTTTTGCTGATTTCTCAAAAACATATACTGTTGGAACACATTGTTAGGGCACTTAGCCAGTGATGAGGGACCCTGAGGCTTAACCTTCATTGGCTTCATGGTAAACCTCCCATTAGGCCAAATTTGAACACTAATAAAGTTAACATCATCCAAAAAAAATGTGGCTAAATATTTAGAGAAGAACACTATGGATATCTTGTTATTTTCAGTGTTTTCAGTGTCTTGGGGGCATTTTCCCAAGAATCACAGCCTGTGAAAATGATTCTGATTTTTGCCTGTGTTTTACAGAAACCAAGCTTCTGACCTATAAGCCCAATAAATAATCAAATGCTCTTTATTTACTGTTTATAAGATCTAGCTTTATCCTGAACTCTCAGAAATGTTCAATTTAATCTGCTAATGTTCAGATTAGTACTGTCCCAACCCTCCCCTGGGCCCCACCCCAGGAGCATGAACATGGTAGGGAATGCTGGGTGAACAAGAATAATAGAGGGAAGGCATCTCGGGGAAGTAACTCGATCTGCTGCAATACGAACAGGAGGTTCAAAGTCAGTGGAACAGAACAGAGGAAACGTAACACAATGGGTGCAGGTCGGTCTAAGGGTTTCTTGGGAAGAAGGACTGCCGCAGCGGGACTGAGTTCCCGAGGAAGACCTGGGAGTGCTTGTGAACTTATGACCTTCTCATCCATGGGGCTGCTTTGGACATGTTTTGGAGGAGACAAGAGAACCAGTTAGATGGCCATTCCTAGGGCATCCAAATTCTTTCTCCTGTCCAAGGTTCATGCTTGGATTTTAGGTAAACAGTGCCCTCTACTGCTAAATAGCTCCCATCACAGCGCGCAGGGCTCCTTCCCCTGAGAACCCCTGAAGGGGAGTGGAACAAGGTGGAAATGATGGTTTGATCCATAGAACACCAAGAGTCTCCAACCAGCCTGGCCAGCAGGAGTGGCCCAGTGGTTGAACGCCCCTCTATGAACAAGGAAGTCATGGTTCGATTCCTGGTTGGTCAGGGCATATGCCAGGCACATTCCCAAGTCCCAGTGTGGGGTGTGCAGGAGGCAGCAGATCAATGATTCTCTCTCATCATTGATGTTTTACCTCTCTCTTCCTCTCCCTTCCTCTCCGAAATCAATGAAAATATATTGTTTAAAAAGCGTCTTCAACCAAAACAGAGGTTTCTGTGTCAGATTTAAAGATAATCAGGATACCCTACTCCCAAGGAATCCAGGCTGTTTTTCTATCTACAACTGCATCCCAAGGACTGCCAGCTCATAAGGGTCCTAAGAGTTCAGGTTGGCAGGCATTCACCGCCCCCCCCCCCCCATACTAGGCTGGGGAGGCCTATACCCTCCAGGAGCTCCTGGCCAAGCTCTAATTTCACCTGATTCTCTGATGCCCCAAGTGTCTGCTCTGAAGGAAGCAGCTCTCCTTGGAGACCTCAGACTTTCCAACCGCTCTCTGCTTGATTTCTTCTCTAAGCTCTTTGGCAGCTGAGGACGGGCAGGGAGATCCTGATACAATTAAAAAGGAGTCCATGTTATTTAACCAGTGCCCAGTGAGGTCCCCTGGGCATAGAAACCTCCTCAGAAGATAGTAAATAATAGTGACAGACAGAAACAGGATGGAATGCCTCCCCTTTGATCTACGATTTCCTCCAGAAGGGTCTTGGCACCTGGGTTCAATGTTGTTCTGTTTGGGCCCTGGTATGGAAACACGGACGCCAACTTCCATCTGAAGGCCAGGCAACCCGATGAGAACCAGGAGGAAACTCTCCCGGCACAGGGTCTTGTTTGTCCCCTGTCTCCACCTGCCTGACCTCCAGCTTTAGTAGGTCAGATTGATGTCTGGGGATTCTTGGCACCCCAATCTGTGCTGAGGTTCAGGTGGAAAACGTGGAAAGTGAAAAGCCAGGCATGATATCCTGTACACACACACACACACACACACACACACACACACACACACACAACCCCTGACTGTAAATACAGGATTCAGCCTATAAAAGAAACAATAAGAGCAGGATTCAATGAGGCTCCCCCGACAAACGGAGTGTTTAGGGTTTTCTTGGGATTCTATTGTGTAGACTGGAGTTTCTTAACACAGTAAGACAGCAAGTGGCTTCCTGTTATGGAAACAGCCAAACCCTGACATTCAGAAAGTCAATCTATACAGCAACTGGATAAACAACCAAGATAATGATCAGCCATAATCGGCACAATAGCCAAAATGGAATTGCTTGGAGAAAAGGGGCTGGCGCAGGCCCAAGCAGTGCAGATGAATACAAGCCATCTCCTGCGTAACAATCCCCATTCATTGTACCCCAGCCTTATGCACACGACCCTGTCCACGGCAGCCGGGAGTATGCGGGTACAGATCCCAGTGATATTTATAGGCAGCTCGCCTGGAGCCCTGTGTCTGGCTCCTGGGTGACCTTCCTAAGACCTCGGGCACTGTGCCAGGACAGGTGTCCCCTGTATTTGTCAGTGCTGGTGTCCCACTCCAGGTCCTGTAGCTCGTGGAGGGTGAGCTTATCCCAGGCAGTTTTTTAAAAAATATTTTTCATTGATTTCAGAGAGGAAGGAGAGGGAGAGAGAGATAGAAACATCAATGATGAGAGAGAATCATTGATTGACTGCTTCCTGCATGCCCCCCACTGGGGATTGAGCCAGCAACCCAGGCATATGCCCTGACCAGGAATTGAACCACAACCTCCTGGTTCATAGGTAGATGCTTAATCACTGAGCCACACTAGTGAGGCATCCCAGCCGGTTTTTGAATACGGCTCTTCATTTCCCCATATCTATAGGGCCATCCTAATATGTTCGGATCACTCTGCTATTTCCTCTGAGGGTGGCACAGGTGACAGTGTCTTTGGAATACAGAAAAAGGGACAGCAGAATGGCTTTGTTTTATAAGATGTCTGAGCACTGGGCTGGGCCCCTTGGCAACTGCAGGCCTGGGTGCAGTGAAACCCAGCCTGGCTCTCTGGACGCTCCCTCCAACCACTGCCTAAGAACAAGGCCTGACCTGGGTGAGGAGAAGGCCCTGGGACCTGCTACAGCACCCCATCCCCGCAGCTCCACCTTCCCCACACCCAGGGAGTGCAGGAGAGACAACAGTGAGGGCCAATGGATGACAACCTTGAGCAAGAAGAGAGTATTCAGGTCAAGAAAATCAATCCTAGAACTCAAAAAGCATGACACTCACTATTTCTACCGCAGTATATAAAGCTCTTTTGTGTCCATATCCCGTTCCACCTTGACAACTTCCCTGTGGGTCTCGTATCCCATTATCCCATTTACAGATGTGAAGAACTAATGTCCACAGGTCTAAGGAACTTCCCTAAATTCATGTGCCCGATAAGTCCTGGAATCAGAATTTCATTAGGCCCTTTGGCTCCAGGAGCAGTGTTCATTTCACTAACTTTCTCCAAACCTGAATCCTCCACTTCACCACTGATACCAGCATGAGTGTTTATTTCCACCCTGACTAAAGAGATTCCACTTGCTCACTCCTCATGACCATTCTTTGCATATTCCAGGGACTTGGTCTGCCTTTCTCTGCTTTCCTTGGCATTGACAATGTGATAGGAATAATGATGAGAAAAAGATCACAGCCAGCCAAGTTCATGCTCAAGCTGCACATACCTGTAGAGAGGCGTGAACAAACATGAGACAACCGGGCTCCTGACTCACTCTGCCAAGAATGGATCCCCCATTGCAGCTGCTACAGGTGGGATCTCTGTCTTCCCAGAAACTGTAGCATGACCTGCAGTATCATGAGATCACTCCCAACACAGGCCAAGAGGCTCAGTGCAGGTGGCCTCTCTCTTCCTCAAGCCTTCTGTGCTCTTCTTTTGCCTGCTAAGAAGTCCTGCCTGTCTGGCCGCCAAGGCTTCCATGATCTGGCTCCCCCATGCCTTCTGACCAGCCAGGCTGCTATTCCTCTCTCCCTCTTCCCACCTGCCTGCAGGCCTCCTCCTCTTCATTTCTCCAAATCTTACGCATCCTTCCAGGTTCAAGTCACACAATGGCTCTTTTGTGAAATCTTTCCTTATGACCTTGTTTTGCAAATGAGGAAATGGAGGATCAATGGGTTTAAATAACTTGCCAAAAGTTGCACAGCTAGCGAGTGGTAAAATACAGATTTCAAACCAGGTCTGTCAGATTCCAAAATCAAGGCGTTTTCTACTAAACCCTACCTCCCCACGAGGGGCAAATGGATGACATACTCAGTGCAATAGCAAGTATGAGGTGCCAGAGCGCTGTGAGTCCCCCTCCCCCACCTGCTTGAGGGCAGGAAGCACTGGATGTGAATAGGGCCATGCCCACCCTGGGTGCTCAGGTAGAGTCCCCTTCCATAGAGACCACAGAATTAACAACAGCTTCCACCTACTATCTTTATCAATGACAGTAACTGCCATTTATTAAGACCCAACTATGTATGGAAAATTATGCTAACTTCAAATACATCACCCCATTTAATCCTTACCCCCACATCACACATTAGGTATTATTTATTTCCATTTTCTGAAGAAGACTCTGTGCTTAGAAAGACCCGAGCTAGGCATTTTCCCAACTAGGTCTCCCAAAACCATGTGAATTATGAATGGTTATTTCTACGCTACAGTTGGCAATATTGGGACTCAATGAATTTCAGCCACTGGCCATTGTACGTGATGGAGCTGGGTGAGAGCTCACGAGGCCTCTCTGCCTGGGCTGATGGAGGATGAGATGAAGACACTCCAACCGGGAGTCCCACACCAGTAACTGTGTCCTTTGTGTGATCTGAGTGGGTTTCCACTGTTTAACTGAGTAGAGGAAACAAGAAGAAAGGTGAGGAAGGGCGCATGCCCATTTACAAGAGAACAGAGAGTATAAGGAAGATCCCATGAGGAGCAGCGGCTGAGAGGTGGCCGTGTGGGCCCAGGATATGGAGTAGTCTGGAGGGAGAGAGCCTGGTGGAGAAGGAGGCATTCCCTCATTTGAAACTTTCACCATAGTCTCTTCCCAGGCTTGACATGTAAAAGTCAGGGGCTCTCACTGGACCCCAGCAACCAATCTCCAGCCTCTACTCCCTGGAAAGAGAGACAATCTGGAGAAAGGAAGGCTCCTCTGTGTACCTCCCTTAAAGCAGGAGTTAGCTCTGCCTTGGGCCTGCAGAAAAGTGGGAACATTTTTCTTAAGGGAAACAAGCCCAGGACGGGACCAGCTGAGAACTCCCTGCAGAAGGAACCTACAAGGCAGGTGGGACACCAATAAAGGGAGCAGAAGATTAAATTCAATTCCACACAGGTACTGAATGGAGATGAGAGAGACACAGCCACTGCCCTCAAGTGCTAACTCTCAGGGCCGGTCAGGGAGCCAATCACAGCTGGGCCCAGGAAAATAGAATCTATCCAGTATGTGGACCTCAACAAATCTTTATGGAACTGAACTCCAAAATAGAGGAGAAAACAAGATGGCAAACCCCTAACTAAAATGCAGGTTGTTGGTGGTGCATGCTAAGCCACAAGGGTATTGCAACCTCCTTGACTCTTTTGGGCTCAGGAGAGCTAAGCAAGCTTCTAGGAGGAGGAGGAGGCATCTGATGTGGGCTTGAGACAATGAAGCAAGTCTCATGATGCATGAGACTGTTAATGGACTCGCGTTCCCTAGACCTGCAATGGGATCTTTCCTCTGTTACTAGCTGTTTGTCATTGGCAAGGAACTTGACCTCTCTGAGCCTCCATTTCCTTTACAGGAGGATAATGATAATAAGGGTTTATTCTTCATTCACCAAACCATCTACTGAGGGTCCTCTGCAAGAGAACAGAGTGTATAAGGAAGGTCGCATGAGGAGCAGCATGATGCCCGTCTGGGCCTGGAAACACAGCGGCAGATGTGACAAACAACGACCTGCTCCCGTGGTGCTTTCTTTCTAGTGAGAAGAAGCAGAAAGTGAGACAGTGGATAGAGTGTCGGCCTGTGGACTGAAGGGTCCCCAGGTTTGATTCCAGTCAGGGGCACATGCTGGGGTTGAAGAGGCAGCCGATCAATGATTCTTTCTCATCATTGATATTTCTATCTCTCTCTTCCCTCTCCCTTCCTCTCTGAAATCAATAAAAATATATTTAAAAAATAAGCAAGATCCTTTCCAGTGGTGATAACTTGATAACTGTGATGAAGAAGATGAACAGGGTGGGGTGGGGGGATAGACTACGGTGTGGATCTTTCCCTGCTGACTCCATCCTCTGCCTTGGCAGGAGCCAGGCCAGAACTCTTTCTCAACTGTGTCATTGGAATGAGTTATTTGCCTCTTTGTGTCTCCTACAAATTCATATGTTGAAATCCTTCTCCCCGCACCGCCCAGTGAGATGGTATGAGGAGGTGGGCCTTTGGGAAGTGATGAGGTCATGAGGATGGAGGCCTCAGGATGGGATGAGTGCCCTTAGAAAAAGAGGAAGAAGAGACACGAGGGAGCTTGCTTCCCCTTTCCGCTCTCCACCATGCAAGGACCAGCGAGAAGACCTCTGTGGAAGTGGGTTCTTACCAGCCATGATCAACCAAGCACTCCCGGCCCTAGGCTGCGAAGCCTCCAGATCTGTGAGAAATACATTTTGTTGTTTAAGCTGCCACGTCCAAGGTAACTTGTGAGAGCAGCTGAATGGACTAAGACACTGATTCTTTCATCTATCTATTCCTCTCCCCACCCCAAACTCATGAAAGCAGCTGTCTTACCAGGAGACCCCCTTCCAAGGGGATTCCATGACTGAACACTCAGCCTGGGGGTGGTTGGTTTGTTGCTGGTTCAGCCACCTCGCAGCCCTGGCAACAACCGCAGGCCACACCAGAAACCCAGGTGCAAAACTATATCTGCATGAACCCATGATAACCTCAACCCACCTGTCCTCCCTGCCTCCCATCCTCCCTTTTGGAAAAGCGTGCAGATCAGAAAGAAGTCCATGGCCAACACCCGTACTGGAAGCATGGTACGTTCTTGCTAGGCCAAGGGGAGCCTGGGAGGGACGGGGCGTGGGGCTGTCCTGGTTGCTGCCTGTGGAGCTTTCTGGAAAGTGAGAGTATGAGCTCAGTTTGGAAATTGCAAAACTGCAAGTGATGTGGTTTGGCAGTAGAAAGGGTGTGGGAGACAGCCCTGGGGAAGGAGAGAACTGGAGCCAGTGGGGATAAGAGAGGTGGCTGCTGCATTGCTGCTCCAATCCAGAGCCCTGAACTGAATTTGGATGGCTAAGCACAGAGGGAAAAGATCCCTAGTCAGAGCAGCACCTGCTTTCTGCTCTCAGTTTCTTCTTCTTCCAGGTGAGGGGATGGCTTCTTAGCAGCCTCCACTGACTAGGCTTCTAGAAGGGGTAAGTGGGCCCCAAAGAGCACTGGAGTAGAATCATTCAGTAATAAAACTGGAGGAAATACAAAAAGGATGCCATTAATTCCCTCATTTTACAGGTGAGGAAACTGAGGGTCAGAAGGGAAGGTGTTCGTCTAGGACCACACAGCTTGTAGTCTGACACAGATTTCTGCCCTCCAGCATGGCTCTCTTGTTCCCACAATACTCCTCACCTGCTTTGTGTCATGCCCAGATTGTGTGCAGACTGAAGGATGGAGAGGGGAGGGCATATGGCCATGCTTCAGGTCCAAGCCCTAGGCCTGCATAGCTTTCTCAAGGAGCTGGAGGAAGACCAGGGTTCCCATGTTTGCTGTAAGAAACACTAAAGTCATCCAGTCCAGGGGGTGTTTAGAGCCCAACAGATTTCTGCAGTGAGGACAACAATATTCAGCTGCTCAGCATCTCCTGGGTGATGCCCATTCTTTGTAGACGTGACTCTCTAGGTTGAGGAAGCAAAAGATCATCTGCCACTTACTCGTTATGAGACCTCTGACACACATACGACCCTCATGCTTCTATGAGTCCCCATGCTCTTACCTGTCCAATAGTACACTCCCTTCTTACATCATGTAGTTGTTAGACCCAAAATAAAATAATCTGATGGGAGAAATATATGGCTCTGTATTTGCTCTGAAGCTTTATCTGTGTAGCATCATCACCAACACCATTTTTATCATCATCATTGTTGCCTGGAGGAAGCGAAGATGCACATTATTTTGGATGTTATGATGCGTAACTCTAATTGCTAATTACCAGAGGCCTTAGGTGACTAATAAAGACAGCAATCAGACACCTGGACTGTCCGTAGTCAGAACTTGCTCTCTAGAGGGCTGCTGTCCTCCCGGCGGGTTCTTAGTACATGTTTATTGCCTGGCTCATCCGCCTGCCTTGTAGATGGAACCAAGAGAGGCTAGAAGAGGTAGGACTTTGGGGTTTCCAGTTGGTGGTTCTTCCGCCTGCCATAGTGATATTGCCAGAATGGAGAGAACCCAACTACTGTGTTCTGGTGACCATGGGATTGGCAAACCATGGATTCCAGGTAGTATCCTTCTAAGTTGGGCACTCATGACAGGCCTCCTGGAGGAGATGGGCCTTCCTACTTGTGATGGGGGAGAAGTGACTGGTTCCCTGTGCAGGGGTTGGGACCATTGCTGGTCCAAGATGTCTTGCCCATCCAGCTAGTGTGTTTTGTAAAACCACCTACTATGAAGACAACCAAGTCATTTATGACACATTTTCTGCTTCAAGAGAATAAGTCCCCCTCTCCTCCCCCCCACCCATTTCAGAACTAAAACAGTTAAAATGCAGCCTCGCCATTCCATTGGCTTCTGTAGCATCTCATGACAGGAAGGCTGCCTTGGTGAGGCCCTCACCTGGCAGCAAGCAGGTGTGTGCCCTGTGGCCTGGGTCATGCCGGACTCCTGTTCCCACAGTCCCCTTTCTCACACCAGGTCGACCTCACTCATCTGTGCTCCTGCCTGGTTCTTGTGGGCATCAGAGACCAGAGCCGCCTTTTCCCTCTTGGTTAGAAGCATTCCTGTCTTACAGTCTGATTTCAGATCACAGAAAATAGCCCTGGATGGGCAATGCCTGAGGAGCTAAGGGGCAGGCTTGGGTGAGGGAGTGACACACTCAAGGTCACAGAACTAGTTAGTATCAGACTCCAGGGGAGGCCTTTGGGCACCTCCAGCTGTGTCAATGTGCCCTTGTTTCTCAGCACTCACTCACCAATAGCCTCCTTTTCAGCTTCTAGCCCAATCCTCCCTGCTGTTGGGGACCTCCTAGTGCCTGGCCTGAGTCCCTACCCATGTCTACCGCCCATAGTCCGTGACCACTTGTCTCCACTGGGTTCCCTCTTGTTAGCTTCTCTTAACAAACTGGGTGGGGCCTGAAATCTGGTGATCCCCTCCTCACTGCCATCCTTTGCCCTCTTCTTCACTCTAGAACAAATCCCATGTCTGGGGTCCCAAGGGTGAGAGTGTGTCCATCACTGAGATGCAGGGGTCTAGGCCCAGTGGCCCCTGGTGGAGGCAGTGAGGTCAGGGGAATGGAGCAAGGGGCCAGGGTCAGGGCCCGGGAAGATTTGGCACCCGAGGCCATCCCCGGGTCTGAATGAATAGAAGTCCCGGCGGAAACACCTGGTGGTAACGGAAATCCAGGACAACTTTTATTATCCCTGTTCACAGGTCCATTCAGACTACATTGGGGGCTTCCTATTTCCTCTGCCGGCACTTCACACTCATTCATAACAAGAAAAGCCATTGTGCTCCTAGTTATGGGCCAAGGATCCCCACGGGGCGGGCATTAAATGCACGGGACCGGAGGCTTATTTTTAAAATTGTATTCCCTGCTGAGTTGCGGGTTCTTATTTTTTCCTCCTCCCACAAAGAAAACTTTAGTGAAGGGTAGTTTTCTCCCAAGTGCGAGGGTGAAAAATAACTGTGAAATCCATTTCTGAGTCCCCTCGGTGATGATGATGTGGGATCCTGCTTGGTGGAAAGGGAGCTGTCCTTAGCGCCAGTCCTAGATTCTGGCCCTGGCTGAGCCCACACATTTGCTGGTTGACATTCGGCAAGGGATTCTACCCAATGGTTCAGTTCCCAACTCTCAAATGAGAGAGTGGGCCAGATAGTTAGGGTTTCTTCTCGTTCCCAAGTGTGTGTGTACAAATGGCACAGACTGAAAAGTCAAATCCTCCTTCTGGGTGTGGCCCATGGAGAGGAATCCCTGTTTCGAGAGGACAAGGCCATCTCTACCCATGTGGTTGTTCATTTTCAGGCCAGAGCCAACCAGAGCTCCAGATACCCAAGGTTCCATAGCGGCCCATGATGATAGGAGATGGCCATGAGCTCAGGCTCCATTTGTAAGTCAGGTCCTCAGTAAACAGATGTCCAGCTTTGATGGTCCAATTCTGCCAAGGGATCAGCAGCAAGGCTGGTACCTGGAGCTGCTAAGACTTCTGTCCATGTCTCTAGATTCTTCTTCCTGGAAGAGAAATCCAACAGCCTGGACTCTTCCACTTGGTCATGATTCCCTGGTCATGATTGTATTGATAACAATATTCATGATTGTTACCCAAAAGTTGGCCAGCTAGACAGCTTGTAAAATTCACCTGCAAGCACCTGTGTTCAACAGAGCCACCCAAACAGAGCAGCTATTTGTCTGCTTGCTGTTAGAGGAAAAATTATTCTGACACTTGTTAAAACAGCAAGGAAGACTTCAGGACTATCATGACAGACATCAAGAGTATCTAGAGAGGGGAGAGAGGTGGGCTCAACTCTGAATACAACAAGGACAAATAGGGTCAGAGGATGGAAATTACCAAGAACAGGCATCAACAGTAGAGGAGGATTCTTGCTTAGATGACCAAGAGGGCATGTGCTGAAGGCAGCCCAGGTGTTCAGATATCACTTGGAAGAGAGTGGGGGTGAGGAGTTGGATCAGATACTGAGAGTAATCAGATACGAAGGGTGGAGGATTCTCTCTAAACTGACTTAGCAGGACTAAAACTTGCTAAAACTGAACTCTGGAAGGATGGACACAGAAGCCCAAGGATGAGGCCTAACTGAAAAGGACTCAGAGGAGTCTGTCTACAGTTTGGTCAAAGAGATGGTCTTAGTCATACCTGGGGGAAATAATAGCTTTCTCTTCTGGGTTTCAATGATCTGCCTCTATGGGGGCAAGGGAGGGGGGGCGAGGGGGGAAGGGGAGGGCATGCCATTGATGAGTTTTACTCTCCTATATTCTCCTGGTGGGAGAGGTGGGGGGACACATAGTCAGGTGGCAGCTGGGGCTAGATCCTGACTCAGTTACCTTCTGATCCCGAGTCCAGGATTGAAGAAGTGCTTTGGAAATGACATGGAGGGCTGCTGGGTTCAACCCAGAGCAGCTTGCAGGAACTTGACTTTCTTGTTGTTCTTTTTCTTTTCCATCTCACTTCCTTACTGCTTGTAGCTGGGATGGGGGTGGTGATTGTAGGGGGACATGGATGGTCAACTCTGAGAGGACCGGGAGAGTGTGGGGCTGTTCTCTGCCATGTGCCTATCCATACAGGGGTTCAGTAATGCATGGGAGAGGGCATTTGGGTTCGGGGATAGGGAGAGGGGAGAAGCAGGGCAGCTTCTGAGCTGCTGTTTGGCAGACCCTTGAGGAGTTGCAGGCTGTGTGCAGTTGGGGGACCATTGTCCCATCATAGGTTCTGAGAAGAGCCCACATTACCCTGTCTTTGCTTTTTTAATTGTGACCTGGGATTTTGCTAGTTTGGGGCCACTTGAAGTGAAAAGTGAGAAAGAAAATGTGCTGATCACCTTAACTTCTTCTTAGTCCAACTCTTTGGAGGGTTGATAAAGGCAGTCTTTATCAGGAAAAACAGCTGAGCAGTGATTTCTACAGACTGGCAGAGGGTGGTGGAGACAACGAGCTCCTGAGCATGTCCCGGCTCTGTGCTCTGTGACCCTGGGCCAGACGTGCCATCTGTGAAAGGGCAGGAGGACAGGAGTGGCTGCCACACCTACAATGAACTCTGCTTCACATTTTATATCCCTCTTCTCATCAACCACACAAAACTTCTCCAGCAGGTATTCATATCCCCGTTTTACATCTAAGGAAACTGGGGTTCAGAGAGGTCAATTTTGCCCTAAGCCACACATTGCTTCTAGTAAGTGGCTGAGCCAGGATCTCAGATCTGGTCCCTCTAGCTCCCAAGCCCCAAAGCCAGCATTCGCAGCCAAACTGCAAGGTGGATGATCCCTCACAATGATCCTGGGCAAAAGAGACCCCTTTTCTCAAGTCCACATATGCACACACAAACGTGCATAACCATGCACATATACACATATGCATGCACATAAACATGCACTGCACACATATGCACACATACCTACATATACACATGTACACATGAAAACATACAGGCATACACACATGCATGTGCATGCATTCACACATCACTATAAAGCAGGGCTGTCTAGAGAAAAGCAAACAGAGCAACAATGAGCTGTGAAGAAGAGTGGACTGTGAAGAGAAGTGGGTGTCCCCACATGTTCCAGGATGAAACTGGGTGCTTGGTGTGCTGTGGCCACTCACTGGCAAAGAACCCTGAGGCCACCAAACTGACTGAGTGAAATTTCTTCCCAGGACACTCAGCAACTTGTAGTGCATGAGGGCACATACACATATGCATGCACACACATACTTGCACACACATAAACAGGCATACACATACAAACGTGCACAACCATGCATATATACACACATGCATGCACATAAACATGCACTGCACACACATGCACACAGACACA
This sequence comes from Plecotus auritus, assembly GCF_963455305.1. NCBI lineage: Eukaryota > Metazoa > Chordata > Mammalia > Chiroptera > Vespertilionidae > Plecotus > Plecotus auritus. The sequence goes on from NC_137773.1 coordinate 79,006,464, forward strand.
CACACATATACACAGATACACATGCAGACATACAGGCATACACATAGGCATAAATATGCATATGCATGCATTCACACATGCACACACTTGGCAAGGGAGTTTGGGGTGGATGCTGGCTTGCCTTTAGGAGTCCTGGCATTCCTTGCTAGGCTTTATACTTACCCTACTCTTTGTGTGGCCTAATCTGTGGTCAGGATTAGCAGCCTTTCTGGGCATAATTAACCCCTAAGTGTCCCAACCACATATATCCCTTTCCACCCCCAATTAGACCATGTCTCTCCATGTGCTGTTCACCTCCCACAAATGGATCCAATCTCCATTCAGCCCATTTCAATCACTGTCACAAATATCATTATCCTTGTACCAGGCCTGACTGAGACCTTAACCAAAAGTCCGTGGATGGTGATGGGTGGGCTTTAGGCCACCCCAAAATGCAAATGGGTTATACACTGAGGAGCTGCCCAAGGTGGAGTGACATGCTTTTCCAGGGCAGGTTCTGGGGTTTTAGACATCAGCCCTCACCCCATCTTTAATTTCAGATCCCACAGTTCTTTCTATTTATTGCTCTATGTCTTTGGCCACTTGACTATTTGCAGAGTCAGTAAACTCTTGGAGATGATTCTAGAGAAAGAGTACCCCAAGTCCTCCTGTTCTGGGCTGAATTGTGTTCCCCCAAAGTTCATATGCTGAAGCCCTAAGCCCCTCTCCATAATATTTGGAGACAAGACTCTTCAAGAGGTAATCAAGTTAAAATGAGGTCATTGGATGGGCCCTAATCCAATCTGACTGGTATCCTTATAAGAAGGAGATTAAGACACAGACACACAAACAGAGGGAAGACCGTGTGTTGACAAAAACGGCCATCTACATGCCAATGAGGGAAGCCTCAGAAGAAACCAACTCTACCGGCACCTTGGCCTTGGACTTCCAGCCTCAGAACTGTTAGAAAATAAGTATCTGTTGGCATGGACAACTCAGGCTGTGCAGCCCACCCTATGAGAAAATGGGACTACCCGGGTGTGTGCTCAGTGCTATGCCGGCTGCTATGGATGCCTGGCTCATAGCGCATCCATCTGTGGGGGCAAATGATGCATTTCAAAGAAAGGTGCGATTGCTGCAGGGTGCAGAGGCTAGGACTCCTCAGAGCCTTTATGACCTGCAAGAAAGGTTCTTTGGGGGCAAGTAAGCTATAACAGAGTCACTATCACTGTCACTCCATCCTCTCCGCCCTGTAACCTGTCCCCACATCCTAGCACTCAGGTATTTCAGTGTCTCCATCATGATCTGGGACTGCTCCTCTCCCGAGCCTTGCCAGGACCTGTGCTTCTGTCCCCCGCTAACACTGGGGTGGTGGAGCTGGGGTCTGAGCTGGCTTTGGCAGCCTGTCATTGGAGGGGAGCCCTCTTCCTGCTCCTGGAAGGGTTAACAGAGTCGGGAGCCAACAAGGCCAGGATAGGAAGCTGGCTTCATGAAAGGGGAAGGATATCTTGCTTTTTATCCGGGTGACAATGCTGAAAGTGAGCCAGTTGGGGGAGGGGCTGGAGGCCGAAAAACAACCGCCCCCAAATAAAATTATGAATGGGCTGCCTCCACAACAGACTCCACAACAATACATGAAGGCTGCGGGGAGAGGAGGGAGCCTGGGCCTGTGGACAAGCAGCAAGGTCATGGCCCCCGCCAGCCAGAGCCGTAAACAAGGGCTCACAATGCCCTCCCTTCCTCCAGGAGCTGCTCCTCTCCTGGCCCTGGTCCCAGGGGTCCCGGCTGCCCTGTCCCTCATCCTTGCAGGAGTCTGTCACTGAGAAGCCACCTCGACTTCCTCAGGGAAAACCCGGTCTTTTGTGAGCTCTTACTTCCTGCTCCTGTGGGAACCTATGACATCTGCTCCCAGGCGTCTTTCTCAGGGGACCCAAGGTGGGAAAAGAGGAGGGGTGCTGGCTGCAGGGCAGGGGGGCTACAACCTGTCCGGGGCTGGGATTGTCATCACGAGGCCTAGGGAGGGAGAACAATGAGGGGACCCCCAGCCTCCTCCTCCCAGGGGTCGATGCTGGTAGGAGCTTCCTCTTCCCACAAGCCTGCTCTTTTGTGTGTGTGTTTATTGGGGGGTCAGGGGAATTCTTTTGTGTGCTTTGTTTCCCTTTTTTTTTGTTGTTGTTGTTTGGCCTTTGGCTAGCCCCAGGCTTGGGAGTGTGGAGGGGCGGTGATGCCAGCAGGGAGGGAATGGAGGAGCCAGGAGGTGGCCATGGGGTTTGTGGGAGAATTTGTGAGGGGAAGTTTGGGGTTCTGTGCAGAGAAGTGAGTGAGATGCTGGGGTGTGATCACCAACTATGTTTCTGCTGCATAGCCGCTGCCTTTGAACTGTGTTTGGCTGTGTTTGGGCAAGGGCCACACGCATGGCAGATGCCCTATGACTGGCTGAAGGGGGTGGGGGCGGGGTGCAAGGTCAAGAGCTCTGTGTAGAGGCGGGTCTAGAGGCAGCTCGGAGTAGGACTCCGTCATCCTGCCTCCAAGCTGGCCTTGCAGGAAGTGGATCCGGGAAGGCCCACCAACATCCTAACCCAAACGCTGCCCTGTCTGCTCCCATGGCTGGCGCCAACATGTAGACTCATCAAGAGCACCCGAGGGAGCTCAGAGAAGGCAGCCCTCTCAGGAGAGACCTGCCTTGATTTCAGTTCTCTCCAAGAGCTCCAGGGTGAGGCTTAGGGCGCCTGTGGCTCAGGGGCATCAAGAGAGCTCCATTCTCCAGAAGAACTCCTAGTCCCCAGGAGAGGAGGCTGGGTCATAGGGCTCAGCCCTTCTCCCAGCTCTCTGAATTTAGGCCAGTGTTTCTGCTCCCTGAAACTTGTGTGGCTGTCAGGGTGGACACCCACATTTTCTGGTGCTCATATCGGAGAGGACCACAGATACAGAATTGGGGAATGACTCAGAAAGATTTCCCAGGAGTTATCCTTTAGAAATTGTAGTGGAAGACCTCGACTCCATTCCTGCAGCTTCTGGGACACTTCCATTTGGCTCCCAAAGCAGCAATCTTCGCTCCCACCGCTCAGTGAAGTTGGACGGGAGTAAAACAGTGTCAGGCTGCCCTGGAAAAGCGTTTCACAGTTGTCTCTTATAGAATTGAACATGCTGTCACCATACCACCCAGCAACCGCCACTGGGCGTGTCTCCCAGGGAAGTGAAAACTTCAGTGCACGCGAAAACCTGTCCATGAATGTTCCTAGCAGCTTTACTCATGACAGCCCTACACTGGAAACCACGCCGATGTCCTCTACAGGGTGAGGGTTAAACACACTGTGGTGCATCCACACCCTGGGAGACCACTTAGGACAGAAGCAAGGGATTACCTGTACAGGCCACAGCTTGGAGGGATCTCAAGGGAATTATGCCAAGTATAGGAAGCCAATCTCAAAAGGTTACAGACTGTCTGATTCCATGTATATACCATTCTTGAAATACTCAAATTATCGAGATGGAGAACAAATGAGGGTAGCAATGAGGTGGGCAGGGGTCGGGGGGATGGAGGCCGCACAGCAGCCTGCAGTGATAGGATAGTTCTATATCTTGATCACAGTGGTGGCCACACAAATCTACATGGGGAATAACATGGCAAACAGCCACACACCCATGCACACACAAGTCCATGTAAAACCAGTGAAATTGGATGTTTGGTGGATCATACCAATATCAATGTCTTGGTGTTGATGTTGTACTATAGTTACATGTGATGTTGTCATTGGGGGAAACTGGATGAAGGGTATGCAGGGCCTCCTGTACATTATTTTGCAACTTCCTGTGATTCTATAATTGTTTCAAAAGAAAAAGTAAAAACCACAGTTAAAAAATGGACCTGTCTGGCCTTTATCTCTACAATTCAATCAGATTCTTGTCAAGCACACACGTGAGAAAAGGTCGAGACCTAATACAATGAGCCACTGTTGGTTTATTGTGCACAGTGACAGAGAAAAAAAGAACAAGCCAAGGGTGCCATCTCCCCAAGAGCTCTGTCCCCCAAGCCAGAAAGGACAACACAGAGACAAAGGGGCAACAGGAGACGTGACACAGCCTCCCAGTACCCGCCTCCCCCAGACCATCACAAGCTGTCCTGCCAAGACCCAGACAAGCTGTGCCTCACACCTTTGCCCGAGTAGCCCATGTGGGTCTGTGTAAGTTCAGGGCTACTGCTCTCCCAGACTGGGCTTGGGCATCAATAGTTTTAAAAGCCTCCCTATAATTCTAGGGTGGGAAGCCCAGGCCTACCTCTGCCCATGAGGAGCCACAGGTTTGCATACTATTCTGCCAATGCCAATGGCTACCATCTGGCAATTCAGCAACTCTGGTGGGACCTCAATGTCTTCACCTCAGAAAGTGAGAATAGCCAGCCTTCAAAGGGAAGCCGCTGGTTGTAGGATTTGAGACCTGCTCCCGGGACACTCAGCACCTGCTACTATGAGTGCTCCCTCCCTATTGCTAGAGAAGTGTTTAGGACATGCAACAGAGGCACGTCCTACAACCATGGGTCCCAGTGAGGCTTTCTCCCAGAAGTGATCAGGAAAATGAAAAAGCATAAAGAGAGGGAGTGGTTTGGAGAAAACAAGGCACCTGCTGAAATATGACATAGCTGTTTGTCCACACATAGAGATTTCTAGAGCAATTCCTCCCTTAGACCAGAGAGTCTTTTGCACATATATGTGCATGGGAGGAAGAACATCATGATCTTCACTTACACATGGAAATGAATCAGAATGATGTCCCAGATCCTAGCTCCTTAGCTTTCTTCTTCACTTAGCAAATTCATTTGTTCATTCAATCATTCATTAATTCAACCCACAAACATTTTATTTTATTATTATTTTTAATCTTCATCCAATAAATATTTTTACTGATTTTTAGATAGAGAGGAAGGAGAGAGAGAGAGAGAGAGAGAGAGAGAGAGAGAGAGAGAGATACATCGTTTGCCACCTGGATATGCTCTGACAGGAAATCAAATCCGAAACCTTTTGGTGTACAGGACAATGCTCCAACCAAGTGAACCACCCATCCAGGACTGAACCCACAAACATTATAAATAAGTCTCATCATTATTTGGCACTGCTTAAATCAGCTTTTGATGTCTCATGTGGAACTGCACGCTCAGGCTTGAATTCTGGGCCTTCTAGAAAGCTATAGAAACTTTTCTTTATATTAGTTATCAGGACCAGAAATATAAGGGCATAACCAAGGGCAAAACAAGGCTGGGGTCTCAATGAAGGAGCACAGGGAGCTGGGCCTGGGAAGGAGGATCCAGTCCGTGTGCCTGTGGCCAGCATCTCGGTGCTTAGCTGGGCAGCACCTTCTGTGTCAGACGCTGCATCTGTCTGTGCCATGTGTGGGATATTCACAGTGTTATGTGCAGGAAGGCCTTCCAGGGTCATACAAATCTGTGGAAGGCTGGGTCTTTTCTACAAGGCTTTCCAGAATCCTTACTGTGCCAACATCACTGTGTACCCCCAAGATGGAGAGGCAGTGGGGAGGAGGGGTTCCCAAACCTGCCTGAACACAAAGGTTTTCATGAGACCTGGGAACACTCTTTGGGAAATGCTGGCAGAACCTGTTGGAAAGGGGAGGGGCTGACTTTGGGCCCCAGCAGAGGCCAGGCTCATGTCAAGAATAGACAGGGCCAGGCCACTAGGCGAGGGCTAAGGGATGGGTAAAGGAGGAAAGAGGGTCAGTTGGGAGATTTCTGTGGGATTTGGAACAAGTGACCTAAAACGACAAGGGAACATTCTGTCTATTTTAGCAGAAGAGGCTGCTTCTTCCTCCTAGGGCCCATTGGACTTGGGGACAAGTGTGAGACTGAAAGGCCAGCTCAGAGGGAAGGTCCACTCAAGAGAAGCAGAAAAGGAGTGTGAGTGTCACATCTGTTGGAGACAAAAGTCCTGGTGAGAGAAGGGGCAGTGCCACCATAGCCACCAGGGAGCTTAGAGACTCATAGCCCCGGCAGCAGGAGGCCCGACTCACCAGTTTGAACCCCTGTGAATGGCTGTCTCCTCCCGCATCATAGTCAACCATGAACATCTGCCTCCTAGTGGCAGAGAAAGAGGCTGCTTAACAATGGACTAGCGCAGAGCAGAGGAACATTTTCACAAGTTCCATGTGGCTTAATTGAATCCTATTTAATGCAAAGCATCTGCTGCATAATCATGAGTTTCTGATCTGTTCTAGCTGATAACATCAGCACATTGGGGAAGAGCGGAGCTTACTCCCAGAGCCTCACAACCATGATCCAGGACTGATCATCCTTCTGTGTTCAGGCTGTTGTAGCCTCAGGGATCCATGAAACCCTCAGGAGGTGGCGGGAATGGATCCAGGGACTCAAACCCTCTCCCCAGTTCTGGGTCCACTCAGGGAGGATCCCGTGTCCTTGTCATTCTCCAAAACCCTCCCAGGGGAAGAATATCTGCTCCTAACACAGGTGTCAGCGTTAGAAGCCCTTCTTGGGTCTGGGCTCTCTTTTCTTCTTGAAAATTGCCCAGTTATAGTGAAACTATCAAAATATTTTTCCACTGTGGATGGTGGGAGACTTGAAGATAATTTAAGTTTTTAGTTCTCTGGGTTTAACTAGTAGTTGCAGTTCTTGGCCGGTGTATTGGAAGCATTGTCTGAGGTTCACGTTAGCAGATGTGGCTCTTCTCCTTGGTTTTGTGACTAGTGACAGGCCACAGAGTGAATTCTAGCCCGTGAGGAGGATTTGCCTCTTCACCTGCCTCGCTGGACTTCAGAGAAGCACCTCCTACTCCAAGTCCCCTGCACTGTGCCTTAACCAACAGTTTTTCACTCATTCACTCCTACATGCAATTGTTGCAGGAAATTACAGCATTTGCTTCTTCTTGGGGTTGGAGGTGAGCAGAAATCAAGTGCTCTGGGCGGGGGGGGGGGGGGGAGGGAGGGGTCCCCTTCTCAAGTTTCTCCAGTTCCGGTCAGCTGTGGGGGTCTACTGGGCCAGGCTGCAGGTGTGGCCCAACCACAGCTGGGATGGAACTCCCCAGGCTGAAGGAGGCTTGTAGAGGTAGCCCTTGGGGTCTCCAGTGCCTGGCAGAAGCTAACCTCCCTCTGTGGGAACCTTGACCTTATACTCAGAGGCTCCAGTGAGCAAGTGGAGTCCTTAGGGTAGTTGATGTGCAGAAGTTGTTTTACTTAGATCCTGGCTGGACTTCTTTGAGTCAGATTCTGGCCTTCTATCAGGCAACAGACATGAATTATTCTAGCCAGTAGGAAAAAGCTCTTGGAAATGGGTGGGAGGGGTAGACACCGTAAGATTTCTCTTCAGTGAGTCAGGGAATCAGACTGACCCTGTGGCAGGGCTCCATGGGACAGAAGGAGATTCTAGAACTTGAGGTTAGCTTGGATCTAACTACTGAATCCTGATGGGGACCCTGGAATCTGTTTCGTGGCTCTGGAGGTCTTGGGAAACCTCAGGTCCCCTGGACACAGGTGAGCCCAGGTATGGGTTTACTAGGACAAATGAGCTTAATTCTGAAAATTCCAACCTCAGCCAGGAACTCCCATAACAACCTACAGGAGGTGCCCATCACCCAGCCTGGGTTCTGCATATTCCTGGTCTTTCCTTTCAATCCTGAGAGAACCTGAAATGATGAGATTTTAGATAGATTACAACAAATTTAATGAGTCCAGAAATTTTCCAAAAATATAAGCTTTGCTGCTCATAATGTTGGCCTTTATTTTGAATATATTATTTTACTTTCTGTGCGTGGTTTTAGTGGAGGGTGGGTTAGCAAGGAGCAAGGAGAAGATTTTAAAGGTCATAGAAGCAGACTGAGGAGCTGTCAATAAAGGCCTCCACAGTGGCATTTTCCAAATGCGTGGATTTGCTTCTTTAAGACACTCACCAAGTCACTCAGAATTGAAAGGAGGTCAAATCTGTTAACCACTGGCTGTCCTTGAAAATGGGGAAACGGGCTGGCCAGGTAAACTTGTACTTGCTTGGGCGTGCAAGCTGCCTGTTTCCAGCCTACTGACTCTGTCTCAAGAAATTGCATGCTCCTCTACTCAGGAATCTAGATTACTTCCTTGACCCACCAACCCTTGTCCAGTCAGTCCATAAAGTCCCATCAATTTGACTTCTGAACAAGGTTCTGAGCCTACCGACTTCCATCCACCCCTGGAATGTTCTCCCCCCACTTACCTACCCACACCATTGACCTCTCCCCTGGACCACATCACAGTGCCCAACCTCTCCATAGGCATCTTCTCTACTTCACTCCCAAATATCCTTGCTATTCCCACAGGGGCCTCTCCCAAAATGCATATTTGATCACGTCACCCTCTGCTGAGCTCTATCCATGGCTTCCCCTGGCTCATAACCTCCTTGGTCCTGTCTGCTCTGCCCCTGCCCAGCTCTGTAGCCTTGTCTATACCATACACACCCCTGAGCTCTCTCTCCACAGTCACCTGACTCTCTTTTAGACTCTTGGATTCACCCTGTTTCCTCTGCTGAGGCCTTTGCACATATTGTTCCCATCACCTGCAATGTCCTTTCCTTCATTGTTCTCCTACTCACCTCTTTCTATTTTGGTTTCAATGCCACTTGCCCAGGAAGTCCTCCAGGGTATCCCACATGGGCCAGACTCTCATTTGTCACCAGTTATGTCTCCCGCATCTCATTTATTGCAGCTGCAACTTTCTCATAGATGCCTGTCCCCCACACAGTCTACATTACGCTCCACCAAGCAATGGCTGATTCTTTTTGCTCACTGCCTACTTCCCCAGCACCTGGGCCTGGGAAGGTTTCTCAGCAGGCATCTGTTAAGTGGATGAAAGACAAAACAGAGGCCTTAAGGACAAAGAAAATGGGAAGTGTAGGCAGGGGTGAACATTTAGAGCAAAGGGATTATAATTAGAACTTAGAATAGTTTTAAAAAATAACTGTTGGTTTTTATCCCCAAATGATGCAGTAATACACATTAATTTTCTAAATATGTGCATCTCACTTGGAAGATATGGAGGCTTGGAGGATGGCCACAGGGGCAAAGGCTATGATCAAGGGCAAAGGGGGCCTCAGAGTCCCTAGGGTAGGAGACCATGCAACGCAGAACCAAAGCCTGGCTGGCTCCATAGCGTTCGCATTTTTCTGATGGTTCTCAGCAACCTCATAGGGATGGCTCAGGAGTGGGAAGTGCACCCCTCGCTCCTGTGTGCCCTTAGACAAGTGATTTCCATCCCCATGGGTCTCCTTTTCATCTGTCAAATGGAGATAAATAGTATGGCCTACTTCCTCGGGTCACATGGATTTAAAGTGAGATTTTTACAGCACACGTGGTATTCAACTGACATATAAATATGTTCAATAAATATAATTATTATATTAATCCTTGTCTAAGGGTTCATCAAGACACACTCCCAGCCCCCTCGCTTGCCATGGAATAAAACCCATAGAGTAGCTAGAGGCCTAATTCTCCTTATCAGTGTAACTTGCTTCTTTTTCTAGTAATTACCTGAATTTTCATGATTAGGCAGGAAAAATGGTCCCTTTAACAGCACTTTAAGGCTATTTCTACCACAAAGCAAGAGGATTATCAAAATGGAGAGGCTTATCTTCATTTTTCCATTCATTTTGAGACTATGTCTAAGAAATGTGTTTTCGGCCTGAAAATGGCTCATGTAGAAGAAAAAGGAAAGCACAGATTTTGTACATGAAAACATGGGATCTATGTGGCCCTTCTTATGTGCTAGCTTACTGGGCTTGACTTTTTAATTTAAATTTTTTAAATTTATTGATCTTGGAGAGAGAGAGAGGAAAGGGGAGAGAGAGACTTGTTGTTTCGCTTATTTATGCATTTATTGGTTGATTCTTTGACTGAGGATCGAGCCCACAACCTTGGTGTATCAGGATGATGTTCCAACCAACTGAGCTAAGCAGCCAGGGCCAGAGACAGGTTTGCTTTTTCAACCCAGTGCTTGGCAGATTAGAGTAGAGAGATGGTCCCTAAGAACCCGCCCTCCCTCCACGTCCAGCCATCAAAGCTTTGCCATTATTAACATTCCCATGATTTCACTCACTCTGTCAAAGAAAAGGATTTCTTGGAAGTTCCAACTTTAGGGCATCAATGAATTAGAAATGGGGTCTCTCTTTTCACTCAAATGGTCCCCAGCTTTAAACTACAAGGATGAGAGGCTTCTTCAGCAGTAGCTCCCAATCCTTTTCTTCCAACACGTGAAGAAAGTCCCTTTTGCATAGTCACGTGAAGGCTGCCTGAGGAAGGCAGGAGATGAGTCCTCTTCCCCCCAGTGACCTCCAGTCATTTTCTGCAGTGCTTCTCACCATTCAGTTGCTCCCCAGGGCTGTTATCCAAATGTGCGATGGTTCTGTCATTTAACTGTCCTGTCCCTTTGGGCAGGGACGTTTGAAAGCAGGGATTTTGCAAAGGTCCTACTTTTGGAAGTGGTTTATTGGCTCCTATAAAACAGCCCCATGGAAAGAAAAGGGAATCAGGAATGCTTTATATGAGGACTAGTGTCCTGATGCACGGATTTGTGCACATTGAAAGGAAATTAATTAGAAGAAACATTTTAATATTGCTATTTGCATCTTGCTAATGAAAAGAAAATAGGATTCTATTAAGTCTCCTATCTACCTACTCCAGGACTTCTGTGAGGATCAAATGAGATGAGGCACGTGAAAATGCTTCACAAACAGTTGATTAAACTGTAAAATGTTTGCACCTGGCTATAAAGCAAGTCATGTTCCTGGGCTGAAGAAACTGCAAGGAGGCTAGTCTAGGGGTGGGCAAACTTTTTGACTCTAGGGCCACAATGGGTTCTTAAACTGGACCGGAGGGTCGGAACAAAAGCATGGATGGAGTGTTTGTGTGAACTAATATAAATTCAAAGTAAAGGAGCGGAGGAGAGAGCAAGAGAACCCTCCGCTCTTTCGGCTCCGTGGGCCAGATAGAACAGCCGTACGGGCGGGATCCGGCCTGCGGGCCGTAGTTTGCCCATGGCTGGGCTAGTCTCTAGGGAAAGGAAGCCTGGCACCCACAGCAACCGTTTCTGGGCTGGGTTGGGCTGTGGGCTGCATTTTGTGCCATGGGGTGTCAGCAGCATCGGCTGCGATTTGGTGGGGTGCTGCTCTGGGGTGGTGGCAGGGCCTGTGTCCAACTTGGGGGAAGCTGAGTGTTGGTTTGTTGGCACCAAGTCCATGGAGCCATTTATTTTTAAATGGCCAGTGCCTGTCATGGCAGCTCCTGCGTTGAGCATCTGCCCCCCTGGTGGTCAGTGCGCATCATAGCTTCTGGTTGGATGGACACTTAGCCTTTTATATATATAGACTAGGGGCCCAGTGCACAAAATTTGTGCACTGGACTGGGGGGGGGGTTCCCTCAGCCCAGCCTGCCCCCTCTCACAGACTGGGAGCCCTCAGAGGGGATGTCCTCTGCGGGAGGTGACTGGGATGATCAGGGGAAGGTGCCAGCCCCATCACCCCACTGCTGCAGCCACTGCCAGCCACCACAGCCACCAAGGTGTTTTCATCAACACAGACTCCAGTCCCTTCACCATGAAAAAATGACAACTTTTTTTAGGCATTTTCAAGATGTGTCTTTCATTGGATATGACCTTTCTTTCTTTCTTTCTTTCTTTCTTTCTTTCTTTCTTTCTTTCTTTCTTTCTTTCTTTCTTTTTTTATCCTCACTGAGGATATGTTTCCATTGATTTTTAGAGAGTGTGGGAGAGAGAGGGAGAGACAGAGAGAAACATCAATGTGAGAGGGACACTTTGATTGGTTTCCTCCTGCATGAGTCCTGACCTGGACCCCGGCCAGGGAGGAGCCTGTAACCTAGGTACATGTCCTTGATTAGAATCGAACCCGGACCCTGTGGTCGGCAGGCCGAGACTCTATCCACTGAGCCAAACCGGCTAGGGCAGGATATGACATTTCTTAGCCTCACCAGCAGCGGACCTTTGTTTTTTTCCTCCAGGAATGTGGTGGAAAAACCCTAGATCACCTTCTTGGATTCTTATAATCCAAGTTACCAATAACACTGCAAGTGGCAGTATATAGGGAGCTTAGTCAATGAGTGGTCAGAAAAGGTGTTTACACTTGAACTGGTTTGGTTCAGTGGATACAGCATCGGCCTGCAGACTGAAGGGTCCCAGGTTTGATTCCTGGTAAGGGCATGTACCTTGGTTGGGGGCACATCCCCAGTGGGAGTGTGCAGGAGGCAACTGATCAATGTTTCTCTCTCATCGATGTTTCTGACTGTCTATCCCTCTCCCCTCTTCTCTGTAAAAAAATCAATAAAATATATTTAAAAAAAAAAAGAAAAGAAAAAGGTGTTTCCTCTGCAGCTCATGCACAGAGGACCCCCTCTGTTGTGTCCACTGGGCTAGGGGCATGTCCCTGTCACCCGGGGCGGGGGGGCATGCCCCTGAGGATGGCAGCCAGCCCTGCATTGTGGGTGCCAGGCTGGGGGGTGTGTGGACCCAGGCCACACGGTGGCTGCCACCACCGGGACACACCCCCAATGCCGGCAGCCCCACGTTGTGCGGACCTGGGCCACCGCTTGGTGCCGGCGCACACGCAAGTGGCCACGGGGCAGGAACATCCGCTTGGCACCTGCGCCGCAGGCCTGGAGTGGCCGGAGGCGTTCTGGGACCCCGACTGTTCAGGGCCTTCGCACGGGCCTATAGGCTAAGAGTGGCCTGGGTCCCGCGGATGTTTCCGGGACCCAGGCCACTTGGTGCCTGTATATGCAAATTAACCTGCCATCTTTGGCGAGTTAATTTGCATATTCACTCCTGATTGGCTGGGGAGCATAGCGGAGGTACGGTAATTTACATGATTCTCTTTTATTATATAGGATAGTTTGGGACTTGACCCAGGACAAAGCAATCAGGATGGGAGGGGACTTCTCCCTAGTCACTGAGCACCTCTGGGACAGTGCAGGGTGAGGAGACATTGTTCCATCATTCTTGGCTGTTCCCTTCGTTCTCTCCAGTGATTCATTGGTCAGCATTGCCATGGTTAGGAAGTGACCCCCTTCTGTGCAGTTCCCGAATCTTGAACAAGGTTACACAGGCAAAATAAGTCACAGGAAAACTTGTCCTCAGTCCTCTGGGACACATAGCACTCAGTTCATCCCTCCAATGTGGCACTTTTAATATGGCATCCATCAACCTCTGATGCTGCTGGGAACTCGGGCTCCCCGTGCCCCCAGACATTGAGCTCCCCGCAGACGGTGACCATGCACTGCCTGCTATTGTGTTCTCCAGCCCAGAGAAAGGCACTTAACACTTACTTGAATCGATGACAAAATGAGTAAGTGAATGCATAAATGAATGGATGAGTGAATAACTGCATTTTGAAGCCAAGAGTGTTTCTGCCTCACAAGGTCATTGTCTTGTGAAGAAAGAAGGCCACTGAGGAGGAGATCAGTGAGAAGTCCAGTGTGCAGGATTGCTTCCTGTGCCTTTTGACCTTCAGCTATGAAGCATGACCTTTACTGCTTGTTGAGCACAGACTGCTTTTAAAGGATATCCTCCCACTGCCCTCCCAGAAGGAAGAGGAGATTGGATGGTGCTCAGAGCCCACCACTGTTAGGACCTTCTGAGCATGCGCAGAAATAAGAAGACAATCAGGGAAGATGGCGGCAGAAGGGAATTTCAAAGCAGTTCTGGAGGCAGGCTGGATCCATTTTGGCTGATGGGGTAGGAAAAGTCTTGGTGGAACTAGCTGATTTATTGAGAGTCATCTGAATGTGAAAGAAGACAGCATAACTGAGCAAACACCCTTCTCTCAAGCCCTCCCTCCACCCTATACAAATGTGTGCATGCATATACACATGCACCACACACAAGCACAAGTGCACACACAGAAATGCTTGCATATCAGGTTCTTTGGGAAATAGATCATGTGGTAGACACAGGTATCTAATAGAAATGTGCTTCTTCAGAAGAGGTAAAAATCCAATACAGTAAAACCCAAGGTAACATAGCCCAGGGTACCAGGAATTTGGATATAAGAAAGTTGGCATCAAATATTCTCATGGTGGGGCAAGCTGGGAGGAAAGGGCAAAGCTGGTTGGAGAAACTGCAGGCAATCCTGATTGAGGAATCAGGGAAGTAGATGATGGGTCCCTGTGCCCCAACTTTCTCCATAAAGACCAACAAAATGGCACCAATTAGGAGAGTCCTGAAATCTGCATCTGTCTTGGAAGTCCCAGCAAAAGTCCTAGGAAACAGAATCACCTATGATTTTTAAGCCAGAACAGAGAGCGGCCAAGAGGTGACGTCAAGCAAGAACCTGGGCTGGGACCAACCATTCCTTCATCAACTTGCCACATCCCAAACCTTGCATTTTAGGAGCTTGGATTTAACTGCCCTACCTATGGGGTCATGGCAGGGTTTTACTATAGAGATTCTCTATGGCAGTGGTAGGCAAACCGCGGCCCGCGAGCCACATGCAGCTCTTTGGCCCCTTGAGTGTGGCTCTTCCACAACATACCCGGCCTGGGCGAGTCTATTTTGAAGAAGTGGCAGTAGAAGAAGTTTAAGTTTAAAAACTTTAGCTCTCAAAAGAAATTTCAATAGTTGTACTGTTGATATTTGGCTCTGTTGACTAATGAGTTTGCCGACCACTGCTCTATGGAATAATGATGATTCTCTGGGTATCTAAAATGCCTGTAGTTTAACAAGTGCTATGCCTTATTGTCAAGCTGGGGGTGGCAGCCATTGGGAGGATGGGGAAATACAGTGACTCTCAGAAAGCTTCAACCAGTTATCAGGCAAGGAGCTTATTCTACCTTCTCACCCTTCAGGCTGTATCTGCTGTTTCTCCAGCCTCCTAGGCATCTTGGGGCCTATCCAAACACTCCTCCTTTGGAGTCTGAAAGAACTTTGTTCCCAGACACCTGGTAGACCTTTTGCCTGAAGCCACCCTGCCACCTGGTGGCGACATCTGAGAATTGTAACACCGTCCTGGCCAATTCCACATAAGCCCTCCCAGCAACCTAATCAAGTCCTATTCATTTCGCAAAGCGCTGTGCAGCTCTGTTTGGTAAAGGCACCCGATACCATCTACAATGCTCTCTTCCCACGTAGCGACACAGTTCTGTCCCTCACTTCCTCTAGGTCTGATTTCCCAGCGAAGGCTTCACTAGTAACTGCTATAAAGCAGCCTGTCCCCACATGCAGCCTTCCCATGCCCTCCCCGTTCTCTCCTTTCCTTCACTGCGCTGTCTCCACCAGTCATATTCAGTAGCATGTTTGTTTATTGCTGGAACGGAGGCTCTCCGAGGGCGTGCTGTGCTGTTCAGGGTTCTAGCTCTGCTCTGCGCTAGGACAGCGCTGGCACACAAAGCTCCCAGTAAATGTTTGATGAATGAATAAACTGCGCCAAATGCACACGGGCCGTGATGGTTTTGCTTTTTCTAAACACTTGCTTTCCATTTCCTGAACTTTATTTATTATGTGCCATCTTGCACATAGCTTTATTTGTGTTCATCTTTATTCCCTCCTGGATTAAAAAAAGATAAAGTTTGCATTTTCTAACTGAAGCGGAAGCTCAATACATAAATATTTTTATTATGTATACTATGGTATTATTAGCATTAATAGCAATCCCTCACATTTATAATCTGTTTTATAGTTTCTATCACTTCCTACACTTGATCTTCTCAATTGTTCTAGGAAATATTAAAACAGGAATTATGAATTCTGTTTTTACATATGAAAACTAAGGCACAGCAAGATTAAATGACTAGCCTGAGATCACACAACTCCAAGCATTCTGTTCCCAGTTTTCCTTGATTAGTGTCCAAATGGGGAGACTGCCGCTCAGATGAGCTTGGGGGAAGGTGACATTACAGTGTGGGCAGACGGATCTGTGCAGAGAGCCTGTGGTCTGTAGAAAAGCTGTTCTTCTTCTTTTTTTGTTAATCCTCACCCAAGGATATTTTCCCATTGATTTTAAGAGAGTGGAAGAGAGACGGAAAGACAGAGAGAAATATCAATGTGAGAGAAATACATCGATTTGTTGCCTCCTGCAGGCGCCTCAACCAGGGCCAGGGCCCGGGAGGAGCCTGCAACCGAGGTACATGGCCTTGAGCAGAATCAAACCTCGGACCCTTCAGTCCATAGGCGGACGCTCTATCTACTGAGCAAGACCGGTCAGGGTGAAAAGCTGTTCTCTAAGATTCCTCCCCCATGCTGTAGTAATCCTATTGGGCTGTCATAATAAAGTACCACAGACTAGGCTGGAAGTCTAAGATCAAGGTATTGACAGCGTTGGTTTCTTCTGAGACCTCTCCCCTTGGCTCATAGATGGCCGTCTCCTCTCTGTATCCTCACATGGTCTTCCTTCTGTATGCGTTTGCCTCCTCATTCTTTTGTTTTATATGAACACCAGTCATATTGGATCGGGGCTCACCCTAATGACCCCATTTTACCTTAACTGCCTCGTAAAGACCCCATTTCTAAACACAGTCACATTCTGAGGTGCTGAAGGTTAGAACAGAAACATATGGATTTTGGGGACACAATTCAGCCCATAACATTCCACCTCACCTCTTGCCCCTTATCAGATGAATGCCACCTCAGAGAGCCTCTGGATGCCTTCTGCCTATTCAGAATTGCCAGCTTGTTGCTTGATGACTGGGACATGGAAAGGCAAGGTCCCAGGCCATCAGTAGCTGAGAGGATGGAAAATTCCAGAAGCCATAGAGACGCCCGCTTACAAAGCAGCTGGCCTCTCTACATGGCAGCAAACCAAAATCCTGAGTAAGTGGCAGGGGACTTCCCTTCTAGGAGGAAGTTGGCTCTAGGGCCAACATCTAAGGAAACTTTCTATAAACATGGACTTAGAGTTCAACTTGAGATACCTAAGAAGTTCCCCAAATTTGTCCCAAACAATTGACACTGAAATTTGTTCATCTCATTTTGGGGCAAATCTCTGCATGGCTCTGGACTTCACTTTCTTAACCTGTAAAATGAGGGACTTGGACTAGATCCAATAGTAAGATTTAAAAGAAGGGTTTGGATCCCAGCTTTAATCCAACTAGCTATTATGTCCTCGATCAAGTCGCTTCACCTCTCCCAGACTTAGTCTCCATCCTATAAATAAAGAGTTGGGCAATCTCGAATTCAGTGCCTGCTCTGAAATTCTCTTTTAAAATAGAAAACTAGAAAGTACAGTTATATGCTAAAACCTTTCCCTATCTGGTTGAGAGTCTTCATCACCCTCAGACCCCATGAAGTTTCACCAATTGGCCCAATAAGGCCTTTTGAAGCAAAAGGGTCCATTTCACCTCAGTGCTGCCTTGAGTTGTCACTTTTCTTTAGTTCTCTTCAGTCTGGGACCATTCCTCCATATTGCCTTGATTTTCACCTCCTTGATACGTTTGTAGATCATGGTCCAGTTATTTTATAGAGTGTTTCTCAATGCCAGGCCCCCTCCACAGGACACCTCTCTTGGACTCTGAGTCCCCATATTGTTCATCCTGCTGCATGGAGCCCCTGACGCCCCATCCAGGCTCTGCCTCTCATTCTGGCCCACGCCTCCTTGAGGAAGTCCTCCTCACCTCGCTTGGGCTCCAGTACCCTTTGCCAGGCCACTCTTCCTTGTGGATGCCCTCCTCGCTGCTCTCACACAGTCCTGAGACACCCTGGCTCTCCTGTCCCTGAATTAAGGACACAGTAGGTGCTCCAGCAAAGCTTAGGACTAAATTTTTCAGGAGGGAAGGGAAGGGGAGGGGAGGAGAGGGAAGGGGGGCTGGAGGGTGGTAGCTTAAGACTTTAGTACTGAGTGTGTTCCCTGAATATGGATGGTGTCTGCTGAGTGGGGGTCAATAGGAGGAAGAGAAGGACAGCAGGCCTCAGGATTCAGAGAGAGGCAGCCGACGTGTTCCGAAGACAAGAATAAGGGAACTGAAGGCACTTATGCACACTCAAGGCTTTGGAAAGATCAGATGTGAGATCCACTTTTGGGGTCCACAAAGAGAACCCCACAAGGACAGGATGGGTGGGAATGGGTTTCACTTCGGGAGTCTACTTCATGTGCAGGGTGTGTTCTGAGACAAGTGACAGGATGGTGCAAATTGTAAAACTATAAATAGGAGAGGTGACCGTGAGCTGGGGACGTGTAGCTGGGAGAATTCAAGGCTCTGTGAGCCAGCAGCACGGTCTTCGCATATGCTCATGGCTGTCTGGGTGGCCCCCGGAGCAGTACCCAGTGCTGGGCAAGAGGGCTACAGGGAAGCCCATTAGCTCAGCATGGGACATTGTTCTCCGGGGCAAAGCTGTGCAAAGCTGAGAAGGGCTGTGCGTAGGTGGTGAGTTCTCTGTCATTTGTGGCATTCAAGTTGAAGAACTAGTGGGATTTCTATAGCGAACCTCAAGTCTGGGCCAAGAAAGGGGTGGGGAGATGAGAGAGAACTCACTAATGGCCCATCCCAACCTGAGGTCTTGTCATACAGCTTTGCCCTATGATGGGTGTCTACTGGATGTCACCAGGCGCCAGGCTTTGCTCATCACTTCATCTGTGTCAGTGCACCTGGCCTTGGCCTTATGCAGTTCATGTGACAACTCTCCTCATTTTATTTGATTTTTAAATATATTTTTATTGATTTCAGAGAGGGAGAGGGAAAGATGAAAACATCAATGAAGAGAGAGAATCATTGATTGGCTGCCTCCTGCACACCCCCTACTGGGGATCGAGCCCACAGCCTGGGCAGGGCTCTTGACTAGAATTGAACCTAGGACCCTTGAGTCTGCAGGCCGATGCTCTATCCACTGAGCCAAACCAGGTAGGGCCTTTCCTCATTTTACAGGCAAGGAATCTGGAGCTTAGATGCTCATGTTCGTGGGGCTAAGACTTGAGCTTTGGCCAGTGTGATTCTGGACCTGATCCCACAGCTCAGGACAGGGAAGTCCAGGCCTTGTCTGCTCCCCTTAGTGAGGTGACACAGATCTGACCCTGCTCTCTGAACCCCAGCGGGAGGCTGCCTGTCCTCCCTGTGTCTGTGCTGGCAGCTGCTTACACAGCATCTGAGCCCCTGGGTGACCTGGGGACAGCGCTGGGAAAGGACACCCCACGGGGAGGGCTGGCCCATTCATAGCGGAACCAGAGGAAGATGAGCAGGGACCAGAGATAGAAAATGCATCTTACTGGCCTGTTCTGAAACAGAACAGAAAGGCAGAAGTCAGAATGAAACAGACACTTTGCACCCCAGAGCCAATTAAGCTATTCTGGGGCCTGGGGGCACTTAGGGATTTTGTGAGGTTTCATTGCTCAAGACAATGAATAATACATAACTCTGGAGTTACAATTCAAATGATGACTCATGAGTCACAGTGAAAGCTTCATTCCAGCCCAATTCATAGGCTAATGTGACCTTCTATACCTTAGAAAGCCTGGGCTTGGCGGCCTGGGCCCCCTTATTTCTTGGCAATTAAGATTTGAATTGTTTAGGAAAATACTTTTTAAAGTGTGAGGCAATGACCACCGCTGGCCTGCCACTGCTTATTCCTGGTCCCCATAGAGATAAGAATAG
The DNA here is from genome assembly GCF_963455305.1 of Plecotus auritus. NCBI lineage: Eukaryota > Metazoa > Chordata > Mammalia > Chiroptera > Vespertilionidae > Plecotus > Plecotus auritus. The sequence continues at coordinate 79,026,005 of NC_137773.1, forward strand.
AAAAGGAGAGTAGATGCTTAGAGGCCTTTGTGGCCATTTAACAGTGACGATAGGTGGTTAAATCTAATAATGAATGTTTGGGCTTGCATTTTATATGTTCATTTTTCTAGTAATTCAATTTTGTTATGGAGGTATTGATTTGCAATTAGTTAGAAATTTAAAATGGAAAACCAAAAGCAATGGTTTGAGAGGCATAGGTCCGGGACACGGTCCTGCTCCTGATGGTGGTGTCTACAGGGTACCCGGTCAGTTCCTGACCCTCAGTGCCCAGTCACAGCAGAAACACAGACAGCGGTTAAATGCATGGCGAGGAGGAGGCACCCTTCATTCACAGTGGACTCTGTGCCAGGCATTGTGCCGGGTTCCCACTGTGCAGCCCCTTATTTCATGGCCATGACTGACCTTCCTGGAGCCACAGAGCCTTCCTTGTGCTTGTAACCAGTGACTGAATCAGGACACCCAAGTTCAAACCCCAACTTTGCCACAAAGTGGCTGGGTGACCTTGAATAAGTCACCTCTCTCTGTTATCTTAAAGGCCCTTCCAGATTTTTCATTCTATGACTCCAACACTGGCTCTGAGAACCACTGTGATGCCGATTTTAAAAACAACAAAATCGGCCTTGGCTGGTGTAGCTCAGTGGTAGAGCAGCAGGTCCCGGGTTTGATTCCGGGTCAAGGGCACATAACTGGGTGGCAAGTTCTCAGGTTTTCCCCCTGAATGCGGGAGGCAACCAATCGATGTTTCTCTCTCTCTCTCTCTCTCTCTCTCTCTCTCTCTCTCTTCCTTTCTCTCTCTCCCTCCCTCTCTCTCCTCCTCCCTCCCTTCCACTCTCTAAACATCAATGAAAAAAATATCCTCAGGTGAGGATTAACCAAAAAATAAAAATAAAAAATCAATGCCAGATTTCGAAATAAGGTCTCATAGCATACTGAAAGAGATTTCTTAATCAAACACAGAAGAGTCACTGACATGCAACACATATTTTCTTACACCTCTATTAAGGTTGAATTTAATACAAGCTGCACATATCTAAAGTGTCCACCAAGGTGAGCTTTGAGAGATGGATTCATCATCTCAACCCAAATATTTAACATTTCCATCACTCCCAAAGGTGACCTTGTGCTCCTTCAAAACCCACTCCCCCTTTCCCTCTGGCCCTCAGGCAACCACTGATCTGCTTTCTGTCACAGATATCTTTGCGTTTTCTAGAATTCTATGTTCGTTGAATCACACAGTATGCACCTTTTTGTCTGTCTTTTTTCACTCAGAATAGTGATTTTGAGATTTATTCATCTTGTCACATGTGTCAATAGTTGGCTCCTTTTTATAGTTGAACTGTATTCCATTATAGAGATAAACCACAGAAGTTTTATCCACTCAACAGTTGATAAACATTTGGGTTGTTTCCAGTTTTTGCTGTGACAAATAAAGCTACTGTAAAATTTCATTTGGAAAGTCTTTGTGCGAACTTGTGCTTTCATTTCTCTTGGGTAAATATTTAAGAGTTGGCTGGCTGGGTCCTAAGGTAGGTAGGTATATGTTAGACTTTTAAAGATTTTACTAAACTCATTTTTTAATGGGTTGTACCATTTTACAATCCCATCAGCCTTGTATGAAAAGTCCAGTTTCTCTATGTCCTTGTCAACACTTGGTCTCTGCCAGTCTTAAATATTAGCTTTTCTAGTGAATGCATAGTGGTACCTACTTGTGGTTTTAACTTACATTTCTTTGATGACTAATGAATATCCTTTCATGTGCCTATTAATGATTTGTAAATATTTTTCTGTGAAGTATCTCTTAAGTCTTTTTAATATATTTTTTATTGATTTTAGAGAGGAAGGGAGAGGGAGAGAGATAGAAACATCAATGAGAGAGAATCATTGATTGGCTGCTTCCTGCATGCCCTTTACTGGGGAGCGAACCTGTGCCCTGACTGGGAATTGAACTGTGACCTCCTGGTTCATAGGTTGACGCTCAAGTATTGAGCCATGCCAGCTGGGCTTTCTTAAGCCTTTTACACATTTTTAAGTTAACCGAGTTGCAATAATTCTTTATATATTCTGGGTAAAAGTCCTTTGATATATGTGTTGCAAATATTTTCTCCCAGTCCCAACCCTTGGTCTTCAGTTCTGTGACTATACAATCTCAAGGAGCTTTACAGCGCTCTACAAGGTCATCCATGAGCCTGAGTCCTGGCCAGGGGCCCAGATGAAGACCTGCTCTAAGGTTTCAGGCCTGGTCAAAAGATAATGAAGCTGGTGCCAGTTGCAGAAGTAGACCAAGTGAAGGTAGAGAACTTTTTGTGAGTAAGACAGGGTGTATAGTTTCAGACTTACTGAGTTTTAGGAGATGGCAGTAAAAATGAATGAAAAAGTTCAGCAGGAAAAGGATTAATGAGATTCCCACTGCCCCTACATGCTAACCAGATAAACCACAGCCGAGGGGACAGGCTTGGTAGAATCATCCAGGAAGAGCTGGTGACTGTTGAGAGCAATGCAAGTCCAGCTGCTAAAGTCATTCAATTCCTGATTGAAGGCAGGACACTGAATGAGTCCTCTAACCCAGAGTCTGTAGAGGGATTGAGGACTGGAGAATAAAGGGGTGAATACCCCCAAGCAAAGAGAAGAGGAAGAGCAGACAGGGAGAACTCATGGGAGCCTGAATGTTGTGTTTGGCTTTTGTGACATTAACGGGGGAGATATGTGCAAAAGCAAACTTGGAGATAGAGAAATAATCTCAAGTTATATGCATGAGAGGACACGTAGACACTTGGGGAGGAGAAGAGGGGGTGGGAAAGGCAGCTTGCCAATAGGAGACACAGGAATGGGGAGGAAGAGCAGGCTGGCTGGGTGTTTGAGGCAGGATGAATCTGAGCAACTGCTGTGAAATGTACATTTTGGGAACAGAGCTGAGACTAGAGGATTTGTGACAAGTTTCGATGTATGAATCCAGTGTTTTCTATCTCCCCTTCAAGAAATTTCTAATGAAGAACTTCTAATGCACCTCAAAGTTTTGGGAGTTAGATCTGTATGTATTCTGAATGTGACGGCATGTTGAGGCTGGCCCAAGGCAGCCCCACTCTATTCAGGTTACTCAAAGCAAAGCTTTGAGGATAGGAGCCCTTGGCTCAGCACAGGGACCGTGTACGTCTTGTTCCTTGCTTAGGAAATGTTGGCACTGTGTATGTTCTCAGCAGCTGATGGCTGAATATTATTATGAAAAGCCTGTAGTCATGTATTGTGTATTGCCTGTGGAGTAAGTAGAGGGGAACCAGGTATCCTCCTTGGTCAAAGGAATCCCTAGAGAAATGTAAGAACCCTTTGCAGAATAAAAATCAATGAATGTTGGGGCATCACCTCAGCTCTTTCTTGCGGGGGCGGGGAAGGTGCCCTTTCTTGGAAGAGCAAATTAATGCCTAAAGAAGGCATTAAGCGGTTGGTCTCCAGGTTAGGCACCTGCTCCCTATCTTCATCTTTTCTTCGCCCTTTATGTAAATCATTCTAGCCTCTCACTCTCCATACATTTGCTTATGTACTCACTACAGGACCAATGCAAGCAGTGGCTTCGTCTGGAAGGTCGTCTGGAAGGTCATTTGGTCTAATTAGCATATTATGCTTTTATTATTATAGATTACCCTATTCATTCCCAACAAGCCTAGCAAACAATCCCCATTGTTCAGGATGCACTGAGCGATGATTGCTGACTGCAAACAAATGACTTGAGCACAGAGACTTCTGCAGCGCCACAGGAATCGTAGTGCTAGCACTGTACTACAATGAACAGGAAGTTCACTGGTCTGCAGAGCACTGTGTGAACCACCGTGAGGTGGGGAAGCGAAGTTCTTACTTGGGAACTCTGTCTTATTGCTCATTTCTCAGTTGTGTCTCCCCAAACCCTCAACTTGGTTAACTCTGCCATGGAACCCTGGACTTCCCTTCAGTGAAATTTGTCCCTCTGTCATTGCTTGTACAGTGCTGGCTTCCCTACCACAACATAAGCTCCAGGAGGCACTCACCATGCCTACCTCATCAGAGTGACGTGCCCGGACCCAGAGACACTGTAGATGCAGAATAAATGTGTGTTGACTGAATGCCTAATTGACTGATGTCTTCTGTGTGTCTGATTGAAGAGGCCCCGAGAGGAATTTGCTCTTCCAAGAAAGGTCAATCCTACCCCCTAGAAAGAGCTGAGATTCTGCCCCTTCTTTGCAAAGTAAAATCATTGATTCTTATTCTGCAAAGGGTTCTTACATTTCTCTAGAGATACAAAGTTTGACCAAATCCCTTAGAGTGAGTACAAACTGAGGCCCTAAACCCAGGTATCATACCCAAGGGCCAGTGTCCTGGCCTTAGAGAGTGTGTGGAGGCAATGTGTCCAGTGGTTAGGCCTGCTGCCTCTAGAACCAGATGGTGTGGGTGTCACTATCAGCCCCCCCACCTCCTAGCTGCATGACCTTGAGCAAGCCACATCACCTCCTTGAGCCTTGGTTTCCTCAATCTGTAAACGATAATAGTACTTCATAGGGTTCCACTGAGGATCGATGGGGATCTTAATTCACATAAAGGTATTTAGAAGAGTGTTTGGTACATAAGCAGCATTATGCAAATGTCAGCCTTTATGAACAAAGAGGGTTGCATGGTGTTTCTTATGTCTCTGCTTAAAGCCACTCAATCATGTGATTAAAGGGGACCGAATCTGAGACATTTCTGGCTTGAATTAGGGGTTGAAATAGAACTCAGGCCCTGGGGCCCATGAGTGCTCTAGGGGCATCTCCCATTAACCCTGGTTCTTAGCACTGTTCACTCTGAGTGAATGTGTTCCTTTCTCTGAGCCTCAGTTTCCTCATCAGAACAAAGGAAGCAGTCATCCCTGCTTTGCTACCTCTAAGGGAACCAGGGAAGAGCTATCGGGGCTTTTAAATAGGAAGAGTAAATGGTTTCACAATTATTTTCCAAACAAGTGAGTTGTCAGGAGGAAATGCCAACAGAGTTTTGAGTCAGAAATGCTCATCCTGCAAGAAATTGCCCAGAATCTGCTTCTTAGGCAGCCAGGTGACCTCCAGTGGCGAGCCGACAGCTCATTTCATTGGCTCCATCTGCGCTCACAGCAGGCACTGCCAGCGGTGGTGGCAGCAAGCCCAGGCCTGCAACACTGACACCCAGCAGCCGGGAAGAGGCGGCGACATCTGTGTGGGGGTGGAAGCGGATGCAGCATTTATAGTCAGAAAACAATATGCATTTGTCAGGGTTTCGCTCTTTCTTTTCTAAATTCAGAACATTTGGGGAGAGAAGAGGGAGGAATACTGATTTCCCCTCCAGGAAGGGATGATGGATGGCAGGAGCTGGCAGGAAACACGGACACTTCCTCCCCCACCCGCCCCATCCATTCCATGCCATCTCCTCCCTGGCTGCTGCCTGCCTTCTCTCTCCCTCCTCCCTCCTAGCCTCGCCCTGCTCTGGCTCCATCTCTCTCTCTCCCTTTCCTCCCTCCCCAACCAACACAAAGATGCTGCCTGTGTATGAGATTCCACCACACATCTCCCAAGGAGTTATTCCCTGTGGGTAATGGGCTCTCTGTGATGAGAGGGTGCAGACCCCAGTGCAGGTCTTTTGGGAGGCCTGGGAGCAGGATGGGTTTTCCCCAGAGGGTGCAATGGCTACATTGCAGCAGAGGCTGGACACGGGCATTACTGAACTCACTGATGCCTGCTCACCAGGGACACGTGGCTGGGAGGAAGGAAATGTGAGGGTTGGAGTCTGTGGGTGGGAAAATCCAGCTGGCAGGAGGCAGTGTAGAGAGAGAAGGCAGAGAAGAGGTGAATGGTGAGGGAAGGGGAGATGCGAAGGGAATTCAACCTGAAGGAAGGCTGTCAGGGGCCCTGGAAGGAAGCCTGACTCTGACATCCAGTGCTGACATCACCAACATGAACTTGGAGACCCACTGCCAACCTAGTGCTCAGAACAGTGCCCAGGGTTCCTCAGCCTCAGCACTGCTGATCCTGGGGGGTGGATGAGTCTTCGTTGTGGGGGTTGTCAGTGCATCATGGAATATTTAACAGCAGCCCTGGCCCTCTATTCCCCAGACAGATGCCAGTAGTACCTAAGGTCCCAGGTGTGACAACAAAAAAGGTCTACAGACATTGTCAAGTGTCTCCTGAGGGGAGGGGCAGGGGACAAAGTCCCCACTGGGTTGAGAATCACAGAAAACAATTTCTGTTTGGAAGTGACCCCCAGTGAGACAGTGGGCCTTTAACATTTTATCACCAGGCTTTCAAACTCCGATTCTATGAAGAATAATCTGAGATTTCTTCTGTCCTCAATTCTGCATCTAAGCAGCAAAATGGAGAGAGGTTGGCACCAGGTGGGTGCCCATTGGACATGATATATGGTTAGATCCACCCGTAATGGGCTGGGATGCTCAAGTTGTGTGGTTTTATTTTGTTTTGTTTTCTGTATACTAATGTTTTAGAACTAATAGAGAAAATCCATCATAAAACCCAGGAAGATTGGATGTAATTCAGGTAAACTAAGGCATAGAAGAGGAAGAGCTCTCAGTAGTAATAGTCAGAACTAGCTTTGGGTTGCTCCCACAGACCTCAGGTCTGGTGCTGAGGTGGGGAGAGATGCACAGGCGAAGTTCTTCTCGGAGTCCCGTGTCACACAAGCCAAACAAACTCAGACATCTGGTCCTTCATAGTCAAGATAACGGAGGAGGAAGAGAGAAGGAATCTGGGTTTCTGGGAGCCATACCACCAGGAGCTGCCTATCTCCAGACTTCCTTTACATCAAAGAGTCAACCCTGTGTGTTTACCCACTGTTTTCCCCCCGCTCTGCATATCTTAGACAACTCTGTTAATGGATCCAATCACAGAAGCTCAGCTCCATCCTGGAGGCTGGTCCTCAAGATCTTGTTCAAATGTAACCTTCTCACCTCAGAGCTTCCATTCATCCTTACAGCCAAAGGCAGGCTCAAACCTCTTACCTCTCAAAGCCGTTGGTCGGGTCCTCTCTCACAGCGCATCTTCCCCAATTGCACTGTTATCATGTCCATGGTTCAATTGCCCCACTGTCTTTCTATCTTACCTGCCACCAAAAACCCAACTCTGGACCAGATCAACAGCCTTCCTTCCTTCCTTCCTTCCTTCCTTCCTTCCTTCCTTCCTTCCTTCCTTCCTTCCTTCCTTCCTTCTTCCCCCCTCCTCCCTCTCTCTTCTTCTCTCCTCATCTCTCCTTCTTTCTCTTCTTTTTTCTTTTATTTCATCACTTATTCAACAAATGTTTAGTAATCACCTGTTCTATTAAGTGCTAGGGTGGGCTCTGAGTGTTGAATGGTGAAAAACATAATCTTTAACCTCATGGGCCATCAGTACAGTCTAGTGAGGGAGATAGTGAATAAATAAATGCAGTGCTAAATGCAGGGTGCTGAAATAAAGAGTAACTAGGGAAACACACTAGATAGAGAAGTTAGAGACATTTTCTTTTGTGTGTGTGTGTGTGTGTGTGTGTGTGTGTGTGTGTGTGTTAAAATAAATCTTTATTGTTCAGATTATTACAGTTGTTCCTCTTTTTCTCCCCATAGCTTCCCTCCACCTGGTTCCCAACCCACCCTCTGCCCTTACTGCCCCCCCTCACTGTCCTCACCCATAGGTTTACAATTTTTGTCCAGTCTCTTCCCGCACCCCCACACCCTCTTCCACCCGAGAATTGTCAGTCCACTCCCTTTCTATGCCCTTGATTCTATTATATTCACCAGTTTATTCTGTTCATCAGACTTTTTATTCACCTGATTTTTAGATTCACTTGTTGATATGTATTTGTTGTCACTTTGTTGTTCATAATTTTTATCTTTACCTTTTTCTTCTTCTTCCTCTTCTTAAAGAATACCCTTCAGCATTTTATATAATACTGGTTTGGTGGTGATGAACTCCTTTAGCTTTTTCTCTTGCTGCTTTTAATATTTTCTCTTTGTCTTTTGCTCTTGGCATTTAATTGTGATGTGTTTTGGCATGGTCCTCTTTGGATTCCTTTTGTTTGGGGTTCTCTGTGCTTCCTGGACTTGTAAGTCTATTTCTTTCACCAGGTAGTGGAAGTTTTCTGTCATTATTTCTTCAAATAGGTTTTCAATATCTTGCTCTCTCTCTTCTTCTGGCAACCCCATAATTCGAATGTTGCTATGCTTGAAGTTCTCCCACAGGCTCCTTACACTACCTTCATATTTTTGGATTCTTTTTTCTTTTTTCTCTTCCAGTTGGGTGTTTTTTGCTTCTTTGTATTTCAAATCTTTGACTTGATTCTTGGGATCCTCTAGTCTGCTGTTGAATCTCTGTATATTATTCTTTATTTCAGTCAGTGTATGCTTAATTTCTAGTTGGTCCTTTTTCATATCCTTGAGGGTCTCACTAAATTTATCGGAGGTTTCTAGAAGATTTTTGAGTATCCTTATAACCATGGTTTTGAACTTTATATCCAGTAGTTTGCTTTCCTCCATTTCTTACATTTGTGACCTGTTTCTATGTCTCCGTATTTTGGCTGCTTCCCTGTGTTGATAGAGTGTTTTTGTGTGTTAGGTGTCCGATAGGGCCCAGTGGCTCAAGCCTCCCTAATTACCTGAGGTGGACACTCTTGGTGCACCCCTTTGTGGGCTGTGTGCACAGTCTTGTTATAGTTAAGTCTTGATTGTTGTTGGTATCACTGGGAGGAATTGACCTCCAGGCCAATTGGCTGTGAGGATCAGTTGTGTCTATGATGGGAGAACTTCTGTGCTGGAGACACCCTTATGGGGCAAGACTTGCTTCAGTGGGGCTTTGGTGCTCACTAAGTCTGCCCCCTGAGTGTGTCTCTTATGGATGTGAAGAGTTGTAATTGGGATGGTCTCACTCTGACCATTGGGTACACTGGCTCTTGGATCTCCAAGGAGGTGCAAAGTCAGCCACTGCCTGAGGCCACCCAACAGGAGCTACAGAGAGATCTGCAGATTCCTCCTCTTTGTTTGGGGTTTGGAGGTGCCCAGATGAGGCCCAGCTGTGAAGCAATGCAAGCTGCTGTTGAACCTTGGGTCATCTTTTGGAGGCTCTGGGGCTCTTTGACCCAGCTGCAGTACGTTAGGTTTCAGATTGCAAAGGGCCAGGCCATTCATATGCAAAAGCCTCTGCACACAGCTTGGGTGGGGTTGTAAATTGGGTGAGGTGGGGTCTCAGGGAATCACCAGGGCGGAGCAAACAGCAATGGCTGACCACCAGCCCTACCCCCAAGAGGTTCCCGGGTCTCTGTGTCCCGAGCACCATGCAGGAACAATGATCGCTGCAAGCACCTCTGAGAGAAAGCCGCCCTTTTGTTCCGGCCTGATGCCAGACAGTCCAGTTTCTCTCTGTATGAGTCTGGGTCCCCAGAGTCTCACCTGGAACTGGAGTTCAGAGCAGTTGGGAGCTTGTGTCTCCTTCCCAATTGAAAAAGACAACAGCGTACTCAGTTGCTAGCTCCTTTCCGTGCGTGTGCCTCTGCACCTCCTTCGAGTCTCAGTGTGCTTTTCTCTTACCTTCTAGTTGTATAATTTCCACTCAGCCAGCCTTCCTGTAGTTCTGGATGATATTCGTTTTGTGTTTTAGTTGTAGTTTTGAAGTGATTGTGCTAGGCAGCAAGTTCAGGTATTTACCTATGTCACCATCTTGGTTTCCTCCTAGAGACATTTTCTTATAGTAGGCATCCAGATTGGAGTTTTTTGTTTTTGTTTCTTTTTTTTCAGAAGGTGTTTAGCAGGGTGTACCCAGTCTATCTAGTATTACTTATGGTAAATAAACCTGGAACCTATGAATTTATAGTCATGATGTTCTGAAAAATATCTTATAAATCAGGGGTGGGGAACGTTCAGCCCTCGGGCCATATAAAGCCTGCAAATCATTTGGTCTGACCCTGCTGAGGCATTAGGAGTGAGTTAGTTAAATGTTTGACCAAATATAGCAGGCTAATTTTTAAGTTAATAATTTTGTATGGCCCGAGAATGATATTATAAATATGCAAACGGCCTTTGGCAGAAAAAAGGTTCCCCACCCCTGGTATAAGATATGTACCTAATCAAATAGAAAATGGAGATATTTTAAATTAAACAGTTCTTTCTCGTGTAAGTGATGTGCCCCAACCATCACTTAGAGACCTCACATACTAAATCCAGGTCAGGCAGCCCCAGACTTTGCCATGCTTTGCCTGTGCCCTTCAATTATGCGTGTCCTTGAAATTGTTAGTAAAACCTGATACTGGGTAAAAGATTTGATTTATGAATCTGATTTGACAATCTTGCCCTTGTCCTGGTTTCAATTAACTTTTTTATGTGAGTGTAAAATGTATTTTCTCCCAGTCAGTTCTCCCACTCGAGTTCCAAGCCAGATAGTATTCAAATACCTATTAAACACCTCGACTGGATGTTCCACAGAGAGTTTAAACTCAACATATCAAAATCTGAACTCTACATCTCCTCTCTTCCCCTCCCCTTCCCCTTCCCGACTTCCCTCTGAATGTCAATCAGTGGGACTGGAACTTCTATTGCCCCAGATGGTCAAACAATAGTGTCAGCGAGGGCTTGGAGCCAATGATGCCACTGCTCAGGGTTAAAGTGCTGTATGTTCTTAAATCTCACCATACTGTTTTTTTCGCCTATTGCCAGACCTTAATGGTCTCTTGGAGCTTTCCTTTCTTATCAGCCCCAGCAGTTAAATATTATAGGCAAATTTAAGTTTAAAGTATGCAGATTGGAAGAATTCATATTGTTAAAATGTCCATTCTACCCAAAGTGATCTATACATTCAGTGCAATCTCTCCAAAATTCCAATGACATTTTCATAGAAGTAGGAAAAAACAGAAGGCAGAGAGAGAGAGAGAGAGAGAGAGAGAGAGAGAGAGAGAGAGAGAGAGAGAACAGAGAGAGAGACAGAGAGAGAGACAGAGAGAGAGACAGAGAGAGACAGAGAGAGAGAGAGAGAGATATCAATTGGTTATCTCCCATATGTGCCCTGACTAGGGATCGAACCCCCAACCTTTGGGTGTATGGGATGATGCTCCAACCAACCTAGCAACCTAACCACCCAGCCAGGGAAACTAAAACAATCTTGAACAAGAACAAAGCTGAAGGCACCACAATTCCTGACTTCAAGCTGTATTACAAAGCTACAGTAATTGGAACAGTATGGTATTGGCATAAAAACAGACACAGGGACCAATGGAACAGAATAGAGAGTTCTGAAATACACCCACATAGGTGGTCAACTAATTTTTGACAAAATTGCCAAAAATTTACAATGGAGAAAGGATAGTTTCTTTAATGAGTGGCGTTAGGAACACTGAATATCCACATGCCAAAAAAAAAAAAAAAAAAAAAAAAGAAAAGAAAGAAAGAAATTGGACCATTGTCTTACAACATACAAAAAATCAACTCAAAATGGATTAAAGACTTAAACATTAGATCTGATCATGTAAAGACCTAGAACACATTGGGGAAAAGGAAAAATAAACAAGTGGAACTACATCAAACCAAAAGGCTCTGCACAGCAAAAGAAATAATTAACAAAATGAAAAGGCAACACACAAAATATGAGAAAATATTTGCAAATCATATATCTGATAAGGGGTTAACATGCAAAATATATAAGGGACACATAGAACTCAATGGCAAAAAAACAAAATAACCAAATTTAAAAATGGGCAAAGGAACTGAATAGACATTTTTCCAAAAAAGACATACAAGTGGCCGACAGGTACATGAAAAGATGTTTAACTAATCATCTAATCATCAGGGAAATGCAAATCGAAACCACAATGAGATATCACCTGACACCTGTTAGGATGGCTATTATCAGAAAGTCAAGAGACAGCAAGTGTTGGTTGGAATGTGGAGGAGAGGGAACCCTTGTCCATTGTTGGTGGGAAGTAAATATGTGCTGCCATTATGGAAAATTGTGTGAGGGTTCCTTAAAAAACCCAGCAATCTAATTCTGAGTATATATATGTACATATATCCAAAAGAAATAAAATCACTATCCCAAAGAGATATCTGCACTCCATGCTTATTGCAGCATTATTCACAATAGCCAAGATATGAAAATCAGCCTAAGTATCTATGGACAGATGGGTGAAAAAAGAAACATGGTACATATACACAATGGAATATTATTCAGCCTTTAAAAAGAACATATTGCCATTTGCAATAACATGGATGAACCTGGAGGATATTACACTAAGTAAAATAAGCCAGACACAGATAAATATCACATGATCTCACATATATGTGAAATCTAAAAAAATAAAGTCAAACTCATAGTAGCAGGGAGTAGAATGGTAGTTACCAGAGGCTGGGAAGTAGGGGGAAGAGAGAGATATTGATCAAAGAATACACACTTTCAGTTATGAGATAAACAAGTTCTGGAGCCCTGGTCGGTTTGGCTCAGTGGATAGATCATCGGCCTGCGGACTCAAGGGTCCCAGGTTCGATTCTGGTCAAGGGCATGTACCTTGGTTGCGGGTACATCCTCAGTGGGGAGTGTGCAGGAGGCAGCTGATTGATGTTTCTCTCTCATCGATGTTTCTAACTCTCTATCCCTCTCCCTTCCTCTCTGTAAAAAAAAATCAATAAAATATATTTAAAAAAAAACAAACAAGTTCTGGAGACCTAATGTACAGCATCATGAGTATATTGCAAACTTGAAATTTGCTAAGATAGTAGAGACCTCAAGTGTTCTTACCACACACACACAGTAGGTAACTAGGGGAGGTGACAGATATGTTAATTAGCTTAATTTGGTATTCATATTACAATGTGCACATATATCACAATATCATATTGTACACCTTAAACAAATACAATTTTTATTTGTCAAAAATAAAACATTTTAAAAAGTGTGCAGGAGTGAGGCTCGTCCCCTTTTATCAGTCAGAACTCTTCCAGTTGTAAGACACAAACACAAAACATTAACAAAAGGAATTTCATTGGTTCATAATTAAAAGTCTGTCCTTCTTTGTAGCATCTTGCAGTGCCAGAAAGTAAGGAAGTGTTTAACAGACACACACACATACACACACACACACACACACACACACACATTGAGGGGGTATGTCAGAGGAGCACAGGAGCCAACAGAGAGCTCCCAATGACTAAAGGTGGAAAATTTCAACAATATAATTAAAAAATAGTTTTGGATTATAACCCAAAGTAAATATTAGTATACACAAGTCCATATTGCTATATGTAAGTGATTGAATCTATATATATAAAACCCTAATATGCAAATAGACCTAATGGTGGAGCTATGACATGCACTGACCACCAGGGGACGAGCGCGGAAGATGGTGGGTGTCAGCAGCAGGTGGAAGAGCGCAGAACATGGCGGGTATTGGCCACAGCGGGATGGTGGAGCAGGTGAGCATGGACACCACCCAAGGAGGGGTGCAGGTTGCTGTCATTGGAGCGAGCCTCTGGTGGTTACTGAAAATTCTTTGCTCCCATGCACTGCGGTCCTGCCTGGCACTTACACCTTCTGCCGATGCCTGGCGCTGATCCTGATAGCTCGGTGCCGTCAGTAGGTGCGAGCAGCGGCTGCTGGCTCCCATAGCCCCTGAGGGCTTCTCTACCTCCCCCTGCTCCTAAGGGGCGATCGGGGCAGCAGCTGCCAATCACACCCAATGCTGTCGCCAGCCCCAATCGCTCTGTGCCATCAGCTGCTGCCAGACGGGACCAGGGGCCACGGTGGGAGGGGCCAGGCAGGGGTGCAGAGGATGAGCTGAGACCCACCCCTGTGCCCACCACAGCCTTGGGGCCCACAGTTCCTTTCAAGGTGCACGAATTCATACACTGGGCCCCTAGTAAAGTAATAAATGGGAGAAAGAGATGAATATGTCATGAATAAGAATTCCAAGTAAATATACTCTTCCCTAAAGGAGGTGGAGCATAACTCACCACACCTTAAGGTGAGCCTGACACTGTGAATTCC